>NC_091684.1:162890000-164227500 GCF_041296265.1 Equus caballus | reverse complement strand
TTATGATCCAGCCATCTCTGGTGGCTTAATAAAAAAATTTTATAATATACACAAACATTTGAAATTTGAGTACAATTTTACAAGGTTATACAGACTCAATCTAACATTTGCCTTGTTACCCATACCAAAGAAAATCTAAACATTTCAATTGTTTTTTATATTCTTCAACAGGCCCCCTGGTCTCCATTAGCAGAATGACATTTCAGCATTACGAGGGAGATTTTGCCAAAGGAAACTAATTTTCTTAAATTCTTTAAACTGAGGTCACATTTTAATCTCCAGCGTTTGACACCCTTGCTAGTGACAACAGTCATCACCACATGGAAAATAGCTTTTTCCTATAGATCTTCTTGCAGGACACCACAATTCCTCAGTAAACTAAGAAAATGGCTATTTTAAAGTAGAATTATTAGGAGTTCACAGGTATGGTTCTGCCAGTACCGTATTATAACTGCTTCAGGGAAACCAAGAGATATTGTGAGAAAAACCCACATGTATCTTAGTGGGATGGATGCGAAGCATTTTAAACAAAGTTAATAACCTTCTAATATAAAATGATGCTGGCAATGCAGCCCATCAGGCTTTAACAGAATATTATGAATAGTCAAAGCCAATGAATGGATATGGATACAATGAGTTTAACAGGGGATGCTCCAGGAGTGAAAGCAACGCATACACCAAGGAATTGTGGGTAACAAGAAAATGAGAGTGTGCTAATGATCGGATGCAGACAAGCAATGAGTAATTCCAGAGCTCACAGTCAAACAAACTGCTTGTGGCACTAATACTTGTTCCAATTACCAATTCAGAAAGAAAATAAAAAGCAGTTTCAGTAGAGTCGGGGTGGGAAATCTCCAATTAGCACCAATTAGTGAAGTTGCTTCCTAGAATGGAATTCTGGGGACATTAAAAAAAAAATTTCTCCCAGAATGCCTGATGGAAGCATTTATTTACCAGGTGATGAAACTCCTAAAGTATAGCTTGATGAGGCTTTGTGCCTGTGGGGCATGAATACAGACACCAGTTGAAACTTGCCTGCTCGATTTGACTGGTCAATCATGGGCTGTACTATTCTTCTTCGGGCATTAATAAACCTGAAATAGAGCAGAGGAGTCCTGTCATCAAATGCAATTTCTGTGCTCTGTGAACACCTTTGCACGAACGCTGCGGAGAATACAATACAAACATCTACGGAAAATTATCTTTATAACTCAAAGGCCATTTTTCCTTTCAATGTTCAAAAATAGTAGACTGGATCATCTCCTTCGGTATCTCCTAACCAACTGAAGGCAGACTTGCTAAACAGGCTCAGGGAGGGTAAAAACTTTTTCCCTGCGAAAACGTCTATTAATTTGCAATTGTGCTTCTGCTTCTTGAACAAGTTGGAATTTGGTTAAAGTTCACAGACTGGAAGATTTTTCCTTTTTCCTCAAACTCCCCATCCTAGGGTGACCCAGCTTCCCCTTGCAGCTGGTCATAAATGGAGACCAGGCTCTGGCACTCTGCTTTCACAAGGTATTGTTAGGTCAGCAAAGCCATCAATTAGGCTGTCTGAAGTTTTATCACCAACACAGCAGTAATAAGTGCTGGCCAGAAAGACTTCTGCTCTTCGGCAACTCCTGCAGTTTAAGCCTGTAAAGTTAGGGGTCATTTAGAGGTCAGTGCCAGCTGGGGGCGGCCTCTCCAGTCGAAGCTGGGACACCCAAGGCAGGGATAAGGTAACTGCCAACCATAAACCCAGCCACCTTTCAACCCAGTAGAAAGACAGCACCTCAGGTACACATGGTTGATATTAGAGCCCAAGCAACGTTTTCGAATCAGGTGGTGGCTGAATCACAGGAATGTAGAGGAGAGGCAGTTATTTCGTGGAGAAGCCTGGATCTAATTTTGTTGGAAATCCAAAAATAAGTGCCTACTTCATGTTACTTTAATGTTTAATAATGCCCATCAAATATTCATGTACAAACAGAGTAAGATGATAAGAAATCTCCTTTATTTCTCCAAATTTAATAAAAACAAAACAATTTTCTACCATTTGCGAGTTACCCTTGTCCCTGTGCATTTAATGACGTGCCTTCCCCACGCATTTGAGCTGATGCGCAGGATTCACTGGCTGTGCATTCGGGGGGTGGGGCACACAGGGAGGGGGATGCCTAGCATATAGCTAACTGCTGTTTAAAAATATACCCATTTATGACATTTCCCAATATGTCCAGTTTCCAATCTTAAGTGCAGGGGGACGTAATGACTAATGAGTCCACATGGGGCTGCCGGCAGGAACTGAAAACTCATTCTTTGAAATTAGCCAGCAAACTCGGGTGTGTGTTGGCAGCGCTGCATTCCTAGGGAGTTGAAGTCCCCAGATGAAGATCCTTCCAAGGAGGACAGCAGCCCACCCTCATTCAGGCCTCCTGTGAGCACTCTAGTGGGAATACAATTAGGCTGGAGAATAATAGCTGCAAGAAAACCAAAGGAGTCTTTTGCATATGGTGTTTGTTTGCAAAACAACGAACTTCTTTCGTACTCAAGAAAGTATAGCTCAGTTGTCAAACATGTTACACTCCCTTAGGTTTGGGGAAGAAAGTGACGGGTTACAGAGGTAAAAATGAAAGGAGGGTTGAAACTGAAACTGTCTATTTCTTCCCACCTGGCGCCTTCCGTGTTGCTGAGGCGAATCTGACCTGATAGATCGCAAGGCTTTCCAGGAGCATCTTTCAAATCAGAAAAGGGACTTAACTATCTGGTCTTTCTCCACTGCTTTTACTGGGACCAGGGAGCACCGACCCGAGATTTCTACCCCCAGGAATGCTTTTTATCAGCTCAGGTTAAGACCCATCAAGATGCTCAGGAGAGCCAGAGAAACCTTTTCTCTCCTTGAAGTTTCTAATGGAGGACACACATGGCAGGGGTTTCACCTCTTTTTATGTGCTACTAATCCCAGTTTTGTTTTTTCCTATAGGCCAACTCTTTAGGTAAAACGAATTGCTATTTTTTCCCTTTTTAATTTCACCCTTTTACTCTTTTATTATTTACATCTGGAGGTTGTTCCCTTATTTATGTCTTTCTCTCCAGTTCGCCCAAACACTCCCTTACTCACAGAGCTGCAAGGCCTCATGGTTCTTAGTTCTCAGCAGGAGAACTCCACACTGTCTTCAAACAAATAATTACGGGGAAGGTTAGAGGTTCACTCAAAGGTCATTTCTTTGGATACTCGTCAGAATGTTTACATTAGTAAAAACGGGGTCCGCTCAAAAGGTTGTTCAATGGGGGATACACAACAATGCAGAACATTAAAAAAGCATTCTGTATGCTAGCAGGTCTTTATAGAAGCGCTGAACTTGGAAATGCCACTCCAGTATTACATTTTCAACTAGTTACCATGGCATGGACTGGATGTTCACTAGCAGTTACGGCGATGGCCTTTCTTTGCCCACTTCTACTAAACAAATACGCATAGAAGCCTCTGAAGGTTTTCACTGGATCCTTTGAGAAAGGGTCATAGAGATTTTTGCTTTTTCCACTTGGGTTCCATTCAGCCTCTCTGAATTTTTGTTCTCAAACAATGTTTTTGATCCATAGTGCTATATCTTGCCAGATTCATAATTCTACCACATTCTTTCAAGTCACACAGAATTTTAAAAACATATGGGCCCCAATTTTTCAGAAATCTCTTAACATACAACTCCTGCCAATTGTCAACTCCCTGATCATGGGATATCTTATAAACACCGTGGATGTTATTATTAAAATTAACAATTAATGAGTTGACTGTAAGAACACATTAAACAGTAAAAAAGGGAATTACCTCCCTTACTAATGATCCACAGGTCACTCTTAGAAAACACACTAATGTACATAAAGTGGAGCCATTTAATTATAGACTAAAAAAATCAAACCAGGAATAATTTTTATTTCTTTAATATTACTAAGACAAAATTTCCAAATACAGTCTTTTCCCAAAATTACATGACATGAAATTTTCTTTTTCCACTTCATCTGATCTATATTTTAAAATGACCTTATTCAGTGCTTCAGCAGTAAACAGAATATCAAGTTTTGGTTCTACTTAAAATTTGAAGAGTCTAAGTTGAAAATCAACTGATCTTCAATCTTTCAAGGTCTAAGCTCCATTCATATGGAAAAATGCAACTCACTGGTTCAAAGACAAAAGACTTGTCTTAAAAAGGCTCAAAAGGTTTCTTGGATATTAAATGGGTCTTACAAAATAACATTTTGATGAGTTAAGTGTAAATGAATCAGACACATATGGATTAAGTTATCCTTGAATTTCACACGGGTTTAAAAAATAAGGGGAAAAGAGGGTCTTGGCAAAAACATTTTGGACTTTGCCAAACCCAAAACATTTGAAAAATTGCTGAAGACATCCAACTAACCAAAATGCAGCAAGCTGCACCCAACTTTTATGAAAACCCCCACAAGTTATTTCCAATCCAAAGACTGTTAGGTTTTTCATCTGTATCTGATATTAAAAAGTTCTCTAAGTTTTAATGTCATCCCAGAATGATTTTGAAGTTGAGGACACATAATATACTTCTTTATTGGTACAAACAATTTAACCTGAAATTACAAAGTCATCTTAGATACTAAATAGCTCTTAAAAACATTCTGAGGTTTGTACAACTTGTGTGTAAAACGTGCCATCCATGATAAATGCCATAAATAAAATGTGCCAGTAAGCCTAGTGCCATATTCAGGTTTCACTTAGAAAAAAAAATTTCATTCGCCTCACTGTGACTTTTTTTTAAGGGCTACAGATAATTCCATTAGTGACTCCTTAGGGAATGAGAACCCTAAAGTACACTACTTCCATTGATTTGTATTGAACACAAAGTTAGATCCAGGCTCACACAAAGGCTCTGGAGAGCATCTACTAAGACTATCTACTTTCTCACTAAATTCTACTAAAATAGAAAATGCATTAGTATGTGTGATTCTTAAAAATTATATACTAAGACTGTTAGCTTAAAAATAACTTAATTATAGAAATAAATTCAATGACTTTCCAAGAATCATGAGGCCTTTCTGAGTCAACTTAGAGATGAAAAAATATATTAGAAAGAATAAACCCAAGATGGCAAAATATCATTGAAATCTCATCTTGCTGTCTTGCTGGAGAGATGTCTCCTGGAGATCTCCCTCTACCCACAGCCCCACCTCGACCCCCTATGGAAAAGCCAAACTTTTCAGCTTTGCATACTCTGCTGCAACTGAAATCTGACCATTGGGATTTTTCTTTTCACTCCAAAGCATATTTCAGATTGATAGAAGTAGGCTTAGGTGTCATTCCTGATTGTTGGGACATTTCTTTTCCTTTCTTTCTTTCTTTCCTCCCTACTTCTTTTTAAATGGCTGATAAATCCCTTCTTTCTGGTTCACTAACTTCATGCCACACCTGGTAACCAACTCCTTTTGGCAGCATTCCTTTTGTTAGAAAGTGCAGGCTTCCGTGGAGTCACCTGGAAAGCTGCCAGCCCTGAACACTGAGGAGGAATCGGCAATTCCCGAAGTGAAGCTTTTGCATGGATTGGTCTGGTCAAGAAAACGGGCTGAACTGTTGAAGAGGGATCAGATCAATTTGGAAGAGGTGTTGTAGGCAGCTTGGTGACTGGGGACCTGTTAAAAAATGAAAAACCTCGGCTTCTCTACTCTCCCCAGCCCCGGGACTCAACAGTGAGGGGGTTTATTCACAGAGCTTGCTATTCCTTGGTACTTGAAACAATGAAGCCTCAACCTTCGCAAGTCAGTTATCAAGTTTCTTCATTTTTTCTTAGTTCACAAAAAAAGCGAGTCTTTTTCTGTGTCGTGGTTATGGCTATGAGTGGAGTTTTCTCAGTAAGATACGTTAAAATGGTTAAATCTGTAAATTAAGCAGGTTTAATGCCTTCGAACATGTACTTGGGCACATGAATGATTGAGTCATGTGGAAAACATGTATTTCACTGGTAGCCAGACAATGGGTCTTTTCTCACAGACAACCGTGAGCAAAAGAAGGTAAATGAAGGTGATTCATGGGTACTTAGGGCTACATTCACAGCTCATAATTAATTTCCCTGAACTACAGCTTAATTTATAATTTGATAGATACTAGATTTGTCTCCAACTCTAAAAACACATGAACTAATACTCACAAATTTACAATATGAAAACATGATATTAATCTGGAATCATGAACATTTCATAGCTTTATGAATACACCTGGAGTAGTGTAGTCTTCATGCTGACATGAAAGGCCCCAGGTGAAATTACCAAGGAGGTGATGCTTATCTTTGATGACCTTCTACTGTGTTCTTTCAAAATTCCACCTTTTATCTAATTCTTCCCTAAAGTTATGAGGGCTCACATAGGTTCTTTACTAAAACACCCTATTTTGGGCAAACCTCTCTCAATTATTGTTCCGTATTCCAGAATTCTTCATAGATCAAAATGACGAAGAGCATGGGCGATATTCTCTACCCTTTACTTGCTGTGTGACCTTGGGCAAGTCTACGTAATCTTCCAAGCCTCAGTGTGCTTCCTATTTATAAACTGGGGCAATAGTTGGGCCCAGATTGTTTTGAGGATCAAGGGTGGTATTGTATGTAAAACCCTTGGCATGGTGCCTGGCATAGTAAGGGCTCATTAAATGTTAGTTTACACTCACAATGGGCCTATCCAATGTCCCCTCCTAAAGAGCTCTGTTCTCTCATAGGTAATAATTAAGACTAGGTGGATGACTATTAAGCAAATCCATGCTGAGTTGATAAGGGAGTAATAATGTGTTGTACCTCTACAAGTAGCATGGTCCATGTAGTAGGGTCTTTCCAGAGATCACAGCTAATCCAAATGTATAATGCCATGGTGGAGATTTTAGACCCTGCAGCAGGCATCTGCTGGGGGGCTGGGTAGCGGGGCGAGCTATTTTTGACTTACGCTCTCTAAATGATTCTCTCGATCCTTGCAACTCTGTGTTCCATGGACCTGGCATACCAACATCACTTCGAGCTTGTTAGAACTGCAGAAATACAGTTGCCCACACCCTGGCACTACCGAATCTGAATCAGTATTTTAAAAGATCTCCAGGTGATCCATGCACATTTAAGTTTGAGAGGTCCTGCTCTTGATCACATCTCAAATAGATGATCTAATACTCTGCCTAAGAGTAGAAACTTGCAAAGATCAAGTTTTAACTGTGAACCTTAGCTGTGAAAATGGATGTACTATTCTCTTTAGTGATCTCGGATGTAAACAGTCTTTTAGTCACTTGCCTTCGGCAACAAACAGTTTATAATAATTTAATTCATTTTACTCCATCTGTACCTCCTAAAGGAAAAGTTGGGCCAATAAAATGTTTTTGTGCAAACTGTTATTTCATAGGAATAGATAGGAAGAAGATGGTAGATTTCCCCCCTTTTTTCATGTAATTCTGTACTGTTTGAGTTTTTAATAATAAGTATGATCATTTTTATAATTAAAAAAAATTTTAAAGGTGACCTGGAGAATTTGGCATCTTATTTGACTAAGGCTCATATGGCCAATAGTAGAGATTTTTAATAAAAGTATCTGAGAATTTTCTCTAAAATAGGGAATTATCTTTTATTTCCTTTATAATACTGAGCAACAATAAACACTATTTTGTAAGTATAATCACACTCGATGGCTTGTAACAAAACATCCCAGCAGGTTATGATTTTAAAGCACTGTTACTCTTAGAGAATGCCATCAGATTATTCATACGTGGCTATTTATCACACACTATAAAAGTGATCTTTCAAAGCTACTTGAAAGCAAGGGAGGAGAAAATACACAAAATTCCTCAGCTATTCATACCTAGGATCTAGCCTCTTAAAGATAAAATACTAAGTCAATAGACATAAGTTGTAGTATATTACCTCATCCTGTACATGATTTATTGCAGATAAATCAACTAGAAACTGAATTACTTTGAAAGTTTTACTACTTACGTTAAAATTCCAGATCTGTATACCTACACACCTTATAGTGCTTCTGCAAACAACTGTTTGCAGACATGGAAGATATATCCACAACTTTATTCGATTCTATGAGCATAAAAAGCAGGAGTAATCATTTTCAATTTACCAATTACCAATTACCTATTCATCTAACTGAACACTCTAGCCTGACGGAGCTTTGAAAAATCAACCAGTCACTTGGTGATCAGTTACATACATTTTAGCTAGTTCTCATTATCTTCTTAGCCATTTGCTAATTCACTCTAAGAGGAAAAGATCCCGACAAATCTAGTTTCTTTTTAGCTTTCATGATCACCTTTGATTGAAGTATTACTTCTCTATCCTACTTCTCAGTGGAAACCACCTAAGCATTAACTTGCCAAAAATGCACCAAGCTGTTTAGCAATTATGTCTCAGATATGTTCGAGGAGATCAAGGTGCACTCACACGCCCTGTACTCTGGCTATCTCTCTGATTAGCTCGTCATCTGCTCGGAAGAAGATGTGGGTTGACTCTCCCATACAGTCTAGCAGGCCAGCTGTTAGCTGCCTGTCAAGCCCTCAAGTGGACAAGTAGTCCAGGAGCAAAAATGTCACTCCTTTGATCTGGCAAGGAGCAGCTGCTGATTTATAGAGTAGGACTTTGTTCTTCCGTTCTATTTTACTTTCTTTCCTAAGGCAGAACCACAAAATCCAGGAGAAAAAAAGTGCCGTTCCCAGCAACATCAACAAGCTCTGACAACTGCAACAGGGTTTTTCTTGGCCCTAACAAAGCTCTCAGGCATCTCCTTTGACGCTCACCTTTCCCTCCCAGCCCCCCCCCCCACCACCATTTTTTGCAATGCGGTAGTTATTGTTTAATTCAGCTTCTGTAAATGGAATGGACTGTGGCCAGCAAGCCTGGGGCATAAACACACCTGTATGAAAGAAGCCTTATTGTAGCAACCATCCACAAGTAAGCTCGCATGAACCACGCGTTCCTGAGTTCAGAAAGAACGCTCCATTTCTCCTGACAGCAAATTTTACCCTAAGTGAGTTTCTATTTTTGGTGCCACCAACCTATGATGACCACATTTGAACTCTTTCCTCTCCAATGGCGTTACACTCTTTAAATCAAAGAGAAAAAATGATGAGAAAAAAGGAAAAAAGGATAAAAATCTGTGAGCAAACAGATCCATCAAAAGTGTATATGCACTATCTATAATATCAATCATTAAAAGCTGAATTAAACAGCCAGCAAGGCTTTAGCAAATGCAATATCAAAGATGCCATAATGTTGATTTCATTATCACTAATGTATACTGACATAGGCTTCCCTGAGTAACATACAGGGAAAAAAATCGACAATAAAATCTACATAAGACATATGCATTGTCTTGCTAAGAATTAAACTGATTTCATATGCATGATCCTGTTCTCAGTGGATAAATCTGTCAGGTCAGAGAGGCCCTGTCAACCAAGTGGAACACAAAGCAATGTGGCCCTGAGATAAACTGAGGAGTCATCCGACATATGTATGTATGTATATGTATGTGTGTGGGTATATACACACTTACACGTACATACATATACATGTATATGTGTGTATATACACACACACACCAGGCAATAAACTTTGCCACAGATTAACACCTAGCTAGGTTTTCTGTGCTGCTGCTGGAGGAATGGTGATAAGGGTATATATATATGTGTATATATAAAATATATATGTGTAGGTATGTGTATATACTGTATACACACACACACACACACACACACACACACATATATATATATTTTGGAGAAAGAGAAATCAATTCTAAAATACTTAGCTACATAGGCCACATAGGTCAAAGACAGGAATTTTGTGGGTGGTATGAATGCTGAAAACAAAGGAAAAAAGCACAGTTACGAAAAATCCTTACTTCTACTCCATCATGCCACCTTCTAGTGTTTCCTCTCTTCTCCCTTTTCTCACTTTCTAGGGGCCATAGAGATTTTTCACCAGTCTCATTTCTTGCTTTATCTTATGTCACCCCTTGGTCAGTCAAAAGTTACTAGCGCCCACCTCCTCAATGTTGAGAGAACTGCACCAGTAGATGTTTTCTCTGGAAGAGTGTGTGTATCCCAGAGAGAGACAAGGTTCCAGAGTGGGGAGAACAGGGGTCAGGAAAGCAAAGCAAGGTGTAGAGGAGAGGAGCAGGGATGAGGTAAGACTTATGTTCATCCTTGTTTTTTTTGGTGAGGAAGATTGGCCCTGAGCTAACATCTGTTGCCAATCATCCTCTTTTTGCTTGAGGAAGATTGTTGCTGAGCCAACATCTGTGCCAATCTTCCTCCATTTTGTATGTGGGATGCTGCCATAGCATGGCTTGAGGAGTGGTGTGTACATTCGCACCTGGGATCTGAACCTGCGAACCCCAGGTGACCAAAGCAGAGCACACGAACTTAACCACTATGCCATCAGGCTGGCACCTGTTCATCCTTTTTCTGTCTTAAACAAATTAGAATAAATAGTTTTTAAGGTCCATAGTAATCTGTACATGTGTCACACGTTGATAAATTTCACACATTCAATACTTAACAAAAGACAAATTTAGTGACAACATATGACATGGTCGTATATAATAAAAAAATTATATATAATACATAAATATATAATTATATGACTCTCTCCATATAGATATTTAAAATTTTGAAAATGGAGTTTATGTAAAAATCTTTCCTCTTCACACCCATAGAAACAAACGGAAAATCACAATTTGATAATACATAATAACTGGAAATAACACGGTCCACACTCAGTAAATAAGTGTGATGTGGTCAATTAAAAAAGTCAGATGGAGGTAAATCACTGAATTCTTGGAGGAAGAAAGTTGAACCCGATGAAAAAAGCATAGAATACTGGAAAGGAAGGCATTAAGGAAATGGTATGCACGGAGACACCAAGGCAGACCATGGCCCCTCTTGTGCACAGGTGAGTGAAAGAAGTGAATTTAGACTGGCTTTTGGTTTTGGTCTGGAAAGGTGGCTATGGTTAACAGACAAGCTGGTGGAAGTTCTTCTCCCCCACCCCCCCACAGCTGCATTGAGATATGATTAACATAGAACGTTGTGTAAGTTTAAGGTATACAATGTGTTGATTTGATAGATTTATATTTTGCAAAATGATTACCACCATAGTATTAGCTAACACCTCCATCATGTCACGTAATTACCATTTCCTTTTTGTGGTGAGAACATTGAAGATCGACTCTCAGTAACTTTTAAGTACATAGTACAGTACTGTTAACTATAATCACCATGCTGTGCATTTGATGCCCCAGAACTTATTCATCTCTTAACTAGAAGTTTGTACCCTTTGACCAACATCACCTCGTTTCTCCTACTCTGCTGGAGACTCTTGAGTGACAAACTGAATTCCTGAATATTGGAATGATAAAATATGGTGCTTGACGAAGATCTGTTCCAAGAGCCATGTATAGGATGCACTGATGAGAAGGCAGAAGCTGAGAAGGTCTAAAGCTATTGTCTAATCCAAGGAGAAGAGAGAAATAAAGCGAACCCAGATTAAGGTGGTAGAAACGAAGAAGAAGTGGGACATTTAGCTTGGGAGAACTGCTGATGAATTGTGCTAGATAGCAAAGAGAGAGAAATATCAAATATACTAACAGGAAAACCCCGAGAATCTATGTTTGGTGTGTTATGGTAGACAGTTGATGAGAACTGGAAATTGAAAAGGAATTCCTATTTATTGTGGTGGAGAGGCAAACTCAGATTTCTGAATGTTACCATTGAGTTGATGCGGGACTTTCGGGCTGAGAAGCTATGCAGCCCACTCCAGATAAAGGACAAAAGAAGAGTGAAAGGTTAGCAAAAGTGACTTTAACTTCAAAACCCTCTAATCTCTTCAAAACTCCAAAACTATATGAACATTCCAGAGCCGTGACAACAAGGATAATAAACCGCCTGTTTACTTCCAAAAAAATTATTTCCTTTTTATATATCCTCCATATTTACAAAGTCCTCTATCTAATAATGGCTGGCCAAGTCAATCGTCAGTAAACACCTCTGTGGTTATGGCTTTATTTCTGTTAGGCCTAGTTTACTTTTTCTTCTAATTCTGAGATAACTGGTGTGACTAGGTTTAGAGGCTGATGGTAATAACACATCCGTCACACTGTGTCTTACTACACAAGTTGTGTTCCACTCCATACTTAATAATGGAATTTACTAGAGAGTTTTAAAAATTAGATATAGGAAACTATATAAAAGAGACTGTATATTTTTAAGCAATAGCATAAGACAATCTAGGGTGGGTCTTCTCTAGGTAGTGACAACTAATTTAGAAGAGAATTGATAGGACAAAGTGTTACATTTAAAAGGGACTCCATTAAGTGTGATGGCTTCCAAATTGTGTCCTCCTTTCAAAACATATTTTCCTTTTTAAATGGGCTTTTCAGGTGAAAAATATAGCACTTCACCCAAAATGGTGTGGAAACAAATGGTTCTCAAGTCTCTATTCTTCAACTCAGTCCAAACTACCCCAGCACCAGCCATCTAAAGCCACTTGGTGTTTGGAGGGAAGGTGCTATGCATGCGAATGTCCCCAGGGCCCTTTCATTTGTCTGCGGGGCTCCTTGTCCTAAAGCAGCAGGGAAACTTCAGAAGACCAGCTTGGAAAGCCAGAAGTGTTTGGACGGACCAGGGTCTTATCCTTCTTTCAATTCTCCTGCTGGTTTAAAAGAAAAGATGTGGCAGAAGATACCAGCAGAAGGTGGCCACATTCTTAGGGCCCTTTATCAATACCACTGCTTGCTTTAAATTGTAGCTTGGTCTCTTGTTGGAGAGGCTGAGATTTTAGCACTTTTAAAGGGAACCATAAGTGAGAAATCTCCTAGGTGTTAAGCTTTAGAGTGGCTTCAACCCAAAACATGAAAAAATGAGATTAAAACACAGAAAGTCAAGTAATATTAAGAAAAAGATCCAACAAACAAAATATCATAAATATGCATATATCTTACAGTCTTTCTGTTTAAACCAAATGCTATTTAACCAGTTTATATTGGCAACTAGTTCAGGTGCCAAAGAAAAAAAACTTGAAGATCTAAAAATTTTAAAGTCACTTTAAATAAACTATAGTTCTAACAGCTATACATCTAACAATAATCTTTAAAAATTATTAAAACATATCCCATTACATCAAGAAGCAAAAAAAAAAAAAACCTATTCACCAACATATGACTTAATGTCCTCACGTTTATGATGTTCAGACATCAAAGACCAAATTCCAAATAAAATTTCCTGACTGCCTTTCCTAATAATAACTTAAACAGTTTTTACTTTGACTTGACAGCCAGGTAGCATTCTGCATCTCCTTCAGAGATGTTATATGCAGTCTTCCCAATGTGACGGTATTATTACTCACAAAATTTTTAGCATCATCCTGTAATCATAAAAGGCATAAAATATATCTTTATAAATAGGAAGAGACTTAGCAAACCAGCAGTTATGCCACATTTGCTTTAGTCCTTAAACATTTTAGCTTTAGAGGGTTAGTTAGTGGATTTTTTCTCCGATTCGCAGGGAAATAAAGACATCAGCCTTTGATTCTGACATTCCCCACAAAGCTACATGACAAAGAAGCAAACGCATGGTACCGCAATTTGAATGAATTTTTAGAGCATATTCATATTTCACATCTATCAGAATTTCCTAAAGTGATTTAACTTAACTATTAGAAATAGAAATGATGGCATTTGAATGATCTCCATTTTCACAGTAAAGTAACATCATCATCTATCAAAAAATAATTTCATTTTGAAATCGGTTTAACTGGCACAGATCCCTACTTTGGAGTTAGGTAATGTACAAATAAACAAAAAGGCAATTAGCAAGTACAAAGCTAACATGCTAACCAACTAGGAACGCACTACTCCTTCTGTCTGGGATTGCCTTTCTCCCATGGCCATCTGGTCAACGCATCCTTCAAAATTCTTATCAGAGAACATCTCTTTGAGGTAACTTCCCTGGTTCCACAATCTGAGTAAGAAGCATCTCCTTAGTCAGTGGCACCTAGCTAATAGGCCCATCACAGCATTTATTCAATACCACAATCACAATTTACTTGTCCAGCCTCCCACTAGATAGCCTTAGAGAGCAGGGACCACATCTTAAATCTATGTTATTGTGACTGCGTCAAGCACATAGGGCATCTTCAATAAAATGTTGGATGAACGAATAACTGAATGAGTAAATGAAAGTAGTGTTTCTCCATCTTGGAAATAAGGTAGAATTGAGAATAGAAGAGCCCACAGGGATTTTCTTGCCTTCATTTTACAAGTGGCAGAGCTGAATCCCTGATGAAATGATTTTCCCCAGAGTCAGGCAGAGCTAAGAAGGGAAATAACTCTGGCTTCCTGGCCCTGGTCCAGTTGTTTTTGTACTCAGAAACAACTAAAGATACAGACTAGAGGCATTAGTGTAAAGGCGTGGATCTCCTGGGCATTAAAAACCCTAGGCAAATCTTGGGTGTGGGAGGGAAGGCAGAGAAGGACTTGACTTGGCAGAAAGTGGGCATCAGACTTTTCTAGGCTGGGGAACATGTGATATAGTTAGTTATGTTGGAGCATGAGAAGTCCAGTTGACTCAAAAGGAGAGAATAAGTTGAGTGTAATGGGAACTGAGGTCAATGAAGTATTATGGTGTGTGTGTACGTGTGTGTACATGTGTGCTGGGAAAGAGGAATAGTAAGGAGGAAGTGAAGGAGGAAGATTCGTGAGATGCAGAAAGAAAAGGAGAATAGGAAACTCCCTTAAAATTTTTTTTCTCAAAGTATCTTTTTAAGGAAGTTTTCCCCAAATAGTGCTCTACTGCTTGTAGAGCAAGGGACACTACATTGAGGCACCATACTGTCAACAGGTGTTTCTCCAAAATAGGAGTAGTAGGTCAAACAAATGCAGGGAAACATCAAATGAAACAAAGTCAGGATGCTCTCTTTGCTGCAGATTATGCCACAGCCTTTAGTAGGCGGAAATATAGTGTGACCTCCAAGAAGGGATGACGGCACAAATCAATTCCTGACTTGAGATCTTAAGATTTTGAGGGGCACCTAGGGTTCCGAGGATTTGAAAAAAAAAAATGAAGCAGCATTCCGGTTTTTAATCAAAATTGCATTTTTAAACCATTTATCAACTTAAAATGGGATTTCCATCTTCATGTTTCCCCAAGTCAGACTCAGAGATGAAGAACCATTTGTAGGACTCTCGTTTTATATCTTACCTGTTCAGAACCCCATCTCTCATGATTATTAGAAAACTGGGCCACTCCATGGACCTTTAACTCCAAGTGTGCTGGCTGAAAATGTTCTTTAGAACTTTTTTATCTCAAAGGTAATTTGATCACCGGGGGATGATTTTAGGCTGGAATGTTCTCTCTAACCTTTCCCTTTCCCTACTTTTCTCATATTTTCCCACGATGAAATATTTTCTTAAAAAAATACTGTCATGGGGTATTTTTGCTCTGTATGCCTAAAATTTCTAAGAATGACTCTTAGAAACTGGAGACTAATCTTAAACATAAGAGAATTTTTTTTTGCATCACCCTCTGCATCTTTCATTAATCAGAACTGTGACCTGGTGGTGGCCATCTAACTTTAGCTTGTCTATGACATGTGTTGGAGACGTCTGTGTATGGAGGGTGGTAGATGGGGAGGGAAGAAAGAGAGAGAGAGGGAGACAGAGATGAGGCGTGGGGGCAGGATGTTAAAGGGAAGAAGAGACGAGAAGGGGAAAGAGACAGGAAAAGAGGAAGTGCTGCCTTGGATAAAGTACATCACTGTACATCAATTGCTCCCCCGCTCCCACCAATTCTACTTTCTTGTTTACAGAGTGTACAAGTACAAAATCAGCTTTTACTTATAAGTGTGTTAAACACCACCTGCCTGCCCTCTGAACCTCGCTGTCCCGGGATGAGGTCAGCCTGGTGAAGGGCTCCGGTTCTATAAGCAATCTTGTCATTCAGGCTAACAGCAGTGATTCACTCGCAGGAGGCAAAAATGACTCAATTGTTGGGCTTATTGACTCCAGGGAGCACAGCTACTCTATCATTACCATGGAGTACAAACACCCTGAGCTCTGTTTTGGTCCACTTCAAATTACTATTTGCTGTGAAGGATTGGCAAAGCAATTCTTAAAATGATGGGGGTGAAAGTCAGGCGAGCGCCATTACGGGCTTTTCCTTCAGTCTCAGCAGAAGTCAGCAGCACAGGACTCGTTCTAAGCCTGACCCACTTATTTAACCTTTTGTTCCCTTTGCCATATTAACATATATTAACTGGCTAGATAAGCCCTAGGAGGGATCAAAACCTCATGACCAAATTACGGCCCCATTTTCATGGGTAACCTCTCCTTGGGTGGAAATTAAACCCCAATATAAATACATTTTAGGTCCATACAGAATTGAGGAGGAATGCCAAAAAACAAACGCTGAGCCACAGTCCTGCAAAGACCACAGCAACCATGGAGTGGTCAGCTAAATTATACACCAGAGGAACTATTTGAAAAACCAAATAAATTTAATTAAATAAGTTATAAAATTATTTTCCCATCTCTTATCTACTCCTCTTGGTTAATATCCATGACATACCGATGTTGCATAATTGCTCTTATGGAAGGCTGCAGCTCAGAGCCATAATGAGCTGCCGTTGCACAAAGGCAGCAAAAGTGGTTTCCCTACAGAGTTATCTTCTCAATTATTTATACTTGCAACACTTTCACATAATGGCAGTTTTAAAATCAAACAAACAAAGCAAACCGTACAATAAAGGAAGGAGACAAGAAGGTACAGGGACCTTTTCCTTTCCTTCTGAACACCAGGAGGGATAGGTGACCACATAAAGGCAATGGAATTTGGTGCCTCGATATGTCTCAGGGGCCTCGCGACCAGACAACATCAAAGCATTTCAGACTGCCACCATGGTGAGGCATTAAACCAGCTCTGCATGCCCACCTTGCTTTTAATCTGTCATATCCAAATATATAAAGGAATGCAAACTTCACTTTTTCCTTTTACAAGTTTGTCTCTGCAAATTCCTAACCAGAAGACTCGCTCCCCATCTCCACTCGAAAAAAAGGTGCTAAACTGTCAAAATGATGTCAACGTAAACAGAAAATGGTAGCGTGTGTCACAGCTGTCCCCCAGGGGGCTCACCAGGTGTTACCGTGTTTATGTCCACTGTCCACACCTGCCTTTGGTTAACCACTCAAAAACTTACACACAAAACAGGAAAAGCTACTTCATAGTTATACTACTTACGGATACACAAAATAATGCAAAGGTTATATTTAAATAGTAGGACAAAACTACAGTGCTATTTCTAATATTGAATTTTGGAATCTCTTTGCAATGAAGTGTTTACTGCTACCATCCAGTTCTGACTTATTTTGTCCCCAGCACCTAGTGCAATAGACCGCCCAGAGTAGATTCGCAGTAGATGTCAGCCAGCTTATTTTTCCAAATTAATCCGTAAGTGTAGTTGAGGAGCTGATATTCTGAGCAATTAAAAGTGAACTTTTCACCAGACACTCATTTTGGACCTGCATAAAATCTATATTTCATTTAAGATTCTCCATTAAACAAACATAGGTTCCTTTAAAAGGTGGTTACTATCTTTACTTAAAGAGTTATCCCTCATCCAGTAATGGCTGCTTATACATCTGTAACTGAACATATTCATTAGCAATGCCAGGGAAACAAAGCTTTGGTATCACCTACTAGTCATTTCCAAATAACAAAATTTAAAGTGGCTGTTTCCTTAAAGTCTTTCGGGGAAAGATTATAAAGACACAGTAAAAGAATAACAACTTAAAAAACCTCAAAATTCGTCTCTTGCAATATGCCTACATGCACACACATTGAATTTACACACACACAAACACACAGACATACACACATCTGTTCAAAAACATACCTTGTGACTTTAAATCTTGCTGGACTTGAGACACTCAGTTAAAAAAAAAAACCCTAAGGAGATTTTTTTTTCCCCTCAAGCACACAGGTACTACTGTGAAAGGTCAGAGGGAAAAAAATAGACCAGGCTGAATGGAAATCATACCTAGATCTATAACCCACCTGAGGACAGGCTGTGGCTGGGATCATCAGAGGGAAACAGTTGGGACTGAATTGGGATCCACCATCTTGTGTTGCTTTGCCCCCGGGAATCAAATGAACCAGATATTATATTGTGGCCACTTGCTGTTTCTTAAAGCTCTTCTTAGCCATAGAGCGCTAGGAATGAACCACAGTTTGCTGGCTACTTCCTTTCTTCTGTTATTCTCACCTCCAAAGTCAAAGCACTTGGTGGTAGTGGGAGTTGAGGGGTTGTGGACCCAATTCTACTTATCAGTATAAGACTATATCCTACTCTTTGGCCTCCCAGCGGCACTAGCCACCTTCAATACTGAAAATATTCCTTCTAAGTGTGTGCATGTGTGCTTCTGGACTGGACAAAGCATACAGAATAATATAAGGATTAGGGGATGATGGTAGGAAAACTCTTGTGCCAGAAGATTAAAAATATCCTCACTGTAGGTAAATATACATCTGAATGAGATTTGGGGTAATGCAAATATGTCCTATGTCATGCATCACATAGTTTTCAAAGACACTGATGCAATAACTAGTATGCAATTAACCATTATGTGAACGATTAGCTCAATGTTGAGGTCTAGAAGAGAGCTGGGTAATTTTTGTATTTTCAAATATGGGCAAGTTCTGAAGGGAAACCTCAGATTCCGTGAAAGGACTCCAGTTCATTTGAAAAGTGCTCCCTCTGGCAGTCAAAACCGATGCAAAGGTCACTAGACTATGGCTGGAAGTGAATTGGTTTGGAGAGTAAAACCAAAAGCTGACTGGGGTTGAAGGGTGTGACTTTCATTCCTGCCAGCGAGCACTCCCACCGATGGGAATAGAAGCTGCTATCAGCGGCTTGAGGGCAGTCACATTAGAGGGCCCTCAATTCCCAAATGTGACAGATTCGTAAGAAATCTTAACCTCGATTTTTTCCAGCTTTCTTCAACCACAGTAACAGCCTCTCTCTTAGTAGCCCAGCCAATTAACCAAGCATTAAACAAACCCACAAATCTATATCAATAGCTTTGCAAGACAGAAAGAAAGATGTGTGAAGTAAACACTTAATCATTGTAAACTATCTGATCCAGGGTGTTCAAGAGCCAAATACATTGAAACAGGCTACGGCTGAAAAAATTAATTTAAAAAAGATCAGAAGGAATGACATATCTCTCTCCTTTCCTCTAACCATCCCGTGTAATTTGCTTTTATATTTTAGTTCCTAGCGCTCTGGCCTTCAGCTTACCCTTGACTGGTGGCAAATCTGATAAGGGCTTAGCACAACTACGCTCAGCCTGGTTTACAGTTTGTTTTGCAACTTCCCTTCCCAGATAAACATAATCCAAGTACAACTTCTAAAAAGAAAGTTGTGTTTACTTGTCCTGTGCTTAAGGATTTTCTTCCTTCTAAATGTTCCCTCAGGAAGCCAGCTTGCAACCTACAAAAGGCTTTGATTTCAGCTTCAGTCTCCAAGGTATTCTACTGTTCGGCTGGGCCATGTGCTGGGAGGGAAGCTCTCTACCTTGCTGATTTAATTAACAGGATTCTTTTCATTATTATGGGGATTTAGTTTCTTCTTGCCTTTCAGTGTTTGGGAAACACTGATTTAGATTTTGAAGGAAAATTTATTGTTCTTTGACAGCTGAGGCTCAGTAAGTTCCTAGCATGGAAGGGACCCCAGGGAGGTGTCACAGTTCCTCTGCCCACCTATATGCTGTCATCTTAAGGGCCCCCCTCCAGAAGTAGGAAGAGCCATCAGCTGTTCAATGCCCATCCCGCTCCTCCTCCCTCTGATAATTACGCCAGCAGGGGTTGGCCCATTCCCATTTATGAATGGTGTTATTACCAGGTTGATCAGTAACTGTGAGTCACTGATTCATTTAAGTATGCAAACAGTCCCTGAATCTTTAGATTGGGCCTAATCTCTTGACTAAACGGAGCTCATTGAATTAAGTGGTAGACTGTGCTGTACTTATTATGATGACCACGACAGAAGCGAAAGTCAGGGCAAATATTCTAAATGTGAGTATGCTTATGGGGGCAATAAAAAACATTTGAAGTTAGTACTACAGAAAATTTGGCATAGATGGTCACCAGGACTCTTGGATTATCACTCTCCTAAACTCCACAGTCCATCAAATTCTGACTTGGAGAAAAAGTGAAACATTTAGTGAAAACTCTGGAAGACTCATAGAAAATTTATATTTTAAGTGAAAAATTTCAAGTCTCAGTTAATGTCCATAATTCAGTTATAATCAAAATCTTCTTCTTTTCTAAGAGGGCTTCAGAATTCGCCTCCATTTATATTATTATAATTAACATTTATTGAGCTAGGCACTAAACTGAGTGCATACATGTATCCTTTTATTTAATTCTCGCAAAAACTTTATGAAGCAGGTAGTATTACTAGCATTCCCATTCTGTGGTTGGGAAACTGAGATTTAGCAAAATCTGGAAATATGCTTAAGGTTGCACTGTTAGTAAGAGGCAAAGGTGGGACTCCGATCCAGGTCTTTCTGACTTAATGTGTTCTACATGCATGTGTTATGCTGCCTTTCCAGGGTGTATAATACTGATGGTGAAAAGAAGGTGTTACAGGCTAAACTGTGTTCCTCTCAAGTTTTTATGTGGAACTCCAATCCTCCGTACCTCAGAATGTAACCATATTTGGAAATAAGGTCTTTAAAGAGATGAGTAACTTAAAATGAAGCTACTAGGTGGGACCCTAATCCAATATGACTTATGTCCTTGTAAGAAAAGGAAGAGGCATCAGGGATGCAGGTGCACCTAGAAAAAACCACGTGGGGACACAGTGAGAAGGCAGCCATTCGCAAGCCAAGGAGAGAGGCCTCTGAAGAAACCGAACCTGCCAAAATGACCTTGGACTCCCAGGCTCCAGAACTGTTAGAAAAATTTCTGTTGTTTAAGCCACGCAGCCTGTGGTATTTTGTTACGGCAGCACGGAGCAGACTAATGCAGAAGGTAACATGGAAACAAGGGCTGGAAGAAAAGCAGAAACCAAAGTTTTGATTTCAAAAGATGATCACTTCCTCTCCATTAACCATACCTGTGATGGCATTAGTTCCTGTCAACCTTGCATGCATACTATGACTCACCCTTGTTTTCCATTAAAAAGTGAGTGAAAGTTGTAGAATGGCAAATGGGAGGCTAAGGCAATAGGGACGGAGTTAGGAGAAGGAAGCCATTTTATGTGTGAGAAAGGCAGTGTTAGTCAATCAGAGAAGAGAAAAGGAAGAGGCCTAGTGAAACAGGTGGAGAGAGTTTTGGTGTTCTCTGGAGGATCTCCCTGAACACAGGCCATACACACAAACACACACTCACACACACAGTGGGGGCTAGGGAAGTAGGAATATTTAGGGTTACTCTTCCTGTCTTCTCAGGAGAGCTCCGCAACTGAAACAGCTCCTGGGAAGCAGGTAGCCTCTTTATAACAACCTGAACATAAGTTTGCATTGTTCTAATAGACCCTTTATCTGATGTTTCCCAGTCAGGTAGGAAAAAGGAGCCAATTTTTAGACCAAATGCTTAAAATAGAGCCTTGGAAATTACTTGAGTTCTAGACCAGAGCTTTTCACTTATCTAGATTTATAAGCCAATAGGTTCTAAGGAAGAATAAAGGAAAAATGTAGAAGTGCATATAATTCTATAGTGGATAGCATTTTCAAAATCTTTAAAATCAAAGGAAATGAGTGTGAGAACATGACCCGGCCGTGGAGGAAAAATACAATGAAATAAGCCTTCATTCTGAATCTGATTAAACAGGTCCAAGCTAATTTTCTCATTCATTAGTTCTGCAGGGTTATACATGAGTTGTGCTTTCAAAACTTGGATTATCTTTGTTTATTCATCATGTCTATCAGGATCCCCATATTTAGAGCATAACTCTGTCCTAAAAATTCAGGCTCCTTGAATTTTCCCACAGAGGAAATCGTCAACAGATTTTTATCTTCAGCCACACTCTAGGGAAACACCTGGGTAAATGGTTACCTGGGGCCAGCCACTCATCATCACACTGAACATAACCTAAAAGAGTTCTGGGTCAAGGAAGGAAGGAAGCAAGAGAAAACTGGAAGAAAGTTAACACAATGGCGAGAGTCCATGCCATAGACATTATGAGGATTTCTTCACACACGGCAGTTTCAGAACAGAAGCCTCTCCTTGCCTATCTCATGCGTACATCACCTACAATGATTCCTCTTCCCATTATCTACATGGTATATTCTCCCTTCAAACAGTCTCCTGATTCTCCTGTTTCATCTCCTTCCTCTTATTTAATAGTCTTTGCTTGTAGAAACTCTAGAAGATACAATTCTTGATCCTTGAGAACAAATTTTTATCCATTGTCTGCTGCCTACTTGGCATTGCACTGAAGGCCTTATGGGAGGGCCACAAAAGAAGAACTGGTATGAGAGGCCACATTTACCAAGTGAAAAAAAACACTTGATTTGGGATTAATTTCCTGCCCTAAGGATTTCCTAACTTAACTGGAGAAACAAGACAGATACCTATCCAACAACCATCACTTTATGTGATGAAAGAAACAGCACAACTTAATGGAAACAGCATGCGTTTTAGAGCCCCGGGTTTGAACCCTGACTCTATCACTCACTGTGAGGTTTTGGACAAGTTCTTTAACCTTTCTGTGTCCTAATCTCCTCAATTCTAAGATAAGAATAAATTATATGACCTACTTCAAAGAGTTGCCCTGAAGATTGGAATGTGAAGGCCAATTTGTACTGGAAAAGCATCAGATCATCATCTGAGAATCGCAAGGAAAAATATTTAAACCATTCTAAAATGAATTCCCAGGGTTTACAATCCTCCAAACACTCCAGGCATACACAGACGAAGAAGATTCAGTCTTGCTCTCAGGAAACTTGGAATTTAGCAGTAAAGAGATGACCATGCTACAAAATAAAAGAGTCTCAAGGGCAGGAGAGCGGTCACAGGTGTGCAGGAGGATGGACACAATGTGGGTGAGAGAGGGAGGAGAATGGGAGGCTTTGGGCTCCTCCTCGAAGGCTTTTGATAGGTGGAAAAGGGAAGGATAGAAGGAGGGGGAAGTACCAGGTAGAGGAAACTACTTAAACAAATGCACAGAGAGAGCAAGTACTTCTAGCGAACACACTTTGTAAAACACATACTGGATTAAAGACAGGAGATAAATTTGAATCCTGGTTTGCAATTTCTTAGCTATTTGACCTCTTTGGTTCACCATTTCTCATCTGTGGAATGCAGATGATACATACCTCATAAATTTATTGTAAAGATTAAATATTTAGCCAAATATTTGGCATATTTGAAATACTATAATGTACTTTTTTTTAATCTTGGAAAGGGTAATCAGAAAATTCCCAATATTACCAAAAGAATCTTTCATTTTTCTGCTTTTTCTCCCCAAATCTCTCTAGGACATAGTTGTATATTTTAGTTGTGGGTCCTTCTAGTTGTGGCATGTGGGACACTGTGTCAACATGGCCTAATGAGCGGTGTCATGTCCGCGCCCAGGATGCGAACCAGAGAAACCCTGGGCAGCCGAAGGGGAGTGCGTGAACTTAACCACTCAGCCACGGGGCCAGCCCTTACCAAAAGAATCTTATTGATTTGTAGGTTACATGTACAGTGGTCCAATCATAGAACTCATTTCTACTATCACTTAAACACTGGAGGAAGAGCTTCAAAATTGATTTGTATTAACTTTACTTAGTCATTATCTTATCTACAATGAAACACCATTGGCACGTCAATGGAAAAAAGTAAATAATAAGTGAGACAACTTGAATTTTCAGCTACTTTATTAGGCTTTGTCTTCTGGGTGTTATATTTGTCTCCCTACACTGGTATGGATAAACATAAACACAAGAGGTGGACCTTTGTTCAGAGCTCACAAATTATTCATCTAAATATTTAAACATGCAAGAATAACATTCTGTTCATTGTTCCTTGAAGTCAAGGACAAGGGAAGATAAAATATCTCGTGGTTGGAGAACGAGTATTAATGTTGGAATAAGAAAAAGAAGGAGAAATGGGACCTGCAGATTAAAGTCCCAGGAACACTTAGGAACCCATACTTCAGTAACCACATTTTTTTTTTCAATTCTCAGAAATCTTAAAAAAGTAAGAGTAAGAATGATGCAGAACCTATTTTGCTGACTAATAAAAATAGGTTGCTAAAACTCCTTTAATTTGAGCACGTGTGGGATGATGAGTCTAAATATGGCTCACAAATGTGGGGAAAAAGACCTCCATGCTGACTTTTGGCAGAAGAAAGGAGAAATAGAACCTTGACTTAGTTTGTCAGGGGTACATGCTCAGAAACACCTGTGTTCTGAGGTCAAGAAAATTAGGAAATGATGTGTTAATTAAGTTCTTAACTTAAAAAAAGGGAAACTTCTGCAGAAATCTTGTGAGGTCATGTTGTTCGACATCCTTTATCTAGAATGGAACTGACCAGGGGCCAGCTGGGTGGCGCAGTGGTTAAGATCACACATTCCGCTTTGGCAACTCAGAGTTCACCAGTTCGGATCCTGGGTGCGGATATGGCACTGCTTGGCAAGCCATGCTGTGGTAAGCGTCCCATATATAAAGTAGAGGAAGATGGGCACGGATGTTAGCTCAGGGCCAGTCTTCCTCAGCGAAAAAGAGGAGGATTGGCAGCAGATGTTAGCTAAGGGCTAATCTTCCTCAAAAAAAAAAAGAATGGAACTGACCACTTGGACATACACGGGCGGAGGCGCGGAATTAACCAACACTCTGGGATGTAACAGAAGATCCTGCTTTGTTGGTAAAAGCATGTTTCACAGGCATGAGAAAGACCAAAATAAACCCCTGTTGTTCAGTTTCAATTCTGAAGAGCCAACTAAATCTAGTAAATATTCTATTTGTTAATCAAAAATGGTACATGCAGTTCTCTAGGGTGCAAACCTTGTAGAATAAAGCTGCCAAACCACCTTCGATTAATTTCTAATGAGATGTTCGCCCTGGTGACAGGTAAGACCGAGAAGAGGTGTTCTGCAGTGTGTGAACTATGTAGAATGGACTTGAAGGACTCCATGTAGCCCATGGATTCATCAGTCACAGGGCGGAAAGAAGCAGTGTGGAAAATAACAAGAGAAACCATCAGTTGCAGTAGAACGTGAAGTGTGTGCATCGATTCTGCTCAAGAGACAGTCACTCAGCTTGTTTCATAAGCTTTAACTGTACTCCAGACTCAGTTTTCCTGACACTGTCTGCTATTTTATGTGGTTTGGAACCGTTTCAAGGAATTGATCTTCAGACCATTTTCAAAGGAAAGCACAAACAAGGCTCTTAGTCTCTTACTTTAACTTACGGAGTTCAAGTTGCTTTTGCCTTATGGTCTTTACCTTTCTACTCTTGACCTAAAGGAGGAGAGAATTTGGTTCCCCAAAGCATGTCCCCAACTTTTGCATTGTTCCCATAGCTTATATTTCAGTGCCACCCAGCAATAACTCCATACTTAAAACAGTGTGCAGACTATACACCAGTGACCTCCCAACATCATTGAAAAAGATCAAATTTGAGTGATCCTGCCTTGCAGAGTACATTTAGATAGTAGGAGCCAAAACAACAAGAAACAAAGACTCAAGTGCTGATTGGGAGGCGGAAGGAAAAGGAGCTACAGAGAGAAACCAAACAAAGCAAAAAGAGATTTAAAATTTGACTCAGTTTGCCCTTAAGAATGAGGGCTTAGCTGAGGGAATCTCACCCTCAAAGGTCAGGAACGGAGAGATGTTCTCAGAATATTCAGAGTCCCATGGTCACTGATATGGAAATGAATTAACTTAAGTCACATTTTGCTGAGGAATATCATTTTCATTGGGCAAAGCTGATTCCATTATCTTAAAGAATTAAGCTGAGCTCTTTCCACAGGACGATGGAAGGTATGGAAAGGATGCAGGTGTTGGGGTCAGAGTCAGACATCAAGGCCTGGCCCTGCTCTGGCACTTAGATGCTTTGCAACAGTGAATGAGCCACCAAGCCTTGAAGAGCCTGGATTTCCTAATTTGTAAAAAGCAAATCATAACTTAAACTTTGTTTACTTCGCAGGGCTGATGTGAGAATCAAATGAGACAGCATGTATAAAAGTACCTGGAAAACTGCAAAGGGCCATAAATACAAGGTGATGGGGCAAAGAGGTATCTCATTAAGGAATCAAAGCTTTTTTTTCCCCACCTCATTCTACACTATAACTCCTTAGATCCCTTATGATTTTTTTGAATAATGTCAAGTTTTATGGGAGTTCACTTAAAAGGGCACAAACAAACACACAAAAAATTCTAGAGAAGTACAGTCTAATCTCTTCTTTCTCACCTTAATATTCCGTATGAAATTGTGTAAGTCCCTTTGGAAGCCTCAGTTTTTCTCATCTGTGTAATGGACATAGTGCCACTTTCTATGTAGTGTTTTAAATTATTTAGAAAAAAGTCTCCTGAAACATAAGCTCTTAACAAAATCTGAAATTATGAAAGCCCTCTAGAAATGAACCAAAAAAATCTTACTCCCAAACAATATTTATTCTTATGAGTTGTAAGTACCAATAACACGTCACAATTCTGTCTGTAGCAACAGACGGAAAACAAGCTACACAGATAGTACAAAATGTGTTCAGTTGCTGGAGGGCACAAAGGGTACTTGTAATGTCACCTGAATTAAGGCCATTATACGATTAACCAAGTATAAAGCAATGGAAGTATCACAGTTTGCCAAAAAGCTTGACGTTTTCAGATTCTGGCCCATTTTCCCTATTCTTTCTGATGGTATCATCCTGTCCTAACGTTCTTTTGCCATATATGATCATTCTGCTGGGAAAACATGACTCAATCAATGCGTGGATTGGATACTAGGCTTACAGAATGCAGGCTTTCAACTAGCCAGTTTATGGCCAGGATACATCCTTCAGCAAAAGTCAAGCTGCCCCACTCCTCACGATCGGAGGATCACGTGCGATGTTCTCCAAAGCGTTAACTCTGAACTGAATCAAGACCTCTTAAAATGCACTAATGTAATGCTAATCCTCACAGAAACTGGTAGGTCACCAATAGCTGGATTCTTCAGTGTGATCAAGAAGCACCTCGATACAGATCATGTGCTCTGGAGAAAGGGAGAGAGAGAGAGAGAGAGAGAGGCAGAGAGAGAGAGAGAAAATGAGAATATAAAGAGCAAAGAGAAGAAAACACAAAACTGGGAGCCGAAGTCTTTCTTTGCTGAGTCCTGTCAGTTTCCTCCAGCATATGAAAAACCTTATCCCAAATTCCCTGCCATAAATGTTAGCAGCTCCGGTTTTGTTCACCTTGACACACTCAAAAGGGGAGCGCAAAATAGTCATTTAAAACAGCGAAATAGCAAGCTGTGCCATGGAACCTCCCTCGGTACAGGTTTGGCTGAAACGTCTGTGGGAAAAGGGGCTGCAGAGAATTCAGTGAAACATAAGCAATGAGAAAACCTTTCTATCCTCTTCAATTGCTCAAAAATGGGAAAGGAGCATCATTTTCAAAAGAACAAATGCTACACAAGACTTGCCCTTTAAATCCTTTTTAAGGTTCTCTGACCTGTGAAACTATCTGCAATATCAGCAAGAGAAAGCCCCTTACAGAACAAATGCCTATGCTTTATGTGTACTGTATTTGCTAATCATGACTTCATAAGCAAGAGTAGATATACAGTGAGGCTATAAATAATGGCGGGAATGTAAAAGTGAATTGATCTGTCTGGCTATCTAGTAATACTCCTGGCACAAGACCAGTCTTGAATGGCTGCCAGCTACCACGGAGCCAGCCAGTGATTTGTCTGGGGGTCCTGCCCTGTCAGGCAGAAAAAAGTCTTAAAGCTGAACTCCCATCACCGTGCGCACTGCCTAGACTGCGGCCGGGAGCATTTCTCGCAGAGTCCGTTTTCACCAAATCAGACCAAAAATTACTTTAAAAAATTGGCAGAAGAGAAAGCAAAGAAAATAACTGAACCAAAGCCAAGTTAAAAAATTAATAAACACCTTAATAATTCAAGCTGGGGATCACGAGAAAAAAATATGAAAATTCACATCTCCAGCCAACCCGAAATGTCAAGGGGGTCAGTGAGAACTGGGGTATGGTCCTACAGGTTATTGCAGTAAACTACAAAGATTTGCCACAAACCTTAATGCACCTGCTGTATGAAACTTGACCACGACCTGCTGTGGGCCTGGAGGTGTAGAGCTGTCAGGACCTTCCTTTGGAGGAAGCATCTGCATAGTTCTGAACATTTCATCAACAAGGCCTAAGGAATTGGATCAGCCCACCCCTAAACAGGTGAGCTTCCCTGACAAAGAAGTGGGGTGGCTGGGGAGCAAGTCTGACGGGCAGAGTATTTTAAAAAATCTCCTTTGGGGGCCGGCCTGGTGGCATAGTGGTTAAGTTTGCATGATCTGCTTTGGCAGCTCGGGGTTTATCCGTTCAGATCCTGGGTGAGAACCTACACACCACTCATCAAGCCATGCTGTGGCAGCATCCCACATACAAAATACAGGGAGATTGGCACAGATGTTAGCTGAGGGCCAATCTTCCTCACCAAAAAAATAAGAAAGAAAGAAACAAACAAAACAAAAAATCAAACTCTTTTGTAAATGGAGATACCATTAGGGGTTGACCATCTCCCTCATTCCCTACCAGGCTCCTGTCTTCACCCCACCCTCTTTCTGGAGGAGGTGAGTCTGATCCCAGGACTGGTGGCAGGAACCACTTTTCCCTGCATGGACCCAGCAGGATAGCCAGCACTCACCTCGGGACGCCTTGCAGGGATGCAATAATGTGCCTGCCTGGCACTGCTTCTTGTAACCCTCAAGGCTGTCACCCAAGTTCTTTGTAAGACCAGGCCTGGCTCAAGGGAAAAAAAAAGTAAAGAAATGAAAAGAAAACAAGAAAGAAAAGAAAAGAAAAAAAGAAGGGGAAAGAAAAATAAAGGACAAAAGGGAAAAGAAAGCAAAAAAGGAGAAAAAAAAAGAGAAAATCTCATGAAATGATGAGCTCAATTGCAGCCTGTGCTAGGTGCCCTTGATTCATGGGTTCCGGGCAGATCGGGCTGCGCCTGAGTGTTTATTACACAAGCGCAATATCCTGACGAATAGATGAAGTAGCAGAGAAGGCTTCCATGGAGATAGAGGGGTGCACCGTGGAATCGAGAAGTTGCTAATTATTTAAAGATTGGCAAGTTGAATTTCCTCAAAGTGATCATGTTTATGGCTCAGAGACCACAGAAGGGTGAGGCAGCTGCTTTGTTTGGATATTTTTTCATTTTTTTTATTGAATTTCATAAATACCAACCAAATTCAAACAAAACTGATTTAGATTTCACCTCGTCACTTAAAATATATTTTGTCGAGTACAGTCGGCACAGTAATCCTCTGCTCTACTTTAATTTGGTTTTAATTTTATAGGCCCTGTTTTAACTGCATATTTCCAACCTTTATTTCTCTCACAGCTCTTAGCAAAATGGTAGCTCATAAACACAAGCTCTGCTGTATAGACTTTGCATTTCATCCCAAAGTATTTCCTTTTTTATAGCCGTGGTCTTTCCATCTTAGTGCTGGGAGCTTCGGTCACAAATCTCTGTGCTATTCCAGTGTGTGACATCTCCGCTCGTTTGCCGCTGCTCATTAACAAACAATACTGCTGTGAAATTGGTTTAATGACAAAGTAATAAAATTGCTATTCTGCTCACAGATTGCCTGAGGCACTTTGAGCTCCTACAAGGCTTACTGTGGGTGCCAAGATACATTAAGCTGCTTATTCGTAAAAACTGCATCATTCGTTTTTTTCACAGGTTTTTTCCCTTTCCTATCCAGCCCTGCTTCTTTTTATCTTCAAATAAAAAGATATATTTGCTTATGTTCTTCCAGGCTGTCAAATTTTTACTTGCATGCATATTTCTGGAAAATGAAAGTGTATTTCATTTGATTTTTTTTTCTTAAAAGGTCACTCTGTCCCCACTGCAAGGTTGTCTGTCCCTGGACGGAACATCCACCGCATACAACATTAAAGGGGACTTATTTTCGCACATTACGTAAGCGGGAGCCAGGGTCGTTGTTACCTATTTTGGGAGAGCGAGGGAATGAAACTATTTATGGAATCGTTTTACCTTTTCAGAAGCGAGGTTTGGAGAATCCTCACAATTTCTCTTCTCATATTAAAACTGAAAATTTTACATGAAAACAACCCACATAACTCGGGTAGTGACTACTCACATTAATATTTTATGAATAATAAAATATGTCTGCATTAAAGCAAAAATCTTCAGCAGGCACCTGTTTTCCATAATGAATTACATGTTCTGGGAAAGTAGCCTTTTTCCATTTGTCTAATGCCCATCCAGACCTGAAGATTTACTGCGGTAAGACAATGGGGAAATAACCCAATTGCGGTTTGACAGGTGGGCAGGGCTTGATAATTATGGCCAGACATCTTAACACTGTGAAACTGATGTAAATAAACATCCAAAGCACAGATCAATATTGCTTTCCTACTTTTGCATTTTGAACAACACATGCTAGCAATTTACATCCTTTCTCTCTTTCTGGCTGATTGGAAAGGCTGCATTCATTTAAACACATTGCATGCATACACACACGCCACATATTTCATTTAAAAGTATTCAATACACCCAACAGCCAGGACTGTACTTTATAATCACATTACAGTCGCCTGCTGGTATATTTCTATTAATTATGTAAACTGATATCTCAAGAACTCCAAAAAGCATCTGAATTGGTCATTTGAATACCTGCAGTACCTGGATGATGAATTAAAGAAAACACAAACCACGTTGGCAAAAGGAGGAACTGCCAAGCATTGGGGCATCTTTTCCTCCTATCTGTGCGCTTGGCATTCTTGACAATTTCATGAACTGTAGGTGTTTCCTCTTCTACATGCATCTGACCTCATAAATCTAAGAAACTGGAGATTTTATTACAGCAGCCAAAAGATTTGCAAGGCTTGTCAATCCTGCTGAGAGGCTGACCCCTCTGAAGATAAGAGAGGGCCTGATGAGGTATGACTGGGTCTGATGTGGGAGTATGTAAACCAGGGACTCAGATAGAAGCGGCATGAGGGAGCAAGGTGAACTGTTTCAACAGAAAGGCTCGGAGGAGCCAGTAGAGAACCCGGAAAGAAGGCAAGAATGGGCAGAAGGAATCAAAGGCTTTGATTGGAAAACAAGGTGAAAGGAAAAAAAAAACTATACACAGAATGAGATGATGGTAAAATAATATCTATGCGTTTATTCTAATCTTCAGACCTTGTTAATTTTGAAAAGGAAATGTGATCCACCCTTTCAAGAGCCCAGGATGAGTTCATTAGATGTGTTGCCTCTCCCAGGGCATCTTGATGCTAATGTCGCCTTTTTTCTTTTCTTATATCTTTAAGAAATATTATAAGGGACATGCCCAATATATTTTCACATAAGAAACAATGGGCTGTAGAGGAAGTGACCAGAAGACTCTCTCAAGGATGTAATGTTAACTGAAACCTCTGAAAATAATACCTGCTCTCTTCTTTAAATGTGTTAGGATGCCTGTAGTAAATTATTTTCTCTATATTTAGAAGCCTGCAATAGACCCCATCAACTGTTTATACCTCAGTGGTATACATTACAAAACTCAGGTATTTAACTTTCAACATTTGATAAATAACATGGATGAACAAAGGCTTAAAGGAATTTAAAAAAAATACTGCTGAAAAAAATTCTTTAGAGCTGGCCAGGATTTCTGGTTTCCGTGACCATCTTGCCATGACCCCAACCACCCTCAGATATAGGGATTCCGAAATCCCATAGCACTCAAATTACCGGAGATATTTCTTTGTCTTTATCTTGCAAATGCCTCGTAAAATATTCCATCATCAAAAGCATTAAGAACCTCATGAAAAATAAAAATCATACGTAACAGTGTGAGGAACTAGTTGCGGAAAGGAAGTAGGAAATTCCTGACATTCAGTCTCTATGCTAATTAATGATATTTATTAATCTCTCCCCTATGCAGAAAAATTTACAAGGTTTTTCTAGGAATATAAAGAGAATAGAAAATGTGATGTAACAACAATTAAAATAACAATAGTAACGAGAGGTACTTTTTGGAACTCCTAGCAAGTGTTACAGTTCTCACAACAATATTCTGAATCAAGGGCATTATTTTCATTTGACAGATGGGAAAACTGAGGCTCCAAATTCCGCTTCAAACAGATAGTTAATAGTGAGACCAGATGCGGACTCAGATCCTTCTTGTTCCAAAATCTGTCCTTTCTACTGTGTCTTGCTGCCCCCCATCCATAAGAAGTGACTTATGAAAATGTATCAATTACTACCTGCGTGTGCCCACAAACCTATGTAATACCAAGGATTCTTCTAGTAATGCCAAGTAGGTGATGTACCCTCTGTTACCTAATCTTTTATATAAATGGAACTTAAAAAAGATATGATCCTTATCTGAGAAGACTCTCTGAGAAGCAGTTAGATAATATACATGAAGTGTTAAGATGTTTTTTAAAGGTAGGTATGATTCAAACACAGTCAATACTGTCATGCTTGGCTTAATTAGAACTAATCGAAAATAGCATCCTCTGTCTTGCCTCTTTGGGCCAACTCCATTCTACACGGCCAAAGACTGCACCATTAACCCTAGTAAGGTCTTAGTAAATGAAAGGTACTGCTTACAAAGGTGATCAAAAAGAAAATACTTCACAGCTCACGTGCAACTAATCATAGATTATCCCACTATGAATATTAATAATAACACAAATCATAATTAACTATATAATGATGCCTGTCTGTCTTCCTCAATAGACTGGAAATTCCATGAGGGCAGAGATTCTGTCTCTTTAGTTTGCCAATATCTCTCTAGCACCTAGCACTATCAATATCCACTATCTGACAAATTGCCCAATCAAATATTCATACTCATGTAAGAAAACAGAGAAAACTCTCAACGTAAGACATTTGCTTACTCGTGTCTCATTCTTTTCAACGGCTGAATTTCACTGTAGTGAGTCAGCAGGATGGGAGAGGGAGTGGAGGAACCAGAAAATGACAGAGGGAGAGCCCTCTTTCACAGAGCAAGAAATACCAGCTCTGGCGGTGGCAGTCTGCTGTGACCTGAGGGGAAGGAGTATCAGCCGCCTACTGCATGCAACTTGCTTCTCACTTTTCATTATTTTCTTCTACAACTGCTCAGGGAGAGATAGGTTTCCAACATTCTGAGATGAAACTCAGAGGAGAGCATTGTGTAGGCTTTTGTTGAGTATGGCTGGGAACTCTGTGCCTAACTGTAACATTGAACTTTAGGGAAAATATACTCCAAGTTCTAAACAGTGGATGTAACGATTTTGTACCCTTGCCATTACATATGATTCTGAACTGTAAGCTCCATGAGGGCAGAGGGTCTGTTCTGTCCTGCCCCCAAATACACTATACCTTGCACAGTTCCTGGGCACCATGATGGTACTTGGATAATAGCAGGTGCTCAATAAACATTTGTTGACAGGCTGAATGTGCGGTTTTGAAGGAGAAAGCAAATCTAATTCCTCAATTGTATTTTATGCCAGCTAGTGTAAGAATAAGTTTGGATTTACTAAACATACACAAATTGATGATAGAGGTGACAACTCAGCAGACAGCAGACTGCTGGCTGGCAGGAGGAAGCCAGCTAAGGATTAAAATTTACATACAGTTGGGGCCGGCCCCGTGGCCAATCGGTTAAATTTGCGCAGTCTGCTTTGGCGGCCTGCGGTTCACCAGTTCAGATCCTGGGGGCTGATCTACACACTGCTCCTCAAGCCATGCTGTGGCAGCATCCCACATAGAAGAGCTAGAAGGACTTACAACTAGGATATACAACTATGTACCAGGGCTTGGGGAGAAAAAAAGGAGGAAGATTGGCAACAGATGTTAGCTCAGGGCCAATCTTCCTCACCAAAGAGTATACCTTAAAAAAAAAATGACCTACAGACAATATATCACAGAGATAAGTAGGGTTGATTGCACAAGGAGTTGTTATATGAGACATTTAGAGATATCTAGAAATAAAAAGGAACTACCAAAGTACAAAGAACTCCCAGTGACACCAGGAGACGTCACTGAGCTTGGCAACCATCAGTAAGTCATGAAGAAAGTCACAACTAAAGGCTCTCCTATGAAGTACATAAGACTGCAAGTTAGGCTGACAAAATGTAAACACATATGTTTCAGATCCTCATTTGATGCATTATCACTCTTTTGCCATTCTTATGCCTTCAGCGTCTAGGTTTTCTACATGTTGTGTTCTGTTTTGTTTTTGAGGTTCTATTTAGCACATTTCAAAGTAGCCCATGAAAATAATTCTCAACTTGTTTCTGGAATCATAAGAAAAAGAAATTATGAAAGATTTGCCAAAATATTGAGGTTGTTAAGGAAGAGGAAAGATATAAGAGTAATCATGGATTATGGATCACGGATTATCATGGTCACTGGCTTTAAATGTAAATATTGACATACTTTTCATGTTATCTTCATCACATACATGCACACCCTCCTATCAGTACAAACACTGGTACATTTTTTGTAATATTACATAGCATGTGGAGTATGCAAATGAAATTATATCCTTCCTTGTGGGTTTGCTACTGTTTTTATTATCCATTTTCCACCACCATGAAATAAATTAGGTGGTTCAACGTGACCTATTCTCCCACTGGCAATGGTGGGCATCAAAACCACAGTGAGTAAGTGGTTTCCTCCACACTTCCGAGTACCCACATTTTTTTCCATATTGGTTCAGCCCGTTCTTAATGACTATGTTTAAAAACATTTCTAGGAATTTTCCTTTCACTAGTTTTGATAGATTCCCTGACTCCATTCCAATAAAGGGAATATAACTCATCTTAGTTAAAGTAATTGTCGTGAAGGACAGTCAAATGATTAAAATTTGTCATCAGCCAAGAGAAGAGAGTAGGAAAAAAGGCTTATAGTAGCAATCTCAGTATATCACAGGGAAGATAAACAAACAGTTAACATATTGAAAAATAAATGCTGTTTGGTACAGAATAACACAACCTGAACGGGTACATTGTATCTGAGGCCGGCATTTACTTCAAGAAAAGAAAAAATTTTTGCTACAAAAGCATTTCCTTCACCAGAAATTCAAATCAGAGCACAGCTTTCGTGTTGTAATTTAAAAAATATCAAAGGGAATAAAACAGAAGTTTATTTAAAGTAATACCAGCATGAGCTTTATAACATACAACAAAATCGGGAAAATGTCGATACTTGCTTTCTAGAAGCCAGAAATCACTTTTATTTTGTGAGGCCCCGTGACATTTTGTTACACATTTGCAATGACAATGACAACTAGGAAGGTGCTCCAGAAACCAGAAAATGCATTTGGGGTTGAGCCTATGCATGGCAGAACAGAATCAATCTTCCTAATTAATGGCAAATTAGCAATCCCAAAATGAGTGGGATCAACCTGTCTTCACTGGCTAGGAATCATGCTAAGTACAGGGCTGCCTTTAAGTGCCTCTAAATTACATTTATGCCCATATAAAGTAACGTTCTTTTAATCTAATACTACATTAGTGTCACTGTTCGTAAAGTTATTACACCGTTTAAAATTTCTATAGATAGGTGGACAGATAAACAAATTAATAGACAGATATGAAGATAATCAGAGATTTCACAAAGCGAGGCTTTAAGGTGGTCACAAATCATTGACAGGCAGTGTACAAGCTACTTATTAGCATAAAGCTCACCAAAGAAGAAAAGTTTATGTTGACTAGTGATATTCTTTAAGGTCTAATGGCTATTTAGACATGTACTATATATTTTTTAACATACCAAGAGAAACATTAAGAAGAAAGAGAATACTTATAGCCAAAGCAGACCTAATGGCTAATGACTGAAATGGCATTTTGCTAAAATGGATGTGCTGTTGGTCGGTGCCATTTCAGTTTATTAACCCATTCAATATCCAAAATGTGTTAGATATTGACGAGAGCTGCCCGAATTGCAAGACTGTGAGAATGTCAATCACAACACAGTTGCATGGTGTACATGATGCCCCTGGAGTGGGGCGGTGCACAGAAGGCTCTGTCTTATGTGATGGCCCTGGCGGAACAAACCAAAAGGTATGCTTCATAATTTTTACAAATTTAACATCTAATAAAATGAGAACCATCTGTTACCATTTAAAAAATTCAATTAATTTAAAATCCAACTACCAACAAAAGGAGGAATAGTGATTATGGTTTTTTTTCTTAGATTAGTTAAACATATTTCCAGCAAACTTCTTAGAGTAGGAAGTTTCTTTGTTGCTGTTGTTTGCTTTTGGTCATTTGTTTTTGGGGTTTAATCATTACAGGATCTATGAAGGGCCCTAAGATTGTAGGCAAAATTGTGTGTGTGTGTGTACGTGTGCACATTCTTCTGGGGGTTCATGGGTTTCATTACTTTCTCAGAGAAGTCCAAGACTCAGCAGAGGTTTAGAACCGTATATTACAGTCCATTGCAGAATGAGGAAAAGCCTTGAGTGGTGTGCAGGGTGGCTTAGTAGCTAAAAGTGAAGAAAAGACAACTCAGTCTATTACCAGGGAGACAGTACTTGAAATTTGGAAAAATCTACTCTTCCAAAGATTAAACCTTAACCAAGGAACAAAGTTACCAAATAAATTAGAACTCTGAAATCTCTCACATGCAGACCCTTAGTTTGACATGAAACAGCAAGCTATTTATCTTTGGATTCCTTTCTCCATCACCACCACCAAGGGGCTATTCCAAGAAAAACTTAAGGATGCAGATCTGAGAGGGTCAAGACAGTCTGTTCTATTCCAGAGTGAGTCTTAAAGTTGGGATCTTCTGGGCATCATTTGCAATCTGGGCTACTTGTGGAAATTAGGTGGTTACCTTGAGCTCACTAATAGATAAGAACACTGTTTCTGCATTGGAGCAATTTTGTTTTCCCTAGGGTCTTGTGGTCTAAAAAAAAAAAGTCAACTCTAAAAATGAGATGAGCTTCCTAAGACCACTACTGACAAGAACAGGCCCATTATATATATAAGGTTGAGTGAGAATCCAACCAGCCACTGAGGAAGGACACCTCGACCACAACATGGGTTCTTCTTTATTCCTCCATTAGGCCATTTTGCTCTTCTTATGTGACCTGCCTGGTTTAGAGACCAGTTTCAGCAACTGATATCTCAGAAAGAGATAATCTTTCTAATAAACCTCAGACTTCTAGCATCAAGTATTCCTTTTCCCATTTGTTTAGCATTTGTGTGTGGGAGCAGGTGGGAGTGGTTGGAGGTGGGGAGGAGTGAAGAAATTCACAGACGCTAATCTTCAGTTTACTCAGAAGAGATCAGCAGGGAAATCCTACTATCTATGAATATGAAGTTTCACATTTTGACATAGGAATGGGGTTTCCTAATGCTTTTGTCTGACTGTATTTATGCGACTTTCCAAAATCCCCTGAGAAAATCACTTCAACTTATACCTCAGTTTACTTTTGTCTCGAAGAAGGAAGAATTAATTGACCCACAAGGCTGTTAGGAAACTAACTCTTGTTGGTAAATACTCTTATAATTGGTGCCATGTAAGTGGTGATTACTCCTAAATGACTGTCACTGTCACCTCTGCCTAAAGTCAACCCGATCTCTAACATTTCTTTTATTTTTCAAACTTCCTCTTCTCAATGTTAATAAAATATTTGGCAGCTAAGGATATCATGTAAATGCATTAGGGCATAAAAGCTAACATTTTCTTTTAATTTTAACAATGTGCATACTATTGGTAAAGAATATTGAAAGAAATACAATGCGTAAGTAGATTTTACACCACATTAGAGTTGTCCAATTTCGCATGTTTAAAATTTTTCTGCATGACTAGAGCCAGGAAGAAATACATGCCAGCATAATTATATGAACAGTTGAAATTTAAACATATTGAAAAGGAGAAGAGAACATGTCCACCCATTTGTTTTTTTTTTTTTTTAAACTCTGTAACAATCCCAAAGATGAGTAATTTCTTTTCATAGAGTCAGGCTGAAGGCACAAAGCTTTAACATTCAAAGGAGGGAGGTAGGGGGGAAAGAAGCTTTTTTAAGTACTGTGCAAATCAATACACAAAAAAATCTCAAGATGATAGTTTAATTAAAATGTGCACAAGGCAATTCATCAGCCTCTTCCCTTGGTGTACTAGCCTCTAGAATTTGCCTTCTGCTTTGTGATCCCTGATGGCTTTAACTCAAAGGCATTTAAAATATCTTTCAACCGGCACCTTTCCACTTAGCTTACATTCCTTGTTTTTCTTTATAAACAAGAAATCGGACTGGCTTTGTGATGTTTGTTATGCTTCATGCTTTTTCATCTCCTGTATGAGCTTTGCCTAGCGTGAAATGCTGTCATGCAGTGAAATTTACCTGAGAGCGAAAGGGAGAAAAAAAACCTTCCTAGTATATTTGGTTACAAGTTCATAGCCAGCTAAATCACTGGCAATTTTATGGCTACTGGTTATTTCAATTTAAATGTTTGTAAAAGTACATATAAAAATAAAATAACCACTCCCACAGTCATCAAAATGAAAAATCTGCTTGGATTAGAAGATACTGTAAGTTGCTCTAAACTACCATGTGGGAATGTTAATATTATTCAATTCCTATTACACAGTGTTCTAGGGGTAACTTGGCAGGGACATAAAGCTACTGAACTCTTGGCTCCTTAATAGTTTGACTCCCATTGTAATTGCTTTGTTCACTGGCTGCCCTGGGTCTTCATAATTGGTTGGAGTCCAAGGTCACAGATTCAATATGGTAGTGGCTCCCACTCTTAGCTGGTTGTTAAGTCTGTAATGGTGGCTTTGTTTCAGTATCACCTTTTTCAGATCCAGGAACTCTTCTTTTTATTAAATAATTCAGGTAAGCGTCCTATGATGTTTTTGCTCAACCTCCTCCCACCACTTTCTCATACAGTAGTTTTCAATTCAAAAGCCACCGAGTAACAAATTCAGCCCAAAGCAAATTTCAAAGCGAATTTTTTTGAAGACTTCTTGAGATTCCTTAAATATATATATTTTTCAAATTACATATACCCATTTGGGTGGATTGTAAATATTTCATTTAAAACATGATGTAAGAATCTCAGTTCTTAGTGTCTTACTAATTTTTTTTCAGAACATTCATGAACACAGTAACATAATAATAATCAGGAAGAGAGGGAGCTTTAATTTTTCTTAAAACCAAGGTCATAATGGCACCATGAAATTACATAGAAAAGAAAGGAAACTAACTGTCTGATCAAGATACTTCTTTTAGGCTTTTTTTTTTTTTTTTTTTGAGCTAATTAGATCATTGAAATGAAAGCATTTTGGAGGCAGAGTGTGGTGTATTAGAACTGAATCCGGACCCGGGGACTTGGTTAGTTCAACTTTGGGCTTGACTTCTAATTTGTCGGGTGACCCTTGGAAACTCATTTTCCCTCTCTGGACCTCAAAGCTTTTTGGAAAGTGAGAGTTTTAGGTTAGATTATTTATAAGGCCTTTTCTATTTATAGTTTATTTCATTTAAACTATCCAATATTTAGCTCAATTTAGAGTTTTACTTTATTAGCAATGTCCAGAATCGACAGGAATATTATTTTACATTCCAAATTAGCCTCTAAATAATTAGTACTGCTACACAATTTTTACTACTCCGATAAGACCTTTCAGGGGCATTTTTTGACACAGACACTAAATATCCATTTATGATGTATGCATTTTTGCAACAACTAATGGGTGAGCACCTTCTGTGAACGGGCACTGAGGCAAGCACCCAGATCTTGGAGAGCAAATAGACCATAGTTTCTGCCCTCAAGGAGGGGAAGTTGCATTTTTTTTAATGGAGCAAACTTGTCTTCAGTTAGTTTTACAGTTTCTGTAAAGTTGATGGGAAACAATCAAGTCTCCTTTCCTTAGCACATGCTTATCAAAGGGTGAGTGCAAATGAATCCTGGTTGACACGTGTTCCAGGAGTCATGTGAGAGATTTATTATAAAATTTAGCTCTACTGTAATTGTGATTTCATTGACTGCGTTTGATACTGTATTTTTTTTTTTGGAGGGAGATTAGCCCTGAGCTAACATCTGTTGCCAATCTTCCTCGTTTTGCTGAGGAAGACTGGCTCTGAGCTAACATCCGTGCCCATCTTCCTCTACTTTATATGTGGGATGCCTATCACAGCATGGCTTGGCAAGCAGTGCCATGTCTGCACCCGGGATCCAAACCGGCAAACGGACCGTGTGCCACCAGGCTGGCCCCTGATATTGTATTTAATGCTCTCCTTTAAATAAAGATTTAAGGGTCACAAAATAATATATTCTCATTAAATGACCCAACTTGTCATATTATTCCTTTTTATTATGAATGACCAGTTTTCTGAAAAAACTGTAAAATTTTCATGTATCACTCCAAATATAGTCAGGACTGGATGGCTAACAACGATGACTCATTCATTGCATTCAAGGGAAAAAGATAATTGTTTCAGACAATTTTCAAACTTACTGAAAAGTAGATTTGTTTGGGATTCTAGGATTCATCTGTATTAGTGGTACCCAGTGAGAAGGAATATGCTTGTTTTGGAAAGAATTCTTGATAGGGATGAACTCTGGTGTAGCAACATGTCAAAATAAGCAGTGAACCCAGAAAAGAGACTCTTAGGAAATACGAAGGCCCTTCAGTGCAAAAGTGACGTTAGAGACTAAAGAGCTTTACGGCAAAGTATGACTTCCGGGGCAGTATGGCAGGTAGGGGAAGGGAGAAGATTTGTTGATTAGACTGTGTGTTGAGGTCAGTCAGATGTGATTGATGGTGGGGTACCACACAAATGTTCCACTGATTTACATCCTGAAATAGCATAGTTCTAGCTACTCAGAGATTCCAACTTTGTTCCTCCCTTGCCATGTAGTCAGGAATTGACAAAATAGATAACTAGCCCCCAAGATCTCAATATCTAGAGTCACTTTAGACAAGCTTGACAAATGAAGGTGACTGTTAAGGTGGTGAAATCCGATCTGATGATCTCAATGACTCCAAATTCAGTGGCTTTTGGGGAAACTCTACATGTACCCTTGGCCTATTGTTTGAGCTCTTTTGCCCTTCTGAACAGGGGTGTCTACCTTGCAAGAAGGGATTTAAGCAACAGCTGATCAAAATGATCAAAATAAGGCACTGTGCATAGCCTCTACATAAAAGCTACATAAGAAACACTTTTCATAAGATGGCATTTCATTTTTCTCTAGTGCTGCCTTTCAAAAATATATAAATCGCTAGGAAAGTGACAAGCCAAAAGTGTATGAATGGTCACTGTTGAAGTAAATTCCTTTAGAGCCGTGCAACCACAGCAAAAGGTGCATGCTCTTCAGGGCCAGATCAACAACACGCTGTTAGGAAGACTGTGTTTGTTTTCTTGCTGACCTGTCAGGGAGCAGGATGCCAAGGAACTTCACAAAGAGAAAAATCTCATGATGCAAGTCTACACGCTTACAAGAACAATTTTTAACTTTCACAACTCTGGAAAATTGTGGGATCGCTATTGAGGTCAAAACTTTTATGGCATAAAAAAGTTTAGCCCTTTAGCATTCTATTTAAACTTGGAGAAAGAAAGATATACCTCAGTAGCTTGCCTACTCCTCCATTTTTATGAAGAACTTTGTGTTTTAAATAGATGTAAAACTTTTTTTTTTTTTTTTTTACTGTAGTTGGTCTTTCTGATGGAAGATTTTAAATCATGGACTGAAATCTTGTTCTCTATAGGATTCTGCCTTAGGAAGCTCCTGTATGACCATATATGGAGTCGTCGTTTTTGAGGTCCCCTCTAAATAACGGTTATCGGTGTGGACATGTCCCTAAATCTCTAAGCTCCTCCCAGGACCCTCTGTCACCAAGGCCTCCTGCCTCTTTCTGGACAAGCTTATCTGCTCCCAGAGCCTTGAATAACATCTGTACCTCAGACCTACCTTTTCCTCCCCTTGTGCGGTCCCACAGTGTTTCCTGTTATTCTGACCTCTTCCCCTACGGGGCTCATCTCTATTTTACGCTACCTATTGTGAAAACAAGATCATCTTCCCAGAGAAATCATCAGGCCCCACTCAAATCTGCTGTCACTGTGGAAAGAATCCCCAAGCCCTTCTCCCCAAGGCACAGGGCCCAGAGTTGTGGCTCCTTTTTCTGTTCGCACCCCATGCTGAATTAGTCACCAAATCCTGCCACATTTTTAACAATAGAGATAAAATCAGTTGCTTTTTCTTTATTTTAATGGCGAAATCTCTGATTCAGGTTCTGTTTCAGTCACCTATAGTCTACTGTGACTGGTCTCTCTCCCTTTCTTCTAATCAATTCAAAATACAATGGTTAAAATCCTTTTCATCTCACTTGCTTTGACTAGATTTTTTTTTTCAGTTCACAGGCTTAGAATCATAAAATAAAAGAATTTTAAAGATAGAAAGGACCTTAAAAATCACCCAGTCCCCATTCTTTTATGGATGAAGGAATAGATACCGAGAAAGGCTAAATTGCCCAAGACCATACAAATGCTCTGAGCTGGAATTAGACCCAAGCTGCTGTGGTCCCAGTCAGTTCCCTTTAACATAGCACACTGAATCATCTTTTGTGTGAACACCGGACCTTGCTCCATGCCATTCTCCCATATAGCTGTGGACTGGGGCGTCTGTCTCTCTCACTGTACCTCACACACCTGCAAATTTCTTTTTCTCTAGTGATAGAGAGCTGGTTTCCTCCTAGATTCCTTTACTCAATTTCCCCACTTTCATGGTCTCTTATACTATTTCTTTCCAACTACTACAAGACTTCCTTCCTCTGATTCAAAACTCACTTCAAATCTAATCTCCTCCAAGAAATGGCACGCTAGTGGTGACTCTCTCACCTCAATATTCAGCTATCATGTGCATTTTCCTCTTCCGCCTCCTCTCTAGCTTATTTGAATTCAATTCAGCAAGAAGTTATGAGCCCCTACGCAGAGCTTAACACTGTGCTATTGAATAATCCCTTTGTCACTCAAAAGGCAAAAACCCTCACAAAAACCCAAGTCAGTCCAGAAATTATTTCAAACCCTCCACTAGTTTGGAAACATAGCCAAAGACGAGGGCTCTCATTCATAAAGCACGACCTAATTTTCTTCTGTTTTGATGACTAAAGGAATCATTTTCTCTTTGGATCCATTTTGGTCTATTTGCAAGTGTTGCTATTAGCCTATGGAAGAGTTTTTAGGGGTCTAGCAATGGTAGTCCTCATTTTTTTGTGTGTATTAATGATTTACTGGTGTTATTGGGAAAACTATATCATCTCCATAAACTGCCGATTTTCTCAAGAAATTTTACCTGTTTCTCCTCAGAACAGATAAAATTCATTATAATACACCGCATGGAGCTTCTCCCAGTGCTTAATAAAATTGTGTCATTAGAAGTATTATTTAAAATTAGTGAAATACTGCCTGGGGCTGGAAATATTTTTATGTTATAAAGATTTTCTGTTTATTGGAATTTGACTTATTCATAATATCTAAAATTCTGAATTTGTTTCATCACCAACTTGATGGTAAATTGGCAGGCATTATTTATTTAGGGTGTGGGATAGGCAAGCTTTCCTTCTGAGACCAAATTATTGGCAATTCTTTAATTAATCTAGTAGAAGATGAATTGAGACCACAGAATATTAGTTCCTGCTGATACTCTAAAAACATGACACTCTTACATCATAGCTAATGTTCCAATCACTAGGGACACAACATCCTGAAAATGTTATGCTAAATGAGAGCTACAGAATACTCGTTACTATGATGGAACCAAAGTAGGGATTTGAGTTATCTGCAGAGCTTTGGAACTGGGGCATATTTTTAGTCTATGGGTTATGGCCCCATTTCCAGAAAAATCTATCTGAGCCTAATGTAACCTAGCAAATCTTTCAAATGAAATAGTCTTGTGGGAGCCAAGTTGTCATTTTCTGACATATTATTTAGGACTCAGCTCAGGTTTCATTCTTTCTTCTTTCCCCACTTAAACCCCCAGTTCATTCTCCATAAGCGCCATTTTTTAATTAAGGAAAATGAAATTTGTAATATGTAGAAGGGAGACACGACCTCCCTTGTGAGCCAACGTTGCTCCTCCCCACACAGCATTAAAAAAATAGAATCCAGGGGTGGTTGTTTTCTTAATTGTTATCACTTTGTCTTTAGTACAAAACACATGGCAATAATTTAGTGAAGTTCAGTGTTTCTCTTGTGGCAAATTGATAGCCTAATTTTATTATGAGTGGAACAATGACTTCTGGGAGCAGGAGAGATTCCCCGAGAACTACACATAACTCAGTTGACTAAATGTAATACTTGGAGAAGGTAATGAAAACAGAGCTGAGGCTCAGCAAGGACTAGAAGATTTCAGTTTCTCGCTCCTGTCAAAAGGCTACTCAATAAATCATACCTGAAGCTTATTTAATGTCAGAAGCCAGTAAGCTGACAAAGTGCATTGGGGGTGCTCACCTCAGAAAAGGCACACTGAGTCACATGATCATTGGTCCCTGGACCTGATGGGGTCATATAATCCGTCTATGGATTTTAATAAGTAATCTATTAAGTTCCCTTTGGTGCTAATTATTTTACACTTCACTTGTTTCCTGTTTACTGACATTACTTTAGTAATTTCATTATGAAAAAATTACAGGAAAGGTAATCCGTATGACTTTTACCATTCAGGGAGTTTCTAGTTTTCCCTTTAATATTCTTCTTCTACACCAGCCCATTCGACCAAACACAAACACAAAAACACAGAATCCATGGGAACATCGGAGGATAACAGGAAACCTGCATATTTAGCAAAGCAAAGAGCCAGACTGAGTCACACAGATCCAAGACCATCAGGATTTAGTAACTCATAGCTAAGAAAGTATTTGGAATTTACCCTATCGAACTTGGCTTCAGGTAACACAGGAAATAAACCAGCTGTGACCAAATTCCATTGTGTGACTTTCTAGACACCTTTATGAAGAGGAAATTTGCTCTTGGCACTCAAAAATACCCGTGCATCCTTTCAACTGCACTGACAAATAAAACAATAAGAATCAGATCCACAATTTAAACAAAAAAGGACCAATTTGCCCAGTGAAATCCTCAGGCATTTCATTGCTTACATTACTTTGAGTATTCTCATTTATCAGACTAGTGGAATCAGAGTCCTATCTCTTGAAGAAGGTACTTCTCTGAATTTTAAAAATCAATATGCAGAGACAAAGAAAGCTGCCATATGTTTCATAATTTTTAAGTGAAGTAATATCCAAAATCTCGGTTTAAAATAGATGAGAGTTTCGGGCCAGCCCCACGGCCTAGTGGTTAAGTTAGACATGCTCTGCTTTAGCAGCCCAGGTTTGGTTCCTGGGTGTGGACCTACACTGCTGGTCTGGGGCCATGTTGTGTTGGTAACCCAAATATAAAATAGAGGAAGATTGGCACAGACGTTAGCTCAGGGATAATCCTCCTCAAGCAAAAAGAGGAAAATTGGCAATAGATGTTACCTCAGGGTGAATCTTCCTCAGCAAAAAAAAAAGAAGAAAAAAAACCCACAAAAAGCAAAAAACAAAAAGGTGAGAGTTTAACCTTGAAATTGCCAAAATGTCAATATCAGGTAAGTGAAAGTATGCAAACATCTGTGACCATCTCTATGAAGGAGCTCTATTGATCAATAACGAAGAAAGAAATCCTCTGGCAGTCATTCTTATGATATGTCCTTAGTCAAGAATGGCCTGGTCCTTCTCAAGAATTGAGCTGAAACCATTAAGCCAAGACCGTTAAAGAGATTTTTCACCTGTGGGCTTTGAGGTGGATTTGAATCCAGATCTTTGGGGATTAATCCACTGTCCCACCACTCCTTTAGTAATTACTGCTAAAGTTTTTGCTTATCTAAAGGCTTTAAGGAAGTTTGGAACTCAAGAGGTCAACATTAAACAGCCTGAAACCTCAGCTTGCAGGGACTTATCTAAAAGATAAGCTGTTTCTAGAGACAGACGGGAAATCTCAGATGTCTCAATGTTTACCTTGCAAGGGAAAAAGAAAAAGAACCCTGCATGTGTTTCAACCTGAGAGCAGAATTAACAATTCTGGACGAGGGTAGGGAGTTAGCCGCAAGTCTATACCGAATGATCAGTCAGCAATAATGATTCTGATTCATGCACAAAAACCAAATAAACCAGAAGCCAGATTTTCTATTATGATTACAATAAAGCAATGAAGCAGGAAAAAGACGTGAAGAAAGCAAAATTTAAAAAAAAATAAATCTCTATGTATTTTTCTACACAGGTTTCTAATAATTTTGCAGATAAAAATGAGTTTCCTTGCTTCCAGAGAATAGAGGAAATAGTCCTGAGTGTCATGAGTTTGGCAGAATTACTGAGACAAGCATTGGGTGGTGCCGCCTCGCCCATGCTTGCTCTCTAATCCTTGAAAATCCAACACAATAAAAACAATAGCAACAACAACAAAACAAATCTCTAAGATCAAGAGGTTAATAGGACCTACATTTACTCATTAACAGAGGATATTCTCAATTAAGTAATTTTTGGAAGGCCACTATCCATTGAATGAATACACGAATGAATGAGTGAAGTGAATGAGGATCTGGTCTAAAGACTATTCATAAAGTACTTATGTCTCTCAGAGTGCATTTTTGAAATAAATTTAAAAAACACTCTTATGTCTCTCAGAGTGCATTTTTGAAATAAATTTAAAAAACACTCTATACTGTGGGTAAAGGAAGAAATGAGGAAAAAATTTACTGGAAAAGACACCAATGTGGGAAAAGGCCTGAGAATTCAGAACCAGGCTGTAACCATCGAGACTCCTATTTTTAAGAGTGAAAAAAATTAGAGAAAGTAAACAACACGGTATTGGCATATTCTGACCTATCTTTATACCTTCCTTTTAATAGCTTCTAATTTAAGGGCTCTGTTTAAACTTTGCATTTACAAGCCCCTTGCTATTTTCTGCCTTCTAGAAATAAGTTAGAGGGTAATTCGAAAATTCCTTTTTTTCCAATGCTTTTTTAAAAATACAGCTTTATCCATCTGTGACTAGGGTTAGGAATACTTACTGAATCTGTTGCTTTAAGATAATTTTGTAATATTTTCAATAAATTGTCTTCATTTTTTTTCCTATTTAAAAATAAGTCGATGCCATCCTACTTTAAAATCATGCAACCCACTGTAACATAGACTTTTATTTCTGTGTTATTTTGAGAAACCATGTAGATCATGCCAATTGAGATGGATAAAGGACTTATTTGAGCAAACCTTGTCTCTCTTCCAAATACTGGTATAATGAAGTGCAGAAGTAGGTAGAGCCTTGTGCCTAACACAGGCCTTGTCTGTGGAGTTTATTGTCTTCATCAATGAAAGAGAAGGGGCTAATTCTAAAAATCTTCAAATATCAAAACAAGTCTACATTTTTGGCCGAATTTCTTTCCATAGTCAGAGACTTTTGAAAAATGGTAACTTTCAGCATGAGAAATTTTATCTTCAAAAAAGTTCTCATTTAAATATTTTCTTTAAGGGGCATTTTTTGGAACTGTTTCAGAAACTTGTTGCATTCCTTTTTTGTTGTTTTGTGTTTTCTCTGTAGCACTGTACTTTCCTCTAAACGAGGAACTTTTTTTCTCTCCTTATTGGCATTCCAACCCAGCAAAGAAATATGCATCCTGAGATAATGCTGCCAGCTTGCTATGAAAACCATATTTCATTCTTTCTTTGCAGAGCGAAAGGGAAAAGCACAAAGGAGCTGGTATAATTGAATGTAAAGGATTGCAGCAAACCTCCCTTTGAGTCCCTCGCTGGCATCCCCTTCCTTTATATCCCCCTCTACGCCTTTTGTTTACCACTTTTAAAAGGCTCTTGCTGAGTCTGAGCTCCTTGCCCAAATTTGGACTGAATCTCAATTTCTGGAAGTGGTACTCCCATCTCTCCAGGAGAGAAGGTGTGTAGAAATGCTGATCTGACACGGCAATGGATTGCAGGTACAGCTGCCTAGGTCCAATACATATCTTCAGTTTTCAGATCAGCATGGGGATTTCACGAATCTGCGGCAAGAAGTATGGGAAAATATGGTAATACTCTCTCTTATTCAAAATTGGTAGGCCAGGTGTCGATGCCCTGGTCACCCCCAGTTACATTTGCTATAGAGAGAGCAAAATGAAATTCATTTAAATTTCAGGGCAATCTCTCTGGTTAAACATTAATCATGTGTGTTTTTCTTTTCATATCTTTTAGTCTAATTTCCCTCCTCCTTTTAGTTTTCCTCTCAGAAATAATTGTGGGTCCCCAAGAAATGGTAATATGACCATGGAGACAAAGTGACTGGGATCTGGGTAAAGATGGAAAGGAGACTAGAAACCCTATCGCTGCCACAAACTCAGTTCTTCAACCCCATGAACGACGGTTGGTAAGCAAATGCTTTGGTTTAGCCAAAGACCTCATGGGGCTGGTTGGCATGGCACCCCTTGGCATCTCTGCTTCCTTCCATGGTCACTGATTTTTCTGGCATAGGAAGACCATCTGAAAGAGAAGCATTTCACCTCAAGCTCACCAAACTGGAGTCCAAAAGCATGCTTTTCTGTATTCATTTCCTCAGCATCGGCAGTTTCAGCACATTAAATGCTGACAATGAATCTAGCACCTGGCAAATCTGACTTGAGATTCAAATGGATTTTTATTCAGAAACATAGATGTTACTTGGAAATAATCACCAAAGACGGCAGCTATGTGTTTAACAAATGGCTGCGGAGGAAATTGCTGAGCAGAGAGAGGATATTTAGTCCGGCAGGCTTGTTCCCTTTAGGTTTATCTCAACTCCACCTCCCTGGTTTATCACTCTCCCCTTCAATCCTTTTTCTCTTGAGATAAAAGTGTCCAGCTGTCTCTGTACCTCATTTAGATTTCTTGCACCACTGGCCAATTATTCCATATGTTTACTATGAAATTATTTTACTCAATTCCCAGCTTACTCTTGATGTCCTAATATCACAACGTATTTCCTGGTGTCTGTTCTCCTTGCCGTGGAATGACAACATACACACCTTTGAAAATGACTTTTCTTTGCTGTAAAGAAGTGTGGCCTCTTTCACCGCTTACCCAGCCTCCTACTAATTAGGCTTCAAATTGGGCTTGGAGTCTCACTGACACAGGGCCTGAAACTGACCCCCTATCTTGAAACCCACCTCGAACACTGTTATCGCCCTTCACGTGTAAGCAGCAAAGAAAAGCATCTGGGCACCCAGATCTAGCTGGACTGATGGATTCCTGAGGAAAATGATTGCTTTCCTTAGGCTAGCACTCTGTTCCTGTCCATATTTTAATCAGGGCTGGGAAGTTCTAACAACACTACCTTTTCTTTTCGGTGCAATTTTAACCTACAACCTGTTTTCACACACAAATTCTTTTGTCTCCACATCATTCCATTTCGCACATAAGAAAACCGAGTCACCTGGGTCGTTAATGAGCCTTCCTAAAGGGAAAGGAAGAAGGCTGGAAAGAGAAACTGATTCCCACGATAACTCTCCCGGCACGGTTCTTTAGTCCTAATTGAACGAGCTCCTACACAGTCTAGAAAAGATCGTCAATGTGGCCATATTGAAGCAGGTAAAACAAAACTGTCGCTTTCCATGAGGAAGGTCTACAAAGCGGTGTGCCATTATTAAAAGCTGTTAGACCTCGAAAGACTGTTATAAGACCATTGACGGAAAGGTGGGGCAAACAGGACCGAGATATTTAATATCTCCAGTTTGACAGGCCATACAAGGACATTTAATCTATTGCACAAAGGAACTCTCTGAAGTACCTTCAACTGGAAAGTTCTTTGAAATTTAAGTTTCATGCATTTTTTATTTGGGGCCCTGGAGACAGCCTTCTATCAAGAAAGTCAGTCCTTTATTCCCAGTATACCTGTATTCTGTCAATAAGTCACTCTGTGGATTATGCTTCTTGGTATGTAGATAAAATATAATTACTGCAGTGACATGAGTTTTTGAAAGTACAGTATTTCTTCCTTTTAAAATTAACCTGGAAATAGGAACTTAAAAATTAATACTGTAATTCTGATGTATCACTGAGGAAAGTTACACGAGAGCGTGGCAATGTCAGGATTTTTCTCACAGTATTTTTAGTGTAAGAGATTTTAATCCTCAGAGTTAAGACTTTCCCATATTTCTTTGATTACTATTGTCAAAGATGTATGAATGCATCCCAACAAATTACCCAAGCAAGAACTTCCTCATTAAAAAAATGATTTAAAAAAATCTTTGTCAATGAAAGCTTGTAAGCACGTCTCCTGAGGAAATAACTGAGCATTAAGAACCAAAACTTTCCTTCAAAACGTCTCACCTTCACAGCTATTTGAAGCCACTTACCTCCTAGGGCTCCCTAATCTTACCTCCCTAGCATCAAAGAACCACAAAAAGAAAGGATCATGTAAGAAACTACAAAAGTCTATCTTTGTTTAATATAGAAGCTATGCACAGTAAATTGTCTGCTCTAAAATTTTATTTCCCTTTAAATCTGTCTATTTCCCCCTGAAAGAAATCTCCATTCTAGTTTGTAAGCTATTTAATGACTTCTTTATTGATATCATTGTATGAAATCATATTTCTCTCTCGTTTCTACAATTAGTGATTTTTTAAACATTTTAGCAATAGATAACATCTATTGTGCATGCCAGCACCATGCTGAGCGCTTCACATGCAGCATTTCTTGAAGTCTTACAATTACATAAGATACATATGACTATTGCCCCCATTTTACAGATGAAGGAACTAAGGCTCAAAGGGCTTAAGTAATTTGTGGAAATTCAGACATCTGACAAATGGCGGAACCAGGGTTTTAATCCCACAGGGTCAGTTCCGGAGCCTGAGTGCTCACCCTATCATGCTATATTATCTTTCGAGTTTTAATCAATATTCAGTCAACTTACACCATGTTTGCTTCTCCATTGTGAGGAGATTATTCAGGTTAAGGATATTCGTTTCTTTGCTTCTCTCCTAATGCATGCACTTGGGTTGTTTCACAGCTGATTTCACTCTCCACCGACTAACCAGCATAGAAAGCCAGTTTTACCACTCGTGATTAGCTTTGGCAGTGAATTGCATACATTGAAGATCTGGTTATCATCGTTAAAAAGAAAAAGTCTTAATTAGAGGATTGATTATGTGTGGACTTCGGAGAGCTAACTGTCAGAATAACTGACTTCGTGTCAAAAACTCCATTCCTTTCCTGAAATCACATTTCGATTTGGTTGTATCATCACTGTTTGTATTCTCCCCACTGTAAATAGATTGGAAAAGCCCATTCAGATTATTTCTTACGTCGGCTGCTAAGATAAAACAATCTTTAATTCCCTTAATTATCTCTTAAACTTCCTTTTTGCTTATTTGTTCTAAAATTACTGACTGATCTTAACATGTCTGTTTTTATTGCTTATTGCTCTCGTCCAGTGCATGGAGCCATGTTCTATTGCTTATTACCATAGATGCTATTTTACAATGCCACTTAACTACCCTGACCTCATGTGGCCTTTCTATTTTAAGAGGTAAGTGAGAAGCAGGACTAGAAAGCAAGTCTTCCATGATTTTCTGATTTGTATGCTTTCTATACTATTCTATTTCTTTGAGTACAAGCCTCACAGCGCATAAGCCTAAAGTCCTGGCCTTGCTCAGAGAAGTGGGTATTATTGCCTAGTAGAGCTGGCTGAATGAGGTTTAGGAACTGCTCTCTGATCCCTGTGCTTTTTTGCTGAGAGCTCTCAGGGCCTGGAGAAATAGTTGATAGTCCACTCTTCTCATGTCTTAGTCTTCACTTTGCACTTAAGAACAGTGATTATGCAGCCTTTTGAAAGCACGTTGGGTGGCTTTCTCTGTTTTGAAGCTGACTTCATCAAGGCACTGGACACTTTCAAAATGTTCTAAAGTAGCTGATGTTTTCTTTCAAATTTCTTTCTGAAATCCCCAGAAATTCGGTCCCTATATGAAATTCTTGGTAGTCTATTAGAGCTATTTGCTGTACTATCCTCATAAGTCACACCTTGTTATCAAAGTTACGGTAGCTATTAACTAAGAATTGGACCTCAGGGCAGGATTATAGGGTTTTTCAGAAGGAAGTGTGAAAATTAGGAAGATGGAATTATTTTGTAGAGATGTAGGTGTCAACGTTTATGCCATATTATGGAAAGTATGCTGTGTGATAGGCTGTCACATCCTAACCCTTGGCATTGTGTGGCAAATACAGCTCAAATAACAGAGAAACAAGAAACCTAAACTATCACATAGACAGAACTCCTTGTACACGCCTTGGGGCTCAATGGAATTCAGAAAATAAGGGTGCTCTTTCCAGGTTCCAACCAGGTGTCTAATTGTGAGAAACACTCATCTTTAGAGACAGGACTTTAGTTTCTTCACTCTCCAAGTGTAACGAATACATCAAAAAGTACAGGTCATGGATGATATGGAACAGCACTTTCAAAAAGAGTAAGATCAAATGTCAATGTCAAATATCAATGTAGAAATATTTCATTTCTCTGAAAAACTCACACCACAAACTCCCTTGACTTGCCCTAAATTTACAAAAATTATAATTCTAAAGCAACATCAACAACATCAAGGGCCATTGTATACAAAGTGGCTTGGGTAATCAGTATGTTATAAAATAACGTGCGGGGCAAATAAGTCTCCTATAGTTAACACAGAGTGTATTCATTTTATTGTTTTAGACCACTGAGAGCTTGTGCTAGGAACATAAATGAGAACACGTATGTCGACATATATTATATGGAGCTCCACTATGAGGTTCCTATCAATGTATAATCACACACACATCCCTGTCTGGAGATTACAGCCTTTATTCCAAGTTTTTGGTCTAAAGGGTATCTTTAAATGTACATAGTTCCAATCTTTAGAAGAAAATTAAAGTGAATTCAAGTCTGTATTGTCTATCCTTTCTTTCTGCCTTTCTTTTCAGGTTAGCAGTTTATTTCTGCATTAATCACCCTGACAGAAGCAAGGCAACTCAATTTTCTGCTTCTGTAGGTAGGCACATCACTTTCTGTACAGCACTAGGCATGAAAAGGGCTGCAGCTAAGCTTTGGTTACTGGTGTAATTGAAATGCTATCCACACTATAGGGTGCATTAAAGTCAGATAACGGCAGTTCCTGTGGCCAATTTAAGTAGCTTGACTTCCCTGGGAAAAAAAAAAATTGCCTGACAGATAAGGCAGACAAACTGGCTAATTCTCCAAGCATGTCTCTCATTGTGATCCTAGAAAAATGAGAAAAAAATGAATCACAGAACCACAAAATCAATTGACCCTCGGGTAGCTCATCAGGCAGCGAGGCTGATAAACCTAAAAGCTTTGTTAATGTCTGCCTGCCTGTGTCCCACAGATAGAGCACTTTGTAAATGAACCTGCTTTGATAAATATATTAAGGAAAGCTGTGAATAAAGGCAGAGACTTCTCATTTGTAAATACAACCTCTGCTACATGGAATTAGAATGATAAAATGGAGTTCCATGTAATTAAGTTTGTATAAGGCCTGAAATCCGTGCAAATACTTTCCCTGAATTTTGAAAGAGAACTGTCAGTTCAATTAATCTGAACATCACCCAAGAATGTACCGAACAAAATTAAGCTGCTGATAAAACCTGGGCCAGTATTTTGATAAGTAATTCCTATATCATTTCTTGGCCACTGTGATCATTTTATTTAATCCTCCACCCCTCCTTTTCCTCAGTTACCCTCTAAGCCACATACAAAAGGTGATGGTCCACGCACCAGCACAGGAGTACTCTGTCAAATCGCAAAGGTAAAAATGGAAAAATACAGTTTTTTTTCTGTGTTTAAAAAAAAAATGAGGCAAATAAATTTCTATTAGGAGATGCTAAAAACCCTGCATGCACGTCACCCCTCAAAGCCAAGACCAAAGAAATCTTCTCAGGACTGATAACTCTGTATGAGGCCTGCGCAAAAAAACCCCCCACAGAGTTACAATTTTCAACAGGAATGGCGTGAACAGAATTTGCAGTTTAATTCGAGAATTTTAAAGCATCAGAGATGAGAAAAGTGAGGTGGAGAGGAAGAGCGAGAGAGGAGAAAAGAAAAGAGAGCGAGAACAAGAGAAGAGGAATAAATCTTACAAAAACCATTCACCTATTACCTTTGCCTCTCCCTAGGTACTACTTTCACACCTCAGGGTAGAAACACAGAAGTTATCCTCCTTAATTTCATTTGTTTCAGAAACAAAAGAAGAAAACAATTATTTAGAAATCTCATTTTAGCCATGGGAGAAAGACATTGATTTTCGGGTCACTCACCAGTTGTTTACTTGGAGAATTGTAAGTCCTGTGTCTTGCGCTAACTGTTTCTTCTGCTCTTCGGAAGGGTACGGATGCTAATGAAAAAACAAACGTTTTAAAAGATGTATCAGAAGTTAAGAAAGAGTCACTTACTTCTAAGAATGAAACGACCGTTTGTGATTTCTTTAGCCTACGGCTTGATTTTCCTAATCGCAGCTTTTTTTATCGTGTATGGAGAAAGGTGGGACAAGAATCCAGAAACCTGCATTAGCAGCCCCACTGTTCCTGCCAGCCTTTGGAAGGCCAGCCGTAAAAAGCAAGGTGTTGCAGCTATTCAGTTTCTTAAATCTGTGAAGGAGGTAAAGCGCTTTTGTGATGGCGTCAGAATTTGGGTTATCTACAATCATTTCAGTTACACTAAGGAAACTAGTTTCGGGCCCATTTACTTTGCCTCCTGGAAAACCTATGTGAAGCCCTTATTCTGTGTTATCTTTGTGAGATGGCTCAGTATACTCATTATTTCCTAGTTAATCTGAGGTTATAGACAGTAAAAGTTTGGAAAGTGAGAGTATATAATCACAACTATCCTTGGAAGCCATGGCAACCGATTCAATTACGACAAAGTTTACTGACAGTGTATTTACATTGACTCCTTTAAGGGACAGTGGAAGATTCTTCCATTTTCACTGGTTACGGCTCTGGGTGAACAGGGTCACAGGCAATGGCCACACATCAAAAGGCGTCGATTATGTGCAATGCGTCGTATAGAAATTTTACATTTTACCTTAAAGCATGGCAATAAGAGAAAGAAGCCATACGTTTCAGTGTTTTTAATCACAACTCACCAATGTCTATAATGAACCATCCTCCCATTATCTAAACATTCTCCTCTCTCATTCTAAAATCAAGGATTGCTATTTTAGAATTGTACATTTACTTTAAGAGACACTGTAATGGCGTGCACATAATTATAAAACGTATCTGTTAAATAGGTCCCTGCTCTCAATTCAGGGTTTTCTTAACCAGAAAAGTAAACTTTTATCTAGCATGTCAGTCGTTCATAAACTAGAAAGCCTTTACTAATAAATATTTCCCATCAACATTATGAAAGGGTGATATTAGGAACAACAGAGTATTCCATTCAGAGCATTCTAACCATTCCAATGTTTGAGAGATGGAATGTTTTTCAGTCATCTAAGATTTTATTCTTCAGGTATTTCATCTTCTATAATAGCATACATTATCCAAAATGTGCACAATTGCTGATTAGCAAACCCAAATGCCATTAGGTTAAACAAAATCCCCTATATAGCAAAAGGGGTTAACTAGATTTGTATTAATATAGAAGCCAGGCTTTTAATATTCTGCAAATGTTAACAAAGAAAGATGATAATGTTGAGTTAATATGGGTTAAGCATAAAATGAAAATAAATTTTTCTGATTGCGAGGTGTTGACACTTTTTTGGCTGGGGCCTCCAGCCTGTTCCTGAAAGCTGTGTAATTACAGAAGGCTTTTCCCCTCCTTCCCCCTCCTGCTTCAAGCCTACCCACATTAGTAATGACCCCTCCACTGCTTCAAAAACCACTAATGGTCTTCAGCACGGGCAAGAAAAATGAACAGGATAAATTGGAATCCACAGTCAGTAATTTGCATCCTATGAGGCTGCTCTGGCCACTCACACTCATTCCTGGCCATCAATCGTGGCCTGTCAGGTGCTGCGCTCTGCCACCATGACAAATACTCCTCCTAACACTCTGATTCGTCCAAACAATGTAATTGTCCTCTATTCTCCTTTTGGTAATGGAGATAATGAATGACTGCGCAAACAAGAAGGACTGCTCATCACAGACGCTGGGGTGGCTTCAAACTGGAAAGGGCCTAGGGTACAAAATTTAATTGACTGAAAACACCGGTTGGGGAGAAGATCACCAAAAGATCCCAAATCCTTCTTGTCATGATCTTTCCCTGACAAATTCAAAGGAGGAGCACCCTTTGACTTTCTGTCCCTCTGAGATTTTGAAAGCCTAGGTTTATAGGCAATTGACCCAATGGAAATAAATGCTGCAAATAACAAAAATGAAAACGGAAATCACGACTCATCACAAGAGTGTATGGTTCTGCCTTGGTAACGTCGTCCAGAGTGCCGTTTCTTTAAGCAGTGTTTTCTTTTTGGTGTGTTTACTCTTGCTCACTGTTGCCCAAGACAGTTCTGACAAAATGTCGGTTGTGGGGGGGGGGTGTGTGTGTGAAAAAGAGAGAGACAGAGGCAGAGACACACACGCATGCACACACACATACACAGAGAAGGTTTTGGTGAAACAAAGGTTTAGGATGTTAAGGAAGCAGAAGAGTAGAAAGGTGATGTTAGTGGAGAGCCAATTCCTTCAAGTATGACTATAAATTCTGACTGGATAACAAGAATTCGTTCCAGGGTTTTATTAGAAATTTACTCAAATGACCACAAAATTACATAAACAGTGCATTTAATCTTGGGAATCCCTGAGCTGTACTTTCACTATGAAGGCAGTTGCAAATTCCATCCACAATCATTAAAAAAATTGGGACCTTACCAAAATTCACCTTGCACAGATGGCTTTTTTTTTAATTAATAGGGAAGACCATAATAACTTTAACTTATTTAAATAATGTTCTGTGGTTTTTGAACATTCGTGATTCTATGCCCCTTTTATACATGAAGTGGACTGTTTATCAGAAAGCGTTCTGGCAGTCAGCCACTATATTTCTAAAATTAAAAAAGGGATGGAAAACAATCAGCTTTCAGAGGAATTGGAACCATAGCAATGTGTTTTGGATTAATTTATAAATATATGTATATATTTAAGGCCAAACTGTGGAACTAGAGAATTTCTACTACATGGTCTATCATATGCATTCTTCTTCATTAGAACAGACATCATATTGAAATAATAAACCTGGGAAGCCTTCACTTCTTCTTTGATGTATATTACTAAATGTCTGACTGGCTCAAATTTAAAATAAACTTTGGTCTGTTTGCACTTGAAAACTGGAAGTAGACCACAAGCAATAATTTGTTGTCAGTTTTCATATTCTTGGACTAAAGCTATAGTTTAGTCTGTTCACTGTTGGGGGCCAACGTACTCTGGTCCAGTGGCCCAGGGGTGGCTCAACTAACGCATCATAACATAATATTGAGGATGACGATTCCCTTCATTAACAAAGAACCAGCATAGGTCGAAGTTTTTCACATCTCAAAATAATTCCAAAGCCACTGTTGAATAGAAGAAGTGAATCACAAAGATCCTCTTTGACTATCAACTGACAACTGTTCAGAAAGTTACTAAGACACGTATGGCTCATGACTCAATGTAGATAGAAAATATTTTTTAATTGCCTTTTTTCTAAAGACTCGTTTGAAAGTAAGATATTATCTTTATTCAAGACACAGATCTTAGTTAGGCCTTCTTTTTTTTGCTTCCTTTGGGGGTTAACCTGGTTTATTAAGTACACGGAACTGGATCTACAATATCCTTAGGATACATCAGTGGAAGAGTTTTGGGTGAAACCACTTAATAAGAATCTTCTTTTGTGATGAACCCCTCTCCAATGATGTCTACACTGGAATTGACTTACGGTGAATTTTATTCTCTGTTGAAAAGATATACTGATGTTTGAAAATACTTCTAATGATTCTTATAATCATCTCATGAACTAGAAGTACATGATAAATGAAAAAGGTAGTACCTGCAAGGCTAAAAAATTGGAAATAACCTGTCCACCAACTGGATCTTAGTTAAATAAAATGTGAGGTTCTCATGAAAAGGTTTTCCCCATATATTATTGAGTGAAAAAAAGCAAATTGTAGGACAACATGCATTATCGATTTTTTTAAAATAGATAAATAAATAGATATAAATATACACAAATCTATGCTGTAGAGCAAAAAAAATCTGGAAAAACATACACTGAAAAATGGTTCATGTTGTGTAGGGCATGGGGTGGAGGGTTTTACTTTTTGTTTGTATAATCCTACATTGTCTGCGAGAGTAGTGCTTCAAATAATTTTTTAAAATCCAATATTAATTTTAAAAATATAATTAATGTATTGTAATTGTAGTTAATAAACTCCATAGTTTTAAAAAATCATACTAATTTAACTGTTTTATACAATTAGATATTCTGTTATGTTATGGTAACTCTTTCACTGGATTTTTTTTTTTTTTTTTAAAGATTGGCGCCTGAGCTAACAACTGTTGCCAATCTTCTCTCTTTTTTTTTTTCCTGCTTTATCTCCCCAAACCCCCTGTACATAGTTGTATATCATTAGTTCCAGGTCCTTCTAGTTGTGAGCCTGGATATTTTTAAAAGCAGGACATCTCCAGGACCAGTCCTGCCTCTTAAGTTACCTTCCTATCTTAAGAGCTTGACTCACTTACTGGTCTATAAAGTTTACTAGATGAGCTCGTTGAAGAACAATGTGCAGTTTGTCAAATCACTTCTGTGACGATGTAATACAACCATTAAGAGAAATGATCAAGTAACTTGTTGGGTAGAATCTTAGTTTGAGCAAATACTTGGAAATTGATCGTTTTGATTACCACTTTCTTTTCCTCAATCCTCTCCAAGATGCCAATTCTTTTATAGAGTTAATCCAAGTGACCTTGATTTTGATGATGCCACTCATACATGAAACTCTCTAAGCAATTTCCCAAAGGTGGACAATGAAACTGCATTGGGTAAATGTCACCTATTGCTCCAGAACCATGCTTACTAAACTGGGTTACAAGTAGACGTGCTAAAGACCTAACCCCTGAAGATGTAAGTGCATTTTCCTGGAATATCAAATTTATTCAATGGTCATTAATTTAACACCCTTTTCTTATGTAAACAAATATTCCTATGCTATGATTAGAATGTATACTACGAATGAAATTTGAAGATAAAACAAGAAACTAAAACTCATCACATCCTCATAGTTGGAGGTAATCTCTTTTCCACTAAACTCATATAGCAATTTACTTGGTATTTTATAATTTTTAGCCTTTCATTGTCATGCCTTATTTACATATCTTGTCTTTATTAAGTATAACTTTCTGAGGGTAAAGCCTTGGGTTTTTTAAACTTCGTATTTCTCCCTCATTCTGTCTCAGTGTCTCTAAACATTTGTAGAAAGAATGAAAAAAAATAGACGTAAGTTCTCATTCAAACTTTGTCTGTTGTTCTGTCACTTTGAACAAGACTGCCTGGGACCCAGTCTGTGTGATGGTAAAACGAAGGGATTAACAAAGCTACACACGTGTTATAGAATATCTATAGAGGGGGCTGGCCCCATGGCCTAGTGCTTAAGTTCGCATGCTCCTCTTCTGTGGCCCAGGGTTTCACCAGTTTGGATCCTGGGCCTGGACATGGCACCGCTCATCAAGCCATGCTGAGGCAGCGTCCCACATAACACAACATGAAGGACCTACAACTAGAATATACCACTATGTACTGGGAGGCTTTGGGGAGAAGAAGAAGAAGAAGAAAAAAAAGAAGATTGGCAACAGATGTTAGCTCAGGTGCCAATTTTTAAAATATATATATATATATATATGTATAGAGATCATAATGATAAAGTTTGTGATGGTTAATTCTGAATCTAACTCTCTCTGACACACACACACAAATACACACCCCTCTCAAGTTGTCTGAGCTTCTAATCATTATATTTTGCAATAATAACCCTTTGCTACTCCACTGCCAAGCTAACTTCCAGTTTCTACCTGGAGCAGTTCTACATGAAACATGATGTATCTCTTGCTTTTGTGTCACTGTTTCTAAATCTCTGCATTTTCTGGGTGTCTTATCCTTGCCCCTAGTTCTTGAGATCAGAACCAAAAAATATTAGAGTCAAAAGGGTCTTTTAGACAGAATATGGCCTGGAACCTAATTTGCATAGACGAGGAAACCAAGACTCACAAAGCTTAAGTAACATACGCCAGGTCATAGAAACAGGCAGTGGTAAAAGCCAGGATAACCAACTGCTCTCCTGACGCTAGTGGAGGACTTTCCCATTCTGACATTAAAGTTTCCACTGAAGTACCTTTTCCTCTTTCTTTCAGTTATAATACCCTGATTTTACTTTAGGGATGTACTCGGGGTGGCCAACTGACCCAGGCTTAGCCAATCAACATAGTTAATCATTCTGGCTGCATTGAAGATGGAACCCAAGTTAGGTTAATGGGAGTCAATTGGACTGTCAGTCAAAGGTGTTCTCTTCTCACTGTGGTTACTAAGTCAGCAGAGTGCGTGCCTGGAGTTCTGATGGCCATTGTTGCCACCAAATGAGGACAGGCTGATTGAGAATAAACTCCTGCAGACAAAAGCAGAGCCAATAGACATAAAGAATAGATTCCTGACATCATTTCTGCACTTGGAGCCAGCTTTACCTAAAACCAGACACCCTTTACCTTTAAGTTACTTGAGCCAATAAATTACTAACTACTGACTAATACACATAGCATGATTTAGATTATCTGGAATTTTCTCAGCTTACTCCCTTTCCCCCTCCAGCTAAAAATTGACTGTTTCTTGTTTGAAAAAAAAGAAAAGAAAGGACAGAGGAGGAAGAAGAAGAAGAAAAGGAAGAGAATGAGGAAGAAGAGGAAAGAAAGGAATCATTTTGCTTTAATCTACACCTACAGACTGATCAAACATGGCAAAAATCTTGATTTGAGATTTAAAAAAAAGTTTATCAGAATTGTGATCCCAATAGATTAAAAAATCACCTGACTTGGAAGATAGAGGTTTAAGCATGCAATGTGTATGAAACTGTGAAAATTTTATATCTAAATTAGAAAAGCAAAATGTAAGGTAGAACTTTTACGATGTTTCTTAAAATGACCATACAGATAGTATATTTCACTATGTCCCTTTTGTAAAGTTGAAACTCTTAAGGGAGAGGAATAGAAATTTACTAACCAAAATACTGAGAAACACATAGACTCAAAAACCTTACAAAAACCAAAGGCTGTGATATTGCAAAATGACAAAAAACTGGTGCAATCATTTGGCTAATTTAGGTTATTTGATTTCAGTAAAATTCCCAGCTACTAAAGGAGAGTGTATTTCAAATGTTGTGTGATCACAACGTTCCCCTCTGTTTCCAAGATTCTGGCATGTTCATCATGGCCAGTCCAACCAATGGATCCAGCGGAAAATTCTCCCCAGCCAGAAAAAGTCACTGCCTCCCAAAATTCCACAGTGCTTTCTCTCCCCCTCTCTTGTGTTTTTATTCACTCCATCTTATCTTTTGTGTATATATGCGCACTTGTGTTATATCCCCCTTGGACTGCAAGGCATTTGAGGACAGAGTTCAAGACTTTAACCTTGAACTGCCTACAGCACTTAAGCACAGTGTTTCCTACATAATAGATGCTCAATACATACTTGTTTGTGAACTCATTTCTGAAATTGATGTTATTTTCTATTATAAAAGACTAATGGTGTGACATACATGATGTATAAATACCCAGATAAAAATGGAACGATTCAAACAGTCATTTAACTGTTTTACCGACACAATATTTGGATATTTGAAAACATCTACTGAATTTTTCACTTTTCATCCAGATGTTTGGTGTCATGGAAACCCAGATTTCAGATTCAAATTAGTTAGTTGTTTTTTTTTTTTAATGCCAGATGTATATTTTGGAGGAAGAAAATGTGGCTATTTCAGGAGATGCATTTCCATTTGAGTTTACATGGAAGTAAATAGATTGAATTATAATAATCACATCTTTTAAAATTCAGAAAAGGTTTGAGAGTTTTAATAATAGACAGATCCTAAGAGATTAACATGTTTGGCTGATATTTAGAGCCATGGTAGGAAGGCCTCATTAAAAAGAGCAAAGAGAAAAGCACTCTCTTCTGTAGATAAGCTGAAGGAATACTGAATGAGCCCACTGGATTATCATACAGAGATTTTAAGAACCGTTATTAAATTTATTATTATCAAGATATAGATAAAATAGAAAAATGGAGGAGGAATTTTTTATGAAACCAAAGTTAATGACTGAAAGGAAAAAAGGAAGTGTCTTAGAACTAAGGAGAAACACTTTTTGCATCTGCAAGGAGAAGCATTATATTTACATTTTCTAATGGTACAGAGGGAGTTCATATGGGCAGGAGTGACGAAATTAAGTGATGGTCGGATGCGATCGACACATTCTACTTTACGACTTGCAAAAAGGCATCAAAAATATGTTAGAAAAACACATTAGAAAACATTTGCAGATAAGATTCAGAATTTTAAGCACAATGAGTATAATTATTTTCCTATTGACTGAGACTTTAAAGCTGAGCGCAGTCTTATTTTGAAAATAACAGAAATATATTCCTAAGGCTAGAGAAAGATAATTTTTATTTAACATTTGTTAGGACGCTCCCATGAGCTGCTTGGCCATGCGTGTTATGCTGCCTACGTCGCTAATGGGTAATCTTACCAAATGAGCCAAAGGCCACAAAATAAGGGCTTGACTCATTTAACAATCATTTCACATTTCCACACTATGACTAAATTAATATTTTATGGGGCTACTCAGTTCTATAGCCAGACCACTTTTCCAAAAAATTGAATTTTGTGCTTATTTATTTTATGGATCATTTGTCGAAATAGATTTCAAAACAGGTTTAGGCTGTTTAGATTTTTCAGTAAACTGCAAAAGAAAACTCACAGACTCAGAGTTTTAAAACTAGAAAGGACATTAGCGGTCATCTAATTCAAACTTTCTCATTTATGTCTAAGGAGACCAAGGCAAAGTGGCTTGCCCAAACTTAGTTAGCCTCCTCCTTTTTGAAGATGTCTCTGATTTCCCTAGCAAGAAGAAATTTCACATTCATATAATCACAAACACTTCGAACATCCTATTTCTACCTAGGAACTATGGATACCAGTAGCCAGATTTTATCCTGTAAAGTGCTTAACACTCATATCCTTGATGTTCTAATGTCACTCTATGTTTCCCCATTTGCCACACTGTGCTGGGAATACTTACTTGTCTATTTGTCCTCGTAGACTTGAGACCAGAGACGGGCTGTCTACATTTTACTTCCAGAATCTAGTTCACTGCCTAGCATGAAAGAAGCATCACTAATTGCATGTTGATTTAATCAAGTTTGAGAATGCAAACAAGTGAATTCTTTGCATCCTAAAAATACTATTTTGAAATGAGAGAAAAGGAAGTTGGTGGAGGTGAAAGCTAGATAGCAAATGAGAAGGAAGATTTAAGGAAGGAGACACTCAAAGAGGCAGATAGTACCAACCTCTTATGCACATCAAACATGAAACAGTGAAAATCATCTCTTATTTAAAACAAGAGTAAAACTTTATATATGTGAACTGAGTAGAAATTTGATGGTGACACTAAGAAGCTGTGGAAAAGAAATAATGGCATGGGACTTTTCATTAACGTTTAATTTCTTGTTAAAAAAGCTAAGGGTTGCTTTAAAACAAGGATCTGAAGTACATGGTAGAGTTATATAATGTCTAGACAACTGAGATACTTATATCTAATCTTATGACAACAGTTCTACTTAACAGGTCCAGACACAGTGCCGTATGAGACTAAGTTAGAAGGAAATGAGGTCTAGTGATTACTCCATTATAGCATTTCTTAAATAACGTGAAAGAAAGCGTGGATTGAAAAATGTGGGGTAAATATTAAGGAATTATTAAGCAAGTTTATAAGCTACATTAAACAATTCCAGTATGTTTAGCTCCACTTTATTTGCATAGACCATACTATAAATAATTTTGTCTGATTTATCTTAAGAATGCACTGAAAGTTCAATTTGGCAAGAGAAAACTAACATGGATTTAAAGAGGAAGGAGTTGTTTAAAGAAACTTAGGGTTATCTTTTTTTCAAAAAGGTTATTATCTCTAGCGTAAGCAATGGAAACGTTGTGGATATTATCTTCTTTGGTCATCTCACAGTACAGGATAAGAGAATGGGGTTAATGATAAGTTAAAAAGTCATAAAAATAAGAAGGAAGTAGCTGTAAACTAATGACTTCTTGTGATGGACAGTAGTGGTTAAAAAGAGAACCTTAATAGTGGCCGACCATTTCTTACACTGTATTAGAGAGAAGGTTTCAATCAGGGTGGCTGTGATGAAACGGAACTCCTCAATAAGAGCTAATTCTTTCATTTTCAAGGTGACCAAGATAAAAACTCTAAGGTGCAAAACACTAGCATCAGGAACTTGGTTCAGAGGTTCTGAACTGGCTTCTCTTTTGAACATACAGAGCTTCCTTTTGCATATAAACGAGCATTGGATACAACTATATACTTAGATGTATACTCTGAAAGAAGGGGGTGGACTAAAAAAACTTGACTTATTTCCTGGTTTATTATAGTCTCATATTCTTGAGAAGTTTTGGAATTTATTTGATTTTTAAAATACGGGAGAAATATCATTACCAATCTGTCATCAAAATACATAAAAAGTAAGACAAGGACATTACCTAAGTGTTTACCTTACTTATGCACTGCACTAGTAAACCAGGCAACCAATTGATACCATAATAAGAAAACTCTTAACTGGGCCATCAAAAAAGGTCAGTTAGCAGTATTTATTTTGGAATTCCCCATAGTTTTATCTTATCAATTTGCTTTTCCTTCCCTTTTTTGGAGCAGCCTGTTTAGTGAAAGTTAACTAAATCAAGATGGAGCCAGAACAAGGTACTGCCACAACATTTATCTTTGTGCATATACTGGCTCCGGCACTATTTTACCTAAGCTTTAGAACACATAAATACTTTAAATATAGAGTGTTTCTAAGCAGATTAAAAAATCGCTTTGTGAGTTTCCAATTTGTATTTAGAGCAAATCAACTCATCAGTAAGTAGGACACCTTCTTTTCAACATACCTATGAATATATTTCTTGTGGTAGTTAAGTATCTAAGATCATAAATTATCTAATCCATGTCATAACCAAACAAAATGAAAAAAATATATTTGTATATAAAAATGTATGGCTTCATGACTCCAGCTATCAATTGACTAAACAGTCACTTATTCAAGGTAAAAGTGATTAAACATTGAAATATCAAATCATTTGATAGTATTTAACCTTTTACCACCGTAATTAAATGCTATGCTGAGTAAATCCAAATAAACTAGAAATTTATGGACTAAAAGAAAATATAGACACAAACATTAAAAGTTTTCATGGCAAAACAATAAGTATATATGCTAATATATGTTTATAACTTATTTAAATATTGGTACATGGCTGTATTCTTCCTAATTTGAACAGCAAATCGGAAAATATTGAGAAAGGCTCCTCTTAGCTTGGGTGGGCAAGTTGACTTTGGCAGAAAGTCTTCTCTAATTACCTTTCTACCATGTTGGCATCTGCTTATCAACTTGAGTGAAAAAAGAGGAATAAGGAGGAACACATTAAAAATACAAATATGTGAAATTACTGCACTGGCCATATTTTTTCAAACTGTTAGCTGGTAAGATTTTGTAGAATCAACAGCTACCTCTTATTCCTCCTGATTTGTATATTAGAAATTGCTGCTATATCTTTACATTCTTAGAAACAAACGATTCGATTTTTGCGTGAAAATATTTCTTACAAGGATTTAAGAAGCCCTGAAAATGATTGTCTCCACAAAAATTAGACTTTAAAGCATAAACTTTTAATGTAGCTGAATTCAATTCTTATGAACCAGTACGGCCACACATGTTCTGACTAGCTGAGCATCCACGCTAATTGTTGGTGCCTGTTAGATAGTTTGGATGTTACCCATGGCTCTTCTGCATTATAGGCAGAGCTCTCCAACATTTCTGATACCTGCCTGGTATGCTGTCTCTTTGGCAGATGAACTTAAGTTTGGTCCACTTTCCACTATAATACAAAGAGCATCGATATTTCAGAGCAAGGCGAGTTGACCAGTTGACCATAAGAGAACAGTAAGTTTTTCATTTGGAACAAAGTAGTTTGAAGTCAAGTCTGAAGGTGCCTTGACGACTTGTGTGTTACTGACTGAATCATATATTATTTAAATATTTAAATAATTTCAATACTCTTAATTGAGTAATTGGAAATATACCCTGATGCAACATAAGCTGAGTGGGTTTAGTTCTCTAAGAAGTGAGCAAAACACTTAAGGATTGCCACATGGCAAGAAATAAGCCACAAATGGCCTTTAGATTCTATCAGAAAATCATTAAGTAAACCCAAGGTATTATTCTTATGTATATACCATGAAAGTATTGATTAGGCATTATCTAAATAAGAACATTCTCTTAGAGAGGTAAGAGAGGGCAGTTTTTATTGAGGTAAATAGGAAGAGCCGAAAATTATCTCAAAGAGGTCAAAGGTATAAATAAAAATCACCATCCAACTCACAACTCTGATTCCCCATATAAGATCATGTCTTGGATTTGATCCAGATACTGGAGGATATTGGAGGAAACTAGACTGATAAACTCTCCTCCTTTGGACAGTCCCAGCTGACAATCAGTATCCATTTTTTTTTTAAAGATTTTATTTTTTTTCCTTTTTCTCCCCAAAGCCCCCCAGTACATAGCTGTATATTCTTCGTTGTGGGTCCTTCTAGTTGTGGCATGTGGGACGCTGCCTCAGCATGGTTTGATGAGCAGTGCCATGTCCGTGCCCAGGATTCAAACCAATGAAACACTGAGCCGCCTGCAGCGGAGGGTGCGAACTTAACTACTCGGCCACGGGGCCAGCCCCCAATCAGTATCCATTTAATGTCAAGTCTGACCTGGCAGAAACTAGAGGAAAGACTTTTTCAATTTGAGTATTTGAATATTTAAAATTTTCACAGAGTGTGTAATACAAGAAGGAAATTCAGAAGGAAATGTATAAACCACTACTTTATAAGGTCTTCGTCTTTTTTCTAACCTAACGAGCCAATTTTGAAGTGGCCTGGGAATATACTGTTAAAAGGAATGAATAAACCTATGTGCATTTTTATCACAGTGATATTTGTACAATTCTAGAAACATTAATGGATAGCTGCCAGGTCCTGGGCTAGATATTCAACAAGCCAGGTGTCCAGGGCGGTGAAGAAACAGTGATTAAGACTGGCATTTTGGCATTTGATTGGCGATGCTCTCTTTTCTCTTTCTTAAGCTCCTGAACACATTCTCCCTTTTCATTTTAAGTGATTGAAATGCTTAAGATGTTATAGAACCTACAGCCACTCTCTGGAGGCATTACTTTCTTTAACTCCCTGGACATTTGGGAATAAAATTCATACTAAGTATAAATATTGTAAGTTGACTTACCAAGGGAGCTTGCTATTTGCTAAAGTGAGCTGTTTCATAAGATAAAGAATGTTCTTGCAAAGCAATTAATACCCTCAGTGGACTAATGCTCTTCTAATTTTTTTATGAACAAATTTAGATGTTTACAAGAAATGCCAAATGCGACATTCTGATGGATTTATTAACAAGCACTTGGCTTTTCACATCTGTGTTTTGTTCACTCCTATATGCCCAGCTTCTAGAAAAGTGCTTGGGAGAACAGTACAAGCTCAATAAATATTTGGTAAAGGAATAAATGAATGAATATTTTTCAATGCTTAACCTGAGCCTAAAGTATAGAGCATCTCATTGTAAGTGCATAAGGGAAGTAGGAGAAATAGCAGTGTTTAGGCTCTTACATTTCTCACATTAGTACTTAGAACCACCTAGTTGGGAGGAGGCTAATAGCAAGGGGATGGGAAGTTTTTGCATCTTACAGATTTAAAAGCATACTCCCTATCAATTTATTTACACTATTGAAAATCTGAGTTGTTCTTTTCCACAAGGAATTATATATTTCTAGCCCCATATTGACTAAGATCTAGGGGGGGAAAGCCTGTAGAAAGCCCCACATAACTTTTAACAATAGTCTAGGCAGAAGTATACGACTGTCACAGTTAGGCAGTAACACTTTCCATGATTTAATGCCCTCGTGGGTAAACATTTGAATTTAAAGTGTAGATACATTTCGGAAACACTCAACTGACTCAGGAAACACATGTGCGATGGTGCCATCAGGTCAGACTTCAGGTGGAGCTCTGGGAAATTTTTTGGAAAATACTGGCAGAAATAGGTTGGAAGGAGAGAGACAGAGCACATCAATCCATTAGCAATTGCATTTATAGCTCTTTCCATTTGTCATTTTTAAAGCATTTTTCTAATATTAGCTGCTCAAGTTCTAAGTGCACATGGTTCATATCCATTGTCTCATCTCACCTGACAAAGGGAAAGAACCAAATGTAGGCAGCCTAAGTGCTTACCCCTTGTTTGTGATCAAGGAAGAATTAAATGAGAAGACTTAAGCCTCAACTTCTCCATTTCTTTCCCTCTATTGAAAATCTTTCCCTCTATTGAAAATAATTTTTTGCCTTTTAACAAAATCATTATTTTTATTCTTCACATAGATTAGAGAGAAGTCTTAGAATCTGAAAACACTGCTGAAGTTACTTGTTATAACGTAATCCATTACACTGAAGATTTGATTTTACCAACTCGAGGTAAGAAGGCCAATTTATAGAAAGAAGTAATCATGTGATGTTGGCAAGATTTGATTAATTATATGAGGTCACAGTTGCCATCAAAACCACGCAACACAGTGGATTTCTAAGGTACTCATTTCAGTTTTACCTAAGCAAAATAATTTTATAGTTTAACTAAACTCATCTCTCTCTGTCTCTCTAGAATTAAGTGACATTATAATGCCTGCTCATGGCCAGGACAAATAAGTGGCCTATATAATTTAACAAAATTACCGGAAGAAATTAATAACCATAATTTTACGATGAGTATGAGAGTCCTAAGTAGTTACACCATTAGGTCAGTTATTTGAAAGTTAAAATTTTAAAAAACTATGAGCTTTCCATTAGAACATAAGCTTCTTGAGGGTAGGGAACTTGAAAGAAACAATTGGAAAAATTTCATTGAGTGAACTTTGTCCTTACCCAGGCTACACTTGCATTTGCACAAGAGAGTTGGGAATCTGGAAGCTTCTAGTGGCTAATGTCTGCAACACACTGTGATAATGACCAAGAGACTAACTAGTCATTCAAGTGAAAAAAAGGTTTGGTAAGTCCAAGAAAAAAGGAGTTCACAGTTATTCATGCAGTGAAAGTTAAAAAAATTTTAAAAATAAGGAAATTCAGGCATATCTCATGAGGAAAAGAAAAAACTAAAAAATTTAAGAGACAAAGCCAGTCTATACAAATTAGAATAATATATGCACAAATCCCTGGAGAAACTCTATTATATCACAATTAATGCAGAGGCTGCAATCAAGCCAGGCTAATTTCAATAGATTCCAAGTTTTGAAAGGTTCCTAGACTATCCAAGTGGGAATTTGGCCAGGACGCTGGGGTTAATAATTCATTTCGAGAGAGGCTAATTCTTTGGGAAGCAGCCCACTCTGCAGGAGGAAACATTTGGCCCATGTGAGCAAATCTGCTCTTCAAGATCACCCTCGATTAGCTCCACAAGACACTTGTTTTGGGGGCAGGTGGGGAGTTCGTTTACTTTCTCACACGTATAGGAATATTGATCATGGTTTCCATAAGTATATATTAATGTCAGAGAAATGCTTCAAGCATATTCATTGAATGTTTAGATTCTTAAAGAAAATTTTTTACACCAACTTTTAATTGCCATGATCTGAGTACAGGATCATCAGGAGAGTATTTTGGCAAAATATACGGGCTCTGGAATCGGATAGTGCTGGCTTTTAATCTTGGCTCCACGGATTAGTAACTGAAACTTTGAAGGGGCTACCAAATCACCCCAGGATGCAGGTTCTTCACTCATAAAATAGGAAAATTAATAGTGTCTACCTCGTAGGGGGTCTTATGAGGCTTAAATAAGTCACTTATTAATTAGACTATAGTTATTGAGTGCCAGGAACTATTACAGGCACTGGAAATACAGCAGTGAACAGAAGAGACAAATTCTTGACCTCACGGAACTTATATTCCGATAGGAGATAAAGACAATAAACAAAAAATATATTATCTTCCTGGTGGTGATAAGTTGTATGAAGAACTTCATTAATGTCACTTCTATACTGAGGTGGAAAGTGACTGGGGATGCTGATCTTTTATAAAGGCTGACCAGGAAGAGCATTTTGAGAAGGTGACTTTTTTTCCTCAAATTGACTCCTTTTTTTTTTTTCAGGGAAAGATTCAACCTGAGCTAACATTTATTGCCAGTCTTCCTCTTTTTTTTTTTCCCCTCCCCAAAGCCCCAGAACATGGTTGTATATCCTAGTTGTAAATCCTTCCAGTTCTTCAACATGAGCCACCACCACAGCATGGCTACTGACAGATGGGAGGTGTGGTTCTGTGACTGGGAAATGCACCCGGGCCACCAAAGCAGAGAGAGCACTGAACTTTAACCACTGGCCCATCAGGGCTGGCTTGAGAAGGTGACACTTGAACAGAGACTTGAGTGAAGTCAAAGCCAGCTAGGAGGCAGGAAGAGCAAGGAGACCAGAGTCCTAGAGCAGAGTGAGAGAGGCTGAGCTGAAAGATGGGGCTGGAGAAGCAGCCAGTGCCAGACCATCCCAGGTCTTGCAGGTTGTCTTAAAGGATTGAAGTACTAACATGGTGTATGGCACATAATAACAAATAGTAGCTATTTATTTATTTATATTGGGTAAATATAATCACAGTTCAGAATTCTTCATCATTTCCATTGCTCTGCCACATAGTTGGAGCTTTCTTCACCAATCCTGTCCTACTAACATAACTGATTCCTAACTGATACCTTAACAAATTTTAAATGCTCATGAATATCACCAGTGTTTCTATATACAAATGTTTTCCATGATACGTGGTTATACAGCATCTTATTTGTCTGTTAATGGGTCTTGAAAGTGATGAGTTCTTTAAAATAATTTTGGTTGAATAAGATGAGAGAGGGTACAAAAAGAATCTTCAACTGGGGCATGAGTAGTAGGGAGATCAATTAATTAGTACAGGATCCTTTGTGTTTTCCCCAGGAACACCAGAATTTGGGTGTTACTTCACACTTTGCTGATTAAGAAAATCTTTCATTGGTCTCCATGTCTCTAAATCCGACTAAAATTCAGCCCCAGTGATTGCCACCAGCACCCACACAAGACACTGCATGAATCATTCAGACCCTTCCCAAAACTTGCATGGCACAAGGTCACCAAGAAAACAGATACTTGGCCTGCATTTGAAGGCCTTTCACAATCTGGCCCCAACCTGTCTTTCCAAACTTTAACCTATTACTCTACAACACATATGCAAAATCCTAACCAAACCACACTGGCTTCTTTGTCCATTTTCCTCCTATATCATTGCCATCAAAACACTTGGCATCTTGTAGATATTTCAAATGCTCACCATGATTTTGGGTTCTCCTCTCATTTTTACACACATGGAAGCCTATGTTTCCCAGCCCCTCTGTGCCTCTCTTCCCCATGAATTGGGCAGGACCATGTGACTAGTTCTAAACAAATGACTGTGATTGAGGGCACATGTGCTATTTGAGGCTGAAGAATTCACTTGCTGATGTGAACTCCCCAGGTCCTCCCTCTTGCTGCTGCAATCATGGGGGTACTTGTTGAGACGGAGGTGCCACAAGATGGAAGGATCATACATGCTAAGCTTGCATATGGAGGACAGCTGCCTCCGAGAGTAGCATGAACTTGTCACTGACTTGATGTGCCCAAGAAACGAATTCTTTTTACGTTAAGCTACTGTGATTTTGGTGCTATTTGTAGATGCAGCATATCATAGCCTATTCTGATTGATATACCACCCTTCAAGATCTTCTTTGATCACGACTTTGAAGTGATTTTTTCTCTCTTTTCCCAAAAAATATAGGGAGAAATTTTTATTTTTTTAGATGCTGGTATATAATTGCTTTGTAGGAAGAATCAGCTCTATTGAAAAGGATCTTTGAGAAGTTAGGGGGCTGGAAAATGGGAGTTGAAATAAATCTCCCAGGCCTGGCGTCTGGTGGCAGCCAAGTTTCTTGTCAGAGCTGTGAGCAACTCTGCCTAATAAAGGGCTGACAAGCTGCGTGAGAGCTGCCTGGAAGAGAGGGAGAGACAAGTCAAGTGAAGAGGAAATACTTGGGGATGAGATGGATAGAGAGGGAATTTTCTAAGTGACAGGTGTGCTATGTGATGTGACACCTGCCCATGATACTCCAAATCTTTAGTAAAACTAGAGAATTCCAAAAATCCTTATATGGTTGAATTTCTTGAGAAAGCTGATGAAGCGGCTGAAGCTTGCATTGAGGTTGTGTGGGTTTAAAACAGGTTCACTTGTGTGGTCAAAGGGATCAGCTGGTATCTGCTGGTCACACTTCATTCATATTACTCAAGCAGGACAGTTCATATATACAGCCTTGCATTACAAATACTGGGGGGCCTTTACTCCCCAGCAAGAGAGTAAGGTGCTCAACAAAAGGAGCCGTATTCACTTGTCTCTTTATTCTGGACGTGCTTAAGTCAGGACTTTATAGTGGAGGATTCCAGTAAAATGTCTCAGCTGAATAGATGACTGCTACAGATCAAAACCAGTCCTCTTCATTTTGTTTTCTCATACTGAAATGTAAACTGGCCATAACTAACTCTTTAAGTTTAATTTTAATTTTTTGCTAGAGGCATTTTAAGAATATTCTACGATATTTCGGTCCTTTTAATTTGTAAGTGGTAGCAAATACTTTAAGTCCTCATCGGTGCAACCTTACTAATTAGAAATTGTCGCATTTCTTCTCTTAGTCTGCACTCTTTACTGCATTTAATTATCTGAATTTTCTCAGTATGAAGAGAAAGAGCTTCCACAAAGGGTGAGAACTGGGAGGAAGTGTAGATAAAAATGAATTTCACTATCTCACTTCCAGTTTATCTTCCCTGTCATCAACATTAAAGTCCTGTTTTTGTCTCTTCAGAAAACCACATGACATTTGAGAATCTTCTCCTCTACTGCACAAATTTCAGAACCATCTGGAACACCTTCCTTCCTTCCTTCTCTCCACCTCCCTGATCGTCCATCCTTTTCTTCAAATATAAAAGTGTTTTTTCCTTATTTGGCTTGCTCTTCCTATGTTTCTGAGCTCTTACATTTTCTCTTAATTCTTTGGTTATTTGCAGGTTTCGTTTATATGAAGACAAACTTACATATACACAGAATAGTTTGAAATAAATAATACTTTTGAGATAAATCCTCTGTGGTATACGTTAAAAATTAAGAATCAATTTTCCTGACTTCTGATTTCAAATATTAATGAGAAGTTTAAAAAGGTGAAGATAATCAAACCAGTACACACCAGCAATGAGGAAGAGTGAATACAACAGGTTTATAGCTATTTTCAAATTAGCATGTTTGTGCTCTCGGTCAGGAAGACTGTGACTGCCCAAGAATTAGTAAATTAAACTCACACCTATAATCTTTGAAGATTTCCTCATAATGAAAAAAATGTAAACTTCAGCTTCTTACGATATAATACTTGAGAAGAATATTTATCTTTGGGGGCCTATTTTTGCACACAAAAAAGTATAGATAAAATAAAATGATACATGACCCTCTTCAAATATTTCTTGTCATAGCTGATGAATTTTAGATTACTGACACAGACTCTACATTAATAACCTACATATATGCCCAGTGAGGTTTATGAAGAATGGGCTCCTGGTTAAAATCCTTAAATATAGTATAGTTTCTTTTTAAAGTGCAAACAGTTAAGTGTATTTTCTTCTCTCTTCCTCTTGCTTTCTCTCTCTCTCTCTCTCTCTCTCACACACACACACACACACATTCTCACCGCAGTAAATTAGAGATGCTCAGAATTTGACGAATCTGGATTTCAACCTTGTTTTTTTTGCTATACAAATTAGTGGAAGTGTCCACATTACTGTCCCCAACATCGCACAAGGAAAGTGATTCCTCGCCCAGGCAAGAGGCTTCTGACACTTGTCTTTATTGCCCCATCATAAATTCATAAAGGGATGTCTGCTGTCACCAGTTGGCAAGTTCAGTGCATAAACATCAACACCAATTTAATGACTTGTGTACACATCGTAAACTAGAGAATCTTTATACAAAGAAATCAGATAAATCAAACATGAGCTGAGGCTTAGGGGAAGGCAATTAAAGCCTTAAGTTAAGGTGGCTGTGGGAGGGCACTGTAGCCCATTAGAGCAGATAATAGAAAATGTGTTAACGCAACTACAGTATGTGTAATTAAATTAATTAGTAATATTAAATACGTTTAAGGCAACATCTCATCAACAGATAAATAGATAAGCAACATTTAAAAGTTTTAATTTTCCCATTTTATGTGTTCAAAGGATGGGCAAAGAACCCCTCAAACTTCCTAAGAAGTTGATAAAAATAAAATAGGGAGGAGATGTAAAGTTGATTTCCTTGCCTCCGGCTAGCAATGGAGAAAAGGAATAGTCAGAACATAAAAACCTGTTTGACCATATTTCATCGCTTACAGCATATTGAAATGTTTTGGTGCCAACCCATTTTATTCTAATACCTGGAAGGCTGGTATAAAGTACCTTTAAGGTACATTGTTTTCTGAGCAAGTATTTGCAGTCAGTCCCTAAGAAATGCTTAAGTGTCACCTGGTAATACAAATTGAAAAATTATATTAAAAACCTCCGAGGAGATTTGTGCTGAACAAAAAGATCGCCTATATGAATATATAGATTGCCTATATGCCAGGGTTCCTTATCAGCTGAAAGCTGGAAGCTAAGTTTGGCCTTAAGAAACTGGCTTGGAACTTCAGAAGCTCTGGGGCCAAATTCAGCCCTGTATTACTCGCACGCATTATTAGGCAGAAAAACATAGGGCTGTTCCAGTGATAACAAGACTTCCATTTATTCATCTCAAAAGCAATAAGATCCTAGAATGGAGCCTCCATAACACGAAATGCTTTTAAGCTCTCCCTGAGGGGAACAGAATATATACAATTTATGTAAAAAGAAGAAATACGAAAGTTAAGTATTCTAGTTAAGGATCAGAAATCAATATATATATTTTTAACAGCCTAAGCAACAAGCATTACTCTTAATATAAATACTTTGGAGACTTTACCTTCTCCATAAAGGAGGATTTTCACATAATTGGGGTTGAAAGTGGCAGAATATGCTCTCCCAACTTAGTTTCTATTGCTGAAAAATGAAAAAGAATATATTTGGACAGCATTTCACTAATTCTGTCATCCTTGGTTAAACTTCTTTACTAAGGTCCTCCTCAGGGTGGAGCGACAGGTAACTAAATTTTAACACATCTCAGTGGAATAGGATAAAGACGTTACAATATCAATAGAAAGACTCTGCAGAAACAGGAAAAAATCTGAACATAAAAATAACTGTATTGAGATAATAAGAATATGGCTTTTCTTCAGGTGGCAAAAATTTTTCATGATGTTCTAATAGGTCATCAGTACAAAGTTTTTAAAGAAATACTTGTGTTCATTACAGTAGCACAAAAAAATTATGATAATATATAGCAGGTAGACAATGGACCTTAAGAAATAAAGTATAATTAAAGGACTGATTACAAAAAAAAGTTAAACCCCAACTAGTTTCTGAGCATTAACTTTGGCCCTCCTCCAATCTGTTTTCCATACTGGAGTCAGAATGGTCACTGCAAACGAATGATCTGGTCTTGTCACTGTACTGCTTGACATGCTTCAGTGGCTTTCCATTGCTTTCAGGCTAAAGATCAAAATGTTGATCATGGCCTTCAAGGCACCAGATGATTTGGCAGAAGCCTCCAGAGCCATGTTGCTCTATTGTCCAGTTGCTCTCTCCCATCCCTCCACACTGCCCTTTCATTTCCACAACTCTACCATGCTTCTTTCTGCCACAGAGCCTTTGCACATGCTGTTTCTGGCTTCTTCCCTTGTGCCCTATGCCTCACCCCTCCAACACCCACATCTTCTTGCTTCAGATCTGAAATTAACTGATGTTCACCTTTCTGATCAGGTCAATTCCCTCTTAATATACACTCTCAAAGCTCCCTAGGTTTCTCCTTCTGGCACTTACCCGAGCTGTCCTTTTACCAGTCTATAAGTACCACAAGGGCAGCAGCTGCATCTATCCTTTTTGTCCACCACTGTATCTTCAGTGCCTAGCCCAGAGAGTAGTTCACAAAGGAAGAACTTGAAAAATATCTGTAGAATGAATCAGTGAGTGAATGAGTGTCAAGGTGGAAATAAGGTTCTTAAAAAGTCCACAAAAGCAACCTCAGTCACTTCCGAGCAGCTCGAAATTAAGTAATAATCGAGAGGCTACATCAATACAGGCACAGCTCAACTGATAGGACTGAAAGATTCAACTGTGGTTGATGAGGTCCAGCTGAGGAAGCAAGGAAGGATCATCAAATGGCCCGTCTGCTACTCACAGGATCCTTCAAACATGACACAGGAACACATCTGCCAGAGCTTTTGCTTGTGCATGGCTGTCTTCCTTCACCAAGCTGACTCATAAGTCAAACCTCTTGGAACGATGAGTTATCCACTTACTGGGTTCTTAAACATAAAAGCGTATTAATTGTTCTCCCCATTTGGATTAAGTAACCAAATTGTGGTCATCCGCAAAGAACCTGTAATTTCTCTCTCCGTCTGTATGTGCTTTTGTGACAATAACTATTTTTAAAAATTCATTTATTAATCCTGCGCCTTTTAAAAGTTTTTCTTCTTCCTGTCCTTTCCTTCTTTCAATGATGTGCTGCCATATGGTCCTAAGGAGCCTTAGGGACATTACTCACCACTACCATTTCTCCTGGTTTCCAAACGACCTTAGTTTTACTCGGGTTTAAGATTCATGAGTCTAACAAATTCTGTTTTTTTCTAAAGCAGAATTTAGAGGACTCTGTTGTAGATGATTCATTGAGCCACTTTTTTTCTGTGGATCAAAAACAAGGAAGAATTCCCTGACGCCTCATTTTGAAACCAATTTCCACTATCTACAAATCTGTTGAAACTGCTCCTATTGCTTAGCACCAAGAAAAGATTTCTTTGCAGGCATTAAGAACTATCTGTTAAATCTAAGTATCTATTAGAATTAGTCTCTATTTGTATACGTGCCTTGTACTTGCCAATAAACCAACGTAGCCGAAGAAGAAGACTGAGCTTTAGTTTCCGCTTGGCCACCAGCAAGTCACCTAATTTCTCAGAGCCTCAGTTTGCTCATCTACAAAATGGGATAATGCTACTTCACAGGTCATTGGGAGGACTGGAGGATGAATGGGGTGATGGTGATTAAAGAAGAAGTTAAAACATCAAAGCCAAAAACTATAATTCTACTTTGAGTTTTAAAAAAACACTAAAAACTAATGACATTGTTTTTCTATTATTTTAAAAACATGAATATTCCATTTGAAATATCTGTGAGATATATAAATCCACTGATTTCTAAAGCTGAAGTTTTGCAGCTTAAATATGATGTGTCTTGTTGTCCATGGATACCTGCTAGAATTTATAATTACAGATTGCCAAACATCTAATTTAGCCATATTTTCACATCAGTTCTCCTCTCATTGTTTTCCAAATGATAGCATTTTCTTTCTTTGCCTTTGAAGTCATTTTAATACAAATTAGTCACATTTCTATTTCCTAGAAAGATGGCGAGTGTCACCAAAATTTCTGGTAAAGATGAACCGTCATCTTATTTTGTCTCATGAAACGCATGCTTTCATGATTTTAGAAAATTCTACACCAGGGCTGATATTCAGTCTACAATGTCACGTTTTAAAACACCAAACATCATACTGAAATTAAAAAACAGATTTCAGAATTCTGTGTCCATATTTCAAGCTCCTACCCATTTCATTTGTTGTATGTTTCCTTTCCTTCAAGCCCCAGAAGTTGACCTCAGGAAGGTCAATAAGTCCAGCTCTTTCATCTGTAATATTTTTCACACTCTAAAAATCAACTTGTTTCTATTCTGAAAATTAACAGTCATTTTATGTATACTAATATTTCAATGATTCTCTGTATTCTCCTAAATTCCTAAATCACTTTGAGCTATGTCATGCCATGTTAACATTTAAAAATATGAAAAATAGAACTAAAAAAGGCAATTTCCCAAATCGAAGGCATTTAATTGTGTTGAAATAAGATCTTGTCCTCCAGGGCTGACCCTCAGCCCACTTATACTTCCTGTATTCTTGAGTTTGTGGCCTTGGCTTACAAGGGTTAACAGAGCCCATAAGCTAGATCCAGCATCAGATGCACAGGACATGAGGAATCAGGTCCTCCCATTAAATGTCCACGTCCCGTTTTGTGGAGAAAGGAACAATCTTTCTCTCGTCTCTGGCTTTTCTGGTGGTTTTGGGTGAGAAAGTGACCTAGTGTAGGATAGACACTCTCAGAATTGCTCTTGGTACCTTTTGTGTGCCAATCAGGGCAAAATGCTTTTTTAATATTCCTAGTAACACGTGCCCATGAGAAAAGAGCCAGTCTCATGTTTTCCCAAAGATCAAAATACCAAGAGATGGGAAATCCCTCCACAGAACAACCTTATTATCGAGGCTAAGGCAAGTACCTGGGGAATTAATAGCTGACATACCTCATTTTAAACATCTACCATATGTTCATGGAAAATACAGCCACGTTACTTATCACTTTCTGTTTTTCTCTCACTGGTTTATGTTTTGCCTTGAGTAAAAACTGCATGAAAACACAGTCTTACGTTACCAGGTATGCAGCCCCTCCATGGAATAGCTCAATAACATTTTTAGTGTTTTATTTATGCAAACAAAAGCGCTCCTCAAATCAGTGCAGGCTGAGCTGCTGGAAGAGTGGTGTTTGAATTTCAGTGAGCCGAAGCTTTTTCCTAACATCACTCAGGTGCAGATACCCCCCAAAAGGCCTGGGATTGCTTTTTTCCCTTCTTGCTTTCTAAATCGCATACCCGTGTTTCAGTGTTCTTTAAATTTATTCAAAGTGGAATCATGAAATTTCTTAAGGCAAAGCAGTGGGTTCACAAAAAATGAGCTTTTTTCAGTGTTCTATGAATTTACTGAACGCTGACCACGAACTGTGGACTCCCCTCGCACACGCACCTTCATTTTCCCCTTCTCAACCATGCTGTGAGATAAACATTACCAGCCCCATCTTAGAGAAACTGAGCTTCTGAGAGGGTAAGTTACGTGCTTAAGGTCGCAAGAGCTAGTGAGTGGCAGAGCTGGGAATCCAACTGGGTTTTTTTTGTTTTTGTTTTTTAACTTCCAACTGTTTATTGTTTGGGCTGGCAAACCATAGAGATGATGCTCACATGCACAGCCACTCCCAGAGTGAGTCCAAAGTTACAGGACACTAAAAAAGCAAATGTGAATGTGAGTAGGCGAGAAGGGTTTCTTCTGGACATAACCATATCCATGTGTATATAGTAATACATATATGTCACTTGGAAACGTCAGTTCTTAAACCCTGTGACACATCACGGCTGATGGAGGTTGACAGAGCTATATCTCTGTGGCTAGAAACCTAGACAGATAGCAGTGGATCTGAGGGTTGCAACTGAATTGCTTGTAAATTCGCTGTAAGTAATTAACAGGTTAGGAAAAAATGATCCTTTTTATTGGTTTATTTTTTAATTCTTTTTTTTTTTTATGAGGAAGATTGTGGCTGAGCTAACATCTGTACCAATCTTCCTCTATTTTGTGTGGGATGCCACCACAGTGTGGCTTGACGAGCAGCGCTAGACCTACTCCTGGGATCCAAACCTGCAAACCCCGCACTGCCAAAGTGGAGCACATGAACCCAACCACTATGCCACCAGGCTGGCTCCTTTTTATTGGTGTATTTTTCAGTATGATCAATGGGAACATGGAAGTTAATTCAATGTTTATTGACCAGCTACTATGGGCAAGCGTTACGTTTGTATGGGATACATAGAGGAGTAAAACACAATCCTCCCCTCAAAAACTTAAAAGATCAAGTAGAGAAGGTGTGGGAAGTATATAAATGACAATTCCATAACATGGTTTTAGAACCAAAATTCAGATAAGGAAAAAGAGACTTTTCAAGAATGTTTCATATAGTTCCTTAAAACCAGGTTCCTCATGGTGTCAAATTTAAGAAAAAGATTTACATCAAATCCAGGAAATAGACAGCAACAAATGAGACACCCCGAAACACAGCTTTAAATAAATCTTGTTGGTTGGAAGGGATTGGGAAGTAGGGTAGCAAAGTGTTTAAGAACATAGATTTTGACATCAGATAGTATGAAATTCAAGCTCGCAATTGAATTTACTACGCAAGTTAGCTTGGTTCAGTCTTAGGCAGCTAACTCATCTCTAAGAGGGAATGACAATGTCCACGTCATAGAGTCGTCACAGTACAGAAAGCAATTCCTGTAGCAAACCGCTTAGTAACACATGCCTAACACACAGTCAACTCACAACATGAATAAATATCAGCTCATAATGTGAATATCACAAAAGGCACAATGTGTCGCTGTAAAAGCTGATAAAGCAGGACTCTTTTATTTGTGGAACTCCCCACCTCTAATTCGGTAAGATAAAATTTCGGAGAACCTGGCTGATCTTTATCTGCTTGAGTAATTCCTAGTAATCAGGGCTTTAGTGAACACAGGGCACACATTGAAATGTATTCAGAATCAAAAGTCCAACCAGGAGAGAGACTAAGCAGGCAACTGTAATGCCGCTCCACTCACTGCTTGCTGAGCGGCTACAAGCTACAAAATTCCTTGCGTAGGGGCTAAGATGACCCCAGTGGAAAGAGTTTCCTCTCCAGCCCTCTAGTAGGGGACATACTCTACAAGTACAAATTGTAACATGGGACAGTTTTGGTAAGCACCTTCCTTTTGGTGAAACCATGGACATTGTCCATATTTCACAAGATGATAACATGACACACAAAACTTCTGAACAATCAATCTACGTTTCTTCTCAGGCATACAAATCAGTTTCTGGTCTCCAGGCCAATTTCCTTGGCATTTACAACAGCAGCAATAAGGATTAACATTTGGTTAAGTGCATAATATGTGCCAGAGACTGTGTTGGGTGATTTACATATATTTTTGCTAATCCTCAGAGCAACTCTGCATTTTACAGATGCAGAATCTGCGATGTTAAATGACCTGCCTGAGGTAACATTGTCAGGAAGGAGCAGAATCTAGATTAGATGAATCCAGGCCAGCCTGGCTCTAGGATCTGTGCTCTTATCGCTGTACCACACTGGCATTCCTGTTTCAGGCACTAAAGAGTGCTTTTTATTGTATTCTTGCTTATTACACGGATCATTTTATTTCGAAATGTCAAAAAAGTACTAATTATTACCCAAGTAGGGCATGTTCTCTGTAAAAAACTTAGGAAATACAAAAATGCAAAAGAAAACAAATTAAGCCCCAAATAATTCCCCACCAAGAAGGGTACAGCTAGTATTTTGTGTTGTAACCTCTCAAAACATTTTCTATACATATATATTTGAATTTATATTATTTTTACAAAAAATGGGTTCATGCTGCATGTACTATATTCTAATCTGCTTTAAAAAAATGGTATGAACATCTTCCTATATAAATAAATACATATCCCACCATTTAAAAAAGAATTTAGGTAATTTGATTGTCCTCCCTCTGGCAACTAACATTATTTGAGCTGAAGTCCAGGTCAGCATGGCAGATCTTGACAAATGTTCCAATAAGTAAACCCTATTGGTCCACGCACTATTTTGATGGCTGCATAATATTCCACAATATGGATGCACCACAATTTGTCTAATTTGTTCTCAGTTACTAGATAGATGGCTTCCAATGTTATAACCAAAATAAACAACTGTAATCAATATCTACTTACATGTTTTCTCATTAAATCACTAACTTTTTAGGAAAATTGCTAGAGATGGAAACGTGAGGTCAAAAGCATGCACTTTTTAAGATTTGCTTCTCCAGAAAGGTTATATCAATGTGGTCACTGTTTCTCTAACATAATATGAAAGTGCTCCTCTCCCACATCCTTGCCAAGATTGGTGCTATCATTCTTTTTCATGTATGCCAATCTGATAGATGAAAATTGGCATCTTATTTTAATTTTTATTTCCTTGAGTGTTGGTGAGGATAACCTTTTTCCCCATGGTAACTGATCATTTGCATTTTTTACTAATGAATTACTAAGAGTGGAGTTCATCAGATGCATGCTTAATTCAACTGTATACATTCGGCAACATAATTTATATGTAATTCAAATTCCTATAAAATTATATTTTGTATACATCTTCTTTCTTATATATAGTCCATTACATTTTTAAAGGACTGTCCTTGTCATTGTTTCATTTTCATTTGTCTTTTAACTTTGTTTATTGTGTTTCTTGCCATACAGAAAGTTTAATTTATAATAGTCATATTTAACAGTGTTTTCTGCTCCTGAAATCATGCACAGAAAAGTTTAACTTAAAATTACGTAACTGTTTATTTATTTATTTATTAAAGATTGGCACCTGAGCTAACAATTGTTGCCAATCTTTTTTTTTTCTGCTTTTTTCTCCCCAAGTCCTCCCAGTACATAGTTGTATATTTTACTTGTGGGTCCTTCTAGTTGTGGCATGTGGGACACTGTCTCAATATGGCCTGACAAGCCATGCCATGTCCGCGCCCAGGATTCAAACCAGCAAAACCCTGGGCCACCAAAGTGGAGCACAGGAACTTAACCACTCAGCCACGGGGCCGGCCCTTTTAATTATATTATATTCCACCAATTTTGTTGTTTTCTTACGCTGAAATTTTTAATTCATTAGGAATCAAATGACATAATCTATTCTGTCTTCTCCCATCTGAGATGTCATCTTTGTTGTTTCTTTTGAGGAAGATTAGCCCTGAGCTAACTGCTGCCAGTCCACTTCTTGCTGAGGAAGACTGGCCCTGAGCTAACATCTGTGCCCATCTTCCTCTACTTTATATGTGGGAAGCCTACCACAGCACGGCTTGCCAAGCGGTGCCATGTCTGCACCCGGGATCCGAACCACAAACCTGGGGCCGCCGAAGTGGATAACTGCTGCGCCACTGGGCCGGCCCCTCATCTTTGTTTTAAAATAAATTATTGTGGAAAATTTGGTATGGTTCTACACTTTCTCTTCTGTTTCACTGACTGGTATGTTCATTTCTGTGTCAGTTCAAAGCCAACTTAATTACTACAGTTTGATAAAATGTATTAAAGTAGGGCAATATCCTACTTTTACTGCTCTTAAAAAAAATCGTAGGCTACATTAGTGCATTTATTCTTCAAAATAAAACTTAGAGTAATTTTTGTCAGGTTTCTCCTCAAAAACTTCTTTTAAGATTTTGATGTGTAGATTGGGGAAAATTGATATCTTTACAATGTATCTCTCCATTTATTCAAGTTTTCTTTTATGTCCCTCAATTTCATTTGTCATTTTTTTTCAAATAGGAATAAAACACATCTTTTAAAGTTATAATTTGTTATTATATATTTCTGTCATTGTGTCTTTTTCTTACCTTCTCTTATTGCTAATAAGAGAAAAAGCTATTGATATTTATATACTGATTTTTAACCTAATGAACTCACATTGTTTTGAATAGGTTTTCATTTGATTCTTTTCATTTCATTTGATTTTTTTTGTTCAGGTAGGCAATTATACCATTTGCAATTGCTTAAATTTTTCTCCTCCTGTCTGTATTTACGCTTCCAGTTTCTTTTTTCCCTCTCGCTGCATTGACTATAATATCCAGAGCAACTTTGAGAAAAGCCGAGAAAGTGTTGTTTCTTATTATAGTGAGACTCTCTCTAGGGGTTTCTTACCTGATATAATACTAGGTATTATTTTCTGATACATATTATTCTTCATGTTAAAAATATCCTTCTATTCCTTATTTATTAAGAATTTAAAAATGGATGTTGATTTCTACTAACTTTTTAGCATTTAATATAAATTTGGCTTATTAATATTCTACTTAGGACCTTTGAATCTGTATTTGTAACAGAGCATATGCATTTTTTTCTTTCATGTCTTATCTTTTGCCTGGTTTGATACTAGGCTTTATAAAATCAAGATATTCATCCTTTTCTGTGTTCTGAAATTATTTAAATAGTAGAGAAATCACTGCAAGAAGCTGAGGAAATGTCACCATGAAACAGCCTAGGTCTACCATTTTTGGGAGCAAGAGAGGCTTAGTTTTTAGACAACTTTTTTTTTTCATGATTATTGGTCTATTCAGGTTTGCTACTTCTTGAATCGCTTTTTGTAATATATATATTTATATTTCTTCTTTTTTTTAAATTGACACATAATCCACATATCATCAATTCACCCTTTAAAAGTGTAAAATGCAGTGTTTTCACTATATTCACAAAGTTGTGCAACCATCATAACTATCAAATTTCAGAAAATTTTCATCACCCCAAAAAGAAACCCGATACCCATTAGCAGTCACTCCCTATTTCCTCTTTCCTCCAGCGCCTGGCAACCACTAATCTACTTTCTGTCTGTATGAATTTGCCTATTCTAGACATTTCATATAAGTAGAATCATATAATATGTGATCTCTTGTGCCTGGTTTCTTTCACTTAGCATAATGTTTTCAAGATTCATCCATGTTGCAGCACAAATCAGTCTCTCATTCATTTTTATGGCTGAATAATATTCCATTGCTTGGCTAGATCACATTTTGTTTATCCATTCATCAGTTGATGGACATTTGGGTTGTTTCCATTTCTTGGCTATTATGAATGACGTTGCCATGCATATTTGTGTGCAAGTTTTTGAGTAGACATATGTTTTCAATTCTCTTGAGTATATACCCAGGAGCGGAACTGCTGGATCATATAGTAACTCTATGTTCATCTTTGTGAGGACCTGCTAGACTGTTTTCCAACATGGCTGCCCCATTTGACATTCTCTCGGCAATGTAGAAGGGTTTAATTTCTCCACATTTTCATCAACATATAGTTTGTCTGTTTTATTATGGCCATAATAGTGGGTGTGAAGTACATGTAATTTTTTAAAGAAAATAATCCAGTTCATCAAGATTTTCAAAACTATCAAGAAAAGTTTTTATTTACAATCTTATCTTCTATTTATCTGTAGTTATTTCTTCTTTCTCATTCCTAATTTTGTTTGTAGACATCCTTTATTCTTGATTTGTCAAGTATTTCTACTTTCTAATTCTGGTTAAGAATTTGATTTTCAAAGACTAGTTCTTGAATATATTTATTGCAGCTTTTTCGTAATTATTAATTTCTTTATTTGGGTTAGTTTTTTCTTCTTCTTTCCTTGCAGAATCCACTTATTTGCATTCACTCTAGTTTAATAATTAATTATTTAATGATTTAAATATTCCTCTAACTATGCTTTGACTGTATCTCCTGTGGTTTTGTTTGTCGTGTTTTCACTGTCATTTATTGTTAAATTGTCTATAGTTCCAATTCTGTTTTCATCTTTGATGACAAAGTTGTCTGAGAGAAAGATTTTTACAGTTATTATTTTAAAAAACTAATTTTTGGATATTTGCTTTTAATTTTTTTTTTTTTTTAAGATTTTACTTTTTCCTTTTTCCCCCCAAAGCCCCCCGGTACATAGTTGTGTATTCTTCGTTGTGGGTCCCTCCAGCTGTGGCATGTGGGACGCTGCCTCAGCGTGGTCTGATGAGCAGTGCCATGTCCGTGCCCAGGATTCGAACCAACGAAACACTGGGCCGCCTGCAGCGGAGTGCACGAACTTAACCACTCGGCCATGGGGCCAGCCCCTGCTTTTAATTTTTTATAATTAACTTCTCATTTTATTTTACTGTATTCAAAGGATGTGGCCTAGTTAACCTATGAAGTCTGCAATTAACTGAGATATTCTTTGAGGCCTAACATATTTAATTATTAAAATTGTTTTATGGGTAGTGAAAAAGAAGATATGTTATTTTGTAGTAGAATATGAAAATTTGATAAAAATCTGCTATATTAGTGAAATTCATTTTTTCTCTGGTGTTTTGGAAGATAAATATTATTTTAATTTTTCTAGAGTGATTACATTCTCTGTGTCATTCCCTAGGCTATATTTCTTTGAATCAAATAACTGAGTGAATTACATCTTCCGCTTTAATCGTATATGAAATGAGGAGCTTGACACTTCACCCTATATCCCCTATTTCTCAATCTTTGCCAATCTAATCTAGGTTTTTAAGTCAGAAATATTTTTGCTTTATTATTTCTTAAATGAGATATCTGGTTTTCAGAATTTTTTTCTTTTGCATTTAATTTTATACATTTTGTAACAATTATTTTTTTATTTTGACTGCTTTCAAAACTGATTCTAATTTTAGACCTTGACTTCCCCATTCCTAAATTCTTTTTCTTTTTTTAGATTCTTTTTAAAATTTTTTTCCTTTTTCTCCCAAAGACCTCCAGTACATAGTTGTGTATTTTTTAGTTGTGGGTCCTTCTAGTTGTGGCATGTGGGATGCCACCTCAGCATGGCTTGATGAGCGGTGCCATGTCTGCGCCCAGGATTCGAACTGGTAAAACCCTGGGCCACCGAAGCAGAGCTCGAGAACTTAACCACTTGGCCATGGGGCCAGCCCACCCATTCCTAAATTCTTAAATTGGCTTTTCCTATTAGTTAGTTGAAATATATCTATAAGTACTTTTTACTTTTCTTCAAGAATATATATCACAGGTATGTTTTTTTAAATTGTATATCTGAAAATGATCAAAAGCTTGGTTGTATAATACAATTGAGTCACAATATTTTCTCCTTCAGTTCTGTAGTTGTTCTATTTTCCTCTGGTATTTTGGGCAGGAGGTTTGAGACCAGTTTGACATCTATCTATTTATCACCTATTCATTCCTTTAGTAAGCAGGCATGATTGTTTTTTCACCTGTATTTTTTCCCTCTACATCTTTGTAACCCAATAATTGACCATGAGTCAGTGAGTTTTTTTAACCCTCATAGACAGTCCTTTCTTTAATTTATGATATTTTTTTTTCTGTTGTATTCTTAAATCTCACTCTTATTTGTACTTAGCTTTCCTTAGGTAGGAACAATTTCCCACACGTTGCCCCTCCATTCTCTGTTCTTCTACTACGACTTTCTCTCTCTTGTTATTTTCATCTTTTTGTCCTTCTCTGCTCCATCACAGGAGATGTGTTCAAATTTGCCCTCCACCATCAGCTATGACTTTCTGCAGGATCACTTCTGTTCTTAACATTCTCAAGGTGTTTTAATCTTGCTCTTGTGCTTTTAGCTTCCTGTGATCTTCTTTCATCTTTTCCGATTCTTCATCTCATCATTTTCCTTTCCAGTCTATACTTTCCCCTTTTTACAGAGGCTTTGTTTTCTTATGATACGGTATTCTGATTATTTCTTTTGGATCTTGAATTGGAACATCTTCAGATGTGTAATTTGCTTTATTCTGCCAGGATATAGCACTTGGAAAACTGATATTCACAGCGTCCAGAGCTAATATTTTGCTTTGTTTTGTTTGAAAAGTGCTTTAACTTTTATTTTTTATGGAGGTGACATGAGTTTATAACATTATATAGATTTCCGGTGTACATCCTTATAATTCAACTTCTGTATATACTACATCATGTTCACCACCAAAGTCTAAATTCCATTCATCACCTTACAAATGAGCACCTTTACCCATTTCACCCTCCTTCCACCCTTCCCATCTGGTAACCACTAATCTAATCACTGTATCTATGTGTTTGTTTGTTTTATCTTCCACATATGAGTGAAATCTTACAGTATCTGTCTTTCTCTGGCTGATTTAGTTTGCTTAGCATAATACTCTCAAGGTCCATTCATGTTGTCACAAATGGCAAGATTTCATCTTTTTTATGGTGGAGTAGTATTCCACTATATGTATACATCATATCTTCTTTATCCACTCATCTATCAATGGACACTTAGGTTGTGTCTACACCTTGGCTGTTGCAAATAATGCAGAGCTAAGTTTTTTTTCATCAATATCCTGCTTCCGACCATGGCCTCCTCATTAAGAACACACCTATTAGAATGTCCTACACCACTGTTAATATTCCCTTTTCTGTTCACTTGCTTTCTGAGAATTTAAATATGTTTGTTGTTGAAAGGTGGCAGTCAAAGTGTAGGGTAAATGATACTCTCTCAGAGCAGCTCCCAAGAGCTAGACAGGGATTTCTACTCAGACTTCTGATCGGCACATTTCCTAGTTCATTGGTCAGCAGACAGATGGTGATGTAGCTGTGAAGCATATTCTTACCTCTTACCACACTAGTTCTTTTATGCGGTGAAGAGGGGATATGTTATGTGTTGAAGTTCCTTAAGCCTAATAATAGGGTCTATTCTTCCCAGATTCTATCAGTCTTAGTTTCTGATCCTATCACAATTTGTACTATTTATTGTGTTTTTCTGGGTATTGAGAGAGCAATTGGGAGGAATCATACTGGGAACTGCTAGTTAGATCCCTTTTGATAGGGTCTCTGTGCCCCAGATTTTCGCATCATTTTATCGTGGAGATGGTCAAGTCTTGCTGTTTGTTAGCAAAATTTAACTTTTCTTTGTATTCTTAGGTTTCACACCTCTCCCTAGTGAAGCAGAATCATGGCTTCTGTATTCAGCTGGAGCTTCCAGGGTAGGCTTTATTAAGCTAAAGTCTCTGAGTTCCAAACTCTTGCTTATGTACTCTGCTTTGGGATGCTGGGCTGGGACATTACAAACTGCATTTCTCCTTTGCCCCCAGGATCCCTGTGGGGGCACTGCCATTAGGGAGCACTGGAGGGAGACAGGAAGGCAAAAGTAGGGAAAGGAACTTGCTCCTTCCTGTGCTTTTAATGTCCCACCCACACTGCCCTTGCAAGGGCACTTCAGTCTGGTGGCTACATTGGTTCCAGTTTCCAGCTTTCTTCAGCATTCCCAGAATCAACTTTTTTATGCCCACTTTGAGGTGTCAGGACTAAGTCTGGCAGTGCCCCTCCTCAGATATCTGAGGCCCAGCTCCTGAAGTCTGGTCCCAGCACTAACTGGGTGATGCCCTTTCTCAGAGGACTGAGTCACAACTCCATAGGGTGCCTCCTCTGACCTTTAGGATCTGCTGACCCTAGTCTCCCCCTTTTGTCCCCTCAGCCTGAGAGATGGCAATAGCTTTCTAAAGTGTTAGCTCAGTGTTTCTATTTTGTTCTGTTTTGCTTTCTCAGGTTACTAACACTCATTTACACAAATCCCTATGTTGAATTATCTCTGTTAAAATAACTAGTGTGATTCTTGTTTTCTTGAGTGGGCCCTGACTGATACGCAGGGTGCTTCCACAAGAGGTCTGTGAATGTACACATTGCAGGAAGCTAGCCCAGGAGGTGCAGGAGCTATGCTTGGTGTTGGTGAAGTGCGTACCCCAAAAGTGTTAGATGAGAAAACAAAACTTTCTAGGTTATAGTACCAGATGACTGAGTGTGGAGTGGGGTGTATGAGGGAGAGAGTACACAGGAGGAAGCGGGGAAGGGAGAGAAAAGAAGGTTGTAGAGTCGAAGGTCATCTTCTAAAACTTAGAAATTCTACCTGCAGCATGCCCTTCTTGGGGTGAGGTGACATTGGTTGTGAACTTCTGAAGGACAGCCACGACCAGGTTGTGGTTCTTAAGAAGAACAGTGCTCTCAGAGGCTGGGAAAAGTTATGGTAAAACTAACTGATTAAGTGGTCACTAAATATGAGACCAACTCTGCCACAGGCCACTTACTAACACAGTAAAATTTTGCAAAGAAAAAGTGTGTCAACCGAGGGGCTGAGAGCCCCTTATCTCCCTCTCTGTTCACGGGGATCATCTGTGTCTGATCTAAAATGAATTTCCGTTGTGTCCAATTTTTTTCTAATACTTGATTCAGTCACCAAATACACCACTGGAATTAGATCAAAGAAGACATAACACTCGGTTTCTCTGCCGAGAATACTTGTTGCACTGAATATCAGATCTATGCAAAATTTTGGCTCAGCTGTTTTATAATTTTTTGATGGATGTAATATTATGTTTTAAAAATGCTCACTCATCTCACTCGAATACCATTTTATCTTCTTAAAGATTCCAGATACTTACTATCTTCCAAATGGGTCACATTAGATTCTTTTCTTGGCTGGAGAGAACTTTATCCTTTGGGGAACCTTAAAGGAACCTAAGTTTTCTTTGTTTATCAATTTCTCAATTGTATTGCAAATGTGAGTTCAGTAACAATGGTTGTGGGCTGACATTCCTGTCATTTGGCTTGGGAAATCTTTCAAAAACAGCAAAAATGTTGTCATTTTTAACAAATGTCCTTTCTAGACAACTGCAATGACTCTACTTGTTATAATAGATAACAGTTGTGAGGAAAATAGCTTGTCCTGGCCCAGGACCGAACACTCCAAGGCATACTGCATAACTCATTACACAATGGATTTGTGGAAAGAAAGAAAAGATTTATTAAAGTAAAAAGTTATAATAAATAACCATTTGCTAAGGAAATATCTTTAACAATAACCACCAACCATTTCCCCAAATGAAGACAACTCTTTTCTGTCTCTTCAATGAGATGTTCAAGATTTGGCAGTTCCCCAAAACAACAATTTTGTGTTCATCTAAGGATTTCCAAAGCATTTTAAGAAGGTCAATTCATTAGTTTCTATAATATAATAATGAATTATATTTTTCTGAATAATCCTATGCCTTCTTCACAGAAGAAGACACCAAAGTCATACAGAGGAAACCTTGTTTTAAGGAAGGAAAAAAGGCTGGCAGAAAAAAGTGGGGCCCCATTTTGTGGATTTTTAGTTCTATCAGTTAATGCAAAGACAGCTGTCTCCCGTAAAGACATCTTTAATTAATCCTCTCGCTGTCAAACTTCAAAACACCACCATTAAAACCATATTTTTTTAAATCTTCAGTGCCTGACATTTCTTCTGTTTACCCACTCATTAACCATCAGACAACACACTTAAACACTTACAAAGAATCGTGCTACTTGAGGGGTAAACAAGTCAGTAGTTCGCTTTAAACTAACAGAAGTGGTGAAGTGACAAGTTAGAGAAAACTGAGGACAGAACCAAATAAAAGCTCATGGTTTTCCAACTAATTTTCAGTCCAATAGGACTTCTCCTAGCACAGCCTCTGTCTATCTACCCTTTTCTTGTGCAGGTGCATCAACTCTACCATCTACATGCTCTTTACAGTATTTACCTTTGAACAGTATTATAAGCAAGTTAGGCTTGGCCTAGGTTCAGATTGGGAGTGGAGTAATATTTGCTTTTGGGATTTTTCCTTTCAGTTTCAATTCCCTCGGATGCTCATGTGGCCTTCCAGCCATCCAGGGTCAGCCCTGATGGCAACTCCCTAAGGCCCAGACATATTCTCTCCCCAGGATTTCTTTACCTCTCTCGAGCCATCAAAACGCTTTCTTGAGATCTTCTAAGTGAAAATGAATGTCACCATTGGTCTAATCAGATAAATTTAACTACTATTACAGCTCTCCTGGTGCTATTGTGCTTCTAATGTCACTCCTGGCCAATTCATATTGGGAGGACTGTGTGCCAGTCATTGTGCTAAGTAATTTATATACCACATTTCATAGAATAGAATAGCTTACTTGCTGGTTTATCAGAAGTTATTTGGTGGTTGCAAGATACTCACTGAGTATTATATGGTTACTGTTTCTGTAGTGAGAGTATAGTATAATGCCATGCCTGTTTACTTGGTGTCCCCACTCAGCTATAGCGACTTGAAGGCTAGGCATTGTCTCCTCATTTTTAAGCAGAGTTCTTATTTTTTCCACACTCCCAAAGGAATATAGTTAGATTTAAAATTTAAATCTATTGGTTAAATGAATAAATGCACTCACAAATGGGAAATCTGTAGGGAAAAATTAATTTTGTCTAATATCAAATCAGCCAATAGAGTCAGTGTAGAAATTACAAATTTGTTAACGTTAAAATCAAATGCCAATTTTTAGTGCCTGGACTGCAAACATGATTTCCTATTCACCTAAATCCTTTTCAAAGTATCTCTTTTTTGACATATCCAGAATTTTTTTATTTGAAATCATTGCGTTGGTTTGAATTTTTACCTATCAAGGAACTAGTCATAGAAAGATAAAAGACAGCACCCTAAGTACATCCAGTTTTACTAACTGACAAGTTTATTGGCGGGTTTGTGTCTTTTTTTTACAACTTTGAGATACAATTCACATACCATACAATGCGCTCACTTAAGGCATATAATTCAATGTTTTTAAGTATGTCGTAGATATTTAAAAGAAGCAAAGACTTAAGGTTTTTAGTACAGTACTTTAAAGTATGAGTGCCAGAGAACGGGGTATGCTTTTCAGAAATAAAAGAAATCCTGATATTCCGAGACATTAAATAAAATTTTTCTTTGAGGAAGGATTTGAAGCCCTGAAAATCTAGGAAATGCATATGCAACATGAGCTAAACACAAGACTGTAAGGATTTTCCTGGAATGAATAAATGAAAGTGAGTTCTTTGCCTCTTTAATTTCCATGAATCAAGGGCATGTATAACTATTTTTCAGCCTTACCTCATGAAAGCTTTGAGCTTTCCCTTCATGTTAAAATATATTATTTAACATTTGAGTGTGTCAACACCACATTAGGCACTTTAAAAGAACAGAATTAGCCATGCTTCCTTCTCCAGGGACTTGTCTACTAAGTATCAGACTAAAGCAAAATGCTATAGTATTCCCTCACATCAAGCAACCCGAAGAGTGATATTTTCCCTTAATTCTTCCACAAAATCAATGAGATTTTTCTCTTTTTATACAAACTCAAAGGAACACCCTTTCATTGAACATATACCTTTAGAAGTTCTGTTTGGGCACATTCCAAGTCATATTCTTTTATCATGGGACAGAATCAGTGACAAGAACTAAAACTAGAGCTTTTAAATGCAGTTTTTGTGGTAAAGCATAAGGAGATTCCATTTTCACTAAAGCTGCAATCACCCACATTATAGTAGGCAGGACATTTAAACAAACAAGAGAGCTTATTCCTCTTGCGCACCTTCACAGCGTGCCTTAAATAAATAAGGTGATAGTACAGTGCAGAGAGAAAGCCTGAAGAAAAGAAATAGAAAATGCTTCGGTCTGGGCATGCTTTTGCAGTGTAATAACTACAAGTAAAAATTTTAATTACGCAGCAGTGTAAGATGCTTTGTGGGTGTTAGAAATATAATACCAGTACAAAACACGAAATCTGAAGGTTATCAAGCTATACTCTTCATAAGACGATTAAAAGTATATATTAAAGTGTCTATTTTCGAACTAATAACTTGTTTAGTCACTGAATTACTAATTTGCTTCATTTATAGTTTCACTAGAGACTCCTTAAACTTTTGGGTCGGCTAGATTAACTCTGCTTGTATAAATATACTGTAATCAACTAGATTAATTAGTCAAATTAGTTCAGTATTTCCTCCTCTATACTTAGAACTTGAAAACTTCATAATGTGCAAATTAATAATTCAGTATTGGTTCCTAGTCTGAAGTCTTTTTAAAAAGTAAATTTGATAGTGGCAAGACTTAACAAATTCAGAAATATTATAATTAAGCAAACAGATGTACATTCTGAAATGGTGCCTCAGTGGATAGCAAAATGTCCTGAATACATTCTTGCCACAGCTTGATTTAGTGATATAAATTTTGGAAAGAAATAATGAAATAAGACAATTATAAGCGTACAGTGTTTTCTAAAAGACCACAAACCACCTAAAATTTTTAAAATATATTCACAATATTTTACGTGTTTCCCAGAGATTTGAAGCAAAGTACTTTAAAAACTCGACTTGCTGACATTTGTCATTTACCGTTAATGGTGTTATCAGTGTGCTGGTTCATGGATACATTTGGGCATGTTTGGCTCAGATAGTTCTCTCAGAGTTTCCATCAAACCCAAGGTGGTATTTCATGGACAAAAAGGTCTTGTCTTAAGATATCAAGCCTTGAAACTGGGTCTCTAGATTCTCTCTACCAGAGTGGAGAGCTTTCTCAGAACAAATACTCGTGAAATTAGATAATTCCATTTTGCAAACAATCTGGAAAAGATTTGGAGAATGAGGACAAGGGGGAGAGAAGGGGATAGTGAGAGGAATCTACTCAGGTTTTCTAGCACGGATTCTGAATTTTGCCTTGAGATGTTTGGAATTGAAATAATCAAAAGGTAATCATATTACTTAACTTTGGATAGAAAATGTAAACTAATCCCAAATTTCCAGTACCTATTCTTTCCTGCTAAAACTATGACTCTCCCCAAAGGACAGAATGTATAATGAAAAGTTAAATCAGCCAACACTACTACTAATTCTTGCAAATTATCTGTAGCTGAGGATTGCCATACAGTCATCTCATGCTCATAAACCAGCAACAAAATGTCACTGGCAAAGTGGTAGGCGGGGTTATGGAAGGATGGACACACCAATAAAATTATTCAAAATCAGAGCCAGCTAAATTGTTGCTTGGATTTTCTTCCAAATAATATGGAAAGAAACCCATGAAAGAGTTCAAATGGAATCTTTTCTCATTTTGTAATTATTTAAATGAGTCAAAAAGAACTCCTAGAATTCCAGTATTTAAATAATTCATATACTTTCATTAAAAAAAAAAGCATCCAAGGGCTGGCCCCATGGCCTAGTGGGTAAGCTCAGTGCACTCTGCTTTGGCAGCCTGGGTTCGCGGGTTCAGATTCTGGGTGCAGACCTACACCACATGTCAGCCATCCTGTGACAGTGACCCACATACAAAATAGAGGAAGACTGACACAGATGGTAGCTCAGGGCAAATCTTTCTCAGCCAAAAAAACCCAAACAAACAAAAGCATCAACCCACTTGGCCAAAGTCTACAGGAGCATCAAACTACAAGGACAAATAGCAATGGGATTCCTTACGATTCTCCTCCAGAATCTGACTGGTAGATGGACCTCTGAGTCTGTTTCCTCAAGATGAAGAATAAGTGAAAAGGAAGCATGTGGTTATAAAAAAAAAAAAGGAGTAAAAGCAAGCAGAAGTGATGTAAATTTTGCAATCTGATGGTTTAAAAAAAATCTTTTAGAAATCACCTAAATCTTTGAGACTGATTTTGTCATTTGTAAATAACAAATACCACCTTCTAGATCCCTCACAGAAAGTATTTGTATATTTTTCAATATTAAAAGATGATGGCTATACATATGTGCTACACTGTCCAGCAGAATAATTCCGGGTAAACATTTTCAGCAATTTGAAAAGTCAAACTCAAGTAATCAAATGTAACTGAATCTACAAATGTCTTCAGGTAAACTCAGAAGACCAGATTAACAGTTTTTCTGCCCAGAGGGTATTTTCTACTGAGATTCTTATAGAAAGTCGGAATGCTTTAAAGTATGGTACTAATACAGAGAGATTACATAATAAATATATGGATGTAAATGCAGACATTTTACGAACAAAATTTGAGAATGATAGCTTTGTCATCAGGTAGCTCGCTCACACCAGCCAACTCCTTGGGTATGAATGAGAAATGGTTTTCAGGGTCACAACAAAGCCAAAGTAATTTTAGATGGAACACTTTGTTTTACAAAAGAAAAAAAAAAAGTATGCACATTTCTATTCATGATGTGTGTGTGGGTGGTATAGTTTGGAGAACTTAAGGAGAGTGGTGCTTGGTATAACCTAGGCAGTGAGGGAAAGCATTTAAAAATACTGTCAATGATTCTGGCAGGAAAGTCTGTATAAATACACTGTAGATTCAAACGTAAGTGAGCCAGTTAAAAAAAGAAAAGAAACTGCAAATGAAAACTTCAAAACTTCTACCCCCATGGTGAAATCAATTATATAAAGGGGGAAGCGATCAAGGGTTTTCATACCCATCATCTACCTAATTTCAAGAGCCCACTTCTTAGAGAATTTTCTTTTCAAATCTTATGATTCAGTATGCAGCCAACATAATTGGTAGGATATTCTTAGCCTATTTTGTGAAATCATTTATAAGGCTACCAAATGTCTTGGGAACTTTTTCCTCTAATCACTCCTGAATCCGTCCAAATTGGTTTTAAATTATTCCATTCGTAATGGTAAATTTTTATTACAAACATGTTTTTTACTCCAATTTAGACACAGATATGTCAGTTTGAAGTTGAAATAATTAGATCCTACATGGTTTTTCATGCAGCACATTATTATATTATATCAAATATTATATTATATTATATCAAAAGTCCTATCCCATCATGGAAAAGATGTAGAAGGTTTCTATAAATTCCAAGTTAATTTATTTCAAGAAATGGCTTATACCCTGCATGTAGGTAAGCATATATTTTCAAACACAAACACACAGAACCATGAATTGTACTCCACAACATCTGTTTTAAAATGTTTTTTCTTTTTAAAATCTTTATATGAATAATATCCAGCATCATGGACATTGAACACTGATGATTCTGGCTAACGCTTTTATCCTTTGCTTGAAATTACAGGATCAGTCTAGCCAGAATTTATGAGAACCAGACCCCAGACCTCACATAGCTCACATATTAGACCATTAGGCATCTAACTACCTCTGAACAATTTCAATGCATTATCTCGCCTTTTCCCTGGGGCACAAACTTCACTCGTCCATACTTTTAATATATTTTGTCTGCATGAAGCAGATCGAGTTATTACATGCCAGCGGATCACGACTTACAGAAATTTCATTGCTTCACAATGATGCAACGAACATCTCTGTTCTCCACCCTGATGTGGAGCCGGAGGGAAACGGTCAGTGGTGCAAATGTCTGTAAATTATCTGATGGTTTATGTAAAGCCTAGTTGATATTTTTACTTAAACACTTTAAACCTTTCCATACCTTCCCACCCATAGACACTTAACCAAAGAAGCCCGTAACCATGCACTTTTTAAAAAATTATACGCCACTTCAAATAGACTCCGAGGAGCTTTAGATAATGAAAGCCACTTAAATTTTACTTTTTCCAGTGGGGTTTTTATATTCCTGATTGACTATCTCTTGTTTGTATTTATGTTTTGATCTGCAGATTTCTAAGTCTTCCAAGACACCAATTTATTTGCTCTTCAGAAATGTAGTGATCAAGATTTAAAAATTAACTGATCTTTGAACTCCCCTAAACCTTTTACCTGGATTGCAAAACCATTACGTTCTTTTCTTTCATTAGGGTTTTTTTTTTTTTCCTTCAGCAAGGCTGAACAGGAAACCAGAGTGATCCTAGGCTATCCCTGGAGACTGTTCATCAGCTAGCTCGGTTTACAGCTATTTAAAAAACTGGAGGCAAGCAGCACTCAGAAATGCTGTATTTTATCTCCTGGTACTATTGTTATTATTGTGGTAATGTGAGCAAACAATGGGCATTTTTCTCCTTGGATATGATGCTTTTGTTATTATTATTTTTTGTTATCCATTCTGAAGTTAGATTTCTGGGCTGGCGAACCACTTCCTCTAGGCTGCTGTATATATATTTTTAAAACACTGGTTAACAATTGTGCTACTTGGCTTTTCCCAATAAAATACTTGGGAAAGGAAGACCGAGCTACTGTTATCTAAAACAATTTTCTCATTTAGTTCCAAACTAAAACAAACAGCAAGGAAAGGTCATTAGTCTCGCAGACTAAAATTGTTTTGATGAAGGCCAGCTTTCCATTCTGTTGACAAGCGTCTCAATTCTTTTCAACAGCTCTGGGTGTCCACACTGGAAGAATGCAGAGCAGTCATCAGCCTCGGGGAATCAATGGCTCTTGGTGACAATTTGCAGAACTACCACTGATCAAAGTATTCCCCCTTATTTTTTTTATCTGAAGTTAGGATAATTAATAATGCAAATGAATTCTTAGAGTTAGGTTTGAATGCAAATACTACTTGAACTTCCGCTATTGTATACCATTCAGCAGTAGTGGATTCTCAGCCTAATTATGTGTTTCTTCAGAATGACGTCAGGGAATTGAAGAGAATCTGCAAAACTTTACCAAGATTTCCTCCAAGAAGGCAGACACTGTGTTTCATTCTTATTAGCAGGTCAAGTACTGTGCCACAAAGTAGAATCAATAGGAGGCATGGGGCAGATGGAAAGAGAATGGAACCTCTGCAGACGATCTGACTTTCACACTGGCTTGGGAGCTGAGGGCTGACTGGTCTTGTGATTAATGGCCAAGACCTCTAAGCTGCATGATTTCATCCCATTGTCTTCCTAGCTAAAGATCAGAATCACTATCTCTCCACCAAGAAATGTGAGCAACCCTACGTATTACATCTTTGCATTCAGGCCTCCCCTTACTACTTACCTTCAGAGTTTTTACTTGTCAAGTCCTCTAACCTATCTGAAACTGGACAGTGAAATAGAGACGTGGATCATGGAAAGAGAAGCCCTCAAGTGTTGGAAGGGTGGATTCAAACAGCCTCTGGAAAGTTCAGGATAAGAAGCGTGGCATACAGATAGCCCAGGGATTCAGAAGTCGGAAAATTTAGGTTCTATTTTGAGCTATGCCTTGAGCATGTTGCTCTCTTTACAAAAACTGCCAGATGTGAGAGGAAAGACTAGTTGCTTTGTGGAGTGCTAGAAGAATTCTTAATCAGAGAAGCTGATTAAAGCTAGGAACGAAATTCAGCTAAAGAGTCTTTTAAAACAAACAAATACACTAGCCTGAAATGCTCATTACCCTTCTAGGTTAATTTTTATTGTCTGCCCACAAACTGAACTATATTCTACCTTTTTCCAGGCAGAAAGAGCATTTTACTATATACTCACTTTGAGTTAGGAAAGGTACAGGAAATCCAGGTGTCACGGGGTTGGAAGGGCCTATGGGTGATATGTAGTCCAGTGTCTCAGCCAATTCTTGTTTTATCTCTAACATGACAAAGAACAAACATACCCGGATAAGCACATTTAGGAAGGTGAAGCTACCTCCTCCATAGGCAGCTCATTCCACGTTCAGATAACCGGTGCTTGGAAAGTGCTGACTGAGGTCAAGCTGGAATCTGCAGGCCTGCACCTTCGCTGATCCCTGTCCTGAACTCGGTCATGTCACGAAGCAAGCCGAGTTACCGTCCTCCACATGACAATCCTTCCGGCACTTAAAGGCAGCTGTGTTGTTCCCCTAAACATTCTCTTCTCCAGTTCAAACATCCCTTGTTGCTTCAGCCCATTCCACATACACAGGCCTTTGAAGCAGATCTTGACACTGGCCATTTTCACCACGATGGGCTCCAGGTTGTCGATGCCCCCTTTACAGGGTGGGGCCCGTAACTGGTACTATTTCAAGGCCAGTCTGGTCACTGTGAACTGTTCTCTGCATGACTTCTATCATTCTGGATATTTTGTTGTTTTCATATAAGGCATTTTTTTTCCTTTTTAGCCAAATCATATTGTGCTTACTCTTAGCTAAAATCTCTCCTTCTGTCATGCAGCTCCTGTCTTATATTTATGTAATTGATTTTGGTACTGAAGCATTCTTTACATTTATCTTCTTTACAATTTCGTCTTGTTAGAGTTGGCTCATTGCTTCAACTGATCCAAAACTCTTCCTGGCAGCAGGAAACAAGCTGAGTGGTTCCTACCACATGTCAAGTGCACGCTCTGAGGGCTTCCGCACTGTACCAATGTGTTTCATCCATGCAAGAGCCCTGCAAGGTAGAGATTCCCTACCTAACTTTGCTGATGAAACTAAGGCTGAAAGGTTAAGTGAAATGCGATGGTCCCCCCTGGGACGGGGGGAAACCAAGATTCAAATCTAAGCGACCTAACTACACATGGACTGTTCTTCCCATTTGCTGTACTATTTCTTAGGCTTTCTTTGGATTCTGCTCCTGCCATTGAACGTATTGGCTCTCTCTTCATCCAGCACAAATCACAGTGTCATCAATGTCCCTAATCAACTCATTATTTTTAAAATAATTAGACATATCTGGCTGAAGACAAAGCCAGTGGAGCTCAGGTACCAGAAACTGCTGACTTTCCTTCACAAAGCCATCTGACCCAACTCTCACCAGCCTGTGACTTTTCATCGTGTTCATGAGGACCTCACTGATTCGTTTATTTAATACATACAGAGTGTCTACTATGTGCCAGGATCTGTGGCAGGCACTGGGCATACAGAGATGAACAAAGAGACATGGGCACCGTGACAACTTTGTCAGAGGCCAACACAGGTCTGCTTTAATTCACTCATAGTAAACCTGGGCTGGCTCTTAGTGATCAATGGCTTCCTCTTTTCATGGAGGGAAACTGTCGCAGTGAAACTTAGTTTGCCTGCCTGGGGGAAGGAGGTTAGTGTTGAGACCAGCAAAACGAGCAAAGCAGGGGGCACACCGAACAGGATCACCAAGTAAGGACGCTGCTCCTCTGAGAACTGCAGGCCCCAGCCTGTGGTAAGCACCTTAACCTAACTAGTGTTTCACTTTTAAGAAAATAAGGCCAAGGTTTTCATTCATCCAGCCATGAGAGAAATATTTCCCTTTCCTTGTAACCATTAACTTAGAACAGATGCACTTTTCCAAAGTCAAACGCATGCTAAATTTATTCAGAAGATATTCTCTGAAAACCTATCAAAGCGGAATTTGAGAAATAATTGTGGAAAATCATTTATCTTCCATTTATTGAACAACTACTATGTGCTTGGCACTGTATTGAGCACTTTAATTAATTTAGTCCTCACTGTAACCCTACTGGGAATGTTATTTCTTGAACCCCATGTTTAAATTTTTAAAAACACTTCTTAACAGATGAGAAAAGAGGCTTGGAGAGATTATGTCACAGAGCTTTGGTTAAGTCAGAGTCATCAGACCCAGGACTGTCTGACTCCAAAAGTAGTGTCCTTCCTGCCCTGCACATGGAAATAAGGTGATACCTGGGCTTTCTGTCCTTGAGTGCCCTGTATTCCAGCAAGGAAGCCCCTTAAGTACCATGAGAAGGAAAAGGAGCAAATTTGATGTGATACCTCAGGCAGTCACCTCATTATCATGGCCAATAGTTGCTTCATGCCTCAGTGTCCTAATTGGTTGAACGCAACTAACAGGACCCACCCACAGTCCCTACAGCGAGGTCTTGAAAATTACTGTACAGGGTGCCCGGAGAAACAGAAGCTTAGGGCCACCTCCTCCACTACCTGCTTGCTGATATTTGAACCAAGTTAAATAGAAAATTAGGTCTTTAGATCCTAATTGGGACAGAAGAATTTTTTACCAGCGTAACGCAAACTTGCCAACCTCAACTTCCGTGTAGGAATGTCCCCACCCTTCGGGTTCCGGGGGCTAAGGGATGTTGAAGACGGTGAGTCTCCGCATTCTCTGCGCTCTCCCCTCATACTCCCTCCTCATTCCCCGCACTGAGACCTGCCAACCTTTCCAGGTCTCTTGAGGGACAAACTCCCATCTTGCCCTTTCACTACTTGAAGATGATCTTCTACTTACATGAAATAACAAGTCCACCGAATACAAGCGTCCCCCCTTTCTCTCTTTCTATCACTAACTGTATTCATTCTCACCCGATCTTGGAGGAGAACTGTTTCCCCACATTGCCAATGCTAACCTCTCCACATGGGCCTTGATTTCCTTACTTCTTTTTTGGTTGTTTTTTTCCCACGAAATTTGCCCTTTTTCTCCCCCTCACCCTTTGAGCTTCTGATCTCCACACTTCTACCAGATCCTTTTGCTTTGCTTACAAATATGCTTAAGCATACCCTCTTCTTTAAAAAAAAAAAAAAAAGGAAAAATCCTTTCTCAACCTTCCACCCCTAAGCTAGCATCCTCTCTATTTTCAGTCTTGAAAGAAGAGTGCATTTCCGGACCCCCCACTCTGTCCTTCCCTCCTTGCAATCTGGCTTCTGCCCTTGTCACTCCACTGAGACTCTACAGACCCAAAGGTCACCAATGACTTCCTCATGGCCAAATTCAATGGTATTTTCTCCCTTTTGCCCCTCAACCTCTCTGTAGATCTCAAATCTGTTGATTACGCTTTTCTTTTTCATTAGTATTTATTTAACAACTACCGTATCCCAACACCAGGGCCACACTGAGGACGCAGGCTTGGAATGATCTTTCAAGATCCTATGTCTTCTGGCTTCTCCTCTTAGCTCTCTATATCTTATTGAGCCTTTCTAACTCCCATCGTTCCTAAATATACGCTTCCCGGAAGATCTATCCTCAGCCCTCTTTTCTTCTCTATCTTCCTAAGTCACAATCTCACAACTTCAGCTAATACCACTGAGGCCAATTCTAAATCTCTTCCTATTCCAGCCCTTCAGTTCTGCATTTCAAATGCCTGATGAACGTCAAACTCTTTTTGCCCATAGACTCAACTTTTATTTTTTCATAAACCTGCTTCTTCTTTATGCCTTTGAATGGTTATTGGCATTTTAATAGAGTCAGGCTCAAAACCTTAGTAGCATTTTGGATTGCTCTCCCCCTTTTCCTTGCTCACCACACCTAAATTGTCCCAATCTGCAGATTCTTCCTCCAGACTATTTCTCATACAGATTTCTTCATTTCCATTTCCATTACTCTAACGTAGGAACTCATTAACTTTCACTTAGAGTTTCCCAACCTGTAGTCATTCCCCTAAGACCGTCGGGATTTGGGCAATATGGGAAGATCACATATACTCTACTATTTATTTAATATTTTTAATTTAATAGACCTACTTTTTTTCCCCTTAGACTCATCCATGGCACTAGTCTGTGGAATCAGAGGTTTGACGTGCAAGTTATATTTTTCTAACACGTATTTAAGCTACGTTATTATTAAAGTCTGGATACCACTTAAATTCACCTTACATACCACAAATCACACACTCTCCATACTTCGGGAAACATTCATTTTGATTATACAAAAGCACTGTAACCAGTACTTCCATCTCCAGTCTCCTGGCATTTCAATCCATTTGATTCTTCCAAACTAATTGTTCAGAATTACAACTACACCTTGTCAGTTTCTTGCTCAAAAACTCATTCTCCATCCAGTCAGGTCTAAAATCCTTAACCAGTGTTGTCTCCGGTCCGAATGGACCTCCCTTCCCAACATCATTTCCTCTTGCTGGGGCAGCCTTATCTCGGGCTTTATGGAACCAATCCCTGCTAATCACTTCTGGCTTACTGTCCCCACACTGTCCCTGCTGCCCTCACTCCCGCCTCCACCCATCCCCTGCCTTCAAAGTTCTCCCCTCCCCCCTCCCCCCACCTGCAGCCTCCTCAAAACATCCACTAATTCCCTCAGCTGGAAGTAATCTTGCCTTCCTCCCACCCCCACACTTTTCCTTTGACACTTTCCACTTTCTACTTTTAATTTTTGCTATCTATTCACATTTTCTTTCTCCTACAAGGGTTTAAATTTCTTGAGGGTAGGTTCTGGTTCTGATTCATCTTTGCACCCTCCTATCATTTAGTGACGTACTTGCTCATGGGAAAGTAAAGAGACCACTGAATAAGGGTTGAATAAATGAATATATGAGTCAGGCAACATTTTGATGTGAGTGAATTTTGATTGAAGTAGCTTTCTCATCAAGTAGGATTTTGTTCTCAACAGTTCGTCTGTGTTTTGGTGGCGGTGGGGATTAGTGAGGTTGATGAAGGAGTTTCATATATGTTACATCTTGGCCTACCTTCCCCTATACTTACTTTCATTTAAAAAGACAAATGAAAGAGATGAAATAAGTATTGTCATCATACAGCTTCAGAGGAAGAGGGGCTGTTTTTGGTGACAAGTGGAGTTTTTATTCATTTTCTTTTGGTTTTTGATAGACATATTTCTGAGAAAACAGTGATTCAAGGAGGGGTTTTTTAAAAATTAAGTGTATTGGTTTTTTTCAGAGCCTTCCTCCCAGTACCTAACTAATATGACAATTGTACAAAACTATGTCTCCTGGAGGGCTCATTCGCTTCCAGAAAGACATTTCCTTGAATGGCTGACCACAGCTGGAGGAGAGCCTTGAGCTCCCCAGAGTTTAGTCTGACACCCCCAGAGGGAGCCCAGAGCAAACCAAGCTGCTGAGTAGTCGACCAGCAGGCCCTCTGATGATTCTGCCCTCTCAGCAGAGACTTCCCTCCAGCCTCGAGTGAACCCTGTGTGTGCTCATCTCACTGGGCCAGAGGTTCTATGTGACACTACAGGAAATACTTCTCAGGAAGCCAAAAGGTTTGCATTCTTCAGAACCCTCACTTTTGCTCAAATTTAATACTAGCAATTCTTGCAGGGTGAAAAGAAAAACCTTTATGCTAAATTTTCTGTCTTAGAATTGTTAATAATTTTAGGTTTCATAGATTTTTAATTTTTTTCTTTTAGATGTAGGAGAGAAGAGGGAAGATGTAAAATAAAGGCAGGAGTTACATCACCTAGACAGGAATGTCTTCAGATGTGGGACTCTGTAAGACACCTGCGTTAACCGATCAGTGTTTCCCACTGGCATCAATAGGCCTTTTTATGTACCAAGAAGTGGTCTAGACTCCTGGAGGCTTCTCTTTCCTCCAAATTCCTTTCTAGAATATTGTTCCCCATGACAGAATGTAAATGAGCAATTGAAGTTTCCTTCTTAGTTAACCATGGAAATCTCAAATTGGCCTTTGGGCCTCTACAACTACTGTCTGACTTTAATTGTTGGTCATGCCTAGTAGTTTCTATTTACCATTCCAAACCTAAAACTAGAGAATACTTTTAAACAAATATATAAACTACTCTTCTCTCTACTCAGGAGAAATGATTACCTATATCAATGCTTTAGGGTAACTAAGGGCTCTCCTGTTCAGGGAGCGTGTGAACTTGATCATTCTCAGCTGATAAGTGCTGCCATCTTGAACACTGTGCTCAGGATCAGAATTCTAGCAATAAATCTCTGCTGTGATATTCAAGCAGAAAACTCAGTCTGAGCAGGTTGGGGCCTTCATTGCTCTAGGCATTATCAGACAACTCTACATGAAAATGAAAATAATCTGCTATGATGTCAGGAAACCTTATAGACTCATAGAATAATAGAGCTGGAAATGACTTCAACAGTTGATTCCCTTGGACTCTTCGGCATGTCCCAGGTGTCCCACTTGCTTCGTGTTGAGCTACTTGCTCTTTCTACATGTTCACACCTCTGCTTTAAGGCCTGTCACTAGCCCTCCGGACACCACAGACTGAGAATGCCCATGGAGATTGAAGAACAAGACCCAGACTTGGTCAGAAAAAGCCTAGCAAGGTCCCTTGCATATCACTAAGATGGTGCCTTGGTGGACTTTGAGCCACAGCAGCCAACAAAAACATACATTGTGGGACTACGTCAGTTCAAGATTATGAGGCAGAGTAAAGCCATGTTGTAACCTCTGCTTGAGTTTATTTGGTGTTCTCAAAATGCCCAAGAAAAGAAGGTATATAAATCATGTTGAAATGCCTTATATCAAAAGTCCATTTTAGGGGCCAGCCTGGTGGCGCAGCAGTTAAGTTCACGTGCTCTGTTTCAGCAGCCTGGGGTTCGCTGGTTCGGATCCTGGGCACAGACTTGTGCATGGCTCATCAAGCCATGCTGTGGCAGGCATCCCACATATAAAGTAGAGGAAGATGGGCACAGATATTAGCTCAGGGCCAATCTTCCTCAGCAAAAAGAGAAGGATTGGCAGTGGATGTTAGCTCAGGGCTAATCTTCCTCAAAAAAAAGAGCCCATTTTATTTGCCTTTTCAACATCATTGATACATAAGCACATTGTTAGAGAAGTCACTGTTAATTAATGTAAGCCCTCATTGCAATTTTATCCAGCTACTCCTGGTTATGTGGGCTTTAAGCTATAAATGAAATATTAAGCTGATTTGAACAGTCAAAGGACATTTTCAGGAGGAAGAGTGAAATGATACAAGACAATGTGAGAAAAGTGACCTGTGGGCCTTCAGCAGGGACTCAACTGACTTGACTGAAAAAAACAAAAGGAACAAACTAGGACTCCAATGAGTGGAATCCTCTGAGGAGCCTGAAGACTTCTGGTGTGATGGCAGCAAAACCCGTTCCTGCTCCAGGGACAGGCGTGTCACAGTGCCCTTCTTGCTGACATGCCACCATTCCAGGCATTATTTACTGACTGATGCACTGCCTTCTGCAAACCAGCTCCATGACCCCTACCTATTACGATATAACTTTTGAAAATGAGTTCCTAACACTAATTTCATCGCTGTAGGAGAGGATTTACAAAGGTGTGAAAAGTTATTTCTATATATATAAGTGAATGAATCCATAATACATCTCTCAGAGAAATGGGGGGTTCTGTAAAGCACTTCAAGATCTTTAGGAGGTAAAGAGCTGAATTATTTTTAGTTATACGATTACTTGTTATCTCCTTCCCTTGTTTTGAGTATTTCTTTAAATGAGTTTTCAATAAATAAATCTTGCCTGTTCGTAATACATATTTTATTCATTACACTCTTACTTTGACCATTGACTTTTTCCATTTATTTTAAGTTTTTGAACACTAATTTTTGATAGTGGTTTAGCATCACTACTGATTTGCATACCAAACAACTCGATCATGTTATCAAAATTTTTGACAGGAATAAAGACATTTACCTATAAGTAAGTCTCAAATTAAGCCATGGCCTGGCAGTCTCTCTTTTCTCCTGAGAGACACAAAATGTTTAGGCACTGTAAACATATAAATGAATTCCACTTTATGCAAATGGTTATAATTTCTATTACCTAGAGAAATTTGAGATGCCAGCTTGTCTAACACCTTCGGAGTGTAACCTTATATCTTCTCCATCACAGCCTGATCTGTGGTTTATAAACTATGCTGCTAACTTTCAATTTATGCAACTCTACCCAGAATCTCCCCTTCCTCCGTTACGCATCTTGTCCCTTTTCTCGATCACATGGATATTTGGTAGCTATCTGTCTCTCTTAATCACTCAAGCTAGCGCCGATGAGAGTTTTTTCCTCAAAAATTCTTTTACAACTGACATAACTCACTGGAGACATAGAGCTTTTAATTGTTCACCTGAAAAAAACTTCAGTCCACTTCCTCATGAATAAGCCAACGGCTGAGGATTGCTGAGTGCCTGAATAACAGTAAAAACAAACTCTTTCCAGCTACAAGTTTCTAAAGCCATTCTGATGTAGCTTTGTGAAAACATGTGTGGCTTCATGCACTGTTTCCAGACCAGACCATATTTTGAATCTACATTGGTTTTAGAAGAAAGAGATTGGAGATTGTTAGGTATATATGAAAAGACTAAATAATCTGTATATCTTAAACTGATAACTCAGGTTTCAGGACTCTCTGCCACCTTTTCTAGCTGAATAAGTCCAGACAAATATATTTAAACTTTCTAGGCACTATTTGTTTGCTTCATATGTGAAATGGGAATAATAATAGTGTATGAATCTAAAGGCAAGGAATCTCTCTTGAAAGTCCTTTCAACTTTAAGATAAGTCTATCTATCTAAGGCAATCCCATTTCCTTGCCAGTGTGACTAACATCTTGCCCACATGAAAAAAGTTTTGCTAGATGCTTCTGGCAAGCTTGGCTCTTAGCAGAGATCCACGAGAAGCCACTTTCAGGCAGGGATCTAAGTGAGGCAGCCTATGTCCTGGCAGCCATTTTACTACTATGAAGAAACTCAATCTGAGGATGGAGTCAACATACAGATGAGAGAACAAAGAGGCTGTGGATCTCTGAGGACATCCTTAGACCCCTGACTCCATCTCCCCTGAAGTCGACTATGCCACACACCTTGGAACTTGCTCATTATCCTTTAAGTCAGCTTGTGAAGTGGTTTTCTGTTATTTGTAGGCAAAAACATTCCAACTAATACAGCTTCCCAGCATTTCTTTGTGAAGAATAACACACCTGGAAACCACTGATTTAGAAAATTCCCAGTTCTTCATTCCAATTCTTGAATATTTAAATTTCTTAAAAAACTATCTAAGATTAATGTCCGTAAACCTCTGCTGTGTTAAGAAATATGCTCATAATCCTCTGCTGTGTAATAAAGACACAGCTGGTATTTTTGATAAATATCCTTGATGCTTCATCAGCATGCTAACACCTAGCATAATGTTGTCTCTAAGAGGCCTGCAGACCCTAGCAAACTACTTTTCATCACATAGCAAACCTTAATGATTTTACAACCTAACATTCTCTTCTTCATATAGGAAGTGTATAGGTGGACGGAAACATCTGCCGTCAATAACTGTATCTTTTTTTAAATGTTAAATTGAATACAGAGAATTAAACAATAGAAAAAAGATTCATTTAAATACCACCATTATCCTGAGTATAGCAAGTCAGTTTAAAGAATGCTCAAACTAAGAGCATTTCAATTTTTTCCCTTAGATCATTTGTTGGTTTTATCACCAACTACCTAGAGATTAGGACAATTAACCCTGGTTTTACATTTTTTACTGTTTTATGTACTAGTAATACAACCAACCCAATGTAAATTCAATAAACTAAATATTTTTAAATGCACTTCTACAGATTTCCTATAGTTAGAAGTTTTGCCTTGCTCTAAAGTTTCACAATGACCTTTGACCCATTTCCTTGAGTTTGTAAATGTACATAGGTGAGTAAAAGCCAGTAAGATAAAACACAAAATGAAGTATGCCATTTGAATTTTCTCAAAAAAGAGTCCCTTCTCTTTCAGAAAATGTATTCATTTATGTCTACTTATTTCTATAATAAGTCACCTCCTCAATTTGCCTATAATATTTTAAGTACAGGAAAAGTTGAGTGGGATCTTCAGCTAAATCTTCACTCACTTTAATATACTGTCAAAAATGATTTTTAAATATTTCAGAAAGTTTTTAAGCGCAAAAAGGCAAAAGTTTGCTATTTGCTAGAAAATTATCAAAACTATTTTAGCTTATTTGGAGCAGGCATTAAAGTTATTGATTTGGGGGAAAAAAGAAAGAGCTAAAGCATTTTTAAGTGAAGCATCACTTAAGTGCAGGAACACATTATAAGAACAAACATAAGAAATGACATTCTGTGCTATACACATTTAGGTGTAAAAGAAAATTTTCAGGCTGAAATAAAGCAGAATGGAACTCTAACCCAGTAAACACATCTCCTACCTCTTGAATTATTACTTTTTTCCAATAATTGGATGGATTCCTTAAGATAACCCATGAAAGTAGAACACCTGTGACCATAAAAATTACTTGAAAATGAAATGCCAGCTCAAGAACAAACCCAACATAAATTTGGCCTCACCTTCATGTTAATAAATTTAGAGCTCAAGTTTGTTTTGTTTTGGGTTGAAAATATTTATTTCATCAACAAACAATTCTAGACTGCAAACATTTGTCCTGGTAAGCTGAAGTCATTGTTTATTTTAGCACTGCTAGGGTACCTAAGTGTTATGTAAATGGAAAATACTGGCTGGAGAAACATTTACACAAAAGATTGTGTCTATTAAGACAATGAAACTGTTTTAAAGCATATCCTTTGAGTTGAGTTTATGGCAATGTGGAGTTATGCTTCAATTGTTATGAAAACATGCAAATTGGAAATAAGCATTCTAAAAGGTAATTCCTAATCATTTTGATGCTTCCCAAGTTATCCTTGGAAAACTCAAAGATTTCCTCACTTTCCTTGGTCTGCTGTTGACAAGGGTCTGAAGACTGAAAATGAGGGTCTGAAAAATATTGATTTGGATATACAAATATACATGAATGTGTACAAGCCCAATGTATGTATACATATTCATAGATATAGAGTGGATAAATAATTGAATCAGCCAAACTAGCTCCAAGCATATTTAGTAGCTGCTCAGTAAAAGCAGAATAAATGAACATTGAATTAATGACCTACTAGAAGTGGGGATAAAGAGATACACAGACAGCATTTGCTACATCCTAACCCAAGTTTTTCATGGCTTGGAAAATCCAGAAAAGGACTGTTTTAGGTGAATCTCCAAAGCCCTCTAGATCAGTTTTTTAAGACAAATGAAAGAATTTTTCTAATTGAACAGGGGGATTTAATCTTGATCTGGGTTTATCTCTTGCTCCTTCCAAACTCACATTTATATCTCTAATTCCCTCACTCTAGGAGACATAAAATTCACAATATTAATTGCATCCAAAAAGAGTTAGGAAACACAAGACAAACTTGGTCTGAGTTCACAAATCCTATCATTTGTATCATACCTCTCTCTGCCTACCTCTCTGTATTTACCTTTAGGTGTAATCACTGTTCCACAAATGAAACAAAACAATAGTCTATTGCTCCTAACGAACACATGACTGGGAAACAAATTTATTGGATTGAAATGTACCTGAAATGTCACCCAATCTGGAGACCTTTCTTCAGATGGAATACATATAAATAGCTCTCCATGTGTAAATTGTGTCTCTGTATGTATAATTGGAGGTAGAGGTATTTGTTGTACCACACAGATAGCAATAATTAACTTATTAAATTTAGAGACATAACTTTTAAAAGAAGTTACCTCTCATCTCTACACATAACTCAGTCATGCAAATCTCATACATTTCCAAGTTTGTCACCTTCAACCACGACTGATGTCAGATGAAGTTGAATTGTATGGGACTTGCTTGGATATAAGAACGTTATACTTGAAACTTTCCAGGCTAGTTCAATTATCCATGGGACATTTCAAGTGGAAAAAGAAAATTCCCTATTAAAATACAAATTTATGAAAACACAGAGTCCAAAAGAATTAGTTTTCATGATTAATGAAAGTATTTTTTACTGCTATTACGATAGAGGTTGCAAAGAGGCATGCATTTTCAATAACTGTATTTGACTTAAACTCTGTGAGCAATATGAAAGAGGAACACGTGCACAGACCAGCACCTCTCAGGGGTTACAGTCTATGGATCCCTGTGTGAATAAGGACAGTTGTGGTCTGATTCATTGCCATGGGTTTATTAATACCAAGTTTTACCCTAGGCTATTGGTTACAAGCCTGTTTAGCAGTTTTTATTCAAGGCAGATTAATACTCCTGACAGAGGGCTCTACTCATTGATGCAGTTTCGTGGCATCTACACAATTAACTTTCCTTCATTGCACATCAGTGGCATGTTAAGTTTTTCCTAACAACCTCTACGGGTGCACATAATCTCATCACAATATATGAAGCATGTCCAATAAAAGGAACATTGATGGGCACTTTGGCTCAATATAGCAGCAAGATTTTATAGAAGCTGGACCAAGAAAGGTGGAATTTCATCATTAAAACATCTCCCTGTTCCTCAGTCCTCCCCGCATGGTCTGGTCATGTTAGAAACCATAGGTTGCTAAGAACGAGGTAAATTGAGAGATGCACAATCTGTTTGCAAAGAAAACTTGCTTACATTTTTATCACCAACTAAACCTCAGAATCTAATCATACTTCCTCCTCATAGGCCAGTTACAAAGTGCCCCACAGGTGAATTACCCATGAATTTCTCTGAGAAAATGCTATAAACCTTTATTTACTTTGTATGGGTTTTACTTAACCACAATTTGCTTGTTCGTGTGTGCTCGTGCATGCACACATGTGTGTACATCTATGTGCTGTCTGTTCTACATATATTTGTATACAAACCCGCTGCACAAGCTACTCTCATGTGCCTATTTCTGTCAGTATGCTAACTACAATTGTTCTAGTGTACACAAACTCAACTACGTTAAATTCTTTGTTAGAATATCTTTAAGTAATTTATTTCTAAATCTTGTTTGGTCTTGCAGACTATTGATTGTGTTTTTCAGACGGACACAGGAAAGGTTAGAATGATCTTTCTTCAACCCAACTTTTGGAGCACTCCTGAGCTACCTTACAGTGCACAAATTTGTCTACTCATCTTTTTCTTCTGTAAATGTATATTTCAATCTCAATGACCCTAAAAACTTGGCAGTATTTGGGTTTTAAAAAGGCACGAAATTACATAAGCAGAAGAAAGACAGATGTGGCCTGGAGGAGGAGGACAGACAAGAGGACGTAGGTCAAAACGTTGATGATTCTTCCCTAGGTCACTAGAAGGGTGAGCGAGAGAAAGAAAACTGGTTTGGGAGATTTCACTGAGTCCAGAAGAATCCTTCCCCTCAGAATGCCAGATGGCACCTTATAGCTAGAACGTGAGAATAAGGCCTGAAGAAACGAAGGTGAAAGGATCTTGCTTTTGAGGAACAAAGACGAATGCAGGAGAGGAGAGGAATAAAGAAGATTTTAGGAGGAATTCAAACAGCTTGATGTGTTCAGAGCTTTGACAATGAAATAAAAATAACAAACATTAACACTCCTTACAACAACATAGGTGTTAGGAGGGAAACAAATAACTCCTTTTACAGATGAGGAAACTAGAGCTCAGAGAGGTAAAATGACTTGCCTACTTGACCTGGCTAATATTGGGTTGCTTAACTGGACTAAGCCAGGACTGACACTCCTGACTTATTCCTCTTTCTGGTATAAACTCGTTGCCTTACAGTACACCTGCAACAGTAGAGACAACATGCACGTAACTTAACATTTGGGCACTAAGTGGAGATTCTTGGAGAGGACAATACAGGAAAGAACCCAGGGGAAAGAAATTTCCCAGAGGCTGAAGTGCAAGGTGAAACCCCGGAATCTTTGCATGGTGGTGGTAGGCAGCTACCAACAGCAGAACACCAGGAAGCCTGTTTGAGGGTGCCTCGGGTCCATTTTGTCACATCGCTTCAAAAAGTACTGTGATCTGCTTCAAAGACTTTTTAAACCACACTGCTTTGATATATGTACAGTGTAGACCCAGTTACAAGAGACAAAACCACAAGACCTTTATCTGCACTTCAAAGTCAGTAAAAAAATGTAAGTATAGGTAATCTCCAAAATTGCCAACCTAATTCTCAGATCACAAACACTTCAAACCCTAAATGTGGATTCAGCTCTGTATCTGAGAAAATAGGAATAGATAATAATGGGGTGGGAGGGAGGGGGATTTCTTAATACCAAGATGATTTAGCCACAGATGGAAAGATGAGTTCTCGCCAAAGGAGGGAAAACAAACGACAATTCAGTATGACGCTTTGCCTAAATGACAAGAGAAAACATCCAGGAATATTTAAGAACGGGAGAAAAAAGTTCCATATATTATTTTGGTGACTTCCCTCATTATTATCCTGAACCTAATGCTTTCCCATTTGAACTCAACTCCGGAATTTTTATCATTTAGACCCAAGAGATTTCAAATAATGGCTGATGACAGCTCTCAAGTAAGTTTCTTGAGCTAATCAGAAGCCTGCTACAGTTTGGTAACCTAAAGCCCAGCTTCAGAGCACAGGTTCCTTCAAAGACTGACCCCAACTGTCACTAGGTAACACTCAATACCAAACAGGAAGAGGCCTTAGGGGGGCGTTCAGGATGGGGAACGGATCACTCTCTTAGGTCTGCTTAGGTCTCAGGTCTTAGGAATTTTGCTTCCTTATCAGTATCATTGATTTTAACCACAGACCTGAATAGATTGAGATAAAAGGAGACACAACTGCTCCAAAACTCTGGTTCTTTGAAACCATAAAAGCACTTAATTCAGAAACTTTAGAGAAACAAATTCTTCTCTTTTCAAGAATAAGAATTTCACTTGCATCATGGTGCAACATGTTATTTGAACACGAGTCCACACTAAAGTGAGTAACTACTGTCAACCTTGAGTGGAATGCTATGCCACATATGAGGTGGTGTCAGCTTTGTAACACCAAGAGAAAATTCACGTATCGTGGGGCCACCGAGATGAAGTAACGCGCAGCCCCAGAGGGCACAGATTCCTGCTTTATGTAAATCAGAGCCTGTCGCGGCATGCATGATTCACTGCTCAGGGTGTACTCTCCTGTGACGAATGAGTCCCGCTTAATTTGGCAGTGATTATGCGGGTTGCTGGCCCTCTAAACCCCTTTGAACTTGTAATTGCTGCTGGTTTAAATAATGAACATTAAGGGGAGTTGGATTCATAAAACTGTGGATAATTACATTTCCTTTCTTTTTCCTCCTTTGTTTTGATGCAAGAGTATATTCACACACACACACACATACACACACACACACACACACACACACACACACACGTCTAAGGCCACTGATCACTGTATCCCGCAAGGCTGTGATCGAAATAAACTGCAGTCTTGTTCAGGGGTTGGTCAGGGAGGGCAGACTCGAAGTGGGGGATGTAGGGGGGGAAGCAGGGGAGCATCTGTGAGCTGTGCTAGAGGGAGATCAGACAGGCCTGGATGCTGTAGAGAAGGCGGGGCAATAGCACTCATGAATATTCATAACTAGACACATCTGTAGCAGGCTTGCTTTCTACCTTTTTTCCCTTGCAGGGCAACATGGAACACTAGTGCAAACAAAAGGAGGAATTTTGCAGCTTCGTCAGGCTCCAGATTTGCTCACGGCACTGAACTTTCTTTCTCCATGCTTTTTAAATTCTACATATGGATTTAAATTTTTTAAAGTCTCCGGGAGGGGATGTGTATACCCTTTCCTTCTATCATGGAAGAAAAGCACCCAAACCCCACAGTCATGAGTTGGAAGAAATCACCCAGTTCCACAACACAGGGAGGACTCCAAGCCCTTCCTCCCTTCCCCTTCTCTTCCCTACAATTGGTCAAATCCTCCAGTATCCTTTGATCCAGCAGAAGACAAATTTTGATTTTATTTTGAGAAAAATGAAATGTTATTGATAGGAGACAGAAACCAAAGTTAGCCAAGTCAGCGAGCTCCTACCCTCCCGGAAACAACAAAGAATGAATGATAAATTTAGCAGCCTCATGTTCAGTTTTCAAACAACGCCGCTGAGATTTATAGCTTCGCTGCTCCCATGGCAAACGAAGCTGCTCACAGAAAGCTATCTGTTTTTGATTTCACTCTGTTTTCTACAGTTTTTGTTCTTTTTTCTATTTGCAGTTTTTTTTTTAACTCTACATTTTCTTTTTCCTGGTGTGAGTCGAATATCAAAGGGCACTGCTGTTGGTAAGCCTCCAGCTTGCAAAAGCCACTCAATGGGATGTTATTAGAACCTACGTCACAACATGGCAGGCCGAGATTAGTAGCAACTGTATCAACGGTAGCAACTTTAGAAGAAAAAAATGCCCCTCCAGCAGCTGAAAAAGGGGTCAGTGAAGTAAAAATAAGAAACGTCTGTAAAACCCAGGGCCCAAAAATGTTCTTGGGAGTCTACAGAAAACTGGGATTGTGTTTGACAGAAAGAAAAAAGAAATTCCTACTATTATGCATATAACAGGAACTTTTACCTTTAACTAAGTCACTTATACTTAAAACAGCTACACATTAATTTAAAATGAAGTCTGTGTATAACTTTGGAATCATTTATTGATGTAATGGTGTCCCCCAAAATAACTAGCAGATGGATTTCCACCCCCTCAATGAAACACTGAAACAAATTGCAGAATTGTCAAAATTTTATCGTGAAGGCACACACTCTATAAAAAGGTTGATTTTAAATGAATTGTAAATTTGCTTCATTGCACAATATTTTTCTAAAATTATAACCGGAAAGTATTCTCTGTTTAATTTTTTAGCATATCCTTTCACAAAACACATCTGCTGTGAAGTATTTCTAATTTGTGCTAACTGCTTTTTAACAAACACACAGTTGTCACTATGCCATCTAATGTTATTGGGGCAAAAAGTACCTTCTCCTTCAATCTCTGCATTAAAGGAATTTTGAGCTGTTTCCGATGAGGCAAACCCATAGAAAATAATACAATTATTTGAACTCCGGATGAAAGCGACGTATCAGAGATTAAAGAAATAAGGAAGGATGGAAATGCAGTCAGATCAGACAAGCAAAGAGAACATGGAACAGGAGCTGGAGGTGACTGACACTAGGGAGAAAGAATAAACATATACAGAAAGCTTGCCAGATTATGTCTAATAATTAGGAAAGTAATATGCAGACTAAACAAGAAAAATACCACCAACTAGAGGATGTCAGAAGGTTGGCCAATCAGAAAAGGGATGGAAGATACGATGCACTCCACTCTTTGCTTTGAAGAGTGAAAATGGAGATTTCCTACTCACAGTCCCAGTCTTCTTTTTATTCCCCCTTTATCTCTACCTCACACTTCTCTCATGCGTTTGTGGTTAGTTCCTTCAGGAGAAATGGGATTCTACGATGTTTAGGACAGAGGTGAGCCAATGACGCCAAGAATTTTGAAATTACTTCACCTTCAAAATAATTATGAAAATGAAAAAATAAGTTCCCCTCTTAAAGGGGCGGCATGATGATAAGAGCTAACCTTCCCAGCATTTAAGGCACACAATGTGCAGGGTCTCCTTTCTGCATCCTGACAATGCACGGGGGAGGCATTATTATCCCCATTTGACAAAGGAAGAAACCGAGGCTCTTAAAAGGTTAAATAACTTGCCCAAAGCAACCCGGCTAATAAGAGACTGAAGACTTACTCAAGCTTTCAATCCCTCTATGATCACTGAGTATTTTCTTTACATTTAGAATCAAAAATCCACACACTCAAAATATCTTGCATGGTAACCTTCATGGAATCATAGAGAGCAACAAAAAACAACGACTGGATCTAGTTCGTATCTAAACGATTTGAGGGGTGTTTTTTCACTTCTTCATAGTGTAGTATCTTGTATATGCACTTTAGAAAAGGGGAATATGTGGCTACCTGGCCAATGAGATCCACATCATCTCATTAGTCTTTTAGAGTTACTATATTATTCAATTTCAATCTAACAGGCTTACAATCTAAATTTTTCAAAGTAGTGATTTTTGCATAAAGCATAAACAATATATATGAAAAACTCTGTCATTAATACAACTAAGTTGTGAGAATAAAATTATAATTATGTAAACTTTTTTTTTTTTGGGTGAGGAGAGGTTGGTCCTGAGCTAACATCTGTTGCCAATCTTCCTATTTTTTTCTCCCCAAAGCCCCGCAGTACATGGTTGTATACTCTAGTTATAGGTCATTCTGGTTGTTCTATGTGGGCCACCACCACAGCATGGCCCAACAAGAGGTGAGTAGGTCTCTGTGTCCAGGATCTGAACTGGCGAACCCTAGACCACCAAAGCTGAGAGTGCAAACCCAACCCCTGGGCCACGGGGCCAGCCCCTGTAGACTAATTTTTAGTTTGAGTGTAAAAGGCAATAAACTGTTTGTTGTTAGTGCCATGGAGTTGATTCCTATTCCTAGCGACCCTATAGCAGAGTGGAAACCTCCCTGGTCTTTTTTGAGACATCCCCTCACCTTCCATTGCTATATCAGACAATGATCTGCCGCTATTCATAGAGTTTTCATGGCCAACTTTTTGTGGGTGACTAGGTCCTTCTTCCTAATATGTTTTAGTCTGGAAGCTCCACTGAAACCTGTCCACCATGGGTGACTCTGCTGGTATTTGAAATAACAGTGGCATAGCTTCCAGCATGACAGCAACATGCAGCCGCCACAGTGTGACCACCAAAAGACCAGTGATACAATTTTCTGACCAACCTCAGCCGTGGCAGTGAGAGTGCCAAATCTTAACCACTAGACCACCAGAACTGGCTAATAAATTGTGCCACTAGAATTTACACTTCTTGAAATGCCCACAAATCCAAGTAAGCTTTTCATTCATTCATTCATTAACCAGTAAATCTATCTAAAAAGTTCCCTTATAATGTGCCGGTACAACAGAAGAAATTTATGTCATCAGGATGGAAAGATGATTATAATTTGCTTTTAGATATCTCCACTAATGGCAGGGAGTAAGGCACACATAACACAGAACTTCAAATCAGCATCTTCTTTCCTTAAAAACAGGCCAGGGCATGGAGAAGGAAGTGTGCAGTGCTGTGGTCCATCTCTAACGGTGAAGTAGATTCTGGGTAATGACTATCTCAAACATCACCCAGCAGGCCAGGTGAGATGCTGAGGGTCCCACATTACATTAACTGCAGCCTCAAGCCAATGGGACTATGCCCACATCACCCCCAGATATAATTCGTGCCATAGGTGAGGGGTGCAGAAAGAAAGAAAAGACTAATCACTGAGGTACCAACCTCACCCAAGGCACTGAGATAGGTTGTTTTACATGCTCCATTTCACCCAATCTCCCTTCCCCGCAAACAATCCTACCCATTTTACAGATGAAGACTTAGAGATGTTAAACAACTTGCCCAAAGAAACAGCACTAGGAAGTGACCTCCTGTGAGCCAAACCAAAGACATGCACAGAAGTCTTGTATGCGATACTAAGACACTCCACCTCCCTAGTTCACCCCTGTATGCCGTGGAGGCGGAAGGACTCAAAGTCACAGGGCAAGTCATTGTCAGAACTTTAATATCTTTAAAGCCATTTTGCTCATGGCCCCCCTTCTCATTCATCTTGCCCCAGCTGTGTCAATAGAACATGCACTGTATCTACAGTACACAAATGATCATTTTAAATGAGTATTTGGGAGTAGTATTTTGTTATAGAATCTTCACAATACTACTTATTCAATTAAATTGTACGGCATCCAGGAACTTAAAGGAAAGGACCCTCTAGATGACTCATGGGAATAAACTGAGCGCCCCAAGGAGAAAACAGAGTCTCAGGTTTGTGTCGGGAGAGTGTGGGGAGCGAGGAAGGCAGCTGCACCTGGTGAAGGGCAGGGCCGAGGAACAGGTCCTGGCTTAGGCGCCGCCAGGTTCATTCCAATTGCTCCCAGCGTGGATTTCAGATATAATCCAAACAGAAGTGACAAAACCCAAAACCACAGGAGCAAACACTGGCTTTCAAGTGCTGTGGGAACAGAGACGTTTGTTTAAGTAACCACTGTTTTAAAATTGCATACATAGTAACACCAAAATAAACAGCTTGCAATGCTGTTTATTTTAAGATACACAATAGTAATGTAAAGTGTGGTGTGCCCCAGATCTGGGGAGCTCGAACATAATTGACAGTTGTAGAGAGCCCTAGGAGGACTCGACGACACACTAGGACAGTCTACTTCCTCATTAGATAGCAGTGAAGGTCAGAACGCATTGCTTTTCGTGCGGCAGAGAGCAAACAAGCCACCGCAGAGCCCCTGCCCCTCCTGTTCGCTGTGAATTATGAATCGAGTCCTGTGGAGAGCAGGGTTTGCCAAGTCTCCTCTACAAAGCGCGTATTAATCACAGGTCCTGAGGAAGGGTCAAGCGCACAGCCTGACAAACCAGGGAATGAGCCCGTCTGCCGACCTCAGCTCCCTCCGTCCTTCCCCTCCCTGACTGAAACACGGAAGGAGGAGAAGAAAGAGAGAGAGAAAAAAATCCTGAAAATACACAAGCTGGTTGGGGCGCGGAAGCATATGTAAAACTGAACTCTAAGGAGAAACAGCTAGATCAAACAAACCTTAAGCATGTTCAAAATAAGAGCTCAATTTGTGGTTTATTTTAGCCAACCAAGTAGTCATCTTCACAGTTTCCACGCTCTGCTTTCCCTCCTCCATCCAGGTGCTTTGGGGAAACATTTTAGGGCTCTTTCTTTGGGTTTCTCTACTTCGGTCCCCGACAGGATCCTAGAGAGCTTTATTAGCAAAGGCCTGCCATCCTACTGGCATTTCTCTTGGCCTTCTGGTCTTTTTGTTTTGTCTCACCACATCCTAGGTTAACTTGCCTCTTTGCCTCGCCCTCACCTGCTGTGTCATGAAATAAAAATAACTCTGATCTCTTCCACAAACATAACTTCCACATCCTTGACATTTTGAAACCTGAATTTGTCCTGAAATATTGTTTCCCTAAAAATTCTCTGCTAGGGACTGAATTGTGTCCCCACAAAATTCATATGTTGGAGCCCTAAATCCCACAGTGATCGTATTTGAACAGAGACCTTTTAGGAGGAAAATAAGGTTACATGAGGTCATAAGGGTGGGGTCCTAATCTCATAGGGTTGGTGGCCTTATAAGAAGAGGAAGAGAGAGACCTCTCACCAGACACACATGCCGCCAGCACCCTGATCTTGGACTTTCCAGCCTCCAGAACTGTGAGAAAATGAATTTCTGTGGTTTGTTTAAGCCCCCAATCTGTGGATACGTTTTGGCAGCCTGAACTGACTAAGAAACTCTCCCACTGAAGTCTCTCATTTCTCCCCCTTACCAGTCCCTCTGGAATCAGGGGCGATTGTTCCGAGTGTTCTCTCTTCCCTTTCCTCTCTTACTCCCTGCTCGCAGCTCCTTACCTAAGACTTTCCACCCACTTTTCTCATGAAGTCCATAGCATTTGCTGTCCTTGCTCTCCACCACTGCTGCCACTTTCCTCCATGGCTTCTGTACACTCTAGAACGTTCCTCTCCACCCCACTGATTGCCTCTACTTTTGAAGGTTTCGATGTAAGTGACAAAGACCTTTCTAATATCTTGCCTGTCTTAATTCCAATGTCATCCATCTCTACTTCACTAGCTCTTGATTTCATCAAACAGAGATGCTGCATTTCCAAGATTACAGACCTTAAAATGCTCCTTCCCTGCTTCCTTGTTCTCCCTCTAAATCTTCACCTGGACTTGCAACCCTTCAGTGGCTCCCTGTGTTTCCAGTGCATGACCACACTTAGCTTCTCCACCCGGCATGGTTCTTTATTAAAATAAAATTTATTGCCTTGTATTATAAATACAGCACATAGTTTACAGACAATTTAGAGCATACAAATAAGTATAAAGAAAAAAGTAGGGGCCGGTCCCATGGCTGAGTGGTTAAGTTCACACACTCCGCTTCGGCGGCCCAGGGTTTCGCCAGTTCTCATCCTGGGCACAGATCTAGCACCACTTATCAGGCCATGCTGAGGTGGCGTCCCACATAGCAGAACTAGAAGGACCTACAACTAGAATATACAACTATGTACTGGGGGGCTTTGGGGAGAAGAAGAAGAAGGAAAAGAAAAAAGGATCGGCAACAGATGTTAGCACAGGTGCCAATCTTTAAAAAATAAAAAAACCAAACTGGAATCATATCATACATACTGCCTTATCTGTTTTAATTCACCTGGTAATGTATTGAGAGATTTTTACATAGCTCAAAATATTTTTTTTTCTTTTTTGAGGAAGATTAGCCCTGAGCTAACTACTGCCAATCCTCCTCATTTTGCTGAGGAAGACTGGCGCTGAGCTAGCATCCATGCCCATCTTCCTCTACTTTATATGTGGGACACCTACCACAGCATGGCTTTTTGCCAAGCGGTGCCATGTCCGCACTCAGGATCGGAACCGGCCAGCCCCGGGCTGGCGAGAAGCGGAATGTGCAAACTTAACCGCTGTGCCACCGGGCTGGCCCTCAAAATATTTTTGAGAATATAATTTTTAACGATTACATAGTAGTCCATAATATTCCATGACAGTCTCCTAGTTGGAAATATAGGTGGTTTTCAAAGTTTTATTGTCATAAATATCTTTATATATAATTTTCCATAATTTTGGTGTATGTTTCTTATTATTTCTTTATGATAAACTCCTAAAAACTGAATGACTGGATCAGAGGAGAAGAACATGATTAGTAAGACATATTACCAGTTTAAATTCCAGAAAGACTGAGACAATTTTTATTGTCATTGTAAAGGCAAATATTTCCTTCCATCCTGGACAGTGCTAGACACTACTTTTTTTTAGTTTTTCTAAATTTGAAGGAAAAAATAATATTTTGTTGCTGAGTTTTAAATTGGTTTGGTTATTAATTACCTTAAATATTTTCCAAATGCCTATTGGTCATTTGTATTTCTTCTTTTGTGAATGGACCTATTCATCTGTGCCTTTTTATCTCTTGTACTTTTTTTTTATTTGTACACTTTATTTATTAAGGACACTAATCCTCTGCCTGTTATATGATGTTGCACATATTTTTGCCAGTTTAATGTTTGCCTTTATTTTATAGTGTTTTCTTGACATTCAAAAGCTCTTACATTTTATTTTTGTTTAATTGAATCTATCACCATTTTTCTTTATAATTCCTTTGTTTTTATGCTCTGAAAGGATTTCACTAAATAAAGGAGAGAGAAATAGTAACATTTACTTCAAAGAAATCTTAAATGTGCAACTTATTTTGATGGAGATTACTGATTGTTTTTTCAAAAATAGTCAAACAATTAACCAAAACCCACCTATTGAATTATTCTTGTTTTTCCTTAATTGATTTGAAGTGATGCCTTTAAAATTAACAAATTTATTATATCTTTGGATTGATTTGTGTATTCTTATTTTGTTCAAATGATCATTCTGCCTATTGTGTTAGCCAGGACCACACCTTAAAGCTTTATAATCTATCTTAATAACACTTAGTGCATGACTTCTCTCGTTTTTCTTTTCCAAAAATATCTTGACCTTTCCTCATTGTTTCACTATTCAGATGAACTATGAAGTCATTTTTTTCAGTCATGATCCAAGGAAAGAATATCTCATTGGAATTTTGACTTACTAGTCAGCCATTTCAAGGATTCTCTCACTACAACCCTTCTTCTCACCCATGTTGTCAACCCCAGGCTTAGGTTTTTCCTATTGTCTGCCTTTGCCCCTCTTGCTCCTGGGTTCCTGAGCTCTGCCTGAGAAAGGGTGAAGTGATGAGGAAAGGGTTTAGTCCAGCCTGGTCCTCTTTGACTCAAGGCCACACTGTTGTTCTTTCCTAATTCGCTGTGGATCACACCCTCCACAGTTCCTACTCATCCAGTTGGAGAAGCTCTTTTCTGAATTCCCTCAGCCTTCTTCCTACTCTTTACAAAATGTGTCTGTCTCCTACCCACCTTTCCACCTGTGCTTTGACCCTCATCTTCAGGGGCTTCCTCTTCTTGAACCTTACATTATCCATTGGCGTTCTCTCCACCCCACACACCTACACCTCAATTTCTCTCCCCTGGATCCCTTCTCACTGCTGCTGCAACATCTGATTCACCTGATCATCTCTGCTGATAAACTCTGCCACTCCCAGCACTGTCCTCTCTTCTTCCTTTCTTCCCTTCCAACTTTGCCTGCTCACTCCTCAGTCGGTAGAATTCAAAGGTAGACCATGACTCCTAAGTGCCAAATCCAAAGGCTTATTTTAGCCATCATTGTCCTTGATCTTTCTACAGAATCTACTTCCTCTACTTTGAAATTCCTTCTTTCTTCACATGACCTGATTATGTTCCTACTAGTCTGATTTCTTTATCTCGGCTCATGACTTTGTCTCTTCCTCCCTTGAACTGCAGTTTCTAAAAAGATTCTATCCCCTAAGCCCGTCTCTCTGTGCTCTCTGCCTTACTTAGCTTAATCCAGTGCCATGGTTTCAAACATTACTCCTACAAAGATCATCCCCAACTCTCAGACTATACTCTCATCATTTCTAATGTCCACAGAGTTTCCCTCCATTCAGATATCTGGCTTATGTGTCTAAACCTAGCACCTCAACATATCTTCCCAAGCTTTCCTCACTATTCTCCCATACAGATTCTTGCTTCAGCCAAAGAGGAATCTGTTTTAAAAGCTGTAGCATCCACAACTCTCTGAATGTAGAATCAAAGGGAGCCTAATTTAGCATCCAGATTGAAACTGTCTTCAGGAAAAAAAATCTAATCCCACTAGTCTCTTGCTGCAATGAGATAATTCTGTACCTCTCATAGGATTCCACCTTTTTTAGCGTGGGCCTGGGAGCCTGCTATTTTAGAGATGTAAAACTGCCTTTCTCCACCAGCTCGGCCAGGATGAAAAGTGGAGGCTGGTGAACCGGTTAATTCTCAGGATGAAGAGTTTATGGACAAAGAACAAAGATGTCCAAATCCCCAAGGAGTTTGTTCCCTAGCTATAATAATACAAGTGGGAATAAGTTTATGGTGAGGTTAGTTTGCTATTATCCAGTCCTTTCTCTTAAGTTTGAATTGATGAAATTTCAAAAATTCCTTCGACTCACGACCCACTAAAACTGAGCTGCAGTATGAATGGTCCATAAGCTCTTTTGCCCTTTTCTTGGTACATATCATACCAACTGTAGGATTTGATCCTCATCCCAAACGGACTTAGCTTAAAGTAACAAGTACAACATTTTTCTTAGAAGAGTGTTTCACCCATATCCAAGTTCAGGTTTCATGGAGCTAAGACAGAATAAATTAATCATTTCAGTGGATTATACAAAAACATTCATGACTATAGTTTTATGCTGGCATAGTATTCTGCCCTTTTCAAAGGGCAGCTTCTAATCGCAGCTAACCCTCAAAACAACAATGTGAGAAAACCAGCACTCAGAAAATTAAATGACTCGCCCAAGATAATTCAGAGAGCAAAAGGTTGAGTTGAGACTAGGATCCTAGGCAAGTAACTTCAAATTGGTCCTAATTCTGCTGTACTACTATATATATATAGTTTTATATATATAGTCATATAAACAGCAGGATGTTCTTTCTCCCTGCCCTGAAATGTTTTAATTTTTTTAAAGCATAAAAATTAACAGACTGTCCTAACTATCTAAAGGTAAGAAAAGCACTAATTCTGCTTATAAATTACAAACATTTCCATTGTCTGCTCCAAACAGGCCCAACCAGAAATTCAGGAGAATTTAAGCACCCCTTTTCTATTTAACTGAGATCACAAGCATGTAAGAACCAAAGGGAACTAAATCACACTTTTTTTAAAACTTGCTCTGCAAAAATAAAATATTTCAAACTGTTTCGAAAAGATTCCCAGGCTGGTAATAAAGGTCATATTAAAATCTGATGCCTTTCCACATGGTCATATTTGATTATCACTTAAGCATACATAAAAGCTTCAGGATTAAGCAATAAGAGAGGTCTTCATCAAAGGCCCATCAAGTAATCAGTGGGATTTTTGCCACACAGGTCTAAACTTATGGTTTCCTAGAAACTAACGCAAAAACTGAACTGAGCCTATAATTGACTGATAATGATCTCATATTGCCCATGCCCTCTTACCACTTTTTTTTTTTAAATTCACTGTGAGGCAGGGTTTAAAACAAGTGTAACGACTCATGAGCTGCCTGCAGATATCTTGAAACATTGAAATGGAACCTGTAACTTTTCACCATGGGGAAAAAAATAAGGCTGCTTTTATAGAGTTCCAACATGTCACCAACCCTATGGGGAATAATCTAGCATTCATCTCTTCTATTGATAAAAGCCTTTTCCTTTTTGAAAGACTAGTGTAGCCCCCCCCCCCCCCTGCCCCCGTACACTTGGGTTATTTGTTGTCGGCTTACGACAGAGTCGCACCATGTGTCCAGGGTAAGAAATGGCTATTTTACAACTGCAGTATGACCAGGGTCATAAGCATGAGAATGTCTCTTTCTAAATTATTAGTTATTAAATTGCCACATATTTCCCAGTCAAAATTAATTCTAGAATATTTGCGAATGTAGGGGAATGATGCAAGAAGTAAATATGTCTAGATAGTTATATTACAATGCATTGGCTGAGGGATTAAAATTAAGAACAGCAACAAGATTTGATGCTGGGATTAACAAGGGTGGCTCTTCATTATCTGGCCATGTTAGGCAAATCAGATATCAGTAAACCTGGGGGAGGAGGGGGCAGGTTGATTGGAAGAGTGCTGATTAGTGGCTCATGTTAATTTTCTATAATGCTCAGAATAACTAGATAATAGCATCCTCTTCATTTCTTGTCATCCCAGAATCCCACAATAATAATCTCTTGAGTTGTAATTTTTATTTTTGTGGACAATCAAATCAGATTCAACAATAGTCATGTTATCTATTATAACCAAGAAGTAAAACTATAGTTTAAGAAAAATTATCTGCCATGATATTGTGACTTGACAACTTATCCACCAATAGATAAAAACAACTTAAATTAGTTCTGGCAGATTTAGGACTTGGCAGTTCAAAATATGAATAGCAAATGTAAAAGCATGAAAATGGCATTACTATTATGTTTTAAGAGGATAATACACCTTTAAAGGGTGCCAGTGATTACTTTGCATATTGTAAACAACGGCTGCCAATCAATTCAGAAAGTGGTACCCAGCACATCAATGTAAGAAGGCAGATTCCATTCAACCAACCTCAAGCTTCCTACCCAAGTTACTGTTTCTTACCAGGAGCAGTGGGGCTGGATATCATCTTTACTCTTCATAATCTGCTCCAAATTGCAAAAACAGACTACAGCACAGAGAAGACAGGGCATTTCCAGGAGTCCTCTGAAATCTGTGCAGCAACAGTCTCTAAAGTCAAAATGAATCCTGAACGGAAAGGTCGCTTGATGACCCTATCCTGCAGCCAAGCTGAGGGACAGTGAGTGTCCTCATAACACAGTCAATTTGGCCTTTAATTCCCAATAACTCCACCTCTCAACAGAGTACACTTGCAAACAGTGGTCATGTGGAATGAAGGAATGGAAATTTTCTCGATGATCTGAATGAATATTCAGGGCTTTCACTAAACAGCATTTAATGGCACTCTATTCTTGGAGTTTTTAAATAACTGATTATTCAGATATGCACATGTCTTCTATTTGCCTTTATTCGAGGGTCCTCAATTCTCCATCTCCTTCAATGCCTTAATGTATTTTTAAACAGTTATACTTAGAGAGATATTTTATGAATCCAGGTGCTAAACTTTGAGCTAATAATTATTTTAGTTTCTTTTTTGATGGTAATTTAATAAGCATTTCATTCTTCAATCTTCTCACTCAGTTGCTTATTTTTAAAATGTGTCTGTCAGCTAGTGGCTCATAATCTGGGACTTAATTTTCTTAGTCTATCTCAGCTGAACTTCTTTTTCAATGGGATTGTCTGATGTACTTTTGAAATGTCTTGACCAGAAGTTTTGGTACTGAGGACACCACACATCTCATCACCCCCATCAAAGGCCATTGCCACAGCCACTGGACTGGGCACTTTACCTCTAAGTCATTCGGCTTGTGGACAAAGCCTGCTGAATCCCAAACACATCAGTCTTTCACACGCAGAACCCCTCATAATCTAATTCTAAACACCAAATTGAGACTACAAGTAAGAGGTTATGACACAGCAGCATGCAAGGTTTTTTTTCCCTCAAGAGAGACAAAGTAAATTTACTTGCAATTTTATTTCTTCTAGAGGAGTTCCTAGGATTCAACACAACATTAAATTTTTGGCCTGTCTCTTTAATTTGAGAAATTGTAAAAACGACGACAGATGGCACACAGAATTGACTTATGTCCTCTATTCTTTATTGAAGAAGGGAGTGCATAGAAACTTTGAAAAAGGCAGAAGCTACAGTATACAGGTCGCTATTAAAATCATCTAGTGGCTCTGGGACAGACAGGATCAGAATGTTCAGGCTTTCTTTTTTAGACATTTTTTAAAACCAACCGACACTGTTCTACGTTGCCACTGGTGATCACAGCCCCGACCTTAAGTCCTCTCCTGTCCCAATAAGGACATGACAGATGTGCCATTAGCTCTGAACCTCAGCAACCTCTGAAATTATCATTCTTCCCACCCCGATCTCCCGCCCCCACCCCTCAAAATCATTATGAAATAGGAAGAACACTCAAGCTTACAGTTAATTGGAAACATTGCAAGAGAAGAGGAATGCTTAGGACAGCATGTCCACGGGAAAATAAATCACCCAGCATTGTTATTTAATGCATTGTGACATCATTTCCTGAAATTAAACAGAGATGACACCAATTCAGACGATCTCCAGTGTAAGGTTCCATTCAAATAATTCACAGATGTTTTCTCTTGGCAAGCAGAAAAACAATGCAAAGGCTGAGGTTAGGGGCTGCCTCCCTACGCTGCACGTTTGCAGGAAGCTCTCTCGGCTGGTGTGTTTCAGCTGTGTGTTCCGCATATGCATTTCCACATATGTATTTCTCAGCCCATGAGCCCCACTTGTATTCAGTGCACATCTGTATCTCTGAATCTGAGAAAGGCCATCTCTCACCGTATGAGTAAGGCCAACACTATATTTGGTATTAATTTGGCCTATAGTGATTAGTATTAAGTCGACCAATCTCAGAATCATGGAGGCACTAATTTCTAAGTAGAAATAACTAATATCTGCGAAATACTGGTTTGATCAACCATTCCAGGGCCTTAAAAAGATGTCTAATGATAGGAAGTATCCCCAAGTATACCCTTGTGGAAGCGGACAAGTAGAGAAATTGGGGTAGAGATGAACAAGGTGGGCCGCATGAGCTCTTGCACACTTGGTGATGATTTCGTAAAGTACTGGAGGTCTCAAGCAGCTGGACACTCAAGTACATAACCAAAAGACCAAAATACTCAACACTTGTACAGCACAATACAGATCACAAGTTGACTACATCATATGAGCCACATCCAGCAACCCAGCCAGCTAAGTAGGGCACAATTCACTATTTTCACTTTTTAGGTAAGGAAGTAGGTTCAGATGTTGAACAGCTTGCCCAAGATCATAGAACCCCTCTAATTTCATATTTAGTGACCTCTTTTTAAAAACCCATACTGCACTCTCTCTCAGAGAGCCTAGACCTTAACACTCTGAGGAAGCTGGAGACTCCAGATTCTGTTCACATACTGGACCCCTTACGGTGAAAAGGAGCATTCTCTGCCAAAATTAGGCCCCTGCTAAGGCATTCTGGACTATTCCATATTCAGTTTCTTCTTCACCTCCCACCCCATCCCAGAAGGCCCACCAGGATGCTCTGGCTTTCCACTGGCACCAGGACTCTCTGACTCTCTCACCGCACATCACTGAGCTGCCATCAAATGTTTATATGGCTCTAGAAGGCAGAGCTTAGACTATGTTCTCTCCTGCTTAGGGCCATTTGGGATTGGTTTGACAACACCTGGTCTCTCCATCTCACACAGTCCCGGGAAAGTAAATGGTAACTTTGGTTGCCTAGTTCTATTGGTCAAAGCCTCCTGGTAGCCATTCAAAGATTAAGAGAAGAATTATAGCAACTTTCTACTATGTACTTATTATAAAAGAGCCAGGCATGGGGTTGGATGCTTTACATTATCTCATTTAATCCCTATCTAGAATTATCTCCATTCTACAGATGTGGAAAATGAGGCTTAGAGAGGGTAACTGCTCAAGATCAGAAATCTACTGTGTTCCAGACTGCAGGCCCTGTGCTCTTAACTCTAACACTTTATCACCTCACTTAAGAAAAGAAGCCATCTGGATCTACACAATCTACACAAGATAAAGAGAACCAGTTAAAAGGCAAAATAGTCTAAGTCAGTCTCTCCCACCCACCCTCTGCCTCGTGTGTGTGTGTGTGTGTGTACACACATACATTACAATAAAAAGTTCGAGATGACTAAGTAGACTGTCACATGGTCTTGATGAACTCACTGGAGAAGACGTGTTTCTCTAATGTAACACAGAGCTGTATTTACTCATAATTTGGGTACACTGTCTCTGTAGAATAATTTACTTTAAACTACATTTTTATTATCAAGCAGAAACCTTTACAAAATCCCAGAGAACAAACCCTAACAGGCAAGGAGTGAAACGAGTAGACCCCTGAGAGGCGGCTCTCATCCCTCTCCCGCACCACCAGAGAGGTGGAGAGGGGACAGAGCATTTTGCCATGAAAAAAGGGCAGAGTTTGTAGAACCTGCAATTTCAAGAAAGCTGCATGGTATTATATCACTTTAAAGTAAATTTGCTCCTGATTCTGTACACATATCTTTGAAAGAAGTCCCACATCCCCTAAGTGTGAGCTTTATCCCTATGTTTTCAAATAAGAAGACCTTCAGTCTGAAACTGGTCCGAGCAAGTGGCGTCTTTGTGTGTGAGCACTTCCTGTTTTCATTCCATGATCAAATATATTCTTTGCAGCTCGACTAGGGGAGCTCTTGAAGGTGGCATGCGGAGGTGCCTGAGAGCCTAATTGAGCACACTAAGGGCTTCTTGGTGTGGAGGAGTTTTTCACGGTTATGAATAAACCGTTAGCCAGGGCATTATTTCTTGCTGTTTCTTTCTTCAACTATCTTTGAAGTCAAATAAAAACAGTTGAAATGACAGGCTTACTTTTATGATATCATAATCTCCATGTGTTAGTGAAAGGAATATACTTCCCTAGGATTTCCCTAAGTTTTTTTGCTACTGGGTACTTTCCAGCAAAAGCACATCCATTTCCAACAGATTCTTTCTTCGATCTTCACTAGATTTCTCAGCCTGAGAAGCCAGGCAGACCCGTCAATCAATAGCAGAGAGGGTATAGTAAGTACAACATTTGCCGTAGTTGAATTTCTAAAAAGATAGATGTGGATTTATTCCTTTAAAATTATTGTTCGTTTTTAAAGGACATTTTGGAAATTGGTAGTCAGAAACTAAAAACTAATTATTTAGCCTCAGGTTAAGCAAATCCGAAGTGCTTAACTGTGAATATGGAAATTCCTCAATTTATCAAATAGTTTGTTTTTTTAAATGCCACTTTGGGTTTAGTTTAAATATTTTCCTCAATATAATCAATTAGCAGCAAGTTTATCACCCTTTCCCCTAAAGTTGGTGGTGCACAGGAACTTGAGAGAGTGTTTTAACTGTTACAGTTGTAGGGGAACTTGTTCTTCCAAGAAAACTGAAGGTTAATGATTTTTGTCATATTGAGACTAAGACTTAACAATTGCTACAGTTGGCCTTTGTTGAGGTGGGGTTCTTTTTTCTCTGGGCCTTTTGCGGTATTCAGAATAGGTGACAATAGCTTGCAGTTGAGAACATATGTAGAGAGACCCCTGTGGCTTATTGGAAGAAGTTGCTCCATGCTGGTTGGGTGTTTGGAAAAAAAAAAATACAACCAGAGTTCTTTTATGTTCTGTTAGTTAATGAATGCATGAATGTCAAAATGGGCCAATGGCCCATTCAGGGGGCAAAGCCATAGCAGTCCCCTTCTTTAAGAACACATCCTGAGATGCAAAATACATTTGCTTAACAAATTAAAATAATGAGATAATTCAATTAGCTTCTTTTTTTAAAAAAGAAAGAAAAAAGGGTACATCGGGGATTATTGTAATACAAGAACAGGTCATACTGCACAAAAGGGAACAGACCAGTTTGAAATAATGTTAAAGAGACTAATAATGGAGGAATGCACACTGAATCATGCACTTGTAAAGAAATTTACATGAAATAATAATTTAGACTACATCTATTTTCGGTGAGCTAGAGCCAACATTTCACTTTGAAAGTTGAAATTAATTAAATGACAGAAAAATATAGTGGGGCATCTCTATTTCCAAGGACTTCCTCATGCCTGTTAGTGCATGTAAGAAAAGAAGTCTAAATTAACATGTCGCTAGTTAGGGGTCTCTATTCTCGGTTTCTGAGCTCAGAATTATAGCCGAGTAAATCTTTCAGCTCATTAAAGATTGGAAAGTAAAAGTTTTACAGGACCATCCTCATCAAAGTTACTGAACCTCTTCTCTGCGGTTGGGATGAAGTCTGGATGGAGAGGGAAAACATTTTCAAAGAGAAAGCCGAGGAGAATTTCCTTATGATACAAGGGAGATGCGGAGAAGGCAGAGGAGGGGAGCAGAGAGAAAGCTTGGGAGACAAAGCCAGTGGGAGAAAGTAATGAAAGGGGCATGTTGTGAAAGAAGGTCATGGGCAGGAGAAAAATAAAGGCCTTAGTGGAAAGTCAAAAGAAAGGGGGACAGAGAGGAAAGGATGACCAGGGGCTCGGAGGGAGCGTGCTCTGACTAAATGTTCCTGAGTAGAACCAAAACATAGGAGCGCAGCACGGGAGCCTGCAACGTGTAGATCCTGCAACGTGCACCCCTCGTTTGAAAAATGGGGAAATGGAACGTCCAAAGAACTTAACGGACTTCATGGAGATTCAGCCAGTACAGAGGAAAATTGGACTTGAAATGCTGGTTTCCCGACTCCTGGCTCAGGCTTTTTGAGTCTTCTCTCCCCACCCCAAGGACAGGCATTAATTAAAAATTTCAGTTGCCTGGAGAATTGTACACAAAGCCTCCTGTACATTGAACTAGAGGAAAGCACTCTGGGTGGGGATAAGTTCTCGCTGTTGGTTTGTTGCACCTTACACAGGAGAGCCACAACAAGCGCCAAGGAATCACAGGCCACCCATGATTCTTCGCCAGTGGCCATGGTGCACGGGGCTTCGGTCCAGGACAGCGAGGTGGGAGATAAGGCGTCAACAAGATGAGGCAGGAGGCCCAGGAAGGACTCTGGACACTTCCACAGGAGATTCAAGGCACAGAATATGGACGGGGAAGGAGAGAGTTGGCTTGAAGAGAGAGGTGCAAAGAAAGTCTTCTCAATTTGGAAAATTTGAGGGAGCAGGAAGCTTTAAAAATAAGCAAAGAAAATCACACTTGGCTTCTCCATTTTTTCCCCTCTTTGTCGCTGAGCATATTGATGGCAGAGGTTGTAAGATTTATATGCAACTGCTGAAGGAGACCATGATTTTAGCAAAGTCATCACAATGTGGTGGAAAAAGCAGAGAGTTGAGGACAAGGAAGGCCTGGGCCCTGGGCCCAGCTGGACCTTGAACTAATCACCTCCCTTTCTGGGTCTCAGTTTCCTTATTTGTAAATAGAGCAGCCGAATTCTCCAAGATTCTGCTGTTCTGTGATGCTGGTTTTGATTACGGAGGGGTTGAAAATACTTGGAGACATTTGCTTGAAAAGCAATAGTTGAAGTCTTTATTTTCCACTCAGAAAGGCCCAACAGGTGAGCTGGGGACGGGGAGCGGCTTCCGGCCATCCCTTCGCCCCTGGCCTGTCTTCCTTGCTACTCTAACCAAAACTTCAGTTAAAAATGAGAAACTCCTCCCCTCACACTCACTCGACTTCCAAATTAAAAACATTTTACAGGTTAGTAAATCTCCAGCTGAGGTGATGTAGCAAAGAACAGCTGTGAAGTAATTTTGATAATGATGAGAATAATAACCACATGGCAAGGTTCAGGGCTTTGCTGTTGCAGCTTCAGTGCTCCTGAATAGATAAAAGTGATTAAATACTCCTGATTATCCCTGACCAATATGTAATGGATTTACAGCCCTTTCAATTAGTCAGTATTTGCTTAGGACTCATTATTTTGTCTTTGGTTAAGTAATCAGCCCAGAGACCGCATGTTCTGTCTAATTCCTCTGAGCCGAGTCAGTGCAGGGCCCTGACCTTTGAAATGGCCATAGCTGCAAGGCAAGAACAACCACTGCCACGGCAGCCTCGTTGGTTCTCCCAGCTAATCCTGACACCACAGGCCGGATCGATACACCTTCGTTTGCTACTAATGTCCTTACATCAAAATGGCCGATTTAGGAATGTGAATCTATCTCTCGGCCCTCCCCACCCTGGCTCCGCCCCTTGCCCTTTGTAGCTCTGCTGGAAGAGCAGATCAGCAGCCACCACCATAAATAAAAGTGGAACCTTGTCCTGGACCCATGACACTGTAACTAATGTCATTCAGCATGGCAACACACAAGTGGGATAATCAAAGAAGACCTTCAGCTTTCAATGCGCTACTCTATTTTTAAGCATTTAGCCTAAACAGAATGGCCTGAAAACAATATTATAGCAAGAAACACCCTCTGAAATCTTTAGCATTTTCCCGGAATTTCCAAACGACCAGTAAAATAGAAGCCTATTTGTCTAGTTCCTCTGTAAAAATATATTGTGATTTTTTTTTTTTTGTCATCAGAGTCTTAGAGCCAACAGTACACACCAACACATAAAAGCGACTGCAAACAGGACGATAAAGATAAATGGTTACTTCAAAAATGTTGCGCAGAGTTGATCCTTTTCCAGAAGTGGACAGGGTTAGCTTATAAGATAATGGACTTGAACAGCTAAAGAAGAACCTTTAATCTCCACCTTATGAACAAAGGCATTACAACACCTATAACTCTTCTGCGTTTGTCATATAAACACATGACATCTTCGCAAGCTGCTTCGGCGATTAGAGTCGCACCTGACACCATGAGCTTGGACAGGTACGTGGCAAGGTGCCTCTGTTGCCTCCTAGAGGAGACGGCTTTCGTAAGAGAGTCATCAGCAATGTCTATGGATTCCTGAGCTCCTTATGGCCATTTCCCTTGCTTGAGTTGCATTATCTGAAGTTGCTCTCATACCTTTCGGCATAAATAACAAATTTACTCATATTTACTGTTTAGGGCCCTAGACGATTTTGAATAAGCTTCCTTCACGGCCTGTTGAAACAAAAACCTCCTCCTTTCTACAGGGTGCTCTTTGGATGGTGATAGTTGATAAAAACTTAACTGCTCTGTTCGTCCCCAGATTTCAAGAAAGGGAAAACAGACCTTTTTTAAAAAAATCTGTACGAGCCCACAGAACTTGCTAAGAGAAGGCAAAGCAACAAAACTTTTTTTTTCTCTTTCATCTTGACTTACTGTGAGATGCTGGAAGAGCCAGGCTCTCATGATATTTGTTGCTACTTTGGGGAAAATGCCTCTTTTCTTCTGGCGTTTTTTGTCCTTGTCTGGATCATCATCGTCACCTGTGCCAGGTGAAGCTACACTGTTGTCTAAACCATCCCCTAGTAGAAAGAAATGAAAACACATTAGAGGAAATACAGAAAGGGTGCCAACAACAACGTGCAGCTAATGATGAGCTCAGCTAAGCTTGTTGAAAGAAATCCATTAAGCGGGTATATTCTCTTTCATTAAAGTATAATTGGAGACACAAATATGTAAAAGACAAAATTAAACCAGGCCTCTTCAAATGTTAATTTTGTGTGTCTCACACTCGCCCATATCATTAATTCAATTATAATTGTGTGCTTGACACAGTGCAGTAGCTCTTTGTCAATTATGGAATCCAATGTGGGAAAACCGCCATCAGAAAACCCATTCGGTGCAAATGCATCCGCGTGCCCATACTGAACACATACTGTAGGGTAATCAAGTTAAATGTTCTGTAGTCTATATATTCTAGGCTGCCTGCATAGGTGACAGTAACTGTGTCACTGTTCATTGCACATAACACACTGCCTGCTCAGCCCCTCCTACCACTGTCACCTCCTAAGCACGCACAGTCACACACTTCTCAGATGACCCTGCACTCAGTATTTGCATGACATGAAAACTTTTTGCTCTCTGCACCACTGATCATGATCATTAAAAAAAAAAAAAAGATACACATCAAGGTAGGGTGCTCACTTCATCAGAAGTTTCTATCAACATCTTTCTCTTCTGTGCTTTTCTCTGGCATTAATTGTGCATTAGCAAAAATCATTTACTTTTAACAGTCATAGTTATTTTTTCTTGCCCTCCGGCAAAAATGCCTTGAAAGCCTGCCTGGAGGGCATCTAAATTATGTATCTGAAAAACTCTTCTGGCAAGGCATTGCAGGACCCCTACTTTCTTAAAATTCATACGAGCACGTCTTCCTGTTTTTGGGAAGGCATCAATCAAGAGCAGCAATGTATGCCATATCCCGATATTAATATTTGAACTAATAACTTTAAAAAAAGGAAAGAAACAAGATCCGACTTGTGGCATAATCAAATGCAAAATAAATGAAGAATACGGGGACAGCACTGGGGCTTTATAGATGGCTGTGTTTTCCTTGCACATCATTAGCCTGGAGCCACACGAAAGAGGAAAACAGAGAAGCGGAGAGTTTATGCTCCCTGCTGGTGTTTAAGAAGCCGGGGTCCTGGAAGGACATCTGGGAATTGCGCTGAGATGGGGTTTTTGTAATTTAAGAATAGACATTCATTAGCAGTAAATGCCATAAATCCCATGCTAAGTAAAAACCTTGTCCAAGAAAGCCTAAAACAATAAACTCTGTGCTCAATGTAGCCTGAGCTAGACGCTCTGCAGCTTCCCCGGGCATGCTATAGATCCAGCGGCCCCTTCCCAGACCGGCTCCCTCCTCTTGGATTGGGCTGGACCGTGACATCCTGCCCACTGGGCCCCTCGCCTTCTAACTTCTGGGTCTCCTCTGTGGGCTTCCCTGTACCTGTTCTTTTCCTTTCTCACCGAAAAAACCCTCAACCTTCTTTGACCAGAGAAGCAGAAAAGCCACAGCAAAGAGCTGGCAGATTAATTTTATTGACATTTCCATTTTCACTGCAATGCGATACCCTCCATCACATGGAAGAGATGACCCTCACTATTTACAGACTGACAGGCCACTTCATTACAACCACCCTGCCCCAAGGCAAAGCAGCTCCCTTCCATCTGCCCAAACACTAGAGCATGACCCCGAAGTTGCTGTTCTCTTTTTCTTTGCCGTCTGTTATGATAAAAAAAAAAAAAAAGAGTGAGTCAAAGGGACCCCAAATAGTCAAAGAACTAATCAGAGTACAGGGAAACAAAAGGCGTCTGACTTTTGAATCCTGGATGTATGGAGTCTGGTCTTGATCTGTCCACCTTCCCTGCACACCCATGTACACTAGGGGGTCGTTCACACAAGGAGACACACACGCACACACACCCCGCCTCAAGCTCGAGCAGAGACACGCGTACACGCTTTCCACCATGCCAAGCAACTGCTGCAAGGCAAATTCTCACCCACACTAATGGCTTCTGACTGCTCCTTGGCAACCCCAGCATTTTAACCTGGGTGGATGTGCTCTCCAAAATACAGACACTGGAGCGATCTCATCAGCTGTTCATGTGACACAGATGGAGAGTGGCTATTAGGAGCCAGGCAGTGGGCCTTGGGGATCTGAGGTGCTGTTCTATAGCCCGAGGCGATTTTGAAAAGCAGTACCCGGAGAAGAGGGAAAAAAAAACCCACACTGCAAGTGCAAGTTTGAAGTCAGTCAGTCTGTCTGTCTACCTACCATGGATAAAGATATCTTTGTCTCCCGATGTAAAATCTTTGTGGGCTATCTAGATGTACATTTCAGATAATGTATGTACGGAATGGCTCTTCCTTCAATGTCTTCCAAATATAAAAACACGCACTGTAAACAATGCCTGTGTGTATATATTTCTTCCTAAGCACATATGGTTTCTGTGTATATGTTTAAGCTGAAATTGTCAGGATTTTGTTAAAATCTCATTTAGCTTTTTTTGATAGATTTTTGAATATACTTATTTTAAAAGGTTAATGGCTTCACTGAAGGAAGTTCAACAAAAAAGGCATTTGCCTTTTTAACCCAATCAATGACCTTAAAAATGAGAGACAACATTTCCACAGTGCATTTTCTCTTGCTTAAAAGCAAAGAGGGCATGTAACACCTTCAAACTATATGATTCACTATATCTAGCTCAAGAAAAAAATATAGCTCGATTGAGCATCCTTTGATAGCTGACTTAAACTGGAGACGACAGGAACATTACATGAATTTTAATATAAAGCAGTCCATTTTATATAAATGTTGTAAAATATTTGAATTTGGAGCCAGTGTAACAAATACTTGTAAAGAAAAATGTGCCTATTTTTATAATAACAAAATGCTAGACATTAGATTTTTAAATTAATATTAGTGTATAAACCCCTATAAAGTGAGGAATGTTCCTTAATAATAAATACCATTGTTTTTTTCTTCCAATGGATTGTGAACCAGCTCCAGCATAGAGGACAACAAGAGCATAAAGAAAAATTTTAAAAGGCAACTGTGCGTTCTACAACCCAAAATGCAATTGTGCAGATGATGCTAGAGTTAGCAGCTCTTAAAGTGGATATTATGTTCTTGCTTTAAGGCTGTGTGCGTGCATGTAAGATAGTTGGTAATTGTCAGCAGCTGTGCCAAATGAGTTTCTGTGGCACAAAGGGTGTATATACCAGCACAGATGCAGGTACCAAAGGAAGTCTAGGAGATAACAGCATACATCTCAGTGCCTGAGGTTAGGATTCAAAAGGGTGGAATCCTTGAGGGCAGGAACTGTTTCTTGTTTATCTTTTTATCCTGAGAGCATACTCTGACGTCTGACCGAGAGCAGATAGCCAGTGATTGTCTGTTGGGTGAGTGAATGACTGAACTTTTATCAATGAGCTTATTCATGGGCCCTCCCCTGTTTCTGATAATCCCAAACCAGGGGCAACTACACTCATGATGGTAGCTAAGAGGCTGAGTGGGTTTGGGTGGGTTACAGATGTGCACATAGTCACTTCTAAACATGCCAGAAATGGTGTTTCTTTGAAAAACTCAGTGCCCATTAGGGCCTTCCTCAGGGGCTGAACCAAAGCCCATTCCACTAGCATTGCCACCTCTGATGATGAAAAACTAAATAAAGAACTCCTGGGCACGCTTCTTTTAAAAGGTTGCTAATCCCTTGATGAAGGGCATGGTCTAAGTTTGGGTCAAAGATACTCAAGATAGCTGTGCATTACTGGGATGTCCTGTGTGCGACCATGGAAAGGCGGCCTGTGGATAGATAATTTTGAAGTGGATTAAATCATCAGGGGAGATTGTTCAAACTACAGGTCCTCAGGGCTGGCCAGTGGCATAGCAGTTCCAAGTTTGAGTGCTCTGCTTCAGTGGCCCAGGGTTTGCAGGTTTGGATCCGAGGTGTGGACCTACGCACTGCTTATCAAGCCATGCTGTGGCAGCGCCCCACATATAAAATAGAGGAAGATGGGCACAGATGTTAGCTCAGGGCCAGTCTTCCTCAGCAAAACGAGGAGAATTGGCAGCAGATGTTAGCTCAGGGCTAATCTTTCTCAAAAAAAACAAAAAGAGAGAAAAAAAGAAACCACCACAGGTCCTCAGGCCATCCTAAACTTACTCAAACAAAATATCTCAGGGCAGGGACAAGGAATTAGTATTTTTAACAAGTTCCTTCTGTTTGCTTATGCAACAGCCTAGCACTGGCTCTTAAACTGGCTTCTGCAAGCCACTGAACTAGATGACCTTCTAATTTGAAATAAGATGCAACCTCAGGAACAGGTAGGCAGTTAAAATTCTATTCTCCTCCTGTGAATGGGGTTTGTGGTCATGGCAAGCAACTACAATCTGGCCTGGGCCTTCCTCCCTGCAGGAAACCGCAGCGCTCTCCATCACATGTACTGACCAACACAAAGTAGCCCCATCCTAATCTTCCAGAGGTTGAACAGGAATAAAGAAGCTGTACTACACTGGCTCTTAAAATACGGACCAGCAGCATTAGCACTGGTGAAGAAATGCAAATTCTTGGTGAGAAGTGTAAATTCTTGGACCCATCCCATCTCCTGAATCTGCATCTCCGGGAGTAGGGTCTAACAATCTGAGTGTTACTAAGCACTCCTGGTAATTCCGGCGCCCACTCAAGTTTGAAGAGCCCTGCTGTGGAGCACAGAGAAGATCCCCTTAGCCTACGTATCCCCGGTGGTGGTTGTCTGAAGGCCTGGATCTAATCTCTGAGTCCTCCTCCTGTTTTAAGATTCTGAGACATTTTGAGAGCATCTCTGGCCGGATTTATACCCATGCTCTGGAGGAAGTCACGTGTACTTTCCATAGCTGAGCACACTATGCTCAGAGCATGGCATTGCTCTGGAAAGCAGTCTCAGTCTATACCTAACTAAAAGAACAATCCTAAGACAGTCTAGTTGCAGGAAGCTAAATCCTGGGATACCATGGGTATCCAGGTGTGGGCGAAATCCATATCCATAGCTATGTAGCCAGTGAATCAAGGAAGGCTATGGACACATTATGAGAGGAGCCTCAGATGATTCTAAAGCGCAAATTCCCAATCCATAAGATTCTTGGTCATAGAAACTACTAAGCCAAAAGGACACCACTTCCTTTCACTGGCATATTGTCTTATTTCATTTAGCCAAAAATCTGTCTATATTTTAGACACCAATTGCTTGACTTGGAATAAAGAAATGATACAAACAGTAATGATGTGCTATGATGAGTCCAATACCACTGAGAAGTGGCCTTTTTGCCCTATCGGAAATATAATACAGCCACCAAGAAGGTTCTAGTCCATCTTCTTCTACCTTCTCCCCACTCCCCAAAAGAACCCAGACATTTACCGGTAAAGAAACTAAGTCCAGGAGGTCAGATCCTTGCCCAAGATTCCCCAGCCACATGTGATCAAGGATAAACTGGTGTCCAGGCAACTTCAAGTCCCATGTTACTATCACCTGTATTCTCACATTAATATATTGTAAATTATCTTTTACTTGTCAAGGCATTACCTCATTTGAACCCTGTTATCAGTGACAGATCTAAGCAAGGCTTGATGCTACAGGCAAAGGTCTAGATGCAGAGGAGAGATTAGATCTCAGGCCCAGGGGCTAGGACAGAGCTCCAGCTGGTTCAGTCTGGTCCAGGTTCAAACAGAAATGCGCAAACCTTTCTCTCCAAAGTAAGTCAGCGCTTGTAAGGGCTTTAGATAGATTCAGCACAGCAAGAGTCTTTGAGACTCAGGATTTTTCTAATAGATTTATTATGGTCCAGGTGGAGACCTTTAGATGGACAGCACCAGAGTGACCTTCGGAGCTCAGAGATGCTACAAATATTTGAGGACCTACTGTCCATACAGTCAGCATCTCATGGGCTTTGATGCCATCACCATGCAGTCCTATTAACTGCATAGAACCGTGATTAAAGTGACATGTCCTCTGCCTCAAAGTCATTTTTTTAAAGATAGAATAAGGTGTCTATTTTGGCACAATGCCAAATAACATTTAAAACTGACCTCTCAGTCTATATCTTCAGAGAAATAATTAGGACAAACGAATATATATTTTAGTTAATAACATTTGTACTTCTTTTGGGTAAGTTGGTGGCACATTACTTAATCCTCACTCCTCCAAGTTTTGGACCAAATTTAATAGTCAAATACATTCATAACAAAATATATGCTAAGTAAAAAAAGAATGATATCTCATCTGGAAGAACATGGCTTTTTTTCCCATCTCTTTTTTGATAAATAGAAACTCACTATGTTCATTATCATTTTCATTTTGTGCAATGTAAATTCACTAATTTTATACACAAACACACACACATACATGTATACCCTCCAAACAACGTATTTCCAGAAATTAGGTATATTCATGAATACATAGATATTTATATATGTGATCATAAACCTACACGTATATAAATTAAATTGTATCTTTTTCAAATAATTCACCAATTTGTACACAAGTATCCAAATATATTTGCATATTAACTGCATATTTTTGCCTATAGTCATATATACATTTATGACTATATGTTTACATACGCAAATTTATAGAGTTCTTAAAATGTTTTTATTTAACATTAAATAGAGTAGTCCCTTTTCTACACCGTTTCTCTATCTCTAGAATACAGGCTTCTCTCCTTTATCAATACTATTGTCACTTTCATTATCATCATTATCACAAATAACTTTCATGGGGCACTTGCAATGTCCCAATCCTCATTTAACCTTCACAGCAAATGAAGGAAATAAATACTATTATCAACTCCATTTGGCAGATAAGAAAACTGAGACTCAAAGAATTAAGTAACTTGACCAAGGTCACACAGTAGTAGCAAGCGGCAGAAGGGCACCTGTCCTCTGAAGCTCATGCTCAGATCTTCTCGCCTCTCCCTTAAACCACTAGGAGGACAAGAAGCTGTGAAAAGTGGAGCCAGATTCTGCCTTAACCCTCACTGCTCAAGAAACAAACCCCAGGAGTGAGGCCTCAAATAGGCACATTTATGTCCCAAAAAGATAGTGGGTGACAGCACATTTAAAAGTAAATATGAACCAAGAAATAAGCAGATGCATGTTTCTACATAAATAAGTATATGCATTATCTTTGGAATCATTATTGTTCCCTGTGGATCTAAATTTCATGTTAAATGCAATTCTGAAATAGGAACATCTGTCGAATTTTAAAGACTTTTCTGAGCCACAGGCTCTTTCAAGATTCCATGCCTTTAGTCCTTTCCCCTTGGTCTGGAATGCCCTTTCTCTTCATTATTTCCTTCCCTCCTTCCCTTTCTTCTTTGCCCAGGCAAACTCCTATTCAACCTTCAAAACCCAGTGAAAAAGGAACCTCCTTCATACAGCTTTCCCCAGTTCCATCAACAGAGTTAGCGTACTGTGCTTCTACATCCTTAGCAGTTTGTTCTTGCCTCTGTTACATTTACTTTTCTGGTTTGCAATTCATCTGTTTACTAATTTGTCCATCCCGCTTGACTGTGAGCTTTTTCAAGGCAGAGGCTGTGTCTTATTCATTTCTGAATCCTGACACAGAGTAAACACTCAAACATTAATGGACTGGACAAATTGGTAGCAAGAGTCTTTAGACATATTATTAGGATCCTATGAAAATGTAACCTGCTTTGAAGAAAGCGTCTATGAAGGAGAGTCCCTGGCTCTCATAATCTGCTCTGGGAGTCACCAAGCTTTAGGCTCCCTCCCTCCCCTCTCCCTGCCCTCGGGGCACTGGGTGCATCATGCCCAGTGTTATACTGTTCCCATATGTGCACGGCCCTTCGACGTCGGAGGCACGTGTGATATTTTGCTTTTGAAAACAGTGCTCCATCTCAAACCTGCCCTATTTCAACAGGGAAGAGAGAGTTCTGGGAGAGAGTGGGCTGCCCGTGGCCCCGCCTGTTCAGATTACTCTGAACATTCCAGTTAAAAATGAAGCATCATGTAGCCACTGAACTGCAACATGCAGTTCTTTGTGAACTCATTTTCTGTCCTCATTTCTGTATGCTTTTTTCCTCTTACTATAGTCCTTTGGAAACAGGATTAAAATGTACTAACAGTCCAAAGATATTTTCTTTCAGAGACTACCTTCCAGGAGTTTAATTTAGGACATCCCACTGAGAAACCTACATCAGGGTTTCAGATGAGATGAAAAAAAGCAAAACAAAAAGAAGCAGCCGCCTTTGCCTCGTTCTGTTTTAAACGATGGCCTCACAGAACTTGCTTTCCAAGAACCATCCTCAAAGTGAATCTTTTTACACACTCACTTTACCTTTTTCCACATCAGATCGGGTTGGGGGGAGGGGGCAGCTGTGGACCCAGAAATGTGGGGAGGGTGAGAGGCGAGAGGTGGGGTGAGGGGCCAGCAGTGAGACCTGCTAATTACTGCTCTCTTTTACTCTCCTGCTGTGCTTAACTGTCTGGACACGTTAAAGTGAAATTTTTCTGTGATTTTTCAAGTGACGAGTTCATGGCCCACTAGCACGGAGGGAAGCAGAAGGGATGAAATGCTTTCGTTTACATGCAACATTTACTAACTGTGTGGGTTTTCCGACATTAAAGAGAGGACAGTGACCCAGGCCACCTTTTTCACACTCAAAAGAGCACTGAAAAAACAAGTCTTCATCGGCTTACCTCAGGCTTCCCTGGTCCTGAACACCCTCCCCCCGGGGTAGGAGCAGAAAGGGAAAAAAGGAGGGGATTTTGCGCTCCTTTCTCTTCAACTTTTCAGGCGGTATAAGCAGCATTTAGCAAATTCAGCCCCAAATGGCTCCAAATGCTCAGAGCGGCAGGGGCCCATTCTTTGTTATCCTCCCTCTATTTACACAGGATTTACGCGGGCTCTCCACTGAAGAGACCCAAAGCACTTCCATTCTCCCCGGCTGGGCCAGGCCTGTGGCCCTGGCTGCTTCCCCCGACCTGCGATGGGGGATTTCTGCAACCTGGAGAAGCCAACCCACCGCTCCCTAACTGAGTGATCCCCAGACAACCTGGCTGGCGCAGGCAGATGCAACACGGACGCCTGCGAAGACAGCTAACCTTCCAGAAGAGAAAGCAAAACCCAGCCAAGGCTGTGCAAATGTGTGTCCAGAGACAAATAACACGCACTTTAAAATATGCATCTATATGATAGAATGGAAAGTGGTGGGTGAAAAAAAATTCAGACTGCAGCTTGGATGAAAACCACTTCACCCACTGGTTGGAAAAATAAAGTGTAAAAACAGACAGATGGACACATATGTAAATGTGGCTGTGTTTTAGGCTTTAGCTGGCAACGTGAGCGTCGTAGTATAGTTTTGCACGCCTGTATTTTCCATATCATGTTGAATCCTGTTAACTGTTGAACAGAAACATCCTCATACTGGTCCTTGACCAAATCAGTCCCCTCAATTTACCCGTCAGGAGCCATAAAATGGCTTTGTTTATTGACTGGAACCTTCTAATCCTTTCTAGCAGAAAAGAAAGAAAGCTTCCAATATTCTTAGCCTATGTTTCACTTAAGTTGGTTACTCTTATTTGAAATATATATATATACATATATATAAAATGTCACTTGAAAATTTTAAAATGTTTCACGAAAGGATATCTACTCTATCTATTCTCCTAATCTCCCACAGAATTCTCTAAAGGATCTTGACTAAACTCAGCAAAAAAGTATATTCCTTTGCCATTGTAATTCAGCCGATTGCTTAATCTCTATGGTGGAGGATAAAAGAGTATACTTGTTACTCCGTTACCTGTAAGCACATATAAAAGCACAGAGTAGGTTCTGAAGTTATTCATAGTACATCATAATAAAGCTCTTCTCAACACACTAATGATTCATTTTTAGTGATCGCTCAGATGCCCTTTTCCACCGTTAACACTCAGATTTTATTAAGGTAGAAAGCAGGGACAAATGTCCACTCGAGTCCCAGCTCTCGAATTTGACTCTCCTTGCACTATACTACCTACAGCTAAAGCTTTTTTTAATGTTCTGTTCGCCTCCCTAGAGTGGCATTTCAGCTAACAGAGTTCACAATCTTTCAGCCCTAAACACAGAAGGCTGCTATCTTCAAGTCATCCTAGGAATGTGCCAGATACCATCATCTCCCTCCTGTGATACAAAGAACCAGAAAGTGAGAGAGACCCAGAGAAGACCAAGCTGATCAAGTTACCAACAGCCCAGAATGCCCCTCTCAGAAGGTTAATCTTTGAACCAGTAAATGTTATAATTAGGAGCCTTGAAGTTAGGCTGGGGCTGGCCATTGAAAGCAAGACCCGAAAAGAGAAAGTATGAATGGAACACATCTCTTTCACCTTAATGGTTTGACACAAGGGCCATGATTTTTGTGGGAAATTATACAAAAATGAATTGTTATATGAGTCTCTTCCCCACGTCTCCTACAAAGGGAAAAAGGTGGTCGGGGAGAAATGTCTTCCCAACTTCACTCAGCTATGTTTCCGTACAAATTGTGAAAATTATGCAAATAACAATTTTGGCACCTTTGCTAGAGGAAAACATTATTAAATTATGCTCTAAGTATTTTGTCTGCTTTAGTAATTACTCTCATGTAACTGTAAATATAAATAGCTGTTATTCTGTTTAAATTTTTAATCATGCAAAATATTGTCACACAAAATGTCCTTCTGTTGCCATCTAACTGGGATTTTCTTTTTTAAAATATCCATATTTAACTGAAGTGGACTATTTTTAGCATGGTAAAGTGTTTTAGTAAAGATAGCTGGTTAACATCTCTGAATCAACAGGTTTTCAAGGGAAGATATGGCCTTTATATTTGCAAAAAGAATTTCTGACAAAAGGCCTTTTATATAAAACGTATTTTTAACATTTTACACTAAAACTAGAACATAATTAGTCTGCTTCCAAGAATGTATTAACTACATCAAACCTATATGTTCAGTAAACAATGATAATATTCTCATTTTATCATTAATTATAGGATTTTATATCTTATTGTCTCTTTTAGAGTACTTTAATATTAAATGAAATGTGATATATCTACCAATAACAGAATTTGTTAGGGGAATAACAAAAAAGCAAATTCTATCTGTAGCAAAAATTATTTCATTCAATTTTTAGCATCTTTACTTCATGGTCATATTTGCTATCCAAAACAAAAATAGGGACCATACATCTTTTTAATATCAAACAGCTGATCAGTTAGGAATCTTAATATGGTATTTTTCTGTGAATTTAAATCGGCAGATACTATTCCAAATAGCAGAAGAACAAAAACAAAAAGAATCCGAATATTTCTTCCACTTTCTCAACTATTGTAAAATGAAAACAATAGACTATTTTCATAAAAGTGCAACTTTGCAACACCAACATATTCAACAACTGATGCTGTTAAATAATGCGAAAAGAAACCCTTTGTCTTAAGAGGAAAGATAGCCACCTCTATAACCATCATGCTTACTGAAACAACTAGGTTGAGATATCTATCAACATTCTCTTTGGGAAATTTTTCGGAAGCTAGTCACAGCCACATATAGACGAAAGAACACTAGCACCTACGGAGTTGATAACTAGCTTTAGGTGAATCCTTTTTAAATCATTAACACATCAGAATTGGAGCATGTTTCTGAATTATTTAAAAATTATATTTTGTACATTTTTCGAAGAACATTTTCACACCACAATTTCCTATTAAAACTTTGGGTTTTTGTTTAAGAAGTTTATTAACTAAATTATTAACATTTAAAAAGTAGCTACTGTGCATTTAGGCATTACACTTACTATGATTGTTTTAAACGAATCTACTTCTATGATTTGAGAACAAGCAGGTGTGTTTTTGTAATGTAATGCAAATGGATATCCACAACATATATGTAATAGCCCTAAGGGAAACAAATAATATGACTGCTTAATAACAATAGTCTAAGATAGCATAAAGATAGTATAAACTGATTATTCTTCATATAGCCTATGTACTAAAGAGCTACAGACATGGGGCCCTTTAAAAGAACATCTTAAATGAGAATGATAGCTAACAGGTACTAGGTTTCTTTTAGGGTAATGAAAATGTTCTAAAATTGATTGTGGTGGTGTTTGCACAACTCTGTGAGTATACTCAAAACCATTGAATTATATACTTTAAATGGGTGAATTACATAGGATGTGAATTATATCTCAATAAAGCTGTTATATTTTGAAAAATGAAAACATTTTGGCCTCCTTATACAAAACAGTATGCTGCAAAAAATATAAAATCCTAGAAGCTGAGTTTGAAAATATCCATAATCTTTTCTGAATTGCTTCAAAACAATGTGATTTCAAGGCCACTTACAAATGTCATCTCAGCATCTTGCATATAGACAAACATATGTACTCAAAAACATTTGGGGTGGATTTTATACTGTTTACATCACACAGGTACAAATTAATGGAAAGTAGATTGACCTTAATACTGACATTAACCCTTCTCCACTCTCTATTCCATTGCATTATAGCAGAACCCTAACCCCAATTATTTACCTCTTTCAAGGCTTACTTTAACCACCAGAATAACTCCGGAAGACTTACGCACACGCACACACACACAACTCATACATTTCTTCTACATAAGCTTCTTCAAGTCAAGAACCATATCTTTTACTTTTTTCATATCATTCTTAGAACTTTGAATAATGTTATGGGTGCAGTACGTGCCTAACCTTGTATTGAATGAATGGATAAATGACTTTCATATTCCTTGGAATATCCTTTCTTTTTTGTGGGTTTATATCTAAAACTTGCAAACTGAAGCTTTCTAGAACATTGGTCTCTAAGAGTTGAAAACTGGCCATGAAGTTGATGTTTCATAAATTTCAAAGGCATTAACTTGTAAGATACCCTGCCTAGAAGAAGCAATGTTATCGAAACTGACGACAACAACAGAGGTGCCCTACATTTGAAAGAGTGCCCTACATACTTCATTCACCCTTCTTTTTCTAAATTTTGGATTTTATTCTATTTCTTTAGGCAGCTATACTAGTTTGTGTGTACACTGGAGGCTCAATTCTGCCATATTCCTGCCCCTCCACTCTGTCCCTCCACCCCTTCCCCACATAACCACAGAGGCACATACCCCCAGGGTTGGGGGGAATGGTGATGCGATGGAAGAAGCATGAGCTGCAGAAGAAAGCAAATCTTGTACTAAATTTCCAGATCTATTTCTTACTGGTCGAGTGTGACCTTGGACAAGAGATTAACCCTCTGAACCTTAGTTCCCTCATCTACAACATGGGAAGAATAATACATACCCAATAGGTGAATTGTGAAAATTAAATGAAAAATAACAAGAGTAATAGCTATTATTTATTAAATCCCCACCTTCTACCAGGTGCTTTACACTTATTAACAAGGTTGAGAATTTTATAAAGGACAATCTAGCTTCACATAGTACATGACACAGCAAAGGTACATCCGTAAATGTTAGCTATTTCCTTTCTCAGGAGGAACTAATATGAAAGGATAAACAAAATGTGGTATATCCATACACTGAAATACTAATCATCAATAAAAAAGGATAAACTATTGATACATGCAACATGTTACATCTCAAAGTCATTATGCTAAACGGATGAAGCCAAACACAAAAAACTACATACTGTATGGTTCCAAATATACTAAATTCTAGGAAACGCAAACTAATGTATAATGACCGAAAGCAGATCAATGGTTGCCTGCCTGAGGAGAGGTGCAGAGGGAGGGATGGGCTAAAAAGGAGCACAAGGAAACTTCTGGGTGGTGATGGAAATGTACAGTATCTTGATTATGGTGCTGGTCTCATGAGTGTAGACAACTGTCAAACTCATTAAATTATATACCTTAAATGAGCGAAGTTTTTGTATGAAAATTAAACCTCAATAAAGTTGATAAAATAACGTTAAGTAGATTTTAGGCAAATCTCCATAAGCCTGTTATTTAGCATGAAACAGATTTTAGTGGAAAGTATAGTCGCAATAGAGAGAGATGGGAGTGGGGATTCTCCCACTTATGGCAGTGAAGTTCTCAAAAGGTGAAATCATTTAAAGCAGCATCTGAAAGATGCTGTAGGGAGAAGCCCAACATGATGTTTATAAACTGTTGGTTTATACTATTTTCTTTAACTTTGTGAAGATGTAAAGTGGATGGTCAGAAAGCACTTTGCAGATTTTACTGAAAAATGTTTTTCTCCATTGCCCAATCTCATTGTGACAAATAGTATTACCAAAGAACTATTCAAGTTGCACAAAAAAAGATCAATAATAATAAAAAGGTAATGGAAATAATTCTTTTTTATAGATTTATTTATTTATTTATTCATTCTGCTTTTTTCCCCCCAAATGCCCCCAGTACATAGTTGTATATTTTAGTTGTGGGTCCTTCTAGTTGTAGCATGTAGGATGCCACCTTAGCGTGTCCTGATGAGCAGTGCCATGTCCGGCCCGCGATCCAAACCGGCAAAACCCTGGATCTCCGAAGCAGAGGGTACGAACTTAACCACTTTGCCACAGGGCCAGCCCCCAGAAATAATTCTTAATAAGCTATTTTTTAAAACTCTCTCGGGGAATTGAGTATTAACCCATTCCTCCTCATCTTAAGAAAGTCTTACACTGGAGATCTTAGTCAATTTCAGAGGAAAATGACACGTCTGACGAAAGACTCTGAGCACCCTTAAGATAAAAAATGAACGGGAAATACAGAATTAATATTAACCCTTGCCAGCCAGCTCCATGCCTTCAGATAAGTCCTGAATCCATCATATGAATATGGAAGGGAACTCACATTTGTGGTGCACCTAGTATGTGCTAGGTACAATAGGTTTCATCTTAGCCACAGGACAGAGTTTGCTTTTGGTTTTGTTTTTGTGAAGACTGACCCTGAGCTAACATTTGTGCCAATCTTCCACTTTTTGCTTAAGGAAGATTGTCACTGAGCTAACATCTGTGCCAATCTTCCTCTATTTTTTATATGTGAGATGCCACCACAGCACGGCTTGATGAGCAGTGTGTAGGTCAGTGCTCAGGATCCAAACCTGTGACCTCCAGGCCGCCAAAGCAGAGCACATGAATGTAATCACTATGCTACTGGGACAGCCCTCAGAGTCTGTTATTTTAATTACTATTTAATATCTTTGGAAAGTGAAGCCAGCCAGGTTAAGAAACTTACCTAAAGTCACGCGGCTAGTCGTTAACAGAGGTGGATCTTTAACTCTAATCTGTGAGCTCTCCTTCCCAATACAGCCTCGACTCTCGTATGGAATGGAATTCATATTTTGAACAAGCAGAATGTGGGAGAAAACAGTGCCTCATGGCTTTGAACCTGGGTGACTAACACCTACTAACGCCTGATCCTGGCCAAGCGATTCATCTGAATTTGAGATGTGTGATATTTGGCTCATTATCATACAATCAATAAGAGTTAGTTTCATTCCATTCTTACTTTTTCCTTCCTTCTTTCATTTCTTTTTAATGACTCATTTACATGGGGAAAAAAAATGAAAACCGAGTCACCACTGGCTGAAAAACACATTTTCTTAAGAAAAATAATTTTTTCCTCAGTGTTCCAGAACTCACACTTCAAAATGGCACAAAAGCAAAAGGTCACATTTGCCACCACATAGGAAATATTACCACACCTGATTGCCATCCATCCAATTCTAAAAAGACGAGGAGCTGAATGCCACATAACTATTAGTTTGCTATAGCACACCTCCACATTCTGTCATGAAGACAGACAACTCAACTTGAGGGGCAGCAATGGGAACTTCATTCAGGCCCTGTGAACTGATAAAACAGGAGCTGTGAAGGTCTTTGTTTGCGAGGAAAAGTTGTTCAACCATTTCCCAGGAGGAAAAGGAAAGGGTTTGCTCTCGCAGAAGGTTTGTTCATATACCTGTGCGAAGCAGCCTAGGAGAGAACTGACATCTTTGCTGTAAGATCAGATCTCAGAGCCACCAATCAAACAGCAGTCCAACCTTAATATGCTGATGCAGCGAATTTCCGGATCCTGATCACACTAGGCTAGGGAGTCATTCTTCTCAGTGATAAAGTCGGTGAATGCACTCTTGAGAAGATAACAAATTAAAAACCAGCTGACTCGACTCCATTGGAGTGAGGAATTCACTGCTGACCCAGTACAACACAATTTCTACCACCAGTCAGTAATCACTGAAGAGGTGGCCAACTTCATTTCATAATTGTAAAACTATTCCTAACGCGGTGTTAGCACAGCTAAATGCTAACTGTCCGATTTACATCATGCGAATCTACTAAAATTGGTAACGACTTCCTCAACTGTTTATATCCTGAGTCTTCCTTATTTGAAAATTCAAAGATTCTACAGCAAATTAGAAATTCCCAAAAGTGGTGTATTATTTAAATGACCAGAAATGTGAAAAGAACTACATAACCTAGAAGTTTACTCCATTGCGAAAATACGTTTTATTTCTCTAGAACTGCCACTAAAATATCTAGTTTTTCTATAGTTGATGTATCACTCTGGTGGAAAGTAAAGTCGACATCTTCTATAAATCAACTACAAAAATATTAGGAAAATAATTAGCAGAGTAATTATTGCGAGACTTGTGTTCTAGACTTAGAAATTGCTCTTGGATAAAAATATCTTATATTTACATAGTGATTTTTCAGCTTTCAAATAATGTTTTGAAACTTTTCAGATAATTTTTTTCCAACGTACACAACAAAGTGTAAGAGGCATAAACTATGATCCTCATTTAACAGATAAAGCAAATATGATTAACTCTGCTAAATCCCTGCCTTTCTATTTCTATTTCTAGTACTTTCCATTACTTACAGTCTATGAATATTATTAGGTTGACCCACCTGAAACTGCTAACATTTGACCATTTTTAACTTACCAACATGGCAATTTTATAAAGCAATATTTTCAGCTTTATCGTCAATCATGATACAGCTGCTTCTTTTGCTTTTTCTATTTTTCAATTTGCTTGTTTTTAGCAATATATCTAGCCTCACTTTTACAAATCCCCTCAATTATTTTCTCTGTTTCTACTGAGTAGACAAAAAGATAAAGTGGAAATAAATACTAATAACAGAAGCCCTAGCCTATGAAAAGCCAATGAAGGTACACATAAAAAACTTACCAACAAACAATTAGGAGATAGATTTGGCTGCGTTTTCAAACGGGGTTGTAGCAAAAACCCTGTTCATACTATTCAGAAAAAGGAACTATTTTTGTCAATTCTAATTTCAAACTTCCACAATAGTAATTAGCATTGAGAAATGATTAGAGTACAATCTATTATATGTCTCTGGAGAAATTTGCACTCTAAATGCTTCCTATAATAACAACAACATTAATAAAAAATAATATTTATTAAGCACTTGCTCTCTTTCAGACACTCTGCTAAGCACTTTACATGAATTACCTCATTTAATTCTCACCATCCCATCAGGGTTGATTTTCCTTTTACACATGAAGAAACGGAGGCTTGAGAGGTTGAGCAAGTTGCCAAAGGTCATACCAGGAATAAGTGGCTGAGCTGGGTTCACACCCACACCCTTAAAACACTACAAGAGACTGCTTCTCCTGACAACTATCCCTGAGACTTCAGAGCCCATCTATCCAGCATTTTCCATCCTCACAAAAGCTCCTAACATTTCTGTACCCTACTGAATCACTCACTCGGCTAAAATTTTTGTGGTTTATCAATTTAAGCTAATAGGAAATTTATATTTTACTGTGAGTGTAAGCATCATGAGGGCCGGCTGTAGGGCCTTCGTATCACCCTGTACTCCCAGCATATAGAACAGTGCCCAGCACATAGCAGGCACTGAAGAAATACTTGCTAAAAAGCTAATAAATAATAATTCTTCCCTGTGTTATTTTCATTTCTAGAGCCTTTTCATTCACCTGTCTTCCCTGGAAGAAAGTAGAGAGCTCTCAACCACTTCCATTCTAGACATCACTCGACTTTGGAAACCTTCCACCACTGCCACAGCCACCACCACCCTCAGCCTTGCTGTAAGCACAAAAATTGATTCATCTCATTGACAAAAATGTGATAAAAGAACCCCAACCACAGAGGTGGAGAAACCACTCTTTCTCCTTGAACAAATGCTGCTTTCTGAGGCCCGTGATTGCTTTTCTTCTCTCGCTAAGGTTCAGTAAGTACCGGAAGCTTGGGCCCAGTGAATATGGGTCAGGTTTGTAACTTAACAACTCCACCCCTTTCATTACCATGAAATCACTTAACAATCCTGCAAGTTCTACCAAAAAAATAAAGTAATTGGTCCCAGCGGTTATTTAGGTGCTGTGGAAGTCTTAAAAACACTATTATCTCCCGCAGTGATTCGCTAGCCTTTCCAGACACCAACCAGCACATGGGGACTTCTAAATTACATACCATAATTGACATAAAATATCTGTCTCATCAGTGAATATCTTTATTAGCATCAAAATCACTCACAACTAGTGTTCCTCAATGTTATTAAACATAACTTGTTCTAGGTGTTGCTTTACTAATTAGTCAGGATGAGCCCGAGGAAGAAAATCTGGGTCATGTTAAATTAATTGGAATGAGCATGAAAATTAGCAGAGCAAACTGCATCAATTTTCTATAGAGAGTCTTTCTTCATGTTGAGAATAAAAATGGATATTATGAGGCATTAACCAAACTGCCTTCTGTGACTGCCAAGAGGTGTGTTACAGTAGCCCAAAATATCACGCTCGCAGATTTTCAGAAGTTAATGAGACATTTCCAGGAATGGTAAATACATGGTGTTAAAATGGGTGTGCCTCTGATGGGAAAATGCCAAGTCATTTCATGTTTATTCAGGCATAACAAGCTCTTCAAAATGAGCATAATTTAAGAGGTGAATAGTGCAAAGAGGGCTAACATTCAACTAATTTTCCTTCAGAAAGAAAAGATTAAATTGAACAAAAAAAATGAATTAAGAGGTTTACAAATCAACAAGTCAGCCACCAGGACGGCAGCCTCTGCGCAGCACCGGCGCGGCAGCCCCCGCCACAAAGTTTTCGAGAAATGTCCCGAAGGCAGGGAACAAAGCGAGCAGAACTGATTACAGCCCCGCTCACCGCCTCGCCGTCTCAACTCTGTTTGGCTTCCTAATGAGCTCACTAAAAACCTAATTCATCTCCCATAACCCTCCTCAGCCCTCCTTGAAATACACCATTATGGAAATTATAGATGAAACATTTCCAGGCTGGGTTCAAACCAGCGCGCCTCGCACTGGCGGGGCCCTGACCCCCACCTGGAGCACAATGGAGCAGGTCCGGCTCCGGCCTGCTCCCGCCGCAGCTTCCAGAATAAAGAGGCCCAGCAAGGTTAAGACTCTTTCTCAGGGTGACAATGATTTCCGCCTTCACGCGCTCCCTCCCCTGAATGTGGGAATTTCGTGGGTTCCTCGGTACATCAGATACAAACTGTAACGCAGGAGAGGAGAAATGAGTTGTACTAATGACAAATCGCTGAAACAGACTAATGTGAATTCCCAGCCTGTTCATGAGGAAACTCCCCGGGTTCCTCATTACATAGAGTCAAATCCTCTCGGCACCTAGCCTGTAACTGGAAGATTACTGAATTGATGGATCCTTAGTTTAAAATGCAGCTGTTTTATTCTGCTTTAGTAATTAATTCTTTTTCCAATACTGTATTGATTAAGCGTAGAGCCTGATAAAGTTCAAACTGAGGAGAATCTCTCGTGGCGTCCTTAGTTGCTCAGGAGAGTCAATGAAAACTTCCTACAATTCCACCTGCCTCCTCAGAGTGCTGATCCAATGAACAGAACAGTTTTTTTCTCATAAATTAGTCAGGCCATGTGGAGCTGTATTAGCTGATAGTTGCTTTTGTCTCTCTACTTGCTGACTTGCTTTTCAGTTTTGCTGGCCTTTGTGTTGTCACACACAAAGTCGGAGTGCAGCTGCCATTCTGAACCCAAACCAAGGTAAAGAACAATTCGTACAAACTACATCCCACCCCCCCCCCCCCCCCGCCCCGTTTTATACAGCTGCAACTCCCTGAGCAGTACAGGGCTCAGTGGGGCCTCTTGGGAGCCAACTTGCTGAGAAATCAGTGCTAAAGCATGCAGACATATTGTAGAACTGGGGGAAAAAAATAATAAAGTAACCTATTTTCTTCAAGGCTCTGCCAGCCTTTTTTGTCCTTTTTTCTTTTTCCCACTCCTGATACAACTTGGGCTCCCCTGTTTTCAGCAATGCGTAGTTCTGTATTTCGTGTTCACAGAGGACATCAAGGGATGACAGAACGCAGGGTAAAGAGAGTGATCAAGAGGCCAAGGCCTGGATCCCGGGCTGGTCAGGTGGCCTCTGTGAATTCGGGAACGTCTAGTAACCACACGGGCGTGGAATGTAACCATAGATAAATGGCCATTGTAAACACAATGGTATTTAGTAATAAGAGGAATCACCAACATGGTGCTCCTTTTCAAAGGGTCACATGTACCGGGGATCAATGTTGGGGAGCAGAACAAGCGCTATAACACAAAGTTTCTCAGATTACAGCCCTACACAATGGATTTTTGTTTCTACAAGGATCATCACGACTGGGAATGCTTTTAGAGCAATGGACTTATTCTCTACCTCCCCTCTGCCTCGCGCCCACACCCCACACACCCATCTACAGTCCCCATCCCGATGTGCATAGGCTTCATTCTCTGCATGAAAACAGGTCAAAGACGTGTTCTAGCCCATGAGCTGGTGGAAAGTACATCGTTGATTTTTTGAGTCAACTGCAACATACATTTATAGGAGAGCTCATATTGTTTGCTGCTTTTTAACTCGATTTCAGAGGGTGGGAGTCAGAGTAAAGGTCTGGAATAATTTTAGGAGGATCCCTCAAGTTTTCATCATTTAATACCAGATCCAAAGCTAAAACCGAGCTAGGATCCTGTGAGCAGAGTGGCTGGGACTGTTTTCCACGTTCTCTCAGGGGCCTGAGCTGACAGTACATTCCCCACCTTCACAGCATTCCTTCCTAGGTCAAAAGGTCATCTCTCACAGACGTCTCCAGCAGACACTCAGTTGTCAAAAGGTTGCATCATGTGATCTGGGCAGTCACTGCTCACAAAGCTCTTTCCTCATTGGGAAACAAACTTTGCAGGTCTAAATAATTTCCGCATTAAAAAATGTGTTTTCCTCCCTCCATCCCTACTCTTCTCTTCAGTTTTAAACAATGAGGTCAGCAGTGGGCACCACGTTTATCAGCAAAGGTCCCATAGATCACTGGGGTCAAGATTCCACCACTTTTACCGGACTATATTATGAGAAAAAATAACTGCCAGAGGTGATGTTGATTTCCTGTACTCAAAAAGAAAACAGGTGTCCCTTTTCCAGGGGATTTCATGTAAAAGGAAAATCCCATTTTTAAAGCAAACACACATCTTCTGAATAAATAAGAAATTGCAACTAGAAAAATTAATCTAAAAGAAAATACCAGAATCTTTTGTAAAATCATTGAAAAAGTTAAGATGGAGTTTTTGGATAAATGTATATTTGACTGCATTTAAATGACCAACAATGCACACAGTGTGTGACAAGGTACAAAACCAAAAGCGAGTTTGCTCAACAATCAGAACTTATGCAAGCACAAAGTTTACCATCAGTGATGTTATAAATATAAAAGTCCCAATTACTAGGGAGCAGGCTTTGCCTTTTTTTTTCAATTTCCTGCTGCCTAGATGAATAATATAACGATTTTCTCATTGTCGACGATTGTTACTTAGAGCAGCTTGAAGCTCTCACATGCAATCCAAAATGAGTCATTTATTTCTAGAAGGGAGTCAAACAAGTCTATCAACATTGCTTCTATTTATAAATTATATATTTAAGAGTAAAATAAAATAGTCATGGCTGAAATGTTACATATGGGAGATAAAGAACAAGAGATACTTTCAAATTATTTGGCCTACTCCTACGCAATAGAATTTAAAGACACTGATAATTTTTGTGTGAACTAAGCAATTTGTGCATTCGTTTATTCAAAAGAGCTTAATTAAATACACTCAGAAATGGGATCCAAGTTCTTACCTGTCTTTAGGATACTAAGGTTTGCAGACATATATTTTCCTAAGGCAATATCTTCTTTTTAGTTTTTAATGATCAAACTTTCCAAAAGTATATTTTTCAAAACTCATCTTTGGGGCTTTCACATGTCCACTTTTGGCTCCCTTGCAATTAACAGGAACTGACAAAGATGCATATTCTTACGAATGTGTGTAGTTTCGCTTGGTATAATCTACTGACTTTAAAGACCCCAGTTTTATAAGCTTTCCTTCGGTAGGTATTTCAGTGTTCTAAAAACAGTGTTATGGGCTGTTAAATTAAGCACATGTTCTACATTGACATTTTCGTTCCAGGAAGTTGTCGTGTGCCAAATTTGCCAGTTTAGTATCTGTAACCCTGGAGCATGTGCTCTATGCCTTTTTCATGGGGTGTTTGAAAGGTAACTGAAAATAAATTAAACAATTATGACAGAGACTCAAATAGAAAAAGATATATTACATGGGAGGATAAATTGGTATCTGAACTTTTTACAGAAGTTTGGGTGGGATCCAATGAAACAAGGTGAATAAAATGAACGTGTTTATGATCTTGTAATGACTTACAAGCTTATCACCGTTTCTGGTACTGCGAATCTGACACTCAGCATTGGGCATTAGCTATAGAATGCAAGGATCCTGTACAATTCTAACAATTGGAGAGAATGGGCCTAAAAATAGGAACTTGGGGGCCAGAATCACACTTTTTCTGCCAAAAGAATCTGGGAAGAAAATAGGTACCTAATAATGAAGTGGCATGAATTTAATTATCGTCTATTTTGAGTATCACACAGTTTGTCGCCCTATCAATCAAGAAAGGAAATAACCAAAAAGTTAAGAATTCCCTACAGAGAATATAGGATGCAATTAATAATTTTAAATAGGCATGGTTAGACTCCTGCCCAGATTTGCATCTGATCCTCCTAGGTGGTGTGACTATCCATATCTACATTTTTCATACCTATTACTACCTCTCTTGATCATAGGACTTCAGCTGCAGGCACTTCGTCTCTGAAGGCAAAATAGGCCTTCCCACTGGGTGCACACAAATATTCTTCTAAGTGTGACTATGGAGTAAGGACTCAAACAGTTGGGAGATGGGGGCCCAAGCGACTGGGGTGCCTCCTAAGAAGAAGCTACATTAGAGAATCACAATATATCAAGATGCCCTAAGAAAAGGTCACATGATCCCACAGTGGAAGTGTTCAAGGGCAGAGATGCTAATTTATCTCTCCTCCAGGAAGCAGACTAGTCTCTATAATGCATAAAATTCTACATCAAACAACGACTGCGCCACATCTGTGAAATACCTTTAACATACAGGTCTTTAGGTAAAACCACCAAACTACTACATATTAGGGTTCTTTGGTTGCAAAGGTATCCAAACTCAAAACACATTAAGAATATTTCAGAAGTCGCTTGTTACCACATCTACCTTGTCAAGTCCCTCATTAGAGACCCGAACTGGCATCAAATCTTTCAATACCTACAGTTAACATTTAAAACAAATTCTAAAATAACCAAATTATTTCACTGAAATAAACTATACAAGGAGGCAGGAATTCTGGGCCTTTCGGGAGATGTTTGGAGAAGCTTAGAATTATAGTCACCAAACCAGTTTTTCTGAAACCCTTTTCAAAAGTGTAGCATTTCCTGTTAACTTTTGAAACTTTAGATCTCTCACTGTAAATAAAATAGCAGCCACAAAACATCATAAAAGAACTTTAAAAAAATCTCAAAACTGCTTAAAAGAAGTAGGCAGAATACAAAGGAAGTCAATACAATTTTGTACATTCAAGACGAGGCATTTTATTTCTCTAAGTGAACTGCTTAAAAACATAGGGGAAGTGACAGCTGAGACTAGGACTTATAGCTCCTGACACTTTAGAGTCAGTGATCTGCTCAGAAGCCCACTAAAATATTTTCACTCTGCATCAACAGCAACAAGTTATAATAAAAGACACAAGAAATTTCCACAGATCCCAATGCCCAGGGTGGGCCAGTGAGACCTATGAAGCAGAACTCTTTGATCTCTATTTCGACACACTTTGCATGTGGCACTAACCTGACAACTTGGTCCTTCCTCTTACTGATGTCTTTCGAATAATTCTGATGCCCATCCAGCATAAGAATTGCAGGGACTAACTATCATTGTAGTGTATCTATATATTTTAACTTGTCTTCTTAGAGAAGAAGTGGATTGCTAAAGTAGGCCTAGAAAATGACTTGAGAATGTCCCTTCTTCAGTGACAAAAGTTGTAATAATAAGAAGCAGAAATCAATAAAGAGATTTAGTTGCAAAAATATAAGCCCACAGAAGGAAGGGTAGACCCCCAAGATGTAGTCAAAGAAGTGGAGGGAAAGCCTTTTACATGGAAGACTGGAACATGCAACTTTAGTCCCTTCTTACTTTGTGGTCTTATCCTATGATCGTGGAGACTGAACAGGTCAATATTTAAAATCAAAATAAATACCTATGTTCATCTTCTGCAACTACCTGGGAGAAATTCCAACCAGATCCTTCACGAATTCTAATTTTAACCTGGTAAGGACAACTAAATGGTATGAAATCTACATTTAAGGACATTTGAAGAATTTATCCAAACCTATCTTCTTCTGTTTAGTTCTACTATGTGCCATACTGATTTTCTAATAAACGTTAGGTTTTCAATTCAGTTGGTCTAACCATATGTTTATTGGAATATATGAGAAATTTGGGAACCAGTGATTTTTGTACCTTCATCATCATCCTATTCTTCAAGATAATGATTTAGAAAACTTTCTTTGTTCAGCTGACTCTTGAAACAATATCAGAAAAATGTTGGAGGGTTCTGTGTGGCCTTCAGGGAATGTGGTCAGATGCCAATTCTATATGCTATCAATAATTTCCCAAGATTATACATGAAACCTGCCACCCATACATTAGAAACCTGCCACCAAATTAGAATTTATAGGGTAGATTTCTAGAAATGAGTTTGATCTCCAATGCTGCTATGCCCTACCATTGCATCAAACAACTTTAGAGAAATGTCTGGGTATATGACAGAAAATATCAAAACCCACCTGAAATTTTCAGGATGGGGGAAAACACCTCCAGCCCCAATTTCTGGGATGACAACAGGTGTCTGATACCATTGACACCTCTTCTTGTAGACAGAGAGTGGTCAAGTGGTTAAGTGCATGGGATTGGGGGTCAGAAAGACCTGAGTTAGAAACTCGGCCCAGCCACTTTCGAGATATTCAAGGAAAGGAAAGTTACTTAGCTTCTCTAAGACTCAGTTTTCCCAACTGAAAAACCTATGCAAGGTTATGAAGATTAAATTACACTAAATATACATAGCAGAATATCTGGCATAAATAGTTGTCAGATACTAGCTGTGATAACGATGATGATTCTCCTATTGCTGCCAGATTTGGGCGTATATATCAAAAGTACTTTTTCTTGATCTAGCTTTTTTTTCATTGTACTGTCATATTGTAGCTCTTGGGCTACAATAAAGATGTTGTACTAAACAAAGCTGGCATCTGAAAGATAATGATCAGATCCCAGATAGCACTTTTTGAAATTCTTAAACAAGAAATTAGCTCACATATCACATCAGTTTTTCTCTTGCCTAATAACATATGACGCATTATAAGGAGGCCATGAAAAATAACTACTGTAAAGAGAAGAAACATCTTCAGCCAAACGACTCTTGAATTGCAAGATGTGAGTCAAAACTCTTGCTTAAGTCAAATAGCTCTTAGACCAGAACTGGTCAAGTTATGAAACAAAACAATTTGTGTAATGTCCAACATATGAAAAACTGGATCAAACAGATTTCATGGTGAGTTAGGCAGTGATTTCTTAGAAGAGTATTTAGTTTATAAAAGCAGAGAATGAACAGATATTAAGATCCAGTGATGACTTGTTATAGTATCTCAACCAAGTAAAATATTATTTTTTTAAACTTAAGAAATCAAAAGAGAAAAAATTGCCTCATTTGTGTCTCCATACAATATATCAAATAAATAGAAAACTAGGAAATTAAAGATGACTTTGCACATGTCCATTTATTTTCAGAGATGAAAACAAACTGCCAATTCAGAGGTACTATATTTAGAGTATAGTGCTGATAAGAAATCTCTGTTTGTATAATTATGTAACGATATAACATACATAAGTTGGTAATACTGAAAATATCCACTATTGTAAACAAACAAAATCTGTATCATTTACAAAAATTTAGAAGAAAAGAGACTATATGAACCATATTAGGAAGCCTTATAAGTGAATGATGCAATAAAACACGTTTATACAGACAAAGTGAATTGAGAAATTAAAACAAATTTAGATTAATTTATTATTGGTATGGAAAACGAAATATGGATTTTTATCTTCATTAAGCAAAATAACTGAAAAATTAGTCAACTCCGAACTTGATTTTAACTGTGTAGACACCATCTAGATTGTTCCAGAACTTGAGCAAAAGAAAGTATAGGAAATTACTTACACATGGGAAATTTTTATTGGATTGCAGTATCAAAGGTCATTGTCTTTAAGAAATCCTGAAACTCTATAGGTTTTAAGAAAGTCAGGATTAACTTCTCTTTAAACCACAAACCCAATCCAGTGAGTAAAAATCAACAAACAAGTGCATTTCTAAAGAGGGAATAAATTATCTATTGTCTGCTATCATTTCTTAGGCAACTAATTCCTATTGAAATGTTGAATGCAAAGATAACTAGATATTTACAAATGTACTTTTTAGATCTTTACAAAAGCACAGGAAACTATGAACATAGCATACCAGACGATTTTGAAATTATGGCTTAATATTCTCATTCCTATGATCACTCACAACCTAATATTGTGTCAAAGTTTTCAAGACTGGGTCATCTAGAGATCAGAATTACTCACATGATCCCAATTCAAAGTATATCCTTTCAAAAATGCATGATGTAAATTCTGGAAGCTCCTGGGCAGGCTGTAGTTCAAGCACTTCATCTAGTGCATGGCAGACAAACATGAGGTCATAGGACGTGGGCATGTGGCTTCATGCTTTTGAAACTACTATATGCACTGAAATACATCTCTGGAGATTTGTCAGGAACAGTACTGGAAGTCAAGAACTAAAGAGAGTGTCAAGAAATCCTTTAGAGAAAAAATATTGCCAAAGAGAAGAGGAAGCCTTGATTGGTTTTTATTCTGTGGTGGGGCAGAAAATAACTTTCTCAGGATATGGAGGATACCTTTAAGTAGGTCAGGAGCTCTGGAGAATTTGAACAATACCTGTGTCTGACACTATGGTTTGAATATTGCAGAGGTATCTTTCAATTAAAGAGCGCGGTTTTGTTTTACTGCTTCTCTATTTTCAAGCCAGATAAAAACAAGATGCTAAGCCCATTTACAGCTAAAAATAAATCATCTTGACTTAATTTTTTTTTTAGCCCATCTAGTGAGCATTTCTATTAGGTTGCAGAGGTAATTAAGTGGTGTTGGTGAGCAAATTAAAAAGGAAATTGGAATGAACACTTTCGAGAAAGTATTTTTTTATGCACACAAAAGTATCTTTTCAAAACCCACAATATGAAATATTCACTAATTCTCCAATTTTTTGATCCAGATGGAGATGTTACTAATAGAATTAGTAGATTTTCTTTGGGTGGCAGAATTCTTATTATCCCCAAAGCCATTGATGCAAAAAGCAAATAGTAGAATGCAAATAAGCATTATTTACTTATTTACAATTACATGAAATTGGTGATTATGAAATAAGAGTTTTGGCAAATCTTAGAAGAAAAGTAGTCTCATTATTTTATGGTTCTCACCTCTTGTGTTCTTTGCCACTTCTAAGTACAAGAAGAAGAGAACCAAGTCTTTAGAATGTGCCAATTTAATTTCTGACTTCTCCCCTCCCTACTCAAAGACTGACCCCATGGATCTGACCAACATACATGAAAAAAAAAAAGTTGGAAAAGAAATTACTTTTTGAAAGCCTAAGTCACTGCTTTAAAATGTTTAACAAGTGGCATATGAGAGCTCAGGCTCCAGTTTAAATTGAAGAAATAAAAATAAAAGGTTGTAATAAAGAAATAATAGAAGGGTGGCAGCCTTTTGATTAGAGAGATGACATGAGGGTTTTAATGACTTTCTCCGGACAGTCAGTTGCCTTCATTAAATTTTACACCATTTGTGAACCAAGTGCCTTTTTATGCAAAATTCACTTTGCAGGTAAAGAACAGGAGAAAAATTAAGTGGTCTTGTCTTAATTCTTCTGTTTCCTTTCTCTACGGTGATAGGGAGGTAATTGACTCTCTTCAAGGTCCAGCTGCCTCATCCAGAGAAGGGGGATAAACCTGTGAAATTCTTGGGGAATTAAATGAAAATCTACGTAAGAATGTATTAAAAAACAGAAATGTAGGGTTTGCTGGTTCGGATCCCGGGTGCGGACATGGCACCGCTTGGCACGCCTTGCTGTGGTAGGCGTCCCACGTATAAAGTAGAGGAAGATGAGCATGGATGTTAGCTCAGGGCCAGTCTCCCTCAGCAAAAAAAGAGGAGGACTGGCAGTAGTTAGCTCAGGGCTAATCTTCCTCAAAAAAACCCCAAAAAAACAGAAGTGGAGAGTATCACTTGGTAGATGTAATTTGGATTTTGAATGATATTATTTAAAATTAATAGATACAGCACGTTAGAGTTGGAAAAGACCTAGGAATCCCCCAATATCCTCGTCACACAGAGATTTTAGGTCAGTGTGTGAGTGCTTAAAGAGATGATGATAATATGGAGAACAACCAACATTTAATAGGGGGTTATTATGTGCCAGGCATACATTATCACCTCACTCATTCCACCAAACTCCCTTACAAGGTATGAACCTGGGCTGCAGGTGACTAAGACTGGAAGCTTGCCCTGCCCCTCCCACTCTGGAGTCTGAGCCCGTAACCTCAGGGCCTCCCAAAGCCACCCCATACTGGGCCTTCGATGTGCTAACTGGAAGAGCCATGTGCAGATTCTGCTCAGCTAAACTCGCTCCATTCTCGCCTTCAGGTAGATGATAAAACTTAAAAGTGCAAAAAAAAAGAAGAGTGAGACAGCATCCAACTTAGCACAGAAGCATGGTGCAGGGGAAACTGAGACTTTTCGCCTCAAACTTCTGCCAGACTTTCACCGCTTTCCTGAGCCGCCTTTGCCTACAAACCCTATCTCTGTTTGTATGTCTACGTGAGAGGACGAGGACCAGGGGAAAATAGAAAAGCAAAGTTTCTTGAGCTATTTTTACTGTATCCTGAAATAGGAATTCACGGAAAGTGATATGGCTTGAAGTTTGAGTTATAGATCCCAAACTAATAGAGTCAGCAGCCATATGCATATGATTATGGAGCATGTTATATTATCTATGCCTGGCCCACCACTTAGAGCTTCAAATATATTATCTCATCTAATTCTCACAACATCTCTATATAGGTATAGTAATTCTCATTTTATAAATGGGAGAATTTAGGCTTACAGAAGTTAAATACGCCACCTAAGGTCACACCATGTGTGACAGTCAGGATTCAGACCTCGGTCTAACTCCGTGCTCCTAAGAACAAAGTTATATGCTTTTGAATTTTGAATTATAACTTCCCTTAAATCTGTAGGAGTTGGCAGGATCTCCAGCCATGTGCTTGGACCTGCTTTCTTGTGCCTAACTGCTCAATTCCACATAAAACTCTGTCACAGATTTGGTGACCGACACTTTCACAAACTCAACCATTTTTGGTGTGCTAACATTCCTAAGGAAGAATGAAACGCTAAGTCAACACTAACAACATCTACAAAGTTGCTACAAATTATTAGCTATTAAACAATTGTCAAATTGAAACAGCAATGTATTCAAGCAATGTCTACTTATCACAAACCGTACAGAGCCCTTAGCTAGCTTTGAGGGTGGTACAGAGAGCCGATCTAGAGAGCTAGCACCAGGTGAACGACCCCAGACCCTCCATAATCAAGATTGATTTCTCAGCTTTTGTTTTCCTTACCTCCTGCCGTCAAGGGCACCATAAAAACTCAGCAAATGTTATCAGATAACATGCCTAAAAAGAGGCTGGTAAGTTTAAGTAAGTAAAAAGTTTTTTAAAAAAAGTACACTCGTGCAGATGAAAAAGTTAAAATGTCACAGCTTCAGAGATTACTGTCTCTAGAAGGATGCTGTATGAGGCAGGAAAAGGTCCAAGAACTCAGGGGTTTCGCCATCCACCTACAAAGCAGCAGGTTTTAAGGTTCCTGACAACGTTCAAAGGGAAGCTCCCCTGATATTTCTGCCTTAAATGCCCAGCATATGGAGCAACACAGCAATGTGTAACAGTACCATTTTTTTCCTCTAATTTTTAAAATGTCTGACACATTACTTTTCAGTGTAATTTTATTTCAGCCAGGGCCCAATTTTTGTTTTCTCTTTGGCCAGCTGAAATCAACTCATGTTTTATACTGGCGGAAAATGAGCAACTAGAATTCCATTTAGAATAAGAAACATGGAGAAAACGCTCATCCATTCAGTGGCTGATAACTCTGCTGGGATGTGCAGCTCATGTGTATAGAAGCATCAAAATCTGGATGAATAAAGAACAGAAAACCCACGTTTCTACTCTCAGGTTTGCAAGTTGATCAATGGTATTAAAGATCATTGGCTCTCCAAATATGTCCATGTTCCTTTCTATAAAATAAGGAGGACATTCTTTAGAAGGGTTCCAATTTTCGGAGCTAATTGTTGGAAAGAGTTCAAAACCTTGTAGAAAAACTTCTTGACCAACAAGACAAAATCAGGCTTTTTCTTACCATACTGCAAAGACAGTCTCAGTTGTACCACTAACCTCTGCTTGCTCATTTTGAAATTGGAAACATAAGCGTACCCAGCCTAATTTTCCCTCCTACAGCCAAAAGAAGGTGACACACTAATATGGGTAACACCACCACAATGCTCAGGAGTAGAATGTATGGACACAGAAGGCTTGCCCCTTACCTAATGACCAAGAAGGACTGAAATTCTGGACCTCCTGAACGCCCCTGAGCGTGATGCCTCCCGGCATCCTCCAACAGTAAGGAAGAGTCAGAGAACATTTTATTGCCAGGAGAGACAACACTCGCCTCATGGCAACCAGTTCTAACATTCTGCTAATATGGAGATCCCAGAACAGCTAGATGCAGGCAGGTTGGGGTTTTGCAGTTTCTATTTCCTAGAAATTTCTCGATGGGTGGGCAGTATATCCAGTCCATTGCTCACCATCTGGAGCAAGCAGGGCCCGAGCCATCCACTCCCAAATGAGGGAAGATGATTTCTCTCCTCCGCCTCACCCCTCCTCTATGGATTTACCATCCAGCCTCAACTCAGTGGCTTCTTTAAAAAAGAAACAAAGTTTGCTTTTGGGGAAGGAAAGTATAGCATATGCTATGCATCCAACTAAGTATTGATACAACTCATAAGAGGCTTCTGCTGGGATCTACATTTATACATTTTTGAGGGTGTAACAAATGTGCTGGCGTTGAATCACACACTCAAGGAATATTCAGGGCCCATTGTTTGACGAATACAGTGAAGTATAACTACAAGGATAGCCGGGTTAACAGAACATTCTGTGCAAGTATAGCTGAAACCCACGAGTCTTCCGACCATAGAGGAAATTGCTTTTTACGCTACTGAAAATTGATCCTGAGCCCATGCTGACCTACCTTTTAAATACAAGATGCAAGAAGACTCCCTAGGATATTAAACGCTGTCTGAAAGTACTTCAAGGAAAAAGCAGTCGAGGACAGTATTTTCCAGAGTGTGTACCGAGGAATACTGGTCTCCAGAGATAACGCCAAAAAGGGTTGCAATGGTTAAGTGAGTCTGGGAAGCTCTATGTCTCTACCCCTTGCAGACTTAAAATGCACATTAGCAAATTAGAGGATCTGAAAATTCCTCTACTAAGGAAACCTTGCTCTACCCCAGCTTTCAACCTATTTAACCACAAAGTCCTTTTTATCTTTTTTTTAAAGTAATGTCTATTTAAATATCCTTGGAACCATAGTTTTCCAAATATTGAAGAAGATATATTTACTCAATCCTGTTGAGTCATTTCTAGTTGTTAATAATTATAACAATGCTATAAAAATTTACAAAAATACGTCCTTGTATACATTCCTGGAATGATGTTATAGACACAGACCTTTGTCAATTACAATTAAGTGCTTAAATTACTTTACAGGGAATGTCCAAGATTTTTTTTCAAAGCTATTTGAAATTTGCTTCTTCTTCATTCAAAAGAATATCCACTCTTTCAAATAGACAGTATTTCAGGCAAGCATACGAGTCTGCTATTTTGACTGTGGAAGACATAGTGGAGAATTCATCATTGGCATTCAAAAGGAAGGCGATTATGTCACTACCCCCATTCAAAAATCTTCAATAGGTCCCTATTACCTATCAAATCAAGCACAAACTCTCCAGCCTGCTATTCAATATCTTTCACACTATGGACTCAGTCCTCCTTTAAAAAAAATATATAATAATAATTATTGAAGGCTTCCTATGTTACCACAGAGCACGATGGAAAGCAGAGGGGGAAGACGTGGAAACTGTCTTCAAGAATCTTACAGTCAAATAGGATAATAAATAGGTCATGTAACCAATTATACCGTAGTACAGGGACAACCTGATTGTCACAGAGAGAACCAGAAAAAGGTGCAATGGGACTTCAAAAGAAAGGAATTACTTTCCACTAGGTGAGCCTGGGGCTAGCGGCAGGGCTTAGGGCCAGGCTCAAGGCAGGGAGATGCTCTTCTGCCTCTGTATCCCATAACTTCCCTTTTCTACATATGAATGCAGGATTTCATTTTCAGGTTCCTCATTATGATGTCAGTTGTACAGGGTCAGTTTTCAACTAGTTTAAAAGCAACTTTTAAATAAAAAAATATTTATAACATTATTTACTATGAACCAGTATAAAATTACTGTCATTTTATATAAACCACATCATTTAATCCCTACCCCCCAAAATCTACTAGATTAGATATTATTTATTACTCCCATTTTACAGATATGAAGTAGAGGATTGCGCGTGACAAGTGACAGATCTGAGGATTTGAAGGCAGGCGTGTCAATGCCAGAAGCCACTTCTTTAACCACTACGCCACATTGCCCATAAGTGCCTTATGCCCCAGAAAGAATCATTATTTACCCAACGTGCACCGCACATTTCTACTTCAACAACTTTGCATGTGCAAACAGATACTCTTCCTCCTCTTCTCCACTGGTTGATAGGTGTCCATATTTCAAAACTCATGGCAGGGAGAACTCTAGGGAAACTCAAAGAGAAAACTCTAGAGCCAAGGGAGAGGCCTGCGTGTTATTCTGGCCTCTGTCCTCTCCCCTTCCTCCTACACATAATCTCTCTATCAGTCCTCTCCCCTCCACCTCTACTGCCACTGCCTTAATTCGGCCCTCATCTGTCTTCTGGACTATTAATCCTTATTCTGTATTTAGTTTTGCTTCCCTCAAATGTGTTCTCCACATTCTAAAAGAGCCTTTTTAAAAATGTAAATCTCATCATAAACTCCTCTTGCTTAAATTTCTTTAATGGTATCCCCACATCAGCAGGGTTTCCCTGGGGCATGGATTAAAACTTCAGGTTCCCAGGAGCTCCCGTGGAAATCCTGATTCTGTGTGCCTAGGGTCTGCCTGGGAATCTGTATTTCGATGCCCCTTAGGAGCTACTTATGGCCAGGAAAGTTTGGTAAACAGTGCTCTACAGGATTAAGGATAAGCTTCTTAACGTAGTAAACACGAATCTTCACATACAGCCTCTCCTCGCCCCTCCAGTCATCCTCTTCACCATGCATTCTCTCACAAACAGCAATATCAATCTGCTTCTTGCTCTGAAGATACCACCCTTCGCATTTCTGGGCCTTTGCATTGGCTCTTCCACCTGCTCGCCATATCCTCCTTACCTTGTTCACCTGGAAACCACCCACTGAGGGCCATCAAAACCTTTTAAAACATCCCCATTTCTGTGAAGCCTTCCATAAATATTTCAGACAGAATTAATCACTACTCTTCTGAAATACCTTACAACCTGTATGTTATATGCAACATTAGAAGCATGTATATTTATCGCTTTACATTTATGAGTTACTTACTAAAGACTATAAAGAGGAGAGATACCACATCTTATTAGCTTTGTATCTCTAGCATCTAAGATGGGGCTTGACACCAATTACATGGTCAATAAATGTTGAATGAAGATAAGATTTTTGGAGTCCTACATTAGTCAGTCACCAAGCTAGACTTTTTAAAAGCTAATGCTTATTTAATCCTAACAATTACCCTATGAGGTGGTTATTATTCCCATTTTACAGATGAAGAAACTAACATGCAGAAAAATCGCTGCTTAGAAGTGGCAAGGCACAGACAGGTGTTCAGAGCTGCCTGCTTCTGAAGCTGCATTCTTTGAACACCACACTGCCTCCAAGTCAACGAGCCTGTCTCCATCCACGTCCCCTAAAACTGAATAGCTGCCTTGCATGCGAGTTATTAGTATACTCGCCATGGCGCCTCCCATCTCCTCCTGGGAGAGGGTAAGTTATTGATGGCAGGGACCCTTGTGATTTCCATATTTTTATTCCCATAATGGCTTACTCAATAAATATCTTTGTCTACTGAATTTAAGCAGCATATATGCAGAAAAGGTCTTGAGAGATTGAGAGCTTCCTGCCTCCAGATAGGTGTGCGTACCTACACATCAGCCCCAGTACAAGACAATCTGTCATAAAAAGATGTCCATAAGATTTCAATAATCCATGATTTATCAACTTTTCTTCATCATTCGCATTTAGTACATAGAAATTTTGGAGGTTTTATTTTAGCGGATGGCATTTGTTACAAATGTTAGTTGGAAGAGGAAATATGAAATTTTACACTCCTAGTCTACTTTTGTAAATCTTCAAACCTAAAAAAAAATGAATGCTTGGTTTTGAGGCCACAGGAACATCTCTAGCTGGTAGCGAGGGTTAAGGAATAAGTGTTTTGATTAAGCAAATATTCTGTTGACTAAAGGGTAATCAGTTAAATTTGGTATGAATTAGCAGTCTAAAAATAATTAGAACCTGGTTGAATATATTTAACTGTGAAATTCTCATGAAAATTATTTAGACTTTTTGGAATGATCTGGAATGCATTTCAGGGGAAGGTACAGTCTCAGCCTCTGTAATGATGATCATTTATTAGTCTACTTGTGAAAAATAGAAATTCCAACAGAGAGACGTTCTAATTGATTAGATAATGGATAACGGAGAGGTTGGTCTGTGTTTACAAAATACACATCATACTTCGGCGACTGAAGAGTCATCTCATGTTAATATACCACCTTAGATGTCCTACACCTTACTGTGACATTCTACCATCCTCAGATAATAAACTCTAAAAGGCTAGTTATTTTCTTGCCAGACCAGGAAGAAAAAGGCTCTCCTCATAAACAAAAGCAAGAAATGAAAAAAAATTATCTCACTGCATATTACAACTAGCCTGTAAAATCAAGAAATAAAACGTTCATGTTACACCCCGATTTAAAAAAAAAACAAAAACTTGCAGCCTCGCTCTATGTTAAAAGATAAAATGCACAAATAAAAAATGAGACCCATGAATGTAAACATTAGATTCCTGGAGCTTGAATTTAAAAGATCAACCAAGTCAGTCCTATTTCACAGGTGAGCAAAAGACCGAACTGATTAAGGGATGCATCCAAGGCCACAGAGCTAATTAGTGGCAGCATAGCACGGGGGCAAGGGAACAGAGGAACCAACAGTTGTGGGTTCCAGGCAATGTTATGTGCTTAATACATGGAATCCCTCTTAATCTAATCTCCAGGACAGGCTCGAGGGTGAGGAGTTTCTACCCCACTTTGCAGGTGGAGAAACTGAATCTAGCAGATGTTGAGTAAAACTGGGATTTGAACCCATGTCTCTCTGCCTCCTAAATTGTGCCCTTTTTAGTGCAACCTTGACCCTGGAGCACGGGCCTCTGGACTCACAGACCGAGATTCTAGACAGAACCTCAAGCAAATAAAAAAGAGCTCAATACAAGGTTTTGTCCCATCACCCAAAATAATTATACTTACTCAAAAGCCAACTATGGAAAAACTGGAGGACACAGGTAGGGAATCAACAAAAGCATGTGGGGCCTAAAACTTCAAGAATTACCACCAGACTCTTTACCTGTGTGTGAAGACCAATGACTACCCCCAAGGTCAATCTCATCCTCAACAAGGAGTGCAAGCAAAGTGGACGCTGAGTTCATCATGGGAAACTATTTGCCACATTAAGCAATTTCCCTTATTAGGTTCACCATTACATAAAAGACATGTCTATACTTGCTTTTATATAGACAACATAATGAAAAGAAGTGCCATCTTGAAATTCTGACCATATGTACATAATTTGAGACAACACTAAAGGACAAATAAGACATATCCCATGTTAAGTAGTATCTTTTTTTTTTTCTTTTGAGGAAGATTAGCCCGGAGCTAACATCTGCTGCCAATCCTCCTCTTTGTGCTGAGGAAGACTGGCCCTGATCTAACATCCGTGCCCATCTTCCTCCACTTTATATGTGGGACGCCTGCCACAGTATGGCTTGCCAAGCTGTGCCGTGTCTGCACCCGGGATCTGAACAGGTGAACCTCCTGCTGCCGAAGTGGAACGTGCGAACTTAACCAACCGCTAGGCCACTGGGCTGGCCCCTCGTGTTAAGTAGTATCTTAAAACACAAATCTAAAGTTTAAGAACCTACCTATAACTGAAAGAAATTCGAAGTTTGAACTGATGGTCTGTTGACTGACTTAAGGCAGTGTTGTACACAACAAAATTTTAGTAAAAGAAAATAATTTTTATTGTCTCTTAAGATTGTAATGAGATTTGATCTAATGTATCAATGTGTCCTTTATGCTCAGACACACATCATAGAGCTGATAATGTGCAAAGTTTTGACCAATTAGTCCACCTTAAAATGACAAAAAGTGAAATCTGTGGATCTTGTTTATTGATTCAAAAGTGGACCTATTATTGCTAGATAACTGAATAAGTGATAATCCCTGCCTTGGAAAAGCAGGGCGAGAGACCAGTAACCAAGCAATTACAACACAAAATATGAACAAGTCTATAACAGAGGGAGAGAGTGCCACCGGCGTGCAGAGAAGGGAACGCTGGCTGATGCCTGGGCAAATCAGGAAGGCTTCTTGGAGTAGATGACATTGCGATTGAGTTTTCATCAGTAAGGATTTCCTAGGCAGAAGAGAGGCAGGGACACTGTTCCTCTCGGTCTCCCTCCCTTTTGTCCCTTTTCAAGACCTGGCTTTTGAGCAAGCTGAGGGACCTTACTGCTGTATAGACAGGATTCTAAAATGGTTCATTTCCTTTTAATGAGGAATTTGATTTTAGTGAAATCCCAGTTATCTTCTTGCTGGTCAGCAGAAAGGGAGCGAACAGCTCAAGACTACCGAGGGATAAATTTGGTAGACAAAAAATGGTTTATATTATTGTCTGCTGTGACATCAAAATATTTTTAAAGGCCAAATTAAAACCAAATGTCAACATAGGAAGACGAATAAAAAGTTATTCTCCCACTACCCCGGCTCAAGAAAAACAATAAGAATTTCAAGAAACTCTCTGAGGGTAGAAATAAGAAAGACAGAGGAAGGGGGAAAATAACATGGCGTCATTATAGACTATTCTTCCCAAGCAAAGTACAGACAATGAAGGGAAAACTAGAACACGTGTATTACAATGTATAGCACCATCAGGCTGTGTTTGATGCTCTGGAGGGCTCCAACAAGTACTGTTCAGCCAAAAATCAATTGAAAAATCAGCATGATAACAGAGCATGAGTTGCCCTATAATAGCCTTAAGACCCCCAAGGCTATGCAAGTCCTTTTCATCTGCCACACTGCACTGACTCAAGGGGAACCTCACTTCCCCTCCCTGAGTCCTGTGCCCACTGTATTTCTAACCTACTGCTTTATCCTCCCGTAGAAAGGGGAACTGACAAGGACTGATGACGTTTCAAAAATTTTTTCTCTTTCTGCTTTCTTCTTTATCTTTTCTTGACATTCGCACTCAAATTCATCCTTTAATATCAGTCATACCCTATTTCCACAACATTAAATGGTCAGGCATAATCTCTGGATCACCTAATATTAGTCTCGTGTTTTGAATGCCTTCACTAATATACATGAAATGCCCCCTAATAAAATCAGAGTTCAGGCTTATGCAAATGTGACATGTAAGCAATTTACAGCATTGTTATAAATATACATATATAGTTCATTCCAAGATTTCATCTCAATATTTCTTCAATCACTTCCTCACAATGTCTGGTTTGTTCGATTTATATTTCTACTTGGCATTTGGTACAAAGCCCCAAAGATAAGATACATCTGTCCCTTAGTCACAGATCTTGGCATTTTTACCTTAACTCAATCGTGAAATGATTGGTTGAAAATTACCTTGCTTATTAGCAGGATTTCCTCATAATAAAACATGTTATTTCCAAACTTTGGAACGTGACAGGAGATGTACCAACTCAGTAGTGACATATTAAAGCTTAAGGAGGACATATAAACACCCTGATCCGTGTGAGGGAAGGAAAAGCTAATTGGAAGTCAGCTTCCCTGTGATTATCAGCTTGTTTATGGGGAGGGAGGACTCCTCTGAATGGCACTGTAAATTCACCCCTGATTATGGCATTAAAACCGGAGCTCATTTCCACAAGATCCCTGAAAGCCCCCCCAATCCATTTTGTTTAGTTACAAAGGGTTGTGTACTGTTTTCAGAGAATGACAGTTTTTCATGCTTTGATTTTCTCCAGTTTCCAGAAAAATTAATCAGTTGCACAAGCCAGTTGTCAGATTTCACTTCCCTCATGGCAGAAAGCACACATATTCATTGTCTGCTATAAGAATAAATTGTAGTAATTTTTCCCCATGTCAATATGAATATTAGACTGACCCAATTAATATGAAATGCTTCTATGCTGCTGGAACAGACAGTGCTACAGAAAGAGCCATTTGCACAACCTGTTCCTGATTATGGGCCATAAGGACACAAAGATGGCACACACATTTGTGGACCATCTGAATTCTTATACGGAAAGGGGAGGGGGAAGGGGGAGCGGCATGACGTTAGCTTGACTGTCGTGGGTCATGTTTTTTAATCCGGAGTATTGGACATGTAACACAGCAACAAGAGCTGATCATTTTGTTTAATCACCTTTTGGATCTTTGCCAGATGGTCTCTATTGAGAGCGCTGCAAACAGAGAGAGATGAAGTGCATCTAACACGCCACCAGAGCTTTCCCGTAAATGTCTGAGAACTGATTCCAACAAGAATTTAGTCTCAGAGCAGAAAGGGATACATTTAAAAACTATGTGCATTAACTATACTTTTCCCCATAGAATCCTCACTTGGCATGAATAATTTACCCACTCTTATGCTAATGGGATCATGAAAGTATCCCTCTGTCTTTAGTGGAGCTATTCTCAGCTTTCAGTAATTACCCCACCCAGTGAAAATAACATGGCTTCTGCATTGAACGGCTGACTAGTACCTGACAATTAGAAAGATCATGGCTGACAGGGGAAGGGTCCAGAACTGGACAGAGATGCTCTGGTAGCCAACGAAGGGTATAGACAGAAAGTACCGCTGGTCATGGGGGGGGATGCAGCCGGGTGGAAAGCGGGGGGAAAAAGGGTGAAAAATTTTTTTTCCGTTGTCAAGCTTTTCTTTCTCTGACTTAGTGTGTATCAAGATTTTACTTAAACAAAAATACGTTCCTCTCTACATTACAAAACGTAAAAGACATTCATGACAAGATTAGTTTTGAAGAAAAAAATAAACAATAGCTAAGAGAAAGAACTAGTTATCTCTAAAGCGCATCTGCACTAAGTATTTATTTGATCAGAATTTTAAAAGATCTAAATAGTGGAAAATCCTCTGCATTTTGCTTCTTGGAGGGGAAAAAAGGATTACCAAAAAAACCCCTCATTTGCAACCTCTGTCCACACAACTCCATGTTAGGTAGTTCACTGTGTAAAAATTATCAGGCTAAAACATCTGGGAAAGAAAGCTATGAAACAGCAGGGAACGTGGCTGGTTTATTGTTTATCTTTTGTTTATGAGGCAGTATTCAAGTTTAATTACTACTCTAAATTAAACTCTAACTGGCATCAGGAGACATCCCTTTACATGACTAAGTTAAAAAAAATCTAGAAATCCCAACTCCGGGTTTTTCAAGTAAGTTGATACATATAGGAAGAAATTACTCAAAATTAACAGCAATTATAGAAAGCTTTTAAGCATTTATGGGCACCATTACATGTTCCTAGAGCATTTATTTATTAGAAGAGTTTAATTTTATTTCTAATGGTTCCTATCCTAAAAACTCCTAAGAAAAGCAACAGAAATTATTTGGATGTTTGCTGATGGTTAAAGGATGGTATTCTTTTTTACTTTATTTGGGGGCAGGGGGAGAGAATGAAAATGCAACATAAATATTCTATATACCACAGCTGCTTCTGTGACAATGTTCCGTTATCAATCACAGTCTCAGAGAATTTTTTGATACAATTAGGAGGACAGGAAGGAAAAGAAATGTCACTGTATTTATCATAACAGTAAGTGACCAGTTTTAGATGAACTTAGCTCTAGGAAAAATAAAAGTTAAAAGCAACTAGCAAAAGATTATGCCAGATGGCATCTGTCATATTGTATTTAGGGTTATTTTAAAGAGATTGCCGCCACTATGAAAACATTCCATTGACAGAGTTTTCCTAGACTGAATAAGAAATCCCAGTAGAACATATTCAGGACCCACCGTAAGTGGGTTTGAGGTTTTTTCCCCCTCCTTTAAACCTATAACTGGAATATTTTGGCGGGGGAGAATACTATTTCACACCTTATATAACTCAAAAGTGCAATACTATTTTAGATCCTTGCTTACCTATAAACACTTACATTCAATACAAAGGGAGTATTTTTAGATTCCAACACCATGATTGCTAAAGAACTGTATAATAGATAAATAAATACCTAGCTATGAAATTCTAGTCTCATTGCCTGGATGATAGATGGGAACATTGATGGAGGGGCTTGGTAGGTAGCAGAGTTGAGGGGAACTATGCTGGCTTATACAGCCTTGTGTCCTGAAAGATTAGAGACATATAGATGCTAGAATGCTAATGTATTTAGGTTAAACTGGGTCTGGCAACAGCATGGTTAACGTGCGTGTGGTGTGCAGTGTGAGCTCAGCAGTTACTGGGCCAACTGTCTCGGTATTTCTGGGAATCCTGCCTATTCACAGTGCAGGGATTGTTCAATTGCTGCAAAATGTACAAAATGAATTTTACAAAAATGAATTGTAAGGAAGGCCCCATTACAACGATTTTACAGCAAAGATGTCAACATCAATTTTTCTTTCATGCATAGCTAATGATTAAAACAGCATATTCCATTTGCCTAAGACAATTTATTTCATATTGGCACATCAAAATATTGAAATACAAAGTTATCTTTACTCTACCCGTTTTATTCATTGCTGCTGAACCCATACCATTGTTCAAACCAGGAAAAATAAAACAAACTTGGCACGAAATACTTAAAACAAAGGCTCATCAATATTCTCCAATTTGTCAACATCTCAATTACAGCACTGGAAAAAATGTAAATTTCATGTGCTCTAAACACTGAGGGGTCTAGTCTCTTGCCAATTCACATGCGTAACTCCCATCAGCGTTAATGGGAGTTACACAAACCCATCAATAATAATAATACTTTGTACATATATTGTGCCTTTCATCTAAGGCTCTCAAAGTGCTCTATGAACAAGGGGGCTGCTTCCTAGTCTTTACTCTGGCAAAATACACAATGAAATACAAAGCAGCTTTTGACTCAGCAGGTAGAGAATTAGGGACCCCAAGCCTTATTATCAAGCCCCATTTTACTTATGGGAAGCCAGACACAAAGGGGGCCAGTTACTTCCCCAGAGCTCCCAGTCTACACCCTAATTTTATCTCTGAAAAACTAGATTTTTTTTTCTTCGTTTTAATGTGACTAGCAAGACAAACTCCGTCCCTCTGGCTTCTTTTAGCAAAAGAAATCAGAGCGAATGAAAGTCTGGTTCATATTTATATAGTTTCCTGCTAGGCATGTGCTATTTGAAAGATACAGTAAAGTCAGCTTTTACATTTTACCAAGTTTGTTTCTTACAATATTTTAAAGACATGATTTTTCCACCTCCTCTCCGTTTGTTGCACAAACACGGAGGAGGAAAAGGTGACCTTTCACCTGTGTAACGGTAGCTCTTTCACTATCAAGTCATAAAATAAGGTATTTTTAGGTTCCAAAGTAAAGATTTGTATGAATCATCTTAGGAGAAATATTCACAAGAATTATAAAGCAACATAAATGCATGTATTGTTTTATAGCATATGGCTATTAAAGTTTAATTTAAAATGTGTATGAAAACACTGTATTTAGTACAATTCCTCCCTATTTTTTCTGTTTATCATAATTTGTTTTGAAACTGAATCGTTTTACAGTTTTCCATATGCCTGTTGTGCTAATAAATTCTGAATAAGCAAGAAAACTCTTTTCTAAACTAAAAACTTGGTTTCCAAAGAAACATTATAACATATTTAATACGCAGAACATAAATTTCCCTCCCAGGTTTTCCATTATACATCAACCCTAAGATTTAACCTAGGATAAGCATATGCGATTTCAGTCAATATCTCTGTTGACTTTGCCCAGAAGCAGATAATTAATCTTTCCCTCAGAAAACTACTCTGGACAATTCGGTGGGACAAAATCTCAAAATGCCTTGAAAACATGTTTAAAAGGCTAATATGGGCACGAGTATGACAAGATAGACTTGTCTGGCTTTCAAAATTTAAACTCTGCTGTAAAAAACAGAATACCCTTCAACATGTGTTTGGAACCATTGATGTGGAAGCCAGGTAGGAAACTCTCAATGCCAAAACGTTCTCCATTTTATAGGAATCATAACTTTTTTTATCCCTCACACTTTAATACAGCAAAATGACTGACTTCCTAGTACTCATACACATAAGCTACCGTGTCCATTCTTTAATCCCACAGAGATATGATTAAAGGAACAGAATCCTACAGGGATCAAATCCTTCAACATCGGATAAGTGGGTGCGGCTACCCACAACACAGAGGTTTATGGGTATTGTTTTTACCCGCTGTATCAGTCCCAGAGCTTTTCTCTTTCCTGACCAGAAAAAAAAAAAAAACCCAAAGCAACCAAATAAAACTAACCAACATGATAAAACCCCATGCTTTGCTCGCTGCCACAACTATTCTCTGCTCCAAAGCCCAGGGTCTTCTCTCTCCCCCTCCCCTGCTCTGGTCCTTGCCTGCTATCTCCCTTGCCATAACTCAACCAACCCAACAGAACCAGTCAGTTTTAAATTTCAGTTGGGACCTTGGTGACCTGTTAATGAATCTACAGAGAGGAGAAAAACTCACAGTGTTGAGTTATGCCTGGTGTTGCTAGCTGACTTGGAGTCAGAAATGCTTGAAGCGTTAACGTAATTGCAAGAATGTGAAAAATGAAGCGCTGGGCTCCTGAGCAAAGTGAAAGGTCAAAGCGAGCCTCACACACGAGGCTTTGGAAGATAGCCTCATTAGACCATTAAGCCTGCTTCTCCTTTCCCCCTCTTGCGTTCAATGTTTAGGGTGTTTTGTTTTTATTAATAGGTGCATTTCATCCTTTGTGTCACAGCAATTTGGGATGGTAGGGAAGGTGGAGTCATAGAAAGCTTTCCAGATTTAACTACCCTGAGAAGTCTATCATCATGATATGGACCCACAATTAAGCCATTGCATTGCAGATCCATTGAATTTATGTACATGTCATCTTCAAAATGCCTTATAGTTTAGTTTTCTTATGTACAATCTAACTGATCTAAGAAAACAATATATAAAGCCTAAATAGATACAATTTACGAGCTCTTCCACAATTTACGAGGTGATGGTATTCATTTCTGTGTTAGTTGCAACTTTCTTAAACCTAGATTCTAATTTGCACCCATTCACAAGTTCATGGCATCCTAGAAAGGACATTTCTCTAGACTCTTCTAGAATACTAGAAATCCAAAAAAATCTCTGGCCAGAAACTTGGAGGGAAGGCACTCACCCTACCTCAGCCACTCTCTTTTAAATGGCATATATAACTTCAGCTCAAGCTGTTAAACTGTCCCTTACTTGGAAGACCGTCTAATGCTTAAATATTGTGGCCATAAACACAGTCATAATAGAGATGAAATAGACCTAGGAGATCAGACACCATCTAATGTAAAATATTAAAAAGTAAAATCTATACACTTTCCTGGCCCACACTCAATAATGCATCTTCCTTTAAATTATCATTTTAGCCATAGACGATATCCCTACCAATATCTAATTGCTTTCTGTGCAGTAGGTGAGTTTTAAATGGTAAAATTTATTATAAATCACACTAGGCTTCCTTGTCATCTGCAGTTGATGACCCCCTTGCTCTCTGATTATTCTAATTTTTAGGATTTGCAACAAAAGTCACCAGTGAGCTGAATGGAAATGGGGACAAATAATCTAAGAATTTCAAAATCCATCTTCTGCAGATAAGATTCCACGTAAAATGCGCGCAGTACTTCCGGAGTTAAATGAGAACAGATTTTTGCATCGTATGTGCTTTAGAGGCATCGTTGCTTGATTATAGAAAACTCTTATAGTTGATATTACAAACAAAATATCCCATTTATAGCATAATTCAAACTACTACATCATAGCAGGAAAGTAGATCTGTCATTCTATTTACCTACGCACACAGAAGAAAAGTGTAGATAACCAAATTTGTAAAAGAATTGGCAGAACTAATCAATTGTTATTGCAATGCCTACTTAAAGATTAGACATCTCACTTTGATTTTTTTTTTTTTAAATAAGGTAAGTTAAGGAGAGGAAATACTGTCTCCCTAAACAGCAGCTGATTATACTCCCTAACCTGCCACTCTCCTGTTTATGAGGAGGCGGATGTACTGATATCGCAAAATACTGAAGTTATTTTAGTCATGCCTACTTTGCACAAGGAAAATGCTTGACCTTTTACCTTGCTCACTGCTGTTGTCTCCACTCTGGGACGCATGGCCCCCACTGGAGGGCCCTGGGGTGCCTGCTGAGTGGGTGGAGGTGGCATCATCGTGGTCTCGCCAAGATGCAGGATTCTGATGTCAGGAGGCCAAGGAATTTTTCCACAGTTACCATTTCAGCCGTAATTGAGGAACCAAGAGGAAAAGTGCAGAGAGAGACAAAAAATGTATACATATTAGTATTTGTCGAACTAGGCAAATATAGATGCCACGTTGCCAGATCTTATGTTGTCTTTTCAGCAATAGGTACCGGAAAGAAGAAAAGGTGCTCCAGCATCTTGATGAGGTGATGGTGACATTAGTGTATACATTTGTTAATTGAAATCAACACTTAAAATGAGTGCATTTTATTATATACAAACTATACCTCAATAAAGTTCATTTTAAAAGTTAGAAAAACCTACTTAAAAATCTAAAGGTCATTTTCACTCTGCTATCTTAATTAGGGCACTCTCTTCCAAGAAACAGGTCTCAATGCTCTTAGATACTAAATACTTCAGAACGTTAACATCTACCAAACTCAATGACTCCCTTAAAAAAAATCACAGACTCAAGAATGTATGGGGCAGCCCTTTGCAACTTCCACATGCATTGCCCTACAACAGCCTGAATGAACTCTCAAAATTGTCACCATCTGATTACCCAGCCCATAGATACAATGATATTAATCACTGCATCAATATCTAATGACTGATCAATTCTGCTTTCATTTACACAGAGAGCAACAACAAAATGAAACAGCTCTGAACTGTTAGCCATCTAATAAACTGGATAGGGCTTTCACGTGAGCTCCACGGAAACTTTAAATTCACAGAGCAGTGCTTTTTTCTGGTTTCAGAGGACACGTGAGGCAAACCAAGAGTTATAGCTCATGCTACTTTGCTGAGTGTATTCCTCTCCTGTTCCTCCTCCCCTTTCCTGGTCATTCCCAATACCCTGCTGTTGCTTAAAGGAAAACAGGAATTCTAATGTACAGGAAGGACTTTATCAGCACCACATGAAGGCAGGCAAGAGATGGAATTTCCTCTGGCAGAAACGGAGAGTAGGAACAGCACATGAAACAGACTAGCCTGAAGGCCAGGGCTGCACATTTGCCACCTGTATGCGACAACTTCACCTAAGCCCACAGATCTACAGGCAGGCGAATTTTTTGCGGGGAAATTCTTTGGGTGCAAAATTTTTAAAAAATCAGTCTCTCAAAGTGCACCATTTCTTCTTAGAAAAATTGGTAAATAAGGATTCAGGCAGACCGACATGCCTATAGGCAACAAGCAACATCTTGCCCATCTGAAAGCAATCTTGCTGTTGTCATTATATACAGTTTATCTAGAAAAAAATCAGTCCATCATTTTCCTCAACATCAACTCTATAATTTACATATAGCACATAAAATGTTACCAAAATAAAATCACGATACCAAGGTGAGAGAAAATAGAGGACTATTCTTGTTTGGAACAATAACCACAAAAAACTTATTTTTTTTTTTTCCTCTACAGATCTGCTCCAAACTAACTATAAGTTAATATTTAGCATTTTGATAGATGATGAAATGACCCAAAGCTCTATGGATTAAAAACATCTATATCAAATAATGCTACTGGTACTGCCATCAGGCAAAGAAGTGACTGCAAGTGAAAACCCTAAGCAGAAATTTCATGACTGTACATACGGCACAGGTATAGATGTCCAAAGGAAGGCTATGTTTAAGAAAGTAGACTAGGGAATGAAGTTGAGTAGAATAAAATGAGACCCAGGTTCTCTGTTGCCTGTGTTAAGACAAAGTCAGGCCTGTGAGCTTTCTTTTCATCCAAGTTACAATCCACTCCAATAGTTTGCAGCTAAAGGCAAACAGCATACAGAGCTTCTTCAAGTTTTGCAGCCTCTGCGTGTCAGCTGTTTGCCGGATGGGAATCAGATAAAGAGCTAGACAAATTACATGAAAAAAAGGAAAGAAACAATAGCATGGTCTGAGTTTCGTCCTGCAACAACGCTGGCTGGAGCCTTCTCTCAGAAAATGCCATCACCGTAACACATTCACCTAAGCTAAACTTTTCCGTGTACACAGCAAGTGATGTTAATTTTATGCACTGCGGGCTTTTTATTAAGCTGCCTGCTATAAAAGCTCCTTACCCCTCATGAAAATTACAATAATTAACCGCTAACACCTCAACTACGTTTTAAGGCAAATGTCATCCAATAGCTATTATATAATCATTCAAATGAAGCTGGAGCAAGTCTTTCTGTTTGGGCACTATAGTGATTTGAAAGGATAGCTCAGAAGGACTTCCTGCAACTGAAAATACTGGTGTATCCTTATCAGTCAAACCTGTACTGAGTTTTAAAGTCAGGCCCATTAATTTATAATCCAGTCTATTTTTTTTCAATGGTTTTCTGGAGGAGATGTTTTCTAAAGTAAAAGGGTGAAAAATAAGCTACAGAAGCAAATACTCCTTTTAGAGCAGCTGGTTCCTCCAAATGAACTGGGTTTTCAGCCCAGTCCTGAAATTTGCTTAAGTTCACTACCTAGCCCAGCATGCCCCTGCCTCTTCCCTCTTTTCTCCCTCACATCCTCAGAAACGCTCTCCTCAAAAAGTGTCATAAGATGTTTATTTCCATAGTGTCTCAAGCATTATGATCTAATCTGAGAGACTGACACAAACTAAGGGGCACCATGATACTCACACAACTTGAAAGCAGAAAAAACAGAGAAATCCCTCTGGGGTTTCAAGGCTGAAGAGTTACCCCAAAGTTGTCATATTCAGCCACACCATGGTGACTTGATCACATACAAAGACGAATATTGATAATCTGGTCAATAAAAAAATAAAACATTGCTAGCTCTTTGGTCATAAAAAAATTGTAATCTACATAAGAGATCAAATATATTCCATTACTCATAACACCGTTTTTTCTTAAATCGAAATATTTGTTTATATCACAACTCCTTTCTTCTTCTTTTTTTTCCCTCCCTAGATAGTTTCCAAGTTTACATCCTTCAAGAATAACTGCCTGGCTTTCTACCAAATTAGATGCAGAAGTTTAGTGAATCTTGAAACCATAGTGGCATATGAAAGCATGTAAAACCATGACGTATGTAGAAAAATAAAGAGAAATGCTCTGTGTGCATGCACGTGGGTGAGCATTCGGTTATACGCATTCCACAATATACGTCCTGTTCTTCAGCCAAAGGTATCATGAAGACACCCGAGGGCAAGGACTGAACATGTTTCTATTCCCAGTGGCTTTAATAATTGGGAGTCAAATATGGTACTCCTCTTGCTCTTTCGTAATTGCGTTAAAGAGCAGTATTAGCAGGAGAAAAGCAGTGACTACTGAGTGGAGCACAATAGAAGGAGACGGAAAATAGATACAAGAAGCTAGGTCTCCAGGGGCAGAATTTTCTATTTGCTGGGCTACAGACTCACAGCTGATAATGCAAGTTGTAATTAATATAAAAGCAGGAGACAAGATGGGGAGAGCTTGTAGTAGCGGGCCCACAGGAGATCACTATGCAGCTCTCCTCTGTTTCTCATTTACACACAGCTTTCCCTGGAAAACACAACTCTGCCAGTGTTTTCTCCCTTGAAAGTTAAAAAAAAAAAAAGAAATTGATTTAGCACCATCATTGAATTTTGCTAAATCTAGGAAAGAGCATAGAAAGGACAGGAGTCTCCAGGCACAGGAAGCAAATCATATGTGTGCCTCTTTTGTTGAGGTTGCAGATATGGTGGAAATTGGAACATTTTGCACCACTATGGCATTTCTGTGGGGGATCTGCCTATAGGATAGCACTTAATAAGTCCTGGTGAATTGGTTGCATTTCCCTGTTTAGATGATTCCACACAGCTCACGGTTCTTCCATAGCAAAAAGACAGTGAAGTCAACGTAAAAGTGTTTCTAAATAAGTACAAAACGGAGCCGGGAAGTAAAATATATTAGGCTTCAAGGACTAAAAAAAGCAATACTAAACGCAAGTTCCAGCTAAAATCATGTGAAACTCATCTTAGACCCCAAATGACAAGGTGATTCAAATGAAAAGGTGGATGTGGTATAGGAGAGAGAGCATGAGACTGGAAGGATGCCTCTAGGGTGCCACCTCTAACTGATCATGTGACCTTATGCAAGTGATGGACTTCATTTCTTTGGGACTTGTTTCCTCTATCTCTTTAAAATTAAGAAGTTAGACAAGATAATCCCTAAGGTAATTGGCGCTTCTTATTCCTAGTATTAAAAAATACTTTAAAATAAGCATTTGACTTTCTAGAACCTATACAAGTAAAATATGATATAACTCCAAGCCAAAAATTATTTATGAACTTCGAAAATACAGTAAAGTAATTCAGAGTATGTGCTCATAGGTAGGAAGTAATCTTAAACATATATAGAGATATTTTAATCAGCAAATGGAGCATGCAAAACTAATTCGACTCCATATGTTTAAACAACAAAGGCAAGATATGCTTGTATCAGTCCACATAATTAATGTTACATATTTCCTATGACTTTATTATGTTTTAACCCCTAATTCACATTATGCAAAAACTATTTTTTAAAATAAGATGAAAACTTCTCTCTTGAGGTAGCTAAGCCTACAAAAGTTAAAAATGTTAATTGTCTGGCTTGAAAAAAATGTTGGAATTTCAACTTTGTTATTCTAAAGTTGACATAAGAACTCAGGAGAACTGTCTGTGCTTTCAGAACATGGGCTCACTCTTTAAAAATGTAAATAGAGCTGGGGTCTTTCCCTCATCTCCCAGCTTCCACCCTCTATTAAGCTTTGGGAATTAATATATGAGCAACGCTCACAGAAGCAGCAAGTTCTCTTGCAAATGATTCCTCCATTTAATGGAGCAACTTTTAGAGAAGATAGAAATTTCCTGCATTGTTGGTGTACTGTCATATTATCAAACGTCTCCTATAATCCTGAATTGTATTGGGATGTTCCATAGAACATTCAGTCTGAAAAAAATAGGAAAATGAATGCTTAAAATATCAAGTTTTTAATCTGATAGTGATATCTGTGGTTGTCAGGTGCACTTTTGCTTAATTTCATCTCATCACAGTTACACTGAAAATATACTCCAACTGCACAATTTAAACGATTTACATAACATAATTATTGTTGATGGGAAATTGACAGAAAAGCTATCAACCACCGGAAACTACACAACAACAACCAGAGAAAACCCATGCCCCCGGCCACATCTCCTTGAGTTGGTGGACAGAGCTGAGAGAGAGAACTTCCGCGGAATGGGTCCCCGGAGGCCTTGGGTATCATACTGTAAGGTCTGAGATCACACTAGAACCTAAGAAACTATCTGATAACATAAATCACTCATTTTATTAATATTATTTTCAAATCCAATTATTTCCCCTTGATATTCTATAGACCTATCACTTAAACCTATTCCTCTCCTCGCTGCCTACTCCCCACTAATTTTTCAGGTAGTAATAGAATTTATCTATAGACGATTGCCCGTATTCTGTCAGGAACAAGGGCATTCTCTCCTCTGACCTAACTTATTTTTTAAAACTGCATAGACATAAATAAACGTGATGTATTCAGAGATGCAAAAGAAAACACAATATATTTTCACTTAAAGTACAGCTTTCAACATAGAAATTAAAATAATTTTTCTTTTGTTAATTATGTTATCAGAGCCAGCTAATTTTAAGGCACCTGTCATCCACTGTTAATTCTATCAGTTGTACTTTCTTCCCGTTACTTAATTCATGCAAAAAAAATAAAATGCAGCTCTTTGTGAACATTAACTAGGAATAACAATATAACTGTATGCACATCAGGCAAATAGAACTTAGCTCAGAAAATATATTGCAAAGAAATATATTTCATTTATCTAAACTTGATCTAAAGATACATTTACATATCTTTACATAAAGATATATTTCATTTGTCTGCATCAGATTTAAAGATTTGGTCTAAAATTATGTAAAGTAGAAAATGTGGCTATCATCTATTATTCAGAAATTCTACAGGCTAGGAAAAGCATGATTATTCCACAACAGTTTTCAGGTTGAAACTTTTTTAAAGAATTGGTGTCTTGACATGTTTACTTTAAACATAATAAATTTGAATGTCTGGGAAACTTAACATGAACTGCAGCTGGAAAATAGAGTTCTATTTCCTTTCACCATCATATTTTTTTCTCCCCAGTACTCCAAAGAATACTATAATAGCTATTTCCTACCTATAACAATTACTCTTATAAGAGTATAAGATAACGTACATTATAATTAAAAATAGAAGCATTCATTATGAAGTTCCTAAACATGACAAAAAGTAGCCAATGTTGCAAATTTTATTGCCTATTTAATTCCAAACTTCCTTTTATCACTATGCCCGTAATGTAAGTGTCAGTAATCAATGAACAAATTCAGTATCTTTACTGCGTGTAACACATGGAAAGTAAGACATTATGTTTGTCTTTTTCTAATTCATCTATGTTACATCAGATTATTGACATCAAATTACAAAATGTGAAATCAGCATGACAACAGCCTGATTTGCTAAGTAACGGTATTTACAACTCATTCTTAAAAGTCTGCCAAAAATACTTGCTTTCAAGATATTTCTATCAATTACTTTTATTCATTTCTATTTTCAACATTTTTAATAAGAAAATCAAAAGCTATTTTGGTACCTAATATTTTACTCCTGATGCTTCTCTCTCTGCTTCCCACTACACAGAATTACACACTTATTCTTTCTTTTTTCTCTCTCACTCTCTTTCTCTCTCCTTGCCCTATCCTTCCTTAAACACACACACCCACACACACACACACACACACACACACACGAGCGCGCACGCGTGCACACACACACACACAATGTAGCTTGATACTACTTAATAAGGAGAGAGGTGTATGTGTTTTGGGGGTGTCAAACAGCTGTCACAAACTGTCACCTCCACAAGAGAAACCTTGGCACACAACAAATTAAACTACACTTCTTTTTAGCTGTCATTATTCATAGCCAATAAGTTGAAATGCTCTCAGCATTTCATGTACAAATAAAACCACGAGGAAGCGCAGTAGATCAGAATAGTGGGCCAACAGATAAAATAGAGAAAACAACACACCGTCTGGGTCCTTCTGAAGGGGCTCCTCACCACCCCTGCACCAGCGCGCACCAAATGAGATCCAGCCCGGGGCAATGTATTAAATATGCATATCAAAGCAAATGAAAAAATAAACCTGGAGATTCAAATTGGACACATTTACATGCTGCAAATGTCCCACTCAGACCACTTCTCAGGTAGTGGTTCTGTGGTATTTTCACTTTTTTGTGGCTGAGGGGTGGAGGGAGGCTGTGCTTACAGGAGAGGCTGAAGCGTAAGAGGGCTTCCCTTGTAGAGGGAGGCCCGGAAATGAGTACAATCAATATGCCTATGGTTCAAAAATATCAAAAATGGTGACGACTCTCCAGGGTTTTCTCTCACCTCCCGCGTAACATTCAAGTCGGTGGCAAACCTCGTCATTTCCCACTTGGTGTGCTGGTGGAACAAATTATTTGCTTCCTTTCAAAACAAATAGCAGGGGGCTGAAGTAAAAATGCTATAGTTCAGATCTCTAGGAAATAAAAGGCTTTAAATTATGATGCCCAATGAGGTGGCAAGCCCTCATGGGTTCAAAATAAATCAGTTGTCATATTTACTTGATTCGGGGCCAGGAAGAGGAGCAACAAATGTTATGGTTGACTCTTTTATCCAAAGATGATGATTGTTAAATTATTAAAGTGTTGTCCTCTTAGGTACAACTTCCTTCTTGAGTATAATTTAAATATTACAATAGTTCCATAAATTGGCATTGTCTATCAGTCAATACTCCAAACAGCCTAGTTTATCTTATCTCTTCTATGTAAACATCAGCATGCTCTAGTTTCATACATCCACTTGAAAAACAGTTGCCAAGAAACTGCTCTAGAAAACCAAGTAGTTGAGACCCCTAGAAATGTCATGAGAAAAGCTTTTGGCTGCAGACAACTGTGAACTTCTCATTCTACAAACCCTGTCACTAGATTCCTTCCCATTCCCCCAATAGTGCAAAACGCAGATGAATTTAGAAACAGGAAGCCATGAAAATAAACAAATAAATGACAACAACAACAAATATTTCTAAAGTAGTGTCATGCCTCGTGGACCACAACCACACATCATATAGCCACAGATCGGCAAATAAACTTTCCATAGCTGCTTGCTGCGCCTTTTGATTTCAGTTAATACACTCAGTATACAAAAGAGCTCCCCAAAATTTCCCCCATCGAGATGATGGAAAAAGCTAAGAGTAAAGATAGGCACAGGAGCTTTCAATACCATAGTATTTATTCTGTCTCAGAACTGGACATCCAGAACTGAGGTTTTCTCTTCTTTTCTTTTCTTTTTTTAACTCTTGTTCTTAGGCTGGCTTTTCATACAGCATAAAGGCTAATAATTAAAATCTATGATGGTATATTTGCAAAACTTTTTTTGAGGGGGAGGAGAACCTTACAGGTTTATTCACAAGGCATCTCAACTCATTCTTCTTAACACCCAGGACTGGGGGGTGATGGTCATGATACAAACTTCCTTCAAGACTCAAAGCCTGTTTAGTCCACAGAGGATAAATGTCACATTTCAGCCACCAAGTTATTAGGCTATAGCCTGTATAATTTAGGTTGTGAGTTCAATTGAATGTAATCTATAGTCCCCCACCCCCAGGCTTGAGTTCCTATAAATAAACTGCTGTTCACACCCACTCTTTAACCTCGCCACTCTTGCCTCTCCTACCAGCTGCAATCTTTCTTCTCTTTGCTTCTTTTTCAAATTTTCAGTCTCACTACATATGCTTTTTTTTTTTTTAAAGCATCAGACTCCCTAGATCAGTTCCAAAATAGGATTAAAAACATAGAGAATAGAAAGAAACCCCCCGTTCTGGCCTGCCACACACAGTCACTCCTTACTATACTCTCCGTCCTCATTCACCAACTGTTTAAGTGTTAAAATTCAACCACTAACCTATGGTTATTCACTCACAATTCCCCTCAGCTTTCTGTAATACATTGTTAATAATTGTTTCATCAAGGTTACTGTCTTTTATTATGAAGATGCTTCAGGCACTTGGCAATAAGTCCATATTCTGACAATAAGTTTCTATAGAGCAAAAGCTCTGAGAATTGTAATGTGTGCGCTCCTTTTATTTCTAATGCAATGCAAGATTGCCAATAATTTTCAGGATTGTCATCTCTGTGAGAGACTGGGAAGTCAGCCCTCCCTCCTCAATTCTCCCTTGCCTTCAATCCTCTCTCTCCCTCCTCCTGTCCTCCTGCTAGCTGTCTTGCCTCTCTCTATCCCTGATGCACTGATTACACACAGTTGAGAAAGCAGAAAAGGCAGCGGTCACCATATCAAACAGACAATTTGCTCACACTCAAGTCACCAAATCCAGGAAACTTTACACATTAAGAACACAAATTACTCTATCAACTCCCTGCTTTTTTTGATTCTCAACATAAATAAGGAGGGAATCCAAGAAAGGGGAAACGGAGATGAAAGATATGGCAGAGGTAGTGAGAAAAAAGACCCCCAAAGAGACCAAATCATTCGCAAAGAAAACTAAGTCAGTGGAGCTAGATGTTATAACAAGCTCCAAAAAAAAAAAAAAAAAAAAGAAAAAGCTTTGCCCAGTGGTCTTAAAAGAATGCCAAAAGCTCACAGACTTACATGGTCAGCGAGATTTGTGGAGGAGCCTGAAAGTTCTTCGTGATCTGACTTGGAGCTGCCGTCCCTTTCATCAATGACGAGGTCGATAGGCATTTTCCCCTTCAAACAGCTAATGTACCGGTGGCAGAAGTTATCACACAGTTCGTGGACCTAGAAAGAGGGTCATGGTCGAGGGCTCAGCTCCTGTAGTTGTTGTTGTTGTTATTGTTTTGTTTCATTTTTAAAGGGAAAAAAAAATTCTTAACTTGCAACGTTACATTTGGAAAGAGCAAAAGTGCCATGTCTTCCAAACTAACTCTAATTAATGGGTGTAATAGTTGAAGGCAAGGAAACAATAGAGCAATTGTTGCAGCAGATATTATTCTCCGGAGACTTCCCTGAGCAACAAGTTACAAGAAAGAGAGAAGGAACAGGACTGGAAATAACTGGGTTCAGACTGGGAGTCCAAGGAGGAAAATCCGATTTGATGATAACATCAAAACGGTAGAACGCTGGAAGTGGGAACAGCATGAGCATTTGCGATTCAATAAGCTAGGAGTTTTGTATGTTTCCAGGGGAAAGTGATTGAACTGCAGAGCATGTAAAGACACCCCAGCGAGGATGATTCCCTCGGCTTGCACCTAATGCCCGCTCTGGGCCGAGGGTGAGCTGAGCTAATAGAGACGCAAGCAGGCTGAATGTCCAGTAATACAAATGGTTTGCTGCATTTCAAAATAATCCTGAATGCCTGGGGAAAAAAGGAGGGGGAGGCCACTTTACAAGACAGGGCTGTCCTAATTCACCCATCCTCTAAGCCCCTGGATCGAGGAGCAGTTTGAAGGAAGGACATGGTAACATGTTGCTCAAAATCTCTAGGTGTTCAATGCCTCAGACTGGAGGTTTGTTAAAAAAAAATCTCAACTCAACTAGGAGAGAGAAGTGGCTAACTCAAAGTGGGGGGCGTCATTTTCTGCTTACCTTTTCTAACTCCAAAAGATGAAACCTTAGAACTTGTATTGCTTGTATCATCTGAAAGAAAAGTTTCAAGCGTGGAGTTAAGGCTCTGTGACTCGGAGGTCCCTATTGGGGGGTGGTGAGAAAATTGGGCTGGGGAGCAGAAAAAGGCAAGAAGCCAGGCAAAAGCCACAGATCAAGAAATTGTCAGAAAAACCAAGTCATTACTGATCATCTCTGCCTCATTGGCCACGGGGTAGGAATCTGACTCCACCTGAGTTGAAGCATTTAATATCTTTGGCCCTCATGTTCACTGAGCTATTTGTAAGGACTGCTTTCCTAGGGCCAGGCCTTCTTTCTCCGCCTGAGTCCTCTTTAACCATCCCCTCCCTGGACCTCAGGCCAAATTGAAAAAAAAAAAAAAAGAAGTCGCTTCTTTGGAGAGAGAAAGCTTTTTAGAACAGCACACCCTGCGAAATCTGTCCTTACTAAAGAAGGAAATACTCAAGATGAATGGCGAGGCAGGGCCTTTGAAAGCGGATTTAAGTACTTTTAATATTGAAATCGTGCAAATTAGCAAAAGAATCGCACCTAAAAGTGGCCTGCGCTGGCCTGCCCCTCACCCGCCCCCCCACCGCCCCCCCCCCCCCCCACCTCCCCACCTTCCCTGCCCGCCCTCCGCCGCGCCAGCGGTTACTTCCTTCGGGTTAGCTGCCCCGGGCTCGGCCGCCTGCCCCGGCAAACAGAGGAAATAACTCACTTCTCGCAGCCTCCCTCCCGGGGCCGAGACCTGGGACTCATCCCCCGCTCGCGCTCCCGGCGCTGCCTCCCCGCTTGCGGCCTCCCGGGGCTCCGCTCTCCCTGCCGTCCATCCCGCCCCTCACGCCCATGTCCCCTGCGGGGGCTCTGAGCTGTTCCCTTCCTCCCTGTCGCTCTTGAGCTTCGAAAGAGGGCTCTGCTGAACTCCCCGGAGCTCGGGGAGAAAGTGGGTGCTTCTGGGCAAGGGAGAGGGCCCAGGCTGGGGAAAGGCAAGAAACAGTGAGCCTTACCAAATTGTCCAGCTCTGGATTTGAGGAAAAAAGTGGCTTTTCGGCGCGAACCTATAAGAAGCAGGGAAAGTCAGCATGAATTGCCACCCCATTTAAAAGAAGAACACCCCTGTCACCTACTACACTGTAGGGTGTGAGCGGGAATGGTGGAGGTGCAGTGGCGGAGAAAAGGAGAGGGGCTTTGGTAAAACACATGAAATAAACTAGTGCCTTAAATTAGTGGGGTCCGCTGAAGAAGAACCAGGGCCTTCTGGCCTTGGCCCCATTAGGGGGTACCTGGAACAGCTAAGCTGTTTCTGGGAACTCAGGGCCGTTCTCCGGACCCCGGGTATCCCCTTATGCTGCTGTCCAAAGGGCTGTGGCTCTCAGCCTCCCTCACCTCCGCGCCCGGCGCGGACCGCCCGGAGAGGCGCCCAGCTTCCTTTCCTCCCGGGCACTGACGGGTCCCTCACAGCCCCTATCCCCAATTCTTGTTCAAGTAGCTGCAGGCGGGGGAAAAGGCCAAGCCCCAGATTAGGAGCAGGTCAACTTTAATTCGAGGGTCGAGCCCCTGTATTCCTGGCTGGGGGGAAAAACAAACACCCATATTTATCTCCGCTTCCAATTCGCCTCCAGGCTGAGGGATGGGGAGGAGGCGTAGAGCGCGGACTGGGCCGGAGGAACAGATCGGGTGTCCCTGCCTTTTCCTCCTCTTTCATGTGAAGCTCTGAGGAAAGGGGAGGAGGAGTGAGGGGCTGCAGGAGGGTGAGTGGGTCAAGAAGGTTGGACCTGCTTGGCGAAGACCGCGATGTCCTCGTTGAAGGAGTCGGAGGAGCAGACGTCTCCGCCGGCCACTCCGGGTTCCCGGGGAGTGCAGGTCGCCAGCTCGCACTTCTCAAAGACCAGAGCTAACAGAGGAAACAACGGGTGCCTAACGGGCAGCGCCACGCAGAGACACACACACGGAGACGGGGTGCAGAGGGGAAGGAGCAAGAACTGTAATCAACAAGTTTGGAGGGTGCGGATTCCTGCTTTAATACAACAGGCACGCATCACACTTTACAACCCTTCCTCAGCCAGCCGAGCCTGGGCCAGAAACAGAAAGGAAAAACGGCCTGGCCCTTTTCCTCAGCTCAGGACTCCCTCAGATCAGGCCGGAGAAGCCCCTGGTCACTTTAGCCCGCCAAGTCAAAAGAGCCTCAGTTGGAACGTAATGAAACATCCAAGAAGCTCAGGCCGTCTGGAACCCGGAGTCGATCCAGACCCACTCCTCACACTACAGAGGCCGCCGAACCAACCCCTGAGACCCAGCCCTGACCTCCCAAGAAAGGAGCACTCTGTGAGATCAAAAATTGTTTTCGCTCTGCATTTTAATGGGCATTTCAGAGGAGGCCCAGGGCTTCACTTACATACACACTCGGAATGATATTTCCTAAATCTAAATTGGAGAGAGGGCTCGTCCACCCTCTCCACCCCCTTGCCTTGTAAACTTGTTTGCTCTACCTCTAGTAAAGCTCGGGTGTGGAGGCCAAAATAATAGGAATGTTAAACGCCGAAGAGCTTCCTTCCAGAGACCACATTTCTCCAGCAGGCAAAAATAAATAAATCGAATGTTAAAACTTGGAAGTGTGCGTGCGCGTCTGCCCTTTGTGTTCCTCGGGGCGGTCTAGCTATACTTCGGGATGCTTGCGGCCTCTTGCTTCAGGCTCAGTTGCTGTTTACCGAGTGTCCCCTCCCCTCGGCATCCCGCCGCCTTCCCCACCTACCTACCCTCAGCTGGGAGAGCCCGAGTGGTACACGTCTGGATCGTGCACCCCCATCCCTCACCGAGGTCTCTCAGAATAGAAAATAATTTCCAGCCATCTCCCTTACTTCCCCCCAAGAGCGGCTCTGTGCAAGCAGCAGTCCCTTCCACCCCGCTGCACTTCAAGGTCTGCCCCCTTTATTTACAGAGAATTAAGAAGTGGGTGATTAGGACTTCCTGGCCGACAGAAGCAGCCCTGATCCGAGCTCAAGCTGCATTTAGTGGCTCCCAGACTCTCGGTAGGAAACAGAAGAGAAAAAAAACAAAGTTGCTCCTCATCAGCAGGAAACTTTCTCCTTCGTCAAGGCCTCTCTTAGGGGGCCTGAAAGGACCAGCTCTGCGTCCTTTGGCCAGGAATCCCGTCCTTGGGGAGGAGGCCCTGGCAAGATTCTGAGGACTCAGTCACTCCAGGCTGTGGGGTCCGGAGTGACGGGGCCGTGGGGGTGGAGGAAGCCATACCTTCCAGGGACTTACACGCAAGGGGCAGAAGAACAGGCCCCCTTCACTGTCCTTTCCTAAGGCAAGCGTTTCCCGCGCCCCCCCCCCCACCCCCCTCAAGCAGAAATTACTCCCCTCTTAGTCGTCTACCCCCTCAACTCCCACAGAGACAAACACGCACTCGCAACCGTACTCACACACAGTATGCTGGGTCGGGAGGGGGGGGGGAGTTGGTTTACCCATAGATCGCATCCTTGTCCCGCTTCAAGGCGTCGTTGACAGCGGATCCCATGCTGGCCGGCATGACATTGGGGTGCGGGGCGTGCGCGCCGTAGTGCTGCGTGGCGTGGAGCGGCGGCCCGTGGTTCAGGTGGTGAACCGGAGGGATCGGCCGCGGCGCGTGAGGGTCTCCGTACATGGAAGCAGGCACCCCTACTCCGTCCATCCCGCCGTAATGGGGCAGCTCATCGTACTGTCAGAACCCGGCACAGGGGAGGGGGGCGCAGGAGGTGAGAGAGAGCCGGGAGAGCCGAGGGGGAATAGAAAAAGAAGCAGGAAGAAGAAAGCGAGGAGAGAAGTGGGAAAGGAATAGAGATGAGAGAGAGGGAGAAAGACGAAGGGAAGAAGGGAGAGGAGGAGGGGGGAGACAGGGGAGAGGGGGAGAGAGAGAGAGGGAGGGAGAGAGAGAGACAGAGAGGAAAATAAAAATAAAAACAAAGTCAGAAAGGAGAAAAGTACCGAGGCACGAGTTGAACACACAGAAACCAAACCAGCTGAAACAACGGAGTTGAAAGTTGTGAGGGCAAATGTTTTTAAATTTTAAAATGAAAAAGTATGAACCAAGAGCAGCGTTTAGAGCAGGGAGAGGGGGGCAGTGAGGCCGGGGACTGAGGGGGCGCCGGGAGGTCCCGCTCGGGCCGGAGGCAGCAGAACCGTAGCGAGCCAACCGAGGGAGAAGTGGAGTCAGTGTGAGGAGGAAGCCCCGGATCCCACCCCTAACCCCCCTTCGCCTCCTCCAGAGGATCCAATAAATCAAAAGGCGAAATGAAACAAAATAAAGAGAAGAAAAACGCTAATAATCAGGACGAGAACTCCGAGGACGAGGGAAGGCTGGGGCCAGTGCCTCCCCGGGGGCAGGGAGCGGAGGGAGGAGGGGAATAACGTGAAAGTTACCAGAAACATTATTTAGCAGCGGATTCCCTGCGTCCTTGTCAATTTCAGAGACAAAACAAGCAGCCCAGGCTAGTCTAGGCGGCGGCGCAGCGGCTGCGGCAGCGCGGCCCCAGCGGCGGCCCCGGCGGCGGCGGCGGCTCCTACGCAGCCGGTGCCCGCCCCGAGCCGCGGGAGCAGCGGCGGCAGCGGCGCAGCAGCGGCAGCAGGAGAACCGGGGGAATCGCGCTGCTGGGGGAAAAGCTGGAGCGAGGCGAAAGCGTGTAACAATTGCACACACACACACACACACCACTCACACGCACTCGCCGCCCGCCCGCTCGCACAGCGCTGGAACACGCGCGCCCAGACACGCACACACGCACGCACACACACTCGCACACACGCAGAGGCACGGGGGGGAAAAGAAGCCGATGAATAATTTTGCTGCTATTTTTTAAATACTGTCCGCCATCATCAAGCAGCGAGCAGCAGCAGCAGCGTTGAAGCGAGAGGAGGCATCGGGACAGGCCCCTCTTAGGAGAGGATTTATATCTAGGTAAGTGTTGGAGATTTAAACCTACCCTTTGCGCCATCAGTCTGCGCTCCAATAAACTCCTGGATGTGTCGTATATTTAATATCCCAGTCCGGATAAGAAAGTGATCTAGGCTGAAGATTCCTTTTTTTTCCAAACCAAGGAGACTTCTCCCAATTCTCCAATTTGTTATTTTTAGGGAAAAAAAAAAAAAAGCCCAGGCAAGACAACGAAGAGGGTTTTTTTTCTGTGATATTTCTTCTTTTTCTCTTTTTTCCTCTTCTTCCTCCTCCTCCTGATCTTCCTCCTCCTCCTCCACCTCCTCCTCCCCCCCCCTCCCCTCCTCCTCCTCTTGGGTCCTCCTTTCCCCCTCTTTCTCTTCTCTTCCCCTCAGTTGGAAAAAAAAAAAAAGAAAAAAGAAAAGAAAAAGAAGAAAAAGAAGAAAAAAAAATTGTCAAGCCCCCGAACTGAAGGTTACGAGCGGCCCGTCAGCAGCCCACATGTAACCGAACTGTCGTGTTTCATGGCTTTTTGCCACTCCAGCTGTCAATCAAAGCCCGGAATGTCAAGGTAGTGAATGAATGATGGTTGATGATGATGAAGAGGAGGAATCTTTGAGACCCGTTTTTTTTCTTCCAGTAAAACTCCACGAGGGGTTTCTGCTTCTTGAATTTTTTCCTCCCCCCTCCCCCCCTCTCTTAGCTTTGCCCCCGCGGTATCTATAATATGATCCTCTCTCTTTAAAGTATCGTTCAAAGAAAGCAGGGGAGAAAAAATCAAGAAAAAAAATGAATAGTTTGCAAAAATTGGACTTCCTCCCCCCCCTTTCCTGGTAGGTATTTTGTCTCTCCCTCTCTCTCTTTCTCGCTCGCTCGCTCTCACTCGCGCTCGCTCTCTCGCTCGCTCTCTCTCGCTCTCTTTCTCTCTCTGGGAGATGAGTGAGTGTCAGTAGGTGTTGGCAGGTTGGCTGCTGCCTGGCTTATAGAAGAGCCTCAGTTTGGCGGCGCGGGTCGGCGGCGGGAGAACGAAATGACGGAACCCGGAAGTCGTGGTGGCCATAGCCCGTCGTACGGCGGAGACACATCCCGGGAGTGGGGAGCGGGAGCGAGGAGGAGCGCGCCGCGCCGAGCCTCTGATATGCAGCGAGTGCGATCGGACGGCCCCGGCTGGGGGGGCGGGGGAGGCGGGGGGCGGGAGGGGGAGGGGAGGCAGGAGCCGAGCAGACCCGAACAAATCAGAGAGCCTGCTCCTCCGCGGGTACGGCTGGGGGGGGGGGCGGGGGGGAGGAAGGGGAGGAGGAAGAGGAGCGCGCGCTTGTGTGTGTGCGTGTGTGTGTGTGTGTGTGTGTGCGCGCGCGCGCGCTCACGAGGAAAGAGGGAGAGAGAGAGAGAGAGAATGAAGAGGACAGGGAGAGCGCAGAGAGGAAAACTGCAGAAAACCACAGGGAAAGTACGGTACAGCCTCAGATCTTTTAATTTTTTTAAAAAAATAAAACTTACTTCTAGTTCATTTTCCCATCACTCCGGGCTCTTGCCTAACCGGGTCGTGTCGGGGACGTTTGGCATGGCGCTCTTGCTTTTGTTCCTTTTAACTCCGCGGGCCCTACTCCTCTGTCAGCCGATTCCCGCGCCCGAAGGCTTTCCGCTAACATCCAGGGGTAGCCGGCGCTGCAGACGGTACCACGGCAGGGCTAGAGTTTTTTTTTTAAGTGGTACTTTCTTCCCTCTGCAGATCCAGGACCCTTGATGTCAGCATTCATTTTTTCCAGGACAAGAAGAGACCAGCTTAACTCAGAGAGCACTCCCTCCAAGCCGTGCGGACCAGGGCCACCCCAGAGAGTCTTTGGGGCCGTGGCGGAATCGGGAGGGAGGAAGTGGGGAAAGAGTCGTTTGGTTGTTTGATGTTGTCTGATGTCGCCAGGGATGTCTGTATGTGTTTGTGTGTATGTGTGTATGCGCGCGCGCGCGCGATTGGTGTGCGCCTCCGAAGTGGATCTCACTTAGAGCTGGGAAGCACGGGAGGAAAAGACAGGGAGAGAGAAAGAGAGAGGCAGAGGGAAGATGCCATGCGAGGAGAATTGGCCCGCACTCCCTGCCCAGCTTTGTTGTGGTCGCCGGGGGCGCAGAGGCCGGGGCGCGGTTTTGCGGGCTAATGGCTGTGTTAATTATCCCGGGCAATTTCGCGGGATAGGGAAGATGGGGCCGACTGGAATGAACTTTTCCAAAAAGGAAAAAGGAGGAGAGTGGGGGGAAGGAAGGTAACTATCTCGCACCGTTTGTGTAGAAAGTAGTTCTGGCCGATGTCTCACCCAATCCCTGGCCGGAGCTGTACCCAGCCTCGCCTCAGCGCCGCGGGTTTCCCGGCCGCCGCGCGTCAATCACTCGGAGCCCCGAGCTGGGGGCGGAGCTATGGTCATCCCGCGCGCGCAGCGCCGCCGCCGCCGCCGCTCCCCGGCTCCCCGCCGCCCAGCAGCCTGGCCCTGCGCTCCGAGGGCAGCCGACCCCCTACTCCTCGCTCTCGCCCTGGTTCATGGTCCCCGGCCCAGAGAATCGAAAACAGACTGTTCCTCAACAGCCGCCTCCCTCTCCAACTTTGAACCCATTCTGGAGAGTAGAAAGTAGCGTTATCCTCCGCACGCGGCTTTGATCCGAGTTCCTGGCGGATGGGGGCACGCAGGGAGAATAAAGTACCGTGTGTGTGTGTGTGTGTGTGTGTATGTGTGTGAGAGAGAGAGAGAGAGAGAGAGAGAAGGACAGAATGAAGGAAGGACGGTGGGCTTTTTTTGGGGGCCCCCTTTCGGTCTTCTCTGCTTCACTGTAAGCTTTCGGGCAACACTCAACTGGGTTTCGATCGCAGCCTGCAGAGACTCCAAGCGGAGTCGGAGAAATTTGGCCTCGTTTTAATAGGGCTGGGGAATGAGCTCCGGAGGTCAATAAAGCCCTCCAAAAATGATGAATGATTGAGCACCTGTGATGATGATAGTGATTACCAGAGCAATTAAACAGTTTGATTAAATGAGCCATCATAACAATGATGTCTGCGGGAAATCGGCCCTCACATATAAAGATAGTGTGGAGGGGCTGGCAAAGGCGAGGGGAGTGCGACGCCGGGGAGCGGGGCTGCGGACGGCGAGGTATTTGCCGGGGTGGCCGGAGCTGGGACTGCTGGGCGCGCGGAGCCTCGGGGAGGAGAGTCTAGCCGAAATTTTCAGCCACTCTGGTGTGGGGCTTCAAGCCTGCAAGATCCGAAGGATGGGAAACCTGCAGGTAGGGGGGAGGGTCCTTCCCCCTCCACCTCCTCATTTTGATCTCCCTAGAAGAACTCCAAGATTAAAAGCATCCTTCTTATTTGTTGCTGAGTTGCTCCTCCACGTATAAGAAAAGGTGAGTAAAAAAGAAAAGAAGACAGAAAAGAAAAGAAAAAGTTGGCTTCCAGAATTTTATTTCAAGCGGCAGTTAACGCGAATTTCAGTTTAGCTGGGGCGGGAAGGATGAGAAAGAAAAGAACCCGATCTAGTGTCTTGTAGCGGAGCGTTTTCGACTTTGCAGAGGTCTTAATATTGTTGAACACAAGTTCCCGGAGGAGCACCGCTAGCTGAGAAGTTTATACTCAGTTTTTCAGTTTTTCCTCTTCTAATTGTTCTTGTTTTCAATATTGCGTATTTATCGTCGCCAATAGGATTATTGTTGTTTTAAATGGTCTGTATATTAAGCGCCAATTATTTTTCTTTTTAAAAAGAAAACTCAATTTGCTTGATAAACGCTCCTTTTGCAAAGATCAACTTCGAACCAAACCTCTACATCTCAGAGTTTAAACATTCGGCGTTGTACGCTCTGCTTCTTTTACCACGGCTTTTTTTTTTTTTTTTTTTCCATAGAGATACCGTGAAGAGAGCTCGCCTCCCTACAGCCTTTATTTAGAAAAACTGCACTAGTATTAAAAAAAAAAATGTTTCTTCCATGGCAGTGCATCTGAGTAAAAACAATTCGGACCTATTGATGATTTCTATATTTTCAAATGGTTGTTAAGTTGTAATGTGTTGATTATTCCGTGATAATCTTGGGTTTTGCAAAAGAAAAAAATTTTAAACTCTATTTTCATCCTTTGGGCGATTCAGGAGGCATTTTATTCTAGACTCCTTTCTTCCTTTCTTTCTCTCTTTCTAATATTCTGTAACTTCTTTTGCATTTTATAGAATACATTAAAGCAAACAACAGGGACAATCTGGCTAGCTGTAGGAGGGAGAGAGAAATAGGACATTTTAAGATACTGTCAAAGAAAAAAAAGTCTTCTTTAACTCCAAAGAATTTAGTTAAGAAGTGAGAGAGTGTTAAAAGTGAAGCCCTACTGGAGGAAAATCTGTGTCATTGAAAAACTCACCAGTTGCCTAAAGGGAGAACCCCGAATTTCGTGCGACTAAAGAGATTTCACTCACCCAGTTGTATGTCATTTATGAAACTGTTAGTTTAAAATAACATTGCAGTGCAGTGGATTACACACAAGATCAAGTTGGAGGTGATTCAGGGTGTCGGTTCTTAATCAATCTGATGAATTCAAAGAACTGTTACTTTTAATCACCAACTTGCTGAAGGTTTATTAATTAATAGAGCTGAAAAACACTGAGAACTTCCTGGTCTGCCCCCCATCCCCAGTTCTGCCATCTGATAGAAGTGATTGCACAGCAGTGGGGGTATGCACGCTGTCTGATTTCTAGCCTGATAGGACATTGCTGATGCTCCATTCTCAGCCTCCGAACCCCCACCCAGGCTTCGAGCCTCATCAGCTCTCCCACATTTGGGGTGAAGGAAAAGTAGGTGGGGCAGGCGGGGGAGACTGGCGCGAGCTGGGGGTCGAAGGAGGCGGCCCACACCTCCGTCAACAGTCAACTCCTTTTGCCCAGGCTGGAAATGGTTTTAACAGGCGGTAAAATTTCATCTTGCGGTGTCAAATTGGGGTCATTTTGGGGTTAGAGTTCTCAGTGTCCGAGAGGAGCTGTCCAGCTGCGTGGGGACTCATTAACTGCAAAAGATCTGTTTCAGTAAAAACAACTCAAAGACAATCAGAAGGCTAAAGACCCTCTACAAATCGCATTTTACAAGTGCCCCAGAACAAATATGGATGCTGAAACCTATTTCTTCAGAATCCCAAATCGGCTACTTAGCTCTGGAGTGGGGGTGGGGGCACTGCCTAAAAATGAGGTAAAGTGGGGGGATCAGGGGGGACCTGATCCGGTGGGGGTGAAAGAGAGGTGGAACGGGCCTCCTCTCAAATTTAAGAGTCTGTTTTTAATCACCTCTTTCTTATTGAAGCATCCCCAAGACTTCTGAGAACTGCTTCTTTTCTATTTTTCCTTTTCTTTTTTGTCTCAACATGGGATGCTATTACAGGTAACATTTAAGATTTGAAAAGAATAATTGAGTCCCTCTATAATTACTTAATTTAAAGGGCATTGGCTTTATGGAGAGTATTTAATTCGAAATGAGCATTTATGAACTCAAGAGTCTATTTTAGGTGAATTTGCCCACCTTCCTTAAGGAGCCTGTGTGTCTGTTTCTTTTAACCTTTTTTTTTCTAGAAAGTTATAGGTCCTCATCACAGATAACTCCAAATTCCTTAGAACTGTGAGGTCCGAAGTGTTAATCTGTGTATTAAAATCGCTGGATTTAAATCCTTTTTGTCTTCTTACAACAGTTAGAACAATTGACACCATGTTAGAGGAGCAAATAAATCCAACCTTAATCTTATTTGTAACTTTAGTTAACGTTTTGAATTGGAGTATTTTGGATTAAGCAGATTTTTTTTTTCCTCCATAAGGTTAATTTTTATTTGTGGCGCTTCTATTTGCTGGTTTGGAAAAAACACGCTAACTATTACTTTGATTCAAAAAATTCCTCAGGTAAAAGAAAAGTGCAATTTTTAAAATAAGAAGTTAGATGTGTGAGATGCCAGGGGTTTTAGAATAAAACCAAATCAATACTTTAAAGGAAAGTATTATTTGAAAGAAGTTTTCTTTCTTGCATTACTGACCTGAGCAAGTAAAAAAGATCAAAATATTTTATTCTTTCTCTTTCTCTCTTTGGACTCCGCTTCTGTCACTAGGTTTTCTCTCTCCATCTGCTTCACTGTTCTTTGGGTTCTGAATGCAACAGTGAATTTTTATCGTCTAGCTCTTTTCTCCAAGCTTCCCAGAGTATTTATAAATTGTTATTCAAGGAGTTTGATTGCGGCCCTGCAGAAACAGCCCTGAGCCCAGCATCGCTGGGACAAAGGCGGAGGGGCTCTCTTCTGCTCCAGACCTGCTGGCTGACAGTTGGAATTTTTGATATATATTTTATTTGGCATTTCCAATAACGTGTTTGCCTCTCCCTCCCACCCCCTTGCAGCCGTCTATTACTTTAAAAACATCTCCTCTCTGTAAACCTCAGCTCATCCTGGTGAACTGTTCTTGACCTTCCCAGCAGCTTAAGTAGCAGCTCTGAAAGTTGGACTAGGAAGAATTTCACTCCCTTTCGTACCTGTTAGCTTTGCTCACTCTCTTCCTAGTTGGGATCAAGGGAGGAAAGAGGACTTTTTTTGTTTGGTTGGTTTTTGTTTTTTGGTCCTTTCCCCACTTAAGCTTTCTACCGTGTATTTTTCTCCCCCACTTCCCACCCCCATTAATATTAATAAAGCACCCTTCAATTTATCTTCTTAAATAAGATGAGGTGGAATCATTGTACTTTCTTTCCTTTCACTCCCCCTTATTTCTTATTTCTCCCAATTTTAGCTGCTTCACCAGCTCGCAGAAGGAAAGCATTTCAATAAATAGCCCTCTAGCGCTATCTGGCGGGTCTCCAAATGCGATGTGCGCTTGCTCTCTGTGCCTCCGGCTCCTTCCCGCGCTCTCTTCCTTCCTCTCTTCCTTCCTTTCTTTCTTCCTCTCCCCTTCTCTTTCTCTTGTCTCTTCCTCTCTCTGAGCCTATCCTCCTTTTCTCTCTTCCTGCTTCCTCTTTTCTGCTCCCACTCTCATTTTCCAGGGCCGACGGCTTGGAACGACCCGGTCGTAGGTTGATCCCCCCCGGAACTAGGTGATGCTCCGGCGCCACCGAGCTCTCCTAGGGCTCCCACCTTCCCCCAATGTGGGTCATACACATCTTTTTCCTTTCATTAGCATCTTCACGTTGTTTAACATGTTGCTTAAAGTCCCAGCGTCTCAGCCAGCGGTGATTTGGAGGGGCTTATACAGGCATTTGTGAAGTTTGGAGGAAAGAAGTCAGACACTGGAATCCCAGCTAGTGGAGCCCAGCTAAGTTTTAGGTCAGGAGGCCGAGTCTCAGTGCGAGTTTGAGGAAGGGTCGGAGCCTCCCAGGGGTGGGAGCAGCATCGCACGGCGCCCGGCCTTCGGGAGAGCGCTGGAGTGGGGGCGCGAGCCAGCCCCCCATCCCCCGACTCCCGCCCGTCGGATCCGTACATCACAATAGACTGCTCGAGTTTGTATCCTGGGCCTGTCCAGGATTTTTTTTTTTTTTTAAATGAACTAGCTCTATCCTCCCTCCCCAACAACTACCACCACACCAAATTTGGAGAGGAGTGGGAAAGAGAAGTGGGAGTAGGAAAGCTCACTGGAAACCCCACAGGGCAAAGAGGAGAAAGCCAGCAGCAGAGACTGAGGGAACGCACGCTTGAGGATGCAGTGTAGGCACAAGCATCCTCCCTCCTTTCCAGCAGAGATTCGTCTGCTTTCTTATTTGTGGCTTTTTTTTTTTTTTTTTCAAAAACAGTAGCCTGTAAACCCTCAGCGATCTGTGGGGAGCAGTCAGAGGGGATAGGGCTGGAAGGAGAGATTCAACTCTGACTTGATGCTTTAGATACTCTCTTAAAATTCTTATTCTCTCTCTCTCTCTCTCTCTCTCTCTCTCTCAACACACACACACACACACACACACCACTCTGAGCCTTAAAGAAATCTCCAGTTCTCCCTTTAGGCAAATCTCTTCCATCTAGTCCTTGAAACTGAGGAAAGGATATGGGGCCTGGGGTAGGGCCAGACTCACTCAACTTTATGAGTGCATTTTCTAAAACTTACTTCTGACCTTGCAAAGTACTAGTGAGGACCACATCCCCAGTACAGACCCAGTCAGTGGCTACTTGAAATTGGAGGACCTCAGCCTGCGGTGTCGGTGGTCACCAGACAAAGACCCCTTCCTAGTTCAGAAATCCTCCTCCCTCCTCATAATCTCAAAAGTAGACTGGAAAGGAGGGGGTAGGATGACAGCATCACAGGCTCTAGTCCTCAAGAATTGCCCCCCGCCCCTTGCTGAAGGAAGAAAGCACAGTTCGGGTGTAATTAATTGAAGACTGTTATTAGGTCATCATTAGCCAAGGTGCAAATAATTGCAGCCCATTTTTACTTAAAATTGACCAGCCCCAGAGTGATAGATCGATTCGGAGTATAAAAATGATGTATCAAAACATCAATGTCGATTATTTGAAATATTGTAGTCGAATTTCTTTATTGCTTCATCGGTTAAGTGTCTGAAAGTGCGGTGTTCAAACATATATTTATGTTGTCAATACTGTCAGAACTGTCACTTTTACTATACTGGATTTGTACTATATTCTGAATTTACTCATTTACATAAAATGCCCACCCTAGGATTCCCCCACCCCCACCCCATCTCTCTCTTTCCTCCCATCTCTGGAAAATCCGTGTCAGTTTCTTCAAAGGATTCAGCAATCTTTGCCTAAGCTAAAGTGTACACTGCCTCTTTTACTCAATTTTCCACATCGGATTACATGTCTTTTTCACCATTTCTAACTTTCAAAGGGAGCCTTCATCCTTTCTTCCCAAGTCTGCCTACTCTAGCCTTTTCTCCGAAATAGTATTGTAGTACTTGGAAAGCTTCAGGTTTAAATATCCACATCTCAGCTCCCAATAAGCCATTTAGGTAGAAAAACGGAAAAACGGGACTTTACTGTATCTCCTTGGCCCGGCTGGTGTAAACCGGGTTGCTCCGGGCAGACGTTCTCACACGTGTCAGGGTCCACCATCAAATTACCTGGAAGATTGAAATCGTCCAAGGAAAATGAATTTGGAAATAGAAATACTTTTTCTTTCTTTTTACTTAAAAGCTGTGATAGGAGAAAAAGAAATAATACATATAAATGATCAGCACGTTTTACCTTTAAAAGCTTTTGAACTCAATCGAAAGACACAAGTTGGAAGCAGAATTGACAGTTTTAATTCTACCCATTTTCACCTGGCACGTCAGATCAGAGGCAATCATTTATTTTATGGGGGGTGGATGGGAAAGTCGGATAGAAAGCTGGAATCCACTGAAGTCTCTATCTTAAATATCACAGAGAAATTAAAGACGCTGATTGAAATGCAAACATTTCATCGCTTCACATTTTCTGCCTAGACTAATTGAAATTTATAAATTCACACTCTGCCTAATTTAATGCTTTTTATTTTTTTCTAGGATTCCCTGCAAGTCTGATAGGAGAGACAGGGCCACTTCTGGACTAGCTCTAAGGATGTGTTCTCGTTTCCGTAACACTGAGGCACCTTTTAGAAACTTTTAAATGCATTTAAATAAATGTATTTGGACATTATGAGAAGCTACACATACAAAGACAGCTTGGCTCTATGCCGTCAATCCCAGCATTAGAAGAAAAAAAAAAAAGAAAAAAAAGTCCATAATTCAACTAAAATTTTCCAAACCCATCTTTGCCTTAAAAAAAAAAAAAAGGAGAAGAAAGTTTCCTGCGTGCATCTGTATGTCTTCGTGTGCACGTTTATAAACATCTCCCAGTCCGTGTTTGTGTGTTACCTCTCTCCTGCCACAAACTCGAAGGCAGAGGCATCGAGGGATCGCCCCCAGAGAGCTGTGTTTATTTAGGTTTTTTTAATCTCTCCGCCGTGTATGACAAGTGTTACTTCAAGAAATTCATCAGCCTTCTACAGATACTTCCAGTTTTGCTGTAATGATCTGCAGAAGAGAACTGCCATCACTTTCTCACATCCCAAGGTGTTGCAGGAACTCCGAGAAAGGGGAGAGTGGCTGAAACGCTTAATTACGGTGGGGGAGGGAGGGCCCCGAGGCGCACCGAGAGGGGAGAGCGAGCAAGGTCCTTTACCTGGCCTGTACCTGGAGAAAGCTCTGAATCCTCTCGGCGAATAATTGGGAAAGGTATGGTTGCCTTTTTTTCCCCTTCTTTTTAATGCCTTTGGGGAGAAGTGACACCCTTGTGTAACAATTAGCTCAGACAATAAAAATAATTGGAAAATCAGTTGGAATTTCTGAGTTTTTAATTATGTTTAATTTTGTGCTAAGCCGTAAAATTACGAATGCCCCTCAATTAAACACTCTCCACTTGTAAAGCGTTTAACAACAATTATTCCTTAATCAGTCTGAATGTGAGTCACAAATGATGCTTTTCCACATCAAAGGGACGTCCTTCGACGTTACCTTTTAGTCATAAGTAAGAGGATTAATTCCTATAATTAGAGGGATAAATATGTGCATAAATACATCTCTCACTCTCTCCTTTAAAAAAAAACAAAACACTTTCGCTCGGTGTGAGCCGTGGCCGGCTCTGGGAGGGTAAGGGTTTTTTAATTGTCTGCCTTTGCCTGAAGTTCCTTGGCTGGTGGGCGAATGCCACCAGGAGACCCGGGCGCGAAGCATACACCTCCAGAGGGACACACGCGCACACAGAGACGCAGAAACGCTCGCATGGGTCAAGCAGGAGGTACAAAGCTCAGGGGTCCCAAGACCCTCGCCGATTCCAACGTGATCCTCCCAAGACAATAACCCACTCTCCACTCTTGCCCCTGGCCCGGGCCGCGAGAGTTCTCTTCCTGTCGGTCCACTTGTCCCGAGGAGCGGGGTCTCCGCCCTGAGCCGAAGCTCCTGGTGGACTCTTCAGGCTACAAATAAAAATTGAGCATGACCTTTTAAAACTCCTGTGTGAATATCTCATTTACCTAATGACTTTATGTCACCTAGGAAGAAGGTCAATTTCCTCTTAACCTTTCCCCCGCTGCTGCAGTAAGCATTCTTGCCTAATCAATGATGGCTGGAATAATCAATTCCCATTTTATGATCGCTGACAAACTCAATCTCTGGGCGGGGTGTGAGCGCGGCAGGGCCAGCTCGGGCCGGGACAGAGGGCTCTCCGGGTACGCCCAGCTCCGCCCGGCGCCAGGGGAAGCTGCTCTCTCTTCCCGTCGAGTTCACAGACCTTGGCAAACTTCCCTCCCCCAACCGCCGGCGTGACTTCTGAGTTGTCACTAATCCGAACCTGATATTCACCAGAGCTCCTTCGGTCACCAACAACGCTCCCCGCCGCTGCTGGGCCTCCCACCCGCCCCTCCTCGGCGTGTTTTCATTTCAAAGTCTGCAGGCAGGGATTGCCCCGACCCAAAGGAGTGTGTGTGTCTGTGTGTGTGTGTGTGTGTCTGTGTTTTAGTTTCATTTACATTTTAAAAATTATTTTTGCCTTCTTCAGCGAGGATCTCTCAGCTTTTTCACTCTGTCTCAGCCCTGCTAACTTTGCATAAACAAAGCAACAACAGAAGCTCAGAGTGGGTGGATTCGTGTGGAAATGAAGTCAACTGGCAGAGTTCTCTCTCCTTCCCTTTCTCCTTTCCTATCTCCTTTCCTTTCTCCTCTCCCTCTCTCAGTTTTTTCCTTCCTCTTCTCTTGCCCTCCTCTTCCTGCGCCACCCCCCACACCAAGCAGTTATCCTAAAAGGTAAGTTTATTAGATGCCACTTTACCCCTATTTTCCGTTCCCCAATTTGGGGAAATTACCACGTAAATTACTAAGTCAAAGCTAATTTGAGAGCAAATTTAGGATGATTTGCCATGCTTTATCTTTAGAGGGCCTAAATAGGAGCGCCTTTCACCTCCCAGTTTCTCATAAGTAGATGCTGACTTTCACATACACAGCACTTGGTTGAAGAGAGAGTTCTCTTAACACTGGCTCACCATTGGTCACTGTGTTTTCTTTCCCTTCATTCTGCCCTAACCCCATTTTCATTACCAAGACATGAGGAAGCTGCTGCTAATTCGCAAGCAATTAAAAAACCTGCTTAGCTAGGGTTTAATGGCAGGAAAATCACTTTTCTTGGAAAAGATGTCTTATATGCAGGTTTTCTGGAGTTTTCTTCTTATTCACCAGCTAGTTAAAACCCAGCCTGAACTGAACTTTTTCTCCTGAGAGTGTTCTCTCAGGCCATGTTGATGGTCTTTGAAAAGGTAATTAAAATGCCCCTTTTCTGAACTCATAGCACCTCATTACTCGTAGGCAGACATTCTGCTAAAATTAGGAAGTTTGTCAAACAATTGAAACAAAAATGTAACTATTCCACCTTATAAAGTGGAATAAAGGATAAATCACCCACTTTGGTGTAAAAAAATAAACAAAAAAGGCATTTGAGCCCAAGGTGAGGCATATCAGGGCCAAAACACTCAGCGTTTATCCCCAGCAGCCTCTTCAAGTCCTGTCAGTAACAGAGAAGGCCAACCAAGCCGCCACTCCAGCCTGCCTGAAGCTCGAGTTTCCATTCTTGAGCTGGGCCTGAAGGTGCCAGAGCTATGAGCTCTGAGAGGTAATGAGAATAGGCCGGGTGCAGGACCTGACGTGGGGTAGGGCCAGGCCCAGTTCCCCGTATTGTCACTACCTTTCTTGCCTTATACCAGGAAGTACATTTGCAACTTCAGTTGAATTAGATTCTGGATCTAAATAGGCACCGTGGCCTCGTCCAGGGTCACAGTTTATAACAGCCTGGCCTTTCGAAGAGTTGTTTCATATTCCCAACAACTATAGTCCAGACTTTCTGGGACCACAACCTGTTTGGAGGTCAGGAAGTGCTTGTATGAGAAGAGTTCCCCGTTACCAAGAGTCTTGAGTGGGACTTTTATCTCTATTTGACAGAAGAGCAGACAGATTGGGGGTGGGCCCCTTGACCTCAGATAATTACTATAGTCTTCCCTCTTAAGCAAATTTAGTTCTCACACAAGGACTCATTAACAACCTCTGACTACTCACTCTATGAGAATTTCCTTTCCTTTTCTTATCTTAAGGGCCCTCACAGGAATATTGAAGAATATGCTTAATACTAGTTTTCAGTTTCACTTCCTTTAAACATCTCACATCCTGCTCACTTCTTCCACAGTCTACTGAAACACAGTTGGCATAGTCGGGCTGTGTTCTAATTCCAGCACGTGAGAGAGGAAAATCCAATCATTGGTTTACTCCCCACTCCATTCCCCACACAATACACTAGATTACTCTTTGGGAGAGGAAAATCCTTTAATTGTGCTGAATTTAGAGAGCATGTCAGAAGAAAGAGGTTTTTTTTTTTTTTAAAAATAATAAAAAATGCTATTCTCTCCCTCTGACTGTCTAACAACTTTGTCCCTGCCGGTGTTTCACTCAGGGTCATAAATCAAAATTACGTGTTCAAGATGTAAACCGTAAGTATGGGAACAGGAAGAAGGACCACACAGATCAGTAGCTTTTCCAATTGACTGAGGTCTCTGCAAGGTTCATGTCCTAAATGGAAAGACACCTCTTTCAAGCATCTCTAAGGGAGAGGGTTGAATTAGATGACTTCTGAGGCTGCGTCTAACCCTGGAAGGACAAAAAGGGCTCCCAGGATGCAGAGCAGTTGGGAACTCAGGCTCTGGAGTCTGACAGGAAGGGGCTGAATCCTGGTTCTGTCCTGTACTAACCGTGTAATCTTAAGTCAGTCACTTGACTTCTTTGAACCTCAGTAATCTCATAAACAAAATCAGGATGACTATATTTAATATTACTGGATGTCTTCTGGCCCTTCCACATTCACTCTTCACTTTCTCCATCCTGCTCCATGGTTCTGGAGGCTGATTTCAGAATGCTACCTTAGCCCTTGCTTCCTGTTGAGTTTGCCAGAATGGGCAGAGTGAGGTCCAAGTATTGATTCCCAGGGTCCCTGTGAGCTGGCTGCATCCCAGCCACAGCTTGGGCAACCCTCTTTACAGCGCTCTCTCTCTGGGTTCAGGTAACCATTGCTCCAGCCTTGGGGCACTGCACTGTCCCTTGTGGTTTCCTAACACCCTGCTCACACCTTTTTAATCTAGTCCCTTTACGAAGCACTCCTCAAATTACCCAATTTGACATGCACCATCTGTTTGCTGCTGGACCCTGAATGATACCTCTTATACACTTATTTGGAAGATTAATATTAAATGAGATAATGTAGGTAAAACACAAAGTACAGTTCCTTGCATGCAGTCAAAGTTTAATAAACAGAACTTTTCGTTATTTTTTATAGTTATCATCTGCTGCATCCTCCTCATTTTCTACATGTGGAAATGGAGGCCCAAAGCAGTTACAGTATGAATTCAAAGCCTAATTAACTCAAGACAGTAACAACCCTGGGACCAAGTCCCTGAACTAGCTCTCAGTTCACTGCTCTTTCCACAGCAGCTCGGGGAGCAAAACAGACTGGGGAGGAGGAGGTCCTTTTGTCACAGATGTCAGAAAAAGGGTTAGACGAGCTAAAGGCAGAGATGCAGGAAATAATAAGCATCTTTCCATGTAGCATTGGGTGTGTATCTGCTAAATTATTGCTGAAACAAAGCATGCTGTTGTGATTTGGAATCCAGTGATTCCGCTAAGAATAGAATAGATATGTTGCAGGAGGAGCAATGTACGCTTGACAGGTTAAAAACAAATTTGTGAACACATAATTGGAAGTTTTACGAGGAGGCATCATAACGCTTCTAAGATATATAGGGTATATTGGAATTAGTTTTCAAATAAAGGCACATTTTTGGATTAACAGTGCAGATTAAGTATGAAATTTACCATTCTTTAGAATAGGCTACTGTGCTAGGAGCTCCCGTGGAACCAGAACACCAAATTCTGGCCCACACACGTTCTACAGTTTGCTAATGCTCACAACGTGGTGGAAATCATCCAATCATTAATTCCTACTTTCATTCAATCATTCAAACAAATATTTGTTGAGCTTGTAATATTCTCCAGGAACTCTTATGGGTGCTAACATAAATGGATTAATTAAATATATTCTCTGCTTCACTGAGTCCATGGAGCAAAATAGAGGTAGGTATAACAACAGATTTTGATATGAGCCAAGGCAGAAATATGCCCCAGCTACTATGGGAGGCTTGAAGAGGTTGAGTGGGGTAGGGAGCATTGACACTGAGTCTTCACAAAAAGCAGTCTGTCTCATTTCAATTACATTCTAGCCTTCTAGATCCTTCCAAATTATTGATGATATCAGTTTATTAATATTTAACTCTTACAATATAAATATGAGTAATAAAACCAAAAAAAATCTGTAATATTGTATTACACTTTACTGTGGCAGGTTGGCTGAGGTATACATGGAAACTGAGAAAAATTGAAAGAATGCTTCTCTTGGTGACTAGAGTGTATGACAGGAAAAGAGGGAAACATTTAACAGATGATGTTTTACACAGAGTCCTTGGAAAATGTTACCTTCAAAGAAGATTGTTTTAATGTACTTTACCAATTAGGCTTTATTTATATAATGAGCTGGGTCAGGCTTATTCGAGATATAAACATACAGTTTGAAAAATGAGTTGGAATCTAGGTGTGGAGAAGAAATGTAAAAGTAGGGCCATTTATTTCAGAACCCAAGATGCATTCATATGCAATTGGACATCCTCATAAATATAACACAACTTAAACAGATTATTTCCACCCATTCATCACAAAATTGGCCATTTGCATTTCAATTTGTAATTAATAAACATGATGTCTAAGTACAATTTACTTTCCCGTGGTAATACTGCTAAATGTCTGGGGTTTTTTTTGAAGTCCAAACTACAGAGTTCTATAATCCTGGTTCATTCTTGTTCAGGTTGCTCTTGTCCCCTGACACAGATCATCCTCACTTGGTTGATTCCTTTTTTTGCCCACCTCACATCAAAATTCACTTCCATTCACGTTAGTTACATGCACATATCTCCATTTTAGCCACCCCAAAATTATGACTACCCTTGTAACTTCAAATCGCTTTCAATATCTCGAATGTAGAGATTTAGTTTTTTTACCTGCCATATCCTAACCCCCTTTGAAAACAACTATTCTGTTTTCATTCTGACCCTCATTGTGACTTCTGTTTTTTTAGTCATTTTCTGCCGATCAGTCATATCTTGATTTACTTGATCTTCCACCCAGTTTAAAGCAGTAAGAAATGTATCTTTTAATTTTTTTTTCTGTTTTAAAAGTAATATATAGGGGGCAGACCGGTGGTGTAGTGGTTAAGTTTGCACGTTCCTCTTGGGTGGCCTGGGGTTTGAGAGTTTGGATCCCAGGCACCGACCTACACGTCACTTGTCAAGCCACGTTGTGGTGGCGTCCCACATAGAAAATAGAGGAAGATTGGCAGAGATGTTAGCTCAGGGGAAATCTTCCTCAAGCAAAAAGAGGAAGATTGGCAACAAATGTTAGCTCAGTGCCAATCTTCCTCACAAAGAAAAAAAGAAAAAAAAAGTAATATATACTCAATAAAGACAATTTGACAATGGGGAAAAGTAGATAAAAGAAAAAAATCATCCATAGACAAAGTAGTCAAACACAGCTGCATTCAAAATTTTAGTGTATTTCTTTGCATTTTTTCTATGCATGGTTTGTTTTATGTAGTTGTAATTAAACTTTGCATAAAATTTGCATCCTAGTTAAGCATTCAAATTATTTATGACCATCAATCTAGATGTCATCAATTAAATTAAGTATCATAATTCACTTTTCCATTCCACTACTATTGGGCACTAATTTGTTTTTTCATTTTTATAGACAATTCTGTAATGAGTATTTTTGTGCATAAAGGTGTTTCAAAACTCACACATTTTCTTGGAATGATTCCTGGGCATAGTTCGAAGGATACGAATGCATTTAAGACAATCTCCAAAGCCTCTCTTGCTTTTTAAACTGTTCATCAGGACCTTCATGGCAATCTCCACCTTAAACCTTAATCATTTTCTGATCCTCTGGCTGAATAGTCAACTTTTGAGGGAAGAAGTCCTGAGTACATACAATTTACATTTACGCTCCAAACTTCAGTTGGCCTCCTGAAGTTAAGATTACTCTTCTATCCATTTTCTGTGGTGGACTCCTTCCTTTGACAATAACTCTGTCTCTCCTCTAATCCCCCATCTCTTTTTCTTCCCTTTCTCTTTCTTTCCTTTCCTCCTTTTCTCCTTTCTCTACAAACCACTCAGAAGCCCCTACACCTCTCATTTTCAGATGGCTTCACTCCATCCTTCACTGAAACCAAGGATTTCAGGCATAAGCTTTCTAATATTCTCTCTTTTCTATCTGCTATTTCTTGTTCTCTCAGTCACTCTATTACTCTGCTTTTACTTTTATGTTGAGTAAAATACTTGTTCCAAACAAAAGCACATATGTAATGTATTTGTCTGTTACAAAGTATAATAATAAAAGGAACATTTGTGAACTAGCCACCCAACTTAAGAAGAGAAGCATTGGGTGTACTCATGTGTTCCTTCTGTTTCATCCTTCTGCTTCTTCTTCCCAGGAAACTAGCATCCTGAGTTTTTAAAAAGGGTTTTTTGTTTGTATGTATTCATCAACTATATGTATTTTATGTAAACTATATAAATCATGTATAACAACATATTATTAATATATATTAATATATATTTTCTTAAGCTCTCTCTCTATACCGTATATTTGTATTGTATGTATATATATTCCTAAACAATATATTGTTTCATTTTTCTTTTTCTTTTTTAAATAAAAATGGTATCACATTCAATGTAGTCTTTCTGGTTTCTTTTTTTTCGTTCGACAGTGCATTTTTAAGATTTATTTTTATGTGCGTAGCTATAGCTCGTTTCTTTTAATTTCTGCTTGATATTCCATTGTATAAATATAAGACAATTTAATTATCTCTTCTTTTTTGAATTGTAACTATTTTTTGTTGTTGTTATTGTTAATATAAGGAGTTCTGCTGTAACATAAAGTTAATATAAAGAGTATGTGTCTCTTGATGTTTACGTGTGAAGAATTTCCTAGGTTTAAAGTATAAGCCTATGAGTGAATTGTCAGATTTTTTGGCATTCATGTGTTCAACTTTCTAAGAAAGTGTAAATTATTTTCCAGAGAGATTGTATTAATTTACACTCCTGCTAGGTGTGTGTAAGATATTCTATTGATCCTCATCATCTCTTCCACATGCTAATCTTTGTCTTCTTTTTTTCCAATCTGGTGAGTGTATAAAGGTATCTTACTATAGTCTTTAATATGTATTTTTTGAATCACTGATGAGGCTGAACATCTTATATGCTTATTCTTTATTCATATTCCCTATTCTGTGAAATACCTATTTATGTATTTCCTCCATTTTTCTATTTTTTTGTCTCTTTTTTATTAATTGTATGAGTTCTTTTTATTTACTTATTTTTTATTGCAGTAACATTGGTTTATAACATTATATAAATTTCAGTTGTACATCACTATATTTCAATTTCTTTGTAGATTACATCACGCTTACCACCCAAAGACTAGTTACAATCCATGACCACACACACATCTCTAATCACCCCTTTTTCCCTCCTCCCTTCTCCTCTGGTAACCACCAATCCAATCTCTGTTTCTATGTGTTTGTTTGTCATTGTTTTTATTTTCCACTTATGAGTGAGATCATATGGTATTTGACTTTCTCCCTCTGACTTATTTCACTTAGCATAGTACCCTCAAGGTCCACCTATGTTGTCACAAATGGACAGAGTTCATCATTTCTTATGTCTGAGTAGTATTCCATTGTGTATATGTACCACATCTTCTTTCTCCATTTGTCCCTTGATGGGCACCTAGGTTGCTTCCAAGTCTTGGCTATCGTGAATAATGCTGCGATGAACATAGAGGTCATGTATCTTTAAGAATTTGTGTTTTCATGTTCTTTGGATAAATACCCAGCAGTGAACCAATTGGATCCTATGGTAGTTCTATTCTTAATTTTTTGAGGAATCTCCATATTGTTTTCCATGGTGGCTGCACCAGTTTGCTCTTCTGCCAGTAGTGTATGAGAGTTCCCTTCCCTCCACATCCTCTCTAATTGTATGAGTTCTATATGGCAAATATCTTCTTGCAATTTGTGGCTTGTTTTGTTCATCTTATTTGAAATGTGTTTTGATAAACAGAAATTTTAGATTTTATTGTAGTTTAATTTATCAATATTTTCTTTTATGGCTTGTGATTTTTGCATCTTATATAAAATTTTTTTTCATATCCTAAAGTTATAAAGATGTTTTTCTGTAAAATTCTTTAAGAAATTTGATTGTTTTTCTTTTTAGAACAGATTAGTGGCTACCCGGGGAAAGGTGGGGTGGGGGGTGGGCACAAAGGGTGAAGTGGTGCACCTACAGCACAAATGACAAACATTAATGTACAACTGAAATTTCACAAGATTGTAACCTATCATTAACTCAATTAAAAAAAAAGAAATGTGATTGTTTTTCTTTTTGCACTTAATTCTTTAACCAACAAGGAATTGATTTTTGTGTGTAGGAATGAGTAAGAATCCATTTCCATTTTCTCTGTATGGATGACCCACATTCCAACTCCAATGCTTTCCCAGTGATCATGCCATCTCTTCTGTATATGAATTTGTTTATAAATTCTTTGGGCCTTCCGTGTAGATAATAATATAGTCTTCAGAAAAATGAAAGTTTTATTTCTTCCTTTCCAATCCTATGACTTTAATTCTTTCTTTTCCTTTCTTTCCTTCTTCTATTCTCATCTCATCGCTTCTCTTCCCTTCCTTCTCCTCCTTTTTCTTCTTCTTTTAATCTAATTGCCTATTCTAGTACCAGAAACAATAGACAATGATGAAAAGAAGCATTCTTAAATAATGGGCATTACTATCTCATTCCTAATTTAAATGAGTGTTTCTAGCATTTCTCTACTAAGAACGCTGTTTACTGTAGTTAATGATAATCTTCACCAGATTAAAGACATTTTTCCTCCCATGCCTAGTTTTCTAGGAGTTTTTTTTTTTTAAATAATGAGTGTTATATTTTGTTAAATGGCATTTCTGTATGTAGCGAAATGACCATTTTTTCCCTTTACTCTTTTACTGGGGAATATTTCATTTATAGCTCTTCTAATATTAAACTATTCTTGTGTTTCTGGACTACACCCAAGTTGATCATGGTACTATCTTTATTGTACACAGCTAGGTTGAGGTTAACAATATTTTGCTTAGGATTTTGAAATTTCTATTGATGCAAGAGAATGGAAAATTTGGAAAGGTTTACTCTAAAAGAATATTAGCTTTCTTTTATTTTTTTTTAGCTTTTTTTTAAAGAATGACTCAGTTACTGATTAAATTTCTTTAATATTTATAACATGGCAATTCAGATCTATCACCTCTTTTTGAGTCAGATTTGGTAAATTATAACTTCATGTAAATTTATCCATATCATCTCAGTTTTCAAACATATTGTATAATGATGTCTGTTAGTCTTTTCATAGTATTTTTTAATGTCTGTTATATCTGTATACATGTTCACTTTTTTATTACTAATATTTTATGGCTAATAGGGTTCTGTGTGCTTTTTCACATTTCTTCAGGTGGGTGCTTAGATGGCCCTGATGACAATCAGTAGGGGAGAGAAAGCATCACGGGAAGATTATCTGGATATAATCTCATCCTGTTCATTACTAATCTCAGGGATTCTAGATCTTGTTTCACTCATGATTGATTTGCAGGTGGTTTTTAAATATTTCTAAAAACAGAAATCTGATGCTTCTCCTTGAGGATCCTATTTCAGCTTTGAATTAAATAAAAACTTTTAAACTAGAGATACCCACCCAATATGAGGAGATCAGAAGTTTTACTTTGAATCACCTGATTTCTAAACACCAGTTTTTTTTTTTTTTACTGTGTGTGTATGTGATTATTTTGTCACAATGATTTATGAAATTCACATATGTATGTAAGATCCACAAAATATGAGTCTATGAAAGTATGTGCTTTATGGTCTTGCTTGTTCTCATAGCAATATTTGGAAATATATGACCAATATAATTATTCTTACTTTAGAATTAGGAAAATGAAGACATTTAAAAATAATTTTTAAGGTATTACAAAAAATTAAGGTAAGAAACTGAAATAATTTAGGGATATGTTCTTAACCTAGATTTTTGAAAGTCTTCTGTAAAAACCTCATATGTTAAGAATTAGCCAAAGTGTCTCCAATGTTGGTTTCTAGGACTGATATTTGTCAGATGGACAAAAGGAGCTTTTCATTCAGGGGTTGTAAATGCACTCCCCATGACTAATGGCAAGACCACGGTCACAAAGGCCACCAATGTCAGTTGATGCAGTCCCAGCACAGGAGGAGCCATAAGAAAACCACATTTATGGGGGCTGGCCCTGTGGCCGAATGATTAGGTTCGCGGGCTCCACTTCAGTGGTCCTGAGTTTCATCGCTTCGGATCCTGGGCGCGGTTGTGGCACTGCTCGTCAGGTCATGTTGAGGTGGCGTCCCACATAGCACAACCAGAGGCTCTCACAACTAGAATATACAACCATGTACCAGGGGGCTTTGGGGAGAAGAAGAAGAAAAAAGATTGGCAACAGATGTTAGCACAGGTGGCAATCTTTAAAAAAAAAGGGCCAGCCCCATGGCCCAGTGGTTAGGTTCGCGCGCTCCTCTTCGGCAGCCCAGGGTTCAGATCCTGGGTGTGGACATGGCATCGCTCATCAGGCCATGTTGAGGTGGTGTCCCATGTGCCACAACTAAAGTATACAATTATGTACTGGGGGGATTTGGGGAGAAAAAGCAGAAAAAAAAAAAAGAAGAAGATTGGCAACAGTTGTTAGCTCAGGTGCCAATCTTTAAAAAAAAAAAAAAGAAAACTACATTTAAAAACACATGTCTTTACTACTTCTATTCTAGTTATCAGAAAAACAAGACGGGGACATTTTCTTACGTGCTATAAAGAAATCTACAGCAAGATAGGCCAGTACTTGACTCTTTATATTTTAAAATACAAAAAGTAGTGTTTTTAAGTAAGCGTAAAGCTGAGATATGATGTACTTGGACTCTTATGGAGATAAATTAAGCAACAGAGGGCTGCCCCACAGATTAAAGTGAGTAATGTATCATTCATACATCTTTTAAGAGCCACTTTATATGAAAGGTATAGTGGTGGACGGTGGAAGCGATGCTGGCTTGAGAGTCAAAGGACTTGCTTGCAGCACTGTGACCCTCAGCACGTCTCTGGCATTATCTGCGGCTGGCCCTTTAGATAATATCTAAGAATGTCTCCAGATCTGCAGTTCTCTATAATAAAGGGCGATAGAGAATTACCTGGTTTCTCCTCTCACTGCCTATTCAAAGGGCTACTGGAAATATAATCCTGACAGTCCCAGATAAGGTTAAATCATGGATAACTTGGAGCAGATAGGGTGGGAAGAGGGGTAGAGAAAGGCTGAAGTGATTTGGTACCATAAAAAGTTCATTGTTGGATTTTTTGTTGAGAATAACTCATTTTGATCATATAACTCACTATTCAGTTTCCTCAGAGACCAAGCAAACGGGATTTATCCTTCTGGTATAGATGCAAAATGAGGCTCAGAGGCATCGACTTATTTTTGGTTACATATGCTAGGTTAAACGGGTCAGCTAGAAATAGGAACATAAAATCATATAACTAATCAGAAAATAATTTTCATTTAGATTTCATGCCATTAGATTAGATGCATGTGGTGCCACTCTGTGTTGGATTGTGACTTTCTAGAAGGTAAAGCATGTAAAATTCAGAGTATATTTTTGAACGCTAAAATTCTGCAACCTGTGGCTCTGAGATGAGGTTACAGCAGCAAGCCAATGGTGATACCCTCGCCTTGAATTCTATCTCTACCAAAGCAAAAAGAGCACTTTGGAGGTCCTGCTGGTCATTTAGGAGCTTGGAGAAATCTTGGAGGACTCACTCTTAATCTTTTTAGACTTTTTAGACAAAGGTAAACATATTGTGGAGGTGTGGCTGGAACACCGACTTAGAAAAGGCAGGAGAGGTTACAACATGTTTCCATGCTTGTGTAAACTCAGGCACGGACCGATCTGCTCTGCGAATGAGTGTTGTGCTCTGAGTTGACATGTAAAATCCCTTGGTTTTGGCTGCTTCTCTGTATCGGTTAGAATGCTTTTGGCTGCAAGTAACAGAAAACTCAATTGAGACTGGCCCAAGCAATTAGGGCATACAGCTATGCCATTGGCAAGTGGTGTGGCAGGCTCCATCTCTCTTTCCTTTCAGTTCTCTTGGCTCTGCCCTCTTCTGTGCATCAACTTTCTCCTCTGGCTGGTAGCCGGATGGCCTCTGCAGTTCTGGGTCTCCTGTCTTCTCACGACAACACAGAGGAAGAGAGCCTGTTTCTCTTTCTTTGGATGTTGTTCTGGAAAGATGTGTGCAAAAAGTAATTCGACAAGGCCCTGGTAACTTACCCTCACATCTCTTTTGTACATCTTTGCTAAGGCTTAACTTGGCTGAACCAGGAGCCCTGAAACAAGCACGGAGTTAGAGTGAGGACCCAGCCCTGGAGTTAGGAGCAAACACTAGCTGTGGTACTGGTACAAAATGGGGTAGGCATGGAATAGATTCTGAGAAGACAACATTTTCTCAGTTTAAAATACAATTCACTAGAGACTAGGTACAACTCATGGTGAGCACTGGGCTTTAGGAATAGCTGTTCCATATTGAGCAGTGATCAGCTGCCAGCCAGTGTGCTAAGCATTACATTTGAATATTCTCATTTAATTCTCATAATAATCTAAGGTAGGCACTATTATGGCCCCCGTTTCCCAGGTGAGGAGAGTGAGCCTGGTAGAGATTAGGCGGCTTGCTCTAATTCACACAGTTAGTTACTAGAAGGATTAAGGATCATGATGCTAGAACCCTTGTTCCTAACAGTTTTCTGTCTCCCAGAGCAGAGTCCTCTGATTCATGGGTTAGAGATCAGGATGTAATAAACCATTGGTTATATGAACAGTAGCATCCTGTGGAGGGATTTCCTTCAAAGATAGCTTTAGGTACCATACTGTGGGGTCCAGTGAATCCGTGATGTTTGGTTTTTAGAATGGAGGGAATAATACTGATATCACTACTGTAAAGAAAATGATAGAGTTAGGAAAACATTATGAACTCTTGTAGACAAAGGACATTTGTTTAAACACACATAAACAATTAAATATCATGGCAGGAAACCTTTCCCCAGTAATTAAAAAATTGGCTTTCTAAGTGAAAAAGAAAGACTACTAAAGATACTAGTTAGCAATTCAGCAGCTTTTGGAAGGAGATTGGACTACGTGAGGGAGTATGTACAATTCAGGGACAATGAGAAAATTGTAGAAACAGAAATACGTTGTTGGCTAGGTGGGGTGTGCTGAGGCCTGCCTCCATCCTTTGCGCAGAATCATTTAGTGACTGTGGGGACACCTCTATTGTGTGACGGAAGGCAATATGTGGCCAATGATTTCTTTATAGCTTAAAAGATAGTTTAGAAGCGAAACATGAAGCAAATTAAGGAAACACACAGCTATTGCATTGAAATGTTATTAACTATCTTTCTGTTTTAGCTACTGGCATGAAAGCGTATATATTTGAAAATGTTTTCTTTTTTGGCAAAGTAGGGCATTTAATTGTTCGGATGTTCTTAGAAATCACAGTTGAGCCCAGAAATCAATTATAAAAGAGATGTTCTTTATTCTATTTTTTTTTTTCACATGACACTTTCCGTTTGTCCCAGAACAGGTTTTGCAAGAAGAAATTCTGCCTATTCTGTAGGCAGGTGGCTCCCTGCTCTGCTGTTTTGGACCTTCAATCACTAGTGACATGCCTGCAATCCACAAAGTCCTGGGTGTCTCTTTTAGCTATCATCATCTGAAAGACGTCTAAAAGGGTTTTTTAGTGCTTGAGAGCATTAAGTTTCATTTCTTGCATTCCACAATGTAAGTGGAAAAGTTGATCCACACTGACATGAAGGGCTCAATTCTGCATGAACTTATTGTTTTTCCACCAGAAATAATCCTTTCTTTCTTTCTTTCTTTTTTTAAGGCTCAAATTCATCTAAAAATTGTTGACTCTTTCCTAGAGACATAGCTTAGCAAAACGAAACCCATCTCACTGAAATTGCCATCAACCGTCGAGAGCGTGACTATTTTAATACTGCAGACACGTTTGCCGAATGACTAACTTGCTAAGTAGCAAAATATAGATAGTGTATTGAGATCAAGAAAAGTCAATCGCCAACCACTCTCGTTGTTTTTAAATACACTTACTATGCTTTTAAAGGAGCATTATTTCAATAAAACAATCCGCAAGTAAATACAAAACAAAAGGGCAAATATAGAGACATATTGCAAGGAAGCATGCATACCAAAAAGGTAAGTGCAAATTAGATTTGAATATTCATGAGTCACAAATCATTGACAGTTTGAAATAATGCAAAACAGCTTTATAAATGAGGTTAAGGCAAGGGACATCAAAGAAATGCATCGTTAAATCAATAGTAATTTGATTGTGCATATACTTGTAAATTGCGGTTACAGTTTTTGTGACATGGGAGAAAAAATACTGTGTATCTGATGAAGGAGGAAGACACATAAATATTCCTTTTGTATGTTATATTTTTCCAATTCATCATGCACTTGGAGACTAGCCAGGTAGAAAGTGGTTGGACATCGTATTTCCCCCTCAAGACAGAATTTCCTTTTCAGAGAGAATTTCAGGCTCTGCCTGAACTGCCCTCGCTTACTCTGCTAAGCAGAATTCAGTACACAATGATTCCCATAGGGTTGTTCTTTAAAAATAAAGATTATCATCTAGCATACATGACTAGAGAATGGCTCACCTCTTAACTTCCTTCATGACAAATAACTTCCATTGTGGACAATCTAGGGTTTTTCGCTTTTACTCTGGTGAGGAAGATTAGCCATGAGCTAACATCTGTTGCCAGTCTGCCTCTTTTTTGTTTTTTGCCTCCCCAAAGCCCCAGTACATAGTTGTATATCCTGGTTGTATGTCCTTCTAGTTCCTCTATGTAGGATACCTCCATGGCATGGCTTGATGAGTGGCGTGTGGGTCTGCACCCAGGATCCAAACCGGCAAATCCTGGGCCACAGAAGCGGAGCACAAGATCTTAACCACTCGGTCATGGGCCCAGACCCCCGAACCATTTAGTTTTAATAAATGTTTTTCTGTTTAGAAGGAGGCAGATGAATTGAAAGTGTAAGGTCAATTTTTAAGAATACTTCAAAATAATTTGAGATGTAAAATATAGGCAACCTTGTAATTTAAATAAAAATACTTTCATTTTGTTCAGCAAGTAACTAGTCATTAATTTGTTATTGGGTTCTTTTGTACCAATGGCTTTTTGGGGAATGTGTGTGTGTGCACACATGCATATATAAGGAGAGAGATTTGAAATGGTAGGACTCACAAATTAAAGACTTGTTTAGGGCCTGTCTTCGAGCAGAAATGTTTCCAATTAGTTTTTCTCAGAAGTTTCCATTTGGGTTACTCTCTGTAAGTTATGAAGTATTTCTCCAAGATGCTCTCCTCTGCTAGCCTCTTTATTGTGTTCTGTCTGCTTTCTAGGATGATTGATGAAGTTAGTGACGGCATATGAAAATTGTGGCACACAATAGCACTAATTTTGCAAGAGGCTAGGGGATTGCGGTCTGTTTAGAAAATTAACGTATATCTTTTTCCTGGGCCTTGCTTTGAGGGAGACATTTTGATTTGGAAGGTGAAATCCAGATGTGGTATAATTAGAAAGAAAGAATTTTGCATTGTCTCTAATCCCCTGCTCTGTTAGGAGAGAAGCTAAAATGACTTCTGTGCTACTAGTAATCAAGAATATCCATAACTTCCAAAAGCAATGGCCATGGTAATTTTCAAGGGCTTTATGTGAAGTCTGCCATTATAATTTGTCAGTATTGATTCAGCTCAAGCTTCGCATTATATTTGTAAACCATACCTTGTTATTTTGGTTCTATAGCTAAAGATTGCTTGACTCTCAAAAGTTATTAACTCATTTGATCTTAAAAATAAGCAAGTATTTCCATTACTCTTTTTGGCAAACGTTTTGTCATGATATAGTGTGAGGCTATTTAAATTATCCAAATGTCTTTCAAATTGTTGAGCTACAATAGTTCATTTAATGATTGCCAGTAGCAGGGGTCTACATAGGTACACACTGTTTTTCCTCTATTGTAGTTCCATTTACTTAGTTCCTCTATTTAGTTCCAACGTTATTTCAGTCCCATTCGGTCATAGTTACTAACCTGTTCTGACAAGGAGGATAATTTACAGCACCCATATATTTGATTATTTTGGTTAAGTCCTCTTTCATATATGTGTGTATATATACAGTTTTAAAAATCGCTTAATCTCTAAATTAAAACATAACACGTTGGACTAGCCCAGGAGTCTACACATTTTGTTCTCCTTCCTCACAACTGATAAGATGCGAGGAAAGTCATTGGGTTTTTTTCTTCCTTTTTAAACCGGGAGAGATAATACATGGAACTTTGATTTCCACAGCACGGATGTGCCTAGCTAGCCAACGCCATCACTGAGATTAATTTCTTTAACCATCTCTCTTGTCTAGGATCGAGAAGTTAAAGGGCCTGAGAGTTGTCATTTCTGGTAATTCAGTATCAAAATGGAGGCGAGATAGAATAAAATAAAAGACTTAGCATTGATTCTGAAATGCTTAACAGTGAGTTACTGAATTCCAATCAAGTCTTGTCTTATCACGAAAAAGAAAACAGTCTCTATCCTAAATGTCACTTTGGGAGACCCTGGTAACTCATGCTCATTCTGCTATGCAAATAGAATTAATTTTATCTTGAAAGAGCAGTGGAGTGGCAGTGAAGGGACTCCTATTTCCTATTCTGCCCCTAACTGATGCTATGAACTTGCACAAGGTACTTCGAATTCTTTAGATCTCTGTTTCCTCAATTATAAAAGAACAGGTTGGTCTAGAAGCAGCAATTTTCAAACTATGCCTCTGAATCCCTAGGGCCATGAGAAACCAGCAAGTCTTGATGGCAGAGGAAGGACGAGCTGTGGAACTCAGCACAAAGACCTTTTTTTTCCTCATTTACATATTGATCTTAGCAAAATTTAATTTGAGGAAAAGGAAATGACTGAAAAAATTTGAAAACATTGAATTTAAAAAACAATGATTGTTAAGATTTCTTGTGGTTTGTTAATTCTGATCTGCAACCTATTTTGTTCCGTAACTTCCGGTGAATATTGAGGTAGCAAGAATTGTTATGTTCTTGGCTTCTCCTTTTAAACAGAGGATGTAAAAAAATTTCCTAAAACCTTGTAGAAGGGAGGGCTGGAAAAGACAAAATGGGAGGTGAAATCTTTGTAAAATTTTAACTGAACTTATATGTGATGTCAAGACAACGACTTAACATTGACATTCACACCTGCTGGCCAGGTTTGTCCTTTCCCTGGGCCACACTCCTGCACACTTCCAGGGGGCACCATTGCATTGTGGTTTAAATGACTGATGCCCCTAAAGTTGAGCAATGAACCACCTACATGGGTCTTACAGGCTTGGCTTCTTCATTATTTGTCCAATAGCTCCTTCTCTTTTAAGGTCTACTTCAGGGTTGCCCTAAAGTTGTCCTAAGGTTGTCCACACCCTGTTACCATCTCCTTTCTTCATGAATTAACTGCTCTGTGCTTTCAGGGCACTTCGTTTCTAACCTTTTCTGGGATACTTACAGCATTGTATTATAGTTAGTCATATTTGGGCGCACCTCTCCCTTGTTAGGTCTCGAGCTTTCGGAATGCAGGGGCTGGATATTAATTGTATCTGAATTCTCAATCTGGCACTGGTCCTGGGACTTTGAAATACTCAAAATGAGTGTCCTTTGAAAAAACAAAGAGTCGTAAATTTTTTTTTTTTAAAGATTTTATTTTTTCCTTTTTCTCCCCAAAGCCCCCCGTACATAGTTGTATATTTTTCGTTGTGGGTTCTTCTAGTTGTGGCATGTGGGACGCTGCCTCAGCGTGGTCTGATGAGCAGTGCCATGTCCGCGCCCAGGATTCGAACCAACGAAACACTGGGCCGCCTGCAGCGGAGCACGCGAACTTAACCACTCGGCCACGGGGCCAGCCCCGAAGAGTCGTAAATTTTTAAAAATTTATCCATACAGTTTCACTTAAGTAACTTTCTTCTGAGACTGTGATAAAAGATGACAGAGGTCCTCTTTCTGCCGTATATACCCAACCATTCAATTCAATGAAACAAATACCGTGATGATTGTGTGGTTTTCTACTTTTAAGGGGGTGTCATGCATAAATCTCATCCAGAGATCAGGAGAGTTAATAAGACCTATACCTTTCATAATTAAAATATGAGACAATACGTGATCAATGTTGTCTTATGAGCATGACCAAAGTGCTTTGGAAGCTCCAAGGATTTGGGCTTTATTGAAGGATTGCACACAGAATCAGTACTTTGGTTTGAGGGAGCAGTAGGATTTCAGGCAAAAATATAGAATGGAATGTAGATGAAGAGGATTTCGTGGTATGTGAAAATGACTACATATTAGACACAGAAGTTGCATAGATTTTGCAGTAGCTGGGGAGAAGCCTGGAAAATCAGGTAGAAAACTTACTTAAATACCATACTAAGGAGTCTAGAATTATTTCCATGGAAAATCAGAACTCCTGAAAAGAGAAGAAGATGAAGAAAAACTCTGGTTTACAAGGCTTAGTCTGGTAGTACCATGTAAGACGATTTGAGGGGCAAACTTTGAACACACGGAAAACAGTCCAAGCAAAAGAGAATCTGAGGACGTACTTTGTAAAGCACTGGGGAAAAAAAATGATGGAATGAACGTGGCAGTAAGATAAGCCAAAGGATAAGAAATTTAAAATATTTCTGAAATATATTGAATAGATGACATGTAAGTGGTATTGTGGCAAAGATTATTATAAAAATCTTCCTTGAATCTGCTAATATGAATTTTCAATACCTTTGATGTCTTCAAAGTTATTTAAAATATTAAAGAAATTAATTACTAGTAATATTCATGTTTATTTTTTTCCTGAGGTGGTAATGTTATTCCTAAATCTGTTGTCACACTTGCCATTAGGCCATCAATCTATCAAGAGTCTTATTCACAATTCTAACAACCGATGCCTTAAATGTCTTATTTTCCTATTTTAGGGTTCAGGTCTGGAATACTTCTTAATAACTTTAAACAGAATTTGAAAACACCCATGCCGATAACATCAATTTAGGAAACTCCAACTTTAGTACAAAACTAAGTTATCATCTAGTTGTTTTGTTTAAAATAATCCTAAGCTCTACCTTATTGGTAAATTTTGACTTAGAATCTCCTCAATGCTAAATGAAAGTTCCACCCTAAGTTGTAAAAAGGGAATTCCAGGGTCGACGGTATTGACAAGATCTAAAGATGGGATGTACCCATGTGCCCAGGGGAGATGTTCTGGAGAAGAAAACAGAAGCAGGTACATTCTTGAAGTTATTGTGCTGCTGAGTAATGACAGAATTGACTTCTGCTGTGCATCGGGGTGGACTGGGTCTGGAGTCCACTTTGGAATGCAGCAGAAAAGGAGCTGGACGATGAGAGCACAGGATGCCTCAGGGATCCTCTGGTCTCATTCTCTCTATTATTCCCCAGTCCTTCCTCACAGAGGACCCTGGGGACATACCCTCCCCTCTATCTTTAGGACTTGCTCATCTTCAGATCTTGGGACAGGGCCGGCGGAGTGGCTAGATAATTTGTGGAATCTTTTCCTAATAATATACTCAGACATTTAATAATCCCAATCCTATCTTTGAGAAAGGGGTTATATAAACTTTATAAGGTAAAAAAAAAGCTTTTTGGAAGCCTCCAGGAAAGGATATATAACATATTTCCTTAGAAATTCTTTCTGGGATCCAAAGTCTTTTACCACATGATTTGAAAGCATCATTTAAAAAGATTTTTTATTTTTATTTTTTTTAAAGCATCATGTATTAAAAGTACAATTTATGTGCAAAGCACTGTATAGGATTTTAGTGATATGTGTAGATAAAAGCATTCTTATATTCCATAAACTTTTGATGTTTTGTAACTGAATGCTAGTAATACAGACCATCTTGACTAAATAAACATTTTTAACTGGTCAAAATTGCTTACATGCATCAATTTTCTCAAATGTTTTATTGTCTTTTTCTAAACAGTCAATATTTGAAATCTCTATGAAGCATTTATATTATGTTTTTAAAAAGAATTAGAGAAAAGCAAGGGGCTGATTAACACAAAATTCAGTATGTTATTTACAGAGAAAGGGAGAGAAGGGAAGTGGGTTGGGTTCCAAAGGTACTGGTGCATTTCATTTCTTGGGTGAAGAAATGGACAGAATACCCATGTCCATTTTATTTATTTACTTTCTTATGCATTTTGCTTGTATGTATAAATACTATTTTGGATTTGTTTAATATTTGATAAAATTAAAGGAGAGAATTATAAGATGGTGCAAATAATTATATGAAATTATTTTTAAAATATTAGGGCTGTAGAATTAAGCAGTGGACTCTCTCTCAATGTGTCCTGAGTTTTCTTTTCCAATCTATTAAATAAATAGAGTATTAAGTACTATAGGAAAAAGGGAATTATAAAATCAGAAAGAGACATAAATGCTGTGCTAAGGCATTTCAACTCTTCCAGAGACTTCTTGCCTGAGTGAGACTAGCTGTGCAAACAGCCCATGTAAAACATCAACTCCTGTTTCACGCGAGAAGAGACGACAGACAACTGCCAGGAGGTGTGTTTTGCGTGGCTCTTCCCGGAGTTGAAATCAAAGCATATCAATTCAGCCACATGATACCAACCAGTTCTCTTCATTTTCAAGATGACTACCATGGCATCATTTCCTTTCAAAATTCTAGATTAATATTTCCTTATTGATTAATACCAGTATAAGACTCGGAATGGCGGGGAGCTGACATGGTTCTTCTTGAAAATGCTCAGCAGAGTTACCAGTGGTGTCTATTTCCTCAAGAATTCACCTCAGTCGTTACTGTTTGTTTCTATTCTTCCTGTTCAATCTTTGTTTTTCTTTTGGGAATCCTATTTGTGCTAAATAGCTGAGAAAATGCCATAGGCTTTTCTATGAGGTGGGATCCTAATTCAGGCTGAATTAAAAGTAACTACAAGCCCTGGGGACATTTGTGACTTCAGGTCTCTTCAACCTGAAATGGAGTTGAGTCAGTAGCCTAAAGGTGAAAGCTTCTAAATCTCTTTATTACCCAAAACTCTATAATCTCTTTGTTTTAATCAAGTGTATACAAGACGGGGAACAGAACTTCCCAGTTAACATGTCAAGAAATCCCTACCTCAGATAAGAATCGAGCTCTTTGGGTTTACTCTTTACACAAAATATTTTAAACGTAAAGAGACCATTTTGGATGCTGTATATTTTGATGACCAGATAGATTCCTTTGTTTTGTAACAGCCACATGCCCATTTTGCCTTCTCAGAAAATTTTTGTTCTAGCACCCTATCATTATTTGCTACCAAACTTCATATCTTTTGTTTGAAACATCTAAAAATAAAAGTAGTTGTTTTACTGATTTTCTCTTGAGCTTAATTTGGCAATTATCAAATCACATTTGTCAATACAACAACTAAATCAGAGGTGACCCAGACGTCAACATTTTAAAAAGCTTCTGTAGCCTTTCCTATTATTTCAAGTTATAGTAGCTACAAGCAAAATCTTGATTGGATCAATAAGAAACAAAAATGTACTCTTCCTTGTCATTTCAACGTCATCTATTAAACAACTCAAATATAAAATTCAACTGTGTTGGAATACAAATAGAACAGCATAATGAGGCTTATGTTTAGAAATGCAAGGAGCATTTTGGAAAGTATTTTAGGAAGAATTAAACTAATTCTAACTATTAATATTCTTCCATCACTTGATTTTCATTCTTGTACATGTGGGTGCCATAAAAACATGCTATTTAAGGTTCATAAATTTCTTTTTCTCTTTTCTTCCTCTTTCTCTCTTTCTCATTCTAGTGCTGCTTTCTCTTGCTGTATGGTGAAACACTTTAGACAACCACATCTTTTTTCCTAAGACATGTGAAGCTGATGTAAATATTGAAATAATATAGAAGACCCAGGAAGAATAACTTAAAATCATAATAGGGTAGGTAAGTGAACTCATATTTAATTAGGTTCTTGGTAAGTGTGCAGTGTATTGTGAATGACTACTTATTTACTCAAGAGCCATGTTTGTTTTTGGCAAATTAATTTTCTGCTGTGATGTGGCATAACACTTAGCTTTCTGTAACTGTTGGAAAGGCACTAGCAATACTGTATCACATGTTATGTTTAACGGCCATTGCTAAGGCTACACAGAAATATGTAAGATGGTTAATTAATAGCCTTTACTATTCCTTATGTTTCCTAACACCAGAAAATACCAGTGAAAGCCTAAAAATTATTACATTTGACTGGAACTCAAAGTTGTTTTTTCCATCACTATAAGGAATACTGTGCATCTTATATATCTTGATATCCTATGTACAGAAAGTGACATCTACTGGAGAAAGCAGAACTGAATATTTACTTTCCAAACTATTTTCCTGCTAAACTTTCAGGCAAGATGCACTGTTCTCAAGATTATCCCAAACTTCTAAGACAAAGAAAGATTTTATTTAGCTCAGTATGATGGAAAGCCTAGCTTGTTTTGGTTATCATTTTTTCAAAGATGCCCTTTGGGAAAAGTGGTTATGAGGGCCACACAAATTATCTTGCAAGAAACGCTACTGAAGACTTCTGGAAAACACAACTCTAGTACGTTCCCTTTGGGGTGAAACTGAGGTTCTAAATAACCAAAAGCCATTGAGTGGTGGATTTGAACAGAACTCCATTGTAACAAAAAGTCTGAAAACACGTTTGGAAAATGTGTAACTTCTTTAAATGGTCTGGAAATAGGAGTTGTGGGACAAACGATGGGATTAGAATATTTAATTTCTCGCCGATGAAAAAGCATCCCCAGGCTAGTTTGAAGCCTAATCATTTTTATTTATTCATGTTAAAAAGATATGTGTCTAACTTGATGATCTAATCAAGCCCCTGTTCTTAGGGCATTAGGGACTACTACCCAGGGGTTTTTCCCTTGTGGCCGAAACTAAGAAATGACCTAGAGCCTTGAAAGACAGAAATGACATCAGCTTCTTTCTTGTGACAATAATTCCCAACCACTAAGTAATCACACTTTCTTAAGGAGGACAAAAGCCTTTCTTATCTTAATGGAAACTACTGTGACAGCCATTTTCAAGACTGAAAAAGTGAGGCACGGCTATATTCAGTGAGCTCATGAATATCCTGACTATGACGATGACGAGAAGTCCCATCTCTTGGGTTCTAGCCTAACACCTAAATGATATTACCAAGTCTGTGTCCATATGTAGATTCTGGCCATGTAATCCTCTGTAGTTTAACATCAGATTTTTAAATTCTATTTGTTATTATCGTTTAAAAAAATTTTGATTTTGTTTTTTGTAACAATGCTCTTGCACTCCCTCTGCTGGCCTTGCTAATTAACAAAGTCAGTAGTCCTGGTGTGTATCAGTGGTTCAGAATGGATGACGGATAGAATGGGGGCTGTTTTGTGTGGGAACCCAGTGAGAAAGCCATGTTGATTGGCCTTCACGTGAAACAAAGAGGCCAGAGGAAAATTTGTCTTAGATGGTGAAAACAAAAAGCATGATTATTTTTATACTTTTAAGAAAAAATTTAATGAAATGGACAAATTCACAAATCTTAAAAATGTGTCTATCTTTTCAAAACAATAAAACCAGTTATCCATATTCTATTAAAACGTGTATGTATTTAGTAAAAGGCACATTTTCATACAAGGTGTATCAACTTTGTATCTCTGGGTTTACGCTCTGGAGGATTAAATGAAAGGTTGCCTGGCTTTGTGGGTAGGACTCTGAACCCCAATTAGATATATAGCCGTCCGATGGATCAGCTTCCCACATCCTAGAGTTCCATTATGGAGTTACAAAGAGAATGACAGCACTTGGCAAATCCCAGGCCTAATCATAGCATAGAGAAGTGACTTTTGGAAGGTACATTACCGAGCAATTAGGACCCATTTAATAAATTACCCCTTATGGAACACTTTGAACCCTAGTGGTCTGAAGAGGTTAATGCACCTCTCACAACTGAGTGCTACTCACTTTCCAGGGGTAACTTCAAGGCCACGGTTAATCCAAACCTTCTTCTCATCGATGGCCTCTTACTCTTGAGCCACTTCTAAAGTCTGGCATCAGTAAGCCCACACACTTGCATTTCCCCCTGTGAATTTCACATGCTTCATTTTCTTACAGCTGAATCCGTTGGGCGGAGTGTTCATGAGGCCAAATGATTCTGTGCTATCCATTAACTTCCTCTGACTTTCAGCCTTCTTATTTGGAGTCTTTCTATTTTTCTTATTTATAGAGAGTCTTAACTTCTGGGTTTAGTTTAAATGCTACGTTTGATGTAATATTCTTTTCTACAAAATTGTTGAGTAGCAACCACATTTTAAATGAATCCAATACACAAAATTAGGTTTTAGGATATTATTAAATTTGGAAAAAACCCACAGTAGATACATATTTGTAAACTAGAATCTTAACTATGGTTAGACATGAAAAAACATTTAAAATATAACTGTAAGGGAGAAAAAGCTTTGTTTGATGCTAGAATGTAATTAGACTTTTTAGGTTTTTATTTTAATTTTTAAAAATAAATTCAACTTGAGGTTTTGGAATGAAAAATGCTGATGAAACACTAAGCATTTTTATTTGAAAAGATAGCCCAGGAATGGAATTGGGACAGATTGAAATATAAAAATGTTTCCGTGCATTCCTAATGGCTGACATGTCCATGGCTGTAACATGTTGGGCTGCTGAACGACATTCTTATAAATCATGATCAAAATCATCTTGATTTCTAGCACGTTTATTGAATGCTTATTCTATTGAAGGCTCTGCTGCGAGCTATAGGAGATGAATAAGAAATGGCATCTGACTTCAAGAAGCTTCTAATTGTATTATAGAGCTCGGATAGAGGCATGTGGAAGAAGAACCGTAATGAGTAAAAGATTACGAAAAATACCAAGTTTGTGACCACATAAGTTGCTAAGGGAATTCAAAGAAGGAAGAGGAGTATCGTTCAGGACGGCTTGATGGACAAAACGGAATGTGCTCAAGCCCTTTGAAAGGATTTTGATACGAAAGCTGAAAATTAGAGAACAAAATGAAATGCTCCAACATTGAGAAGCAATTAAAGTTGCCTTTAGTTGTTGTGTCTATGAACATATTTTGTGGGATATATTTGGGAGGCAGCTTTTCAACATAAGAGCAAAAGTCAGTAAGTTTTCTGGAATGTTCTATTTTGCTTTACCTTTGTTACTTACAGAAAAACAAGTAAGATAAAATACATTTTCAGTCAAATAATGTAACATAATATGAGAAGGACTGGCTGTTGTCAACCTGATGATCAGGATATATTTTAGAGTTTTTAATTTTTTTAGCCAATATAACCATAAAATGACAAAATACCCTTTTCCAGGATATTTAGTGATTCACTGGATGAGTCATACCTTTTAAAATCTCTGCTCCTTTCATCATAACTTGGAAATTTTCCATATTATAAACTGTATTTTCTTTCATGCCTATAAGAACCAAAGGCTATGTTTGGAAATCCAGATACCACCTTAATCTGTAGGGTTATTGTAAGATGGGTTTATGTGATCTGAAAGTCTTTTGTATTTGTGCTGTATAGCTCGATTCTTATCTGAATTTTTTAAAATGTCCAGGCCAGAGATGTGACAAACTCTTGACCATGCCATAGTTTCAAAGGTTTGTGGAAAGACCTGAGTGTTGAGTCGCACACTAGATGCGGTATGCTGTTGCGTGTGACTTCCCTGGTTGTGTCTTAAAAGCAATCTCTACTTCTACAGCAGAGTTGCAAATCAAAAGTGAACTACCATTTTTTGATCACTGGTGAGTAAACATTTAAAAAACTGGAGCCCTACTTTCAGGTGTGGTGGTGAAATCGTATTGCTCTCCATTCATACCTAGAAGTACTTTAATCTGATTGTTTACTCTGTAAGCAAAGCATTACCACATGCAACACTCCCTCTTGTTTTTCCCCTCTTGCATTATTCACACTAATGCCGGAGCAGATTTATTAATATCAGCCTGCAAATGGCATTATTCCACATACTCTGAGAATTTACATCCTGGGATCAACATTTATAGAGCAATAAAAGTAGCACAAGTGGAAGGAAATCGCATTGTGGGTTGCATTTTTTCCTTCCAGGATTTCTAAATACAGCTAAACTGTTGATCAGCAAACTTTTACTGAATGACCACTGTGTTTGGGCACTGCATCCCAGAGACATAGAAGTCTAAAAGAAGTTCCCTTCTTCAAAGAACCTGGAGACTAGCTGGGAAAGGACTGACACGTAGGAAATACCAGCAAACATAATGGTACTCTATAATTCCATAATAAATAGTATAGTATGAACTATTTATGCTATAGACATGCATTGTCCAATATGGCAGCCACTAGATACATATGGTTATTGGGCACTTGAAATGTGGTTATTGTGAATTGTGGCTAATGTGGAATTGTGAATTCATAACTGTAAATATACATTGGATTTCAAAGGTGTGGTATGACAGAGGGAACGTTAAATATCTCAATAATTTAAAAATGTTGATTATGTGTTGAAATAATGTTTTGGACATATTGGGCTAAATTAAAATATTATTCAATTTAATTTCACCTTGTTTTAACTCTTTTTAGTTTTTTTGTGTGTGAGGAAGATTGGCCCTGAGCTAGTATCTGTTGCCAATCTTCCTCTTTTTTGCTTGAGGAAGATTGTCTCTAAACTAATTTCTGGGCCAATCTTCCTCCATTTTATGTGGGATGCTGTCACAGCATGGCTTGATGAGAAGTGCTAGGTCTGCACCCAGGATCTGAACCTGTGAACCCTGGGCCATGCGTGAACTTAACCACTATGCCACCGGGCCAGCCCCTTTAGTTTTTTAACTTGGTTATATGAAATTTGAAATTACACATGTGGCCCACCTTATGGGTGGACCTTCAAAAGATGGACTCAATAACAAGAGCTGGAAAATCTGAAAAACTGGAAAGGATAGGTGAGATCTCAGCTGAGTCTGGAAGGAGACATACACAGACTTTGAATTAGAAAATGAGAGAAGGATAAGCATGTTCTTGGATAGGAGAATAAAGTAAATGAACAGATGTAGGATGGTAGGTGTTAGAAAGCAAAGGTTTATTTTAGGTAATAGTGCAGAGTGATTGTTATCTTATAAGGGGTGACAAATTCTGAGCATTTAATCTACTAAATGAGCTTGGCTACCAATTATTGAGTGCTTAGAATATGAAATTTACATGCACAAATTTTCATCTAAACATCACAACAATCATATAAGGGAAATTTTGTCGTATCTATTTTCCAGATGAGGAGACTGAGGCTTAGATTGGCTCCGGGGCTTAGTGAAACTAAGGAGGGATTGGAACTTTACCTGCCCCCAAATCTGTAGCGGAAGCAGATTCACCACGAAGTTAAGCTTTACACTTCCTGGTCCCGTATGTATTGGTGCCCCTTCCATGGGAGGTGCTCAAGTAATATGTTCCCAAGGTCATATGCTTTTAGAAAAGTTGCCAAGTTAAGCCATTTTAACCATAATCAATTATGGCTGCTCTCTGTTTCCATTCTGACTTCCACCCAGTCACATGTTCCTTCACGTCAGGCAGTGTTGCATTAGTATTTTGGGGGATCTGGCTAAAGGGCAAGTTCAATTGACTATACTCTTGATTTGGGTTTAGTGGGTTATTTGTGTGTTTCACAGTTGCTTCTGTTTACGGTTGTTTTTTCTAGTCCTCCCAGGGTAGGAATGGCTATCGTGGTGCTGATACTGTCCATTCTACGTGCTCACCTGGGGTCTTGACCAAACATGCAGAGCCAGTGGTCAAATTCTAATATTAACTTGTCCCTTGGTACCAGAAAGATGTAGGTTGTGGAAGAAAATAAGAAAGACTTTAAATGTAAAGAGCCAGAACTAGTTTGTGAAATATCCTTCTGATCCCCAGATGTATAAAATTGTAAGCGGAGAATTCAATTCTCACTGAAATCTAGTCAAAATGGAATATTCTTGGTTAAGCGGCTTATACAATCACAAAATAAGGCATATTAGTTTTCTTTTTTGATGTGAGTAATGCAAACTAGACTTTAAGAATTCCTGTATTTTTAGACACAAGCATGTAACAGGATTCTGAACAATGAGTATGACCACATGAAGTCACCTGCCCATCCGACATGCCTAGTCCTGATGGAGTCTGGTGGTCCCGGATGATGCAACTCATCAAAATTGCCATCAACAGAGCAAAATGGACTGAAACTTTTCCAAACTACTACTAATAAAAAGCAATTTTTGGTAGCAATGCTTTACGAAAGAATGAATTTTCTTTCTCTTCTATTATAAAATTGTCACATGAGAAAGTACGTTGCCAAAAAGTAGTATTTTAGAGGAAGCATTAGCTAATGAATAGAAACATTGTATTACTTTTCAGGGTTTTGTGATGTTTATGGTACTTGTTGGCCTTTAATCTTTATAATTTGTCATGGTTTCTTTCTTACCCTACAGAAATATTCACTTTTGGACCAAAGCTGGCATTGGCAATTTTTTCTTACACACAGCTCCCCAAATTGTATATGCATCAGGTGTTATAAAATGTAGATTCCCCCTTGGACTCTACTGTATAGCTTCATAGGCAGGATTGTGGGTTCTGGGAAAGCATAGGAAATATCTAAAGGTCATAAAAACCTAAAGAATATGTAGAGGGAAAGTCTGTCTATTATTTTATTGATTCTTGCAACTTCTTTTTGCAAAACAATGGATCAGACAGGGAGCTCTCCGTTTTGCAACTAGAGAAAGTAGAGCCCAGACAGATACTACCTTGTATATCTTGAATTCCACAACTGAGGCTGATGATCACGTTCATTACCATCACCAAGAGATTAGACCGCCTTCTACAATGTAGTGATGCAGAAACAAGATGATGGCTAACAGGAGAGAGAGAAATAGAGAGAGATTGACGAAAGGTGGGAAGAGGCGAAGGAAATAAATGAATGTTTATGGACGGTCTTACTCTGTGTCAGGTCTTATGTTATTCACTCTCACTTGATTATCTTAGTTAATGAATCTTCAAATGTCTGCAGTATATAAAGAAATATCTATAATGCATTACATTCTTATGACCTGATTTTATGACTTCGTCAGACCTGTCTTTGCTGCTCACAATCAGACAGGGAATGAGGGTAAAGAGGGCTCTGGAGTCACATTCAGAAAGTTCGGATAGACGGATCGTCCATCCCATTGAATGGCACTGTAGAGATGTATTCACTGAGAAGACAAATACTTTCTACTCTGGGGAAACACCACCTACCAAGCCCAAGAGCTGTAGTCAGCTATGATGCAAGAAGTCATTCTTTTACTATTTATCTGAGAAAGCAACTTAACTTAGATTTTGAAATATGCATCTTGCTAATAAAGTGGTATGAAGCATTCATGTTTCTTGAATTTTTTTCATATGTGTTCCTGAATTTAATATCAAACACCTTGGAGCCACATAATGATCTTTAAAACCACCAAATAGATTTCTTAGGATTCAGGTATAATGCCTTCCAGTTACATTTGTGTTTCCATAATCATATTTATATGCCAGATGAGTACTATTTTTGTGGCTGTTACATCCGGAGACTGATTGAGCCATACAGGTCTATCTGCTCAGTGTTGTCTTGAGTGTGAAAGAGCTCACAATAAACACTTTGAAGAAAAGACCTAATCCTATAAGAGTATCTCCTATGCATTTTTATTTTTTATCCATACACACTAGATGTGAATTATACTACATCCTGTCCACACTCCATGCCACTACTTCCTAATGTGGCTTTCTTTGGAACATATCTTGAAATTGCTTTTTCCATATTGTGGGTGAGTTGTTTTCAAATATTGTTTGATGACGTCATTACAGCATTCTCCTTTTTGGAATTAGCTTCAAGTATCATCAAAGACTCTCATGTCAGACTGTTCTCTGAAATAGTAGAGGGAACTTAGTGTAAATGATACATACGTAAATAGAATAATAGAGGAGCCCCGCAACGCAAACCATTTTGAATGATTGAACTTACAAGCAGGTGAGAAGAGTCTAAATATGAGAAGTTTGCAATTTATAGATGCTTGGATCTGCTCCTTTTCGTTTCTTTGCAAGCTTCTATTGCCTTCAATGTGAGGAGTCTATTGTATGTGGAGTGAAGACACAATGCAGGCAGGGGGATAATGTTCCTGCTTCAACTTGAGGTGCCAACCTAAAGCATCTTCTCAGATAGTGCCTCAGACAGAATTGGCACCTCCTGGTGATTACCTTAAGGTGTACTAAGTGTCCTCAAAAACAAGCAAGCAGCCATGCCAAAATCTTTACCTTGAGATAAATGTGATATATTTCCACGGCAGAGTAAATTTCTGATATCGCAATGGGATTTAGAGAAGAAAGTAATTTTTAAAAACCTATTGTATAAGCACATTATCTGTAAGAGTCCATTTGCTAACTTAGGAGCACCTACGCAAAATTATAATGGGTTTCATCAATTTCAAGCTCTCTGGACAAAAAGGTTTAATCCAGACATTCAAAAGGCTTGGTATCCAGGGGCATTATCCAGGAATAATTATCAATGACACTTGAGGTTCCAAGAATTTGGGCTGAACTGGATCAAAGAAAATTGTCCAAGAGTTCAGTTTCAGTGCAGTGAGCTGAAGCCATCCACAACAATGTCACTACTGTACCCTATTCAACTTCTTAAAATTAAAATCTTTGTTGCCAAGAAAAATTCTGAGAAATTATATGACAGTAAATTTTGTTCACTGGCATCAGAAAGAAGGTTGGCATTGGAGAATACCATGGACAGTTATTACACATCAGTATCTAGATTTCCATAAAAATTTCAAATGATACATTTCAACTCCAATACTTTTTGGAGCTTTGAAAATTGAATACAAATAATTGTTATTAATTTACATAAGTGCATTATGTAGAAATGTAAATATTTTGAATTTTTCGCTATGGAAATTTTGTATGAAGAATGAGAACTTTACATAAGTGCAGGTAGGAACTGTTACACCTTGTTCCACAATAATTCACTCTATGGATTATTCCCCAATTGAAGCTCTCTGCCCGGTAGTGCCTGATCCCCTTCTGCATGCTTCAGAATTGCTCACTGCAACCCTGGCTTAGAGACATGGCTCTTTCTTATTCTGAGGAGTCTTACACTTAGTTATGCAATTGTAGAACTTCAGAGATTTTTATTAAATGCATAGAGAGGATAGAAAGTCTTAAAAAAAACCTTTGGTATACAGGGTCATATTTACTACATAATAAAACAACCTGAAATTTGGCAAGTGGATCATTCTTAAGAATATGCTAAGTTAATTTAAAAGTTTACTGCCAGTTTTAGCTCCTGCTCAATTTTCATGTTTGTGTCTCCACCCCAAGCAGAAACCAAGGTCGTCCTGGCACAATTACCAGTAAATGGCTCTGTGGACAAGGAAGAAAGAAATGGGTTTGTTGGCACATGACTTCATGGCATGCTGCTAAAGTTTCATTTTCATTTCTTGTCAAAATTGCCAAGTAATCAGATCAAATTTCCTTAATTATTGAGCCTAACAATTATTGAGCATCTTTTGTGAACTGTTTATTGGATTATTAAAACAAACAAACAAACAAACAAACCCCCACTCCCCCCCAACAGCAAACAATATGGGCTGCTTCCAAGTTTACAATCTTGCATCTGCCATTTATTTGTGATGGAAACTACCAGAGCTGAAACCAGACTTCTTTTCCTGGGAACCAGTTTACTGCTCTTTGTTTTCTGATTTGAAGTGGGGCAATTTAAGTGCAATGGGTTTGTTTGGACTTTTGAAAAAGTTGATCTTATCAACCTTTGGGATCATTCGTTTCTGACCTCCAGGCATCAAATAAAGGTGGAACTATGGATCAAATGATTTGAAGTCACAGATGGGGACATGCAGGCAGTAATTTATTTGATCAAACTGGTGAGCATAAAACAATAGTTTGGAACAAAAATTTACAGTGCATTTAAAAATGGTAGAATTCTGAAGAGTTGGTTTTAACTTAAAACATTTCCTTAATGATTTGCTCGTTAACATTCAGAAAATATTAAGCCTGATCCTCAATCCCTTTCTATTTTACTGTTCTTTTAAAACAATTTTGCTTGTTATGACTCTAATAGGAATTACTTTCCCATGAGCAAGTTATTACAGATTTATCTAAATGAAATCTCATTCCATTAAAATTTTTCCACCTAAGATCTTCATTGTGCTTGCGGTTCCTTCTATTTTTGTATGCTTACAGCTATTTACTTTTTCCACCAGGGCATTAATTTGGACATTTCATTTAGCACTGGTCCATACCCTATCCCTACAGAACCCCACCGTCCCCAATTTAATGATGCATTGCTAATAATTGCTTATAATTATTAGTGCATCAGTCAAATTGAGAATATTCCTAATATGACAGAATCTTATCAATGTCTCTATTCATTTTTATTTTGTTTTCAACAGCAATCCTGGGATCTTGAAGAAGCTGCTTGTAGAAATCTTTATTAAATAGTCTTCATGGTGTGTTTTGGAAAGAAGATGGCATATTGATGCCATTTTCATTTGCTTAATGTAAAATTATGCTGCTTGGAATGAATCCTAAAGATAAAGCATCATCCAGTGCAGAGAAGAGGGGAGGATTGTTGCATCCTGTTTTGCAGAACTTGGTGCCATCTTTATAGGCGGCACTTAAACTTTTTCTTGTCTTAGTCATCTCCGGACCACCAGCCCTCCCATCCAACTTTGTAGAAATTGGAGGTAAAATAGTAACCCAACTTTATGACATAGTGAGAAGAACATAAAATGACAGATACAAATGAATTTGGAAAATCAAAACCACTTACTTGCAATCCTTTTACAGGGAAATAACTTTGCCTATCCACTCTTCAGAGGACATAACATTTCAGGGGGTACTGATGCCTTTATACTATTTTGCCTGCTTCTTGCAATATTAATGGCGTATATGTACATGGAGTATGTGGCATGTGCCTGTTTCATTTGTAAAATGAGGATAACTGAAAGGACTACTTTAATATAAAGTTCATTTCTATCAACATTATATATTAAGCTGTAGAGGGCCGAGTTCCAAGAAGGTTTAGAGGGAGTTATTGGAGCAAAGGTAGGCTCTTCCAGAAAGAAGTCTCAGGGGTCCACTCATGCTCTGTAGGAATTGCTCCGTCAGTTACCCTCTGGTCCTTTAGTGCCTTCAATCTTCCAGCCCCTTCTGTCTCAATTCCCATGCTATTCCAACAAATAAAAGCTTTCTCTATGTCGAAAAAGTGTTGGCTTGACTCTCTTATTTGCAATATTTAAAATTTTGAAAATCTGACCAGAAACCACTGTTACTCATTCTTTCCTGCAATCTTTTATCTGGTTTTGAGTTTTCACCATTCTTAGGAAATAGATCTCCTACAAATCTCCTATAGCGTTTGTGGATAGAGTGTGGAGAGGTAAATATGACGGAGCTGAGCTTTTGAAAAGCCACCTGTAAGGGTATGCTCTTCAGGATTGGCTGACGGTGCTGAGGGTTGCTGCCTGAGTGTTTCTGGCTGGAAGCTTTTTGCAAGTTAGTCAGTTAGTTGGAGCTGCTCAAAAAAAAATAAAACCCAGATGCCACAAAACCTCCAAAGCCTGGAATTCCTCAAAGGAAGTCCAATTTATAGTTTCACACATTCATATACAGAAAACTGTTGAGATCCTGAATTGAGATATAAATTTCCTGATGCAATAGCCAAAAATTCTAGCCAATTCTGATATCAATTGGAGAGGCAATAAATGAACTATTTTGCCTCTAAGTTCTAAGACATAGTCTAAGAGTGGGAGGTTCACGACTCCGAGAAAGACAGAGGAAATTACAGGGACCCCCAGGTCACTGTCTTTCTATTTTTAGTGTAATGGAGGTCATTCCCTATACCCCGCTTTGTGTGAATGAGAAAAATTCCAAAAAAAGGCTTGAAATTACTCAACAACATTAAAACAATACACCATACAACCTTTGCAATCCAAAATCAGTTGCTCTTGAGATTTGAGAGAAAATGAAAAAGAGGTTGAGAAAATGAAAATCTTTATTAAAAGAATGAAATAAATTTCTAAGTACTATGGATTCTTATACTACGTGAATCTCAGAGAAGGGTAACAAGGAATGGTTAAAGAAAGAGGAAATTTTCCATATTGTGGAAGATGGCCAGAAAAGACAGAGAAATAGAAAGTAGTTTGATGGAAATCTTTAGCTTTTTGAAGGCTAAATAGTGAAATCTGCCAACTTATAGGAGAATAGGAGGTCACACTGTGAAATTAATAACCAGTAAATTTAGAACAAATAAAACAGAAATGTTTTTGCACAGCAGTTAAGCAGCCTGTGGCACTGACAACTGCAGGAGGTCAGGGAGTTAAACGCTGCTGAGCCAGAATTAAAGAAGTACAGAGTAACATTGACATTCTTACCATTACCATTTGCAGTCAGTTGGATGATAATTCGGGTGACTTCATCCTTTGCTTTAGAATTTAATTATGATTGCACTTTGTGGAAAGTTAATAAGGGTATAAGACAAACATCAAGAGTGGAGGTAGATGAGGGCCCCTCTCTGTGAGCCTACAAACGTATTGAACACAAAAAAAGTATTAGATGATGCCAACAGCCACCGAGTTTCAAAATCTTGTGGATGCGTGGGCAGCCTGAATCTTGAGATGTTTTCATTCAAACTCCCCATCTTCAGAGAGGACAATGTACAACAATTCTTGGGAAACTAAAATTCCTTTAAATTTACAAAATCCACTTGAAGAAGGAGATTTTTTTATTAGCCCACTCTCCCCAAAATCCAATATTTAGTAAGTCATAGTTTTCTCTTGATCTGTTCTTCTTAGCTGGGACCTCCTAAATAATATCTTTCGCCAAATATTAGGTTTGATGATGATGCTCTTGGTCCATGGTACTTTGTCCTTTACTTTTTTTTCTGGGAAAGATTTGCCCTGAGCTGACATCTGTTGCCAATTTCCTCCCCCCCTTTTTTTTTCTCCCCAAAGCCCCAGCACATAGTTGTATATTCTAGTTGTAGGTCCTGCTTGTTTTTCTTTGTGAGCCACCCCCACAGCATGGCTACTGACATACGTTAGTGTGATTCCGTTTCTGGGAACAAAACCTGGGCCACTGCACACAGCAGCGTGCTGAACTTTCACCACTAAGCCATTAGGGCTGGCTCCCTTGTTTTTCATAGCACAGGAGTGGCAACGTCTCGGGTGGACATAAGATGGTCTACCTAAGATTGTTAGTATGTCAAGTATTGCAGCAGCCAAGCCCTAGTCCCAGTTCTAAAAATGAACAATTTTACAAAATGAGTCTTAAATGTGATTTTTAGTTTTATTGTCAACTGTAATCAATGCCTAGCCATTGATTATCACCCTTATTTTTACGCATAGATGAAGAACAGAAGGATCTGTGGATCCCCCTCCTTATTTCTCCACCCCCAGCATATTATTGTCAGGTTGAGTTAATGTTCAACTAGGAATCACTTGGTGTGTTGGGGAGGTAAAAAGATAGATACAGTTAATTTTTCATTAATCTCTTCTTTGGCGTAATTAGCAAAGGTGTAAATATTAACACCTCCAATCTAGACAAAAGTCGAAACTATCATTCATAAACCCGTTGCCACAGAGGCCATATTCTTCAAAAGCAATGACATCTGACCACTTCACCCAGTATCTTGATTTGTTCATATTTTGGCTGCTAAGCATTCTGCTTTTCTGCTTCCATAATATAAACAACTGAGCTCCATTAGTTTGTATTCTTTTTCATTAACTGTAGAATTGTTAGGTGGAAATTGAACGATACATTTTTCAGTTATTCTTTCTTTCTTCCTTTCTTTCTTTTTTTTTTAAGATGCAGTTGGCCTTTGTTTTTCCTTCTCTAAATAAATCATTTTTTTTATTCCGGTATTTTCATTGTAATCGTGGTTATAATTGACAGCTTTATAATACCGGGGGGCACAGTTGAGGTCTCCTTCTCTTTTCAAACACTCTTCTCGATCCACAGCAAGGGCTGTTTTTCTTTGTTTCTTTGCTGTCTGAGAAGAGGCAGAAGATCAGAGAGAGTTCCTGGCGGTGGTAGAATATTACATTCCATTGTAACTAGTAGTTTACACAGACTGTGCAACTAAATATTCTGTGAAAACAATTGAAAACGACTTTGCCTCTTTCTGTGCAAATCCAACGTTTTCATGAATCTGGAGGAAAATCTTACGGTTTTGAAACCTGAAATATTTGTATCCACTTTTTAATTGTTGATGTGCTGATGTCAAACCAGCACGCTGGATATTTTTAGTCCCTATCCCCATGACTGATGGTGTGTGTAGAAATCAGAAGTAAGAGTATCACTCCTGGCAGAACTGGAGTGAATTAGAAATTCCGTTTTCAAGACATTTTAAAATATTCACTTTTTAACCTCCTTTTAAAACTACCTCTTGCTGTCTTTTGCAAGGGTGGGGATTTAATGCATGATGCCTACACATGTGTACATAATATTCTCTACCTTTTGTCTTTAATATTCCTTGGTTTTTAATTATTAAAGATAAGTATTTGAATTATAAATATTCTAGTTATACAGGAATAGGCAAAGCAGGCATATACCCTCAGGCAAAATTCTTCCATTATCCATAATCCTTCTGCCTCCTGCCTCCATTTCTCTGCTTCCTATCTTTATGTTGCCTCAAAAAACACACAGAGGCATTCTTTTAAACCAACCTTCTCCTCCCCACTTAAACCATAGAAATCCCTTCTCAATATGTATGGGGGCCTCCTCCTTGAAGTGGGATGTCATACTTGTCCTAAATATAGTAAAGTGCTATCTTCAAGGCATTTCTGCATCCAAACACTCCCCAGAAACCTGCCGAGCCCTCCCATCTAACCAGTCTGAATGTCACAAATCATAGCCCAGAAACTGCTTTATAGTGAATCATTAACGTTGTCAGGAATGACTTGGCAGAGGAAAAGAGCTTTCCATTAGAGAACTGAGGGAGAATACACAAATGACAGCGTTGTCATTCCACTCCTATTGTTTTATAAAGCTCAGAACTGATTAGGAAGAGTTTATTACAGTGCAATAGGACTGCGCATTTCATACAGGGCATGCGTTGTGCTAGATATTTCTATATCTTTTCCCCTTACATTTTAGAGCTTCATGGTTTATTTTAAATGTTTTGTTTTTAGAATTCTGCTTGCAGTGGTGAGTGGAGTTTTATAGGATGAAGAAGGTGTTAAAAAAACATTTGTAGATAGATGCAAAATAGCCAACTTGATTATTTGTAAATGAAAAGCCATTTTTGTGGCCAGTTGTTTGGGATCCCAGTCGTCCTGATTATTTTGCCCAGCAGGGATGACTAAAAAAGGCAGGATGCTGCATCAAGGATGGGTAAGAGAGAGTTTGGAAGTGTGTTCTTTGTCTTTGACGGTGGGTCTTGCATCACTTTCTGAAGTTGGAAGCAAGTAGGGTTTGGAATCATTTGTTGCATTATATTTACCTGGGCTTACCTTCTCCAAAATTAGAACAGCTGACCAAGAGTTGATTGCCTAATATTCCTTTGCCTTCTTTACCTTCTGTAGACGTGTGTAGCAATGTGGTGGTATGCTACCAGATTCCCACTGGGATGGAGGCACTCATTCCCCAGGGGTCATTGGCTTACTGTCAAGCACTTTCCTAGGAACTGCCCTTGGCCAAAGGGAGCTATTTTTTCCAAAGTTACAACCCTGCCTCAGGTCCAGCCTGAATCCAATGACTAAACCATGCTTCAGTTGGAGGTATTTCTGATGGATCACTCTAACTTCAGAGCTCCCTGTCTGAGGCCTCTGTTGTGACTGCATCACAACTCAACAACTCTTTCCGACAAGTCCTGATTCTTTTACTCCCTTACATTTATCATATCTGAGAGCATTCCCCAATAAACCACCTGTACACAAATCTCAGGCTCAGAGTCTGTTTTACAGGAAATTGAACCTATGATAGTTGATACTGGGGATGGCCCTAGGAAAAAAGCTCTAAAATGGGATTTTGGAGTTGAATTATCTACTGGGTGGCTGGTAATTAGGACTGCGTTACTGGTGGTAGGTATGGTGTCAATAGCTGTGGGATGTGGCAGGGGTGCCATTGTTAAAACTTTTACTGATGTTGAATTGTGATGGGCTATCAGTAGAAGAGAATGCATTACAAGGTATAATATGTCAGGAGTTTGAGAGTGTAGGAGTAAATAGTAATTAAAGGACCATAGAATTGGAGAGCTCTTGTTATAAGCTATCCATGCTTTGGAGAAGACATGAAAGGCTGAGGGTGATTAATCACCAAATTAAGGTGAAGTAGAAAAGCCAGAGGCCCCCTTGGCAGCATATGAAGCAACTCCCATCTCCTGTAGCTGGGAAGTGAAAAAGCTGAGGATCTGACTCAGGACTTAATAATGTAAGTAGATTATCTCCAGAGAAGGCGGAATTTTTAACTTCAAGTTGTCTCTGCCAAGGTTTGGGCCCTGATTGGGAAGGAGTGGGACCCCGGGCCAGTACACTTCAAAGTGTTGAATCCCCCAATTTCCCCAACCCTCTGAGCCTGCAGAAGTGGCCCACTCCTCCCTGTTAAAACATGATGCTCCTCCCTTACTGGAAGAAATGCAGAGGCCTCTGACCAGTAAGACAGCATGTGCCCCTTCCCTCAGAATCTACTCTCCCCTCCCCTCCCAGTTACCAACATGATAACAAGGATTAAGGCACAGCACATTCCAGCTGGGGAAGTGTTGGGCCTGAGGAGCTTCAAGACCTAGCCAACATCTACCTGTGAGGCCCAGGAGAAATGTAGGGAAATTAGATCCTGAGGTGCTGGATTAAGGGGGCAGAACATAAATTTGGAAAGCAGAGAATTTATTGATAAGGGAACAGTACTCTGTGATAAGGATATAACACTCCGTCAAAGATTCCAAGAGAAAGAGCTAATATGTTAACTATTATGGCACTTAGAAGTTTAAAGAAAGTGATGACCATACCAAATGGAGCAGAAAGTGCCACGGATAATAGTAGAAGAAAGGATTAAAAGACCCAGAGAACTGGGAATCCTATGGTGGATATACGTGAGGTCAAAACCCACCACTTGAAGGTTTTCCTTGGGAGGACCTAGATGAAACTTTGTTTACCAAAATAAAGAATGAGTGGGTGAGAGGGACAAGAGTGTCACTGAAATGCTCAGTGACTTTCCACTGTATGCCAGGGCTTATGGTAGAAGATGCTGTTACAGAAATAGTTTCCTTGATAATAATAGGGATGATAAGATATAGGAATAATAGAGGCCAGATGGTGGCACTTTACTGTCAGCATCAAGGTATGTGTAATTATCATAATGAGTGACAAGTTTGGAGTAGCAGTTACGGAGTCCTCACCTGCCGAGAGCTATGGAGATGGTTAACAGAACCCAGATCACTAGGGGCAACATCAATGAGTAGTTGACAAGGTAATTGCTCAATCTATAAAAGGAAGGAATTCAGGATGGATGATCATAATATTGAAAGGAACATCCCCAATAACGTCATGGTCCCTCGCACAGTTTCTGGACCTGAGACAGTTTTCACACCCAACATTCTTGAGGGAGGACCCTGCAATACCAATAAAGGTACATAGAGTAATGGTTTTCTGAGTCTTCTCCCAAAGGGACTCTGGCTCATTTACTTGGGCAGCTGTTCAATGAGGAAGGAGAATACCCAGATATTTTGAGGGCTGTTGACCTAGACCCAAGGCATCTTTTATGACTCCCTTAGCGTGAGGGTATCTGTGGCCAGGAAATAAAGCTCTGGCTCAGATATCAGTTCAACATGGGTCCACCTGGTCCATGAACCAACTCAGGGGTCACTTTTCTAGTCCCAGAATATATAATTAGAATGGACATTTCTTCTTATTTGGTAGAACCCTCACATTTGTTCCTTGGTCTGTGGCATTAGACCTGTCACTGCAGGGAAAGCCAAGTATAAACCTCCGAAGCTGCCTTTCCTCCCGCCCCCCTGACCCCTCGCCAAACTCATATGCCAGAGTGAATGGCAAAACTTAGTGCTACCATTAAAGACCTAAGGACAAGAGCTGGTGGTCCCTATCATACCCTTATATATTTCAGCATTCTGACCCTTACAGATACAAACTTGATCCTGGAGGATGACATTGGACTACTGCAAACTTAACCACGTAGCAATTGCAAGCTCAACTAATTGCAGTGCTGTACCGAATGTGGTATATTTCCTGGAGCAGATTTTCCTGACCTCAAGTACGTGGTATGCAGCCATTAATTTGGTGAGTAGCTATTTTGTTTTTCAAATCTCTATCAGGAAGATGCAATAGAGCAGTTTGCATTCGTGTGGGCTGGATAACAATGTACGTTTATAATATTCCCCAAGTCTATGTCTACTCTCCATTTCTATGCCATAAAATAGTTCAAATGGACCTGGACTTTCAGAACATAGTGCAGAACGTCAGATTGGTCCACTATATCAATATAATTATGTTAATCAAACCAGATAAACAAGAAGAGGTAAGTATGTTGGAAACTTTGAAAAGACACATGTGCTCCAGAGGGTGGGAGATAAACACTCTGTGAAGATTTAGGGGTTCACCATGTCAGAAAAGATTTTAGGGGTCCAGTTATCTAGGGGATGTCAGGACATTTCCTTCAAAGCAGATGGAAAATTATTATATGTTGCATATCTCACAATCCATGGTAGGACCCTTTGGGTTCTGGAGGTAGCATATTCCACACTTACGAATGCTGCTCCAACCCATTTAGCAGGTTCCACAGAAGATGTCCAGAGTAGGGCACTGAGCAGGAAAGGGCTCCATGGCAGGTCCAGGCTGCAGCACAATCAGCCCTTCTGCTTGGGCCGTATGACCTGGCAGACTTCCTGGTATTAAAATTATGAGTGGTGGGAAAAGATGCTGTAGAGAGTATGGCAAATCACAACGGGAGAATCACAACATTGAACCACGAGTTCTGAAGGAGGGCTATATGCTCTGCAGCAGAAAATTTCACAACATTTGAAAAATTGTTCCTGGCATTCTACTGGGCCTGATACCAACCCTAGGATACCACATGAGCAAGTGGCCAGAAATGCCCATAATGATCTGAGCCCCAAAACAATTCATTGTAAGAAGGAAGTTCTACATTTTGGTTAAGAACTGGCAGAGCCAGAAGGCATGATCAAGCATCTTGAGCAGGTGTACCTTATTCCCATGAATCCACCACTGTTACATCAGTGCCTCTCTCGTAGCTCTCATGAAAGCCTATATGGGAGTGACCCTTTTGATTGGCTGATGAAGAAGAAAGAGGACATATTTGGTTTATAGCTCAATATCTGAGTGCATGCTAAAAATAGATGGTTCCTTCACTAGAGTCCCACTCAGGGGTTTCCCTGAAAGTAATCAGGGAAAGTCCTCCCAATAGACAGAGATTTAGATGGTGTACTACGTCATTCACTTTGTGTGGAAAGAGAGGAGGTCCGAGGTTGGAATATACATGGACTCACGGACAGTGGCAAAATGCTTGAATGTTTGGTCAAGGTCCTGGAAGAGAAATATTGGAAGGCTAGGCTCAAGAAGTTTGGAGAAGAGGCATTTATATAGACATATAGGTATGGTCAAAGAGTGTGAAGAACTTTATATCACACGTTGATATTTGCCAGAGAGCATCTACCAGGGAATGGTGGTACTAAATGACCAAATAGATGGAATAACAAGCCAGTGGACATCAGCCAGCTTTTGACATTGGCCACCAAAGTGCTGGCACAATGGACATATCAGCAGAATAGCCATGGTGGCAGGGATGGGAGCTATTCATGGGTCCAGCTGATGGGCTTTTTGAAGATACGTCCAAGGCATCAGTTTGGAAATGATATCCTGAGAGAATGGGTCACTATCCCCCACAATACAGTACATAATCTCATCAATAACCATTTTGTGATGCTATGTATCTAAAGGAAACCAAGGGTAGAAGTAGGTGTGGACTTTTTTTTACCATCAGTCCCAGTGACCCACTGGGGAATTTGTACCCACAATTCTGCCAGTCTTGAGGTCCTGATTTACAAAGGGGGACACTTCCACAGGTGTACACAGTAAGAATTCCATTAAACTTTAAGCTATGACTGCCACCTGATGACTTCACACTCCTGTGCCAGAAGAACAGCAGACAAGGAAAGCAGTCACTATCCTGGCAGGTGTAGTTGACCCTGATTGTTAGGTGGAGGTAGGGCTGCTATTACAACATGGGGACAGGAAAATTACATTTAGTACTCCTTTTGGTACTCTCCTATCAAATGTTAATGGTAAATGGACAAGTGCATCAGCCACATACTGAGAAGAGTGTAGTGATCAGGGGCTCAAAGATGGGGACCTGCCAAAGGAAATGAAAACACTAACTCACAAAGCTATCTGGACCCCTACATTCACAGCAGCACTATCTACAATAGCCAAGACATGGGAACAACCTAAGTATCCATGGACTGATGAATGGATAAGGAAGTTGTGGTACATATGTATACAATGGAATATTATTCAGCCATAAGAAAACCAAGGAAATCCTGTCATTTGTGAAAACATGGATGGACCTTGAGGACATTATGTTAAGTGAAATAAGACAACAGAGCAAGATAAATAGTGCATGACCTCACTTATATGTAGAATCTAAACAACTACAACAAAATCCCCGAACTCATAGAAAAAGAGATCAGATTTGTGGTTACCAGAGGTGGAGGATGTGGGGAAGGGAAACTGGAGGAAGGTAGTCAAAAGGTACAAACTTCCAGGTATAAGATAAATAAGTATCAGGGATGCAATGTACAACACGATGGCTATAGTTACCATTGCTGTATGATACATAGGAAAGTTGTTAAGACAGTAAATCCTAAGAATTCTCATTACAAGGAGAAAAATTTGATGTCTTTTTTTCCCCATTTCTTTTCATTGTACCTATATGAGATGATGGATGTTAATTAAACTTATTGTGGTAATCATTTCACAATATATATGTCAAACTATTATGCTGTACATCTGAAACTCATACAATGATGTATGTTAATTTTATCTCAGTAAAACTGGAAAAAATAGAAATTACATAGGCATTCATATGACAAATATATTTAGAAATGACAGTGATGAGAAGGAATTACTTTATAGCGAGAATCACAATAAATTCTACTTGCAACTTTTTCTGCAAAAAATATGGGGATCTGATCTGGGTCACTATCTCCTCCATCCTTACTGATAAGCCAGCAACTAGTAGGGATGATAATTGTGGGTGAGGGAAGTCTGGAATGGGTACCGGAGGAGGGAGATGATGAGTATTAATTGTGGTCAGGAGACTAGCAGTAGCAGTAGACTGTAGTTCATCTCACTATGCTTCCTCTTGTCAGTTTCTTCAAGCAAAAAAGAATACCTAGAATTCTGGAGGAGCAACTCCCAGATGTGGTGAACTTATTATTTGAAGCAAGTGAGTCTTAGCAGTGGAAGAGGTTGACTATAGTGGATGCTGGGGTGTGCTGCCCAGATCCCCACTTCAGGACAAAGACTCTCATTCCCCTGTTGCCAGGAGTGTTGCCTCCTCATGACTCACAGCTGAGTTCAGTCCAGGGTTTATGTTCTGCCAAAGGCAACCACCTTGCCCCGGGGGCAGCTCCCATCCAATGACTGGTCAATGCCTGGGTACGAAGGCCTGGCCCTCTTGACTCAACTTGGGACAAATATGAAGGTCCGTTCCAGATTTAGAGCACTGGTGGGATTGCCGAGGCCTCTGTTGCAATCCAATCACACTTCAAATCTACCTTTGCTTCCTTCACTCTCTTACGGACATTGTACAAGAGAGCAATCCCCGGTAAGCCACCTGAAGGCAATCTCTGTCTCAGGTCTGCTTCTGAGGAACCTGACCTGCAAAAACACGGGACTCCTGGAAGGAAATTTTTTGGTGAGGAAGATTCCCCCTGAGCTAACATCTGTTGCCTATCTTCCTCTTTTTTTTTTTTTTTGCTTGAGGAAGATTAGCCCTGAGCTATCATCTTTGCCCATCTTCCTCTATTTTGTATGTGGGTTGCCGTCTCAGCCTAGCTGACAAGTGGTATAGGTCCACACCCTGGATCTCAGAACCCATGAACTCAGCCTGCTGAAGTGGAGTACGCTGAACTTAACCACTATTGGGGTTGGCCCCAGAAAATTTTTGACAGAATGAACTGGATTGTTCACTAAAACAAATTGTCCAACCCTTCCCCTCATTGATTTGACTGGGTACTCTTCTGGGAGGACACATCCTGGGCATAAACTCTCTATGAGAATATGGTCATAAGCTACTGAAGATATTTTAAGGACCGTTTAAAAACTCAAAATATTATTAAATGTTTTTCTTTCATTTTGTTTAAGACAACATATGTTAATGCTAAGAAATCTTGTATTCCTCCTGCATATTAAGTGTAGTAAAGGAAGCTGGTCTGATCAATATGTTTTCTACAAACATGCCTATTATGTATATGTTATAAATTAAATTTACCACCTCCATAAAAGGCAATTGCACCACATTTTGCAAATCTAGCTGTCCATGAAGATAAAAATATATTGAACCATAAGTGGTTAAACACAACAAAAGAGTGCCACCCTGTGTAACACTCAGCTAGGCAAAGGCAGACAGCACTAATCTGATTTGACACCATCGAGCCTGCTTCATCATCTTGCTCTTGGCAGAATTCCCACTGAAGTTCATACGCGCTTTGCTAGAGCAAGGACCAGAGGATGGAGTTCACGGATTTCCTCCAGTGGAAATATGTGTAGGTCAGACTTTATTCCTTGAGCTTTCTTCGCATTTGAGTATAAGATTTTCATACGAAATTTTAGTTAGACATAGGCAGAGCCTGGAAGAAAACAAAAGAGAATAAAGAGCATCACAAAGACATCATTCTTTCCTGGTAATCAGTTGGGTTGCATCCCCGCATTTTTGACCTGGTTTTCAACTGTGATATAAAGTATGTGAAACACTTTGTATATACAGAAAATTATCACTTTGATTCAGTCAACCTAGAAAAGACTTTAGTCAGAGAATTGGCTCTGTAACATTCTGATTTCTTAGCAAAGAACAAAATGAAGTGATTTACTCCTAATATTTCTAAAAATACTTGAATGTTCCCTATAGTTGGAACCCAAACGGCCTTAGGTAACTCCAAGAGTAGCTTTTTATTTGAATACAAAGCCACTTACAGAATATTTCATCTTTTTTTTAAGGTTTTTATTTCAAACTATAAAAATTATATATGTCCATAGTGTAGACAATTAGAAAAATACAATGCAGCTACTAAATGCATTTTATAATCTTTGAATTATGTTGGAAAATGCTTGTGTTATAATATTAACTGGAAAAAAGAGGACAGAAAATTGTATATATTATACATACAGCTTATACTGTAATTTACCCATTTCCCTACTGTAAAACATATGTGCTTTCTAATTATTCACTAATTAAAATACTACTGTGAGGAACATTTTTGTGCATAACATTTTCCCATATTTTGAATTATCTTTGAAGGATATGGTAAACACTGGGTCAGAGGTACCAGCACTTTAGTGTTTTAGCATTTTCACGATTTTCCATATTCATTGCATTTTCAATAGTGGAACTGAGAGTCTGAAGGATAAAATATATCTGAATCTTGCTTTGTAGTTTGTTATTGATCCAGATGTTTTTCTGAAATAAGTAGCAAACTTATGCTCAAGAGAATACATCTCAAAATCGTTTCTTTTTTATCTTCTTTTTTTAAAAAATTGAGAAATAATTGACATTGCGTAAGTTTAAGGTTTACATCGTGTTAATTTGATACATTTATAGATTGCAATATGATTACCACCCTAGCATTAGCTCACACCTCTATCATGTCACATAATTATCATTTCTTTTTTGTGGTGAGAACAATTAAGATCTAGTCTCCTAGCTACTTTGAAGTTTATAATACAGTATTGCTGACTGTAACCATTATGTTGTGCATTAGATCTCCAGAACTTACTCATCTACTTGCTGCAAGTTTGTACACTTAACTAGCATCTCCTTACTTCCCCTATGCCCCCAGTGCCCAGTAACCACCATCCTACTCTCTGTTTTTATGAGTTCAGCTTTTTTATATTCCACATATAAGTTATTGTACTGTATTTGTATCTCTCTCTCGGACTTATCTCACTTAGCATAATGGCCTCAAAGTCCATTCATCTTATTGCAAATGGCAGAATTTCCTTCTTTCTTATGGCTGAATAATATTCCATTGTATATATACAGCACATCTTCTTTATCCATTCATTGGTTGATGGACATTTAGGTTATTTCCATATCTTGGCTATTGTGAATAATGCTGCAATAAACATGTGAGTATAGCTATCACTTCAATATCCTGTTTTCATTTCTTTTTCCACCTTTCTTTTTATCAGCAGAAATCTGTCTCAATTTTATACCATGTACCACATATATCTTATACCAGCTTGAGAAGACAATGCTTTGTACTGTAAATTGTGAAATATAACCTATTAAAAAGAACAATATGAGTTTTAAAAAATAGACTCTCAAGAAAACACAACTTCTGGGCCAGCCCAGCGGTGTAGTGGTTGAGTTCATGTGCTCCACCCTGGTGACCCAGGGTTCATAGGTTTGGATCCCAAGTGCAGACCCAGCCCCTCTTGTTAAGCCACACTGTGGCAGCATCCCACATAAAATAGAGAGGACTGGCACAGGTGTTAGCTCAGCGACAATCCTCCTCAAGCAAAAAGAGGAAGATTGGCAACAGATGTTAGCTCAGGGCCAATCTTCCTCTCACACACACTCACACACACACAAAACCAAAACAACCCAACCACAACTTGGTTACAAAATTCTCAAGGATTTCTACCAACTACTTATTCTAATTAATCGAAAACTGCTATATTTCCAATGAAGGTAATATAAAGAAAGGAGTAGGGGAAAGAAAATAGTAAGTGATGATAGGAAGGTGTTCTTTTGACTTGATTAGTCAATATGATGGGAAGAAATGAAGGGAGGCAGAGGAACAGAAAAATAAGGTTCTTTCAGTACTGAGCAAGAAGATATCATTTCTATCTCTTTGGTTTTCCATACACAAACGTCAATTCCTGTCTCCTTTTGTTTCCCCTGCAAAATATTCTGATAATTTCTAGATCTGAATAGTGTGTCTCTTATGGAGTCTATACCAAGGGACCAAAGTAGGCTTGAGAATAAGGATATATATTTTCACATCTGCAGAAAGATATTTACAAGGTCTGCTCAACTATAAACTCCATTAGAACTACTCCATTTGAACTATCAATTCCTGAACAATTCAGTGCTTTACCCTACCCTGGGTATGTTTTCAGCAGATTGTTGTGTTTATGTGTATTTGACTCACATTTTATATTGATCTGATAATTCCAACATTTGAATAATAAAATCTTGGAATGAAGTGAATATAGAACTTTCCAATTCTACAGAAATGGTCCTGGTGCAGCATACATTGTCTCATATGGCATAAATACTCCGCAACCATTTCTGTTAAGGAATTAAATTAGTAAGGATCTAGATAAAACTGACACTTGGCTAACTTTTTTTGGCACCTATATATCCCCACAAACTTGTAATCACAACTGGCTTTCAGTTTTTGTTCAGTAATTAGTTTTTTGTGTAGGTGACCATATATTTTATTATCCAAGCTAGAATAAAAGGGAGTGACGGGAGGATGCCTTGAAATATCTACCACAGACAAGAGACATAAGCCATCATTATCCAGAGCAAACAGGGACATATTGTCACCCTATTTGTAAGGCAGGAGGGAATTATCACTGTGTCTGGCTACATAATTTGTGAGACTCATTGCAAAATGAAAATGCAGGGCTCCTTGTTAAAAAAATATTAAGAATTTGAGGACGGTGATAGTAGAGCATTAAACCAAATCTGGGGGCTTTCTGAGAGTGGGGTCCTATGTGACTGCACAGGTCACATGTCCATGAAGATGGCTCTGGTTATCACCGTTGGAATATTTAGGTTCTAGAACTTTCTTTCCTCACCAAGTAAATGTCAACACATATTTTTGTTCTGTTTTATTATTTTTTTTTAATTTGAAGAGAATCTATGATCATCTTGCTAATTTAAAGTCTGTGGTGTATAAAGTAAAATTCAGCTGTCTTGAGCTTTCTGCCTGCAATTCTCTCATTCTGACATGAGCCTAAGAATGGAGGACGAAAGGAGAATGGAATCCTAGGAAGTTCACATTTAAGAAATTTAAGAGGTTTTAGTTTTTTGCGCAGAACTAGCTAGTGTTAACATTATTGATGTGATTTTCTTCTAATCATTTAATAGAGTCCCTTATTTATAGGCAAAAAGTGTCAGTTTAAAAACATAAACATTTGATTTAAATACCTAGTAGGAAAAAGTACAGTAAAGAATGTTACTCAAACATCTGTAAAATGCAGAGAAAATCACAATTAGTGCAGAGAGAAAGGGGGAGGATGGAAGGAATAACATAAACCTAGTATTTATCAAGAGGCAGCCATACTCCTGGCATTTTGATGAAGTAGCTAGGAATTGGCCATCAGGTGCTACTGCTTAATTGTGAGGAGCTGAGACTGGCCCCAGAAAGTGGGAAAAATTGTCTAGCAGCTAAAACTCTGCTTATAAAAAGAGCAGCTCCAAATGGGGCCCATGAACTAGAGAAGGAGAATCTCCCTCTCCTGAAAGGAATCTATATTTATAAACTAGTTTTAAAAGGAACAAACATGAAGGTGAGGGAGCATTGCTGAGCGAAAACAGAATAATGGCATCCATGATAGATTCTCACTAATGAACATGGGTCATACCTCTTAGATTGATATTGATTTGCACGCTAGATTATTTTTTATGGTGCTACATGATGGAAGAGAAGCTTTATTCAGAGGTACACAGATTACCAGCCTCATGTGGTATGATTTCCATGATACTGGAAAGCCTCATTACCATCCCAAACTTCAATTTTTCACCTGTTGGTCAGAGTCCCGAATTCCCCAATAAAACTAGTTTCCTTAGAGGGGCTGTCCCCGTGGCCGAGTGGTTAAGTTCACGCGCTCCGCTGCAGGCGGCCCAGTGTTTTGTTGGTTTGGATCCTGGGCGTGGACATGGCACTGCTCATCGGGCCACGCTGAGGCGGCATCCCACATGCCACAACTAGAAGAACCCACAACGAAGAATATACAACTATGTACCGAGGGGCTTTGGGGAGAAAAAGGAAAAAAATAAAATCTTTAAAAAAAAACCAAAAAAAACTAGTTTCCTTAGAGTTTTTAATCTACTCCTTGAGGAAAGGAAATGTCTTTGTCTTGCTTACCTTCTGTTAGTTTGATTAAAGTCTAATTTTTTAGTTCCAGAGTTATAGTCTACTCTTTCTTTCTTCGCCTCTCTCTGCCTTTCTCTCTTTATCCAGATGGGCGGACAGAGACACACGGTATGGATAGACTGTGCAATGTACCTTCAAAGCCCAGTAAAAGAGAAAAGAGGGGGCCCTGATCAGAGGAGGATGACCTTTTTCCATCTCTACAGGCAGACTTTGGAGAAGAGAAGGAGGGTTATCATCCCACAGGCCCTCAGAAAGATGGATCCTTTCTTGTCAGCCCAGAGGAAGGAGAGCACTTCCTTCAGAGCGTCAAGACAGATTAACGGCAGCCTCACAGGTTGAGTATGAGTCCTGTTTCCTTGGAGCCTCTTTCTATGGAGTGGCCACGTGGGCAGAGGCCAGCATCCTGATCACCACAGTCCACTGGAGTATATCAAAGGTTAGTCGGTGTTTCGGGAGCAGGGCGAGAAACAATCACCCAAACTTTTAAAAATATGCTGCTAATAACCAGACACACATTCTTGTGTCAAATATTGCTTGGTACCTACATTGAAACTGTGATAGTTAATCAAGTTGCGTCAAGCACCTATGTATCTCTGGCCTGCAGACTTCAACCACTTTATGGAACAGTCTGATACCCAAAAAACTGTGGTAACGAAGTAATATTTGCTTAGATCTAAGGCCCTGGGATCCAGGAGGAGAAGTTTATGGGGATTGAACTTGAGACCTGATTAGTGCAAATCTTTCAGGCGGCATCATTTCTGACTTTATCAGAGGAGCTTCCTGGAGAAACTGGCCTTGCACAGAGAAAAGCAGGGAGAGAAGTCCACGTGCGACTGTGACCAGGTGCCTTGGTGTCCTAGGCAGACAAAGCCTGTGTAGATTTCTACGCTGTTAAGGTTGGAAACTGTGCCATGAGTTTTCTTCAACTTCTCTAAAATACTTTCGAAGAGTTTTAAATTGTTTTAAACTCAATAAGAAAGATCTGTTTATAAAACATACTCTTGTTAAAGGTTTTTTTTTTCTTTCTGTATTCTTTTTCAAGGTAAGATTTAACCTCTAATTCATAAGAATTTCCAAACAGATTCATGTAAAACATCTGGTGCACTGCAAAATCATAGGGTATCATTTCTCTCATTTGAGAACATAATCAGAAATAATCCCTTTGCTCAGAAATAGCCTAATGCTTTAAATTTTCTTGTTGGTGTACTTTTTGACTCTTAAAGCGTTCAAGTGTTCTCCTTAAAGTATCTGGAAAGCTTGAATAAGTGGTTGTAGAGTATTTTGAGGAGCATCCTGAGAGAATGGGAGGAGAACCGCACTTGGGATCCATTCCAGCTGTGTGATTTAGGACAAATTGCTTGCTTCTCTGAGCTTCAGTTTTTTTTTCAACTATACAATGCAGATAATAATATCTATTCTGCCTACCTCACAGGGGTAAAGAATAAATTAAACTATATAGGTGAAAGAACTTCAAAAATTGATGTACGTGTGCGCCTGCCTGGTAGTGCAGCTGTTAAGTTCATGCGCTCTGCTTCAGCAGCCAGGGGTTTGCAGGTTCTGATCCCAGGTGTGGACCTATGCACCGCTTATCAAGCCATGCTGTGGCAGGTGTCCCGCATAAAATAGAGGAGGATGGGCACAGATGTTAGCTCAGGGCCAATCTTCCTCAGAAAAAACAGGAGGATTGGTGCCTGATGTTAGCTCAGGGCTAATCTTCTTCTTCAAAAAAAGGTGATGCACATGTATAAGTATTTTTATATACTGGTCAATCTGGACGAAAAAGATCACCGATTAAAGGATGAAGTTAAACCTTGCACTGATATGACTGTTTAGTCCAACCTTTTTGGGAAAGAGTGATATTTAAACTTCAATTCTGATACTCTTTAACCCAAAAATGAAAGAAAAACTAAAGGAATGTTAAGTATTTTTTAAAGAGGAATTCACAATGATAAGCCTCAAGGAACTTATGTTATTATTTAATTCTTTTTCCTCAGTGCCTAGACAGTGTCTGGCATATTATGGCTCCTCAATAAATCTTTAAGGAATAGAATGCTAGGAATTCGAGCCTCACTTAGAAAGACACTCAGTTTCTAGAGTTCAAATGAAAACCCAAATACGATTTTAAATTAGAATTATCTTTACATGTTGAAATATTGATACCAACAAATAGAGTGACCTGCTTAAAGAACAAAGAATCGTTTTTGACTGAACATCCCATATAAGAAGTTTAATTCATCATAAATATTCACGGAAACTATTCATCCAGCAAGAAATTTATATTTGTCAGCAGGAAGGCATCGTTCTTTGGATGTCCACGATAGTCTGTTCAACACACTAGGTGTTTTTTGCCTATTTTGTCAGAGGCATTTGGACTTGTTAATAAAATACATTATCCTATATCTAAACAGCAAACACACATTCCAAGCATGTTGGGGCAAGCCACTAACTACCCATTTAAGACAAATCTTCCCATTTGACTTTCAGAGCAAAAATGGAAACTGTCTGTTTTGATTTAAATCTGTCCCAGAGCAGTTTCCATGAGTTAACACAGCTGAATTGTAAACCTAGGAACAAATAAACAAACGAATACCCAAGTGGCTTTGAACAATTGAACCACTGCATGGTTTCCAGTGGGTGCATCCTTCTCCCCAAGCCTGCATTATAATTAAGAGGTTGCAATGGAAAGAAACCTGGGACAATGGCACAGGGAGAGAATGCTAAAATACTAATGAGAGGAAAAACCTGGGACAATCTATTTAATAACCTCACAGCCATTGTTCACATCAGAGTGACAAACAGTATAATATGGTAGAGCTCTCTGTGCCCTGGCTGTTCAGCGCTGCCTCCACATTTCTTTACTGTGCCAGAACTACTTAGCTTCTTTTTACAACCCTCACACACATTAAGTCGACAAGGGACGGAGAAAGCCTGCCACTGCGGCACGGGAAAAAGAGGAGAGTGGCGAGGAATTGGGTCAGACTGGTCAGGGGATAAAGATAAATCTAGAATGGACATATAAGGGGTAAGACTAATGCGCGACACAAAACCTAGCTATTTTAGTTTTTAGTTCTACGTGTAAGAAATAATCAATGCCCTTAGTTTTGGTTTTTTCTCCCTGAGTTTTATGCTATACTAATTTCTTTTAAGTCTTCTAATTGGACTCAAAATCACATTACAATAGTCAGGGCATTTGAATTAATAGAAACAAAATAAAACAAACAATGCTAGAAAAGGTACTTTGACAGATTTTAGGATATGTCTTTTTGAGGGTGTGAAAGTTATATTGAGGAACATTGAAGGGTCCAAAGTGCTTGGCACTTTCTTATGGAGAGATACATAGTTTCAACTTGGCTGCTCCTTCATTGGGTGGCTCAAAAAGACCAGGGATCAACAACCTCCACCCCAATAGGGTACAGGGATAATGCATAAATGCATACATTTGACCAGGTATGAAATAAAAGGGAACGGCAGGCATGTTACTTTTGTCTGTGATAGACTAGCCCTCCTACAGAACAAATATAAAAGTTAAATTTTTAAACAAAACGTAGTCAAACAAACACACACACACACACACACTCAAACAGAAAACAACCATTTGAAGGCATTAGAGCAACCAAAGCATCCAGAAAAAAGGGAAACACTTTCAGTTGAGCCAGACCTCATCGCTCCTATTCTATTCCTTAGGGTCAGTCTTAGAGTTATGTTAAGGGTTAGAGAGTCTGCTGATTCCAAGCATGGCGCATGGAGGCTGAACTGAACTCAACACTAATGTGGAGCTTGCAGCAGTCTCAGTGGACTGCGCAGACAAAAGTTGGGGTTTAGAGTTTTAAGGGGCCAAGATCCTGGAGAAAAGAGAACTGCAAAGAAGTAAGCCCAAGGCACTACATGGAATTTCCGCCTGGGGACATGTGTAACTCTGAAACAGTACTTAAGTGAAGCCAAATGCCAAGAGACCAGGAAACGAAGTAGAAAGCAAGTGCTAAGAGCTAAAGAACCAAGCAAAGATTTGACAGTCTCAAAATTATGGAGAGACACAATCTGGAGTTTCAGGCCAACTATGGAGGAGGGGCTATGAAACCTCCAGGCCTTCAACTGAGGCCTCCTGAAGGTGCATGCCCTAGTGAGAGCAAACAAATATACAGCTTTGGGTGGGTCAAAGTAATCTTCTCTTATTTTATCTACCAGAAGAAAATTCCATTTTCTTTGGAGAAGATAATATCACCCAGATTCTTTACAACTTTTCCTACATAATATTTGACATTCAATCAATATTAGCAGGCATCCTAGAAAATAGGGCCAAATGACCAAAAATCAAAAATCAAAACATACAATTGAACCAGAGCAATAGAATATCAAGAAATTAGAATTACTAGATTGGCGTTAAAGTAACTATGATTAATATGTTCAAGAAAATAAATGAAAAGAGGGAAAACTTAACAGAGACCTGGAATTAAAAAAAAGAATCATGAGGAAATTCTAGAATTGAAAAATATAATAGTTGAAATTAGAAACTCAATTGATGGGTTTAACAGCAAATTAGAGGGAGGAGAAAGCAAAATGCAAATAGTAGAAAACATCCAAGTTGAAGTATGAAATGCAACAAGAATGAAATATACAAAAAAAAAGACGTATGAAACATAGTGAAGAAGAAAATTCTAATATGTATGTAATTGGCGTGTCAAAATGAGACGAGATAAAATTCAAGCAAGATATTTGAAGATATATTGACTCAAATGTTCCAGAAGTGCTGGATCTATTGGACTGTAGATTCAAAAATTTCTACAAACCCCAAACAGAGTAGTACAAAGAAAGTTATACTTAGATATATGATAGTAAAAGTGCTGACAAATAGAGATGAAAATATAATTTTAAAAGTGGGCCTTTCCCCCCAAAGACTCTTAACCTTCCAAAGAGTAGTAGCCAACTGTCAGCGAGAAATCCAGGAAACCAGAAGAAATCTGTTCAAATCTCCAGCTGTAATTATGGATCTTCTATTTTTCCTTTTGGTTCTATCACATTTTGCTTTATAGATTTTGAAGCTATATTCTTAGTACCGTGTAAATTTAGGGCTATTGTATCCTCTAGTTGAATTGACAATTTTACAGTTATAAAACCTTCCTCTTTATTTCTAGAAAATGTGCATGCCTTCCACAGGAAAAAATACAAGTTATTACTAAGAGAAATAAAGAAAACTAAATAAATAGAAAGATATATCATGTTTATGGGTTGGGAAACAATACCAAAGAGATGTCAATCCTCTCCAATGTGTGTGTGTGTGTTTATTTTAAAAAAAATGCAATCCTCAATAAAAATTCTAGTAGGTGGGGGCATGTGTGTGTTTGCAAATGAAAAGGCTGATGCTAAAATTCATATAAAAATGCAAAGGGCCAAGGACAGCACATAAAATTTGAAAAGGAAGATCAAAATTGTTGGACTTATTGACGCATATGATCACTTGATTTTTTTACTAAGGTACTACTGTAATGCAGTAGAGAAAAGAGTCTTTTCAATTAACGATACTAGATCAATTGGATGTACACATCTAAAAAATGACAATTCCCTTATTTCATACCAAAGACAAAAAATCACTTCCAGACAGATTGATTGTGGATGTAATTGTGACAATTAAACAATAAAGCTTCTAAGGATAATACATAGAACAGAAGTCATTAAAATATGGTCTAGAGGACAAATCCAGCCTGCCACCTATGTTTGTAAATAAAGTTTTATTGGAATACAGCCACTTCCATTCATTTATACATTGTTTCTAACTGCTTTTGTGCTACAGTGACAGAGTTGAATGGTTGTGACAGACAGTGTATGGCTTGCAAAGCTCAAATATTTACTATTTTGTCCGTTACAAAAAAAGCGCCAGTCCTTGACGTAGAAGAATACTGTCATGTCCTTGTGAGAGGTGAAGATTTCTTGAATTTAATACAAAAAGCACAAATCATTAATTAAACATTTGTCAAATTGTACTTCATTATTATTAAGAATTTCTGTTCTTTGTAAGACACTGTTAAGGAAGAGTGGGAGAAGCTTTTTGTAATATCTGTCTGACTGTGGTACACTGTATTATTTGTTCACTGCTTTTTTTATCCCTGCGTTCCCAACCCCCCCCCCACCCCCCGCCTTTAATCTTCCCTTCGAGGGAGAGTGTACTTCCCTGCCCCAGTGACTTTGGCCTTCATCTTGTGACTAGTTTTGGCCAATGGTATGTAAATGGACATGGGTTTTCCATGCTTTTAGAGGCATTGCTAATTTCTGCTAACCCCATCTCTTGCTCTGACCTTAAACTATGAGAATAGAATATCTCAGATAGTGGGTCCAATCTACAGCTTGATTTCTAGAATGAGAAGACACATCAAGCCAAGCCAAGCCGAGCAAATCTGAGCTCAGCTTAGTCTAGCAGAGTCCAGAAGAACTGCAACAGACCTGCAACTCACATGTAAAGAGATCATGAAATACATATTTGTTGTTTTAAGCCACTGAGATTCTGAGGTTGTTTGTTAAGTGACATAACGTCATGAAAGCTGACTAATATATAGACAAAAGATACAGATCCAGAAAAAAAAGGCATGCAAATCAATGAGAAAAATAAAACAACCTAATTAAAAATGTGCAAGAAGGATCTCAAAAATGGCCACTAAGCATATAAAAAGTTGCTCAAAATGCAACTTCAATGCAAATTAAAACTAAAAAGAAACATCACTATGTGCCCACAAGAATGGCTAAAATGAAAGAAAAAAACCCTGGCAGTGCAAGTGTTGACAAGGATGCAGAACAACGACAACTAACATAGGATGCTGATTGGAGAATAAACTGGTATAATTACTTTCAAAAACAACTTGGTAGCATCTACGTGAATATACGTATAACCCTATGATCAAACAATTCTCCTCCTGGGAATGTACCGAATAGAAATGAATATCAATGTGTAACAAAAGGCATTTATAAGAATATTAGTAGTAGCATTATTTGTAATAGCCCCAAATTGGAAACAGTCCAAATACCCATCATCAGCAGACTGAATATATAAATTGCGGTGTATTTATTTAGGGAAATACTATACAGCAATGAAATAGAAGAAACCATTGTCAAGCACATTAACATAGATGGATCTCACAGGTGTAATTTTGAGCAAGAGGAGCCAGGTGCAAAAGAGTATGTCCTGTATTTTATATTCTATAAATTGCAACAATAAGAAAATTAATTTTGCAAAATGGAAGTCAGATTAGCGGTTATCTTTGGGTGCAGTAAGCACTGAGAGGGAGCACAAAAAAGTGTTCTGAGGTGCTTGTAATATTTTGCATCTTGATCTAGATGATGGTTACATGGATGTGTTTACCTTGTAAAAATTCTTTGTACACAATATTTGCACACTTTATGCTATGCTTTTGATAAAATGTCTACAAAAAAGGAATAGGGAGAGCTATAAATTGAGAGTGTTTGGGAGGTGAGTGTGCATGCTCACGCTCACACACACACACACACACATATTGCTCAAAGGAATTCAAAAACAAATATATCTTGAGGGATAAAGTCAGCTTACATGTCTTCTGCTTAAGGAATTTTATTTGATCCTGTACCAACTAAAAATTGAAGATGATTTTTTCCTTCATGTAAACATTACATTGGGCATAAAAGTAAGACAATATATAATTCTATTTAACTTTCAAATCTTACAGTCTAAGAAAAATATTCAATAGTAGTAGGTCCCTGGTGATACTAACAATTGACTGTGAACAATTATTATAGAACTTTTTTTCTGTTAAATGTAGAATTAGAATATAAGCTCTACTTTTAAATGTAAGATCCACAAGGGCAGGTATTTCATGATGTTTACACACTACCATAAGCCACATGCCTAGAAATTTGCCTTGTTTGTGGTAATGCTCAATAAATATTTATTGAATTAATATAAAATTAATTTCTTTTCTTTAAGAATTTTGAAATCTCTTTTTTTTTTTCCTCCCCAAAGTCCTAGTGCGTGGTTGTATATTCTAGTTGTATGTCCTTCTGGCTCTTCTGTGTGAACCACCACCACAGCATGGCAATTGACAGACGAGAGGTGTGGTTCCACGACTGGGAAATGAACCTGGGCTGCTGAAGTGGTCAGCACCAAACTTTAACCACGAGGCCTTCAAGGCTGGCTCGATAATGTCTTTATTCAACATGAATAATCTAAATACTATAGTTCCACTGTGTCTTTATATCCCTATGCTCAATGTTTTGATCAGGATGGCAAAGTGAGGATCCTGAACTCACCTCCTTCCAGGAACATATGGAATCTACAACTACATATGGACCAACGTCATCTGAAAAAACCCAAAAACTGGCATGAGGTGAACAAAAGAAGGCCCACATTGAAGCAGAAGGAAACTCAAAACTCAGAGCTTCTCCCTGAGGAGTGAAGGGCTTGAATCCCTACATTGGGCACTCCCTACTCTTAAGACTTCCACCTGAGAGAGAAGCCCTTCAAACACCTAGCTTTGAAAACCAACCGGGCTCACAATCTCACAATTGTGAGACACTCAAGGCTATAAGCATCTGAAAAATGGCTATTAAAGGGCTCACACATTTGGCTTCACCTGCTTCTGGGTGGAAGCAGCCAATTGAGGGCCGTCTGGACTTGGTGTGGGAGAAGCTGATTTGCTTGGCTTGAGGGGCAGGCACGGGATTTGGCACATATTTGGAGCCCTGCTGGGGTGTTCTCCTAGATGGAGACTGGCTCCACCGTCTTTGGGTTCTCCCTCTGCCATGCTCTAGAGCACCAGTATCTCTTAGAGAGAAGCTCTTACATGCTTCTGGCGCCTGGTCTTTGTGGCTGTTGCCCAGAGGATGCCCCTTGATCAGTGGGCTCTGGTGGCCAGGTGTCCTTATGTTTCTGGGTCCCACAGGACCGTAACCAACGGAGAGACAGTTCTTGGCCTACTACCACGCTAAGGGCACTGCACAGACAGCAGGCTGAAACACACCTCCAGTCTTTCTGTGAAAGAGGCCTATTTGATTGTCCCGGAGCTTCGGCCTGAGAGGCAGGCTTCGGGTTTGGCACATACCTACATGCCTACAGACACGCTCTCAGGGACCACAGGCTGGTGCAATCATCTTTTGCTCTCCCTCTGCCTCACTGCAGCTCGGCGGTATCTCCCAGACAAGAGTTGATGCACTTATCTGGAGACTTGATTTTTGGGACTGCGGCCTGGAGGACACTTCTAGATTGTCAGGTTCTGGTGGCCAGTGGGGCTTACACTTGCTGACTAATAGGACTGTGCATATTTACATACTTTAAAAGCTGCTGCCTCAGGGTCTGGCCCCCAATCAGACTGAATCTAGGTGCAGATTAAGATCCTCCCCTTTTGGAAACTGATAAGTCTTGGCACACCCTCAACTGCTGGGAGCCATCAATAAAATAATAAATAAAATAAAATAGGCTGCTTGCACAATCACTATGGTTTGAGAGATAACAAAAACCTAGGGCAGGGTTGAACGATAAGTTTCATCTCCTACATGAGGCCACTCCTTCAAGTCTCGGAGAGGTAGCTACTTTATCTAATGCATAGAAACCAACAGAAAAAGTTAAGGAAAATGAAGAGACAAAGGAATATGTTCCAAATAAAAGAACAAGCTAAAGCCTCAGAAAAAAATCCTTAATGAGAAGGAGATGTGTAATTTACCTGATAAAGAGTTCAAAGGAGTGGTCATAAATATGCTCACTAAACTCGAGAAGAATGGATGAACTTAGTGAGAACTTCAGCCAAGAGAGAGAAAATATAGGAAAATACCAAAAAGAAGTCACAGACCTGAAGAATACAACAACTGAACTGAATGATCCTATGCTCCTTAAATTTTTAAATTTTCACTTATAAGAATGACTTACAAGGTACGAATTTCTGCTATTAGAAAAATTGTAATGTTTTCTAAACATACTGGCATTTGTCCAGATCTCACATTTTGATTATTGTTTGATGTCTGAGAAACTTAGTTGATAGCAATCCAACAATATTTTTTTAAGCACCGAATGTGACAGAAATCCTGTATAGAAGTTGTGTGATACGGTCCCTACAGCTGTTTTGTGAGAACACAAAGTACAAAATGGGAGGGACTACCAAAATTAGCTTGCTGGCGTTAGAGGGCACACTTGGGGATTAGAGGAAAACTGGAACAAGCAAAATGGCGCCAACTATGGGTGCTCTAGCACAGTGCTTTTCTAGAACAGCGTGCCTATGTATCATCTTGTTAAAAGTTAGATTGTGGTTCAGCAGGCCTGGTTTGGGCCTGAGATACTGCATTTCTGACAAGCTCCCAGGTGACACCAAGGCTGCTGGTCTGTAGATGCATTTCACGTAGCAAGGGTGTAAAATGCATAAAAAGAAGATACCAAATTTGATGTGATGGAAAATAGCAAGTTTTATGAGACTGGTGAGACAAGAATACAGGTAGATTCTGGTACTAATGAAAACAACAGCAATAATTATAACCATTTATTGAATTTTTACATAAATTATCTCCAATTCTTATCCTGTCAGTTACAGAAGCAATAGCAAGGAACCAAGAAGATCAATGTGAAAAACAGAGAGGAAGGGAGACAAGGACTTTATTAAGGCAAAATAAGTCAGAGAGGGCCAAGAAGTAATGAAGACACAATGCGCAGCACCATGCTCCGGGGTTTGCTTTGGAATCCCATATCAATATTAAAGTGTCGATGACACGGGGTTGTCTTGATGGTCTGGAATTGCTTTGAAGCAATCATACCAACTTCCACCTGAGCTTGCAAGGTCTTCCTTTATATTCATAAAAATCCAGGTTGTGCGTTGGCTTCATAAAGGAAAGCGCTGAGGCTGTGCTCTTCTCTTTTGGTTGTTTGCCTCTGTTCCCCATCCCCCACCCCACTGGTTTGTAACTGCCCAGTATAAGAGTCTGAGTTCACACTGGGGACCTGAAACCGTAAAGAATATCACAGGATGTACGTAAGTCACTTGCAAATTGAGCACTGGAATACCAGACCCTCACCTTACAAGGCAGAATACTTTGCGGTTTGTAGATAGTATAAGAAATGTGTAGACCTTTGAATTAAAAACAGGGAAAAATTCTCCTAGGTCTAGTTGTGGTGAAGAGTAACTTGGCAGCATCTTAGAAGGTTAAGAGGGTGGAGCTGGCCACCCAACTCTTTTATGAAGTCAAGGGAAATGCTGGTTGTAGGGTCATCTTAGGATAGATGAATGACCTGCCCTGTCAACGCTATTCAGAGGTCACTGTCCTTGGGGAAGAGGATCTAAGGCCAGATACATGTAGGATATGCTCTCTGCCTCTGCTTAATTTTCTATTGCCAATATGTGAATTTTCAATATGTGTTTATACAGCTGCTCAAGTCACAAGTGCTTTGTGCTGGCAAATAGAAACTCTAGGCAGAAAAACTCCTCTTTCAAAATTAGGAAACAAAAAAGATATTCAGATCCCATTAGTCTGCTTTATGAAAACAACATTTTAAAGTTAGCTAAAGCATATATGTTCTGGTCATCTGAAAACATTGTCAGTGTCAGATGCATAAAACTTTCAGATAAAGAGATATGCAGGGCAATGAGAAATGTATTTATCTTTTCATTTGGGCTTAAACAATTAGAAATAATTGTTACTCATTTTTATCACAAAGCAATACATTATCACTATAGAAACTGTAAAATACCAGTAAGTAGAAGAGAAAGCAATCAGCCATAGTTCCACAACGTAGTTAATATTTGGTGTGTGTTTTTCCAATCTGTTTTCTATGTATATTTTATGTGCTGTGTGACATAGTTGTCACTGTCCATATTAATCTGAATTCTGCTTTAGAAAGTTAGCATTATACCAGTTCTTAACGTAACAGATGAAGCCTTATGGGGGTATTTCTTATGAAATTATCAAGCATTTCACCCTGGGAAGGTTAAGAGGATTAAAATAAATGGATAGTTCTATTAAGTACAATGTACAGTCCAGGAAACAGCTTTTTCTTTAGTGTGAAGACTCAGTAAATGCAATTTAAAACTTTTATAGCATTTGTCTGAACTTCTATCAGATTTCAAAGGGAGATTGTATTGTGAGGAGGTAAGATTTTTTCTTCTTTCTGAATATCTGAATTTGTGTAGGAATCGATCTATAAAATTCCAGTTAATAAAATCAATCCAGGGTTTGGTGTAGACAAAAGGAACTGGGCGGACGTTTACCCCCTCCCTGACTACCACGATAGCCTTAAATTTTCTTTTTTAATTTGAAATACAGATTATTAAGGTATACTTTGCGTAAAGTAAAATGCATTTCATATATACAGGCTGATGCATTTTGACAAATTTCTACACTTACGTAATCGCTATCACGAACAAGGTAGAGAACAATTCTACCATTCCAAAAGGGTCTCTTGGGCTGCTTCCCAGCCATTCTCTTCCTACCCCCAGCCCTAGGCAACCACCAACCCACTCTCTGACTCTATAAATTGGCTTAGCCTATTCTAGAATTTTATATAAATGAAATCATATAGTAAGGGTTCCATTGTTTCACTTTTTTTGTTCAGTAAAATATTTTTGAGATTCATTTGTGTTTTTGTGTGTAACAATTTGTTCCTTTCCATTTTTAAGTAGTATTCCATCGTATGGCTGTTTCAGTTTGTTTATCCATTTACCAGGTGAGGGACATTTAGATTATTTGCAGAAACATTCTTGTATAGGTTTTTCTATGAACACAAGCTTTCATTGCTCTTCAGTAAATACCTTCGGAACAGGATTGCGGGGCCTTCTGATGAGTGTGTTTAACCTTCTAAGAAATTGTCAAACTGTTTTCCAAAGTGGCTATATTATTTTGCATTCCCAGCAACAATGTATCAGAGTCCCAGTTGTTCCCCATCTTCATTAGCACTTGATGTTGTCAGACACCTTGAGGGTTGAAGCGGCATCTCAATGTACTTTTAACTTGCATTTCCCTAATAGCTAATGATGTTGAGCATCTTTTATTCGACCATTTATTTCATTGCGGAGGTGTCTATTCAAATCTTTTGCTCATGTTTTAAAAATTGGCTGTTTGCTTGCTAGAATTTTTTTAAACAGCTTTATTGAGGTATAATTGACGTAAATAACTGCACATATTTAAGGGTACAATTGGTAAGTTTTGAAATATGTATACACATGAAACTATCACCACAATCAAACTAGTGAACACACCCATCACTCCATGACTTCACGCTTCTTTGCTGTACTCCATGCTCCCACTGCTTACCCACTGGCATCCCCAGGCAATCACTGATCTGTTTTTTAAACCTAGAGAACGCTTCATTCTGTTATTTTAGTGGTTGCTTTAGTTTATAACACACATCTTTAACTTATCACAGTCTACCTTCAAGTGATACTAAACTATATAGAGTAGATGAACTTTATAATAGTATACTTCCTTTTCTTCCCTCCCTGGACTTTATGCTATGATGACGTATTTTAGATGCAGGACAGGTTATAAACTCCACAATATAGTGTTATTATTTTTGCTTAAAGAATCAATTAATTTTATTTATACTTTTTAAAATTTTTAGTGGGTTTACAATATGTATGTTTAATTAAGGACAGTCTACTTTTAAATAATATTATATTACCTCCCGTGTAGTATAAGAAACTTACAACTGCATACGCCCATTCCTCTCTCCCACCTTCTGTGCTATTTTTTCAAATATATCAATTTTACATATGACATATGATACCATATATTGTTACTATTTACTTTAGACAGTAAGTTAATTTTAGGATCTCTGAAAAAAAGACTTTTAATCTTACTTTAACCATTTCTAGAGATACTCTTTTTCTTTGTGTAGACTCAAGTTTGTCTGATACCATATTCCTTTTGCTTGAAGAATTTCCTCTCATATTTCTTGTAATGCAGGTCTTTTGGAAATTAATTCTATCAGCTTTTGTTTGAGAAAAATCTTTATTTTTTCCTTAGTTTTAATCATTATTTTGAGTGGGTGTAGCCTTCTTGCTTGACTTTTATCCATTCACTGCTTTACTGGTGTTATATATTTTTTCTGGCGTGCATACTTTCAAACAAGAAGTCTGCTGTAATTCTCATCTTCATCCCATTATACACATCTTTTTTCTCTTCAAGACTTTATTGTTTTCTCTCATTTTCAGCAGTTTGAATATAATGTAACTAGATTTTAAAATTGTTATTATTATTATCAGTGTTTTCCGAGTTCCTCAGATTTTTGGTTGGATGTAGTTCATCATTTTTGGAAAATTCTTGGCCATTGTGTGTTCCAATATATCTTCCACCTAATTTTCTCCTTCTTCTCTAGGATTACAATCATACAAATTATAGACTGTTTGGCAGCTCTTGGACGCTCATTTCTGTTCTGTTTTGATTTGATTCCTTTTAGTCTTTGTGCTTTGGTTTATGAAGTTTTTGTGGTCCTATCTTCACGTTCACTGATTCTTTCCTTAGTTGTGTTGAGTCTGTTTACGAGCCTGTCAAAGCCATTCTTCATCCTGTTACCATGTTTGTTATTTTAGAATTTCCATTAGAATTTTCCATCTATTGACTGAAATTCTTCATCTCTTAGTACATTTTATCTGTCTTTTAAACTAGAGCCATTAACATGGTAAAAGCAGTTATTTTTAATCACTTGATAGTTTCAACATCTGGTTCATCTCTGGGTCTGGTTATGTTGATTCCTTAGTCTCTTGAGAAAAGATTTTTTTTCTTCTGAATGCTCACATTATACGTAGAACAGTAAAGACCAAGGTAAATAGAATTTATGCCTAGAAATGGGCAAGCCTCTTCTGCCAGGTTATTAATGTTGGAGTTTGTATCCATGTACTCAGGAGTTGAGTTATGTTTGTGTTTGGTTGTTGTTGCTATGTTTATCTTCTGTGAAAACCAGTTGCAAATCCCTCTAGCATTACCTTAGGTGTACGGTATGGGCTGAGCTGATGTTGGGTTTTGTAATGTTCCTTCTCTTTTCTGCTTTTGTCCTTCTTTGTGCCTGTGCTTAAAAGGGGATTTCATCTCCATGCTCTTGGCTCTCTTGTAAGGGAAACCTGCTAATGCTTGTTACTCAGTGCTTCCTAGCCTAGGGGTGGGGGCAAGGATGATTCTCTGTGTCCTAGCCCAGCCTTAGTTTTAGACATGCTCTCTGTCTTTGGGTCTCAGTGGGGGGGCTTTCTCACTGGTCCTGCTTCTCCTCCATGAGGCAGTGGGATTTTGCCTTGGTGGGTCTTTTGTGTGAAAGATTCCAGCTCCTCCCCCAGAGGTAGGAGACCACTAATGTTCTGGGCCTGGGATGGTTTTCTATCCCTTCTCTAGGGATATAGGAACTTTTTCTCTTACCCTTTCTCCAGACTCAAAGGGGCTTAATCTGCGCCCTGGGAGCCACAGGTTTCCTGGGTTTTGCCCCCTGGGTTAGAAGTTTTATTCCATAGGGGAGAAGGATCTAGTGAGGCTTTGGGATTTTTCCACAGCAGTGGTTGCTCTCTTCTGCAGGTCTTCACTACTGAAGGAGGATTTCTCTGGTCTCCTGCCTTACCTGAACTCTTTCTCTTCTGTGCCCAGTGGATGTCAGTGGAAAAGAAATTGCAAATGGATTTCCTTTGGGTCTGCAATTCTCAGGGATTTTATACGCTCTTGCTAGCTTACATTGAGCCTTTGGAAATTTGTTAAAAATTGTAGCTGAAATCCTATTCACTTACATGGTACTCAGCATCTCTTCCCTGCATATTCTGCTACAATTGAGCCTGTGCTCACCTCCTTTCTCTTTGGAGGGGCCTGCCTTTCCTTAGATTTCAGGCTACTTGGTTGCTTTGTGACATCAGCACCCTGATGGATATAAAAAAACGAATTATTTTTTGGTTTATCCAACTTTTCATTATTGTTAGAGTGGGAATGACACTCTTTCAAAAACTTCGTTTTTAATATACTCTCATAGGTACACATGTCTTTAGAGTATTAATAAAATATTTTGTGTTTGGGACATATCTGATATATTTTTCTTTTTTCTTCAGAGATAAAGCATTTGGTATCTGCAGCCCCCTGGTTCTGTTCCCTAGCTACTTTGAAGCCCCTTTTTGGAAAAAAAGTCCGCAACATTTGATAGCATCCATTGTATGGACGATTTGGGGTGGGGAGAATGAGACTTTTGCTAGACCGTATTCGACTAGCTGCGGCAAGCTGGAAACATCTGGGAAACTAACAGAAGGGTAATTTATAGGCACAGAAACAATGGACTTTTGGGCACACTAGTATTTTTTGCTTGCAAAAGTCTGAGCATTGAAATCCCGTTTCAAAATATACTATGAATTGTGTCATGGGGAATGAAGTGGCAATGTTACTTATATGTACGTGAAGCTAACCTTGAAAACAAATAAAGATATTTACTAATGACTCCAGTGAAGGCGACCCTATGCAAACAGTTCAAGAAATAAAATTATTATCATAACCGATTTACTCTCAGGAAGTGGCCATGGTAGGTTTGCCACATGTTAACTCTTTAGTGACTGGGATTACTCTGAAAAGTTTAAATTTTCTTAGTCCACTGATGGCTGTGCACTTGGAAAAACAATTTTCTCTAAAATATTAGCAGTTTCTTCTGCCAACTTATAAAAGAAGTATTATTCTTATTTTTAACTACAATAGGCCAACAGGATATTGTATAAATTATTTAACAAGATTATCAGGCAGATCATGAGTGTAATATGACCGATGTACATTTATCCTACTTTTGAGGAAAAATAATGGATTGATCAGTTTTGACAGTGTCTCTAATTCTCGTGTGAAGTTTTGAAGATGAAGCACTAAATGTGACATTATTTTAATCCTTTTCTGGAATTCTATCACCGACATAGAATAACGCAAGACAATGCAAATCACAGGGAAATAAGATGTGCATTAACATAAATATACGTGTGATGGAAATATTAACTTCCAGGTATTGAAAGAGAATTCTTTCTGGTATCAGAAAGCCTCATTTTTCCATTTTGTGGCTTTTAAACTTTGTGAGGAAGGCACAGTGAGGGAACTACTCTTTTAACAGTACACTGAACTCCTTCAAGAAACAGCCACTGAACTCTCATGGTGTTTTTAAATTTCTTTTTAAAAAACTGTAACTTTTCTCCTCTCTTCTTCCCTTCCTCAGTTCTTGAGTATGTTAGTGGAGACCCATGTCTTAGAGTTTGGTCAAGCAAGTAAGACAATGAATTGAAGTTTGTTTAACTGTTTTGTAGGTTTCATTCATCTTATTCTTTTTGAGGCTGTCATTAATTATTTTTAAATATTTGAATTAATTGTATTTATCATAAATTAGACTGAAGGTCTAATTGTGCATTCTCATGGAGGATGCAAAAAATGTGAACAAAACAAAAATGACAGCTAGCACTTCAGCAAACTCAGCTTGCTTAATTTTGCAAAGTACTGTTAATAAAATCAACATAACTAATTTTTCTGAGTGGATAAATAGACATTAGAAAAGGAAAAATTTTCTTTGTGATAAGAGTGAAGTAAAGTAAGAAAGCAAAATTCCCTTTACAAATATAAAAACAAGCAATTTTCACTTAAGGCATTTCTGTAAAATTCAGAGTCAATAGCTCAGAAATGTATCTGATGTGGGGGTTGGCCCCATGGTGTAGTGGTCGAGTTCAGAACACTCCACTTCAGCGGCCAGGGTTTGTGGGTTCAGATGCTACACCACTCATCAGCCATGCTGTGGTGGTACCCACATATAAAGTCGAGGAAGACTGGCACAGATGTTAGCTCAGGGCTAATCTTCCTCTGCAAAAAAAAAAAAAAAAAAAAGAAAGAAAGAAAAGGGGAAGAAATGTATCTATGCAAAGATTCTTAGTCTGGGAGTGGACTGTGATATAATTTCATTAGCAAAATGTTTATAGGATGACTAAAATCAAGTTGTCTCCTACCTATCAAATGCCAGTTGTATCCTCCAATCATTGTGATAACCAAAAACAAACAGTCAAAAAAATCAGTTCTACAAATTTCCAGTATACCCCTGGGAGCAGTACTGCTCCATTGAGATCCACAGGCTTGAGGTCACAAGGCAAAAGAACTGGCAAGGGACGGCAGCCTCACAATTTTGAACTTGGAAAGCAGATATACTAGTGGTGACTGACTGACTTAGCAGAGCTTAGGAAGCTGACCCTCAGCCAGCAGTCAGGAAAACTGATTGACACCACAGAAGCTTGAAAAGGCTCGAGAATTTGTGACCATATATATCTTTAAAAGAGGAGGTGAAGGCAGGGCTAAAAGCGAGATAGCATGGGATCTGTTTCAAGCTGAGCCTGGAGGTGCTGACTGAAAAGACTTAAGTGAATATTTCCACCTGAATGAGACATCTCCATTTCTAATCCTTGATTCCACATGGTTTCCAGAATCCTGGCAGCCAGTATTGTACTTGTAGCATTCTTCTCTAGGACTCTCAATAGCCTAAGAAGGAGTAAAGATATTGACCTCGGGGTTACCTGATTACAAAACTCAGCCAGATCATCGTACAGTGAAACTCCTGTTTCACTTCTTTTTGTGTGAGGAAGATTGGTCTTGCGCTAAAATCTATGCCAATCTTCCTCTATTTTATGTGGGAGGCTGCCACAGTGTGGCTTGACGAGTGATGCTAGGTATGCACCTGAGATTCAAATCTGCGAACCTGGGCTGCCGAAGCAGAGCACACAAACTTAACCACTACGCCATCGGGCTGGCGCCTCCTGTTTCACTTTTGCATGCCCTGTTCTGGAGCTCAGATCTTCAAATCAGTTTGTGGAGCCGCATGTTTAGCTATGAGTGGGAAATCATGTATTCCTAGACATTTGAGGAAAACCTTCAGTCTGAAAGCTGGAGACTCAGATAAACAAAGTAAAAAATGCAACCTGGGGATAGAGAAGTAGGCCAGAGTAAGAAAACTTCAAAAGATGATCGTTTTTATTTTCACAAAGGCAAAATACTGCATCCTTGAAGTAAATAGCAACAGGTTGCTATAAAAAGGAGCGTTAGAGACAAAAAGAGTTAATAATCAGTAAAAAAGTGAGGACAGAAATAAAAGAACAATTAGAAGATCAGATGAGGAAATCTCCAAGAAAATAGACCCAGAATGCAAAGAGAAAAACAATATGACTGAAGGGGCTGGCCCCGTGGCCGAGTGGTTAAGTTCGCGCGCTCCGCTGCAGGCAGCCCAGTGTTTCGCTGGTTCGAATCCTGGGCGCGGACATGGCGCTGCTCATCAAACCACGCTGAGGCAGCGTCCCACATGCCACAACTAGAAGGACCCACAATGAAGAATATACAACTATGTACCGGGGGGCTTTGGGGAGAAAAACGAAAAAAAAAAATCTTTAAAAAAAACAAAACAAGAAAACAAAACAATATGACTGAAAAGATAATACATTGAACCTCTTCAGGAGTTCCAGAAAGTGAAAACAAAATGCAGAAGAAAAAACATCATCCATTAAATCATTCAAGAAAATTTCCCTAACCTGAAAGCTTTTCTTGGTTGACTTCTAGTGCTTTCCAGGGGAGCCTGATGAAGAGTCGCATCTTGGTGGAGTCCTCAGGGCACCTTTATTCAGGGGGTATAGCCAATGCCAAGTTCGAGGAAGCCAGGGCAGCTCTAAGTTATTTCATTTACTGGAGAGTGTGACACAAAAAATCGTTCCTTTGAAGCCTGAAGGACTAGCCTGGAAAACTTTATGTCATTCTGATTTGCGTAGAATTAAGTGCAGTGTGTAATAGCATGCTGTGGACCGTTCGTAAGTGGCCGTTGACATGGACTATTCCATCCCTCCCAGCCCTACGCGGCCTCTCTGGGAGTGGTAGTGGGTCTCAAGGGGTTGTCTTCTGGACCTTCCTTTCTGGGACCGTATCTTAAGCAAAAAGAGAGTTAGATTTAAAATCCGTCTTCAGCATGGTAATAGCACTATTCTACAACAAAACCAGGAACTCTTGTCCTATCAGAGATTTTTTTTCTGAATTGCAAATGTATTATATGAAAGTTTTACAAAGTTATACAAATTAAGTGACGTTTAATTTGTTAAAAAGAATACAATTATATTGAATTGGATATGCTCCAGAAATTCTGGGCTACCTGTGGTAGCCTGAGATTATAAATGCAAATATATTTCATTATAATTTTGTTCTACAATCAGTGCAGCACGCATAAATAAACTGAGTAAAGCTAGATGGTGTGATAAACATCAGTTTCAATCAATGGCACCTGAGGTCCTATATCCTATTGGAATCTACTGCTTTCAAAGATTGAACATTTTAGTGATGGTCTCATTATTTGGAATTTGTCTGTCAAGATTTAGGTCATAAATATAAACTTCCACCACATGGGATAAAGGCAGGCTACAAAGTCTCTTTTAGACACATTGAAAAAGGACCATTTATAATAGTGAATAATAGGGAAAACAATTTTTTGGGGGGGAAATCTGAAAATTAAATATGTGTATGACTACTACTCACAATAAAAACAGTTTTATTTTTTTAACCAAATCATAAATAAATAAATGAACAAATTGGATAACTACAAGGCCACAATATGTCAGTTTAGAGGACTTTGACAGGACAACATCCTGCCTTGTTTTCTGTCTTGTTTGTTTCTAACTGCACATATACATCATTAGATATCAGTCTGGATCTTTCCCCACATTTATTTTACGTGGCAATGATTATTTGTGTTCTTGGATGTGAATTAGACTTGAAAAGTTGAATCCAGTTTGGGCCAGGGAGGCAAGCAGACCAGATCTACCTTTATATATTTGAGATTGTAGCTTTTGCCTTTTCAAATGATTCTCTAGTTCAGAGCACTCGGAAATTTCTCATCCATATGGTATCTTGGAGCTCTGGAAGGGAATCAAATGTTAGTGTTTTTCTGTAGAAATAGGATTTACTGTGTTCTTCTTGTTCTACTTCTAAGCATAACGATAGTTGGTTAGCCAGGCAAATGCTGTTGTGAATGCAGAATTAGATACCAACATTTTAGGTGAAATAGAAACAAGGAGTCTTTTATTGCCATCCACGTAGATTTAAGCTTCTTATCCTTCAGTCACCCAGATGCATGGCTTGTTACCTTCAAATCAATTTGCATTTTCCAACTTTCATTTTCATCTCATTCTTGAGCTCCTTGGTGCTCAAGGAGTGCTCCCACGATGGTCGCAACAACTGCAGAAGAGGGAAGGATTCAGTCTAACCATTGGGAATTTATTTTGTTCAATACCAAGTCATTTACTGGATATGATGGGGGAAATGAAACGTAGTAAAGCTGGGAGAAGCTACTCCTACCTTTCCTAATAAACACATCTCATATATTGAAAATTACTTCTAAAACACATTTCATCTTCGAGAATCTTATACTGGATGGGATTCTCTGTAAAGAGAATCTCGTCATCTAATATGATATGTTTCCCTGATTTCTGTGTTAAGTGAACACATTTTATTTGAAATGCTGCTTAATGTTTCTTATCCACTTTTTTCCTTTCTTTATTTCTTCCAGCCTCCTTTCTTGAGCCATTTTTAAGAACTTACTATACGCAAAGAACTAAGTAGACAGGACTTTTATCCTTGAGGAACTTACAAGGAAGGGTGGGAAGCAGAGATGTGGGAACTGCCAACATTTATGCAGATCCTACTGTGTTCTGGACACTCTAATAAGATCACAGAGAGTCTCGTTTAATCAGTGTAACACTACAGGGTAGGTTAATATTGCTTTCATTACAACAGATGAGGAAATAGGTCCAGAGACTTTGGATTCTTGGCCTATGTTGAAGAAACTAGGTTTTCTGGCTCCAAAGCATAGGAAATTTTGCTCAATGACGCACAATCTCCCCAAAGGCAGCCATGTAGATCAAAGATAATAGATCCCCTAAAAGTGATGCAGATCAAATCCCCTGGGAAGGCAGAGTAGGGATATGGCTGGTGGGGAATGTGCCATCAGGGATGGTTTTGTGGAGTAGGTGGCAATTAAACAGTCTTGAATGACATTAGGGTGTTGAGAGTGTGTGTGCATGTGTGTGTGTTTGTGTATCTATAAGGCACAAACAAACGAGGCTTCTAGTCTTGAGAAAACCAGCCTTTAAAAAAATATATGTTTATGGCAACTTTATCTGAGTCTTGTTTGAGTTCAGAGACAACTGAAGTCCAGAGACAGAGAAGGTTTATCAAAGATCACACAGCTTATTAGAAGCAGAGCTTAGCGTCATGTTTACACCAATATAATTTTATTTTATTTTATTTTATTTATTTATTTATTTTAAAGATTGGCACCTGGCCTAACAACTGTTGCCAATCTTTTTTTTTCTGCTTTATCTCCCCAACACCCGCCCCCCCCGCCACCCCCCCATACATAGTTGTATATCTTAGTTGCAGGTCCTTCTAGTTGTGGGATGTGGGACGCCGCCTCAATGTGGCCTGACGAGTGGTGCCATGTCCGCGCCCAGGATCCGAACCCTGGGCCACCGCAGCGGAGCGTGCGAACTTAACCACTCAGCCACAGGAGCCAGCCCCCACACCAATATAATTTTAATTGGCATTTGTGTTGTATCCTTTCTGGACCCTACTCAATCATAGCTCAATAGAGTTCGAAAAGTTGATCCAGAAATTTGTGCTCAATTATTGGGGCCACAACTGGTGATTGATTTCCTGTTCCCCAAATAAGATCTTCTTATTACGGAAATCATCTGATCTGTAATTAACCTTCCTTAAAAACAGAAGCACATAATCAATGTGTGACTAACATTGCCAAAGCAACAATTAGCCACCAAATATTTCGAGATGAAAAACAATTCAGAATATTTTAGAAAAGTGAAAAAAACACTTCAAAAGGAGGTCTTTTGAGATAATGAAAAATCTGAAGAGAGTGAGAATCTTTCCCTTGGTGAATAAAAGGTCGAGATATTGTGGATGTGTCATTTAGATTGTCATAGTAATGGGAAAAGACAGTCCACCTCTACTTTTAGCTCTGTACGTGTTCAGTAAAAAAGTTCCAAAATGCACAGTGGAGTTCAGAAGTTGGTGGTAGCAAAAATCGATTTCATTCACTTTACACACGAGAAATCAAAAAACTTTTTGGGAAAAAGCTCCAGTTTATAAGAGTTCGTGAGGCCTCACAGAGATTGGGTTTATTGTTTATTTTGGGGGAAGAATAAGGATAGTATCTGGTTATAAGATATATACATATATAATATAATATAAAATAGATAATGTTAATTATAATAATATAATGTAATATATAAATGAAAACATTTAATGATGTACCATAAAAAGGAATAGAAAGAAGTTAGTTTTATTAATTATGATATTTGCTTTAATTAACTCATTAGTGTGAATTGTTTAATGACTTGAAAAGGTCAGTGCAACATAAAAATTTAAAAACAATGAATGATTTATGTGTGATTTGGAAGCTTATGAATAATAAGAACTTGATTGATAGCCAGCTATATCTTCCGTTGGAAGATAAGAGTAACTTGTAGTTCACATACAATAATTGATTACAATTTTTTATTGTTGTATATTATCAGCATACCCAAAATAAAAAAAAATAAAATAGTATGATCAACCCATATGTTTCCAACACCCGCAGTCAATAATTGTCAACATTGTTGCCAACATTGTTCCATTTATCCCCCTCTCTTACATTTTTATTTTTGCTAGAATCTTTTAAAGGAAATCTCAGACATCATGTCATTTCACTCACGATATATTGCTAACAGATGAGGGATATTTTTTAATGTAGCCACAATACCATTATTACATCTAACAAAGTTAATAACTTTTTTATTATCGAATATCTAGTTCATACTCAAATTTCTCGATTGTTTTGAAAGTGTCTCTTTTATAGTTGGTTTGTTCAATAAGAGATCCAAACAAGGCCCAAGCGAGTACATTTTATTTAGTTGAAATGTCTCCTAAGTCTCTTTCAGTCTGTAACAGATCCTTCTCCCTTTTTAATAATATTTATTTGGAAGAAATAAGGTCATTTGTGTTGTGAAATATACTATATTTTGAATTTGGCTGGTTATTTCTTTGTCACATCAAATAACTTCTTTCTTTATCTCCTACTTTTCGTAAATGGTAGTGATATGTAGAGGTTTGATTATATCCAGAATAAGATGACTCATTGTAAAATTTCTTAGAAATGCTTCAAAAGACACTTGTCAGTATGTTATACAATTATTTAGTATCTCAGGTAAGTGAGTCCATAATTTTTACATACAATAAAGATAAGGTATTTTACATATAATAAAGTGGACAGATCTCAAGTATTCAATTTAATGTGTTTTGGCGATTCTGTACTCATTTATCCACCACCCAAAACAAGATACAGCACAGTTTTACCACCCAGAAATTTCCTTTATGCCCGTCTCCAGTCAATACCCTCTTTCAAAGGCAATCGCTTTCTGATTTCATTCACCACAGATTAGTTTTTACCTGTTCTTGGATTTTATGGAAATGACTTCTCTTTTTCAACAAAACGTCTTTGAGGCTCCCCCATAGTGTTGCGTGAATCAGTAGTTCTCCCTTTTATTGCTGAGGGCATTCTGCTGTGTGACTGTGCCTCAATTTGTTCCGTGAGGGACATCTGGATTGTGTCCAGTTTTTGCCTACTATGAATAGAGCTTCTCGAAACACACTTTCCTTTCCAGCTTTATTGAAGTACAATTAATGAACTAAATTGTAATATACTTAAAGTGCGCAATGAGTTGATAGATATACATATTGTGAAAGGATTCTCACCGAGTTAATTAATGTATCCGTCATGTTTCTTTTTTCTTATGAGAACACTTCAATTCTACTCTCTTAGCAAATTTCAATTATACAATACAGTAAACCTTCTTTTTGTGGGCACGTACTTTCATCTCTCTTGGGTAAAAACTAAGATGAGTGCTCTAAGACATCCCTCTGGAATTTAAGAAAATTTTGCCAACTTTAAGGTGACAAAGATCTTCTGTGTTTTCTCCTGGAAGGTTTATAGTGCTAGCTTTTATGTCTAGGCCTATAATCTTTATTTACTTATTTATTTATTTATTTTTAATTGCAGTAACATTGGATTATAACATTATACAGCTTTCAGACGTACATCGTAATATATTTCGAATTCCGTGTAGATTACATCGTGTTCACCACCCAAAAACTAATTATAATCCATCCCCTCAGATGTGCGCCTAATAGAATCCATTTTGAATTGATTTTTGAGTATGGTGGAGAGTAGGGGTCAAGGGTCTTTTTTCTTCCAGACAATTGTACAGTCTTTCTAGCATCATTTGTTAAGGAAGACTTTGCTTTCCCCAAAGAATCTGGTGCCTTTGTTGAAAATCAGTTGCTTGTTTACATGTAGATCTATTTGCCTCTCCTTATTCGAATAATAAACTCTCCTGATCAGTTTAGTTTTAGAGTAAGTCTTGAATTCAGAAGGTGAAATTTCCTCAGCTTTATTTGTCTTTTCAAGGTTGTTTTGGCTATAGTTTGCATTTCCATATAAATTTTAAAAGTGCTGTGTCAATTTCTTCAAAAAATTTTGCTAGTACGTTGTTACTTGTCTGGGATCTACAGATCATTTAAGGAGAATGAATATTCAGCAACATAAAATCTTCCAATCGACAACATGGTATCTCTCTCTATTTATTTAGATCTTCTCTAAGTTTTTTTAGTAATGTTTTGTAGTTTTCAAGACAGATATATTACATATTTTTTTGTAATGTTATTCCTAGGTATTTTTCTTTTCTTTTTTTTTTTTTTTTAGGAAGATTAGCCCTGAGCTAACATCTACTGCCACTCCTCTTTTTGCTGAGGAAGATTGGCCCTGAGCTAACATCTGTACCCGTCTTTCTCTATTTTGTATGTGGGATGCCTGCCACAGCATGGCTTGATAAGTGGTGTGTAGATCTGAGCCCTGGATCCGAACTAGCAAACCCTGGGCCACTGAAGCGGAACGTGTGAACTTAACCGCTACACCACCAGTCTGGCCCCTAGGTATTTCATTTTTTGCATGCTTTTATAAATGGTATTCTTTAAAATTTTACCTTTTTGGCTAGTATAGAGAAATAAAACTGATTTTTGTATCTCAAGCTTATATCTTGCAAATGTGTTAAATTTACCTGTTAGTTCTGGTAGTTTTTTTTCTCCCTTTGGATTCCTTAGGGATGTCTATGTATATAATCATATCATCTGGGAAAAAGAACTGATTATTCTTACAATCTTTCTAATATCTATGCCTTTTGTTTATTTTTCTAGCCTTGTTGCAATGACTAAAACTTCCAGTAAGTGCAATATTAAAATACAAAAGTTGAGAACAGACATTCTTATATCTCTTGAGAATGTGATCAATATTCTGCTGTTAAGTTTGATGTTAACATGTTTTTAATGGATGCTCTTAATTAGATTGAGATAATTCTCTTTTACTTCTAGTTTGCTGAGAATTTAATCATAAATAAACGTTAAATTTTGTCAAATTCTTTTTCTGCATTTATCTGACGATTCTCCTTCTATTATGTTAATGTGATGAATTATATTAATTAATTTTTTATTAGTAAACCAATTTTGCATTCCTGTATCTATGACATTAATTATGGAATATATCATCCATTTTATATATTGCTGGGTTTGATTTATTAATATTTTGTTGAAGATTTTTGTATATATTCACAAATGATTTTTATCTGTGCTTTTATTTCCTTCAAAACTTTTTGGGGGTAATATCTTTGTCAAGTTTGTAATTAGGGTTATTGTGGCCCCAATAGAATTAGTTGAAAAATGCCTCTTTTCTCCTCTATTTTTAAAAAAAATTGTATAAGCTTGGTATTATTTCTTCTGAAATGTTTGATAGAATTCATCAGTTAAACCATCTGGACCTTAAGTTTTGTTCTTTTTTTTTTTGAGGAAATTCCACCATTTTCTTTTCTTTTCTTTTTTTTTTTAAGATTTTATTTTTCTATTTTTTCCCCAAAGCCCCTGGTATGTAGTTGTATATTTTAGTTGTGGGTCCTTCTAGTTGTGGCATGTGGGATGCCGCCTCAGTATGGCCTGACAAGCAGTGCCATGTCCGTGCCCAGATCCGAACTGGTGAAACCCTGGGCCGCCACAGCGGAGTGTGCGAAGTTAACCACTCGGCCATGGGGCCGGCCCCCTAGTTTTTTTCATTTTGTTTGTGTGTGTGTGTGTGTAAAATTTTAATTCAAATTATTTGTCCTTATATATAAGACTATTTAGCTTTTCTATTTCTTTTTGTGTCAGTTTTGGTAAATTGTATTTTTCAAGGAATTTCCATTTCATCTATGTTGTTGAATTTATTGGCATACAATTTGTTTAAAATATCCCCTTATTTTCCTTTATTGGCTATAGGCCCTGTAATACTATCCCCTCTTCCATTCTGGACACTAGCAATTGGTATTTTCTCTCTGTCTTTTTTTTGTTTGCCAACCTTGCTAGGATTTTATAAAATTTATTAATCTTTTCAAACAACTAACATTTAAGTTGTTTAGTTCTTGTGTTTTTTTTTCTTCTTCATTGATTTCTGCTTTTATCTTTATTCTCCTCTCTCTATTTTTTTCAGATTAATTTGCTTTACTTTTCTTAACTTCTTAAAATAAAATCTGAGATTATTTATTGTAAACATTTTTTCTTTTTTTTTTCTGAGGAAGATTAGCCCTGAGCTAACATCTGCCACCAATCCTCCTCTTTTTTCTGAGGAAGACTGGCCCTGAGCTAACATCCGTGCTCGTCTTCCTCTACTTTATATGTGGGACGCCTACCACAGCATGGCTTGCCCCTTGGTGCCATGTCCACACCCAGGATCTGAACCTGTGAATCCCAGGCCACCGAAGTGGAACGTGCACACTTAACCACTGCACCACCAGGCTAGCCCGAACATTTTTTCTTTAATCAGGAGTTCAAATCAAAAAATTTCTCCCAAGCACTGCTTTAGGTGCATCTTGCAAGTATTTATATATTGTATTTTTATTATTACTCAGCTTGAAATATTTCAAAAATTTCCCTAGTGGTTTCTTCTTTGTTTCATGGGTTATTTAGACGTGTGGCGCTTATTTTCCAAATAATTTGAGGATTTTTACATATGATTTCTAATTTAGTATGTTATGGTCAAAGAAATACTTTGTATGATTCTATTCTTTTGATAGTTTTTAGACTTCTTTATGACCCAACATATGGTTATCTCACATGCATTTCAAAAGATTTGTATTCTGGAGTCGTTGGGTGGAATGTTCTATAAATACTAATTTGTTCAATGTGGTTGATAGTGTTGTTTAGAGTTTCAACACCCTGACTGACTTTTTACTGTAGTTGTTTATTGGTCTGTCAATTACTAACAGAGGTGTGTTAAAATCTCCAGTTACCTTCATGGATCTGTTTATTTCTCCCTTAGTTCTGTCAATTTTTGATTCACGTATTTTGAAACCCTGACATGAAATGCATAAATATTTAGAATTCTTACAGCTTTTTTTATGAATTGGTCCTTTCATCATTTGAAAATGTCCCTTTTTATCTCTTCTAGTCAGTGTCTATTTTGTCTGAAAGCTGTAATAGCTTTTTTCCGCTCTTATATTTCAATGTATATCTGTGTCTTTATTTATGCACCTGCTCACTATATTTAAAGTGTGTATTTTAAAGACAACACATAGTTGCGTCTTGCTTTTTACTCCAGTCTGAAAAATCTCTGTGTTTTCGTGGAGTACGCTTATATCTAATTCTGTCATCTTGGTATTGATTTTCAATTTGTACCATTTGATCTTCCTCTGTTTCTCTTTTTCTGTCTTATTTTGGGTTAAGCAAATATTTTTTGGAATTCCACTTTATTTCCTTAATGGACTATTTTTAATGCTTTTTAGTGCAAGCTCTAGAGAGTACAATATTCATCTTTAACTTATCACAGTCCACCTTCGAATATTACCTTGCAAACAATGTAAGAATTTTACAATAGCATAATTCTATTTAACCTCCCTCCTGTTTTTTGTGGTTTTCTTACATAGTTTATTTTCTTATACCTTATGACCATAGATACATTGCTATTATTTTTGCTTTGTATTGTCAACAGTACTAAAAAATTAAACATAAATATATATATGCATGCACATAATTAATTTTGGAAAAAATATATATGCATACACATATATGTAAAAATTCTTCTTTTTTTAACCCACATAGTTACCCTTTCTGACAGTCTTTATTTTTTTCTTGAAGATCCAGGCTTCTATCTTTTATTATTTTTATTCATACTAAAAATTTTCCATTAGTATTTCACATAGGTAAGTTTCTTGAGACAAATCCTCTCGACTTCGTTTATTTGAAATGTCTATTTTGCATTTATTTCTGAGGAATATATTTGCTGCATACAACGTTCCATTTTTGCTTTCAGTACTTTAATAATGTTGTTCCATTGCCTTCTGGCCTCTTTTTTTTTTTTTTCTGATGAGAAGTCAGTTATCATTCTTATTCTTTTCCCTTACATGTATCGTGTTTTTCTTTTCCTGGCTCTTCTTAAGATTTTCTCTTTACTTTTTGTTTCTAGTAGTTTGACTATGTTATGTCTAGAATCTGGGTTTATATATTTCATTAATTTTGAAAAATTTTCAGGCTTTATCTCTTCAAAATAATTGTCTGCCTTATTCTCTCTCACTCTGTTCTCTTTCTGGAGGGCCAATTATATATATGTTAGATGATTTAATATCATTCAATAAGTCCTGTATTCCTCATCCATTCAGTTTAAATATTTTTTCTTTGTATTTCTGCTTGGATAATTCCTATTTCTGTTTTCCAGTTCACTTACCTTTTCTTCTGCTGTGTCCAGTAGGCCCTTGTGCCCAATGAATGAATTTTACACTTCTTTTATTGTTCTAGCATTTCTACTTAGCTCTACTTTATATTTTTATATATATTCTGAAATTTTCAATCTCTCTCTGCATCAATTTTCACTAGATCCTGGAAGACATTTATCAGAGTTATTTTAAAGTTCTTGTTAGCTAAATCTGATATCTGGGTCATCTGTCAGCTTCTTTCTGTCTTTTTCCTTATTGGTCACATTTTTCTACTTCACATGTTTTACAATTTATATTCTACAGCAGGCATTTTGTGTCAAGAACAGTAGAAACTGCCAGCAAAGAGCTTTCCCTTCCTTCCGTCAGGCTCCTGGGATGGGCACTGAGTCAGTCTGACCTGTAGTTGTGCCAAATGCAGGCTTTGTGGCAGATTTATCTGGATTCAGTTTGCCACAGGCTTCAAATACTTTGAGGTCAAGATCAGCGTTTTCCTTTTCAGCAGGACTTGAGATACCAGCACCAATAATTCTCTAGAAATACTTCAATGTTTTGAAATACAATTCTCAACTTTTTGAGTTACTGGAGGTTCTTCTTGCTCTCCAGACTTGCCCTGGCTTTCTGCATCCGAGTACATCTCTGTCTATCCTGCTTCCTTAGCTGGTGCCCCTCAGGGGAATCTCTTTCATTTTTCCTGCCCTGTTCTCAGCCTTCGGTGGGCTACTGCCTTGAAATCAGGGAAAGATCCAGTGAACATCTTGTGCAACTCAGGGTACCTCTGTCCTGCTCTCCTCCCTCCGCCCAGCCTGCAGCCTCTGGTGTCCTCTGTCATATCTTTGGTGAAGGCCCTATGTGCCTGAAGGGGCTCTCCCTCAGTTCTCTTTTCTTGCTCCCAGGCTTTAGCATGTTGTCCCCATGCTTTTAGTGATGACCTTGTAGAAGAGAGTTGGTGGATAGGTGCACATTTGCCTTGTGGCTGGGGCTCCTTGGGGCTGTAATCTGTCATACTAACCCGCAGTAGCTATTCACAGATTGTTAAAAACTGAGCTGGTTTCTCTTTATCTCCATCTGTGGAAGATTAGTTTCTACTTGTACTTCTACTATTGTTCTCCCATCAATAAAAGCAGTCATATGATTCTCTCTTAGGGAAGGCTTGTCCATTTTAAAATTTAATTCCCTTAGGATTTTTTTTCTAATCATTAACTCTCTGATATGTTTAAAAACTCTAATTTTGTACTTTCTCTGTTTTGTTTTGATTTTTAGGGTGGGGATGATGGTTGTATTAACTTCTTATTGTTGCTGTAAAAAATTACTACAAATTTAGTGTGTTAAACAACACAAATTTCCTATTTTACGATTCTGGAGGTCAGAAGTCTGATGTGAGCTTTACACGGCTAAAATCAATGTTTCAACAGGGCTGCATGCTTTCTGGATGCTGTAGGGGAGAATTCATGTCCTCATCTTTTCAACTTCTAGAAGCCATCTGCCTTCCTTGGCTCCTGGCTTCTTCTTGCATCTTCAAAGAGCATCATTCCAACCCCTGCTTCTGTTATCACATGAAAATCTCTCACTCTGACCTTTTTCCTTCCTTCTAATCATGAGGACCCTTGTGATTACCCTGGGCCCACCCAGATAACACAAAATAATCTCATTTCAAGATCCTTAACTTAATCGCATATGCAATGCCCCTTTGCCATAGAAGGTAACGTATTCACAGAGATTAGGACACGGACATCTTTGGGGGCCGTTATTCAGCCTACCGCAGTGTCCTGCTGCAACTTCCTATTTCCTAACAGAAATTGGAGACCAGGATATCATTTAAAATAATAGATTTTATTTCTATATTTCACAAGGAAAAATCTTTTGCAGGTAGTGCAATAAAACAAATACTTCATCATGGCTCACAGCTAAACATTTCTTCTTTTCCATAGTAAAGCAAGGAAGGAATTCTGAGAGTCTGGAGTACTCAGGCTGGGCTAGAGCCTGTATTGTTGCTTATCTTCTTTAGCCCTCTGTTGGCTGAAACGCAGACTGTTATCCTTCCCAGATTTGCTATGATCATTGCATTCAACGCCATAGGTATAGTTCTGATTACTAATAACACAGTAGGAATTTAATAAATAAATGTTCCTTCACTTTCATTTTCTATTCCTTTCTTTAATGTATCAAATTAGAAAAACAAGGACAGAAAATTATAACTGCAAACAGGCAATGGGAACAATGTCAAAGTTGAGAGTTTCCCTTTGAAATACAGTCATATGTTGCATAATGACGTTACAGTCAATGGCGGACCACGTATACAACGGTGGTCCCACAAGATGAGTACCATATAGCTTAGGTGTGTAGTGGGCTACACTATCCAGGTTTGTATAACCACACTCTATGATGTTTGCACAACAATGAAATCGCCTAATGACGCACTTCTCAGAGTATCCCCATCATTAACCACCGCATAACTGTGCTTTATAACTGTTGTTTCTGGCCTTTCCCTTGGCAGAATTGAGGTTTATCTTATTGGTAGTCAACCATGTAAAAGTTCACAGAGTTATGTGACATATGATTGGCATCCTGGTGTTTCATCTAATCTCCAGAGATCTCCCATAACCCAGTTCAGACCCAACATCCCTACAGAGTGGAAACATGTCAGTGCTACATTCTTCTGACTTTTACTTATTTCTGTGGTAATTGACCTCAGAAGAAATATCCCCAAAGAAGATCTCGTGTCATTGTCATCAGAGTAACTTGGCAGTGGCTGACGGAGTGATATCAGAACTCCATATTCAAATCTTCCCTTTGTGGGCAGTTTTAGCCCTAATGGGCACTTACTCAGTACAATTAGTCATTTCAGTACCCTATATTTTAGAACTATTCATATGTGGTTTATAAATAGCTGGCATAGAAAAGTGGTTTTGGTTTAATAATGCCCTCTATTTTAGATGACACTAAGTACCCTGTTATTGCTAGGAAAATAAATAATAATATACCTCTTATAAAATGCAAATCCTAGTCCATTATTATTAGTTCATCCTATGGGATAGGGTTGAGACAATGTGACATTTAAGTAAAAGCATGAGTGGTAATTATACTTTAAGATGTCCCATAATTAAAATAAAACCCTTATAAAAGAGAACATTTTCTGTAGTTAGTTTATAACATTTCTTGCAAGTTTTCGCTAAGTCCATTTTTACATTTTGAGTAATAAAAGCTACGTGAAAATATTGTATATCATCAAGTGTCCAAGCACAATTGAAACTGACATGTTGCTTTCACTTCCTTTCTTTCCTAAACAGAGTCCACGCACAGGGGCACCGCACTTTCAGTCGCTCATTTATCGTGATGGGCAGGCTGCAGAACACAGATATTGCAATCTGCTTGGCTGACTCCTGCTACACGTTGGGAGTCAGGGGATAAGTCTCAGCAGTTTGAAGCTGTGCACCCACGCACTGCAGAACGCTGTGATTACAGCAGGTAGGTGGCTGGGGTAACGGAGAACGTCAGAGGTGGGAGTCCAACATAATGTGCTGTGTAGGTTATTGGAGTTTGTGGGGACACACACCATAATTATATGCTTGGTATAATGTCTGATTGTTGCGTCTTTCACACACTCTGGAGGCCAGCCCCCCATGTAAGTGATAACCCACTGGAGCTTTTGTTGTGAGTGCAATAGAAACATATGAAATGAATAGCAACTGATTAATTGAAGCCAGCTACATTTTTGGAAAACAAATCAAAGTGATTTGCATGAATCACAATTTCTTACATAATACATTTTGAGGGCACAAATTACCTTTTTAAAGCCTAAGACACATATATACACAGCAGAACAAACAGAAATATAATAAACTGGGCTCTAACTACGTAATTCACATTGAATACTGGATGCCAAAACTGGTGTGAAACAAATGATTTTCCAATAAACTGCTCAGGCAGAGCCGTATCTGTTCTAAAATTTCAATTGAATATTATTTATAATACCAATAATTCTTCATGATTGTTAACCATGGGCTGATGGAACAATTTGTTTTACATATTAGTTTGGGGGTTTGTGTATTCCCAAGTTGGGAACCAATTTGTAGTCATGTCCCAGAAGATGTGGTAAAGAAATAGTGAGTCTGAGAGAAGTACTTAGATGAAGGAAAACTTTCAGGGCAGAGTCATTATAGCCTTTTTCTAGTTTTGAATAAAAACTGAAGTGGTAAAAATAGTCTTGTCAGCGATAAAGGCAAATGCCATCGTTATATCTTTCTCTGAGTTTAATACCTATGATAGATTTTTTAATGTTCCCATTATTTTTCTTAAACTTATTATCTGTATCATTCTTTTGTTAAAAACTAAACTATACAAATACTAAAACAAACAAAAATCTTAATTTTAATCTTTCTTGATAACCACTTTTAGTATTTAGTTATCTTTCCTTTTTGTTTCGGTCTTAGGCATATATTACACACATATGTTATATATATGAAATATTCTTAGGAAAATATTTAAATATACAAAAGCATATTACAAAATGGGATTGTACCATATATGTCACTTTATGATCTACTTTTTTACATAACAAATATACCAAACATTTTTCAATATCAATAAATAGATCTATATCATAGTGGAATATCATTATTTATTTAACCAAACACTTACCATCTTAAATTTATTTTACTGTAATACTAAAAAAAATATAAAAGAATATCCATATACATAAATCTGAACACATTTGTTTGATGATTCGGTTGGGATAAATTTCTAGAAGTGGAATTATTGAATCAAAATGTGTGCAGATTTTCAAGGCTTCGTTCATACTGTAATGACCTTCCAGTAAGCTTGTATCAGAAACTACTTCCCAGTTTCCTCAAGTTTCATGACTTCTAAATACGTGTAAATATCCTCCTATAGTATGTTGGGACCTTTTCTTCCTTTTTTTCCCTCCCTCTTTTTTTCCTCCTTTTTGCTCTTTTTAGACAGATGAAAAGCAAAGTATCTCTTTATTTTCCTTGAGTGCTAAAGCTTCCTTCATGTGACAGAAATTTACTTAATCGAATGATGAAGTTAAATAATTTCTCATCTTTGCATTAATTCACTCCAGGAAAGAGGACCGCTTGCCTGTAGAATCTGAGGATTCCATGTTGTCATTTCTGCGCCCGCCATCTTGCTCCTGCTAAAGTGTCCATTAAGAACATTTTCCTGAGGAAAATCAATGTATAGATGTTAAACGTTATTTTATTTCTTTTAAAAGGAAACAAATACACTGTAAAGCTCCTAAATCTAGTTTTTGATCACTAAATGTCTAAGGAGGAAGTTAAGAACAGAATGATCCATAGACTCTTTCTCTCAGTTGGCTAGTTCTTTTTGACTAGAGGTTCATCACCAAGAGAGAGCACATATCCCAACAGATACGTCATTGACCTTCATTGAAGGCTTTACTCTCTAATTTTTTTAAATGTATTTTACCTCTTCTTGAAAAGGATATAAAATTTAAAAAAAAATATTCTGAGTTAAGAGATTTGAAAAGAAACCAAAACATTTGGACAAAAATAATTTTCTAAAGGGGAAAGTTAGAATGTGGGGAGTTTTTAGCTAATAAAGAAATTAGGAAGTCTCAAGATATTTTTTTCCTCAAAAGGGGCTACTTTATATGAGCTAGAAAAATCACATTAACTTCCTGTTTTTTCTTATTTCTCTTAATAATAATCTCATGATATCCCAAGATAGGCACAGCAACGTTGGTGGTTGTTTTGTTTTTAGCATTGGTGTTTTTTAGTAAAATAATTTTCTCTAAAATGTGGATTTAAAGATTTTCAAGCATACAATTCTAACATATAATCATATTGATTAGTAATATTTTTTCTAGCCAAATGCATTTTCAACTTAATGGCATAGACACATTAGGAAAATGTTTCATCTAATTAGGGTGGCCCAAGGCAAAGCTGTGAACTAGGTGGGATTAATTCTAGGTACCTTTCTAACTCCAGTTTTCTCATTTATCATTTGAAAAGTTGTTGAGCACACATAATATTCTATTCATTGTGATAGGAATAAAAGAATAAGGTCATTTCCCTAATCTTAAAACATTCTCAGTTCGTCAGGAAAAATGAAGGAAAACCAGCATGGGTTAAAGAGCTTCCATGAGGAGAGAACAACTTACGCAAAGAGGGAATGCAAGAAAGAACATGCCGCTTTTGAGGAATTGCAAGGATTCAGTTGGAGTTCTTTCATTCCCTTCACTGAATCCACTAACGCCACGCTATGGCTGTCCAGGGACACCAATCCATGGGAATTCCCCTTACACAGTGGACTCGGTCAGAGACTTTCTTTCTTCACAAAAATCCTTTCCATTGGACCTATTTGTTGGAAAGACACTAACACATTTGTGTGAATATTTGCCATTGACTTATGGGATATTGCACATGCTATCTTTCTTAGGGATAACCATGTCCCAAAAGAGAGGTAGTGCCCAATGGAACAAACCGTCAATGGTGGAATTTCAGGCAATAGCAGCAAGCCCTTGTTCTGAAGGTGTCTTGGGATCTTTCAAATTGCTCCGCATAGGCAGCCATTTATTTTGGCCACAAATAAGCTAATTCTGTATTTGAAAGAAATCTTCTTAACTGAAGACTTTCCTGAAGGAAAAAAAAAGAGTATATCCAGTTGTGAGTGATATCTGTGCCATATACAAGATTTTACTGTAATGTTATTCACAAATCTCAGAAGCACCATTGCCCTCGTTTGTCTGAATATCTTGCTAAATACAGGGAACCACCACTGACTTTGGTATTTCTCTGGACAGTACATATCCTGAGCTGCACTTGTGACAGGCAAGACAATAGAGTAATGGCTGGAGTGGTTCAAGGCTGAGGTTCCTGTCTCATGAAAACATTGTGGGCTGGCTGGCATGTGTCTTTCTTTTAACACCCCCATGAATTAAGATGCCTCCTATTGTAGGTCATAGGGTCTGGCACCTACGGATCTCCCGATTTTGGCTTAGGCTTGTTTTACACATTATTGGGGATTAAATTCGTTGGTGCAAGTTCCATCTTTTCCATTAGAGGCTCATTAATAAAACTCCAGATGCCCATTATTCACCACATCATAACATACTCGATGGCAGTTAATTCACCTGAAGTTTTCACATTTGATAGTTTCCTCATTCATGTTAATTGGGTTACTTGGCATTTTCCATCAATCACGGCATCTCAGGTTTTGGCTCTTCTGAAAGAATCCACTTGTGAGACGTATATTATACACTAGATGTACACAAGCAAAATGAAGTGTAGGATCCAATTTCAACTATGACTCATGTCTGCTTTGACTGAAGTGGAGGGCACAACTTGGTCCCTCAATAGATTCTTCCTCAAAAGAGGAAAATAAAGCTAAGAGACATTACCTTTACCTCAGCTCCCCTTACTCAGGACGCCACTGATTCTTGGTGCCGTGAGAAAAGATTTATGTTCAAGGAGACTTTGAAAGAACGTTTACTGCTGGGAGCAGCAGGGGGAAAAAGCACAGAAAGTTCTGAGCGTTTGGAGAATTGAGTTCTGTTCTGATACTTTAAGTAGCATTATGATTTTGTTCCCTGTGTTCCTCAGCTGTAAGCCCCAATGGTTAAAATTGATGTTCTCTTTGGATCATTCCAGCTCTTTAATGTGATCAGAGTCTGTTGGTGAGACTTCTTGAGGTTTGAGGAAGTGTTGATTTTCTCTGCTTTGCTACAAATATTTTCCATTTCCATTCACCTAAACTCTCCCTTTTAAAGAAATGCATTGCTGTGTTATTCCAAGCAACTGATTTCTCGTTCTAACTTTAATCTGAAATTCATGCTCTGTTTCTCTTCTCATTGTGACATAATTAAAAAAACCAGCAGTAGACTTGAAAAAAGTAAGAACATTGGTGGTGCATAGTTTGCTTTTTTTCTACTGCTATTATCAGGAATGGTTACAACTTAGATATAGTATATTCCAGTAAAAGAGAAACTCCGCAGAGGACATAGGCCCAGGCTGCCTTTGTCCACGACACCTGGTGAGTCCTCTTAGTATGCTCTGATTGGCCTGTAAGCATAGCAGTGTCTACTTACTTGGTCAAATCAGCAGTCATCCTACTGGTTCATGCATCTTCAAGGTCAAGTAAATAAGCAATTCCTATAGCCCCAAATTTCTCCTTATGCCAACACGCTGCTGGGATACTAAGTAGGTCACAATAAGACTCAGATAATAATTCATTTCAGGTTTCCAGGTTGCTAAGAGCCCCAGCCTTCTTCCTGAGTATGGCCCACATTCTCTTCAATCTTGCTCCACTATTTCCCTTCTGAGGTCTTGCTCTCAGATCTGCATATATTTACATGTTTTAGCCTGTAAGCTTTTTAGCTACAAATTATATAAAATAGAGGTCAGCCCTCTGCCAGTATAATTTTCTTTTTTCCCCCCATTTGCTTACTCTAAAAAATAAATAAAAACATGAATAGGAAGAATAAAAAGGTGAAGTCTTTCTGTAGAGGTCTTTTAACTCTGATAGTCAAGACAACTATTGTTTTAATACTGCTGTCCAGAGGACTGCATTTTATCTCCAACTTCCAAGGTGCTTTGCTCCAGGCTGGTGTTTTCACTACTGTACATTGAAGGGAAATAGTGCTTCTCAAAGGTTAGAAGACTGATGATCTCTCCCAGTGAGGCTGGATCTCAAGACAATATATAGACTTGAGAAATTTTTCTGGACACTTAATTCGATCACTAGTAGTATGACCTGTGTTTCTGACCATTCTCAGCTCAGCTCTGTTAGTAAAGTTATGGTTTGTGAAAATCAGTGGTTGAGCCTTTCTGCCTTCAGTGTCATTATGGTTCTTAACCCTCTAATTATATTTCTAGAATGATTTTTTTCTTTCGAACTTATGTTTAGTTTCATATTTTCATCTATCTGTTCTAGCTCTGAAGTGTTACTGCTGTTTAAATCACTAATTTCAGTCTTTTCCCACATCCCTCAAACTTTCCAATCCCTTTTGGTTTGGTTTTCTTTTTAAAGCCTACTCTCAAAACATTGTTCATTGGTTTGGGATTGAAGAAGAAATACTACTAATTTATAAATTTAGCAAAATTTCAACTCTTACACTTATCTGCTGTTAGCCTGTATGGTATATTTGTGTACATTAGAAAAAGCCTAGCTTTCCTCAAGACATTTTCCTATCTGCCAGAACAATAGTCCTAATAAATAAAGAAAGCTACGCTGACTATGAATGGTTCTCCCTGGAGCTGGTCAGTGCACAACTTGTACCACTGTAAACAGGAGACACAAAGAGTCTTTAATTTCACCTAAACATTGTTGCCTTAATCATAGTTGTATACTTTCACCAACAGAATACTGTCTTTATAGATCAAGCATGACTGCTGAAATTTGAAACTGAACTTGAAGTTCAATAGGAGATAGTGCTTCGCCAATAATTGAAATGATTGTTAGCTGGGATAAGAAAAATGGCTCCTTCTCTTAAGATTGCAGTGTAAAGCTCCTTTATCTACTGAAGAACAGCAGAGGCATAAAGCCAATCTTTTCAGAAGAGATTGCCTCCAGAAAAAACAAAACCTCGATGTTAAATAGAGAAGTCTGTAGCATAAATCATGCACTACAGTGCATGATTATTGGGCACATCATAATCTGCGTGTGTGCAGTATTTTAAAATACATCTGATGATTAATAAATCATCCATGTGTAATGACATATGGATATCAGAAGTACCGCTGAAATCTGCAGAGTAGAATATTGGCATATTTCCAAGACTTGATTCATATGCTTTTTCCAAAATCTAAACAACAATGGATCAAATGTTTACCTGGATTAGTGGTTTGAGTTCATCATTCCATTAATTCTCAGAATACTGTAATGGGAATCAAAGGTTATGATCTATATTTAATGCCAGTTGAGTTATATCCTATTAAATGTTCATCTCTTTGCTAGGGCTTCCTGAACAAAATATAAAAATAGCACCCCTTGCCTAGACTAGAAGATGAAGTCCAAACTCTTTAGAAAGACGTACAAAACTTCCCTGGGCAAGTTTACTGTCTAAGCTTTTGTTGGTGTAAGTGGATAGCTGAGGGGGTTGGGTTCTTTGCCGAGCAGCGGTCTTCAGAATCCGTCCCATGATCATGGGTACGAGAACAAGGGGGAGCCAGTACTTGTGTCCTAGATGAAGGTGAGCTCAGGAATAGATGGAGAGCTTCAGAACTGGACATCAAGGGGAAAGTCTGCCATGGAGAGGAGGTAAAATGAGGAGAGTGGGTGCAGCACTTAAAGAAATTTCTGAAAACTGAAGCATAGAGTGTGTTTAAATTTTTGGACACTTCCCTCTTCAACTCTATCTCCTATGATTCAAACGTTCACTATATTCCCGCTATACCAACTATTACTTTTTCCTCTGCCTCGAAAATTCTTCCTATCACCTTCCACTTTTTGAGTATATTCTTTGAGAACCTACTCAAGCCTCTATTTCTATGAATTACTTCTTTCTCCTAACCTCATACAAACTTTTATGGCAGCATGTATCCTAAGGCATTATAATTATTTATTTGAATCCTATTTCCTCTTTTAGACTGTTGGCTCACTGAGGGCAGGACGATATTTTCTTTAATTGACCTGTCCCTGTGGATGGAACCTGGGGTACCTCAGTAGAATTTGTAGAATAAACAAATGAATAAATAAAAATTATCATTACTGGGGCCAGCCAGGTGGTGCAGCAGTTAAGTTCACACATTCTGTTTCAGTAGTCCAAGGTTCCCTGGTTCAGATCCCGGGTGCAGACATGGCCCCACTTGGCAAGCCATGCTGTGGCAGCCATCCCACATATAAAGTAGAGGAAGATGGGCACAGATGTTAGCTCAGGGCCAGTCTTCCTCAGCAAAAAGAGGAGGATTTGCAGCAGATGTTAACTCAGGGCTAATCTTCCTCAAAAAAAAAAAATCATTACTGAGATCTATATCCTGCCCTTATGTATAAAAATGGTCCCAAATTATATTATCAAGCCCCAAGTATTTATGGGTACTTTCTGGGTGCCAAAGACTCATGTCTGCAGGGGTTTTTTGGGGTGTAATGGCTTATGTATGAGATGCAGACTTTATTGTTGATGAGTTTACGATGTAATTAGGGAAACAAGGTATGCACTTATGAAATCAGAAGGCAACATGCAAGGTAGTGTGTGATATATGCTAACTTGTTTGGTACAGACCAAGTTGGTAGTGAGTAAAGAGCTCAAGTGAGGAATATATGGTTTGAAATAACTCCTGGAAGTCCCTTGCTCTTAAAGCCTTCTCATAGAATAGACAAAGAATTAAAAGATCATGAACGTGAAAGAACCTTCCTCGTATTAACACCAGAATGAGAGTTCGAGTACCTAACAAGATGGAAGTTAAATCCTACACAGCCCTGAGGTTTCTCACAGTTGTGAGGCAATAACCACAAGACGGTGGATGGCGAGTGTGGCACCGGGAAGGGGAAGAACATGATAGTGTCCTTTGTCTGAGAACGTGTTTCAGTCCTTGGGACCTGGGTCTCCTGAAGGCAAGCTAGTGGACAGTCACACAGGTTTCTGATTTCTTCTCCTCCTATTTTGTTTGAGGTAGTAGTGTTAGAAAGTTTTCAAACTAAGGTGAAGTTTTTCAAACATAATCTTCTCTTCTTAATGTCCAAAATAGCCTTGGGATTAATTTTGTTCTTCCACTTCTCAAATAGGTTGTGAAAACATTCTACTAGTTCTTACCTTGAAGGCTAAATGACTAATCAGCAATCCCACAACCTCCACTATGCCATTGCTAAGCAGCGTCACCAGGCTGGAGCGCTTCAGTCATTATTTTGTAGCTAGTGCAAAACCATGCAGCCAGCCCTGGTGGTCTAGTGGTTAAGATTTACTGCTGCCACCCAGGTTTGTTCCCTGATCAGGGAACCACACCACCCATCTGTGGGTTGTCATACTGTGGTGGTTGCATGTTGTTGTGATGCTGAAAGCTATGCCACCAGTATTTCAAATACCAGCAAGGTCACCCATGGTGGACAGGTTTCACTGGAGCTCCCAGGCTAAGCTTAGGAATAAGGGCCTGGCCACCCACATCTGAAAAAAATGGCCATGAAAACCCTTTGAATAGCAATGAAGCATTGTCTGATACAGCGTCAAAGGTGAGAGGATGGCACCAAAAGACCAAGCAGGGTTCTGCTCTGCTGTCCACGGGGTCACCAGGAGTCAGAATCGACTCCATGGCACTAAAAACAAAATGCAAAACCATATGAAAGTAAGTTTTTGTTTCTATAACCACCTATATATTTACTAACTTAACCAAATAGGTTTTTTCGGTTTGTTTGTTTGTTTTATTGCTCATGGATAATTACTTTCCTATAAGCCTAGCCTAAAAAAGAAAAAAAAAAAAAGAATGCTATTGCAGTCATGGTGTTGGGATTCCTATCATTTTCTTTTGACTCCTAGTTTACAGAAATAAAGGCTGAAGAAGTCAGCACATGACTAAAGAGCGCTTTCTAGGACAAGCATTTTAGTTGAGCATCATATGACATCACTCAGATCCAATGCCATTTGCCGAAATAGTGTGTGTGCTTACAGTTCTTCCTAATGTACTAATTAAAGGGGGGAGAGTCATTCATTTGTTTCCTTTGATTTTTAAAGTTGCATTTATTTTTGTGTGAGTAGAAAACAGAGAAAATACATGAGCAAAGTTTTTTTTTCTTTGTTCCATTTATTCTCTGGTAATTTACCCAGCCATTTCTTCATTTTCAGATTATCAGTATATATGAACCCATCAAGGAAACATGCCTGGAGCAAATAGATACCATACAGGAGTATACAAAGATGCAAATGCAGTTTACAGACTTTGTCAGCTAATCAATTATGAACTGTTTTGACAAAGAAATTTATGGTCTTGTTAAAATACCCGTATATATATCCTTATATACACTCTGACTCTTATTGCTGGAGATTTCTTTAGACTGTCATATTCTTTTAAAGCTCTCTTTAGCCAGTAATTATTGCTGACAACAATCTAGGCCCCAGCACTGTTTTCAGTCACCTCTGGCTGCTAAGAGGAGCAATCTAGACCCTAGCACACTGCAGTTAAATTAAATTATCATAGAGATGCAATATACACTGCTACACCACTCTAGCCGTGAACCCAGAATTGAAAAAAGATTGATAGACTACAGGAATGGATCAACAAACAACTATGTGGGTGGTACTGTAAGATACTTATGTCTACAAATATTGATATAGATAAATGGAATGTGGCTTAAAAATTGTATTTTCCCAAAAAAGGAAAGGTTGTTCGTTTGTTTTCCCCTATAACTATCAGCTATCAAGTGATAATGACAGTGTGTTCATGTTTCCCATATATGGGCCCATAGGATATTTGTGTAAGACTTGCCTTCATGTAACCAGCATTAAATCATCATAGGATGAGGTTATAGGCACTAGTGTGTTTGGGACTGACTATTTCTCACCCCGGGAAAATGTTGAAGAAATAGTCCATTGGAAGGTGACCAAAAAATACAAGACTTTCCCTTAACCCTGGAATATGGACCTGAATCTATGCAAAAAAGGGAAGCAGTTGTAAAACACACTGTTGATAGCTGGGCTTATTACAAAGTCCTCAGGTGCTATGGGCATTTTGAGACCCAGTAGAATATGATATACATACTGTCTCCATTACTTTTCAAAGAATTCATCTAGATGGTAAAAGATGATAGGTAACAATAATCATAAAACTGGATAGGAAAAGGTTCTTAAGAGCTTGGATTAGATGAGTTAATTCACACCATCTTGAAATAAGTATGTGTCATGTAGAGGCTATAAAATAAAAAGAACTATGTATGTAAACAGAATAAAGTGAGACAAATATATTTTTATTATGTATTAGTCTTAACAGAAGAAGTGTTTCTCTGTCTTTTCTGTTAAAAAATAGGGTATAGGATCTCATATAATAAATTATAAAATGCATGTATCCCTTTCTTATCCCTATTTAAATTGGCATGTAAATTTTTTCTATGACCAAATAAATCAAACATTAACAGCAGATATGAGTCAATACAGCTCTGAAGAAAGGGTGCTGGTGGTACTTACGGCTAATAAAAATAGCCATAATTAATATTACCTCAAGAAGGTATGGTATCATCATGCTCAGCAATATCAGTTATTAATAGATTTTATTGTTAGAAAAGAAAATCTTTTCAAATGTTGAAATAGATTGGAATAGAGTGGATTCAATATGAGTGCCCAAATTACTGGTGACCAACTCATATACTTAATATGATTGAACTAAAGAAGTTTTTGCCATTTTTCAATCCATCTCCTTCATTTTACAGATAAGAAAAGTGAAGATCATTCATTCATTCAACAAATATTTATTGAGTGCCCACTAGGTGCTAGTCATGCTGTAGGTGTTGGGCATGGAGCTAAGAACAAGATGCATAAGGGTGTTTCTCTATGGAGCTTGCTCAGTTGATTTGGAAAGATTTCTTTGAGGAGATGGTATTTAAGCTGATAGATGAATGACAAGAAGGAGCCCAGGTGGCAAAGATCAAGAGAAGAGCATTCTAGCTAGTACCAACTAGTGAAAGGTTGTAAGGCACGAGTAAACCATGAATGATTGATAAACAGGAAAAAATCTCCTTGTGGCTGGAGCATAGTGAAAAGAGGATCATGAAAGAAGATGAGGCGAGAGAGATAGCCAGGGGCTGATCATGTTAACTTTATAAACCACGGTAGAAAAGTTGGATTTTGTTCTGATAGGAAGCCATTGGAAGGTTTTAAACTGAAGAGTGACATGATGTGATTATACAGTGAAAGGACATGGTGACTACCATATGGGTAATGGATAAAAGAAGAAGAGAACAGAAGAAGGGTGACTAGTTGGGATGCTTCCACATTAGCCCAAGGTTTGGACTATGCTGGGAATAGTGGAGATAGAATTGTTTGCATGTTAAATGTATTTTGGAGCAGAATCATCAAGGCGAGATGAAAAATTTGATGCTGAGGGTGAACAAAATATAGAAATCAAGAAGGACTCCTAGTATTTTACCTTGAGTTGCTGGGGATATGGCAGTGCTGTTTATTGAATGGGGAAAGGCTGAGGGAAGAGCAGGCTTGGGGGAACCTTTGGTTTTTGAGACGTGTGTTTGGTCTGACTATTAGATATCCATGTGGAAATGTCAGATAGGCATTTGGATGTTAAAAGTCTGACTTATGGATGGTATTTAAAGCCAGAAGACTGAGTGAATTCAGAGAGAAGAAAACCTGTGTTTACAGAAGGTACGAGGGCCTACATACACTGGATGAGGGAGGGACATGAAAGACATCTACAAGAATTTACCAGCATATACGTTGAAGAAGCAAGTAATATTTTAACTGGAATAGGTCTTGGAAAGAAACCAATCAACCAGCTCCTTTCATAAATGAGAAAACTGAGGCCTAGAGAGGGTCCATATCCCACTGATGATGAGAACAGATGGAAATCCATGAGAGATGTATCATGGTCATATGAAATGCAGGTTGTACTTTGATTAGATGCAATATTCATGCATCAACCAAGTGAAACAGTTTAGTACTTCCAATATATGACCTAAGACCAAAATTAATTTCATCTTAGTCCATATTAATAAAAGTACTACAGTTTCCAGAAAAAGTGGCCAGACCTCACAAAAATTATTACATTTTGGTCTAGATGCCACAATTTAAGAGAATACCTAGGGGAAAGTAAGAAGGACACAGAGGGCAATCAAAGCGAAGTCACATGAAAAATAGCCCAGACAACTAGAAATGTTAAATTAGACTAAAATGTCTCTTGGAAGAGAGGAGACAGAATAGGCAGTGGGGAAGTGATGATGATACGTGTGTGGAATCAGTTTATTTTGCAAGACTAAAACTAAATGTGTGTATATTTCAAGGAGGTGTTATTCCATAACTGTTGGGAGCACGGTCTTTAGAATCAGACAGAACTAAGCAGCTCCGTGCCCTTGTGGAAGTTTCCTAAACTCTGTTTTCGTTACTTCATCCTTAAAATGGGTTTATAATACTTCAAATGGATTTAAATGAGGGTATGCATGTAAAGGTCTTATCCCAGTGTGTAGTATGTAGTAAGTGTTAAATAAATGGTAACTACGGTTATTCATCTTTTTATATGCCTATGGGAAGAAGGTCTCATTCAAGGTAAATTTCACATCACAGAGAGAATAAGGGCAAATATGGCATGGCACATGGATGTTGCAGAGAAGAATTCATGCATGGGCTGGATGATTTCTAAGTCTCCTCAATTCAAATGTACAGTGATGTTATGACTTTGGTTTCCTTGTCAGTGTTTTCACTACTATCCTGTGAACCTAAAGAAAATAGAGAAAATGGAAGGCATGATTTTAAAACAATTCCTGAATCTTCATTATTCAATAAAGTGTGGGTTTGAAAACAGAAGCAAAGTCACAGGTCCTACGTGCAGTGTCATCATTTCCATGCTCATAAAATTCACCCAATAGCTATTTTCTTCCCCATGTTTCAACCTTATCTTCTTGGGCAACTCTGCTGTGATTATGATCCAGACACCAGATGTTTGCATCAGTGTTGGTTCCTTCTTCTGTGTCCATTTTACCTGTAGAGAAACATCAGCTGACGTAGAGGGAGAAGGGGCATGTGCGGGAAGGGGACTGAGGTAACATGAGCTGGAAGAGCTTAAGCAGAAGTGAGGTTCAGCTCACAACGTTAGCTATTTCCAGAATTAGAATTTGCATGCACAGAGCTCTAGCTCCTTAGCTCTAAGCTAGGCTGGCTGCCTTCTAAATTTTAATATTCTGCTTTATTTTTCTCAAATTTAATTTATTCTGTTACGACATTTAACGGATGACTTGTATCAAATGGCCATTTGACTGTACAGGCCCATATCTCTCCTTCATATTTTTATTGAATTAAAGTTTCACAGTCTTGAATAAAACAAAGGATTTTCTGGAAGTTTCCATATGGAAGTGGGAATAACGGACACAGAACTAGCTTTGTCCTCGTAGGGAAGCAGTAATTCTAACCTAGTTAGTAACTGTCGGTAGTTGTAACCTCCTGCAGGAGACTTGTCAGAACACTCAAGTTCTCACCGCCCTCATTCAGAAGCCTCTTGGGGCTGATGAATCAATACATACATGACAGAAAACGGGGCCCAGTGATGGAGAAAAAGGGTGATATTTTTTTCATATTTGTTTTGCAAGAGATAAAATGAAAGCCCAGAAAATGAGGGATTTGTGATCACTGAAGGCTAAAGTTGTTTGTTATGCTGAGATTAGACAGACATTTAAATATTAGCTTTCCTACTCAGTATATGCAGATCCTTGAACTGGAAACCCTGGTTATGTTTAGAGAGGACAGGGTAATTTTCTCAGCATCCTTCACTGAATTGTTTCGAACAATAACAGAACGAGCCCCACTTTTGCCAGATAGATGACTATCTGGCCTTGTATATTGATGAAACAAACTCATGTGATTTATGGAATGTCAGCTGCCATCTCATCGGAATAACATGGACTTCTTTGGACTGTACACCAGCCAGATTCTTTCTGGAAGGAATTTGGAGCAAATCTAATAGAATGTCTACGATTTGGCTTCAAAAGCCTTCGGATTTTCCTCTTCCCTTTCATCTTTGGGGAAAGTAGGACATACAAGCTGTATGATCCATCCAAAGCAGGATGTTGTGATTGAAACAATGAACTACATCTAACTTGCAACAATGCATTATGCAAAATTGAAAAAAGCACGATTTAAACCAAACATGTGTGGTCAAAAATTTCATTGCTTGATAAAAGCAGACTTTCCCCTTAAGTAATGAGTCTAGATGATGTATTTACAGGGCTATCAAAACAATCAGAAACATCATAAGGTACAACATTTGCTTGCCTTCTCAGGAAAGGAGCTGTGCAGGCTTATGGACCATCTAAATTAGACTTTACTATTTTGATGTCCTTGCCATTTGTTCTTTTAAATTTCCAGCCTAAGGGGTATATTCTCCTATCAACGTGCATGTGTAAGTCCCATTAAGGCTAATAGGAATTTGGTGCCTGAGTCCAAAGAAAAATCTGGCTCGAAGATGATATTTTGCACATGTAATGCACAAGAAAAATAACCAAAAAACTCCATTTCTCTTCATCCAAAGCGCATTAAAGAATTATATTAATTATAAGTACAAGACAAGCGACTTGCTTGTGGAATTTTAAATGCATTTAATAAATTTGCAGTTTTATGCATTTCTCTGCCTCCAAACCGTTTTCTTCAAATATGCTTTAGGTTGTCTCAGGTAAAAGAAGATCTTAGTGACGGATGGAAACCAAGAGAAATAGGGGTGGTGGGAGTACATTTCTCAACACGGTCTTCACTTATTTATATTCTGCAGCACACGCACTCATGATGTTTCAAACTTACTTCCACCAGATTCAAAATAAAACCTGGAACACAAAACAGCTTGCCCATATTTTCTTGTTTAAGGCTCTATCTCCCGAGCTTTCTTTTGCATCTCAGTTTTTAACCACCTAGGAAATTTTCAGGCAAGAGTCGGTATTCAAATGAGGTGTTAATTTAAAAAATTTTTACATCCTTCTGTTTATTTTGTTTGAAGGGAAATATTGGTTCTCGGAGTTGCATTTAAAACCCAGTTTTTATCTTTATACATCTTTCGGAAAAAAAAATTCTACCTCAAGAAATTTCTTTAACAAAGAGAACATTATTTCAGACTCTAACATTTCTGTCTGCCGATTATCATTAGTCATAAGCATAGCCCTGCACTAAATGTCTAGTGAGCACAGATAATGTTCATTTTGTCTGGAAGACAGGTTGCCGCCTGTCAAGGAGCGATGGAATAAATGACAGGTTTTGACTCTGTGCCTTGCAGGCATATTAGGCTAAGAAATCGCCAACATGATGAAAAATTATTTTGTCAAAAATTTGTAGGTCACCCATCATTGTCTAATGTATTCTGTGATTAATTGCTAGCATAGATCAGCATTATGTCTTTCCAGTGAATCGCTTAATTGTTGCCTGCTTCATGCTCTTAATGTAATGATGAGGCATCTGCTCGTTTCACATGTGCTTTTAAATGCCAGCTTTTGCATCCAGGTTACAGGGTTGGTAATATTCAACTTAAAGAACTAGTTCAAATTAAAACTTCGGGCCTGCCATCTCTTCCTGCTTTTTATGGGAGTGTGCGCGGAAGGCTGCGTGTTAGTGTTAATGTATGTAGATTTTATTTCTGATGAGTGATTATTTGACTGCTCATTTTACGAAGATTTATGGTGTGCTTTCTATCTCCTGACTGCAGTCCTACTCTTATCTTTAATAAAGGAGATGAGGACATTAATCAGCCATTGTCAGGGCTCCTGACTAAGACATTAAATGTACTGTATGGGATAGGTAAACACGCTCCAGATCCTTCTCTACTCCACTAGATCAGGCAAAAAAACACTCATTATATTTATCATAATTTCACATCTGCTGTTTTTGAAGCAATGTACCATGAGGCCATAAACTGTATTACAACTGTGCATAAATTCAACTGATTTGTGGCTGGAGTAACTAATTCCTAAAGTACATTTTAGAAAAACAAGCAGTGAGCCCTGAAATTGCAATTCCATAAAGGCACTAAATTACTGACTGCAGAATCAAAAATTTGCTTGATGTGATTCTGCAGTGACCATTTTATAAAAAGTGACAGTGCGCCTGTGATTGAGTCAATAAAATAAGGACGAGCGAGCTGTACACTCAAACAAGATTAAAGAGAAAGGGAATGACAGAGGACAGACATGGTATACAAATGGAGAAAAGCAGAACATTTCCCCCAAAATGGCTTAAGGATGCAACTATGAATAGCAACAATATTGATTTGTCAGTAATCTTTTCATTACTTTGGAGGTGGAAGAAAAAATTTAATTTCCCCTCTTTTATTCAGTTCACAGTGTAATCAGGAGCATGCTAAATATATAATGAAATAGATTTAGAAATAATCTTTTAGTTGTGGCATTAGCTGTTGATTTAAGCTTGCCATAATATTTTCCAAAATTATGAAGGATAATTCTTTATGGGTTGTTTACTTGCCTCCTTGTTTTTAAGGGTGTATGGCTAAGCCATCTCTTTGTTAGGGCAGCTAGCCATGTTTGCATAGGAAATGTGGGCATGTATGTTTACCGGAGGGGGGAGTGGAGAGTATGTTTCTATGTGTGTTTTTCCCTTGAGGGGCGGGCTCCGTTTCATTTTTTACAAACTTGATCGGTGCCTGAACTTGCTGTAATGTCTTCTCCAAAAGAGGAAGGAGAGTAGGGAGTGATCTTTCATACGGGACAAGTAAAACCAGAAACGCCATTGTTTTTGAAGACAAAATGCACTTGACATTTGTTAAGATGAAAACCAAAGGCAGACCTGACGCTTGGAATCCTGAATAGAGGTGTGAGCCCACAAATGAAACCTGCTAAGGGTGGCAGCCATGTATGTTCTCCTGGAAGTAGGATGTGATTATGTGATTATTTATTGACTGGAAAAAGCAATTTAAGAGAAAAATAAATGGAACAGGGCTTTCATTGCTTGGGTTTCTCAAGATATCCATCGCCTTTCACCAATTATTTCATGCATCTCTGCCATTGAAGTAGAAGTGCCACCGAGTCGCTTTTGTTTTGTTTGACTAAGATACATATGCGTTCTTTGTTTAATATTCTGTGTTTGAAGGCTCCTCCTCATCGAATGTGGGCAATTATTTGCTACCCAGGGCAAATTGTGGAGGGCATTTACGCAGAACATATTTTAGAGCAATATAATCCTATTTGATTTTCTTTAGAGAAGAATATATTTGCCATATTTTATCTCTTTCCCTGACCACCATCCTGGTCAACTTTTATAACTGCAAATCTGGAGCTGGCACATTGAATATTGCTCTATTCTTTACTCATAATATCAAGTCAAAAATGGTTGTGTTCATAAGGCATTGCATAGTTTCTATCTAATGGTATCAATCTGTGCATCACAGAGCGTTTCTTTTCCTGACATTATTACTTTACTGAAATTAAGCTTGAAACAATCTGATGTCAGATACTGTATATCTACTTTTATTGCCAGCCTTTCTGAGCCCACCATATTGCCAGGACTGCATCTCATTTTAGATGGGTTTAACCAGATATATATTCTCAAGTTTATTGAGAGTTGGATAGATTACATTTCCCATTCTCAAAGAGCAGGCTGGTCCTTTCAGTGCATTTTATAGAACAAATGTAAATTCCCATGCTGCAGTTGACAAAAATTCATGGTTCTTTTCTTAGTGTCAAAAATAAATCCAGCATAGCATTGGAGATGAGTAAGTGTGGTATAGTGGAGCAGGCTTCAGTTCACCCTTTCTGATTTAGCAGCAGTTTCGATGTACTTGAGAAATCTGTGAAAGTTCAATTATTATGGTCTAGGCAAAGAGATTTGCTCACACAACAGAGCTACTGTACTTGAGAATGAATTGTAAGGATTCAATGAAATGCAAAGCACTTTCTGAGCACAGCAATCCCTGTGCCTCCCATCTCCTCTCCCTCCCTTCCGTTCCCCATCTACTTATATCTCTTACATAGAGCCTTATCTGAAGACTTTCACTGTCGCTAAATAAACCACAAACATAAAAACTTGCCAAAGCATTCCATTAAAATGCAATAAAAATTAGTCTTTATATATTTAGGAGACATGAGATATGCAAAGAATAGCTATCAAATAAATTTATTAGTAGCTTGGCTTGATTAGTTTGTCAAGATTGCTTACATATGTATGCCTTAGAAGGAAAGGCAGATTTGTATGAAAAAGGTGTTTATAGCTAAGAGTAAACCAAACATACTGAATCATTGAAAAAATGCTCTCTCAAATTCCATGCACTTTATCAACACAACGTACAGCTCAGATTGTGGACTGTCTGCTTAAATGCCAACAGCGTGTCCTATAGACAAACAGCATCTCTTTCTATATTTACATTCATTGATTTGATTTTATTTCTGGCTAAAGCTAGGGATTGTCTATAAATAGCCATCAAAACTTGGTGTAGCTTTAGGAAAAAAGTGAAGAAAAAAATCAAGAGTATTCCACAGAAAAAATGTCGCCGGAAAATTACAAGAGGCAGTCCAGGTACGTCTGCTCTTAACATTTTTCTTTTGTTATGTCATTCGGCTGCTCCAAGGTTTGTGTAATTAGGGGATTCTTTCACCTGGGAAGAGTTAAGACCAACACCATTTCCAGCAGGGGGATGTGATCAGTCTTTCTTAAGGAAGAATATCTGGTCCCTTATAGTCACATTTACTCTCTTATGTATCTTCCTAATGAGAAGATCATAAATAAGATGGGATCTCATGGAACCTCACATTAAGTTCCTCCTCAAGGTATCGGTGAGGTAGGGACAGCCTTTGGTTACATGGGGAAGACACATGGGGATGCATACACACTCACACACTCAGAATACACATAAAATATATTGGTATATTGATATTACTCTACAGTCATCCCATCTATCATGCTTATGGTGTCATTGTAAAATTCATTTAAAAATATTAAAAAATAATTATTTCAAGTTTATGAATTTGAATGAGAAGTAACCTTCACAGCAGTCCAAAATAAAATTACAGAGCCTATTTACAAGACATTGTGCCATGTGAAAATTAATCATCAGTGAACATATAGATGCCTTAACTGAGGATTGTAGCTTACATCCTCAAGGAAATTCATGTGATAAATATTTTTGGAGTAGTCATAATACGTTAGGCACAACCCAAAGGACTCTCAGCTTATTAAATCCAGGGATCACACAATCCAAGGTGAAAATAATTAAAATCCAGAGTAAAATGTTCTCTTACAAAGATATGTAGAGTGACTGTCATAAGAGCACAATCACTGGAGTGCTGAATGCTATGAGTGTGGATGGAAGCTACGAAATTGGTAGCAATACTTGAACATGCAGTAGCTACATCCATGTATTTATTTATTCGCTAACAAATACATATGAAGTAACTATTATGTGCATCACTGGACTGGACTCTGAGACCACAACAGAGACCCAGACTAAGTCCGTGTCCTCCCATTGCTCACAGAGTAGCTGGAATAAGTATGTGGCGGGATGATAATTTAGAAGGGTGACTAAGCTGATGACTCAGAGAAGGCCTCCAGGAGGAAGTGACTTCTGAAGCGGCTCACAACGTGAAGGACAAAGAGCAGCTAGCCACGTGAAAACTGGAGAAGGCCCTGGAGAGGGAGGGTGGTCCCTGAAAGAGTGTTCCCAATTCAGGGAATAGAGTATGAGGCAGGCCAGGAGGTGAGAGAGAGCATGGCATACTCTTGGAACTGGGAGAAGTTCAGTCTCACTGAAATGTAGGCTGAGGTGGGGAGGGGAGAGCAACCAGGTCAGGTGGGGTCTCAAGAGCCAAGATATATTCTTTAGGGCAACCAGAATCTATGAAAGGGCAGTAAATAAGCAAGAGGAAGTTTTTATTCTAGAAAAATTGCTTTGGTTGTAGTTTACAGAAGTACTCCCCAAATTCTTTTATCATGGAAAGATTTTTGGAGAACTCATCTCTAATATATGTATTTATGTGTTTATAAATATTATACAGTTTCCACTGTACTAGTATATTATGTTTATGTCAAAAACATACACAAAATTAAAGATTTAAAAGAATGATCTAATTTTGAAGCGCATTTAAAAATTTTTTAAAACATATTTCATTTTTTTAATTTACACCAATGCCTTTGCTTTCGAATTGTAGATATCCAGTTTCACGTGGTGGCTGTTTAGTTTTGATATGTCTTGCTGATCACCATTGCATCATTTTTATCACATATTATCATCACAGTGAGGCCTTCCCTGATCATCTTCTTTAAAATTATAAACTCTTCCCCGGCATTCCCTTTCCCCTTTCTTTGTTTCATTTTTTTCCTATTACCTTTGAATACCCTATATAATTTATTTAGTAGTTTATTATACATTTTACCCCTCTTCCCTATGAGCACGAGGATTTGTGCATTTGTCTGATGTCATCTCCTGGGCCTAGAAGACTGCTCAGCCCATTGTGAATGTTCAAGAATTATTTGTTGCATGAGCAGGGGAAAGATCGTTAGCGGCAGTTGTAGATGTAAATCTGTATTTCAAATCTTCTTCCTGATAATTTCACGTTTTTGGGGCCTGAGTTTTTGTTCGACCTATCGAGGCCATCATTCTTTTCTAAGTTGTAATATGAATGGGAAGCGCTGGAGTAGAACAAGAAGAGCCCTTGTGCTTGCATGACCGCAGTTTTTCTGCAGGAATCCTTAAAGCCATGTGGCCATCTTGGCCATCAGTTTAGTTCAACTAGATGACATGACTTGGAAGTCTGTCTACCTGGGTAGGTGGAGATGCTATGTGCAGGGATGGGCTGGAAACAAATGAAGCAAGAGGGCCCTCCCCTGCCCTTGTGGAGCACCCTTTTTCTCAGTCTACCTCTCCTACTGTAAGTGACCCGTGTCTGAGTGAGGTTGTCAGTCTTAAACTGTATGTTGAGTTTTAATAGAGATTAATTTCCTTCTTATTTTTAGACAAAAATAAATATAAGGAAGATTTCTAGTGTGTTCTCTCACCTTAGTGGCTCACTCTGAACACTTTGAAGACATCTGGGAGAAAGAACGAATCCTGGAGGGGCTGGCTGAGGGTGAGAGAGTGGTTAGGAAGGCAATTATGGCTTCCCTCTGTTCTGTCAGCTGCACCTGAGGAAGTCTGGGAGGGCAGGACCCCGGGTTTTCAACTTTGAAGGTTCAACCTTTATTGGGAAATATTTTCTACTATGACTATTGTTTTAAAAAATTTCCAAACAGAGGTTACCCCCTGCACACACACACAATACATCAATACTTTGTCAATGTGTACAAAACACCAGCTCACTTAGATATCACAGAGAACATTTTCAGGCTTGTCCGTTGTTAACTGTCTCTGTTTAACTAAAAACAGTGCCCAAATAAACAGACTGAAATTGTAAGTAAGGCCTCAGTTAAATGGATACAGGGATTTGCTGATAAAGAGGATTATTTAAAGTTAGAATGTATTTTTTTTTTTTTTTTAGGAAGATTAGCCCTGAGCTAACTACTGCCAGTCCTCCTCTTTTTGCGGAGGAAGACTGGCCCTGAGCTAACATCCGTGCCCATCTTCCTCTACTTTATATGTGGGACGCCCACCACAGCATGGTGCGCCAAGTGGTGCCATGTTCGCACCCGGGATCTGAACCGGCGAATCCCGAGCCACTGAAGTGGGACGTGCACACTTAACTGCTGCGCCACCGGGCCAGCCCCAAAGTTAGAATGTATTTTTAATAGTTCCCATGCTTATATGTGTAAGGGAAAGCCCCTCCTACTTTTTAAATTGCTTGTATTACCTTTTTATTTTTAAACGACAATTTGTTGTTGTTGTTGGGAAGCAGACCGTCTACTGCTCATTCACAGTAAACAGTAGATTGCTAAGTGTATCCACCTAATTTCAGCTGATGCGGCCCATGCATAACAGAAAGCACAGGGCCAGGAAGGAATATTCTTAAAATTGTGACTTGGAGGTGCTGTCAACTTCAGCAGGAGTTGGGCAATTTGTAGTTTACTTCCTATATGGGTTCCAAATGGAAGCCAGAGTTTACTGGCCCCACATTTAATGAATGAGTTCTTCCATCTCTTATAGCTTGACGCCAGGTCCATGAACAGCCTTGCTGTTGGTCTCTCAATCCAGTTCCACACAGAGTGGTGGTTTTAATGACTTGTTAAAGTCCCTTGTCGCCTTGAGACTCAATTACTCAAATTCAGGAAACATAATCTAATTGAATCATTTCTCTAAGAAATCACGATTTTCATCTAAATTTTAATTTAATCCACTCCAATGACTTATACTGAGGTTATTACAGCATCCTTTCAACTTCAGCAATAAAGCCATCTTCGTATTCACAAAGCAGGGCAAAATCCTTATCGGTGGCTAGGTTCTTTCCAAGTAGAAGGCATTCTCTTGCTTAATCTTCTCTCTCCAAGCATGCTTTTAAGCTATGTTTGTTCAGTTTGGGTGTTAATGGTGTACCTATGTATATGGAACGGGATCAGTGCATTGAGCTTTGTATGAAGTGAATATGAGGTGATGTCTCAAGTATGTGATGAGTTATCTGAACAGCACAGAACCGAAGCATTCATTTTCACCATGTTGGCAATAAATACTGATCACCTCGACCGTATTCTAAAGTCTGGAGTCTGCATTATTCACGAGGGGGGCCAAAACGAAGAACCAAAAGCCTCAAGATTCCATTTATATCATTCACGTGGGCACATCTTGGTCCACATTTAACATGAACTTTATTCTGAAAAACTCAGATGTAGAATTATAAATCAGAAATTCAAAGGACAAAGGAATGGAATCAAATAAACAAAGACCTAACGTCTCTAATTGCCCAAGTATAGTAAACATAAGATTATATTCATGCATGTTTTGTGATCTCTAACATCTTCCTCTTGTGATAAGAGCTACTTCTAGAACTTGAACCTAAATCTCAAAAAGAAAAAAACCCCATTAATCAGATACTAATTAGCACGTATCATTAAATGTTATAGCGTGAGACAGGAAGCCCACCTCCTCATAAACGGCTCATTCCATTTCTCCTGTACTGTCAGATATTTGGCCATTTCTCTCTCTCTCTCTCTGATTCACTTCTTTGCTGTGCAGACTGCAAAATATAATAACTTCTAAGCAGTGTGTAAAACAAAGTGCTCAATTCACTTTATTAAAATATCCAATAATAATTGATTTAAAGGCAATAAAATGTGTTCATTAGAGGGTTTATATTCAAGAAATATTGAAAGTATACCTAAAACTGTCACTTTTATTGTGAATGAACAGGATAATATAATTTGAAAAGAGTGCGATCATACTAAAGATTTGTCCTGCAGCATTATCTGATAGCTCGTAAAGTGCTGAAATTTAATATGATGCTTTCAGTCAGTTTAATTGAAATTTAATTGCCACTTTGGGCAGAAGGTTTAGATCTGATCAATAAAATATTAAAGATTTTGTGCTTTCGCTTGGAACAGCTCCTTTAGTGATGCGTCAAGAAGACCCTATATTTTCGGAAATATTTGTTTGTTATAGTTCACACAGTGCTCAATATCACTTTCTAATCTGAAAGTTTTAATGTGCTGTGCAGACAAATAGTGGAAATAATAAAGCAATAGTTGATCCATTTAATTACAACACGATGAAAGAAATAACGGTCACCTTCAGATTCATGAGAAAGGCATTAATGTAAGAGAGCAATAAATATTTTGAAATGTCAAACCTCAGAAAGACAGAGTCCAACTCGAGCTGGGCTGTAAATCAGACTGAGGGAAGGACCTTGAAAAAAAGATGGTTCTTTGGTATTTTAGAAATAATTACTAATACAAAAAGGGTAATGATGAAACTATAAATTACATTAAAAAGGGCCATTAGAGAAGGATTAGTTTATAAAGCTGAGAGATGGTTCTTAAAATTGTCCTGCTGGTTATTTCTACTCTTCATTTTATTCGGGAACCCCTGCTCAATTACCTGATTATTAATAAACTAATTGATCACTGCTTTGCAGTTCAAATACTAAAGTCAAGTTAACTTTCTCCTTTTCAGGGACTCCCATGAGACTCTCACATTACTGATATTTTAGGAAGGGAAAGAGTTGAAGATTTCTTAAGATATATGTCCAGTAAACTGGAAAATGACTTCAAGCTAAGTAACATCCCTATTAATATGTCTTAAAATTATGATTTCTTTCAGATCACTATGTTCTAATGGTGACTCTGGTATTTGTGTGGTTATAATCTTTTACTAATGATTCCTGGCGTAATTCTTTTCCTAACGATCCTTTCTTACCTATGTAACTTTTCAAAAGCTCCATGTTCAGGTGCATATATTTCTTTACTTATGAGTCTCCTATAGAGTCTAAGTTCACTAATGTGGCATATTGTTTTATTTCGTTCAGTATGTCTCTGAAGGATAAGTACATTTTCTGTTTACAACTTCATTCAAACAAGACTAATTATCTGCAATGACCATAATCACTCTTCTTTTTCTTTTCTAACCATCTCTGTCAGATTTCTCTTGGTTAGTCATCTGCTATCACCATAGATTTTAATTTTGCAAGAAGTAGACACAAATTTTTTCCTGTGACCAGTCAAAAAGTTATTATTTTGTGACATCAAGATCTAGATGCTGGGCATTATTCTAGGGCCTGGAACACAGCAATGCCTAGGGAAAACATTCCTGGCTTCAAGGAACTTATGTTCTAATGGGGGAGAAAGACAATGAACATAGACAAATAAGATAATTTCAAACCCTGACAAGTACTATGAGGAAGGCAGCCTTGAAAGGCTTTAGTGAAAAGAATTTGAGGCAAAGGAAAGAGCAAAGGGAAGAACACTAAGATAGACATGAGCCTGATTTCAGGGTACATAAAGAACACTAGTGTGGGACTCATGCAGAAACTGAGGGGAAGATTGGGAGGAAATGACATCTGAGAGTCAGTCAAGGACCAGATCTTCTAGAGCATGTAGAGTCCTGTAAACCATAGTGATAAGTTTTGATTTTATTTAAGTGTAACGGAAGGCACGGGAAGGATTTAAGCAGAGGTGAGTAGGTAGTGACAGGGTGTGTGTGATAGGGCATGAGAGCTGAAGGACATGATATGAATCATGCTTTGGATAACTCACTCACTGCTTTGTGGAGGCTGGACCATAAAGGGTTAAGAGTGGTGGCAGAGACACAAAATAACAGACCATTGTAGTGCTCCCAGCAAGGTAGCTTGGACCAATTGTTATCATGGACTTGAGAAGTGGCCAAATTTGAGATGTATTTTAGAAGGTAGGACAAAAGGACTTACTGATAGATTGGATGTAAGGATGGGGAGGATGAGGAAGAATTCAAGATTGACTTTTAGGTTTTGAGCCTGAGCAATTGGGTAGCTGGCAGTGCCATTTCCTGAGATGAAAAAGGCCTGGGAGGGTAGGAAGTATATTTTTGGGAAAAACCCATGGTAGTTCTGTTTGGCCTCTGTTGAGTTTGAGATGTCTACTGGAGAGCCAAGAGAGATGTCAAGTGGGCAGTTGGATCTAGGAGTTTAGAGCTGAAGGAGAGATCTTGACATGAGATATAAATTGAGTTTTATTAGCATGTAGAGGGCGTTTGAAACTGGATGGGATCATCTGAGAGGCTGTAGTTAGAGAAGAGAGAACCAAGAATAGAACTTTGATACCCTGTCACAACAGATTTGGTAGAACAGGGGAAGCCAGCAAAGCATATTGAGAAGAAGTGATCAGTGAAGGTGGAGGAAAACTAGGCAAGTGTAGTATCACTGAGTCCTAGATAAAGCAGTATTTAAAACAGATTATTGGTGACCATTGAAGATCTGATTCCTTCAGTGCAGTGATAGGAAAGATTCAGTGCCTTAAGGAGAGATTGGGAGGCTAAGAATTGGAGACAGTGAATAGGTTTGTTGCAATGGGAAGCAGAGAAATGGGACAGGGGATGGAGAGATAAGTGGGCTCAAGAAAGATATTCTTTCCTTTTTCTAAAAGAGAGTTGATACTAAGCTATATTGGTATGTTTATGAGAATGATCACTTAGAGAGGAGAAAATTGATGATGAGTGGAAAAAAGTAATGGATGTAGAGTGAAACTCTTTGAAAATAAAAGGAGCTTAGATTCAGAGCACAACTAGAACAGTTGGTCTCAGATAAGAGTGGAGACGTTGCTTATATTTGTACAGAAGGAAACATAGAATATATGGTTACAGGTGAAGGTAGGTTATTGGAATTGGTAATGCAAATATGCAGTACTTCTCATTGCATTTATCTTTTCCATGATAGCTTTCTGTAGCAAAAGCATCATCTAAGAGTGAGGAGGAAGGGGAGTATTAGTTGAGGATTTGAGTAGAGTGAAGGCATGAAACAGATATTTTGAAGAGGGAAAAATTGAAATGTAATAGGTAAACTAGCATTATCATGTACTTTTGAGTGCTAAATTGAGATTTGTAATGGTAAATTTGAAGTCAGTCTAGTAAGTATAGACACATGATTTTATCCAGTAACGCTCAACTATTTGCAGACACTGAATAAAAGAGTTTAATCAGGGTTGGTGTATTGCCAGCCGAGGGCAATGGAAGGCGAGTGAGACAAGGCGGTTAAGGAGGTTCACAGAGATGATTATAGTGACCATGTAATCCGGACTGGACTTCAGTGGCAAGATGGAGAACGAAATAAATGGTAGAGGCAATTCTCAGTAAGGTCACAGAATTACTAGAGCATTAGCACAAATGAGCTGAAAGGGTCTAGCAATGATGGAAGATGACTGCTAGACAGTATGTGTAAAATTGAGATTTTTTTCAATCCTGGCTTCTTGATTTACTGTGTTTGATCTCCGGCAAGTTATTCTGGCATTCTATGCCTTGGTTTTCTTATTTGTAAAATGGGGATAATAGTACCCTCCTCGCTGAGTTATTGTGAGCATTGAATAATTTACAGCATATGAAATGCATAGAACAGTGCCTGGCACATAGGAAATGTACAAGTTTTAGCTGTTATTAAGTAGAAGTGTTTCTATGTATTTGGAAGGATAGTCTTCTTGGAAGTTTATATATTTAAATTTTTATTACAAAATTCACATAGGTTTGTTGTCAAAATGTAGAAATAAAGAGGAGATGAAAATCAATACTTACGACTGGCAATGAAAATACGAGGATAACTACTATTAATATTTTCACGTATATCCCCCTGAAAGTACATTTTACATAGGTATCTGGGCATTTCATGGAAACCCAGGCATGACCCTGCTAATAGATATAGTTATCCTGGACCTGCAATTAATATGCTCTATTCTATCAGTGATGGGAAGTGAGTCAGACAGGCTGTCACTCTGACATGCTCAATTCTAGTTAACAATTTCGGCATGTTAGTGACAATTTTGGGGTCAAGTCAAATTTTTTGATAAATACTAGCAACCAAATTATTTAAAGAGTATAATCATAGACTGTAGACCTCTTCCCAGGGCTTTTGTGTATCTTTTTAAAAAAATGGTACCCCCAACACGGTATTCATTGAGTGTAGATTATATGCTAGGAATTCTTTTATGGGCTAGAGATGTAGTTCCCTGATCTTACAGAGGTAAAATAGTAACATATTTTATGATTTTGGCATTCAGCAAATATCAGTTTTGCTGTGCCATGTTGCAAGCCTAAGTTACATTTTGGAAATATTTTAATGAACATGTAGGTTTCGTTAGTTTTGGAGGACTCTGGTCTGTTTCTGGGCAATAACAGCCCCTGGAATTGCTACAATGCACTTACTTTTTTGCAGAATATGGTTAAGTGGAATTTAAGTCCTGGGACATTACTTCACCTTTTCACCAGAAGAGTCCACATAGCATAGCAAAGCACAGAGACACCATCCCATGTAGAAAGAGATGTGTTTGGAATTTTCTAGGCCTGAGTTTAAAACCAGACTCTACCATTTACTCATTGTGTGGACATGGGCACATTATTAAGTTCTTCGTGCCTCATTTTTTTCATGTGTACTATAGTGATGGGAACACCTACCTTGTGGGATTTTTCACGGTAATCAAATGAGATAGTGTATATTATAAACTACATTTTATATATTTTGTATTGTATTATATATATGCACTTATATGGTGGTTCTTGCTGCTATTGCTTTCATGAAGCAAGACAGCCTCTGGGAGCCCTTAACAGGATGGTAAAGCCATCCAGGAGCTCTCTTACTGTCATGGCTCTGAGGACACCAACAACCTCATTCGAAGTCTGTAGTGAGAGGCATGTTGGTTTATGAGGCCACATGACCTCAGTCTGACCAGAGGTGGGGGCGGGGACGGGCCAACAATCATGCTCTCCTAATGTGAACAACAGCGGGAAGCATGGGTAAACTCTAAAAACAGAGTGGTTTTAGTATCAGCATGATTTCAGCTCAAATATTTACTTTTGATAACTTCTGGCAAAGAATACATATCTTTAAATCTTTGCACCTCCTCCTTGCCTCCTGAAACTTAATAACTTAGTATTTCTTGTTTATCATTTTATTGCTGAGTTAGAGTATTTTCTCACGCATCTCTATTTCGTTCTGTTTCTCAGGGTGCTGCAGACTGGCACTGTTCTGGAGCCCCAAAAGCAGCTCTTCTTTTATGCAGATTTGGTAAGAGAAGGCTTTTTCTTGGGGGCTCTGAAAAGCTTAAATAACTCAATTTTTTCCCCCCTTCTGCTAATTTGGTTCAAGACTGACCCTTAGTTTCCCCATCTGTAAGACAAGGATATTTTCCCACCTTGTTATCTCTGAGGAACGTGAAGAATTTGAATGGTGAATGGTTTGATCTTAGTAGCGAGAAAAGAATAAATTGCTCACTTAATAAATTGCCAGGCCACTTGGGTACCATTTAGTAGATTACCTTTTCCAGAGCGCTAAATGCTAGTAAATGGCAAATGGCAGTAACTGGAAGAGTTAATGCAGCTTTGATCTCTTGAACTGAAAGACTCTGTCGTTTCCTTAGAATGAGATGGAATTATTTCTTCCCTTTTATCTGAGGCCCAGTAAACCCTCGAAAAAGGAAGACATTATTGCTTTTTTCCATCTTGCATGACCATTAGAATAAAAGGGATGTCATAGCTCTACACATGCGTATACACACACCAAGAGTGGCTATTATGAACTCCAAAAAGAATTCTTTAAGAAGTATCATTTATCCAATTACTTAAAAATACTTACTGACTACTGACTATGTGTGAGAGTTTGTGCCCAACGCCGGAAGGAGCTCATGTGAATGGGGCAGCCCCTGACCTTTGGGTGCTCGCAATGAGGAGAAAACACTTTCTCAAGGCTCTTAATCTCCTATTCCTTTTAATAGGGCTGACACTTAATATACCAGTTTGCAGCCTGATACCCACTGCTGGTAGCAAAGATGATAGTAACATATGGGCCATAGGAGAGAGCCAGAACCTAGGACAAATACATTTTAAATTGAGACTTTTCCAGTCAGGAGCCAATTATGCCCAGACACAATATAAAAGATATCTATTTACCTGGTGGAAAGCTTGTCGCAGTGTTCTCTTGTGTGGCAGGGCTGTGCCTAGGAGTTCAGTAGAAGGCCCAGGGCAGACCCTCCACTGTGCACTGCTGTGAAGTCTGCATTGCTATGAGCTCTAACAGTCATGTTATTGGTGCTGTGCTGGACGCCCTTGCCAGGACCAAGTGTCACATTGAGTCTGGAAGGAAGTCATGCACTTCCTAGGACAAGGCCACGGCTCTTCACCAGTGTTCCTAAAAAGCCTGTTTCCACAGACTCTGTAAGAGACTCTCAAGGCATAGTCATTAAAGAGAACCCAATTTCAGGAACTGGCAAGGCAGATGGGCCAAGAGGAGAGAGACCACCCTAATTTCAGTTTAATTCTGGTAGATAGTCTAACCAACTCTGTGCTGCTTGCAGAAAGGACGAGTGCCCTGAGTGGCAAACGTTGTCTTCTTAATTTGAAATGTAATATATGCGCATGGTAGAAAAAATGGAAACCATACTGTACACAAATACCCACATGGTTAAAACATCTAAAACCCAGTTCTGCTATTCAGAGATAGCCGCTCTTAGCATTTGGCATATTTTCCTTTTTATTTTCTAAATTGGAATCATATTGTATATTCAATTTTGCTGTCTGCTTTTATTCATTTAGGAACATATTGAACACATTTTCTTGTGTAATTAAATATTCTTTGAAAACATTATTTTAAATTACTGCCCCGTTCCCCTCTTATTGGGCATTACCGTTGTGTCCTAGTTTTCCTTTACATAGATAAGCTTTCAATGAATATTCTTATTCATAATAACTTCTGCCTGTTATTTCTTTAGATTCCTAAAAATGGCATTACTGGCTCAAAGGGTATAATTTTTCAAGGCTTTTGAGATATTTCGCCGAATTGTCTCCTGGAAAGATTGTACCATTTTACGCAGCCATCTGACCACAGACTTATTAGGGTGCTGTTTGATGACAGATGTTGGGTTCAAGTGAACTGGGCCCAGAAAAAAAAAATCACACAATTTTCTATACCTTTGGGTTGTGGTGCTGTTCGGTAGAGACAGAGCTCTTTCTCTCTCTTCAGAATGAGGTGGGCTTTACAATGCCCTGTAGTGGAGAGCTGAAAAATATAGACAAGTGTACATTTTGTACTTCTACTACCGGTTGGTTAGAAGTGACAAAAATGTAAAATTTCACACACACATGTGCATGTGTATAGGCACATAACATTTTATATCTAAAGATAGCTTTTTGTGTGTGTTTTTCTTAGTCTAAGAGTAGGATAAAAACATTCTTCACATCCACACTCACTACTCATGTATGTATTTGGTGACATATATGAAAAATTGGTGTAAAGTATTGGTGTGATTAGAGATATGTCACACCACTATCATATACCAGCACGGCAAATATTTTATACCAGTATTATCACACCATGCATAGTATTTTGTACTGGTTTCAACTCAACATATTAAGAATATTTTTCCAATTTCAGCAAGTTCTCATTTAACTAATTTTTAATAACTACGTAGTATGTTATTTGAGGTTATGCTAAAATTTATTCAAATAACCACCACTGTAGAACATTTAGTGTATTATCAGTTTTAGGCTTTTACAAATAATCACTCCACACAGCTTTAATAATTTTATTAAATTCCCAGAAGTGCAATTTCTAGGTCAAGGGGCATTCTTGATTTAAACATATTTGAGAACTATTGACAGACAACCAGAAACAGAAAGATTGTCCCAAAATATTTTTCTGTGAACTATGATAAGAGTACATGGGAAATTTGAAATATATCATTTTAAGACTTATTTCCTGTTTTATCTTTTTATATCTTGCCTCTATTAGTTTTCTATTGCCACTGTAACAGGTTACCACAAATTTATGGCCTTTGAACAACACACGTTTATTATGGCATGGTTTTGTAGGTCAGAAGTCTCACGTGGGACTCGCTGGGCTAAAATCAAGGCATCAGCAGGGCTACATTCTTTTCTGTAGGCTCTTGGTAGGTTCCATTTTCCTCCCTTTTCCAGTTTCCAGAGGCCACTTACATTCTTTGGCTTATGGCCCTTTTCTCCATCCTCAAAGTTTGTGAAAACGAGCCAAGTTCTTCTTACCTTGTATCAGTCTGACCTCTTCTCTCTCCCTCTTCCACTTTAAGGACCCTTGTGATTACACTGGCCTCACCTAGAAAATCCAGGATAATCTCTTCAGCTCAAGGTGTGTAACTGAATCATATCTACAAAGTCCCTTTTGCCATGGAAGGCAACATATCCCTAGTTTGGGGGGTTAGCATGTGGACTTTTTTGAGAACCATCATTCTGTCAACTACATTGTCCTCATTACTCTCATTGCTCACATCCTTGTGTCTTTTATTATAATCAAACCTCAATTTCTTTTCCTTATAGCTTCTAATGTGGATCCAAGTCTAGACGTCTTACTTCAGATATTAATATTTATTAATTTAGGTATCACCCCTTAATGTGGTTCTCCCTTGATCAGTTGCTAAGCAGCCTGGTATTTAAAAATGACAAAGACCATTATTTTATTTGTTCCTTAACTTTCAAGCTTCTTCCCTCCAAGGGTACATTTTTCATTTCAGAACCACGGGAACTGGTGTCACTTTCTCTCTGTACTGATAACACAGGATTAAAATTGTTGCAACAAATAGTCTTCTATTTTTCCCTTTCCTCCTAATTTATCACAAGCAGATATTCTACCAGAAGTTGGGAAAAAAGATTTCCAGCTGATGGGCAGCACCTCTACCTTGTGGAAGATTCATTGCCCTGCACATTTTGAATCTGCTGACAAGAAACTTGGAGCAGAAGTAATCAGAGCCCTCGCAAGATTGATTTTTGTCCCCTGCTGGCATATGGCATAGAGGGTGGAAAGGCTCTCATCTCTCAAACTAATCTTAACTATTTAGAAGCCATTATTGCAGGATTACAAATCATCAGAATACCCCCTTTTTTCCAACAACATTATTTATTAGCAAGACCTTCAAATTAGTCTTGTGTCTTGGCTTTACACTATTCTTAAAATCCACCCTGATATAAGTTTCGTCTAAAAAGCATTGCATTTAGCACCATCACTTTAATTGCATAAATGTTAGGCCAAATTCCATTTCCAGTTCACATTTTAAAAATATTTCAAGCCCAAATGCAAATTGATTCTTGTCTTCAGTTTGTAAGAAATGCTTAAAGTCAACTTGTCATGAAGGAGAAATTGAATCTATTACCTGTGCTCTTCCAGGAAGGAAGATGTACAGAAAGGAGAATAGCGAGATTTATCTGATGTTTGGCTGATATATGGGTATATAAAATCTTAAGTAATACTGATAATGTCACACAATATTGCAACATATATTTTCAGTTGAACATTATAAGACAATAAGGCATAAATGGAAATTAAAGGGAAAAATCTGAATGGTTGTCAGGGAACACTTTTTCATTCAGAGAATCATAAACATATGGAATGGTGTGTCAGGCAAAGTTTCTAAGATGAGAATATTGGAGTAATTACAAAATGGATTTATTCTCTGAAGATTGAAGTGCACACAATGGGAAAGAGCTTTGCGTCAAAGGATTTTTAACTACCACCCCCCAAAAGCACCTCATGAAAGTGCATTTCACAAGTATTACCTAAAACCGAGGCATCAGAAAGACAGAAGTATTTAATTCTTTAAGAAATAGCTGTTTAAAAAAATAAAGAAGATAAGATAAAAGAAATAAGGGGAGATGATACAAAGATTGGAAGGGGAAGAGTCAAACAGGCGTGAGGGAAGACTCAATGAAAAACTATAACAAAATGGGTGTATTAATTCAATTTCACAAGTCCTGATTAAAGGCTGCAAGCTTAGTCAAAGTCATCTTATGTATTTTTTGAGACGTGGTCGATGATCTTTTTAGCATAGCTACCCTATTTGCCCCACGAGTCTTCTACCAAGAATTCTTAGCCTTTATATCTGAATCTGGTCTGCCTTGGAACCCCCACGTTCTGTCTCCTTCCTCACAGCAAGTATTGCAATAATCACACCCGACACTAGTCATTCCTAAACGTAACACAGGCTGCTCCCCCTTGAATGTGTTGATATGGGCCCACCAAGCAGTGATTCTGCGTTTAACGTGGCAGCTCGGGGAGTTAGAAAGGGCTCTAACTGTTTGGTTGTTTGGCTGAAATATGGACCAAAAGGTGGCTCATACTGAGCGTTGAAAATGCTGATTGTATGAGCCTGGTTTGCTGTAGAGGAAAGGATTCAAAGACTTAGGGAGATTGAGATGTCAGAACAGATTTGTCATTTGAGACCAACTTACCCACCCTGGGAGGATCCAGAAGACACACCTTTTACCACAACTGTGAGAAATAAATTTGGCAGGGAGTGCCAGTATCCTTAAAGGGCTCTGCCATCATTCTTCTCTGTGAGCCGTACCCTACAGTGGGCACTTGGGCCACTGAATTGGGAAACCTAAATGCAATGAGAGTAAGTGCAGCTGTTGTATGAAATGTGATTCCATTGCTTGAGCAAATTAACACATCCCATGGTACCTGGTATGCAGCTGCTGATCTGGCAAATGTTTTTTTCCTCAATACCTGTTAGTAAAGACCATCAGAAGCAGTTTACTTTCAGCTGGCAAGACCAGCAATCCACCTTCACTGTTCAACCACAAGCATATATAAACTCTCCAGCCCTATGTCATAATTTAGTTCACTGGCATTTTGATCACCTTTCTCTTCCACAAGATCTCACACTGGTCCATTACACTGATGGCATTATGCTGATTAGACATAGAGCAAGATGGAGCAACTTCTCTAGACTTTTTGGTCAAACGTGTGTGTCAGAGGGTGAGAAATCTGACAAGAATTCAGGGCATCCTAGATTCCAGATACAAATGATACTACCACAGTGTACATTTAAAATATCTTACAATTTTATTTGTCAATTCTACCTCAATGAAGCTGAAAAGAAAAATTAGGGGCCTTCTACCTGAATTTCTGAAGTGAAATTTCTGGGCGTCCAGTGATGTGGGGTATGTTGAGAGGTCCTTTCGAAGGTGAGGGATAGATTGTTGCATCTGGCTCCTCCTACAACCAAAGAAGAGGCACCATGTCTAACGGGGCTCTTTGGACTTTGGAGGCAACATATTCCGCATTTGGGTGTGTTACTCTGTCCCATTTACTGAGTGATATGAAAAGCTGCTAGCTTTGAGTACAGCCCAGAACAAGAGAAGGCTCTGCAACAGGCCCAGGATGCTATGTGAGCTGCTCTGCCCCTTCTGCCTTATGATCCGGCGGATCCAGTGGTGCTTGAAGTGTCAGTGGAAGACAGGCATGCTGTTTGGAGCCTTTGGCAAGCCCTTGCAAATGAATCGCAGTGCAGACTCTTAGGATTTTGAAGCAAAGCCCTGCAATCCTCTGCAGATTACTTTCCTTTTGAGAAACAGAACACTTAACTGGGCCACCAAGTTACTGTCTAACTTGAGTTGCTCATTATAAACTGGAAGATATCTGATTGATCAAGTCATAAGGTTGAGCATACACAGCAGCACTCCCATATCAAATAGAAGTGGTAGGGGCTGGCCTGATGGCACAGCAGTTAAGTGCACATGTTCTGCTTCTCGGTGGCCTGGGGTTCGCTGGTTCAGATGCCAGGAGCGGACATGGCACCGCTTGGCCTGCCATGCTGTGGTAGTCATCCTACATATAAAGTAGAGGAAGATGGGCACAGATGTTAGCTCAGGGCCAGGCTTCCTCAACAAAAAGAAGGGGATTGGCAGTAGTTAGCTCAGGGCTAATCTTCCCTCCTCCCCCAAAAAATAAAATAAATTAAAATTAAAAATCAAATGGAAGTGGTAGATACAACATGAGGCCCAAGCAGGTCCTGAAGATACCAGTAAGTTACATGATGTGGCCCAAATGCCTATGATTCCCGCTCCTGCCATTCTACCTTCTTTCTCCCAGTCTGCACCTATGGCCTCACAGGGAGTTCCCTACGATCAGCTGAGAGGAAAGAAGACTTAGGCTTGGTCTATAGATGGTTCTGCACGTTATGCAGGCAGCACTTAAAAGTGCACAGCTGCAGCAGCACAGCCACTTTCTGGGACATCCCTAAAAGACAGTGGTGAAAGGAAATTCTCCCGGGGGCAGAACTTTGAGCATGCCCTTGGTTGTCCACTGTGCTTGAAAGGAGAAATAGCCAAACATGTAATTATATACCAATTCAGGGGCTGTGGCCAGTGGTCTGGCTGAATGCTCAGGGACTTGGAAGGAACATGACTGGAAAGGTATGTGGAGAGAGGTATGTGGATAGACCTCCCTGAATGGAAAAAAACTCTGAAGACACTTGTGTCCCATGTGAATGCTCACTAAAGAGTCTGTATTTGAATAATCAAATGGATAGGATGATCCGTTCTGTGGATATCAGTCAGCCCTATCATCACCCAGTGGGCACATGAAAAAAGTGGCCATGGTGGCACAAATGGGGGTTATGAAGGTACTAGCAATATGGACTTCTGCTCACGAAGGCTGACCTGGCTACAGTCCCTGCTGAGAGCCCAGTCTGCCAGCTGAGACCAACACTGAGCCCTTGGTATGACACCATTCTCTAGGGTGATCAGCCAGCTACCTGGTGACAGATTGATTACTTTGGATTGCTTCCATCACAGAAGAGGCATGATTTTGTTCTTACTGGAATAGACACTTATTCTGGATACAGATTTGTCTTCCCAGCATGCAATTCTCTGCCAAAACTACCATCTGTGGACTTACGGAATGCCTCATCCACTGTCATGTCCACACAGCATGGCTCTGATCAGGGAATTTACTTCATAGCAAAGGAGTGGGGCAATGGGTCTGTGCTTATGGAATTCACTGGTCTTATCATGTTTTTTCACCATCTTGAAGCAGTTGGTTTGATAGAATGGTGGAATAGCTTTTAGAAGACTCAGTTACAGTGCCAGCTAGGTGGCAATACCTTGCAAGGCAGGGGCAAGATTCTCCAGAAGGCTGTATATGCTCTAAATCAACATCAAATATATGGCTCTATTTCTCCCACAGTCAGGATTCACTGGTCCAGGAATCAAGGGGTGGAAATGAGAGTGGCACTACTCACTGTGACCCACTGGCAGAAATTCTGCTTCCTGTATCTGCAACTTTATACTCTGCTGGTATAGAGGTCTTCGTTCCAAAGAGATAAATGCTTTCACTAGGAGACACAACAATGATCCATTGACCTGGAAGTTTAAGACTGCCATCTGGCTATTCTAGACTCCTCACGACTTTGAATCAACAGGCAAAGAAGGGAGTTATGTTGTTGGCTGGTATGATTGATCCTGACTACCGATGGGAAATTGGGCTGAAACTCCACAATGGAGGTAAGGAAGAATATTTGTAGAGTATAAGCATACCTTGGAGATATTGTGGGTTTGGTTCCAGACCAGTGCAATAAAGTGAATATCACAATAAAGTGAGTCACATGAGTTTTTTTGTTTCTCAGTGCATATAAAAGTTATGTTTACACTATGCTATAGTCTATTAAGTGTGCAATAGCATTACATCTAAAAAACAATGTACATACCTTAATTTTAAAATACTTTATTTCTAAAAAACGCTAACCATCATCTGAACCTTCAGCTAGTTGTAATCTTTTTGCTGGTGGAGGGTGTTGTAAAAAATGCAATATATATGAAGTGCAATAAGGCAAAGCACAACAAAATGAACTATGTCTGTATAGGACATCCCTTAGGGCATCTGTTAATATTACCATGCCCTGTGATGGAAAGTCAATGGAAAACTGTAACAACCCAATTCAGGCAGCGATACTAATGAGACCCTCCAGGAATAAAGATTTGGCTCACCCCACAGGTGAAGAACCATGACCAGTTGAGGTTCTTACTAAAGGCAAAGGTAGTATGGAATGGGTAGTGGAAGAAGATAGTTATGAATACCAGCTAGGACCCTTGGGACTAGTTACAGAAATGAGGACTATAATTGTCAGCCTTTCCTCCTTATTTTATGAATATGTTTGTTTTTGTGTGTGTATCTTTTTTTCTCTCTCTTATCCCTTTATCGTGTCACATAAGATGTATTCTCTTTATATTGTAGTATTTAAGTATTGTTAACTTTACACCATAGTATTTAAGTTATAAGATAGAAAGAAAGGTAAACATCAATCAAAGACTTTGCATCCTCTTTTGGGGAAAAGTTTAGTGTGTTTTCAGTTGTGCACAGAATAGTTATATCGTAATAGGCAGAAGTTTGACTTTGTTATTCTCTTTATTAGATTCAGTAAGGTGTAAGGAGATCTGTGTGGGTGCCAAGTTGATAAAGGGTGGGCTTGGGATGGTTAATTTTACATGTCAGCTTGGAGGTGTTTTGGATGAGATTAATATTTAAATTGGTGGACTATGGGTAAAACAGACTGCCACTCATAATGTGGGTGGGCCTCATCCAATCAGTTGAAGATCTAAATAGAACAAAAAGACCAAACCCCCTGAGCAAGAGAGAATTCTCCAGCAGACTGCCTTCAGACTCCATCTCACTACTGGGTGGTGAATGGGTTACTTTATATGGCAAAAGAGACTTTTCATATGTAATTAAGTTAAGAAACTCAAAATGGAAAGATTATCCTGAATTATCTGGTGAATCTAATGTAATCCAAAGGGTCCTTATAAGAAGGAGACAGGAGGGTCAAAGGCTCCAGCCTGTGGACCTTCAGACTGGACCTGCAACATCAGCTCTCTTGGGTTTCTTGCCTGCCACCGACACTGCTGATTTTGGACTTGCCAGCCTCTATGATTGTGTGAATCAATTCCTTATAATAAATTTCTTTCTATACATGCACATATCCTATTGGTTTTGTTTCTCTGGAGAACCTTAACTATTATATACTCCATATACTTTACTTCATTTCTGGTTTGGGTACTTAAAATCAAAATAATTTTCTTCTGACCCAGTGGTTTTATTTTATGCTTATTATTTTAAAAAATGAGATGAAAATGCTTAAAGAATTCGTTTAGAAGAAAAGCATTGTTTTTGAGAAATTATTTCACCTTGTGACTGATCAAATGAAGATGTTTACATAATCTCTAGGATGAAGAATTTGTATTAGAAATTCTTTTTAAAAAATGTTAAAAGGAAATATGTAAAGATTAATGTAAGCCTTTTAGGGGACTTATGGAATAGAAATGGTTTTAGGAACCAAGAAGCAGTTGCTTACCTTTTCATGGTTAATACCCTACAGTGTCTCGTAGTTGATTCTGTGTTAGCTATATTTCACCAGAGTATCAGAGCCCTAGAGTTGTTCCTTAATAAAATAGCTTCATGTATGAGTCTGGCAGTTGTCCTGACAAGACTGTAAGCTTTGGAGAAGTAGAGAACTTGACATATTTTTTCTGCTCTGATTATACCGAAAATAGTGGAGTGATATAGCAAATATAGCATAGCACTGACTTAGTAGTGTAATACATAAATATATCAAACGCTCAATAAATATTCTGCTTGTGGTTTGACTATTGACCACTACGTCCTGCCTTCCCAGATCAATTGATCTGCTGGACGAACTGAATGAATTGAATCATCTCAAGTAATATTAAGAATAAAATGCACAGTAAAGAAAATGAGTCTAGAGAAAGGAATTATTGCTAGAGATAATAAAGGTCAATAACACAAATATAAATTGCATTCGTTTCCTGTAGTTGCTGTGATAAATTACCACATACTTAGTGGTTTAAAACAACACAAATTATCTTACTATTCTGTAGGTCAGAAGACTAAAAATGGGTCTTTCAGGTCTAAAATTAAGGTGTTGGCAGGGCTGTGTTCCTTCTGGAGCCTCCGTGGGAAAATCCCGTCTTTGCCTTTTCCGAAGGTTCTAGAGGCTGCCTTCATTCCTTGGCTGGTGGCTGCCTTCCAGCAACAGCATTTCTCTGACCTCTGCTTCCATTGTCACAACTACTTCTCCGACTCTGACCCTCCTGCCTCCCTCTTAGAAGGACCCTTTGTTTACATTAGATTTGCCCAGATAATTCAGAATAATCGTCCCATTTCAAAATCCTTAATTAAATATGAAAATTTGCTTTCCCCACGTAAGGTAACAGATTCACATGTTTTAGAAATTAGAACATGGACATCTTGGGGGGGCATTATTCTGCCCACCAAGTAAGTCAATATTTATCAAAAGAGTTTCGCATTTTTTCTTAAGAACAGGAAATGTGTACGTCTTTTCATTTTGCCAGATAAAGTCAAAATCAAAGAAACCTGGATTAACTATGTGCGGAGGATTCTACCAAGAAATGTGTTTTGATGTTTCAACAGCAGATGTATCACCCAGGGACACTCTCCTTAGGAAACAGCAGGCACCTCCTGCCTCCTCTTTCTTCTGGCTTGGAATGCATCTCCTCGCCAGCTGCCAACTTTAAACTGTAGTGAGCCTCTTAGTTTATTGTTCTTTCAAGCTAAAATCTGTTACACTGGTAGAGAAATTGCAATACTTCTGTAAATCAATAATTGCTGTGTATGTGACGCCACGAATTCATGGCATGCCCGGAGTGTTAATAGCTGCAATGTTCATGCTTAGCATGTTTAGTGTATCAAACAACACACACGAGGGAGATCCTTGGCAGTCCTCCCTTGCATTGTATATCTTCAATGTTCTGATTCATGTTTTTGTAAAGATACAATAATTCTAGATTCAGGAATTTAAAAAAATTATTAAAGAACTTTTTGTTGAAATAAGCCAAATTATGTAGTAAATATTCCAGGAAATTCTTTAGATCTTCAACATGGTAACATTTCTAGTTAAGGCTGGAAAGCTCTTACTAGAGGTTTTTCTCCCCTTCTCTGACACAGATCCAAATAAAAAGTCTTATTAGAAAGTGAAAGTAGTTTCAGTGTTGATGGTTCTAAGTGAACCCAGGTTCTAGATTGAGAAATTTTATTTTCTCTTTTAATTTTAGTGCCTGTTTCTATATTAGTGTTAAAAGCTAATCATACTATTGTTTTCTCTGTTACACCACCTACAGTTTGCATAGGAAATAGTATTCTTTCACTCATAAAGTCATCTTTTAGCACCTGTCTTCTTGGGCCTGTGTGAAAAACTGGAGCTACAATGATGACTAAGAGAGATGTGGTGTCTGTTCCTGAAGAGCATTGTCCTGAACGTTGTTCCTGAAGAACAGTCTAGTGGGCGAGCCATCATTAGCAATCGTACAAACAACATATGGATGTAAATACAGTTGTGACAAGTGCTACCCATGGGAAGTACAGACAGAACATACAGCAGTAGATTTAACCTGCTCAGTGGATGAGAGGAGGCTGCCCTTAGGAAGTACTTTTTGGCTGAAGTGGGACAAACGAGTTCTATTTGAGGCTATTTTCTTCAAGTAGTCATTTCTTCTTCTACTACAGCTAGATGACTAAACTTTTCACTCGGGTCTTTCTTCCATTTTATTTTTTTGCGCAAATATTTTCCATAGCTTCAACGAAACAGACCAGCTGCCACACACCAACTTCAAGACATTTCTGTAGTGTTCATGGTTCCTCCAGGGCCGTTGTTCGTCTCGGCCTTGGAAACGCAGTTAAAGCTTGATCAGATATTTATATTTTGACAGTTTACAGGTCTTTCTTATCTGTTGAGTTTATTCTTTTTGCATAAATTCAGGCTCAGCTTAGGACATTTGATTTTCAAGTGAGGTTTGACTGCAGCTCTCTTTTTAGCCAAATAACAGATTTTGTGGCCGCGCATCCTCACATGGGGATGACTTGTGCTCTTGCATTGGAAGACCCGTTTCATGCAAGCAGGGAGGAGGACCAAACTGACCTATTACGATGCTTACATGTGCCTTTACTCCCTTACTGGGATTATCTCACTCAAGTTACTAATCAGAACGACTTGGTAACCCTACTCAAAGAGTTATATATAAATTTCTCGACTTATTTCAAGTAATTATTTGCATCTCCTTATAATCTAAATCTAAGCTGCTGAGCATTTCTCTAGAAAGAGTTGTGTGTTTTATGCCATTGTATGAAAATTTAAATGGACAGATCCATAGTCAGTTTTGGTATGTTTCACGGAAATCTCCAGAAAAAGCTATTTTTGTTATACTTGGATGCACTTGTGAGGTTATGGAATAAAAAGCTTCACCCTTCATTGCGAAAGGGTCTTTCATTTATCTTAACATTGGGAGACGCTGCTATGGCCTTGACACACTCTAGAGCACCATGCAGTTCCATTTAGAAATCATTTGGAGAGGCACTATGCTTACTGCTTCAGAGCCCTGACTGGAAAGTTGGATAGCCTGGGTCTGAATCTTGGCCCTGCGTATACCAGCTGTAACCTTGGCAAAATTGCTCAGCCTGTCTGTTTCCTCATGATCTACGTATGGGCTTGTTGTGGGGATTAATTAGGTACTGCATTGCATAGTGTCTGGTACATTGTAAAAGACTCAATGTTGACTATTATTACTACTACTGAATTTTACACTGTACGCTAAGTAGTATTGTGGATGTTAGGCGTCACAATTAGAGAGATGGTGGTGCTGGAGAAGTGACATATAGTGCCAAGCAAATGACACTCCCTGTATGGAAAGGTAAGGGGTTGGGGTGACCAAATTTACCTGGGATGAGAAGGTGAACAGAAGGAGGTGGATTTAGAAATGCTTCTCAGATAAGAGACTTTTGAGCAAATTCTTGAAGAAAAACATACTTTGCCTGTGGAGTGGAGTGGGAGGAGTTCTGGAGGCAGGGGAAATATTGAAAAAGTGTGGGAAGTGCCTGGGTAACCAAGGAATGATAAGGAGCACAGTGGGATTTTTGCACTGAGGACATGATGGGGAAGATGCTGCAAAGGTAAGTCGGGGACAAGTTATATATGCAGTGAAACCCTTGTTCAGCACTCAAATCCAACCAGATGAAATATTGCTGAGAAGGGATTTGAGCTAGTTCAAGCAGTTCAGTGACAGCATATATCACAAGGGGTAAGTCTATATATTACCATTTGTCAGAGCCATCAAACTATCAAAATATTCTCATTCTTAGCTATGCTAGTTTACATACATTATTCAGTGTACCGATCTGCAATTTTTACATGTTTTCTGAGGGTCTTACCATGCATACTCTCCAAAATGTGCAACTTTCAAACTGGAAGTAATTTCAATATATGCTGCCAAAATCATGTGAAATACAGTCTTATTTTGCCAGGTCTAACGAAATTGTGTAGAAGGTCAAGCTTGTCTTTCATTTTCTCATTCCTTATCAATTCATCTCAATTTATATATATATATCTTTAAAACGTATCTTAAATCTTATCTCTTCTCACCATTTCCATAGCTATCACTCTAGTCAAAATCACTAGGAAAATTAGAATATATTTTTAACGTAACCAAAATAAAGCATAGCATATCAAAATTTGTGGGATGTATCTAAATCAATATTTATGGGAAATTTAATTCATTAAATGCTCATATTAAGAAATACGGAAGGTTTTAAATCAATGCCATAACATTATCTTTAAGAAACTAGAAAAAGAACAGTGAATTAAACCCAAAGTAAGCAGAAAGAAACAAGTTACAAATATAGGACCTAAAATCAATGAAATAGAAAATAGAAAAATAATAGAGAATATCTATGAAAACAAAACTGTTTTTTTTCCCAAAAGATCAATAGAATTGATAAACCTCCAGTAGACTAATAAGGAAAACAGAGAAAAGACACAAATTGTCAATATCAGGAATGAGAAAAGGGACATCATTATGGATCCTGTAGATGTAAGTGTAATAAGAGTATATCGAGAAAAAAATTAAACCAAAAGAAATAGATGTCATGAACAAATTTATGCCAATAAATTGAAAAACTTATGTTAAATGGGCAAGTCCTTGATAGATACAAGCTTCTAAAGCTCACTTAAGAAGAAGTTAATTGTTCGAACCATCCTAGAGCTATTAAAGAAGTTGTATTTGTAGTTATAATCTCCCCCTAAAGAAAACTCGAAGTCCAAGTGGCTTCACTGGCAAATTCTAACTAACATTTAAGAAGAAATTGTACAGAAACTCCCCCAAAAAACATAAAATGAAAAAACACCTTTCAATTCACTTTTTGAGGCTAGCCTTACCATGACGGCAAACCAGACAAAGACGCTATAGGAAAAGAAAACCAGGGATCAGAATTCTGCATGAACATAGATGAAAAAAGTTTTAATAAAATGTTAGAAAATCAAATCCAGAAATATATTAAGATGTTTAATAATGGCTAAGTGGGGTTTATCCCAGGAATGCAAAGTTGGCTTAAGATTCAAAAATGAATCAATGTAATTTATGATATTAACAGATGAAAAAAGGAACTCATATGACCATCTCCATAGATGCAGAAGAAGCATTTAACAAGATTCAAAATCCCTTTATGATAAAGACTCTCAAACCTAACAGGAAGAGGAGGAAACATTCTCAATCTGGTTGAAGACATCTATAGAAAAAAATCTATAGCTATCTTTACACTTAATGATGAAATACTAAATTCTTTCTCCCTAAAATAGGGAACATAGCAAGGATGTCTAACCATTTTTATTCAGTGTACTGGAATTCCTAGCCAAGGCTATAAGGAAATGAAAAGAAAGAAAATGCTTACAGACTGGAAAGGAAAAAAATAAAATAGTTTTTGTTTATTTATCATACTAGACAATATCATCATCTATATAGAAATTCCAAAGAAACTACAAAAGTCTGAGTTTAACAAGCTGGAATGATACAAGGTTAATGCACAAAAATCAATTTTATGTCTATATATTAGCAACACATAATTGAAAATCAAACATAAAGGAATGACACCATTTAAAAATATGAAATACATGGGGATAAACTTAACAAAATATATGCAAGGCATGGACGCTAAAAACTACAAAACACTTCTGAGAGAAATTAAAGACCCAAGCAAAGAGAAGAGAGACACCATGATTATGGATTAGAAGATGCAATATTATTAACACATAAGTTCTCCCCAACTTGATCAACAAATCTAGCTGGATTCCAGTCAAATCCCAGCAGACTTTTTGTAGATGTTAAAAGCTGATTCTAAAATTTTCATACATATGAAATATATTTGAAAAAGTAGACCAAGGTGCAAGATTTACACTACTTGATTTCAAGATCTAATACCAAGCCACAGCATTCCAGACAGGAGGATTTACATAAAGACAGGAATACAGATCAGTGGAACAGAATAGAAGTCCATAAATTGATTTTTCAAGGTGGGTACCATGAAAATTTAATCGGGAAATGACGAACTTACCAACGAATGGTGTTGGAAGAACTGGATATCCATGTACAAAGAAAGAAGAAAAATCTAATGATTACCTCAAACCATGTTCAAATTTAACCTGAAGTAAATCACAGACTTAATGGGAAAAGTTAAAACTATAAAACTGTAAGTGTGAGAATGTAGATCAATTGGAGTCCTCATCCATTGCTGGTGGGAATGCAAGACGGCACAGCCACTTTGAAAACCAGTTTGGCAGTTTCTCATAAAGTGAAAGATACTCATCGTGTGACCCAGTAATTCCATCCCTAGGTGTTAACCCAAGAAAAATGACATTTAGATGTATGTAAATACTTGTACTTGAATGTCCATAGCAACTTTATTTATAATAGCGCCAAACTGGAAACAACCCAAATGTCCGTCAAATAGTGCATGAGCAAACCGTGTGTGATATATTTGTAAAATGGAATACCATCCACCGTAAAAGGAATAATCTAGTGCTATATGTAATAACATGGATGACTCTCAAAAGTCATGCTAAATTTAAAAAAACAAAAGGAAACTATAACCCACAGGAAGTAGATCAGCGTTCATCATGAGCTTAGGGGAGGGTTTGCTAAGGGACTCAGGAAAACCTTTGGCATGATGGTAATGTTCTAGATCATGATTGTACTAGTGGTCATTAGATTATATATGCTCCTCAAAACTCATTGAATTAACACTGGCCACTTAAAACTGATATTTTTTATTGCGTGTAAATTATACCTTGATAAAGCTGACAAAAATAGTAAGAAAGAAAAAAATAAAAGAAAAAGTCAATACAAGACATATTCAAGAGACCCACTCAGACCTGAATAAAGAAACTAAATTGGCTTAGGAGAGTAGACTGGGAATAAAAGGCTGGATCTCTAGGTGACCATAAGCATGTTTGAAAATACCCATTATTGCTTTTCTTTCCTCATTATGTAAGTACTTATTAACCTAGCACCTAGGATACCATAGAGCTTCAATGACATTTATTCAGTAAATGTTAGGTGACAGGTAGGAAAGTAAGGAACCACAGAACCATTAGAGAAACTACCTTTGCTCTTGAACGGAAATTCAAAAAGGGAAGAGAGACAGTTGACGCTTTGATCTGTTCACTTTTTAGTTCTCATCCTCCTGGTGGTTTAGCTTGTTGTATAAGCTAATAAACCAATCAAAATGATTCGTTCCTGCTACCAGTTTAGTTTATAGGAACAAACAGTTAAATTAGACACTGTGGGCCAGCAAGACAAATGGGTGGGCTTCGTTCTGATTCTGTCACAGGTTTTGTTAAATGCTCAATCTTATCAGACTTCCCCAGAGTCAGAAAGTTAAGCATAGCTGACTCTATTGTTTTTGACAGCATAAATGTGTATAAATTGAGAGTTCATGAAGAAATATGGACTCTGAAACCTGTTTTGTTATTGAGGTTTTTTACTATAAACTTTTTGGTAAATACATATCTCTTTTCCTTGTGTGGTACAAATCAAGGAAAGCGTCAGAAAGGGTGTCTTAAGACATTTTTAAAACTTCTTTTTTATCTACCCAATTCATAAAATTGCATTCTTATTATTTTTCATATTCTGGAAAGTTTCTTTTCTAGATTAAGGCTTGCATATTCAGAATGTGATTTTACAATTTTAGGTTTAAGATCATTTTCATCAAGTGAAATTAAAGAATAGAAGAAACTTAAGGCGTTTACTCATCATTATATGCTAACTTTTTACACAGATAGGTATTTATTATATAAAGCTAGAATAAAATTCATATGCTGCACGAACAGGTGCCTATAGTGGACATCTTTTACTTCAATCTGCCTAGCAATGATTTCCTCTTCTTGTAATAGCACCCTCATGCACTTTGGGCAGCTACACATCCCCCACTGCACCCATTCTTGATTGCAATGAAGGCCCCCTGCCTTTTACTAGCCAAGAGGCACATTATTGAAACTAGGCTAATCTGATTCTTTTTTTCTGGGAATTTTGAGTTTTGAGGAGGGATGAAAAGTGGGGCTAAGTTCCTTCTAAAACGGTGTCTAGAAAAGACTGTCAATTTCAGCTTCCTAGAACCCTGGAGCCATTCTGGTTTCTAACCTTTCAGAAGAAAATGTCTTCAGTTTTTCCTGTGGACTTGCAAGCTATTCTGTATGTGCTTATATTAAATTTCTCCTTTTTGGTTAGGTTACCAGAATCAATTGAGTCAATTAATTTATCAACTTGTTTCTTGCAACTGAAGAGCTCTAAGCATTGAAATCCCATGATTACCCTGAGTGACTTCTTGTCCAAATGAAAGGTGCATCTAATACGCTGCCTGTCAGACCTGTGGACCTCATCATCTCTCCAAGGACTTTCATCTCCAATCCACCTCAGCAAAGTACTTCTATTGGCACACCTGGATCTTAGCATTACCTCTATCTCCTCTTACTCGAAAATTATTAGTTCAAGTATGCTGTTTCCTCTGATCGTATTTTTCTCTCCTTCCAATTTCTTTAACTACTTCAACAGTCTCCCCTTTCAGGATGTGGAGTTTCCCATAATTCCCTGTTTTAAGAATGACCCCCTACTCAGCCCTTGGTCATGCCTACTATCACCAACTACAGATTAATTTTAGTTCTAGAATCTCTAGTCTTCTTCTGGGGTCAGCAGAGGATCAGGAAGGGAATCTGGGGGACCTGGCCGGTCTCTCTAATCTTCCATTCGTATTTTCATGTTTTCATGCTCACCATGGAGCACTTTCAGAGGTACTTGGAACCTCAACTTCCTCAGCCTCTCCAAAGGTCTAGAGTGGAAATTGACTTCTTTTTGGTTCCCCTCCTTTTCCCCATCCCTGACTTGTAGATTTAGGTTTCCAAGCCAGCTGGGGTAGTTACTGCTATCTAGTCTTCAATATTTTACCATTTCTACTGTCATAATCCCTCCCTTTTTCCTCATTTTTAAATTCACATTTTAAAAACATTTTATTACAATTTTAGTAGGATTTCAAGAGAAAGCAGGGATAAATAAGTATATAACTTGCCATGTTTACCAACCTTGTTGGCCTTTTATAGACTTTCCAAGCTAGAAAACATCTTAGTGATATCTGGTTAACACCTATATTTCCCTTCTCTTGTGCTTCTATGTATAAAATGAATATTCTCTCTGCCTTATTTACCACATAGGCTTATTTGAATATAAAAAACAGTGAAGTATCTGAAGTATTGTGCAAAAATGAAATATTTTATTATTAACTATGAAAATATGAAGTGTTATTTTTTAGCAATCATCTATACTTTCATCACCAAATTGTTATTGAGTGTCCAATAATAGTAACATAGGCAACAGCTTATAGCTATTCAGCACCTACCATCTACTAAATACTATGCTAAAAGCCAGGATTTTGAAGATAAGGAATAAAAAAATGGCCTCTCTTCTCAAAGAAAGCACATCAAGGTAGAGGAATAAGCTCAGAACAGAGACATGCTTTGTATTTATTGTATACTTTAAGTAGTTTATAATATATAACAATAGTCTCAGAATGTATGTTACATACATTCTAATAGAGTTATAATTTAGGCAAGGACAATATGCACAAAAGAAAAAGAAAGTGTCTGGAATCAGAGAGGATCTCAGAAAGCTGGCCATATTTGATCTACGTCTTGAAATGTTAGTGAAGTGTTTATGGGAAAAGTAAGTGACTAGGCAAAAGTTTGTACAAATACTCAGAGGCATAAAAAATTATGCATAGCTGAAAAATTTACATAGCTACTGTATTACTCAGGCCTCTCCAGAGAAACAGAACCAATAGGATATGTAAAGAGATATACAGAAAGAGATTTATTAGGAAAGATGGGCTTACACGATTATGGAGGCAAAGTCCCACAATTTACCATTTGCAAGCTGGAGACTTGGGAAAGCTGGGTGTGTGGTTCCAGTCTAAACCTGAAGGTCTGAAACCCAGGGGAGCTGATGGTCTAAATCTGAGTCCAAAGGCTGGAAAAGCAGGAATTTGGATGTTTGAAGGCAAGAGAAGATCGATGTCCCAGCTCCAAGCAGAGAGAGCAAATTTGCTCTTTCTCCACCTTTTTGTTCTAATGAAGCCATTAATGGACTGGATGATGTCCCCTTGCACTGCTGGGGCTGATCTTCAGTCTGCTGACTCACATACTGAGAAACACCCTCACAGACACACCCAGAAGTAATCTTTTACCAGCTCACTGGACATCCCTTAGCCTGGTCAAGTTGACACGTAAAATTAACCATCACAGCTACCTTGTAAAGTGTGTGCAGGAAAGTGGCAGGAAGTGAGGATCCAAAAACTGACTGTAGTGGCCCATACTGTGAAGGGCCTACCTGATGTCTGAAACTGATAAGAATCAATCTTTTTTTTTAAGAAAATCCTCTAAATAAGAATTTCAGATTTACTTCACATTTAACGACTCAGAAATTTGCTTCTTACATGACACGTGAGAGTTATCGAAAGTTGTTCTAAGTTCAATATTTGTTGTTCTATCTTTGGTGGATGGTTGGTCCTTGGCTTCCATTTGGGACAATCAAAGAGCAAGAAAGGAAACCTCCACAATGCCAAGTACAGCTTATAAATTATTACATAGAAAGAAAGTCAATGTTCATCTTGGTTTTTCTGCTAAAGGCTTCATACACTAATATTTTATCTCTTACCCTCAGTGAGAATTACGATGGCCCCTCTCCTCTAAAGCCTCTGAATTCTCCACATTCCCTATGGTGGAGATTGACCCAGGCCCGAGGAAGGACCTGATGAAGGATCTAACATGGTTAGAAGGACAAATTTGGAATTAAACAGATACTTCTTGGTCATAATCAAAGTGGTAGGGAGAGTGCTACGAAATGCATTAGGAGGTCTTTGGGCCACAGTTTATTCAAGATTTGCTGAACGAATTCTTAGGTGTTTACTAGCTGTAACGTGCTAGAATATAACATGTACAAAGCTATTTAAAATTTGCAGATACCTAACAGGTGGATAATTTCATTCTACCGAAATTTAATTATGATGTCCAGAGACAAGTGTTTGCAACTTATTAAAACAATCATATTTTCATAAGGAGAAATTTGATTAAAGGATAAAAGATTTTACCAGGATATCCTGAGAAGACACAGCACGTCAAATGTTAATAATGAATGTTTATCTACCATAAGTTTAATAGTTTTCCTGGAGACTATTTTAATTAGCTGTAGTAGTTCATAGGTTAGTGTGTCATTTCTTCTAAAGTGCATTAGGACCTTGCGATTATAATGACTTCCATCATATCAGGTCACTTCCTCTGAGGCCCTGTAAAGAGCCAGATGTTCTCCTTTTCACCTGTGCTTTTGCAGTTGAATCCTATCTGACTGTTTTCTTGTGCATAAATTCTCTGGGATGGATACAGAGCCATCAACATCAAATGTTATTATCTGGATTTCCTCTCTGGTCTATGACAAATATGAGCGATTTCGAAATGCTGCTACAATGTCACATCTCAGAAGCATGTTATATGCCAAATTAAAGGGAAAACCTTTTGTTCTACCATAAAGGTAGATCACCCTTGATTGCCCTAGAATTTTATAGCTATTGTTTACAGGGCAATTTATTCTAAGCCTATTTGTATATATATACAATTTTATTCTCAAGTGTTTTTCCTGCTGGACAATACATGACGATGCTGACAAAGATTCTATTTGATATTCTATTTTGCAATGCCAAAAAAGATACATTTTGGAATGTATTGACATGTTGATTATGGTTTATGGAAAATCCTAGCAGCCAAAGAAAATAATCACATATGCGCATTCTTTGTGAATGATATAATTTCATGTTAAAACTACATTTTAGTATTATTCCTAAGACATACACATTTATAAAAATTCTTTCTCACATGGTATCTAAATGCTCATAATAATACTCTGTTCTGGCTATTTCTACTTCCAAAAGAATCAGGATGCTGGCGCGTAGGTGAATGGCCATTCTTTGCAACAAATGATGAATAATCTTCTGATGTTTTTAATCCAAATGTAAATAACTACTTTTTAAAGACTTAGGGAGCTTAAACTTAATGACACCACAAGTGTGTATTCCAGAAGACTGAGAAGCATGAAAGACAATGGATTACTTAGGTATCCAGAGCATGGAAGATAATCAGCAGTTGTTGATAAGGAGATCTCCTGGCTAATAATCTGAAAGAGCATTGAGTTGGATTTGACTTTGAAAATATACAAGATTAAACTTTATTAAGAATTGATGTGAGGCATATCTGGCCTAAGAATGGTTTTACAACAAGATTCTTCTTACTAAGTTTATTCCCAGAACATTTTGAATACCAACAATGACTACAAAAATTTCTCAATGTAGAACAGACCCAATCTTGATGGACATACTTTACCAAAATTTCAAATTTTAAATTATAAATCAGAAAGACAACTCATAAATCATTGAGTCCAATCCTTCCTTTCTCCTATTGGACTTCTCCACCCATAAATCCAAATATAATTTACATTTCAGTAAACTAGGTGAGGAACTTAAAATTGAGCCTGCAGAGAGACTAAGTGACTTGCTTAACGAAGATGGAACCATTTGTGGCAAAGAACTTGGCTGACTGGATTCAAATCCTAGCTCCATCACTTACCTGCTGTACAGCCTTGAACACATCACTTACCTTTTTTGTGCCTCAGGTGACTTATCTGAAAAATGGGAATAATAGTAGCACCGGGCACAGAATTATTTTGAGGTTTAAATTAGCTAATGTATGTAATGCATTTAGCACAGTGCCTGGCATATAGCGAGTACTCAGTAAATGTTAGGTATTCTAAATTCTAGCTCTGTAGTAGATCGGCTGTGTGCCCTTGCGTATGCTTTCCATGCATGATTTGTATTGCACAATTGTTTATTATTAATGATTTATCTTCTCCACTGGATATAAAAATCCAGGATCTGAGGAACTAGATCTCTTTTAATAATTAAAAAGTATTAAATAGCTAATAATTAACTAATGCATTATTTAATAATAATTAATGTATTATGCAGTGTCTGGCATATAGTAGATTTCAAGAATTCTTATTGCTGCAAGCACAGTGTGAGAATTATTATATTCACTGCCCCTGATAGAATTGTTGAGGATTAGATGAGAGAATGCAAGTAAAGCACTCAGTACCATGTCATGAACTCAAAACAGCAAGTACTTAGTACATGTGTGCTTGCTACTGTTGCTAACACCACAAGCCCCAAAACTGGACAGTGGCAGGAATGCAGCTGCAACTGTTCTCCAGCTCCTCACTGGATCCTTTGCCCCTGATACCAATTAAATACATGTAAGGCAAAGAAACTCATTCTTAACGTTGGAAAGTCTATTTCACAAGGTTCCTCTGCCCTCTGCAGTTGAGGATATTGGCTGGAAACAAAAGCTGAGGAAGAGATTGCAAGCTGAGAGGTCAAAGACTGATCAAATCCTTCCCACATCCGCTTTGGTTGGCCTGGACAGCATTATCATAATAACAAAAACAAGTGGACTAGGTGGCTAACATTTTAAAGTAAGGAGATTTTATAAAAGCTACCTGAATTTTGGTCTTTCTTGAAAACATCAGGAGGTAGGCGCACAAACCTGGCACCCCCACCTGACATCAACTCAGGGGAAGCTCAGAAGTGGTTCCCCCTTTCTATGGGGCACCTGTCCTTCAATTTATACATAGCATCTGAGGATATTGGTATTTGGAGTCCTAATTTGGGATTAATGTGATTTTAAGCATCTGGATGTCTTTGAAGTAATCATTTTGACCTATGTAAGAAACACCTTTTCTGTTGCAGAAAAGATTTTTATTTCTGTTTCCTTTTTGATCATTTCTCACCTTTTTCATGTTTTATACAGCATCTGATAGCGAGTGTCAAGACAAATTTAAAATTATAGTTCATTTACTCTGGTTAAACATAAGGAAGGAAAAGCAATTACCAGAGTAAAATGATGGAATTAAAGATTCTTCTTGCAACCTAGTTAGGTATTTAGTGTTTGAGGAGTGCTGGAAAAGATAAATACATTTTTCAAGGACGGCTGTATCAATCTGCAATCATGAATGAAAAACTCTGAACATGATTTAGATATCAAACATATGGTTTGCAAACAAAATCCATCTTTCTCTAGGCAGTAAGAGTTAGTTGACAATATACTGTACCTCTTTTTTGTTTCTAAATTGGAAAATGCTTTTTTAGTGGTGAATAAATTTCGTGTACTAACAACAGATTTTTTTTTTTTTTTTTGCTAAGGAAATATGCTACAAGATAAATGGTGCTTTAGAAGAGACCATGCAGATGGTCTGTAGAAAATCTTATAAATATAATCCCACATAAACAGAGTAAATGCATTCTTCATATGAGGATAAAATGTTAATTAGTTTAGTTTAATTACAGGTTTGCTACATGGTAGAAGTTTAAATTTAATGGGTTGGTGATTTGATTTGATAATCATAAAAAATAACTATGAGCATGTTAGTGGCTGTTTTGCTGAGTAATCTACCAGGGATGCCCCGTGCTTCTTTAATTCAACTCTGGTTCAAAATGTGCCTCATTCATAAAGGAGCCCATCTAATGATCAAACACATCCAACTCATGATGATATGGACTATGTACATCAATCTTTCTCTAAAATTAATCATGTGGTCATTTTATTATCTTTCAAATACACCTAAAAGAGGCAGTTACAAAGTAGTAGAGAGTTCTCTCTGCAACAATGTAAAATTCAGGAATGTTGCTGTAATTTTGTCCTCAAAAATTTGAAGGGATACAGTTTTAGGAGTGGACTGTCATTATTCTGTATTTCTGATACAAGCAGAAAAACAGGGTAGAGATACCAATCACATTAGAAGATAGTAAAGAGGAAACTTTCAAATCAAGAGCATCTTAAGATATTGGAATGGGTTATTTAAGGGCACTGTAGAATCTTTCTAAGATTATGAAAGATTTTAGTGTGAGATGACTGTCATTTTGGTGCAAGGCTGGAGATTAGACCAGACTAGCTTTAGAAATACATTTCCAAGGGGCTGACCCAGTGGCACAGTGGTTTGCGCTTTCCACTTCTCAGTGGCCCAGGGTTCACCGGTTCGGATCCTGGGTGGGGACACGGCGCTGCTTGTCAAAAGCCATGTTGTGGTAGGCATCCACGTATAAAGTGGAGGAAGATGGGCATGAATGTTAGCTCAGGACCAGTCTTCCTCAGCAAAAAGAGGAGGATTAGCAGTAGTTAGCTCAGGGCTAATCTTCCTCAAAAAAAGAAAAAAAAAGAAATACGTTTCAAAATTGATTATACTCCAAAACTTCTCTTTAGCCTACTGAGTTTTCATTGTTGGTATTCACATGAATCAATGTTTTCACTTCCTCCTGGTCTGCTCACCTCTCTCCAATACTAACAAGCATGTATAAAAATTCCACATCAACAAAGATTTCAGCAAAAATAAAAACAAATCAAAAAGTGAATAAGTTCAGTACTGATACAAATTACTTGTGTTACCTTATTTGATCAAGTCCTATTTTCATGGCTAGATAGGGCATTAGTCACTAACGGTTTAAGAAGTTCTGTTATTAGATTATTTTGTAGAGGAAAACTGCAGACTTATGACCAAAATGATGCAACATTACCTCCGATAGAAGTAAGTATAGTGTTTCATCTGTATTAACTGAAAAACACAAGAGAAAAGCAGACCAAAACTATTTTCAAAAGCAAGGGCCAAGAAAATCTGATGACATTGCTGCAATTTTCATTAAAGCTCCGACCAATGTGTGCCCCGAACCGTAAAAAAGACTTATGTTTACTTATGGGTGACTGTGAATTGAAAAGATTTACAATATCTCAGTTAAATTTAATTATTTACCATTGAAGCATTTTGTACTCATAAAAACATTACATTAAAAGAAGAAATAAACTGTTTTTTTTCTGTCTCTTTTTTTGCTTGATGTAGACCATTTTCATAAGATTACTTAACTTTACTAGTCTTCTCATGTACAATAATTGGGTTCCCCTCCTATCACTTGTGGAACCTCATTCACACCCTGTTAAAATATCACTAAAATTCTTTATAAACATCACTGATGTTTTATTCAGAAAGGGATATTTTGAAAAGACTTACGAATGTATCTGTTCCTTGCACAGCAATTTTAAAATTTATTTTCAATACATAAATCTAAGAAGGTTGTGTCTACATTTTTCTTTTGTAAGAGAAAATATCAGAAATTTACAATGATTGAAAGGCTAATAATAATTGAAAACGAAGTAAAAATAATCACAAAATCCATCTTTCTTACATTTATCAGAAGTACATTGTAAATTTAGTTGTTAGAATGATACATTTAAAATATTTTCTTGTAAATAATCTAGGAGGTATATACACAAGTCGGTAAATTGGTAGTCCAGTAGAATAAATATTATCTGGAGAGTGGGGGATTAGTAAATTCTTGGAGAGAGAAATTGAAATCAAATTTGAAAGCATCTGAGAATAGTGCCTTTTCTACCCAAAGCATGAAGGAAACGAGGAAGATATAAATATGAACTAGTATGTCTAAAAGGATTTTGTTGAGTAAAACAAACATGGGTACTATATGCTTAAGCGACATCACTCATGTACTCATCACAATGATCTGATATTCCACATTGCTCCAGTTGGGAAACTCCTGAGATTCAGAGATGTTGTATAACTTGATCAGGATCTTGTACCTCCTAAGTCACTGAAGTCAGATTTGAAGCCCAGGCTTTTTGTCCTACTTTATAAAGTCTCCTCATTTCCTATATTTATTACTTATATTCACCTGTTTTAGGATTGGTGTAGTGCAAGAGCTTACACAGCTAGATAATTTATTAAGATATTCATTTGTGTATAGACTCTCTGTTGTTTCTCTCCCTCAGCAAATTCTCCCACTCTCTCCACTAACAAGCAGATAAGCTAGCTTCTTAATTTCCTTGTCTCAGGAGTTTCTGTACAGGCCCACGTTCAGAGGGCTTCTGGGTTTCTTGAAGCCTCTTGAAGCTCAGCAAGCCAGAAAGCACAAGAGGGACTGGGGGACCTGGCTGAGAAATCACAGGTTACGCCAACCAGCTCCCCCCTTTATCTCTGAAAGAAGCTCCTGGGCCCTTCACTCCACTGTCCTGAATTCAGAAAAGCCATACCCCTCTCTGTACACCTGGGAACCATTTTGGAGGCTTTTAGAGAGAGGAAGAAGAAAAAGAGGGAGATAGTGTGAATTAATTGTCTATTGCTTCCATAACAAGTTACCATAAATTGAGCAACTTAAAACAACATGAAGGTATTATCTCATAGTTCTGAGGTCAGAAGTCCAACATTTTTTGGTCTCGCTGGACTAAAAGCAGTGTTTTTTCTGGAGGTTCTCGGGGAGAATCCGTTTTCTTGCTCATTCAGGTTGCAGGCAGAATTCAGTTCCTTGCATGTGTAGGACTGAGGTTCCTGTTTCCTTGCTGGCTGTAAGCTGAGGATTGTTCTGGCTTCTAGATGCTGCCAACATTCCTTGGCTCATGGCTCCTTTCCTCCATCTTCAAAGTTACAGTGGTGGGTTGAGTCCACCTCATGTGTCACATCTTCCTGTCTCTTCTTCCATCGTGTCTCTGACCGACATTTGTGTCTCCTTCTTACTTACCTACGGGGGCCTACTTTTAAGGGCCCATGTTATTACCTTTGGCCTATCTGGACCATAGAATTTAATCTCCGTATTTTTAGGTTTGTAACCTTAATTCCATCTGCAAAGATCCTTCTACCCTGTGGTATAACGTATTCACAGGTTCCAGAGACTAGAGCATGGATATCTTCGGGGACCACTATTCTGCCTACCACAGGGTATTTTACCTTAAAATAGTTCAAATTATTGCACAGGACTATGTTTATTGTATCCTACTAGGCCTACTTTTTCTTTATGTGGTCATGTGGAAATGTAATCATCTCTGAAAAGGGTGAAGTGGTGAAGCCCATTTTCTCTGTGTGTTTGAAGGCACATCTAAATAGTGATCCTGTTACTTAGGACAGAGAAATCATCTCTAAACAAATTTATCTTGCAGAATATGGACCTCCTAACTCTGTGCTCTATTCGCTACTGCTGAAAAACAATTCTAATTTGAAAGAGTATGTTGGCTTGAAAACTACGTATGTAATAGAAATGATTACTTTTCACAGTACCATAAATATCGTCATCATTGTAAATATTATTGCTATGAGAACACCCCATGCACTTCTAGCTTTAGGCAACACATGAGTCTTTCAGAGTTTTCAGACAGTGTTTTGAGAAACAATACTGTAACTGATATATAACAGAGAAAACCTTAAGGGACGTGTTCTACTTTGCTAGTTGTAATTTCAGGTCTTCCAAAGCTGGATAAGGTTCTAGGGTTGTTCTGATTGTTGATCAATTGCCAGAATAATAGCTGGCTTCGCAGAAGTCTCTTGTGATGCTAGTATTTCAAATTGGTTGTCAATATTCTATGATTTAGATATCTATTTGAACATTTCAAATAACATAGTTCCCAGACTAAGGGCTCTCTCTCCAGATGCTTCAGACTAAATCCATGACTATTAACCAATCTTATTAAGACCTAATTGAAATGTCCCATTTCTAATTTCAAGCAATGAAATTGGACTAAAGGAAACAAGTCCATTAAGTGATGTGATTGAGATCATTTCAGTGGCAAGTATCCAACAGACTCAGGAACTAAGATCTTGTCTGAGCATCTACCAAATAACCAGGCTGAATGGGGAGGTAAGATTGGTAGAGACCTTGGCAGTCCTAGTGGGTGGAGAGTTTGGGATCTAGGAGTCATGGCTTTACTCCTGTGTGCACTTCTTCTTTTGGCTCTTTAATCTGTGTGTTTCATTTTCCTCATTGTTGTTTTACAATTGCGTACTCTCTAGGAAACTAGTCAGACTTCAAAAGCATTATTGAATGTTTTATACACTTATGTATGTCAGAACCCTATTTAAATTTCTGTGGAAAGAGAACTCAGTTAAGGGAGAAGAGTAGGGTAGGAGGAACGATTCAGGGGAAATAACACACAATAACTAAAACTCTGAATCTCTAATTGCAAGCATTTTGGGCACAGTGGAACTGAACCCATGACACTGAGCCTGTAAACTAACTCTGTGTTATATGAATGAAGGGTGTGACCTTGTGAGTAGGAGTAGAGGTGAAACAAGGGGAGGGTGGAGATGGCTAAGAGCCAGATGAAATCTTCCCTACTCGATCAAACAGCTTCGAGTCCAGAGATTTTCTTCACCCTGACAATACAACTCTCAGAATGGGAAACACTGCCTTAATTCACAATTTCAATAACGCAGGAAGTCATTATTCAAATTTCCCTGTAGGGTCAAGAACTCAGAGATTGACTTCAAACTATAAAGCATTTTAAACTTCCTTTGCAGCCTTAAGCTGCTCTATGTCTACACATGTTATTCCATATATACTTGACTATACAGACACAATTTGTATATAATTCCATTCTCAAAAGACATGGAGGAGGCAATGCATCTTAGACTCAATTGCCACCAATGAACACAAAGATGAATGTTTAAGGCCAGACGCTGACACATCCCCCTAAATTTTCAAAGCATGGCTTGTAGTCTCAGCCCCCTGACTCCCATTCCCTCTAATGGAAGTCAGGTGGCAAAACCCTAATGCAAACTCCTTGGAAATCTAGAAGACGGCATAATGATGTTCTTTGTTTTTGCTATGGAAACATTTATATGGGACACAGGTTCAACTGCCCATGAAATGATGCACTAATCTCCAGAGTTCACAATGTAATTTGGAGTATATTTTCTTCTCCATGTGCATGCAATTGTGAAGGTAATTGCCACCCTGAAGGTAAAGAATGCCGAGTGTCCCCCACATAACACACAGCTACACTCTGAACTACCTCAGAGTCAGATATTCCCTTTGTGCATCCAAAGTCAAGTCCAGGGAACTAGACGGCATCTTCACTTCTTGTACGTGATCTTTCTGGAGAATGCCTGATCTTTCCTTGACAAGGTTTGTTGGTTTTCATAATCTAGTTTGTTATGAAATATCAGTTCAATTTCTGGCTTGAATAGTATCATTGATTTAATTTGATAAACCAGGAAACAGTTCTCTTGCCTCTCAAATTTATAAATTCCATTTGGATGTGCTGGCTGTTTAAAATCTGAAAATTAAACCAGCTTAAGAAAAAAAAGGGGGGACTCTAGATCTGCTGGGGATTTATCAAATTCAATGTCAGACCCAGATCTGTTCTTAGATTACACTAAGACCACAAGTCAGAGAGCTTTCCATTACGTTTAGGAAGTAAAATCCCTCTCTCAATTGGTGTAAACTACTTTAGAAATTAAAATTATTTAGTTTTGGATAATTTAATGGGTTAAAAAAGGCTACTTTCATTTTCAATGACTCTAACATATGATCACATTACTTAATTGTAAAAAGAAAACTCTAATAATAAATACTTTTAATCATTGTATCTAATTACTATATGAGAAATCCACGGCCACTTAACTGTTTACACAGCCTAGCACTTAGGGACACACAGTTTGATATCTATTTCGTGTTTAAAAGTATCACTTTTTTTCTTCTGAACTTCACCAAGCACTCCCCAAGACATACTTCTCTTCCCTCACAGCATCTAGCACAGAGTAGAGTTTACTATAGGAGCTCAATAAATGACTGTACATATATTGATTGATTGCTAGCATTCTGCTTTGTGACTCCTTTTAATAATTCACTTGCTGAAAGGTCATTATCATAATCATCGTAAACCTCGTTTATCTGTTCATGACACTGTTCTGAGTGCTACATATTGAGCAGTGAGTTCTAAAAGTATGAGAATAACTGAATGGACATTGACTGACACACTCATTAGTAAAAATGGCACATGGGGTTGGAAGATTCACCTAGACATTTTTAATTAAATGAATTGAATTTATATATAACTCACTTCTTTCCAAAAATAATTTGAAGAATTTTATAGGAAAAAAATGATACAGTTATAATATAAAAATAAGATATTTGGACTAATGTTAGAAATGAGTAGGATGATGAGAGAGTGAAAGTTTGGCTGTGAATTTCTCGGCAGTCCCGGCAAGGAGAGAAGTATCCTAGGCAAGAGTTTTTCAATCTCATTTTGATGTGTTGGATGGAATAATTCTTTATTGTAGGAGTTTGCCCTGTGAATTGTTGGATATTTAGCAGCATCCTTGGTGTCTAACCACTAGATGCCAGTAGTTCCTCCCCTCCGATTGTGACAACCAAAAATTTCTCCGGATACAGCCCCCTGTTTGAGAATCACTGCCCTGGATGACCTCGCTTTCCTTGTAAGGATGGAGAAGGCACAACTCAGTTCTGTGGGGGTTGGGGTATAAGGGAGAGACACAATTATTTCCTGATACTAATTTCTAAAGCAAATATTAATAAAACATGTGATCTGATCTACAGCGTCCTCAATAATGCTTGCTAATATTTATTGAGATTATACTATGAGCCAGCTCCTGAAACAGATTGTGAAATAACATGACCTCAGTTATTCCTATGAGATAGGGCGGATTGTAAGCCTCACTTTCTGGCTAAATGAACTGAGACTCAGAGAGAGTAAGCAATTTGCCCAAGGTCATACAGTAAGGGTCAGAGTTAGGATTCAAACTCAAGCAGTCTGAGCTTAGAACCACCGCTGTAAGTTATCAACGACAGTCTTATGGAAAGGTAAAACCATGTCACATTGCTGATTTTTGCCTAGTTCTTCCATAAAATTAGAGGACAAGCTAGGAAAAGCAATGAACAATTCCTGAATAGGCTACCTGAAGCTTCCACCGTCTGCAGAGGCGGTTGACTGACAGCTGTCCATACTGTAGTTCGTCATAATTACTGACGATGCTGAGTTGGAATAACAGCAAGAGAGCTGCTCTAACCTTCATGTGACGCTTTTCTCTAATGGTCGAAATCTGAGAAGTGATGGGACTTCTTATTCGAAATATCCTGGGACTTCACTTTCTTTTTCTCATAGATTTCAATAACGTTATATTGCACTGTGGAGTGAGAGGGAATTTGGAAAAGAGCTTGGACTGATACTCATTCAGGTCGAATCCTAGTACTGAAACCTATAGCCGTGTAACTTTAAACAACTATTTGACCTCTCTGATCCTTACCTGAAAATGGGTGTATGAATGTTATATGCATCATATACATGATATAGTAGTATAATCTTTATTTATTTGTAGGAGTATTATAAGAACTACACACTTAGGTAAGTATAAAATATTTACTAAAATGTTAAGGTGTGCAAATGCTCAGAATAGTATAACACTCTTTTCTATAAATGTTATTTCCTGTATTTGCTCTGGGAAACTTGCGGAACTTCTTATAATGAGAAGGGAAGCAGTGTTAATATTGAAGAAATTTAGGGCTATTTTTTTTTCTAGGAAAACATATGTTGCCCAATACTCTACTTTCTCAGTTAGAAATAAACCTTTGGGTTTTGTTGACTTCTTGATGTCATCCCTGGTAGCAAAGTTCCTGACACTACTTTATCTGATCATGAACGTCCCCCTCCCCTGCTGGCCCACACGACACACTTTCTTGTTGTTCTTAAGTATTAGGCTCTTGAACAGAATCAAACTATGACTCAAAGATTAGAAAGATTTATGCTGACTTGCTGAATATCAAATACGTGTCTAATTTGTGACTGATTGGTAAATAGTTCCTGGCCTTGGCCATTCATTTTTTGGTAATTTAGTGGATTATGAAATACATCCAAAGGATCTTATTAAGCACTAGTTCCAAACTAGTCTAGCATAACATATATATTTTGGAACACATTTTTTTATTCATTTTTTTTTATTGTGGTCACATTGGTTTATAACAAATAAATTTCATTTGGTAATTGTCATTCTCTATCTGACTTATTTCACTTACCATAATAACCTAAGGTCCATCCTTGTTGTCGTAAATGGCAAAATTTCATCTTTTTTATGGCTGATTAGTATTCCATTGTATATGTGTATATATATATATACCACATATTCTTTATCCATTTGTCCCTTGATGGGCACTTAGGTTGCTTCCAAGTCTTGGCTATTGTGAATAGTGCAGCAATGAACATAGGGGTGCATATATCTTTTCAAATTAGTGTTTTTACTTTCTTTGGATAAATACTCAGAAGTGGAATAGTTAGATCATATAGAATTTTTATTTTTAAATTTTTGAGGAAACTTCATACTGTTTTCCATAGTGGTTGTACCAATTTACATTCCCACCAGAAGTGTATGAGGGTTCCTCTTTCTCCACATCCTCTCCAACACTTGTTATTTCTTGTCTTTTAATAACAGCCATCTGACGGGTGTGAGATGATATCTCATTATAGTTTTAATTTGCATGTCTCTAATAATTAGTGACATTGAACATCTTTTCATGTGTCTGTTGGCCATCTGTATATCTTCTTTAGAATAATGTCTCTTCATATCCTCTGCCCATTTTTGGATTGGATTTTTGTTGTTGTTGGGTTGCATAAGTTCTTTATATATTTTGGGTATTAACCCCTTATCAGATATATGATTTGCAAATATCATTTCCTAACTGGTAGGTTGTCTTTTTGTTTTGTCAATGATTTCCTTTGCTCTGTGGAAAAGTTTTAGTTCAATGTAGTCCTATTTGTTTATTTTTTCTTTTGTTTCCCTTGCCTGAGGAGACAAGATATTCAAAAAGAGATTGCTAAGACTAATGTCAAAGAGCATACTGACCAGGTTTGGAACGTATTTTAAAAACACAATATATACTTCTAATTTCACAAAAGTTAGATATTTAACCCAACTCAGCAAGCATTTTTGGGTAGCTACATGGGCAAGGTAGGAAATATGAAACATATATAAAATTCACTTTAGCTACTCAACAAACTTACAATTGTTAGTGTAGACAAGACATGTGTGACAGGCTTGGAACATGCCATGGGAACTCAGAAAAAGGGGAGCATGAATAAGCCACAGACATTGTGAGAGGTAGAGTTGCTAATATATATCCCTTTATAAAAATTTGAAGCAATACACACATACACAATTGTATAATATTTATACCAGACATACTCACACACACTCAAACTTGTATATATTTTTGTTCTTCTTTGTTTTACCAAAAATGAAATTATTTTGCAAATTTCTTTTTCCTGGGTATATTTCTATATTAGTGCACATAGACCTTTTTCACTATTTTAAAAATGTGAATAATATCACCCAATATGGTGGTGCCATAATTTAAATATTCCCCATTGATGCCCATTTAAGTGGGCTTCCAAATTTCCCCTCTTAGAAGAATGCTACAAAGAACATTCTTGCTTTCCTATGCAAGCTATTCTGGAGGACACAGTTCTAAAGTGAAATCTCTGGCTCAATTGGTATCTGTATTTTAAAAGTATTATTGGCTTTGCCCAATTAGCCTCTGAGAAGTTGTCCCCATTTATAGCCCTGTGGAGATGGAGCTCTTTCTCCCACACCTGCATAATATCAGTCTTTTTTATTTTTTTTTGCGAATCTAATAGGTGAAAAATGATCTCTCTGCTTTAAAGAATGAGATTTTTAAACTTTGAATGACAGGTAAGAAGCTGAAACCAGGAAAATTCCTTTAGGAAACTATTATTCTAATATGACAAAGTTAATCAAGATAGTGAGGAGATCGACTGTTTTGAAGCTGAGCATTCACACCAGGAAATAGAATTGATACGGGCTAGGAATAGCTGTGTGAGAGAATGACATGCCCATGAAAATAAAGCAAAAACTTGCCAATGTTTGAACAGAAAGGCACTCTTAAAAATTAATCTCCCTGAAGAAGGAATTCTTAGGTCTGTTGACTAATTTTATCCTTCTCCATAAGGTTTTTCTTATTCTGAGTCCTAGTTTTACCGTGGTACATTTTCTCTGGGGATATCCTCGGTATTGTTGGCTCAAAGATATACCAACATAGAATTCCCATCTATTGATCTAGTTAGGAGGTGATACAAACAGTCATTTGAGAGTCAATGCAGATCTGAGTTAGAGTAGCAACGGCAATAAAGAGGAGGGGATGGACATTAGAAGACTGAGGATGAATAACAAAGACGACTCCTCAGCTACTGAGTGTGGCTTGTGAAAGCAAAGGATCTCTTAGCAAAGACTGCCAGTCACTTAGAGCACTTCTCTTGCTTAATATTATTTATTATTTAATTATATTTTGTTCCCATTATCCTTGACCTTAACACTTAGACCTTCCACCACTCCCTAACAATATCTCAATGACTCCTACACAAAATTCTTCAAAAATATCTCTATGTATATGTTTTAAAAAATATATAATGTTTTTTGTATATATATCCTTGATTTACATAAGGAATGTTATGTTACCAATATTGCTCTTTCTTAGTTTTATTACTCATTTTTTTCACTATGATTTTAGAATCTCTCCTTGATGGAAAAAAACTCTTGTTAATTGCTTCTAACTGCTCCAGAGTATTTAATATTATACATCTTCCACATTTTTCCTCTCTATTCTTTCCATGATGGAAATATAAGTTGCTTCCAACATCTCCCCATCACAAGACCATGGCAACGCACATTTTCACAACTTTCCCCTTGTGGGATTACACACAAGTGTCTTTGGAGTACTTTCCTGGGAATGGGGTTGCTGAGACATTAGGTATTTGCATATTTAACTTTGTAGGCTATTGCCCTGTTATTCTTCAGAAGGGCTGCACCAGTCTACACTGCCACCAGCGGAAGAGTTCTTGTCTGCCCCCATCTTCAGTAAAACCTGGCATATCTGACTTTGTGATATTTGTCGTGTTACAGACATAAAGAATTGTGTCATTGCTCTATTTTATTTACATTATTTATTTAAGTCATGAGAAAGTCTTCATAATTTTGTAGTCTTTAGTGTTTCATCTTTTCTGATTTGTCTATTAATTTACTCTGCCTGTTTTTCTATTGGATTTTCTCTTTTTCTTATTGTTTGGAGGAATTCCTGAATATACTAGATATTAAACTCTAGTTAGTTTTTATTTTTCACATTTATTTTGGAATACTTTTTTATTTACAAGAAAGTTGCAAAAATTATATAGAGAGTTCCAATATACACTTCACCCACTTTCCCTACTGTTAATGTTATACATCAGTAAAAACTAAAAAATTCCTAGCTCGTCTTTTAAAAACAGCTTTATTGTGATATAATTCATGTGCTATACAATTCCTATATTTGAGGTGTACAATTCAATGGTTATTGGTATATTCACAAAGTTGTGCAATCAACACCACCATCAATTTCAGAAAATTTCATAATCACAAAAAGAAACTCCATACCCATTAGCAGTCACTCCCCATTTCCCCCAACAACTTCCCAGCCCTAAGCAACCACTAATCTACTTTCTATCTCTATAGATTTGCTCATTCTGGACATTTCATATAAATAGAATCATAAAACATAGTCTTTATGATTGACTTCTTTCACTTGGAATAATGTTATTGAGGTTCATCCATGTTATAGCGTGTATCAGTACTCCATTCTTTTTTTACCACCAAATAATATTCCATTGTACGGAATTTCGTTTATCCATTTATTAGTTGATGAACATTTGGGTTGTTTCTATTCTTAGCCTATTATGAGTAGTGTTACTATGAAAATTCATGTACAAGTTTTTATGTGAATACGTTTTCATTTATTTTGGGTATATACCTAAGAGTAGAATTGGTGGATAATATAACTCAATGTTTAACGTTCTGAGGAATTATCAAATTATTTTTTAAAACAACTGCATCATTTTACATTCCCATCAGCAAGATGTGAGGATTCCAATTTCTCCTCATTTTTGTAAACTTATTATTTATATTTTTATTTATAGCTATCCTAGTGGGTGTGCAATGGTATTTCATTGTGGTTTTAATTTGCTAGTTGTTTTTAGAAAAATGTTTATTAAAATCGTTTTCTCATCTTTAAATTGGATTATGTGTCCTTTTCTTTTTAAAGTTTGGCACCTGAGCTAATATCTGTTGCCAATCTTTTTTTCCCTTTTCTTCTTCTTCTCCCCAAAGCCCCCCCGTACATAGTTGTGTATTCTAGTTGTAGGTCCTCTGGTTGTGCTATGTGGGGTGTTGCCTCAGCATGGCCTGACGAGTGGTGCCATGTCTGTGCCTGGGATCCCAAGTGGTGAAACCCTGGGCTGCCAAAGCAGAGTGTGCGAACTTAACCACTTGGCCATGGGGTTGGCCCCTTAAATTGGATTATTTGTCTTTTTATTGTTGAGTTGTAAGTGTTCTATATAGTCTATATATTTAAATTCCTTATCAGCTATATGATTTGCAAATATTTCTTCCATCTGTGGGTCATATCTTCACTTTTGCGATGATGTCTTTTGAGGAACAAAAGTTTTAAGTTTTATGTCCACTTATTTATTTTTCTTTTTTCCTTGTATTTTTGGTTTCATATCTAAGAAGCTGTTGCTTAATCCAAAGTCATGAAAATTGACTCCAATGTTTTCTTCTAAAGGTTTTATAGTTTTAACACTTGTATTTAGATCCACGATCCATTTTAAGCTAATTTTTGTGTATGGTCTGAGTAAGCAGTCCAACTTCATTCTGTTGCCTATGGATATTTAGTTGTCCCAACACCATCTGTTGAAAAGACTTTTTTCCTCCATTGAATTGCCTTGGCTTCTAATTGGTTTTTGACATTCTAAGTGCTTTCTTCCCATCTATTTTTCTGTTAATTTTGTTTGTGATGTCACTTCTGAATAGAAATACTTAATATTTATGCAACCAAAACCATCAATACTCTACCTTATGATATTGTTTTGCTTAAGAAATTCTTCCCAATTCTAAGATTACAAAAATATTTTTTTATAATTTTATTTCTTATATTTACAGTTTTAGTTTTCACAGTTAGGTCTTTAATCTATCTACAATATGTGGTATAAAGTGTATATCCAACATTATTTTCTCCGTATGGCAAGGCAGCTACGAAACAATCCATCATTTCACCACTGGGAGGTATGACATCTCTTGTTTAAATTTCTAATCAAAGGCTGGGGAAATTTAGAAAGTTGTGCCAACTTAGAATAACAGAGCACATAGATTTTTCAGGACAAAGTAGATGAGCAAAGTCTTACAGTGGTGCATCCTTGAGAAAGTTTTCTTGTAAATAGTTCTTGGCTAAGGGAAATAGTTTAGATCAAAGGTAGTTTGGATATTGGTGTTCCTTTTCTTGAATTACCAAGTAATTCCGTAATGATTGAAGTAATAATTCACCCAATATTATTGAAGGTATCCCTCAAAGTCTATAGTTCATGACCTTTAAAGGAATATAGAGTAGTCCCAGGTATTTTATTATGATTTCTTTTCCACAGATTTCCCTTGCTGTGCACTCGACAGGCCACACTGATGTTATGTCACTCACTCAGCAAGGTAATTACAATCCAAGAGGGAACTTAAAAGTGCACCCATGTGTCTTCAGTATATTCTTGGAACCATTATAGTCTATCTTTTTAAGTCATTAAAAAATTAAGATAACATATTATGGTCCATTAGATGATATCTTTAGATCTGGTTTAGTCTTCTGTTTATAGTTGACCATCCTTCAAAATAAAAACTATAACAAAAATACAATCTTAAAATCCTTAAAATTTAGCAATAAGAAATACTTTCAAGTGACAACTAATTTTGATAGCAAAATATTTCTTGCATCTACATGCAACTGTTTCAAGTGTAGATCACATAGCAGCTTTAAACAAGTGAATTAAAAGGAGAAAGAATTCACTTGTTTAACTTGTTAAATTTATGAGACAAGAAAAACTTTCCAGAAATGAGGGCCATGAATAAATTTTGCTTAAGATAAAATGTACTAATTCCCAAATCTCCAAGTTTGATGACTCTAATGTACACTCTCATACAAAATTTTATTTTGGAAAAGCTGTCTAATGAATATTTTCATTAGAATAAAGAATAAGAAAACAGCCAGCATGATTCAACTCCTTAGAGATTTATTCTTATAAATTTTTCACTTTAAAAGTCCACAGTTGTGTAAGACTTTCTGGTATATGATACCTCATTTGTGGCTTTTCTCCTTGTAACTTTTAGATAGTTCCTTAGGAGTAGTGCTATGTGTAGTTTCATTTATTATTTTTAAATGATACCATTTTTCACTACTGAAGAGTCAGGCCAATGAGAATGTACCCCACGAGAGCTAAGTGAATGGTTTATTTATGGATGAATTCTATGAATTTTAAGACAGAAAAACGGCTGATTAATTGACTAAGAGCTCCGAAACCCAAATATGTGTATAAAATAAAAGGGTCTTCGCAATGATCCAGCATGAACAGTTCCCAAGTGTACATGTCTCAAAGTTATCTACGCTAACGGGACAAAATACTTTGCCTATCTATAAGAAACTCATTGAAGACAAAAATAGAAACTTTTATTATATACATACATTATGTGTTAACTTGAATTTGGCATGAGTTTGAGGCAAATCAAGAAAAAATAAGTAATATTGGGAAAAAAGGAGTAAAGTAAAGTGAATCAGAGGATATGAATGTGAGGAATATTAGGGATTTTCAGTCTTAAAAAGCAAAAGTTACTATTGGCCTGATTGAAATCTATACAGTGTGAATATTATCAGTAAAAGTCATGGATATATTCACCAAATTTCCTATTATTAGGATTAAGAACATCTCTTGGAAACTGAATCATAAAAATTTAAGACAATGTTTGAAAAAACTATTTACACAGCAGCAATAAAGATATGATATGCAACACTCCAAGGAGTCATATAGTTAGTTAATAGAAAATAATTAAATATAGTTTAAAGATGTTAGAAAAGGTGCCAGTGGGAATAAAGTAATCTAGCCATTTTGCCGGCATGACTTTCTTGGGCCCTCCACCACTTGCACAAAGTTCGCATTTGTGTGTGATGGTAATAGGAAGAATCTCAGGCATGAAGGACTTGGTAAGTAAATTACTTCTTAAAAATACTATTCAAAGGGATATTTTAAGTGACTGAGGGATATTTCAAGATGAAAAACTCAGTAATGGGAAAACTGTGCTGTTCAAAAGAAAAAACTGTCAATGAATATTAAAACCATGAAACAATAGTATTAAGACTAAGAATCTCATAAAGATGATTATAAAACAGAATGGAAGTCCTAAATATTACTTTAAAGAGATGAAGTATAAGGTAAAAAAATAATAAGGAACCAGATGACATAAATCCCAGATAATGCCAAAAATCATCAAAGATTGAGAAAGTGGGATGAAAAAATAAATTATACCAATGTTGTTAATGTCATTAATCATTAAGAGGGAGAGCTAATAGATATTGCTAACTCTTTAAAATAATGATTAGAACAAAATAACTTAAAATATGGCTTAGAAGATAAAAAGATTGAGTATAAAAGTCAATGGTAACACAATTTATACACTACACAATAAAAAAATAAAAAGCATTTTTATAACATCAGAAAGCATTATGATAGAAATAAGATAAACATATCAGTTATTGTAATAAGATGAATGGGTTGAAAGCTATCACAAGAAATTCAACTATGTTTTTCCTGTAAGAGCCTTCCTTTAAACAAAATGACTGAATAGACAAACAAAAAGAAAGTAGCAGTTGTAATATCAAAAAAGTAGAATTCAAAGCAGAAAGTAATGGGAAAAGTGAGTTAGTGCTTAATGATAAAGGGTAAAATGCACAATGAATATATGTCATGAATCATTGTGTGCAAAAATGAATGTATGAAGTATAATTCTTTTAGAAATATGTGAGATTGATGGGAGCATAATAGTTTTGGAGAATTTTCAAAAGTTAGTCATAAATAACCATAAGAAAAATTTCATCTAATTCCCCAGTGCCGAAAATTTGAAGGCATATTTCTGTAACAAAGCAATATAACTACATAATTTAAAAAATCCCATTAAAATCAATTAGAAATTTAAAAACCAAAATACTTTAATAAATCTACTACCAAAGAGGAAATCAGAATTATAATTATGGAATATAATAAAACCATAGTAAGACTACAAATTATAAAAACTTATGAGATATAGTTAAAGCCGTACTCAGAGTCAAATTTTCAGCTTCACATGCTTAAAATTTTTTTCCAGCTTTATTGAGATATGATTGACAAATAAAAAATCATACATATTTAAGGTGTACAACGTAGCGTTTTGATATAAGTATACCTTGTGTAATGATTACCATATTAAAGCTAATTAGCACATTCATCACTTCACAACATGCTTTCCTTATTGGTTGAGAAAAGGTAAAAATTGAACAAAATATTGTAATTCAAGATGTTTGAAAAATAAAAATAAAATAAAACTAAGGAACTTGAGGTAAAGAAACATGTAAAGACAAAAACAAATGCAATGCGTTAGAAAAAAGAAAAATACTTGAATTGAAAGGTCATTCTTTTAAATGAAAAGATTTAACTAGACAAACCTCTAAAACAGCATTTCTGAAAGAGTAATTTGAAAAGATGAGTTCCTTGTTAGATAAGTTTTGCAAATGCTACATCCAAATTCACAGGGTAAATCAACATGTGAAAGAAACTTGGTAGTTAAAACCTAGTCTGACTTGTTTAATTCTCCATCCTCCCACCCCTTTCTGACTGTAGATCTTTTCTCTGTTTTTTATATCTGACTTATTAATATTCCACGGAAGCTATTTTGGGAAATAATTCTCTGCATAGACAAATCAAGTAGGAGGGAAAAAACACATAAGTAAAGATTATAAACTTGAAAAAAATCTATAGCTTTTGTTAAGATTAAAAAAATGCTACTCTATGAAATAGCATGTATGACTTTGTCTTAAAACCTGATGCACATACATTTGAAAATCATGATGAAATGGGCTGTTTTTAAAGAAAGAAAATAGTACTTGAGTTGATTAATGAAAAAGTCTTGTGAACCTGCCAGTAATCATGGAAGAAAATGAACATATGTTGTGAAAATATTAACTCCAAAATAAGCACAAGTCTGGTTTCACAAGTAGTTCAGTTAAACTTTCAAGGAAGAGATATTGCTATGCTATATAAAGTATTCTCTACAACAGAAAAAGAAAAACAAAGGAAGAAGAAAAAAAGATAGTCTCTTTTTTAAAAAAACAATTTAACGCTGGTAGCAAAGTCTGACAGAAAAATAAATTTCTAGACCAGCCAGTCTCACATGAATACGGAATCAGAAATTTAAATAACAGTAGCATTTTTGAAAAGAGTACACTAATGCTGGGATATTAATAGGAGGTCTATGAAAGAGTTCCAAGGACATAGAAGTTGTGGAAACACAAAGTTAGAGAATATTACATTGTAATGTAAAACTATTGATAATTGATAATTTTAAAATACATTGTGAACCTTAAAGTGAAGGATGTAGTTTGCATCGTATATGCCTACTGGACTGTGTAATTTGTTTGGATGAAGACTCTGCAGGAGCAATGATCCATGGGATATGAGTGTTGGAAGTGCTGTACTAGAGGCATTACCATTAATGACAGGACTGAGGCAAGAATGACCACAAATACCATTTACAAAATATATGTTCTGGAAGATTAATAAATGTAAGTAAAAGGGGGGAAAAGGTGTAACTATTCCAGAGACTCACGTCTTCCTGCTTCTAAAGTGTATGTTCATAAACACTGTGCTTAATCACTGAGTGATAAGGAATCAACAGCTTTTCTTCATTATAATCATCATTGTCGTTATCATCAACAAAATATAACACACAATTCTATACCTTGCTAGAAAACAAGTGAATCAATTTAGTAACTATTAGAAGTAATAACAGAGTTCAATAGACTGCACAATTATAAAATGAATAGAAAAAAGAAAAATATCTTCCGTAAATCATAAACAACAAATTAAATACAATAGGAAAAAAACCCATACATAATAGCACCAAAAAAATAAACAACCTGGAATAAAGTTAATAAGTATTCAGGAACTATATGAATAAGACTTCAAATTTTCACTAAGGAACATAGAAAACAACTGAATAAATGCACAGTCAGATTCAAAATTTTATAGATGTCAATTTCTCCCAAGTTAATACATACATTTAATGTTGCGCCAATCGATATCACATTGGAATTAATTTTGGAAGGTGACAAAGAGTTTTAAATTGAATGTGGAAAAATAATACAGTACTGGAAGTCCTAGACAGAGCAATTAGGGAAGAAAAATAAATAGAAGTCATCTAAGTCAGAATGGGAGAGGTAAAATTGTCTCTATTTGCACATGCTATGATATTGTATAAAGAAAGCCCTAAAGACTCCACCAAAAATCTGTTAGAACTAATAAACGACTTCAGTAATTTTGCAGTACACAAAATCAATCAATATACAAAAATCAGTTGCATTTTATATACCAACAATGAGCTATCAGAAAGTCTTACTATATGACTCAACAATCACACTCCTAGGTGTTTATCCAATTGATTTGCAAACATATCTACACAAAAACCTGCACATGAATGGGTACAGTTTTACACAGCAGTTTTATTTATAAATGCCCCAAACTGAAAGCAACCAAGATATCTGTTAAATCGGTGATTGGGTAAACAAACTGTGGTACATCCACACAATGGGAAATGATTCAGAGATGAAAAGGTATGAACAATCAAGCCTCACAATAGGTAAAGCATGGATTTTTTTAGGGTGGCGAAACTATTTTGCATGATATTGGTGCATATATGACACTATACATTTGTCAAAGTCCGCAGAACTTTATAGTACAAAGAATGACCTGGAACATATGCAAATTAAAAAAAAATTAAGAGGTCAGGCAATCCCAGAATGAAATGCAGAATGTGACAAAAGAATCTAATCATATAACAAATATATGTAATAACTTCACTGACAGGGATTGGAGAAGGGGACTGATTTATATATGAGTGATCTCCAATTTATCATTGTTTGATTTAAGACTTTTTGACTATATGATGGTACGAAAATGATATGTATTCAGTAGAAACTGTCCTTTGAATTTTGATGTTTTCCCGGGCTAGTGATATGCCCTATGATGCTCCAGTGATGCTGGGCAGGGGCAGTGAGCTGCCGCTCCCAGTCAGCCATGCCATCAGGAGGGTGAACAACCGATACATTTACAACCATTCTGTCCCCAGACAGCCATTCTGCTTTCACTTTCAGTCCAGTAGTCAATAAACTACATGAGATATTCAACACTTTCTTATAAAATAGGCTTTGTGTTAGAGGATTTTGCCCAACTGTAGGCTAATGTAAGTGTCCTGAGCACGTTTAAGGTAGGCTAGGCTAGACTACGGTGTTCGCTAGGGTAGCTGTATTAAATGCACTTTTGACTTACCATATTTTCAACTTAGAATAGGTTTATCCAGATGCAACTCTATCGTCAGTCAAGAAGATCTATATATAACTTACAACAGATCTTGAGTTAAGGAAATTTTATAATGATTAACAAGCTTTTGTTGCTCTATAATAAAACACAAATGCCCAGATTTTTTATAAAGCGGAATACATAAACATCTGTCCAATAAAGAATAAAAACGAATTGCTAATTAACTTACTTAAAGCAACTTAAAACTGCATGTAGAAAAAGAAGTGAAAGTTAAAACTACAAAACACCATCCTCCCTTCCCTTTCAAATTGATGAAGAGCGAGAATGTCCCGTACTCAAGAAATCGAACGCTCACCTTGAAACAGTTTTCTGACTATTTTGTTCTCTATCCTTTCTTCAGCTAGGAACAAGTAATTCAGTACATTTAAGAGAGGGCAATTTATCTTAAATTGTTGCTGAGGGTCAGTCAGAAAAGTAATGCTATCCACAGGATGCAGAAGTGAATTGAGAAGCAAATACAAAACTAACCTCTCTCTTGTCTCTTCTGTTAAATTAGGTCCAATGTATGTTCACTTCTTTCTTTGGGTGGCTCTGAATATTTCGAAACTCAGACTCACCTATATTTAAATGCAAGTTCTAAATTGCATCTCCCCCAAAATTAAATTATGCTTACAATTTCTTTTTCATTTTTTCCACTGTAAGTCTCCATCAGGGCAAATAATCATAAGAAGAATGAATATTTCTTTTTAACTAGGTTGAGGTTTTGTTAAATGGCTTGACTTTAAATGTATTCTTGTTTTTTTCTTAAATGAAGGGAAAAGATGATGATCTTTCACTCAAAGATCTAAAAGTCCAGGGGCTGACCTGGTGGCGCAGCCGTTAAATTCGCACGTTCTGTTTCCGTGGCTTGGGGTTCACCGGTTCGGATCCCAGGTGTGGACGTATGCATAACCTGTCCAGCCATGCTGTGGCAGGCATCCCACATATAAAGTAGAGGAAGATGGGCACAGATGTTAGCTCAGAGCCAGTCTTCCTCAGCAAAAAGAGGAGGATTGATGGCAGAGGTTAGCGCAGGGCTAATCTTCCTCAAAAGAAAAAAAAAAAAGGTATAAAAGTCCAATGATCTGAGAGAAAACTGAGACGGATTTTTCTCATTAATATTAAAGAAAAGAAAAAACTATCAGTGTAATGACACACTACACTCTGAACTGGACTTCTCAGGGGCATGACTAATTGTCTGTTGGGGCAATAAAAATAAGGTTAGAGAAAATTTAAAGAGGACGAGGGTTTTGGAAGTGAAGCAAAACAAAATAAGACACAGCATTGTACAGACTTATCTAAATTGGCCCAGTGGGAAGGAAGAATCTGGAAGAAGATCTTAAATAATTATTATTATTTACCACCTGAATCAAGAAATAACACTTAAACTCAGATTTTTGTCATCAGCACTTTTCTATTTGTGTATATATTCACTAGCACTTAGACATAAAATTTTATTCTTTTTATTTGCTCTCAAATGCCTTAATTTCTATCCTGTTTACCCGTTAATTCTGTCATAGTCTATAATATTCATCTCGCCCCATGTAGATCAATGGTGGATCTGCACCTTGGGTAATATTGAATTTCCTGGGTTATCTTAGTCTGAAGAAACAACTTGCAAACATTGTGAAAGCAAGAGGAATCCACGTGTGTTTTAAGTCAGATTAAACATATTTTTATTGGATTGCTGCTTATTATAGTTTTCAAAATTGATTTTGTAAGTGCTTTCAGACTATACAAAGTAAGTCCTGTAAGAACACTTATATGGAATGTCATGCAAGTATATTTATAACACCAGATTGTCAAGACATTATCAACTCACAATATTAAAACGGAAAAGCTCAGAATTTCACTTGCTTCCAGTTTTAATATTGCATTTAGGCTATAAAATAGAATAATTAAATTACCAACTAAATATGCAGACACACAACAGTGTCCCCCTGGAAATCATAGTTATTAAAGCCACACATTGCTCACCAGAGTGTCACAATTTTGCAGCTGCGCACAAATTGGGACTGTGCGACTCACATCCAGGATGAGTAGATTCTTTGAGACAACCATCCACAATGCCCCTTAATTCCCCACCCTCATGGAGCTTTCACTCTGGCGGTGGGAGACACGTGATCAGTCAATCAATAATTAAAATATACGGCACATCGGGGAAGGATAAGTACTTGGAGGAAGATGAATCAAGGTAGACAGACAGTGATCATTATCCCCAATCACGTCCAATTGCCTTCCATGACTCAGTCCAGAACGTAAAACTCTTTCCTATTTTTGATCAACTTGACAGCTTTTCCCGGATACTATGTTTAGAAATGAATGTGTAGGACCATTTTTGAAGCAAAAATTCCGTCTTGTATACCATCAAAGAGGTGTAATAGATAAAGTACATTTTTGCAACTGGTGGGAAGGTAGATCAAATGAATCACCATGCAGTTCCTTTGACAAAGTGCTTTTAGCTACTGAAGGTGAATGACTTGGGAGGTGACTTGCTGAAGCAGAGGCTGGCTAAATGCCTTGCCCATCTGCTTTATCCTTCCAGAAAATATAGAGTAGAAGAAAAGTTTGTTTTCTCATTTAGCAATTAGTGCTCTGAGGTCATTAATAAGGGTATGAACTATAATTTCCATCATATTTCTAGTCTGCACTAATTATGTCATTTGAATGGAAATGTTTCTGTGTATAGCAGGAGTGGTGTAAAAGGTAATGGCTTTGGTTTCAGCTTGATTTGATGATTCTACATAGACGCAATACGAACTTTTGCAGTTATTCGTAATGTAACAAAAGTCCCCCTAGTCTCATAATATGCATAAATCAGCAGATAGAAAAATTATCTATCTAAGCAGATGCTTCTCTTTCTAGTCTATATGACAAACAAACCAAAACCTGTAGGATTCATATGTGCCATGTGTTTGAAATATGTGAAGATTCTAAGGTACACTGTAACTTACCCTTCCCTTTATTAAATTAAAATTAATTAAAAAATCAAATAACCTTACTAAAGGACCACTTTCAGCTTTGACGACTCTGGTCATTTCATATCCTTTTCTCATTTGGTGAAGTGACTAAGTGGATTTGATTCTTCTTTTGTATATTTGTGCTTTCCTGTTTTTCCCCACATAGTTTGAGTTCTTCTTAATTATACTTGAATTACAACTAAATCCTTTTGGCTGAAACTTCCCTGAAAGCAGTCTCCGTTTTATTCCAGCCTCTGTAGAAGTGAGATCACTTTTGAAAAATACCATTTTTGTCTTGGGACCCTTTTCTCTAATACCTAGAAAGGTTTATTGGTGCTCAGAATAGCAAATCTACTACAATGTCTATTGTCTAACATTCTTGCCCTCCCTGTCAGAACGTTACTGCCACAATCACATAATATGAGCATATACTCCAGTCTGGCCAGTGAGCGGAATAATCATGCCTCTCTAATTTTTAGCTGTGTGACTTCTTTTTTTAAGATGCTCATGTTTCTCAGAATATTTTTTCCTTTTCTTCATTCTATCTACTTTCTACCCATATTCCAAGACCTTAGATTTCATTCACTGTGTGGCGTGGACACAATGCGGTGACACCCAAGCCCTCTGTAGCTGACCAGAAGAATGTCAGCCAAACCCTGAGAAAGAATCCACATTGAACCAGAACAGAGACAATTCCTAAGGCTAAATGGTTTTTCCAGTTCTTTGATGAAGGAAGTAGAAATCCCTAAGAAAATTCCATTTTATGTCATCTGTAATTTGTCATACGTAGGTATGCCTAAGTTAATTGTCTAGAAATAAGTATGTAGTTCTTATTCCAGAGTGTAGATTCAGATTCAGCCATTTTCAGATGGTTCTTTGGTTTTCTTCATAAAGCCATCAATTAAAAAACCCTTCTCGGTATTTTTATACATAAATATCTGGATTGCGTAGATTTTGCCTGGCTATTGTAAGTAAGATTCAGGTGTCTAGTGGGGTGAGCAGTAACACTAGCAACACTAGCAAAATGCTGCATTAACAAGATATTTCAGTCTGGATTTGCTATAGATTAAAACTGAACACAGTGGTGATGGCCTATAAGCAAAGGATCATGGATACAAAAGTGTGCTGTTAACCAAGAAAGTAACTTAGGTACCTAAGAGCTGGAGCTAACAGGACGGAATCAATCTCTCTCCCTCTCCTCTTTCTCTTTCTTTCTGGCTCTTCCTCTTGCTCTCTCTCTCTGCCTCTCACTTTGATGTACATTTCCACTACGTGTTTGATAAGCATGACTTTAGATCTGTGAAAGACAACTCATAATATCATATTATTTCATTATAGTAATATTGTGGCACTACATATACATCACACTAATAAAATGAATACTAATAACCTGAAATTTGACTTGAAATTCAAGACACAATGGAATAGCTCAGAAGCAATTCAAAACAATGACTGTAACTTCTTCTTTCTTCTTTCCCCATATGCTATTATTTTTGGTAAGTGGAATCCATATTCCCACACAAACTAGAATTGCTAAACTCTTCATAGCATCCCCATGGTTTTGCTTCTTATTACGATGCCTTCACTGATTTCATCATAGTTCAAGCATAATAACGAATCACCATTTGTCCTCAGGAGCATGAACCGTCTGAGGCTATTTCTACATGCACAGCAGCCTCACTCTGAAATAACTGTTCTAAGTCTGTCGGTCTACCCACCAGCTTTCTGCCAGCAGTACAACTGCCATATATAAACTCTCCCTATGCTGGATAATTACCACGAAGCATCCAATTCTTTTCCTAATAAACTTTAAATTCCATAATTCCATTAATATGTTACCCCCAAAAAGTGTTTTCTGCTTCTGCAATATGCTCAGCCTTGGGCAATATTTTGCAGAAGGTTATCTTGAATGCCACTCATCTACAATCCATGAATGTTTTTTCTAATTTAATGAAGTACTGTACATCTGCATCAATTAGGGCTTTTTCCGTTGCATAGAACAGAAACTTCCAGATAGTAAAGGCTGAAACCCAAGAACTTACTCTCCACATAAAAGAAGTCCAGAGATAGGCAGGCCAGAGGTCCTATGGCGACTCTATATTTTTATGCATGACCCTTAGCACGTGGTTTGTGTACTGAAGTCTACTCCTGGACCAAGATGGCTGGCTGTGGGAGTATTTCAGGCAGCAAGAAAGAGAAAGGGAATAGGAGCCTAAAGAGGTGTATCTCCCAGCTGAGTCAGCCTTCCTGGCATTCCTATGCATTATGACATTCTTAACGCATTACTTCTACTTGTTTCTTTTTTTGTTTTTCTAAGTACTAGCTTTTTTTTTTTTTTCAAAGATTGGCACCTGCGCTAACATATGTTGGCAATCTTTTCTTTTTCTTTCTTCTTCCTCTCCCCAAAGCCCCTCAGTACATAGCTGTATATTCTGGTTGTGAGTGCCTCTGGTTGTGCTATGTAGGACACCGCCTCACCATGCATGACCTGATGAGCGGTGCCATGTCTGCTCCCAGGATCTGAACCAGTGAAATTCTGGGCCACAGAAGCAGGTGGGAACTTAACCACTGGCTGTGGGGCTGGCCCCCACCACTTGTTTCTTAACAGCAAGGGAGAATAGGAAATGTATCTTTGAGTGTGTGCATTGCCACTGTAAAGATAATGAGGATTCTATTATCAAAAGAGAGGAGAACAGATACAGAATAGGGAACTATTAATTTCTCCCATAGCACTTTTACCCTTTCAGGTAAAGCAGGTTCCTGCTTGTTGAGTCCTTTGACTGCATATTATGATGGAAAGATCACAGCCTTTGGAGTCAGCAGATATTGCTTCAAGTCTTGGACCTGCCCCTTACAAGGTATGTCACTGCCGGCGTGTCATTTTCTCTGAATTTCTTATCTTTACGATGGAGATTCTAATAATACATCTTTCACGAGATTATAATGAAAGACATGATAGTATGGATAATGATGCTTTACAAATAGTTCACTTTATACTGGTTATAATGAAGTTATGGTCTTTTATGTGTGAGTTGGGAAGTATTTGCATTAGCCAAGAGGATTAGGAGAGAAAAACATCAATAAAATTATTTTGTAATCCTGTGGTTTTTAAGGTTGTTTATGCTTATCCCAGAGAAAGTAGGAAGCAAGTATTAAGACTTTGATCTCTATTAAAAGAAAATGAAAACTTATCTAGAGTAGAGAGCAACAAGAGGATGGATGCCACAGAAGAGGTGCTGGTTTTCCAGAGTAGGGGGGGAGGCCAGGTGCCTGAACATAAACTATCCCCTCTTCACAACCTTGTGTGAGGCCAGTGCTAATGAATAAGCTTTCATATATGAATAAGTTTTCACGTATAGCTCTTATAATAGAGACTGTTGATTATATCCCCAACATTAATTTCCATTATTTATTTTTCCTGAAAACCTTGATTTTATTCCACTACTGACTCTTGTCCACAAACTGAACGATAATATTCGTTATAGCAATATGGAAATTTATTTATATTTCTCATCAAGAAATTACATTTGCCAAATATTTCTCCCATCTATTTTTCTCTAAATAAGGTATGTGGTTAAGTAAGGAACTTTTCTAGTACAATTGGTATGATAAAATGATTAGTTACCAAACAATGCTTTATTTTCCCAAGAGGAAATACTAAAAGCTAATATCTGTGGATATAATTCATTTGATTTAATTTACAGGACTGAAGTTCAGAGAAATATATACTTTTGAAATGGAAAAAATGTTATTTTCTTGAAAATTTTCTTTCAGAATCTTCCTTCTGAGTTTCTTCAATAAGTAGCCATATTACATTGACTTAAGTGATCTTTTATATCTTTTTCCTAAAATGTCTCCTGTAACAGACAAAATGTTAAGAGCTTTAACATATAAATCTTATAGAAATCGATAATGTAAATACCAAGGACCTAAATAGATAAAAGGATGAACAACATAGGCAGAAAATTCTCTGGCAAAGGTAAAAAGTGTTTCAAGAAGGAAATATACCAAATTCTGCTGAGAAGTCAAGTGAGATGTGGAGTAAAAACAGCCATTGGCACTAGAAACGGGGACACTGTTACTCTTTTGGATGAGAGCAATTTTGGTGGAGTTATGAGGCAGAAGCCGGCCTGAGATAGACTAAGGACCAAGTGGTAGGTGAGGAAACGAAGACCAGGAAGATAGACAATGCTTCTAAAAAGCCTGTGAAGGTGAAAGAAGAGAAGCATCAACACGTGAGCGATTGCCTAATGAGCATATTTTCCAGAACATGCCCCATCGTTAAGAGATACATGACTGTATTATTACTTATATAGTCATAAACAAGCAACTCATATGTCTCAGGAGTAATCAATGTAATAATGTATGTATCAATGTAATAATATTCATATCTAAATATATTTCTCAAAAATGTTTGAACATTAAGATAAAGAAAAAAGAAACCTGGAAATGTACAGGTAAAGTAAATAAATTCCATACCAAGGAATACAATTCTGACCAGATTCAGATTTCCAGTCTGCAAAGTAAAGCTGCACATTTGAATGGGAAACATTATATTCCAAAGATTTTCCCAGCCAAGTTTTCTTTTTATGTGTAGTGGTAACAGAAAGACATTCTCAAATATACAAGAGCTTAAGAAAACAGTATCCTTATACTCTTGGGGGAAACAAACCAGTAACTTATAAAGGAATAAGAAATTAGCATCAGACATCTCATCAGCAAAATTGAATTGCAGCAGATAATTCAGCACTGCATTCAAAGTTCTGAGGGAAAATGATTTTATGCCTTGAATTCCATACTCAGGCGAACTATCAACCAAATATGAGGGCAAGGACTCATAAAATTGACATCAATACAAGAAAGAAAAAAAAACATGTAAGAAAGAGAGGAACTAACACAAGAAACCAGAGGTAACCAAATTTCAATTCAAGAAAGCAATAAGTCAAAATAAAAATAAGCCAAAGCATAGATTAGATGTCCATGGGGAGTTGGTACAGTAAAAAGCTAAGGTAAGGAGAATTTCCAGAAAGCCAACAAAAAAGTGGTTCAGAGAGAACCATTAAAATGACGAATTAAAAAAAATGTTCTTTGGCTTTTTCATTCAGAAATTTGCTGATCATTTTATATTTTGGTAATTTGAGCAAACACGTGTAAGTAGGGGAACAGGTTGTAGATTGCGAATTGCTGTATGTCTTGTACTTAAACCCACCAACTTGTTCACCAATCTCTATGACCCTTTCCAGGACTTAAAAAAAAAAAAGTTAAAATGGGATTCACTTATTACTAAAGAATATGTTTGCTTTCTGAAATAATTTAACTAAGTTCTATAAGAATAACAATATCTCTAAGTTCTGATTTCTTGAAATTTCAATTTCAGATGCCTTGAAATTATGCTCCCTGAGTGTAGCAAGCATATTTATAAAATATTCTGTTCCTAATAAAAAGATGTTTGGTTTCAACTTCCTGAGAGGCTAAATTTAGCAACGTCTCTGTATTCCTAAGTAAATCAGAGGCACAGAAAGGCCAGGGGAGAGCCAGAGCACTCATTAAAACTTTGAGATTATGAATATTTCACCTTTCGATTTATGGTTCTAATATATATAGCAAATGTTGCCAAAAGCAGTGTTTATGAGCATGCATCCTGTGACATCTATTCACTACAGACAGGGTGAAACTTCCAAACAGAGAAATTGGGACTTGCAATATTTGGCCATGACAAAAGAACAACACTTTAAAACTTGAACATGTGCATACATGTGCATGCAGGTGCACACAACACATATGCACTTAAAGAATCAATGCTATTTTGTATCTCAGTTGACTCTTCCTAATAATGTTAGAACCTGCCAATCAGATTGAAAAATCGTTAACTTAATGTTGTATCTTTCTTTTCAGCAACAAATAGAGTGGCATGTTTTCATAATGACTTTCGTTTCTGATTTACTAAGAGACACTTGTGGTTTGAGAAAAGTACAATTTTTTAAAAATTTTAACTTCACAAGATTGAATCTCATTTGGAACTCCTGTATGTCTAAAAAGGAAATGACGATTCAAGTAGGAGGTATAGAGAAGTTAAAAAGTTAAGCAGAAAACAAGCATGATATTTAGGTATCCTTCAAATTGTAAGACTTTGCTGTATTATGCAGTTCACATGAAGCGATTTATACAAAGCAACCTAATTCCATGCTTTCCGTTCTCCTCTGATGTTGGCTATTGGCTGTCCTATGAAGAGAGTTCATAAAGCAGATCCATTCATAAAGCTTCCTCTCTCTACCTTTCTGTTGTCCTTCATCAGAGCTCCCGCATCGATTAAACACACATACATACGTACACACACACACACACACACACACACGGAGGAATCAAAAGCAGTATAACCCAAAATGCTCCTCTATCCAACCCCATCGGGTCAGATTTTAACTTCATTAAATTGCTGTCATATGGTGGCTGCTGACATCCATCAGGCTTGGAGAGCTTCACTCATCAAGTATTCTCTAAGATTGTTAACAAGAACAGTAACTCTCATTAGGGGTTCCCCAAAAGCAGCTAATTAAGGGACAAAGGTTGCTCAGATTGTGACAATTACACCTGTAAGCTTCCCTGTAGAAACACCCAAATCCCTAACAAACCTATGTTTGGTTGCTTAGTACAAGAAATAAAGGGCTTGTCCATTAAAAAAAAGAGAGAGAAGCAGAAACTGTCAACCATTTGAAAAGCTTTACGAAAATGATCATCCAATTAGTGGCTATGATCAAATCAGGCATGAACTCTCTCTGGATGGCTCCATAATTTTCCTTCTTGCATGGTGTAATTTCATATAGCTCAAATGAACTCGTGAGAGGTAATTCAGCTCCAAACAGTTTTCTCATCACTGCTAATTATACTAATACATTGAAATGCCTCCTACAAAATACATGAGCCCTTTAAGCCACCTCATTAATGTGATATAATTTTTGCCAGAATATATATCAAACCTATTATCACCACAGGTTTTCTTTAGCATTCTTTTTCAAAATGTCTATCAAAAGCTTAAAAAGTAGATTTCTTTGGGCTGGTCGTCCATAATTAACTGTTTCTTTGAACTACCGTTGTCTACTGTAGGATATTTCGACAGCGCTAGCAGTCTTCACGATGCTATCCCCCAGACCCACCAGTATCTTTTTTCCTCTCCAAGTATTTGATTCCTTAAATCTTTTTCCCGTTGTAGCTGATTCTTTAAATGGCAAATGGTGCATGCAATAATGTGCAAAAATGAGTTATACAAACTGAAAGCAGGGGTGTAAAAAGAAGCATCATCTGAAACTAAAATAAAGACAGATTTTATGGTATTTATGTCAGTTAATTTAACTGCTGGTAGGGGCTTTTGTTGAAACATGAGTTAGTTCCAGTGTTTAACCTTGCAGTATTAATTTATGCTTTATGGCCTGAGTACTTTATCATTCCCTCCTTGGGAAGACAGTTATCTCATTAGCCAGAATTTAATGAAATGCAAGGATACACTTCTTAATTTCAAAGATTACTATAACACAAATCAGGTGTAAATCTCAGACTGACTGCCCCTTCCCTTGCCTGTTAAAAAAAAAGAGCGAGCACGAGAGAGGTTCATTTTGCAATCATATCACAGAAATTCATCTGGTGAAATACATTTCATCACAGCCATTCTAAAGGCATCTCTCATCTGTAAAAGTTGGTTTAACTTTGCATCTGGAAATATTGATGGCCCTTTAGCTACTATAAAGTTTCCAGGGTTGACAATTCATTATTCATCATCACAATTAAAAAATAAAATGTTGATGAAATTACCGGTTCCCTAGACTTACTCAACATGGGCGTGAACTCTTAACCACATTTTGACTAAACTCAATCTTATAGATAGGACCAATATATTTTGTTACGACTGGTTTTACCAAATTAGCAGACATTTTCATGAAGAAGGTAAACATGCCCAGAAATTTAGAATTATTAAATAAACAAGCACATACCTATCAGTTTAAAATATATGACATATCTGTTTTAAAGAAGCAGAATTATTTAGGTTATAAAATTTTCTGGAATGACATTTGCTTTCTAAGAGTTCTAAGACAACCGAACATTTAAATACTCTACCAACTGGTTGCTGATTCTGGCACAGATCCTCCAACTCTGTGTTTCTGGGCTTTTCCTCATGCTGTCTCCTTTGCTGAGATGCCTCTTCTGGCCTGTTAGGTCATCTATAGCACAATGCTGGGCCTATATCACCACCTGAATATCATATCATGATTAAATTTATTTGAGAACATTGCATGGTATTAGGTTCTTTTGGAAATGAATGAATGAATAAATGAATGTTTGGTATATGTGTATAGTGACTTTCATTAATTTGAACATACCTTTCTGAAACAATGAGACAATGGAGAATTTATGTATTATTTGGCTGTATAAACAATACAGAGTAAGGAGAATCTGACGAATGAGTGACTCCTTCTTGTTTGCTATATTAGTTGGGGGAAGAATACTTTCCAGAAACTAACCGCAACTTAAAATCATGCATTAGCTAACTATTTCTCTTGTGCGAGTGTGTGCGTGTGCATATTGTGTGGGTGTGTGCATGTATGTGTGAACATCAGCTCAAAACACAAGATTTATTATCATAGATGTAGGTTTTATTTCAAGGAAATGGCCAATAAAGTCTTGAATAGAGATGCATGACATTTGGCTAACCAGCTATAGAAATTCTTTTTCTATTGTTTTTATATACTTCCTTGTGCTAGAAATTTGAAAATAATAAAACATGATGTAGGGTGTTGTTAATGACACTTCCTTGATCCAGAACCAGATTCCTTGGAGAGGGAGCGTGCTACCTTGGCCAGAGTGTGGGATTTTGATTTAGAAAGATGTGTGTTCAAATTATGTCTACATGATGTTAGAGAAATTACTTAAATTTTCCTCATTTGTCAAACGAGATTAATAAAACCTAAAAACATCTTTTAAAAGAGGAAATTTTATTTTTTAGAACAGTTTTAGTTTTACAGAGAAATTACAAAGAGTGGACAGAGAGTTCTTATATATCCAGAACCCGATATCCCCTATTATTAGCAACTTACGTTAGTGTGTTTCATTTGCTACAATTAATGAACCAATACTGATATGTTATTATTAGCTAGAATCCATACTTCATTCAGATTTCCTTAGTTTTAATCAATGTCCTGCTTCTGTCCCAGGATCCCATCCAGGACACCACCACCACGTTACATCTGTCATCATGTCTCCTTAGGCTCCTTTTGACTGTGACAGTTTCCCAGACTTTCCTTGTTTTTGATGACCTTGACAAGTTTGAGATGTACTGCTCAGCTGGTTTGTAGGATGCCCCTCTATTGAAATTTGTCTGATGTTTTTCTCATAATTCTGGTTTTTCAGAAGGAAGACAACAGAGGTAAAGTGTCATTCTCATCATTTCATATCAAGGGTATATACTACCCACATGGCATCACTGTTGATGTTGACCTTGATCACCTGGCTAAGAAACTCACAACATTTTAAATAGGATTAAGCCAAGCTATATATGTGAAAGCATACCCAAACAGTGCCTGGAGCGTAGGAGGGGCTCAGTTAGTCTTTATTTCCTCTTTCCTCTTCCATCTCAACACTTGTATTAAGCTGCTATGATTTTTTGTTCAATTAATATATTTTGACTTTGTTGCAACGAAGCATATTACAATGAAGTTTTCAGAATGAATTAGGTCTCCATTTAAAGTAGAGTGCTTACTTCAAATGAGGTACTAAATAGACCTCAGAAGAGAGTCTTACCACAAAGGCAGTCCAAGGGCACTGATCTGGAGCATGACAACAATGCCCCAATATAATGTGATCAACCATCTCCTTTGAAAGTAGATGTCCTGGGGCCAGCCTGGTGGCACAGCACTTAGGTGTGCATGTTCCACTTCGGCAGCCCGGGGTTCGCCATTTCGGAGGGATCCTGGGTGCGGACGTGACACTGCGTGGCAAGCCATGTTGTGGTAGGAGTCCCACATATACAGTAGAGGAAGATGGGCATGGATGTTAGCTCAGGGCCAGTCTTCCTCAGCGAAAAGAGGAGGATTGGTGGCAGATGTTAGGTCAGGGCTAATCTTCCTCAAAAAATAAAAACGAAAAAAAAAAAGAAAGTGGATGTCACTCACGACAACATTGTGAACAGATGCCTCCTTCTTTGTTTCCACCCACCAGCGTCTCAAATATATAACCTACTGGACAAAAACACCAGGCAAAGAATTTAAATTTCTGGGTTCTCTTCTTAATTCTTTCAATGCATTTCTGCTTGCTGATAGAAAAAGTAACGTCTTTTTCGTGACTTAGCCTTACCATTTGTTTATAAACATATATTTGAGTAGCTACCATAAGCTGATTTTCACGTTTGTTGAGCCTGTTCTCTGACCACATAGACTGGGCTTACATACTTTGCCCTTTCCTTTCATAATCATCATCATGCACATTAATACTTATGTGATGTCATTTGTTCAGCTGGATCGTGAGTTGCTTGGAAGGAGGGACCAACATTGTTTATGATGTATTCCCAGTACCTAGCACGTGGCTGGCACACAGTAGTGCCACAATACTCTTTGAATAGATAAAGGAATTAAATTTAATTAATTAATTAATTATTGGAAATACTTTCATATTTATTTTTCATTTTATTTCTCAGAGCTGTAAGATCAGTAAGGAGGCTCATGGAAGTTGAACGATTTGCCCCAAGTTACACCAGTACGGCTTGGTGCTAGCACTTGATACGGCCTCTTTTGATTTTGTGCCAGTGTCTTTTTCACTAGAAAAAGATGTTTCTAATCAAGGCACTGTGCTAGGTATGTGGGGCATGTAAAGATATATAAGGACATCTACTTGCCAGGAGTCAGAGGATGAATGAGTGTATTTTGGATGCAGTAGGAAAAAAAGGTATTATGGAAGTATAAACTATTGTTAATACTGAGGGCTGGAAAGACATTATTGATTTTATAAGAACTAAATATATTGAAAGAAAAAAAGAGCCCTCAAGCAGCCTGTCTCAGAGGGTGTTAAGCTTAATGCATGAAAAGTGCTTGGAGATTTAGTTAGAACCCAGGCCTAGCTTATGAGCCAGGAGCTGACTGCCTCTCCATGTGCCTCCTTGGGTGAGCTCCTCCGATGTCTCTCAGCCCCAGTGCAGCTGGCTTTGAAAAAATTCCAGGAATTTAGTAATAAGGTAATAGGAAGGTGGAGAATTCATTGTGATTTATTTCACTTGGAGGATGTTAATCATGTTTAAATTTTTAAGTGAGTGTTTGGAATGACACATTCTGATGCTCATAGTGACTTACCTGAATAATAGTGATACAACCTTGATTCCACAGAGTTTCCCTTTTAAATTCTGATAGCTCTCATGCCTTCTTCTCTCAAAGGCATTACTCCACCGATTCCCGATAAAATTGGGCTAGTAGCTCCTTTTACCCCTTTTCTCAAGTTGGGTCTATCCTGAGCGCAGGTGACAGGCAGGGGCTGGCTCTTTAAACTGTATGTATTACATGTGAAATTACCAGATCAGCCTGGTTTGCAGACCGGACGTTGTTCTCTCTTCAGTATCTCCCAGTTCATTTTAGTTTTGCTGCTGCCTTTTGATCTGGCCAGTTACATAACGTGGCTATCTGTCTGTTAACTGTAGGGAGCACTTTCACTATCGACGTCTGAGGGGGTCACAGTTTGGAACTCATCGTATTAACTGGTTAAAGTCTCAGTACGTTGTATTTGAGGGTCTTCTTTAAAATTTGTAGTATGCTGTTTGCTATTCTGTTTATTAAATTTGGAAGTTTCAGAATGCATTTAAGGACCTAAATGAGAATGGAAAATAAGAGACAGTGTTTTTCATTCCACCCAAATGCATGATTAGATAGGCTTCGGTTATCAATAGGTCCTTTATTTGTTGGAAGGTTTAAAAAGGATGACAAAAAGGTTGTTAGGAAATGTTTTGCAAACAGACATAAAAATATATTTGATTTTTTAAAATTAAAAAAAGTCTTTTGGCACCTAGGAAGGTAGTACTTTGGTCTCAACTATGGTGAGTTATTCAGAAAAACCATTTCTTATGAAATTCAAGCTGCCATTTATCACAGAAACAATACTTATGATCCGGTTACCTTTCTGGAACTCTGTGCTGCCTTGTTATCTATATGCATTGCACTTCAGGAAGTGGATGAACATTTATTATCCAGATAAAAATCCCAACAGATAAATAATTTAAGCGTTCGCCTCAAGAAACAATTTTAATTCAATCAATGGGTTATGTGAGTTTGCCAAGTGATTAGAAAACCCCTTGATTTTTTTTTTTTATATGCTTTGGAAAGTATTTCAATGGATGATGAATTTGCTCTTCTTTTCTGACTTCAATTTCTCTTAGGTATTTCCAATTATAAATATTTTATTCAACTGATATTCTATGATTTTATATGGGTCATTCTTGAGGTGGAGATTGCAAAGTTCAAACAGAGAATAGATGTTGGAGTAAGATCGTACCTTTAATTGGGAGCAGAAAGACTGCCCATAAAGGTCCAAGCTTGGCACTAATTCTGCATCACACAATTTGACCATTAGCTCTAAAATATCTCCTCTTATATAAACAAGATGGAATTTGTTTCATATCATCTCACCCCTAGTTGCATTAAGTTTCAAATGTTGATTTATTTTGTTGGGCTACTGACAAGTGTAGACTGAGCTGACCATAAAACTATATTTAGATCTAATTCTTCCAGGGGTCAAAGGGTGACAATTTATCCACTTAGTCTTGTAGGAATTAATTTTTCGATTTGACTATTCCTAGCATCATTACTGAAGAAAAGCTGCAAGAGAAAACAGACCATTTTCAGGAATGCGATTCAGAACATTAACACCTTAATTTACATAAAATTAGTTACATACTGCTACAGTAATTTAATTTGTTTGACCAATACTTTGCAACTGTGAAAAATAGATTCAGAAAGGCCAGACAAGGAGTTCTACATCTTTTCTCCAAATGAGTAGTCTCAGAATGATATGCAACAGAAAGAATTAATTACAAGACAATTCAGAACACTATAGTGGCAGCTCTGAAATGCATGGATCAGAAACACATTCTTGTTCTTTTTCCTCTTCTTCAAAAATCTTCTTAAAATGCCTGCTTCATGACTGAAATAACTTCTATATTTTATCCAGGTTTCCTTACAGTTGCATAAGTAAAAATAATAAAACTCAAATTGTATGATATGCGTTGTTGTCTGATAAAAACTTCAATGAATTTTGTTTTACCAACAGTAATGTTACTTAGTGTAACCACAGATAGAAGTAAGGGCCCAAACGAATACACTCATCTCATACGTGTTAACCTGTTAACATCCAAAACTTAAACCACCCTTACTTCTCCTGGAAGCCAAGTGTAATTAATTTGAACTTTAAATAATTAGATGATTGCCCTTAAAAATGAGTCATGTGTGAACCTAACAAAGCCTTCTGTTTTTTCTGTCCTTGTGTTTTTCCTGCTTTTGAAAATTTCTTGCATGTCAAATATATTTTCTATTTTAAAATATCTACTTATGCTTCAAAACTTCTTTACTATCGTTATCGCCAATAGGTGTACCCAACGTTTCCTGCATCCTAGCATACCTTACCTAGGTCCTGCTCACAATTCTGCAGGATTTTTTAAAATCATTGTTAAATATCTACTTACAGCCAGGTTTAATTGATGAGGGTAACCATTTTTTCATATTATCCCCCCACCAGCTTATGGGTTTGAAGATAAATGATTTGGTTTCAGCTCTGCTTTATATTTTCTATGTTATTAGGAAAATCATTTCTTCCTTTTATCTCTCAAATGCCTGGTCTGTGTAGTAATTTTATTGATACAGTTAAAAGGATTCCAGGCTGATGTAGAAGGTAATTGGTATCCAAAGTTTTGTACTAACAAAAGCACGTTTTAAACAAATATTTCCTGAATTGATTAATTACACTGATTTTTTTAAACATGTAGGACAATTCTTAGATTATTATTGATACTTTTCCTGTCAGACAGCTTATAAACCATTTTCAACGCAGGAAAGAAACTTTAGTCTTATCATTCACCTGTCTCTGTGAGAGAATGGTGAGGATTAACTGAAAAAACTGTAAAACTTTATAAATACTTTTTCTTTTCTAATACCTCTTTTTCTAAACTCTACTAGATCTATAGTGTAAATCAAATGTCTGTAAATAATCCTCTAGTCTCATTGGCATTCGGATATCTCTTCCTGCTGACTTTCCAAATTGGAACGCAACATGGCGGCGGAGTGTTCAGAAATTCAGGGAGTTTAGATTTGATCTTGGTTTTGCTATTAGCTAGCTCAGTGACCTTGGGTGAGTTCACTAATAATTTCTGAGCCTTGGTTTCCTCATGGGTAAAATGAGGGTTTTAGATTTGATGGTCTGTAGGATCTCTTCTGGTTCACTAAATTTAGCATATGATACACTACTTTTATTTGTCTGTTTGTTTGGTACATTTAGTTTTTCCTAAAGGATGACACAGCTGACTATAGACATCCTTAGGGATGTGATTGAGGCAGAAGGGCAGTATCATTTTAAAAAGTGCATTCTGGAAAGGGAAGCAGAACTGCAAATGGACACAGAGACAAACTGCCAGTGGCCTTTCCCAATTTTTTCCATTAACTCTTGACTTTGGTCTTCTTTCCAATGGAATCCCAAGATAAGAAGAGGGGTACAAAAAACAGATTGTTCAGTACCAAAATCCACTTTCTCTAGACTATGTTTTCTATGTTTTGCTAATGTAAACTTGCCCCACGGTTATAGGAGTAAGGCAAAGCATTTGCTGTCTTTTGAATTCGGTGGCCTTATATCATCATGCCCTCTTCTAAAATAATAATAATAATTAATAATAATAATAATAATAGCCACTATAAACATAAAGCTTTGAATAACTAAAGTACAGAATATTGTCTGCTCCTGTCAGTGTATTTATATCATTTTGTTTTTACTATTTAAAAAGCTCCTTTCCAGAAACAGTAATACCCCACAATTAAGTTTGCTGCAAAATAAACCAAATTTCAAAAGAATCAAAATCACTGAAGGTAATTTAAAAAGTAGAAGACAGTTTCCACAAATCAGCTCTCTAGCCTGGTCTGCAATATTCCACAAGTCCTGGAAAGATTCCTAATCTAGTCTTTTGTCAGAGTGTAGGTCAAATGATTTGCTGAATCTAACTTCTTATTGATCAGATGCTGTCTTAGGGAGCATGCGCTGAACAGTCCTGATAAAAATGATAGACTTTCCTTGAATCATACCCTAAGCTGTACCCCATCCCCCCGACACTGAAACCTTGTCAAACCTATAATGGAGTAGATAAATGAATAAAAGAGCAAACTTCCATCATAGCACGAGATAGTAACATGAAGAAACTGAACTGTTAAATCAAACCCGTGAAATTCATTTTCTTTGTACAACATTAAAATATATTCCATAAAATGGCAGAGCAATCCAATAAAAGAACAGGCTCTGAAAAGAGTAATTTGTGTGCAACAAGGTTATACATTTAATAGAGTTCTCCTGTAGTTTTGATCACATGTAGAATTCTATTGCTTTTTGTTAAATTTTCTCAGATTTTTTCAAACTTTTCATCATTTCTTTAAAATATATGAGCCTTTTAATGTATAGATAATTTATTCAGCACCTACATTTAAATGCTCCGTGGGCGTAATTTTTCTGTTAAGTTTTCTTCTACAGCTACTTTCACTTTGTCTCAGATGGATTACTCATTGTCAACAAATTATAGCAGGGCTGATTTATTAGAGTATCAATCTTTAGGTTCATTTCAATATTTTAACTATTTGCATGCTAATTTTGCAAGAGGTGAAGCTTCTGTGACTCTGTTTCAGGAAGATTGTTGGAATATGTTCAATATTATTAATTGTATCTGCAATAAAGCAGAAAATAATTTATAATATGACCTTATGAATATGAACATGAGGCTGTTTATGCTCCTGTATTGTTATTTTTGCAGAAAATAGTCCAGCAAATTAAGGGTAATTAAGTATGAATGAAGATAGTTTTGTTATTTTTCAAAATGAAACAGACTTTCAAATTGCTCTAAAAGCACAAGCAACTTTATTTTTTCAATCTTTGACTAATATTACCAATTATGAAGATTTATTTCACTGAGAATAATATTTTGTTTACAAAAATCCATAATTATGCTTAATATTGTGTTATAAAATATAATTTTATCTTAACATAAGCTGCGTGAAAGTTATTTTTTCTTAAGCCTGTAGTAAATTATTTGATAAAAAATACTTATCTATGTAAGGGTATAGCACTTATTACAGAAAGAAGTGAGATCTTTTGTAAGCGTTCTAATTTGGCTGAAAACTACAAAGAGAAAAAGGAATATTTTCCTCTTGTACATTTTCTGCATTCTTTTTCCTCTTTTAAGAGAGAATATTGGGTTGTTTCCAATTAAATTGAAATGTGACATCTAAGTTATCAATCAAATGTAATTATTTTGTGTAAAACAATATCACACGCAAAGAATTAACATATGCAACAGGGGAAAAGTGTCAGAACATATCTGTTATTCTTAGGGCAGCTCATCTCTTATTGAAGGCAGGAGATTCTGGACACTTTGCTCTGGGCTTCGTGGCATCACTCACTTTGGCCCCTTCTTCTCAGGCTCACTTACCTCGATGGCTGCTTTCAGGAGCTTTCTACACAAGATGCAGAAATGGGATCAGAATGAAACTGTCTGTAACGTCGACAGTGCCTTTCTTCATGGTACTACCGGGAATCCTTACTTTCATTTCATTTTAGGCAACGCAAACTGGTATCCTACGTGTACAGCTTCGGCAGATGGTGATGCAGAAGGTTAAGCGTGATTTTGGAGTTTCCTACACACCATCTCCTCATTCTTCTCAACCTCACACACCCCACGTGTACAGAACTCTGGCTGCCCGAGGCCTCCACCATGACATCCAGTGGACATCTTGGTTTTCCCTGGCACCCTAATGGCATAAATCCACCCTGTCTTTCATTCTTTCCAGGCCTCTCCTTTGCAGAATTTAACCATGTAAGTAGAAAGTAAAAACCTGTGCAGGACTTAACTGTGAATAAAGCCTATAGGTTCATGCATCCAGGGGTAATAATGCCACATGTCAAACTAAATATCGAGTTAAAGCAGAAATGGCAAATACATGGTGCCCTCCAGCCCTACCCATCTAAACATGAGAACTGAGCTTACCATTCCTTCTGTTGAGTTTGCATGAGGCCTCAGATGCCTTTTGGAAGCAACATTCCAAGAAGCTACTTCTAAATGACTTGACTCACAAATTGAAACCAGTTTTTCTGAGTTAATGTTATTGCATCCATGTGTTATATTTACACTTTAGCAAGGGGCTTCTGATGGCAATGATTAGACCCAAAAGACTGGATAGGAATGGTAAGCACCAAGACAAAGTGATGTTCCCTGAAGAGACTTTATGGAGAACTTCTTTGTCAAGCTATGCTAATCACAGGAAATCCTAAAACACAATTCTTCCATGTAATATTTTACAAGTAAATGACATGAATAATTTGAGCACTCCTTCTGCTATGCTCTTATGCAATATGCATTCCTCTGCGATACCATTTTTTACATTCTATTATAGTTACCTGTTCTCATCTCCTTTTTCCTCATTGGATTCCAGGCACCTTAGAAATAGACGCCATGGATTATCACTTTGTAATACACATCTTTGTATCCCCAGCACAGGACTTGGCATATTATATTATAGTTGATCACATAGAGTTGAACTTAGTTAATGTAGCCCTATGGAATATAGTGGCTGGAAGGGATCTCACATCCCATCCAACCTCACTTCCTCACTTTACTGCTGACAGGAACTGAAAGGCCTCACAGAACTGGCTTGTCTTCCACCTGCCAACATTGTCAACAAGGCCTTCACGATTTGGTTCCATCTAGCTCTGCAGTGCCACTTGCCTCCCATCCCACTCCCAGCCCACTGGCCTGACTAATACATGCTTAGCTATTTCCCAGTCCTGAGTCTTTGGGGTCTTTGTATGTGTCCCCTGAGAAGGCTCTTCCCGACACTCTTTACTGGTGCCAATCCTACTTGTCCCTTAGGATTCAGCTTAACATTTCCTTCCAGCAAGTGGCCTTTCCCTGAAGCCTCAGTCTAATTTGATTTCTCCAATCACTCCCTCAAGTTAATCTTTCTTTAAGACACCCTATTCTTAAGTTTCACCATTCTCAATTTTCAACTATATGTGCAATATCTACTGCTCTGACTAGATTGTACGCTACATAAAATCAGGGATATTTCTCTCCCACCATTGTATCGCTAGCACTTATTTCAATGCCTGATGTTTAATAAGCACTCATTAAATTTTGTCGAAAAGTTAAAATAGCTAGTTAATGTCAGAACTGTGGCTTGGAACTAAGACAGCTATTCTTACTCACATTCTTACCCCACAATGGCAGCCTTTCATGAAAATCTGTGAATGCAAGCTGCACTAAAGAGTTCCCTCCTGAAGAAATGGTGGCTCTAAATTTCACCACCCAATAGTATATAATTTGTTCAGATATTAATTGTTGATTTAAAGATCAAAATAGTCCCTTTTGATAACTCCCTGGAAGTTTGTTTTATAAAAACTTATATCAGGAATTAAATATGGGCGAGTACTGATCTTAAGTTTCCCTTATCCAAACAGTGTGAAAATGCTCCATGACTACAGTAGTAGTGAGCCTGAATTGTACACAGCACGGCAGGATGTTGTAGGGGAGTAAGAACGAATTTCTTAAAGTTAATAGATGTAGAAGTTAAATCTCATCTTTATTACTTCCCTGCCTGATGATGCTGGATAAGTTTCCTATATACTTCTGAGGTTCAACTTTATTATCTGTAAAACAGAGGCTAACAATAGTACTTACCCTTATTTAGCTCCTGCCTGTTCTACTCGTTTCTCTATCCTGCAACCTGGAACCAGATTTGTCTCAATAAATACGTGTTAGTGAATAAGTAACTTATCATAATGCAGGCGAAATAGGAAATGGTCAATACATTCTGGCTGCTATTTCTATTAGTATTTTTATGTTATTATGTAGAGAGAATCTATCTCCACCTCTATCATCTATATATCACACTCATTACATCGTCTGAAACAAAGCAGGTCCCCACTAAATGGTTGTATGATGCACCAGAATGCTTTTGCTAATTTAAATGCCCATAAAAATTCAACACATTTTCTTTAATAAACACACCTCCATTGTGAAAACAACTGGATCGTCCTACTATGCAGGTGGCTCTGACCAAGTGTATTTGGAGAGACTGTCAGTAATTATTCTCTTTAATTTTCTTAATTCTACTCTAATTCAGCATTAACAGTTAACTTTACATTTAGAAATTATACTATTGCTACAAAGAGAAATTAAATATGTTAAAAACAGGATATAGTCAATAAATTCCTTTCATAGTATTTTTCAAAATATGGAGAAATACACTCACACACACTTTCACAAAAAGAAACGTATGACTGTGTGGTTGGTCATATACATAAAAAGGAAAGTTGGGAATTTTGAAACATTATACACATAACTGACCAAAGGAGACCACTTTGTAAATTGCAGGGTGTTTTCCAAGAGATCTCCCCATTTCTTTCACCCTATTTTTATCACTATAGATGCATCTTGTTTGTAAACTGTTATTTTATTAATTCAAGACTTAGTACAGCATCTTGGTAGAGGATTTGCTATGATTTCATCAGGGTATTGCATACCAATTCCCTAGCATAATTATTGAAATATTCCAAAGATATCTAAAAATTATGAAAATTTGAAGCTATTTAAATATTAAACATTATATATTTTGGTTGTCATTATCAAAAGGTCATAATTGTATTCTATGTGATAGAGGCTGTATGATGGTCATTCTTGCTAGGTAAATGTAATGAATCTGAAAAAAGTATGAATGCGGCGTAAACAACAATTTCATAAAGGATAGGTGGTATTACTACGCTGTTAAGAGCACAGGCGTTGATGTCAAAACTTGGCCTTCTCATCTGTAAAATGGAAATAATTATTAGTAGCTGTTTGACAGAATCAATGTGAGGAATCAATGAAATAATGCCCGTAAAACATTTAGCATATTGCTTGCCTTATTTTAACACTAAGTAAATGTTAACATCACAATCCCGAATGGGGAAATGAGGGGATGTGAAGTACGTTTTTGGTGTGAAGTATAATGAGTGCCGTAAAACGGAAGAGCAGAGAAATGAGGAGGGGCCAGCACTTCTTTCTAAATTCGTCTGTAAATATTGGTGTAAGAGAAGATTCCGAGATAATGGAGTGGGTTTGGCCAACTAGAAAGACAGTGGGTCAGGAGACTCGAAACGTGGCAGAAGGTTAGAATAGGGGTTAGGAGGGAAGACTGCACATTATAAAAATGTGCCACAGGATTTGATGCTTGTGAAGTGAAAATACTCCCTTGTTATAAGTTATCGGCGGCTGCTGTTGATTTGAAATTTAGTGACAAGCCAAGATGTTGCTACAGTCAGATGTTGATCTACGGAGGCAATGGGTCCAACTTCTGGAGAATGTTTTTTTTTTTTCTATCTGGCAGTAATTTAAGCAGTGTGAAAACCTGTGCAAATGCTCTTTTGGGTCATTATACTTCTGTGCATCATCGATAATATATTTGGAGCTGGTAACACATTAGCCCTGTTATATTTATTTGTTTTTCACAAATCATTTTTGAAAACGTCTACACTTTATCAAAGCTTCTCCTTAAATCTAACATATTTATCATATGGAATTTTATTTATTAAATTGTATTTGCTGTCAAGAGAGACAGACATGACTACAATGTTTAAAAAGATGTCTATTGATGTGAGAAAAAAAAATGCAAGTCTGGAGGTGGAAGCTCAGTGAGTTGGAGAAATGTAAACGTCCCCCACATTTAATCTTCACATGACAAAATGCATTATGGTCAAAATAGGATCGTCTCTAGATCACAGCTTTCTAACGTTCTAATATATGCATAATACAAGCCCATGCTTTTAGTTAGTCTTCTTTTTTTTTAAATTCCTTGTGCAACCATTTTGTCATAAATGCTACCAGGTCATCATAAGCCTCTTCTTTCTTACAACACTTTTATACGTAGTTATTTCAGATACATTAAAGCCAATTATAATTACCTTGGCTATATAAAACAACACCTCCTTATTTATGCAAGGAGGATGTGATATACGGGGTGCAACATATACTGGTGTCAAAAGCAAGTTATTTTCATCAGACAATTATAGTTGTCTTTGACATCAGGCCTACATTTCCCACCAATTAGTACAAACTGCAGGGTGCAATTCTAGAATTCTGCAGCGCTAGCAGCTAGTGATACTAAGTGGAATTTAGGGCACTTAATACTGTAAAGCCCAATAAATATTCTGCTTTAACTTCAATTGGTTCGAATCAATAGTCTGTGCTGTCTGTACATCATTTTTCGTCAGCAAGAAAGTACATATGGATTTTATTTTTTGTTGGGATATTAATTCTTTTAGTCAATAAAGTGCTTAATTTTCGTTTTAACTCTATGTCTCTCCTGCATGCTACTGAACTGTTTATCGGGCCAAACTTGCGACCACCAGTGGGGATCATGGTGGAGGTCAATGGAGGACTTCTGTAGAAAAGATGTGTTCAGGAGTGAAAATAAAACAAACTTTTCTTTTGCATTCTGATTAATCATACAATTGTTTGATGTTCTTTAAAATTATTCAGTTGCTGAAATAAAATAGTGTAAATAAACTAAAAGGGTATTGCTTGAATTTTTAAGGACTTTATTTCTCATTTGAGAAATATATAAACGAAAATGTATGTGACTCTATGATGCCAGGACTAAGGAACAAAAAGTGGATGTATAGAAGGCTAACCAGCTAATTTTCCTACTTGGCACCCAGAAGCTGGGATGGACCACTTTTATTTATGAAATTGACTAAATTGATCAGCATTTTGATGATCCTTAAAATAATGTTTGAGCCCCATCAGTTTCCAACCCAATACCAGACTTTGTAACAGGAACAGGATAAGACCAGGTCTCTGCCGTCAAGTGACTTCCTCTCAAATGTAGTTGTCTTGGTTTACATCACTTATAAGACTTAAGTATTTTCCTTGTTTCAGGATTTCAAGTATCATAGAATCAGCTATATTATTTTAGACTTCATGTCTAGAGTTTAGGTTTTGCCATTTCAGCTAAGTCTCCTGAGACTTTCATAAAGAAGTATACAAAAGGAACAAATGAAGCCATTTGTTCCTTTTCAACTGGGTCTTAATTCTCCTCTTGAAACACGAAGTGTATGGGACTATCCAAAAATAAAAATCAATGTGATTTTTAAAAAACTCAATAGGAGGTAATAGTGTTATGTGGCATTTTAATGTATGAACAGTGTGTTCCGTTTCAGTCATGAAAGATTATCGATGGGGCACCGAGACTACATGGAGCGTGAGGGAGAAAGTTTCTGCAGGGCTGCTCATCCTGTGAGAGTCCAGTGCAGACTCTGGTAGTTTATCTCCCCTTCTTCTCAAAGGCTCAGAGACCACTCTCATACTTCTTGAACTCCTTCTGCCCCTTTTCCTCAAAGAAGTTTACATGTATTCTGGAAAGAATGTCATAGGAATAGAACATTGGGCATGCACTAAAAATGAGAGATGGAAACTCACCTACTGCAAGTTTGACAACACAGGGCTGAATGAGAAATGGATCCTGACCTCAAGAATTTGTGGTTTAGGGCATCTGAGACGAGCACATAGATAATTATAATACAATATAATGTGTGATTAGTGCCACAAGAAAGGCACAGAGGAAACACTGCAAGAGTGTTCAGAAGAGGAGAACACACAACACCGGAATGGAGAGTTGTATAATTAGCCATTCTACATTCTCCAAGTGGTTTTTGATCTAGTCCCTTGCTGTTTCAGTTTTTCTCTGCTGCAAAACTAGGGAAAGAGAGCTGTTTTAAATGTGAAATTCTGTATGTGAACAACCATGAGTTTCTCTGCATTGAAGAGTTGCTTTAACATGTATTTCTATTAAATGGACCACTTTCAGTGGCTGCAAAACATACCTGTCCAGGGGAAATGTAGCTCCAACTGCTCTATAACCATTCTTTTTAGTCCACTTTGGGTGAAGCTGACCCAGACAAGAGGACATCATCCCTCAGATTTGTCGCACAATGCTTAATAGAAACTGCTAATAGACTAGCCTCAGACATAAAGGTCCTAAAGGCATCTTAGTTAAGCAAGCCAGAGGAAATGTCTCTCTTCTTCCTGGAGGTTGGGGCGGAGGCAGCCAGGTCTATATAGTCAGCTATTTTTCTCTCCCTAGAGTAAGAGGAAGCAAATGCAGTCACGTGATTCAGACTTGATTTGTTATAATTACTTCCGGCATCACTCATTTCCCCAAACCTACCTGACTACCTAACCAACAATGCTTAAAAATTAAAGGTATCGTAAAATACAGCTTATGAGTCTGAATATTACAACCACACTTCGCCATGACTCACACTTTCCCAGGACCTCTCCTGGTGACAGTCGCCCTGAACCCAGTCCCTCTGAGCTGGGAATGCAGTTGCCTTCCTGAAGCAAACTATGGCTGCAACTTTCCTACCATTTTAGCTCTTCTTCAAATTTTCAATCTTCCAGAACACTCTTATGGAATTTCATCAGTGCAACAGCTTCCTTTCAAGTGGCACTGAGTGTATCTTTCCAATGGTGCATGGAGGACATAAGCTCATAACACCCATTAGCATTAATGGGAGTTATCCGTGTAAATTCCCTCACATCGATTAGAGAATAGGCCCCTTTTGATTTTAGAAATCTTTCCTGTGAGGATTTCCCCTGTGTCTAGTATGGGCATATAAATGGCCATTTTATTGTATTAAATATGTATCATATCCATCATTTTTAATGCTGCGCTGTGATGAAGGCTTCTCAGTTCTGGGCTCAGTTCAGAAAATATTTAAACTTGGCAAGCTAAACAAGCCTCAGCTAAGAAAGCCTAAGGGCCTCATTCAGAGGGACATTATCTACCATTTATGCTTGATTTAAAAAAAAAACACAACTGAAATTACTCAGGAAAAAAGTGTGGACAACATTGTTTTTAACTAAATTACAGGCTTTTAATATTCATTAGGAGTGACTTTTCCGTTATTCAACCAAGAAAATCTGTACACAAACCGAGAGAGAGAAAGACATTGCTGCCTGAAATTCACAAACAACTGTTGGTGTTTGTCAACAACAAAATAATAACTGTAAGCGGTCGCCTTAGATTCTGACCTAAGGTGGCTGTGTTGACTGACCTCTACACAATTGTCTCCTTCCCTGATCATGATATTCATGTGGAGATGAAGAGGGTAGAAGATAAATGAAATCCGTATTTTTTCCCATTGGTGTTACATGGTTGTATCTTTGCTACCAGAGAATGGCTATTTGTAAGATTCCTAAAGCAGAGGCAGTATAACATTGTCCAGGTTGCAGACTGCAGGCATTAATTGACCAGTAGACGTATTTTATTCAGTCCTTAGATGACCATGATGTCTTCGGTTAACCGTACTCCCCATCATTCCTTATTGTATTATGCATCCCTCTTTTCTTACATTTCTCTATTTTTGCATAGTAAGCATCTTTGGAGCCTGACCACGTGGGTTTGATCCTAACACTGTCCATATAAGATGTTTGACCTTATGCAAGCTACTTAGACTCTCTGAACTTCAATTTTATTCTCTATAAAATGGGCAAATAAAACATTTTTTGAAAGATTGTGGTCAGGCTAAAATGAGACAACGTTCATGAAACCCTAGCTCACGTCTCCGGCATACAGTGGGTGTTCAATATAAGGTAGGCACTATTATGAAGCAACTATGAGATTGTTACAAAAAGGATGTGGAAACACGCTCGAGAAGCTGTGCAGTCCCTGGGTCAGTCAAGGCTGTGAGTGGGATTTCTCGCCCTACTGCCTATGCATAGAGGATGTCAGAGAGTGTTACCCCCACACAAAATATCACAGGTGTTCAGGGAAGAAGCCCATTTCTCAGCTTTATTTTCAAGTGCACCTTTACATTTTTCACATACGGAAAGGAATGGAAGTACCATGACATTAGCATGTATTTCTATTAATTCTTAGGACATTAGTGTGTCCTTATAATGCTGCTGCGTCCTTGAGGATTTGCCAATAGGGAAAATACAACCTTGGTTCTGCAAGAAGGCAGAAGAGCTCTGGAATGCAGGCATGCACGTCCAGCTGCAGCTTCCTCTGTTGGGGAGACCCTCAGTCTGGCCCCCAGGCTCCTGCTGCCTGCATCTACCAGATAACACTTCATAGCATAAATAATCGTTTGGCTAAACATCAGTGTATTCATTCAAGAGGTTTACATATGATTACATGTATTGTAAGTTAGTGTTTCTTAAATAGGTCTCAGCTCATTGATCTTTTCTTTTTTTTTCCTTATATTTTCTTCATTCTCAGAGTTTCCTTGGGTGTTTAAGAGAAATTCGCCTTCCTGATTCTTCTTCCAGACCCCTTCCAATATTGTATGACCTCTTGCTGAATTAATTGACTCCCTTTTTAATCAACTGGTCAAGAAAGTATCTTCTCCATTCTTTCTTTTTCTTTTCTTTCCTCTTTTTTTTTTTTTTTTGGAGGAGACTCTATTCAATTCACACTTAAACATATTTCACAGCTCTAGCATCATCACGTACTTTAAAAATCTCCCTCGCCCTTTACAGACCTTTATTCCCTTCAAGGCTTTTACAATGAGAGGAAACTTCCCACCATGTCCAGCAAGTCATACCAGACAGCATTACGTAGTGGAAATTGGTGACATTTACAGAAGAGGAATATTAAGAGGATACTCGTGGGCTTATTTGTTAAGATTAATGGGCTAGGATTATTAAAGATCTGGTTCTTCATATGTATACATGTGGGTATGTAAAGATGGGGGGTGTGGGTGGAGGGAGAGAGGCAGGATCCAAGAAGACAAAGGCCTAAGGCAATTTACGTTAGGGTTTACAATGGTTTTGCTGCAAGCATGCAGAACTAACTGGGTTTAGATTAAGGCAGTCTAATTAGTGTCATGTCAAACTGGCAGTGATCATAAGACAAGAGAGAGGTCACTCTTGTCATCTTCTTGGTCTTTTGCCCTTAAATATAGAGCTGCATAAAGTACAATCTCCTTCTTGTTAATGGAAGCAGAATATGTATAATCTGCACATGAAATGAAAAGAAAATGTGTAAGGAAATTTCTTTTTCCCATTTCCTCGTCAGGAGCTGTGAATTTTAGTGCGAATTAAAGTAAGGCTAATTCCGCAGTCATCTTCTGACCTGTCAGGGTAGCTGTCACCCTCACGTCTCTCAATGCAGGTCTTTAGCTTCTTCTTGCTGAGTGCAGCCTTTGCAGACTGACAGAAAAATACCGACCATGACAAGAAAAAAGAACATAATGTCCTTTTCACCCATCACTACTCAAAATTGCTCAATCTTTACTGACATATTATTATACATTGTTTCTCTGAAAAAGCACTTGCTTTCTTTTCTATATAAAAAGTACAAAACTTTCAAGAGACAAGAAACTGTTCTTTAGAAAAGATTAAAGCCTGTAATTATTTTAAATTGTCTATTAATATGCAATTTGTTGCCCTTTAATATGAATAAGGTGTAGTGAGGCGCTATGAGTCATTAATAGGGCGCCCACTTGTGCCTCTGTAGTTACGGATCTGTCGCTTCTTTTATTACGGACCAAAAGGCGCCATGGTGGGATCCGCTGCTGTGTTTTGAGACCACTGTCCCAAGCTTGGAAAAATCTTTAAAAATTTATTGAAGACCAGCTGGAAAACCACTCAGTTTCTAAAGAATTAAGTCACTAAAAACAGGGTTGGAAGTTATATTGGAAGATTTCCCTCAATCTTTTATTTTTCCCCTTTTATGGAAAAAAGGGGGCACTACATTCTAAAATTTGCCGTTGGCATCTGTGAAAAGTACAATAAAAATATTACATATAGCGAGAAAGGAAATTAAAGCATCAAGGGGTCTGTGGACAAACAAGAAGAGATGTGAACATACATGGCAGCAATGAGTCCACCAAACGCCGATTAAAAAAAAAATCACTGTGCAGGCTCATACCCCATTAATGACAACAACTGTCTATGCCACCTCGTCTTGCAAGTGTCTCAAACAGCGGGTGAGTTTGGATTTGCTATATCTAGGTGCAGTGGAGGTGGGTTTAAGTTGAGGTTTCTGTTGTGGCTGTCAATTCGCTTTCTTTCGATGAGTCCCGGATTCTCAATAATTCTGGACAATTACCTTAGGTCCTAGTAGGCTCTTGTGTTGAGAACAATATAGAGATTAAGTGCTTACTATAAATAATTAACCGATAGACACAGGAAACACTTAGAAACACTGGTGTTTATTTCAAGAGCCATAATCTGAGCTATATAAATACACTTTGCAGTTGGGTGCCCATTTTCCTAATTCACAATGTTTTTTTGGCTTATTATCATGATTATTTTAATTTTTTTTATCTGAGGGAAGTATGTGTTATTTCATCAAATGACATTTCTTTGAAAAATCTTTCTTGTCTAGATGTGGACCTTAATGCATTATGCAAAACCCAGGGATTTAGATTTTTGACATTGCATACACTCACAATATATTCTAAGGGGAGACATTATATGCTAACTTCTTGTGAAATCCTGTAGCAGCTGCTTGGTTAATATAATATGTTGAAAAATATTTATGTAGTTTGTTTTCTTTTCTGTCAACCCCGGTATCTTATGAAATTTTTTTTCAAATGGCCAGTAGCTAAAGTAGTGACTTTAGTTTGACTTAATATTATGCCACATTGACAGATGAAAACTCCTTCTAAAAATGTCATTTGAGTGCTCGACTAATTTGCATTTAGCTCGAAAGCTTTTAGTGCTTTGCACATTCACATTATAAACATTTGGGTGAACATTAATACCCCAGCTAAACAAAAATGCTATTCACTCCAACCATTTCTTCCACTACATAAAAACTATAAACGATTCTCCTACCAAAAAAAAAAAAATGAATGCAACCCGAAAATCAATTATAGTAACTATTTAGAAATGTAAAGGAAAGGCAGTAAAAAAGTGACAAAAAATCTTTAATTGTAGGGAAAATGTGCATCTTTTTTTCCCCCAACATGTGAATAAAATGCATTTCCTTCTTTAACAATCACAGTTACAATAGATCCATGCATCTCACAGGAAAAAATTGACAATTTGATTATGACTTGTACTTTTTGCCGGGGCCATGAAAGTGGTTTATGTTTGAAATGTATCAGCTGGAAAGTACTTATTACTCATAAACGCTCTGCTATTTCACTTTCTGCAAAGTGAGCTGTTAACAGATACAATTTGAGCAGAATAGCCAGAGGAGGCCTTTTGATATGCAGAAGAGCTGACCCGCGTGCTGAGCCTTTAATTGGGTTTTTAATTTTCCAGGCCATCTGACAATATCAAACATGATCCCAGTGCTTGAAATGTTGATTGGAGGCTAAGAAGGATGTACTACAACATGGCATTATGGCGAGAAAGAGGGAAGAACACAGGTAGAGAGGAAGACACTGAGAGCCAAAGCATCCACTGTGTGATTTTTGCTGGTTTTAGAGAATATTTCCAAACAGTTTAGCATTTCATTTTAAATGATGAACATCTGATTATTTTGTAGTTATGGTGAAGATGTTTGAAAATATATCTAAATCATACGTCTTGAGCTACTTAGCTAACCAGATCTGCTCAAATGAGTTGGAATCAGAAAAAAGCATTTTGCAATTTAGCATGTTTTCTTAGGCAAACCTACCAAAAGGAAGAAAAGGGGTTGTGAGAAAATATTCAATTAATTTGCTATCGTTGGTTGTTTTCTTCGAAAAGAGCTTGAACAACAATGCTTCTTTTCCAAACATGAGGCTCTCATTTTTATAAAAATTTATAACGTTAGAATGGCCATTTTTTTCAATGTCAAGTAGATGCTCATTTATAGCTATCAAAATGCTTGAAAATGAAGAGCGTAAGATTTATTTTGGCTTTGGACAGCTTATTCAGTAAACATTTTTTTATTTGCTCATTTATAAGGATAAAGGGAAGAATAAAATCTAATTTATTATTTTATTGGAAGTCGGTATCAGAGTGATGCAGGACTGTGGATTTAAGAAATCTGTAAATCTCTTTAATAAAGGCCTGGGGAATTATTAGTAAGGACAAATGTAGAATGCCTGACAGTTACATTTCTAAAAGAAAAACACAATAATCTCATTAAAGAAATTACTGACAGCAGCTCACAGATGTTAATGGCCGAAGTAACAAAGGACATACAATATCAGAAAGCAGATTATCTTTTTCCTCTTTTTGAATTTTGCTATGGATCTAACTTATGGAGCATCTCAAAATAACAAGTTGCAGTTTTTCACTCAACAATTCTCTTTTTTCAGTAATACTAGGCAATGTAGGATAAAATATTTTTTTATATAATAATTATAATTTAAACACATAGAATTGTGAAATCCTTCAAAGAAAGAGGTTTATATGAAAATGATACTGAATTCTGCAACGTAAGAACTATAGGGAAGATTGCTCTGGAGCCAACCAAAATAATAGTTACATTCTGGAGTTAGATATATATATATATCTCCACACACACATACAGTTATATATATATATTTATATGTAAAAAATTTTGCATCCTGAAGGTTATACAGGAAATTGTTTAGATATATGTAGTAAATTCATAGGCTCAAGAATTAGAATTTTCTTTCTTCTTTCTCATGTTCACTTCCTCTTGCTGTCTTTAGCAAGGAATGAGTGAATTATTCACTTGAATAAAGGTCAAAAACAGTCCAATAAACAAAGAAGAGGATTTTGCTTTAGAGGAAAAAAGGCAGTTGTAAAATATTACCCTTATTATCTCCCTAATAATCTTGCCTACTAAGAGAGTAGGGGATTGGGTAGGTTTAGGTCTATCTAGTGCTTTTGGAGATCCTTTGTTCAACATGCCAAATTATGCTATGCAACCTGCTGTGTTACATCATACTGAATATTACCCATTTGGATCAAAATTCAGAAAGACAGTTTGTACACTTAATTCTTTAATCTTTCACCTGAGCCTCTTAAATGTTTCAGTGTCCTGAAAGCTGCAGACTTCTGTAAGATGTAGTAAATATTCAATTATGTCCATTTTGTACTTGAGAAAATGAAGGCACTTAGAGACAACTGATCGGAATAATGTTTTCAAACGTGTTAACGCAGCTAAGGAATCTTAAATCCTGGACTGAGACTCACTGGGCACACTGCCCGATAAAGATCTCAGCAGGAGGAATCTGAATCCCAGCACACTGTGGGAATTTAGGCAAGCTTCCCATTAGCACTCTTCCTGATTTTCCCTACATAAAATTCAAGATGAAACGGTTTAAATTTCACGTGTAACTTCTTTGCTGGAGAAAAATATGAGGAAACTTAGGAATGCCTTTCCTGGTTTAGGACAAGACATCTTATATCTTAATATTATAACAACTAAATATATAATATGCAGGAAAAATACTACTTCACCTCACAAGTCGAGAGATGTTTAAGATAGTGGTAAAACCATAGAGTGAATTTTGCCTATGACCCTTACTTGCCAAAGTAGAATTTTACGTAAAAGTCTATATGATTTATACTCTCAAATCTGTCATGTAACTTGGAAAAACCAGATTTTAGTTTTTCATGTCTTCACTATGTTCTAAAAAGGAGTCTTTGATTATTTCACCTTTGGGTAGTGAGTTGTTGGTACAATAAAAGAGAGGCTGAAAAGTGAAGTAAGAAGAAACACTTTCCTAAAGAACCAAGCCAGGAAAAAAAAGAGAGAGAGAGAAATTCTTTGTATTTGAGGCATATGAACCATTTAGATAGCTTGTACATTGCATTTGTGGGGAAAAAAACGTTTTTATATAGATCTTGTTCCTGATTTTAAAATACCCTTAATGTACCAAAGTTTCTTACAAGGAGCCAAAATGAATTTCCATAGGTACTTCCTGATACACTGAATTGGTTTAAGGGTTTGTAAGGTTATTTCTGGGGGGCTATAGGCCAGAAGAACCCTATAGGGTCTAATAAGAATCAGCCTACATGTAGCAGAAAGTACCTTATAAACATAATTAAAACAACCTTAAACCAAATGCAACCATTCTTACTCTTAGCAACTTGCAAATGAGAATATGAGGGTGGCTCGCATTTTCCCCAGAATACTGTGATGAGTTAGGAGGGAGGAAAAGATGTAGGAGGACATTGATAACAGTTTGTCCACGTGTCCACAGTGTTCAGAAGAGAAGAGAGAACCTTTACGGAGCACCAACCGTGAGCCTTTATGTGTGTTTCCTCACTTAAGTTTTTAGAAAATAGACTTTGTTTTTTAGAACAGTTTTAGATTCACACAAAAAATTGAGAAATAGTACAGAGAGTTCCCATATATTCTGAACCCAATTTCTCCCATTAATTACATCTACATTAGTGTGGTACATTTGTTACAATTATTGAACCAATATTGAGCCATTGTTATTAACTAAAGTCCCTCCTTTCTTCAAATTTCTTAGTTTTTATCTGATGCCCATATTCTTTTCCAGGATCCCTTCTAGGACACCACATTACACTTACTTGTCATTTTTCCTTAGGCTTCTCTTGGCTATGACAGTTTCTCAGTCATTCCTTGTTTTGGATGACCTTGACAGTTTTGAGAAATATGCAGGTCAGGTATTTTGTAGAATGCCCCTCTATTGGAATTTTCCTGATGTTTTCCTAATGATTAGACTGGAGTGCCTCATTGATTTTAACCACAGTTCTGTTGGGTTGATATTTCGTAAATGAGGAAACTGAAGTGAACAGAGTTGAAGTAAATTAGCCACAGCTCCACAGCAGCAAGAGATCTGTGTACTGCCCCTGTGTGTGTGTGTTCAGCTACACCATATTGTTTTTGCAGCTTTTATGCCCTTATGTTTGAAATATGCCATATATTTGTTTATTTATCTCTATAGCGCTTAATTTGTTTTCCCATGTGAGAGGGGTCTAATAGGCTATTTTGTCAAAGGAAAAATGAAAAAAACAGGTAAATAAAAGCACATGGGAATACAAAATCAGTTTGGATGTTTAAATAAAGACAATAGCTGAGTTCATGATTCCTTGCATGTTAAAATAGTATTCTTCAGCAGACTCCACTACAGTGTATTTTTAGGGTCGAGTTAAAATAGCTCAAACTATTTAGCCATTTCTTCCTCTTCTGTACCCCAGTCAAAGGAAGATAAAGCTCCAGGGTAGACCTTTATAGATAAAACGCTGTTTCAGGAACCAGACTCTCCCTTAGGCATCACAATTGACTTAGAGATTTTAGGCAGTCAAAGGGACAACTTCTAGGGGGTTAAAACAAACCAACCAACCTGGGTATGTGATGGTGGGAAGGATTGCTTCACTTGGGGTACTATTTTTGCCACTTCTCCTGCCCCTGTCCTCAATTATCCAGTGACATGACTATTAATCAGAAAATGAGTTATGAATGGAGATAAAAGATGAATCAAATTTGTCCTCCAAGAGACCTCTTTTAAGTCATCACTTGTGCGTAGATAAGTGTTGGGGACATGACTTGTCCATGGAAGGACAATTGGTAGTTACATATGACAATAGAGTTGTTTGAAGGACTTAGCTTGGGAACTTTTAAAATTCACAGATATCTAGGTTCCACTCTAGGCTAATTGAATCAGAGTCTCTGGGAGTATGGCCTTGACATCAGTATTTCTGGATTGAGAACTATCGACCTATATCCATCAGAAAAAATTCTAAATTATGCAGCTTGCCAAAAAATCTCTTAACAATGCACTTTTAACTAATTGAGGACATGCCAGTTTCTATGTGTACAAAAATGAATAACACAAAAGTACCTACTGTCAAGAAGAGCATAGTCTAGTAGAAATGGGAGATGAGGGGCCGGCCCTGTGGCCAAACACAACTTCTGGGCCGGCCCAGTGGTGCAGCGGTAAGTTCATGCGCTCCGCTTCGGCGGTCCAGGGTTTCACTGGTTTGGATCCTGGGCGAGGACATAGCATGCTCACTAGGTCATGTTGAGGCAGTGTCCCACATGCCACAACTAGAGGGACCCAGAACTAAAAAAATATACAACTATGTACTGGGGGGATTTGGGGAGAAAAAGCAGAAAAAAATAAAAATAAAGAAAAAAAGAAATGGGAGTCTAAGCAGTAATCAAGCTACAATGTCCTAGGGGTAATAATCAAAGCAGCTACAAGATGCCAAGGGAGTGCTCTTCAGTGAGTATCCTGCAATATGAGGGAAGCAAACAGGCAGTTTATCTTGCTGGAAAATATCGAGAAAATTACATGACCTCTTTGAGCTTGGTTTTTCATTTAAAAAGATTATATTATATTATATCTAAGGTTCATTAAATATGTATTTGTAGGAAAATTCTACCATGCGCTATTTGTTTAACAATCCCTATTGGAGCACCATCAGACACAAGGTTAAATTTTCAAGTTGGGCAAAGTTTGGTACCTATGTAATTGACCAGCTTTCCTAAGAAAAAACATATTTCATACACACAGATGCACACAAATTGGCCACTTTTTCCAATAACTATTGTTCTACAACAAACCATCCCAAAACTTAGTGGATTAAAACAATATTTAGTTTGATCACAGATCTGCCATTTGGGCAGGGATTGGTGGCAACATCTTGTCTTTGCTCCATTCATGATCAGCTGGGGACTGGAGCTGGAGGCTGGAATCATCTAAGGCTCGTTCATTTCTATGTCTGGTGGTTGATGCGAGGGCTTAAACAGCTGAGAGGCTAGAATAGCCTAGGGCTCCCTGGGCATCTTCTTCTCTCTGTGTGGTCTTTCTACCTTGTCTTCAGCACAGAGGCCCAGGGCTCAAGGTAGGTGTGTGTCGTAAGAGAGCCAGGGTAGTTATGCCACTTTTTGTAGCCAGCCTCAGGAGTCACGTAGTGTTATTTCTACCACATTCCTTTGTTAAAAGCAAGTCACTAAGGCCCACCTCCACTGAAGGAGAGAGGAATTAGACTCTACTTTTTTATGGGAGGAGTAGAAATATTTTCAGGCCACCATGATCACCAAACAGTAGAATGTTCTACTGATAACATTTAGTTTTGTACACAGGGTTTCTCTTGACCCTTTAGTTTGATATAATCAACCTTTTACAATACATGCAGAAGCCAGCTAATACATAATTAATATTAAAGGCTGTTCAAAATAATAGCTCCTTCCCTATGGAATTCCTGGAAAAGTTAAAAGCCAGTGAAGTATAGCTAACAATATTTACACAGTGTTTGTCTATATGTATTACCATGTAGCCACTAACACACTTCATATACTTTATCTCATTTAATTCTTCCAACAAGTCTGTACGGTAGGTACTTGTGTCATTCCTATGATAGGGGATCATGTAGGTCAAGGAATTTTCCCAAGTTCAAAAAGCTAGCAAAGGGAAGACCAGGGCTTTTCACCAATTAGTTCTTGTTCCAGAGATCAAGGTCTTAATAGTCATACAGACTATCCTCAACTTGGGATGCTTAGACTTCACGACTTTTCAACTTTACGGTGGTATGAAAGCAATACACATTTAGTAATAACTGCACTTGGAATTTGGAATTTTGATCTTTTCCCGGGCCAGCAACCTGTGGTAGGATACTCTCTGGTGAAGCTGGGCAGGGGCAATGAGCCGCAGCTCCCAGTCAGCCATGTGATCACGAGGGTGAACAACTGATACACTTACAACCACTCTGTCCACAGACAACCATGCTGTTTTTCACTTTCAATATAGCATTCACTAAACTATATGAGCTATTCAACACTTTATTGTAGACCAGGCTTTGTATTAGATGATTTTGTTCAACCGTAGGCTAATGTAAGTGTTCGGAGCATGTTTAAGGTTGGCAAGTCTAGCTATGATGTTTGGGAGGTTATGTGTATTAAATCCATTTTTGACTTATGACATTTTCAACTTATGATGAGTTTATCAGGATGTAACCTCATCGTAAGTTGAGGAAGATCTGTACTAACCTATGAGATCACAGTTGCCTAGATATTCCTGATGATGAACTTGCTCGCATTATTTATAAAACTTCTTCCTTTCAAAGGATGTGGAATCTGAAATAAACTTATCCTAATTCTTGTTTTCCCTCTCAAATTTTGTTTATATTTTTTATTGTGATCCAATACTGTTCATTTGCATATTTAGGTGTGTGGCATAAACCGAATCAAGTAAAATTTATACTCAATCTTGATTTCCCAGCTTAAAAATCATTAAAATAGGGGCTGGCCCGGTGACATAGTGGTTAGGTTCACGCACTCCATTTCAGTGGCTTGGGCTTTGCAGGTTCGGATCCCGGGTGCAGACCTACAAACTGCTTATTAAGACATGCTGTGGCAGGCATCCCACATACAAAATAGGAGAAGATGGGCACAGATGTTAGCTCAGGCATACTCTTCCTCACCAAAAAAAATATATATCATTGAAATATTACTAGAGCTCTTTCTAAAATACCCACTAAACTTTGGTAATCTTAGATTCCCCTTGTTTTCTGACAGTGGGAGACCAAAGCGCTTTGTTATCTACTATGTGTGATCCATACTTGCCCTCTGAGTGGACAATGGGAAATCTGTAAAGAACACATGTAACTTGATTTAAAATGAGTATGTTCCCCTTTAAATATATTCTTTTGTCTACTCTGCAGAGTGCTTTGTCAAAAACGTCTGAATCATTTCACATCTCATTTTTGCATATCCCTGTTCATCTGATGAAAGTAGATGTGATGTAAGCAATGAAGAGGGAAAAACTTTCTGGGAAATGCCCTCCCCGGTACTCCATCCCCCCCCCCCCCAACATATTATTAATCATGTTAGCAACAAAACGCCTTTCCATTCAGGACGGCTGCAGTCTCCATCCAGGGGAGGGCCTTGGGTGTTTCAGAGACTCCCACTGCGAGGCAGAGGCAGCAGCAGTGCCGCATGCTCAGCTGCCTAATTAGGTCATGGGACAGCGAGGCAAGGAGGAAATAAGGTTTCAGGTGAGGTGGAGAGCAGGTAATCAGTCTGGAGCAAGGGACAAGGTGGGCAGGGGAGAGTTGTATAAAGGGGACAACAAGATGGGGGTGGGGTGAAGCAGAATCCTAGAAATGAAAAGCATTTGAATAATCGAACACATAAGAGCCCGGGTCTTCTTTCTATCTCTCTGAATACAGCTAGATGCCTTCCTAGGCTCAAAATTTTAATTCAGAAATATATTCTGGCCCAAACTATGTCCTCGCCATGTCATTTTAGAGCTAGAAACCAATGGGTTAGCTATCTTCCTTACTTACTATGCTGTCCTGGTATCCTAGAATCAATCCATGATTATTAAAGATGAAGATGCTTAACATATTCATTCAGTAAACTATATGGGGTCCTTAAAATACTTAAGGTTCTGGGGATGTGAAGAGGATTACAATTTAGCTTTTGGCTTCTAGGTGAAACAGAGAAATGTATCAATGTTAGTACTATGTGATTAATGCTATAATAGATGCACACACAGTAACGGATGGCACAGCTGCACACTGGGGCTGTGGGACAAGGCTCTTCAGAAGTGAGCTGGGTTATGGGGGAGAGAACAAGTGTTCTCTGGAAGAAAAGGACCCCACAGTAGAGGCCTCAGTTTGTGGAATGGCATAGAGAACAGAGGGTATTGGGGTATAGGAGTAGTTTGGGGTTTCCAGAACTAAGGGTCTGCAGCATAGGAGACAGGCTGCCATAAGTGTCCCAGCTCAAAAGAGTCTCGGGTCCCTTGTCTGGAGTGTCAGACTAGTATCAAGGTCACTAGCTCATGGGGCTTGTAATAACCCAGTGGAAACACTGCATACAGCCGGAACTTATCTTTTCAATGCCTCCGTTTTCTCATCTGCGATCTAGGGATAATGAGTTTGATCTTCATTCCTCATTCATTCATTCAATGCCTAGTTCATAGTTTCCTTATCGCTTGTCTATGCTATTGCAATAATCTTCACAGTTGTTTCCCTGACTTCAACCTCTCCTCTTTCTTAAAGGACATTCTTGTGCCATTACTAGCTTAGAAACAAAAACAGAATAAAGAATACTAAAAAAAAATGCATTATCTCCATCTTCAAAGCTCTTCATTTCCCAAAGAGTAAGTTCAAACTTTCTGAAAAGGCAGTTAAGACTTTCCACCAATTGATACCAACCTGATTTTATTTTATATCCCAATACATTCATATTTTTGCGTTCTTGGACTGTGTGACATACTACGTTCTTTGGTTGATATGGCCCCTCTACCTGGGTTATTCTCCTCTTTGCCAACATCTCCTTATTTAGCTTTCAAGATCTTGCAAAGTGGCACTTATTATAGTCAGAAATAGTATCTCTAGCTTCTGAGCTCTTAGACATTGTGTGATTGAAACACCTTGGTCAGGACCCTCCTTCTGCTAGTGCCAGTTGTGAGATTTTAGCAAGACACTAACTTCTCTAAGCCCCAGCTTTTTGCCCATAAAAGAGGTAAAGAAGGGAAAGAATACCTACTTCACAGGGTAATTGCATGATTTAAATAAGAGAAAACATGAAAAACTTTTATAACTCTGTAAGTATACATTAACATAAGCAAGAGCATAGGTTTCTTAGAAGTAAAATGAGAAGTAAAAATAACAATTGCAAGCAGGATTTAAGTCCCCACAAGACCACATACCCAGTGCATGATTGTGGACATGTCGCCAAACCTAACTACAATGGGTATATCCATAGAACTGGAGTAACATTAATCATCTCTACCTCACAGACTTGTGAGACAGTTCAGTGAGAGGATACATGTGAAAGCAATGTGAACAGTACAACAGTTTATGATTATCAAATATTAGTTATTATTACTTTTGTCTTAAATCACCATGACCATTCCCTATGCTATTAGAATTATTTAAATGCACGTCTCATAACACAAATGAAATTGCAAGAAATTTTAGGGTAAGATGAGGTTTTAAGTATGTTTATTCTCCTACAGAATAAATAAGTGAAGCTCCTGAGATCAGTGTGTTTCTTATCAAAGCAAAACTGCTAGTGTTTGGTGGGAGAGCGGTTTGTATTCGGGCAAGACTGCGCTCCACAATCACAGCCTGCCTTCCCTGCCTGGCCATTGTCACCTACGTGGAGGGTGGGGGAAAGACCAGCTTATCTCTTACATATATTTCAGTCTCAAACATCTGCATCATTAGGGAAAAATTCCTTTGCCCTTACTCATCCTTATCAGTACACTTCTCCCTCTGATTTTTATAATCACAATTTCCCACGTTGCTATAGTTGCAGCCCTGATCTTTGCGCAATGCTCCTCCTCCACTATCTAACCCTGCAAAGTACCAGAATTTCCTTCTACATTATAACTTACTGGAAAAATTCAATTTTCACATCTGTCTGGTGGATTTTGACTGATACTCTGCTCTCTCTATGTCGATATTACTGGGAATTCCATGCATGTAGAACTGAAGAGTGCAGAATGAAAACCAAATGTTAAGCTTTAGCCCTAGCACAAGGAGCTTCTTTTTCTATTGCACAATTGTTGTTGGAAGCTATTCCTATCACTCAACACTTTTTTATTTTTCGTAAAGCATGGACTACATGGACAATTCTTTCTTATATGGATGCACTTCTGGCTCATCCTTAACTGATTAATGTTATATATTGAATGGAGAATTGGTTTTAGTCAGTTTTTTTCCGTCAAATGCTGCCTGTTTCTATCCAAGACTTACAATTAATGACAAGCCTGGCATTGGAGTCTAATCTGGAATCTTATTTTTCAAGTTGAAAAATAAGAATTATGTAAGTGCCGAGAAAAAAACTGGAACGTAGTCTTTGCACAAAATTGGTGTCATTACAATCAACAACCTTGCAAAATCTGCTGGTGATTTATGTTGTGAAAGTCCTAAGAAATATCAGGAGCAATAATTTTGCTCCTCATGTCCCAGCAGAGGGTGAGGTGCCTGGGAACAGACTTTACAAGTTGATAAACTTTTGGTGCCCTTTTTCTTACCAAGGAAAATCAACTACTTTCAAACACTTAAGTAAGTGATTGTTACTGTTTATCATTATGGTTACCTACAAAATACTGAACCAAGGCTCTATCCATCTGACGAAGGCCACTAAGCATGAGGTGCTGCATTCTGAACTTCCGAGTGTATGTTTGAAATGTGGGCAGAATCAGGGCAGAAGGAGTAAAGGGAGAAATGAACATTGTCTGAGCACCTACTGTGTGCTGGGCTCTGTGCAAAGGGATTCCTTCTCATTATTTCAGTTCCCTTCTGAGCAACCCCGTGAGGTAAATGGCATCATCTCCACTTTAAACATGAGGACGCTGAGACTCAGACTTCAGACTTGTCAGAATCCAAAGCTCGAGCTCTTTCTACTTCACAAAATGGACAGAACCGAGGAAGCTTGCCCGCATGAGTCTGAATCAAAGAGAACTTCTGCTGTAAAAGAAGCTTTGTGCAGGGCTGACAATGTTTCCCGTCTTGACCACACATCCCAATACTATCTTGAGCTCTATGAAATCAAGATCTCTCCAATTAATAACATTTCAATATACAGACATAGTAGGTTAGGTAAAGAATACTAAACCAGTTTCCTGATTAAAAAAAAAAAATCATTGGATTAACATTGTCATTATTCCCAAGAAAAATTGAATTCCCTTTACCACCAAATGACTGCTGGCAAATGACATTCGTAAAATGAGTATGGAATTAATGCCCGTGGTAGGGAGAGAGTAGGGAGGAAATAGGAAATTCGAAGTGGGCTCTTCATTGTTGCTTCCACCTGCTGTCTTGCAGATGAAGATGCTAAGCCTAGAGGTTTGGAGCTAAGTCACTTCTCACCGCAGATTAGCTTCTTGATTGGGTTTGGGATTCAGATTCCTGTCCTTGGGGAAGAGACAATTGAAATTTGCTGGTTTGAAATATCCTACAATGTTATGTTAACAGAGAGTTCTATTTCTATAGGTAATATCCAGTTCTTTGGAATTTATGAAATATTTCCTTTTCTATCATGTTATTTGAGCTTCATAATAATCCTGAGTAGTAGTATAGGAGAAGAGGAGAACATCCACGAAATGATGTTTTAGAACTATTAAAATTTCAAGTTGAGGTCTTTGTTTCTCAATTTTTGATATTTTTTCAGCCCTTTAAAATTATGTCACGGGTTTCTTATCTATACCATAAAGATGCTAATATCTTCCCTATCTGTCTCCAGGGCTATTGAAGAAATCAAACGAAACAATTTTGTGAAAGTGCTCAGGAAACTGCAAAGCTCTGTTTCCTTACAACTGTTGGGAAGTGTTTATTTCACAGAAGCTTCCTGGAGGAGGGTATGCTTTCAGTCCTGTCTGCTTGAGAAGGGATATAATGTGATGGGAATAGAGACTCTGGAGTTAGGTTGTATCAGATTGTTTCTAGTTCTGCCAGTTACTAACTGTGCAGCCTTGGGCAAGTTACTTAACCTCTCTGTGTTTTAGTTTCCTCACTTGCAAATTAGAGATCATAGAATTGATGCAAGGATTAAATGTGTTAATATACATAAAACGCTTTGAATAGTCTGACACATACTGAGTTCTGTTCAAATGTTAGGTCTTCCTATTAGAAATTATTGTCTCCACTATGGTCTGACATATTGTAGAAGAATAATACATTTTTTGGCATGCGTAAAGTAATAACATAGGGCAAATGGGGCAGTATTGTAGTCAAATATTGTAGGAAAGGAACAGAAATTTTAGAAACAATTTGCCTTACCATCTAGTAAAATGATGGGTGCTCATAATGATGACTGAGTCATCCAGAAAAGTTGCAAACAAGTTCAGAAGCCTGTAAACCAGATCGATAACTGTAAGATTGTCCTGCATGTTGTGGACAAAGCACTATTACGCGTATCTTTCATGTAATTATTGCGACAAGCCAGTGATATACATCATCCATCACTATACGGAGAGACAAGAAAACCTGAGACTCAGGATAGTTCGTTGGTTCACGTGCACTTGGAAATGTGTGGACATAGGAATGCAGATTTTCTGAATCAGGTGTATTTTCTACCACTCTAGACTCTAGTCAAAGCTGAGTCTTTACCTGTCAGACACAGTTCTGTGATAGAAAATCACTGAAATCATTTGTCTTTCTGTTCAGCTTGCAGTCTTCTCCTCAGCCTCCCAGCCAAGAGAAGGAGTGGTGGGAAGGGGATGCGGGGAGAGAACAAGCCTTCTCTGAGCACTTAGACAGGATCAGGCACCTCCAATGGCATCCCATTCACTCCTTTTCCCCTCAGCTTTATTGAGGTATAGTTGACCAATAAATTATGTATATTTAACTAGTACAATGTGATGATTTGATATACATATATATTGTGAAATGATTACCACAGTCAAGTTAATCAAAACATCCCTCACCTCACATGGTTAACATTTTTTGTGTGATGAGAACACTTAAGATTTACTCTCAGCAAATTTCAAGTACACAACACAATATTATTAACTATAATTAACATGCTGTATATTAGATCCTCAAAAATTATTCATCTTATGACTGAAATTTCATACCCTTTGACCAACATTTCCCCATTTCCCCAACACCCCAGCCCCTGGCAACCACCATGCTACTATCTGTTTCTATGAGTTTGGCTCTTTTAGATTCTACATACAAGTGATATATATATACAGAGAGAGAGTATTTGTCTTTCTTAGTCTGCCTTCTAGGTTTATCCATGTTGTTTCATGTTGTTGCAAATGCCAAGATTTTCTTCTTTTTTATGGTCGAGTAATATTCTATTATATACACATAATGGAATATATATATAAATGGAATATTATATATAATGGAATATTGTATATATATATGTGTGATATATATATATATATATATATATATATCACATTTTCTTTATCCATTCATTTGTTGATGGACACTTAGGTTGTTTCCATATCTAGTATATTGTGAATAACGCTGCAATGAACATGGGATGCAGATATCTGTGTGAGATCCTGATTCCAGTTCTTTTGGATATATACCCAGAAGTAGGATTGCTGAATCATATGGTAGTTCTATTTTTAATTTTTTGAGGAAACTCCATACTGATTTCCACAGTTACCGTATCAATCTACATGCCTACCAAAAGTGCACAAGGGTTCCCTTTTCTCCACATCCTCGCCAACACTTATCTCTTGACTTTTTGATAATAGCCATTCTAACAGATGTGAGGTAACATCTCAGTGTGGTTTTGATTTGCATTTCCCTGATGATTAGTGAGGTTGAGCACCTTTTCATATGCCAGTTAGCCATCTGTGTGTCTTCTTTGAGAAAATGTCTATTCAGGTCCTTTGCCAATTTTTTATATGTGATTACTTGAGTTGTTTTGCTGTTGAGTTGTAGTTCTTTAAAAATTCTGGATGTTAACCCTTTATCAGATATATGGTTTGCAAATATTTTCTCCCATTGCATAGTTTGCCTTTACATTTGTTTTTTTTTTGAGGAAGATTAGCCCTGAGCTAACTGCTGCCAATCCTCCTCTTTTTGCTGAGGAAGACTGGCCCTGAGCTAACATCCGTACTCATCTTCCTCTACTCTACATGTGGGATGCCTACCACAGCATGGCTTGCCAAGCGGTGCCATGTCCGCACCCGGGATCCGAACCAGCGAACCCCAGGCCGCGGAAGCGGAACCTGCACACTTAATAGCTGTGCCACCAGGCCAGGCTGCCTTTGCATTTCTTGATGGTTTCTTTTCCTATGCTTTCATCTTTTGTTTGACGTAGTCCCACTTGCTTATTTTAGCTTTTGCTGCCCGTGCTTTTGGGGTCATATCCAAAAAATCATTGCCAGACCAAATGTCACAGAGATTTTCCTGAAGTTTTATGGTTTCAGGTCTTATGTTTAAGTCTTTAATTATTTTGAGTTAATTTTTGTGTATGGTGTAAGATAGGGGGCTAATTTTATTCCTTTGCAGTAGATATGTATCCATTTATCCCAGCAGTACTAATGGAGAGAACATCCTTTCCCCATTGTGTATTCTTGGCTCCCTTGTCAAATATTAGTTGATCATATATATGTAGGTTTATTTCTGGACACCTGATTCTGTTCCATTGGTTTATGTGTCTATTTTTATGCCAGGACCATACTGTTCTGATTACTATAGCTACATAGTATAGTTTGAAATCGGGAAGTGTCATGCCTCTGGCTTTGTTCCTCCTTTTCAGGATTGCTTTGGCTGCTCCGAGTCTTCTGTGGTTCTATATAAATTTTAGGACTTTTTTTCCTATTTCGATGAAAAGTCCCTTTGGAATTTTGATAGAGGTTGCATTGAATCTTAGATAGCTTTCAGCAGTATGGACACTTTAGCAATATTAATTCTTCCAATCAACGAAAACAGAACATATTTCCATTCATTTATGTCTTTAATTTCTTTCATCAATGTCTTATAGTTTTCAGTGTACAGATCTTTCATCTCCTTGGTTAAATTTATTCTTAAAATTTTTATTGTTTTGATGCCTTTGGAAATGGGATTTTCTTAATTTCCTTTTCAGATAGTTCGCTGTTAGTGTATAGAAAGGCGATGGTTTTTTGCACGTTGATTTTGAATTCCACAACTTTGCAGAATTCCTGTGTAGTTCTAGCAGTTTTTCGGTGGAGTCTTCAGGGTTTTATTCTGTACTGGAATATGGTAGATCAGGTAAATCAGCTGGAGCTGAGTGAATTAGCCAAGGTTGCACAGCTAGCCGGTGACTGAGAAGAGTCTATGCTACGATGTGACTCCAAAGCCAGGCTCTTTCCACCTTGCAGGGAGACTGCCTCGCGCAGCCTATTTCCGCAGCCAGAGCTGCCGTGAGCTCTGTGCGAAACAGCTTTGCTCTTACGGAACGGCCTTTGGAGAAACCTCCGGATGACTCAGGGATTGCTGATCTCTTGCCTTTGCCAGGATGGTGACAGACCTGACATTTTATGCCTTAGTTTAGCGTTTCTCAAAATGTGGAATGTGAGCTACAGATTTTTCTTATTAAAATTCTAATAGTTGCATATTTATTTTAATGTTTTTGAAAACACAGTTGTTATAACAGGATATAGAGAAATTTTGCTCTGTAAAGAATTTGAGTAAATCAATTGTTGGTTATTTTAAAGAAAATATTATGTAAATAAAAAGACAGGTGGTGTGTGGACATGGCAAAAAATCGTGGAAGGAAATCATGAGAGGAAACCAATTATACTGAAGCACTGTTACCAAAACATTAGAAAGACCAAATTACAACATAGTAATATAAGGGCTTCTTTAAGACATTAAGCAACTAGGTCTGGAGGCAGGTCTAAAAATGATTGTAATTTTGAAGTAGTGATGAGCATAAATGCTATTTTGAGAGATCTGCAGTAACTGCCGTGTGATAGGAAAATATCTGTGCTTTCTCTTGGTGCCAGAGTCACAGGTACTGCGAATACCACTGTGCTTTATTGCCTGCATTCGTAATGGAAAGAGCAATACATTTCAGAAGTTAGTGAAATTCAGAGACAATTCCTTCCTTTTAAGTGCTCTTTGAATTAAGAAACTCTGGTCAGACGTCCAAATGAACTGGGTTTAAATCCCACTGCAAGCATGGAACAGCTGTGTTACCTTAGCAAGTGACTCAGACTCTCCAAGCCCCTAGAGGGGGAGAATGATAATGGGAACTGATGGACTGTTTGAGTCTGTAGGGCCGAGGTTATGCGCATACAGTGCTTGGCATAGAGTAGGAAATCACTAAACATTGTAAGCTTGCTCCTAGGATTCCAGTGATACTGGGGGGTGATCGTTCACCCAGCAGGGGCTGCATTCGAGGCACAGCCCAACTATCAGAGACCTACTCAACTCCAGACTTTTCCACAAGGGGCTCAAGAGAAAGGATTCCATTTTCCTGGAGGAAATTCCTGATCGCGCTAAATGGGCTTACTTTTGTTCAAACTTGCATTTTGTGACTAAGAAAAAAATGAATCCATTGAGGCGTGCATGTAGAAGAGTGGGTGAAACCAAGGATATTAAACATGCCTAGTGTTTTTAGGGTACACAGTAATGGGGAAAGATGATATATGCAGTGCCACTGTCTGAAGCAGTAAGCATTAAAAGTGATGACATTAAAAGGGGAACAGAGTTTGCCAAGGAATTTTGCAAGTAGACAAGTTATTAGAATTTTCTCTTTCTAATGTGCTCTGTGTGCTGTTGTATAGATTGGATCTACTCTGAAATAGTTTCCTATTATGGTTTAGAGAAATGAAAACTCCCACATGATCTACTCCACTTTAATGCTTTTAAAGTGAATGAATTTAATATCAAAAATGAAAAATGTGCAGGCAGATTTTACCTAATGGGAATTTGTCCACTCTGCTTCTTGGTAAAAACCCTGCATCAGGAATGAGATTTGAGAAGAGTTGAGATAAAAGAGTTTGAAAATAGTTATTGATGAGATGCGACACTTGCTGTTAAGTAGAAACCATGAAAGATCCCTCCCAGTTCACCTGAGTGGGAAGTGAAGAGTGCACGTTGCTCTTGTAATGGGGCTGATATGCAAGTCTTTGGAGAGGGTGAAGAGAAGTCCATGGAGAGGACATTATGATATCAAGACAATGACAAAACAAATTTCAATGCAAATCTATAGAGACCATATTACAATGTCAAGGCGATGGCAAAATGTAAGTCTAGAGAGACCATTTTACAGTGTCAAGACAATGGTGAAACAATGTTGCTGAAGGATCCTTGAGACCACGTTGCTGTGTTAAATTACAATGTCAAAACACTATCATTGCAAGTCTTTAGAGATCATGTACCTCTGTTAAGATAATAGCAAAACAACGGGACTTGAAATAGCAAACCATGGAACAAAGGAATTTTATGTGAGTCCCTGTGACTATCAAGAGAAGATGGCAAAAACGTAGAGGCAAGTCAAAGGTTGTTAAAGAAACATAAACAACAACGAGGTACAAGACTGTGCAGTCTGTCCAGTTAGCATCCAACTGCATTCTTGCTTTGAAGGCAGTGAAGTCTCTCAAGAAGTGATACTATAAACTTCAGAATGAAGGTTGCAAGCAAGCTTAGCCAAAAGCTGACAAAAGTCAGGTATTGGATCCATATAAGCAGTTGACTTATGGAAATAAAATCTCACTCCTCTTCCCTAAATACCTGGTTTATTTCTTTAATTATTCAGGCATGAAATTCACAAATTCTCAGTTTCAGATTTCTGTTGTGTCTATGAGCTTCATTTCTGAAGTGGCATCCAGTGTTCACCGTTTAAACTTAGATTCGGCTCCTACTTACTTGTATGTGTCAATTGTCATGCTGGGCAGTGTGGGTAAAATGTATTTTCCCTCTTTCGTACGAAGCCGGGAGGTGTAGGAAAGTACCCATACAAAGGTGTTGTTAATAACCAGGGGGGTGGAAAGAGGGCCGTCTAATTGCAGCCCTGCTTCCCTCTTGCTTTGTGAATTTGGGAACACCACCTGACTGACGATTGTTTAAATTTCTCTGTATGTAAAACAGGGAGAATATACATGTGATTGCTGCCACTTACCTTCTAGAAACTGGTCTGGGAATCCAAGGCTGTGCCCCTTGAATAAGTTGCTTGGCTTCTCTGGGTCTATTCAGCTGTATAATGAAGGTGTTCATTGTACTTGCACAGGTTCTTTTCTAGTTCTAGATTTGGTTTTTAGAATTAACTAAAATGTTTATGGTATGTACGAGAAATTAACTGTCAGAAGTATTGTCATAACCCATCCCACCACACACCGAAAATAGGTACCATTCTTCTTTACAGGATTTCACTGGTGTTAAGATTTTTACAAATAAATTTACTGTAGACATTTAAGTTAAAATAACAGCTATGAATACTTATGGACATGATTATATATATTACATATATGGACGTCTCCAGTTATATATATCTAGTTAAGCCAACGGCTTAGAGACAGAGACAATGAGAATAGGGGGAAATATTATAGAACATCTCAGAATCTTGGAAGCTTTGGATGACTCCTGGAGGGGTAGGGAAGCTGGAGGAGCAGAATGTATTGGTAGGCCTCCCTGTCTCCACTTTTTAATCTGATGTGTGATAAACGTAGACTCTTTGGAGACTCAGAATGAAGAGAAAAAGATTTTATTTCAGCATTGCACCAGATACTAGTGGTAGAAGAACAGAATTGCTACGGTCAATTGAGCACTTACAATGTATGGATTTTTCTGTTCTTTGCTCAGATTTCTCAAATCCTTACAAAGTCTTTATATAATTTTTCAGAAACAAAAAATGAGGCTAAGAAAGGTTAATTCACCTGCAAAAAGCCACGTTGTTAACAAGTGACTGAGACAGGAATGATGCCTAGATTTATCACACTTCAAAGTCTATGGTTAACTAATGGTAATCAGTGAGAAGAGAAATTCAGATTCCATTATAATTCCTGAACTGACCATCACCAGCTAAGGATGCTATTCTCTCACGGTTTTGACCTCCTCATCTGCACTTGATCATTAGTCTGCTTTCTCCTCTCTCTTCAACTTCTCGCTTAGACTGGCTTTTTGCCTTACTTATAAAAACATGCATCTCTCTAAGAAAGTCTTTCAATAGTAGCGTGTTTCCATCTAGCTATTCCTCCTAAGTGGCCAAGCTTTTTCTCACCAACCATTTATACTTAGGTCTTGTGCTTTCTAAATCTGAGGATTCATGTCTTTTATCAATTCTGAAAAATCCTCAGCCATTATTTTCTCAAATTCTACCTCTCCCACACTCTGTTTTTCCTTTTAGAATTTTTTATAGATGCACGTTGGAGTCTCACGTCCTAGTTTCCATGATTCTAATCTCTCTTCATATTTTCCATCTACTTATTTCCATGTGGCATGCGGGGTAATTTCCTCAGATCTTTCTTCTAGTTCACTATTCCTCTTCTTAATTTTGTTAATTCTGTTGTTCACCTGTTGGTCTGATGTTTAAACTTTTAGTTTCAATGTCTGTATTTTTCATTTTCTATTTTTATTTTTAGAAATTACATCATTAAAAAATATCCTGGTATTTATTGATAGTAGCTTTTTTTCCTCTAATGTTTCTTCTTTTTTATGTTTATTATTTTCATCATCTACTTTTTAAAGTCTATCTGATAGTTCTATCATGATAAATTCTGGGGGTCCATAATCTTCCTGAAAAGTCAGTCTGCTCCTACTTTCTCACGATATATTGTTTCTTCTGTGTATGTGTGTGTACATTTTGGAGCATAAACTTTAGCTTATCTTCAGCAGGGTAGTCCTCTGGTCCTTTGCTTCCGGGCTTGATGGTACCTCCTTCCAGAGATATCTCTTGCTTTGGGCAGTTATTCCAGGGTTATCAATGGCTGAAGGCCACTTTTTATGTTAATTCCTAATTTTGATAGTCCTTAGACCACATATGTAGTTTAGTTAAAACCAAAAACCCATATGAGGGTAGGTCCAAGGTTTAGGATTCTCAGAGGTGACTATTTTCTCACCAGAGACAAGGCTAAGAGACACTAGTAGCTTTGTAATTTCCCTGCACTGATACAAGAGATCTTTTTATTTTCCTAATCTACCTTTCACTACGGGTGTACCCTTTATAGAGTCCCATGTCTTGTAGGGATCTCGGCTCCAATTCCCTATATCCAATTCCCTATATCATGTGGGCCCATGGCATCATCAACTATTCTCACGTGAAATTTAAAATCCAAACCACTTGCCAACTCACCTGGAGTTATTCTCTCTTGGTTCTCCTCCTGCCATTTTGACCTTTTCCCCCTCAATCTCTTTCACAGGCTCATTCTTCCTCAATCTGGTCTATAATTATCAGCCTTCTTCCAAAGCTTGCAATGTGCAATGTTCAGCAGATTGGATAACCTTCTGCTCACCCCAATCTGTTAAAAATAATCCATTATTTCTTATTAGGGGGAACTCTTTACCCACTCCACGCTTCAACCCCTTTCATCTGCTCTTCATGCCAAAGCCGGCATGAATTTACTAAAATAAAAATATAGTTGCACTTTCTTTAAAATCTTTTGATGGCTTCTCCTTGTCCACAACACACCACACACACACACACACAGACACACACACACACACACACACAATAAGACCCTTTTGTGGCATGTAAACCCTTAGGATCAGTCTCCTGCAGAGCACTTCAGGCTCACCTAACTCTCCTGTGCCTAGTTCTGATTTTCTAGCGATTTCGAACTGGTTGTTAGCCTTGCTCTTTTTAATTATTTTACTCCTATACCTCGTGTTTAGTGTAACATCTGTTTCCTCTATATGTTATTATAAAATTTGTTACAAAATTTTTAATTGTTACATTTACTTTGTTTCTGTTTTTCTTCTTCATACAAAAATAAATATGATGCACTCAGAAATTTGAAAAATGAATCTATGGAAAATTAGGGTACAAGGAATTAGAGTTCATCCTACTTGGAAGCACGGATTCCAGAAACTCCCATGGTTGCAATAATAAATAGCTCTGACCTCTTTTATGCTCCTTTTGTCCTTTTCTTCGATAATCTATCCTTCCATATCTACTTGTTATGTTATTTTGGAAGTAAGGCCTGTGATTGAAAGGATTACATCAGGATTAGTACCAGTGACACGAGTTCCTCAATAATTATTGATTTACTCGTGCATCCTACAGAATTTAACATACCTCCACAAGAAGCACATGCATTTGGAAATATGTTATTTCAAAATACTAAAAGCTATGACACTTTCCCTACTGACAATAGTGTCACTCTCAAGAGTAAAGGCATTATTTTTACTTTCTTAAAGGTGGCAAGTACCTTGCTGCCCCAATTTTGTTAGCTCCCCTCTCCTCAGTTTACTCATCTGCAAAATGGGGATAATAAAAATACCTATTTCTTGAGTTATTTGGGGAGTAAATAACACCTAAAATAATGCCTGATATTGAGTAAAACCTAAATAAAGATAGACTCACTGTAATTTTTCCCATCGTTTTTCTATCCTCTAATCAGACAAGAAATCAGACAAGTTTTTAGAAAAAAAATAATCGATATTTTAAGTAAGAGATAATGTACTTCTCTGTTGAGGCTCCCTTTCTTACCATGGCCAACTTTGGAAATAGGGTCTATCATTAGTCTTTTATTCATTCGTATGATCTAAAGACAATGTTGTATCTCTTTCTAATTTTATGCTAATTATGAAATGAGAATCCCGTTCTTTAGTAAAGCCATTCCGTTATCAGCAATAATAGCAGGAAGGCTTTGGAAAGTAGAAGGCCTCTTAAAGACCTCAAGAAAATGCTTACTCCATTATCACATAAAGCCCCTGTGGCCACCACAATCCAGCTCATTTCCCACCCGCTCTTACCTGCTGGGAAAACTTTATATTGTAAGTTACTTCCTGTAACTTTGTATTTCTTATGTTGGGATTCAAAAGCTAAGAAAAGACATATGGGATTGTGTTCTCTCCTCTCCTTTTCCCAGTCTATGTATATCCTGCTTTAATGTCTTGGGAATATATGAAATACCAAGTATAGAAACTACTTCTATTATGAGGTTTTCCCAGCTTGTACCAAGTAATAAAGGGTCATTGGATGAACCATTGTTCTCACTACAAGACTGATGGAGTCATCTTGTAAGAACATAAATCTAACATGCATTGAAAAAATGTTAAGCACTAAATAAATGATTGATCCTATCTTCAGAGTGTCTCCTGAAACCCCAAGAAACAAAAGGTCTATCAGGTAAGCGTTCTAACTTGCTGCTTTTCTCAAGAATTTTCCTTGCAAGTTCAAAATTCTTTATTTACTTGCTACAGTGACAACTGGAACATGAAACTGAGGGGTTTTCCCTTGAAGGAGCCCAGTACTCTGCTTGAAAAGAAATTTTCTACTCCCTTGAAATATCTTCTAACTGTTCATTATAGTGGAAACCTATGAATGAACAAAGACCGAGAGATACAATTGGGAAGTTATAGATTGAATTTAGGCCATCAAATCCAAGGAAGGATTTGCTCAAAAGTGCTACATTATTGGGGCCAGCCTGTTGGTGTTGTGGTTGGGTCTGTGCACTCCACATCAGCAATCCAGGGTGCACAGGTTCGGATCCTGGGCGTGGACCTAGCACTGCTCATCAAGCCATGCTGTGGAGGCATCCACACAAAAAAATGGAGGAAGATTGGTACAGATGTTAGCTCAGCAACAATCTTTCTCACATTCTTAACTACAGAGTAAAATAAAAGTAGTATAGAGATTTCGTACAACTCACTTTAACAGCAGCACAGATGTTTTTAGTTGGATCTTTTAGAAGGAAAATTCATTTTCCTCTACCACATTGATGTTCTCCATTTCGATGTAGGAATTATTCTATTTTGATACTTCTTTATTTTTTAACTTTATTTCGAAATAATTTTAAATTTACAAAAAAGTTGCAAAAAGAGTCTAGAGGGGTCCTGTATGCCTATTATTCAGCTTCTCCTTCTTGCCTACACAACCACAGTACAAGTATCAAACTAGGAACTTCATGTGAGCACAACACTACCAGTTAAACTAGAGACCTGATTTGAATTTCACTAATTGTGCCACTAATATCCTTTTCCAGATTCAGGATCCAATCCAGGATGTCACATTCTGTTTAGTTGTCATATCTCCTTTGTCTCCTCCAGTCTGAGACAGCTCCTCGTCTTTCCTTGCCTTTCGTGATCTTGATACTTTTGAAGAGTACTAGACAGTTGTTTTGTAAAATGTCTCTCAATTTGGATTTGTCTGCTGTTGCCTCATATACAGATTGAAGTTATATGTTTCTGGCGAGAATACCTCAGTGATGTAGTGCTCTTCTCAAAGCCTCATATCAGGATACTTGATGTGGAAATTCTTGTTACTGACAATGCTAACCTTGATTGCTTGGTTAAGGTGGCATCTGCTGGGTTTCTCTATTAGAAAGTTATGATTTTTCTGGCTGTGATTAACAAATACCTTGGAGCAGATACTTTGAGACTATGCAAATGTCCTGTTTATCCTCAAATTTTTATCTACTGATGTCAGCATCCATTGATAGGTCTTGTGTGCAATCATTTATTACAGTTATGTTTGCTCAGTGGTGACTTTGCATTGCTCTCATTCCCTTCGCATGTATTAATTGGAATTCTTCTTCAGGGATGAGCTATCTCTTCTCCTCATTTATTTATTTATACAATTGTTTAATTATATAAGTATAGACTCACAGACATTTATTTTATTCTATGGTTTATGATCCAGTACTATCATGATTTATTTTTTGCTCAAATTGTTCCAGCTTTGGCCATTGGGAGTTCATGTTGGCCTCTGTGTTCCTTTGACATACCTTCATCCACTTTTGAGAACTTCTTTACTTTCATCACCAAAAGCTATTCCAGTATAATCTTGTACTTTCTCTGCCCAGTGCAGGAATTGTCCACTTCTCCAAGGAGATCAAGTTCCCTTTACAGAAGAATGGTGTTTAGGAACCAAGATCTGAGCTTTTGGTGTGCTTGTTGGCCATGGATGTCAGTGCTTCTGGGACCTCTCAAGGGATAGAGCTGGGAGATATATCTATATCTATGTATTTATGTAGGTAATCTATATCTATATATTTATATAGATATGGATATAAATATCTTCTAGCCAGCATACACATCTACATTTATTTCTGTATCTTCTTGTGTCCCTATAGTAAAAACATGAGTTTATACTGGCATCTCTGATTTAAATCCAGTACCACAGGGTTCATTGTCACTTTCTCCTTTCCTTATTTGTAACTTCTTTCTCCACCTACGAGAAACCTGACTCTCACTGTCTATAAAATATTTACCTATTTGTTTATTCCTAGTATATACGTGAGGTAGTTTTAGGATTGTTAACCCATATTCCTATAAGAACCATATTTATTAAGTGGAGTACAGTGTTTGTGTACAGTTCTTTTGGTCTTTCGCCTTAGAATATCCAGACAAGGCACTGTTTTCCTCAGTTATGTAGGTTACTTCTTTTCTTCCCCATCTCTTCAGTGTGGTTATGTTGCTCATTTAAAATATAGTTATACAGTTAGGTTTATTTCCTACAGTTTGCATTCTTTTTTGGGTTCCCCCTCATCCTGGTCAATTTGAAGTAATTATCTTTTTGGAATGTGAAATAATATCATAGTTCTAAAAGTCAGAGCTATATAAAATGCAATACTTGGGGGGGGTGTCACTCCCTCCCTATCTCTACTCAGTCCTATTTCCCCTTTTTTCACCACTTTCCACCTACTCCCTCAAGAGAACCAGTCTCTTTAGTTTCTGGTTCATCCTTCCTGTATTTTTTTTCCCAGCAATGAGCAGATAATGTATAGTTTCTCATACCCCTTCTTTCTTACTATTTCTAATACTCGATCTATCTTTTATATAAGTTCTTGTCTTATAAGATATGAAAATTCCCTGAATATTTTTACTAAAGCAGTGTTATTATTATTAGTCATTTAATGGGAGCTTTGTGTCCATTATCAACATTAGATTTCATTTTCAGAGGCCATTTGTCACTCCCAAGACAGGTCACAAAAATATGGTTCTCGCTAAAAACAATTAGAAATATCGGACTTCACTCAGCTTCAGAATTCATCTTCTTGAAAGGGGGCGGGCAAAACATGTGCTTTCTGACCTTGACCAGGTCTAATCTGGTCCTTAACTTCCGTGTCATGCAGGCTCTCCAGTTTTACGTGGCTGTGGGAACGGATTCTCCACAAAGAAAGCAGCAGGCACACCATCAAATGACATTTCATTCTTTCTTTAATGATCCATTTCTTTGCTCTTGGAACAAGTCTGTAAAGATTACAAGTGTGTCTCAGGGGAAAAAAAATAAAAGTATAGTAGAGCCAAAACTTGAGCAAGTTCACAAAGAATCATAAGGGGGTGGACGAGGTATTAGAATATAAATAGAAAGTACAGTATTAGCTCCAAACAAATGCTTTCAAAGCCTTTGTGTGCACTGACAGCTTCAGATATTTGATGTAAATGAATTTTTCTCTAGAAACAATGGAATCTGTAGCTTGTGGTGGCAGTGTTTCTTTTCTAAACCTTACTTTTTTATGTTTTTCTGTTCCTGAGGCAAAAGCAGAGCTAAGTTAGGTATGTATTTGCATCAGAAAGACTCCTAAGCAGCATCTATACTAGTCACTGATCATTTTTTCATTATTTCAGGTACTTACTTGTTTGCAATTTTCCTTTTTGAGCTCCCGTCCTCTTCTCCACTAAGCACAAACACAGTCACTGTCACACACAGACACATAGACACACTCAAACGATGACGGCGATTGGCATTGCCATTTTCATTGAATATTAGAAGGTGAAGCCTATATCTACACTGTCTGCGTTTTATGCTTGTTGAAATCCCATCAGTTTGTGAGAGTCTACTCATCTCCATTAGTGGCACCTCCATTTATCTAGGTGCTTCTGACAGGAATGTGAGAGTGATTCCTGACACTTCCTCTGTTTCACAGGACCCCCACCCAGTCGATCTATCATTAAGTCTTTCAAAATCTTATAAAATATATCTAGAACCTGTCCTCTCTTCTTTACTTGTTGCCACTATTCTGGTTCAAGCTCGCTGTCTTGCCTGCCTATCTGAGCACCCTGGCCCCTGCTGTAATTCCATCTCCACAAGAACCAGAATGATTTCTTGAAATTTAAATGTCATGCCATTCCCTTAATTAAATGGCCCCGCCCATCCCCTCGCTGCCCATGGCTTTCTACTGTACTTAGGATAGACTCCAAAATTCTTTACAAGACCTACAAGAAGTTGTATGATGGGCCCACAGCTTACCCCTCGAGTTTCTCTCACTCTACTTGTCTTCTGGATTTCTGGGTTACAGCCACACTGCCCTTCTTGTCAATTCCTAGACAAATAACCAAGGTTTTTTATATCTGGGCACCTGGAAAGTTCTTGCCTCTTTCTTTTTACCTAATTCCTATTAATCCTTCAGGATACTTCCTTATAGCCCCTTCCTAAATCCTAGTCTGAATCTCAATACCCTGTTATTCTTCTCTCTTACTACCCTATATCTTCTTTCAGAATAACCAACACAATTTCAAATTATTTATCTGCGTCCTTAGATTTGTGTCTTCCTATTCACTGTATATTCCAGACCTGGCACAGTTCCCAGCATATGGTAAATGCTCAATAAATATTTGCTGAATAAATTAATATTATGGTAATTGTATGCATGATCTCAGACCATTAACTGCATTATTCAGGAAAACCATAAAAACTGGTGAATTATATATCATTTTCTCCTAAAGCGTTTTGCATATATTTTGGTTTTCAAATGAATGACTACCACCCTGCCCTCATTACCATTGCCACGAAACACCCGCTATTGGAACTGGCCCACCTATTGCCTCTTGTTGCTTGATATCTTGTGAGCATGCAGTGGCAGAGTGCCCCTTGGTAGAGTGATTTGAAGGATGTCTGGAAGCATAGCCAGAGTTTCATTTCTACCAACCTTGTATTTCATGAGGTTCTCACTGTTTCAGCTCGTGGCATTAAAAACTCCCCACAGCAAAACTGTTATTTAGGAAAAATAACATCAGCCACTGTTGGCCATTATTGTCATATCTCAAGACAGGCTGGTGAACCAGTCAGAGACCTGATGTTCAACGGAAGGAGACATAATATGGGTACATTTCGATTGGATTTAAGAAGAAATACAAATGCTAAGAAACATTATGATATTCTCTTGAGGTGGGTGTATTGAGGTATTTGGGCAGAGACCCCTTGGGGTGGGTTGCTAGGTGCCTATCAGGAAGCTGGATCACACAAGGGATGCTGAAAACAGTGGAGGTGGACCTCTGTGGGGACAAGAGTTTAGAAGACACATTAACAAATTATACTGCTCTCTTTAGATTGGCGTTGCCTGGCAAACTTCATCCTCACACTGAATGGTAAGCATTTTCTTTTTCTTGAGGAAAATAGGCAGGCTAGATCATAAGATCTAAAGGCAGTGAACATGCAATTAAGTTTCCCCAGGCTGCCTGTGCTGGATGATGAGCTCAGCCTTTCCAGCTCTCTACTTCAACACTTCCCTAGACATTGGTGCTTCCACAGAGGCCCCCATATGCTGGATTCCCAACCTGAGATGACTCACTTGACCTTGGCAGGAACCTAAGTTTCTGACCCCAGCCTGCTTCTCTGACTCTAACTTCTCCTGACCCAATATTTTCTGTGAGGGCTTGCTTTTAGCATTCCTCTTCCAGGATTCTATGTTGACTTCTCAGAGTTTCTCAGTATAATGAGTCCAATCCCCTTCCTATCACCTTGCCTTTACAGAGTTTATAAAGCACTTTCAAGAATATTTTCTCATCTGATCAGCATAGCAATCTTGTAAAACAGGAATACATTTTATAGATGAGGAAACCGGGTCCCTTTCCAGATCAGGTTGACCTGCTCTTTTCTGTTTGCCTGTACTTACTTATTGCTGATAGAGTATTAACTGATTCTGATAAGGCAGGTAATGGCCCCCTGGGCCAGCTGCCAATTTAAAATGATGTAAATGGAAAATAACTAAAATAAGAATGGAATGTTCTAGAACATCCCCAAACCACAGAAAACTGGCCTATGTTGCGATGGATTTAACATGGTATCATGATTATAGAATAAAGGATGGAGGACAGTGAGCACTCAAGAGATACTGAGGGATTCTTCTCTAGAGTACTCAAGATTAGGGATGTGGCATTCTGGTCAGAGTCTGGATTCAGTGAGTCATCATTCAAAGCTGAAATTAGCTTCTGTTATTTTCCAGGGTTTTAAACTCAGTCCAGCAAGTGACTCTAGGCTGTTATGGCAAACATTACAAACTTGCCACTCTTCCCTCATTGGGCTGAGGGCATGAAGCATGTGTGAAGGCTGCCAACATTCCTCTATCGGCTGGTTTCATCATGAACCAGACTGGAGCAGTGACACAGAAAAAGGCCGGTTGTACAAGCCCAGAGCAAAAATGGTACACTTGGAAAACTAAATGGGTATTTTCTTGGTGATTTCATCTTTGAATATAATTTAGTTCTTCATAGTCTTTTAGGCAAACATAGCATTTTCTAAAATCTCCCCCAAATTGCCATATTCACCAGCCTTCTTCTCAAACTAAATTGTATATATAGCACATGTGTACAAATTATTTCACATAATGAAAATCCATACATAACTACGTTTTCTAGCAAAGATTCTCCACGTGGTCTTTTTCTTTTGAGAATCCTCATTTCTATATATGCAATATCTTCCTTTTAGTATTTACTTGCAATTGGGGGGATTGATTTTTTTTTAGAAAATGTGATGATGAGCTTTCACTGTATTTACACATCCTTTGCATCTGAAGAGCACTTAATATCTTTCAGGTTGTAATACATTTATATTGTTCTTGGCCTTGCCGTAAACTTACTGGTTTGAGGTACAGAGGTCAAATTCATCTGAGTTCCTTTCCTATGAAATGGGATAGAGATTCAGCAAAATTTGGTGCTCAGGAGCATAGTGAGTCAGCAGCAGAGAAAAGAAGACAATTCATTTATTTAGGGCCTGCCATATGCTAGATAGAAGGGCTTTCTTACATTATCTTATTTAGTCCTTACCACAATCCTGTGAAATAGGTGTTATTATTCCTGCTTAACAGACAAGGGAACTGAGGCTCAAAGGGATTAAATGATTTGCCCAAGATCACACGGTTAAGTGGCAGAGCTGAATTCTAATCTAAATCTATCTGTTTGAGAGCCCGTGTTTCTCCCACTGTGCACGAGGCCCCTCAGATCTGAACCAACATTCTACCAAGATCAAGTATTTTCTTCAATCTGTCCTTTGCAATACACAGTCCTTTAAGGCAACTCTCACAAATGGTGTTCAATAGAAACCATACTGCTGTCGGTTCCCTGGTGGCATGTGCTGTCGAACTTCAAATCAGGGTTTCCAAGTTACGGACTCCTTGCTTTTTTCTAGATTAACTCTAGAAGTTATGTAAAGGGGGGCAACGGGGGCTGTGATTCGCTAAGTCATGCATGTCAAATCAGTGGGGAGTACTTTGATTTGTAACAGATGCACCGTGTGATCCCTTGGAAGTGCTCAGCTTTAGACTCTAGAGCTAACTATGATCTCTCTAGGAGGTCCAGGGGGCAGTGGCTTTCTGTTCCTTAACCCTCTCCTCGTGATTATCTCTAAAGAGCCAGCAGCCCCAGAGGGGAATTTTGGGTTCCTGAGCAATGCAATTTGGGTAGAACAGTGAACCAGAAGTTTGTTTTCTTCACTTAGAGTTGGACAGATTTTGAATCTGCGGTAGTCGTATTTTCCAAAAACGGTCACAACAGTATCTCTCATTCCACGTAATTCTTCTTATCATGTGATTTTAACATTCCTCCCACTGAGAAGTGAGGTCCGTATTCCCTCCCTTGAATCTGGGCTGACTTGTGACTATGGCAGAAAGGATGATCAGTGACTTCCAAGCCTAGGTCATAAAAAGTGATACAGCTTCTGCCTGGTTCTCGTGGAATGCTCACTCTTAGAAGCCAGCCCTCATGCTGCAAGGAAGTCCAAGCAACTCTTGGAGAGGCCCGCAGGAGAGATCCATGTGGAGAAGAACTAAGACCCTCACTTTCTCAGCTCTGGCTGAGCTCCTAGCTCACAATCGAGGTCACCTTGCCGGTCAGGAGAGTGAGTCATCTTGGAAGCCGATCCTAAAAGCCTCATTTGAGCCACCTCTGCTGACCTGTGTGGAGAAATACAAGACTTCCCATAGCCCCCTGGTCAACTTGCAGATGTGGGAGAAATAAAGGATTGTTTGTATTTTAAGCCGTGAGATTTTGGGTTGGTTTGCAACTGGAACAGAAAGTAAGGCACAGGCATCAAAAATGGTGGAAAATCATGAAAAGGTAGCTTAAGTACACAAGCAGCTTAGAAAGGTAAAGGTGTACTCAGGTATTATGAATCCCTATGATTTTTAGTTAGTTCCTTGCTTTTAAAGATAAAATTTATGAAAATGTACATTTACTATAAAATGTCAAGTGAGCACGTCTAGTCAGAGAGTTTATTTTTGCTCATTCCTTTGAAAAATGCAACATGTACTGCATTAGGCCATAGACCCTACAGAGAGAGAATTCTGGGAAGACAGAAGAAGGAAAAGCTGATAATGCGGCATGAGATTTACATTAAACACAGCAGATAATATCATTTTGGGATTACATAATAATGTCTTTTTAAAAACTCAAAGGTGTTAAACAAGCTTTTTAGTACAGCAACATTATGGACAAGGCCAGAACAATTCTCTTTCTCTCTCTCTTTTTCTCCCTCTGTCTCCCTCAGTCCCTCCCCCCCAGCCCTGCCCCGCAGCAACAAGCTGAACACAGGAAATGTTATGACTTGTTTTTATTGAAGTAACAGACCAATCTTAGGTTAGTCTGCACTTATGCCCGTAAAGATTAGGAATGAGTGACATCATTGCTTTTCGTTTTTTATTAAACCATTGGTACCCTGTAGTAACTTTTCACAATTAGGCAGTTATTTCTCCAAAACATTGTTCTATTTTTGCCCATTCCTTTTTGCTTTCTCTCAACCAGGTCTTTCCACTTCTATTTCTTCATTCTTCTTCTTGGTTTCCCAGACTCTAGCTAATTTTTACTCTAAAATATTACAGCTAAAATAACTCCCAAGTCATTCCAACTATTATGTTGATATTATTCATTGCCCTCCTGTGAATTATCCTCACCATTTCCCACATTTATTTTAATAATAATAAACATTTATTGAAAGCTTACCATGTCCCAGGTAGCTTGAGTTTGTCTTCAAGGTTCTCATTTATTTCTGCTTCTGTTTTTATCATCTAAACTTCAATTCCTTGTTTGGTAACTTAAGTTCCACCCAATCTTCTCCTCATGTCACCCAATGGTGTTTCTTTTCATCTCACCCCCAAGTTTACTAAAAATTCTTTTTTTAATCAAGCCATAGTTTGCTGGAGCTTGGAATTCTCCCAGACAGCCATCTCAGATTTACTATTCCCTTTTCTTCAACCGACTAGCACAGCTCTTTTTGTTTGCTTCTTTCCTACTTACTCTGGCAATTACCAGAGTCACGCAGTAATTTATCTTGTTTGTCCTGTCTCTCCAAGAAAGAATTTAAATTACATATTTCTTCAAGGCAGGTACTGTGTCTATTGTTTTAAATTCTTCTCATTTGTTCTATAATGTGGTCAGTGACAAAAGCATGTGACAAAAACTTAACAAAATGGAAAAACAAATGTCTTTATGATTAATCTGTCAAATTTGCAAATCAGTGCTACTCTGTATAGACGAAAATAGATTATGGTTATTAGAAATGGGTGTGATGAAAATGTATTCATTTTAATACATCTTATTTCTTATTAACATATTTAAGTGTGATTGCTCTGAACTCGTCCATTTTATAAGTCTATGTAGAAGAAGGGAGTTTATCATAACAGAATATTTTAAAAGGTAGATCAATAGCAGATATGGTACTTAATTCTTCAACGTTTAAATTCTCGAATAGTTCCCACTCTCTTGATATTTTTTCATCAATAAAATAAAGTACTCAGATTCACATGAATGAATTACCTGTTTCGGAAATTAATAGTAATAAGATAATGCAGAACTGTGAGCTCATGGAGTTTATACGCTGGTTATTTTTCATCACTTATAGGTGCGGCTCACATAATTATCTTTCCTCACTTTTCACATTATGTTTCTCATACATTAGTGGGCTTCCCAACAATCTTCCTGTTTTTTTCTCATTATGTATTGTTGCTTCTCAGTGTTGTTGAAAATGGTGTTGAAAAGAGGACAAGCACCGTCAGTTGGTGATGTTAATTGCTACCCATAGCCTGAGAAATGAGGCAGAGATGGATGCTCAGCATATGCTTAATGCTGGACCCCTCCCCGCTTCATCAAAATGGGTTACAGCATTCTTATTAATGGTCTACTCCCAAACTTGGAAACTCATCTGAGTCAAAACACATCTATTGCTTGTTGTCTAGTGAAAGGGGCACTCCGAAAGCAGAACCAAAAGTATGGCATTTTGAACTACTTGCATTTTTGAATTTCTTGATTAACTGAGACTAAAGTGATTTCTTTTGATAGGCACAAAGTGAAGCTTAGATTTCATGGCAGCCTTCCTTGGGATGGGCCCCTCTGCTGTGAGGGTAGCGAACTGTGTGAACTCCAGGGCAGGGCTTTTGTCGGATGGCCTTCCATTGTGCCTAGAGTAGAATTGCAGGTAGCTCATTTGAAGGTCAAGGCAAGAGACTCCAAGTCAGTGTCATCTGCCTTGGACCAGGCAATGCAATACTGGATATGATCCCCAGGGGAAGGCTGGGCGTAATAAAGTCTGATTGACCATTTGTCCTTATGTCGCATCAAAATCCACATAGTCAAACCAGTTCTAATGGGCAGATGAACATCAACATTTAGAAATGCACTGTCCCATATACTAGTTACTAGTTAGATGTGGCTACTGAGTACTTGAAATATGGCTAGTACTTGAGATGTGCGGTAAGCAATGACTTAGTTCAAAGAAAAGAATGTGACGATATTTTTTAATAATGAATGCATGTTGGAATGATAATATTTCAGGTATACTGGGTTAAATAAAATGTATTAAAATTAAAAATTCACCTGTTTCTTTTTTGCACTTTTTAAAATGTAGTCACTAGAAAATTTAGGATCATATGTGTACCACACATTTTACTTTATTGAGCAGTGCTGGTTTAGAGATTTCTAGTAAGGCATACTTGAACTGAGTCTTAGCACTGATCCATTGAAGTCATTTAATTTCTTTAAGTCTCAGATTCCTTCTTGTATAATAATAGTACTCATCATAGTGTTTTTATGGGGATTAATTGAGATAATGTTGGTAAGGCAATTAGCAAATTTCCTGGTACAAAATAAACACTTAATAAACATTTAAATAAAAGTCTAAGACTAATCTTCTAGAGATCTGGATTCTCCTTTGGTTACTAATCATTCGTGTGTCATTGAAGGAGTCACTTATTTTCGCTGGTTCTCAGTTTACTCGTGTATAATTTTATGGTTTTTTGTAAAAATATGTTAAATTACTTCATTCAAAAATTTGGTGTATCACAGTTCTAAGAGCTAAGTTCATTAGTGTGTTAGTAAGGTGTGTGTTACTTAAGAGAAGACAGGAATACAATGATGAATAAGATGCTGTAGTAGAAACCCAGTTTTGTCTGCTCAGTCTGCTCTGCTTCCTTCCTGGAGACTTCCTTCTCTGCCACCCCCCTAGTTACCATTGGAGCAGCCATGTTAATATGACGTGTCTGTCCCCTGGTCAAGATTGATTGGTAGACGAGTGGGCACTTGTCCAGGAGCAGCCAGGCTTTGCTGGAAATTGTATTTGAGATTACAAGATTCCAAATTGATCTGGCGTATTCTTGAGTGGAGGTGATATCAACTGGAAAATGATCAGCAGTGTCCATTTCCAATTCCAGGGACTGGGAAAGAGAAACATCTGATCTGCAGCAACAGCAAAGAATGAAGTAGATGCACAGAGAGAAGCACAAACAAGAGAAAAAGAGACAGGCTCCCCTGGTTCCTTGAAATGCTCCAGTGCTGCATTTAGTCCATTCCTGAGAATGGACTGCATTCTTGCCCTGTATTGTGGGAGCTATCCCCAGATTCTTAAAATAGAACAAAACAAAAGTCTCTTTGCTGATGTTAGTTCAAATAGGTTTCCTTTATTTGCAACCTAAGAAGTTTCAACTAATTTGGGCATGATCCTTATTTCTAAGCTTATGGTCTAGTGGTGAAGCAGGCTCACGAACCAGTCATTGAACACAGTGTAAGATGTTTTAAGAGACCGCAGAGAGGAGAACAAGGGACTGCCTGATGGAGCCGAGGAAGGATTCATGCAAAAGTAACGTTTGACGTGAGTCTTATGAGAATGAAGGGAGCTTTTCCAAGTGGAGAAGGAAGAGTGGATATTTCTAGGCAGAGGGAATACAAGAACAAAGTATGAAAGTGTCACATCGAGGAAATGGCAAGTGGATTAGTTACTGGATAGAAGCATCTATTGGGATCTTTTAGGGTCTAAATTTACTTTAAACGCTAAACATTCTTCAGGAATGTATAGGACAGAAACGTAGGGGGACAAACAATGACCTTGGAGTAAGGAGACTTGGATTTTGTCCCACCCCTGACACAGATGACCTGTGTCACCTTGGGTAATTTGCATCACTTCTTTTGAAATTTGTCTCCTCATTTGGAAAAAGGGGAGATAGATTACATTATCTCTATGGTTCCTCTCAGCTCAAAATTCTGTGATTCTGTAACTTAAATCAAATACAAAAACTTTGGCACTACTGACAAAGTATTTCTACTAAGTTTGACTAGGGCAGTGATTTAATTCAGATATGTTTCCTTTTCTGTCAAAACGGTGTGATACGATATATGTTACATCAAAGAAGTCTTGGCCCAAAGACTTTTTTATAAACTAGAGAATTATGAAAGTGAATTTCAATAACTAGCATCATCTCTGAGCCTGACCTAATTATAGTCTTTCAATGCTTTATTTTCTCCACCTGTGCAATGGGCCCAAAGATATTTGTCATATATCTGGATATTGCAAAGATAATGAACGGATGAGTTCATTGGAGGAAAAAGATCATTCCTATTTCAATATGAAAACCAGAAATTATTTCCCATGAGGATGTCTCTAATAACACTTTTATAAAAACTGTAGTTATTTAAAAATACCATAGAAGGTGGGAATAGGAATGGCAGATTTGCAAACATTCACATGCTTCCAAGTGCAGTGTAGTTTTTCATGCGCATCTTTTATATTCCCTCCCACCTATCTATGGATATCAGAAAAAAGAATTCTTATTCTTTTCACTATGCACCTTTGATGATTTTTTGGCAACTTGGCCTTTGAGGTTTTCTTTGTTTATATCCAAGGATAAATACTCCATGTGTCATACAATGTTGTTTACTGGACATATGTGTTACCAGGCATGGTTGTATTTGCTAAGTGGAATGGGTTTCTAGCCAAGTAAATGGGGCTTATAGGCACAGGCGAGGATGAATGATAAGTAAAATAATCACAATCACAACTCTGAGTAGGAAGATGAGCAGAAATGGGAAGCAGCACATTTACTGGGTCTAGGACGTATCTATCTTTGTGTTCACTGTGTTTTTATGAGACCTCTTTACAATACATAGACGCTGAAGTTTTGGTTTCACTATTGGTAAAGTCCTATTTTTCTAAATGATCATAACCAAGGAATCAACTGGCATACTATGGTTTATAGTGAAATTGCCTGGTACTCAAAATCTCACTCTTACCAGTAATGTCCCTTTCTAAAGCGATTTGTCCACATAAATTGCTTGGTCCTCAGATAACTGAAACATTAAGTGTACCACAATGTCCTATCTCTACCACACCAGGTAATTAAGCTGCAACTGTGAAAACTTTATAGTCTATCATGCTTTAAAAATTTTCAAAGTATATTTGTATATTATCACTTGTAATTTATTATTTTTATCAGGGCTAATTTTATCAAACTAATCTGCTGGTTACTACTAGTAGTAGAGATGATCTGTAAGTATGAATAACTTAAATAATATGGACAAAAACTAATATAATAGATCTGGAAGAAAGCATTTGAGGATTTAAGAGATTAGTTTAAGAGATTAAATTTAGACTAAATAAACATAAATAGGACAAACTGGTAGAAGGTAAACTTCATAAATGTGGTTTCTACCAGAGTCATCAAAGTTTGGAAAGGTAAAAATTTTTTTAAAAAGTTTAGATAAACAATGGGTAATATTCATAGAAGGGAACAATTCTAAAAATGTTGGAAGCTAAATACAAGACCTGATCTAAGAGAACAACTTTTAGACTTACATTTATGTTATGATTTAATTGGTGGATAACAATTAAATACTCTATATCTACCTGTGATTGGTTGGAATAAACAGCACTTAGAAAATCTGTATGAAATTTTTTTTTTACATGGTTTTACTTGGTTTTAGTTTTCTGATGGTGGACTAATGTTGCAAATTTGGACAGGATTCTGGGATGGTAAAAGAGACAAACCCCATGATTGGGAAAGAATGAAATCCATCATGGGTCAGACACTACAACACATATTTTCATATACATTAGTTCATTAAGCTCAGGTGGTTTAAGTTGCCAAACTTTTGCTCAGTCAGGATGTGATGAGATCATAATTCTGAATCCAAATCCAGCTGCCTTTCCTTATATTTTGGAGGGGAAGACAATTCATATTCAAGGACCTCTGTGAATCCAGTATTCATGATGATTCTACCCAATCATGGTGAATTTTTAAAAATCTTCCTTTAAATGTTGGGGATATATAAGTATATACATTCCTATAACCCTGTTGCTCCATTGCCCACTGTTCCTAATTCTCCACCCAACACTAGCAGAGTTCTCAAAGCCTGGGATAGGAGCCAAATCTATGGTCATTAGCCATTTCATGCACACAATGGCATGCAGACAAAACAAAGTATAGACAACAGAACTAAGACAGTGAGTAAGCTCAGTGTAAGGAGGAACTTCTAAAAAACTCCAAGAATCTTCAACAATGTGTTGCTGTCCCTGCTGAAAAAGAAATTGAGTGATCAGCCCTCAGGAAAACAACAGAAGGGATTCTTGTATTGGTAGAAGTTTGGCTTAATGGCATCTTAAACACTTACCAACTCATTGAACTAGAGAAAGAGATTAATTGCTATAAGAGACTATAAAAGCATAATACTTTCAAATTTTGAGCTTCCTTCTCCACCATTGTCCTCACCGGTCACCCTATTGCCCACCCAAAGTCATAAGGGAGGCAACTGCTGAGCGGCATGACATTTAAGACGGGAGAGCTCTGCAGATCACAGGTCACTGCTGGTTCTCCCTTATATCACAAACAATGTCTAAGTCCAACATACTTTAGTCACAATAATTATGATGCCTCAGGCATTGAGATAAATGCTGGGTCAAATAAAAATGAGCCTCTGGGGTTCATGATCTGGAGAGTAAGACGGACAAGAATAACCAATGGGAAAGTAGCATGTTTCTATAGGGCTAAAATTGGGAAAGGCACTAAAATCTCAATTCTCAGACTATCTCTACAAAACTGCTCAACTCCAGGATTGTCAGTAGTGCTGGGCCTCGGTTCTTTTCTCTAGGGAACGGGCATGGTGATGATGACTCCCTCTGCAGAATTATTGTGTTGTATAAATATAACTATATTATTCAATATAACAATCACTTTCTGTAGTCTTCATCAAAAGGAAAGGATTTGGTTTTGGGTAAAAATGGAAGAGAAAGAAACCTATTAAATATAGTTTTATCAATAACTGTTCAAATAGTTCCTGAATAATTCTGCATTATCCAATCTAAAATTTAAGTCCTTATCAATAATTCTAGAACTGTAAGTACATTCATTAAACCTGCTTTTTACACAGATAATGAAACTGAGAATCAAGAGAAATCAAGAGAAACTGAAAAGTCAAGAGAATTGCTAAAGGCCACTCAGCTAATAAGTGGTCAAGCTAGGCTTGGTCAGATTCAGAGCTCCTGACGCCTGCCCCTGGGGTCATATGACTAGTTCCCTGTGTCAAGGTCCTGTGGTTGGCTTGCTTTGCCAGACGCTAAGTAAAAATTGAGTATGGTGTCGAATGCTTACCTTGGTATTTTTGTGTCTTCTTGGCTTCTTTTTAAAATTCATCTTTCGTCATATAACGTATTGACAGCTGAGTGAAGTGTGATGAATCTAGAAAATAGTCATTAAGTACTTCTGTATTTAAGCACATCTCTATAGAATTTTGTTAGTGAAAGTATAATCATCTATCTCGTAGGGCTTATTAGCAAAACTAATAAAAAAAGATTAATTTAATCCTATATTATGTATACAATTCTCTTTGGGGTTATTCAGGTTTATCCCCTTCAATATCAATATATTCATATAGATTATCATGTATTCATAAATTGGATTTCTTAGGAACATATGAGCTCAGATGGAAAATTTTCTATATATGCCAAAAAAGAAAAAACTTTTCTTGGTCTTTTTAGGTTGAAATCAATAAAGGAGTAATTTGAAATCTAAATCATGACATCTCTAGATAACATAATGAATAAATATACATACAATATGTCCTACCTTCATCCCTCATTTTGATTGGTCTGCTTTCGATTGTGCCTGAATGAGTTTGCTGTTCCCATAAGTCTAAGTGGAAAATTTCTTATTCTGGCTCCATGTTCCTTGAGCAGCTGTGGTAAATCTTTCTCCTGATGCAGAAAACACACATAAGAGGACATTAATGTCAGTGACATACTCCTAATAAGCAAAAGGTTAGCTGAAATTCCACCTCTCTTTTCTCACATTCAAGAAAGCGTATCTCATGAAAATTGTATTTTTAAAGTAACAAAAAAATTATCTTTTTATACGTCTATCCATCCATCCACCATCTATTTATCTATTTTTCTATCTAGTTATCATCTATGTCATCTATCTATCTATGTATCTATTTACTGTTTTCAAGCATCAGCATATCAGCTATTCTCAGTAACTCACTTCGTAAGTGATCAGCTATATCAAGGTATTAAGATAACATTGGTTGGGATCACTCCAGTCTCTGAGAGAGGGAGTGCAGATCTGCAGAAAATGCAATGGATCACCACTGAGGTGACCGTGTCACCTTCTGATGGCTGACTCTTCCAGAAACGTTTGCATTATCAAACATTGCCTGGACTTGAAGTTACAGAACATGTGAAGACATTGGACAAACTATCATTTTTTTTGTCTGTGTGTATTTGAAAATTTGTATGTGTAGATCAATGCTCAAAACTTTTTAGGATCATGTTTCTATTGACTAATCTGAATAGTGTGGGGCGGGGGTTGTAATGACAAATATCTTCACTACATTTTATTTTCTTGTTGATTCAAAGACTCTTGAGCCCCTGGGAACACTGCAGATCTCACTACGGCACACTTGTGTATGAGTAGTGGGACTTCCTTTGCTATCAGGTAGACGGAGTGCGGGTTCCAACTTAGCCACCTCCCAGGAGCGTAACCCTGGCCAAGTCACTTTTCCTCTCGGTATCCACTTCCTCATCTGGAAAATGTTCCTCATCAGGAAGAGTGTTTTAAGGGCTGAATGAGATAATGTGCATGAAGTGCTTCCCAAATTCCTGGCACACAGTATTAATTTAATAATAATAACAATAATAATAATGATTATTATACAATTCTATTAACTCACACTAGGAAGGCAGCCAAACAATGATTTTAGATTTGGCCCTGTTTTCTTCTCCACAAAAGGCGAGAAGTTCAAAGTACAAGTTACCACAGGCAGATGCCCTTGCCTCCTGCCTGACTAAAGAGATGGCCATGTGAATTACAGAAGAAATTCCAAAGGATATTCTTCCGAAAACAAACTAACTTCTGTGGGTCACACCTGGGGAAGTCATGGACACACAAATTTCCCCTTTCTCTAGTACTGCTTTGCTATATTGATTGGTTTGACTAGTTTAACCTTTTTGAGTCTGTTGCTCTTTCATAAATGTTGTTAGTGTTTGGTGTACTAGATGTTAAATGGATAGTACAGTATATTGATTCTGAATCTAATTTTGGTTTCCAGGGTATTAAGAATAACTGAACTTGGCATTTAGAGCATTCCAATACTGCATGGGAATTATCTAAAATATTTTTGCCTGAAAAAAAAGACATTATAAGTACATTTAAAGAAATCCTAGTAAAAATTAAGTCTACGCAATTTTTTTTGTTATTGAAGATATCATTAGGCAGCATGGAAGAACGAAATTTATTCCGATAATCATTACAATGATGAAAAAATTCCTTGCTTCAATAATTGATTTATGCTTCATTTAAATGTACAGAGTAGTTCCAATATAATTTCTTATTAACTCTAATGACGAATTTTAAAGTAGCATGACTCTGAAATAAAGATGAAAATTCTCCATACAACTTATTGCATTTAAATGGATTTAATATTTAATATTTAAAAAATCATTTGAGGTAAATAGCTATCATGAATCACTGCAAATATACTAAGATGTAATTAAACGCTTTTTCTTTTTAAATGCATCTACTTGCTCATAATAAATTATTTTTGTGCTCTTTCTTCTTTTAAGCTGTGCTATTACTTTTGAAATTATTTTTAATCATGAAATAACATCAACTCTAAACTTCAGCAAATTTCTTAAAATATCTTCCCTTGGGCAGATTCAAAATAACTGAATTATTGTTTAACATTTGCTTTTATGTAGCAGTTGTTTAAACATGTGAGTAAACACTCAGATTTCTATGATACAGGGAAAAAAGATAAAACTGGGGGGAGAGGGAAAATCCTATGCTTATAAAGCTTTCACTAGCTAGGGTTGAGCACACAGAGAAACTACTCTGTGACCTTATTCTGCACTTGAAATTTTCTGGTGTGACAATATGTGTTGTAAACTGGGAGGAGAAGCAAGGTTAATACAATTCCTACCGGATAGATCCAGACATCAGGCACCAAGGAGATCCGTAGTCAGAGCAGCTGCTGGGGGATCTGGGAGTTCCCTGGTCTGTCCCGTAGCCCTGTGAAATTAGGAGGTCATCTAGAGTCACTTTAGCTTGGTGGCTGGGCAGTGTAGGCTGTTAGCAGATTCTCTTTGTCCCTTAAGAATGTGACCAATATCACACACATACATGATCAACTAATAAGAAAAAATTGGAGTCCTGGGATAATCTGTCATCTGCACCCCATAGAGAATAAATGTATTTTGAAAACACTACGAGATGTCAGGAGAGTCACGCGTCTGCCTGAGTTCAGGCAGTTCCTGATCACTTAGGACTTGGCTCTGTGAACTTAGTACGTAGCCAGGAAAGTGTCTTGAAAAAGGAGCTACAAGACTTAGTTTAAGTTCACTTACTCACTCAACAGTGACTTTTAAGACTTCAGTTTTCTCATCTGTTATATAAGGACCATGCTCATTTTCTGACAGATTCTTGTGGTTCATCAAATGGCTATTAAGTTAGTGCTGGTTAAAGTTAGGGTGACTAGGTAATTTTATCATCTAAACTAGGACACTTTTAAGACTGAAGGAGAGAGGCACTGAAAATTTTACTGGGGCAATAGGCAGAAGCCAAGACTATGTTGGGCAAATAGGAACCTATGTTCACTCTAGGTAGAGCATCTTTAAAACAAGAAAGCACTGTTCAATCATAAGATGTGAGGACGGTAGCCTAGCTTCCGAAACCAATTTGCCAAGCTTTTCTGTGGCATTGTGGGAGAGAAATGCAGCCTGCACAACCTGTGACATTTACAATGGTTTACGATGAGGGACATGTGTTAACATGAAACAGGTGTTTCTGGAAAACAATTTTCTAATTACAATTTTTAAACATTTGAAATAGCTTTATGTTTCAAAGTCTTATAGAATTGTTCTTTTTAGATTAATCTATATTGTTACTAGGACAACAACAAGCAAAGTTCCTTTCTCAATATTCCCTTTCTTTAAACCAGCCTTTCAAATAATGTAATCAGAAATGATGGATGAGGATATCTTTGTATTTTCCCCGTTTAATAAAGCTCATAGAGAAGAAAGTTTGTATGCTATTCTTCAAGGTTATTGTCATAGTTATTATTAATTTTGGCCAAGAAAATGAGTCTATTGAGTTGAATAATCTTGAAGTTTACTTAGAGAAAATAATTTTTCACTACCAAACTATTTTTCCTCTGTCTCTCTATTGTGCTTGGAGAAGAGAGAATAAGGAGGATAAAAATACTAAATTTTTTCAATTGTTTGATATAATTCCAGAGACGAAAAGCATTATTTGCTGAAGTTTGTAGTATTTAATTGACATTGTGCAATGTGAAAAAATTCAGATCAGCTACAGTAAAGTTGGCTTCTTTCTTCCAACGAAACTAATATAAAAGAAGATTGATTCTTTTATGACATTTTAATATTAAGCTGGCTGTTAGAATCAGCACTATGAGGAAATTTTGCTAAATAATGGGCTAACTGATTGTAAGACTTTTATTGTTAAGAATCCATAGGTGGTCTAAATTTAGGATTATCTCATTTGACATAAGGAATACAGTCATGCATCCCTCAATGTTGGGGATACGGTCTGAGAAATGTGCCTTAGGGGATTTTGTCATTATGTGAACCTCAAAGAGTGTACTTACACGAACCTGGATGGAATAGCCTTCTACACACCTAGTACCTGTATGGTACTAATCTTATGGGAGCACTGTCGTACAGGCGGTCCTTTGTTGACTGAAAGGTGGTTATTCAGCACATGACTGTATAGTGTTTTCCTATCACATACAGCAGGGTGGTGTCAACAAGAATAATGCCTTACCCTATATCGAGTAAAGACTAATAAGAACAAATTCCATTACTAAACACAAGAGAGACAACGTTCATCTTCTTGATCCCAAACTTCACAAATTTAATAATAGTTTTGGAATTACAGACTTCTTTTTACTAAAAAACTTAAAAATCATTTGAAATAATATACAATAGAAGCACTAAGTTTAAAATCCAAGAAACTCTTTCTGCTAATTTCTAGGACTCAGTTTTTCTTTTGATGCATGTGTATAAAAATTCTTCCTCAGTCCTATCTAAAAACAAAGCTGGAAAGTACTAAGAGTTGTCACCTGATCATGCAAACACTATTTGTCAATCTAGAAAAAGGCAACATTTACTGAGATTTGAAATTGGATTGGCAGTTCCACACTTAAAAAAGTGTAGTGAACCAAACGTTGCATAAATGGGTACCATTTTGTAAATGGGCACCCTGTGTGCCTAAAACATAGCTTATACTTTTTTTAAGTTAATTTTTATTGAGTTTATGATAGTTTACAATCTTGTTAAACTTCAGTTGTACATTATTGTTTGTCAGGTGTGTTGTAGGTGCACCACTTCACCCTCTGTGCCCACCCCCCACCCACTCCTTTCCCCTAGTAGCCACTAATCTGTTCTCTTTGTCTACATGTTTAAATTCCTCGTATGAGTGGAGTCATACAGAGATTGTCCTTCTCTATCTGGCTTATTTCACTTAACATAATTCCCGCAAGGTCCATCCATGCTGTTGTGAATGGGACGATTTTATTCTTTTCTATGGCTGAGTAGTATCCCACTATATATATATACCATATCTTCTTTATCCAATGATCAGTTGATGGGCACTTTGGTTGCTTCCACGTCTTGGTTATTGTAAATAATGCTACAATGAACATAGGGGTGCATGGGACTTTCGGAATTGCTGACTTCAAGGTCTTTGGATAAATACCCAGTAGTGGGATGGCTGGGTCATACGGTATTTCTATTTTCAATTTTTTGAGAAATCTCTATACTGTTTTCCATAGCTGCTGCACCAGTTTGCATTCCCACTAGCAGTGTATGAGGGTTCCTTTTTCTCCACAACCTCTCCAACATTTGTTATTTTTTGTTTTGGTTATTTTTGCCATTCTAATGGTTGAAAGGTGATATCTTAGTGTAGTTTTGATTTGCATTTCCCTGATGATCAGTGATGATGAATATCTTTTCATGTGCCTATTGGCCATCAGTATAGCTAATCTTCGACAAAGGAGCTGAGGGCGTACAATGGAGAAAAGAAAGTCTTTTCATCAAACGGTGTTGGGAAAACTGGAAAGCCACATGTAAAAGAATGAAAATTGACCATTCTTTTTCACCATTCACAAAAATAAACTCAAAATGGATCAAAGACCTAAAGGCAAGACCTGAAACCATAAGGCTTCTAGAAGAAAATATAGGCAGTACACTCTTTGACATCAGTATTAAAAGGATCTTTTTGGACACTATGTCTTCTCAGACAAGGGAAACAATAGAAAGAATAAACAAATGGAACTTCATCAGACTAAAGAGCTTCTTCAAGGCAAGGGAAAACAGAATTGAAACAAAAAACCAACCCACTAATTGGGAAAAAATATTTGCAAGTCATATATCTGAAAAAGGGTTAATCTCCATAATATACAAAGAACTCACACAACTCACCAACAAAAAATCAAACAACCTGATCAAAAAATGGGCAGGAGACATGAACAGATATTTCTCCAAAGAAGATATATGGATAGCTTATACTTTTTGAAATTTATTCTCCAAAATAAACCACACACTATCTAACTTAAGGACCTGTCATCTTCATTGTTTCTGAAAGAATAATGAACCATGTGCATATTAAAGTATGTTTGTTTCAAGTAAAAGAGAATACAGGACATAAGGTGTAGTTTTGTGACTTCCCTCCATAACCCTTGAGATTTTGTTTACATCAGAGATAGTCATAATAAAAAGTGGATTTTAACAGCTTTTTTCCTAATTTCAGCTTCATTATGCCATTAGTTCATATCACAATCAGTGATATATTTCTTAGAATTTTTTCACATAATTATGAATGTTGACTCAGAAATAGCATATATTTAGAATATGTTTTATTCACAGATTGTACTTTTTATATTTTCTACTCAGTTTTAAAAGCATGAAGGTTCAACATCCCATAGTCTAAATACTAATAATGCCAAAATTTTATTAAATTTGCTTTTCATATGGAGCCCTTTTTAAAAAAAACATCCGGGAATTGTGAAGAAAAAATTGCAAATTGTCGGACAGGAGCAAATATAGATTTGCTGTCTCATCCACATCCCGTTACATACAGCGGGCAGTTATTGAGCACTTACTCATGCTGGGCACTGTGCTCAGTGTTTGCTCAGTGAGGATCCAGTTGATGCTCACCCCACTCTACGAGGTTGATTCAACTATTATTCCCCTTTAACAGATGAAGAAACTAAGACTCAGAGAGGTTAAAAAACCTGATCAAGCCCCAGGTGGATTAAATGTTGCAGCCTGCATTGGGACCGAGGCAGGCTGATTCTAATGCCTGAGCATTTAACTACAGTGGAAACCTTCTTAAAAAACCAAATTGGGACCAGAGATTGGTCAGTTAAGAGAAAACATGATAGGAAAAGAATCATAAAAAATGTTACAGACATACATGCATAAAATCTTCTAATTTAAAATATATAGACATAGGGTCATTCTATATTTTATTTTATTTTTCAATGTAGAACGAAAGTATTTTCTTTGAGGATGACTCTGTTAACTGAAGTTCCATAGAATATTCTTGCATAAACCCTGTTCATACTGTATTCTTTGTAATCTTGAGTTTCAGCATCTTTAAGTGGGGCAAAAACATTTCTAAAGGAATATAGGTGAATTTTCTATTCTAGATTCTTAGAGTTTTTTTAAATGTTTTATAGTTGTCTCATTCATACGTAAAAGCACAGCAATTAGTTTTTGTAAAAAGTAATTTGTCTTCATCCATTTTAACACATTCATCGTTTTGATTTTCTTCAGAACTCTCTTTACCTCCTTATATTTAATTATTTCATGTATTTAATTAAGTTATAAAATTATAATAACTGCTATGTACTGGCATAAACAGGATTAAAAAAGAAAATAATACACCTTGGGAATTATACAACTCAACTGGCATTCAACACATCCTGGGGACATCAGTTTGTATGTTTTAAAAAAAGAATAAAGACTCTCCATTCTCTTCCTGGCTGTAGGTAGGCTGTACAACCCCCTTATTCTTTGCATAATATTCTTAGACTATCTCTGAACGAAAGAAGTTGTATAAATGCAAAGTAGGAAAAGGGCAATCTCAAGATTACAAGCTGCCCCAGTGTGATAATACATAATCTAAGTGTTGTGATTATAAATAACCTGTGCTTGTTAAAATTTACATATCTATACATACACGTATGTGTGTGTGTATATATATACATACACTCTCATGTTTAAATTTTAAATATTTAGGGAAATTTTTATGTGCTTTTATACTTTCCCAAAAGTCTTTTATTCAAGCCTAAAAACCATGTTGCAAAAGTGTTAAGTAAGAGCTAAAAAATGTAACCAAATAAATTATGTTTCTTCATTCTAACCATGATAGTCTCGAACAAAAAAATGTTTAGCAGCCTATTACAGAGCAATCTTTTATGCCATATATTACATTAAAATGACATGATAGTTAAAACATATTTCAACTAAGGTTTGTATTTTTGACTTGATAAAATAATTTGAAAGATGTCAACTCAAAACATATAATGCTGATTATTTCAGTAAAATAAAACAGAGGCACTTTTATTTTAATAAGAAAATGCCAGGACTGAAGTCACACCTTCCTGTGCATCCAACAGTATTCTCATTTTATCGTATTTTTAAAATCCACACCTCATATTTTCTGTTACCTTATATGGATGGTGCTAATGACACACGTAGTAAACCTCCTATTAGCCTTGTAGTTGAATAGGATTTGTTTAATTTCAGCTGTCAAATAATGTGAAAAAAAATTCTGGTAACCCTAGGAGTTAAAATATGTTAGAAATATGAAAGTAAATGTTTCACAAACAGCAGTAATTTATTGATCACTTTCTCTGCCAGCATAAAATTAAAAGTACAGAACATGCCCATTTGGGAAGGCTGATGATTTACTTTTCCAAACGGTTTAAAAGAAACTTTGAAAAAGTTTCTTTTTAAAGCTAGTAACAGGAACTAAATGGTGTGGGAATGGTGCGTATCTTCATTACTGTATGGAAAATGGTGGGTATTCTTGTTACTATGTGAAAAAGGAATCATTCCCTATGATGTTTCACAAAGTATTTCCTCAGTGATTTAAATTATAGAAGAAAGAACCTCTAAGTTTAATCATTAAGAGAATAAAGAGAAATACTCTCCCTCGCCCTTCCTCTTTAACTCTATCCCCTTGGTTATCTAATATAAATGATTTGCTGTGTATCTTTTTTGGTACTTTTCCCTCTGTATTTACTAACATATACAGACATATTGTTTTAGACTGAGCCCTCTGAAGACAGGGCATTGCATGTAGAAGGTTCACTGGGGTGAGCTCTTGGGAGGCACACCTCTAAGACACACTCCTGAGGAAGTCAGGAAGGCAGCAGTGGGCAGGGGAACGAGCCGATGGAAATGAAGTTGCAGCTGAGGCTTCAGCAAACTCACAGGAAAATTCTTGAGCTCCAAGGAACCTTTCAGGACTAGGGTTTTGCATTCTCGCATCAGCCATTCATTTGACAGCCCTTGAAAGGAGGTGCATCCTTGGGTGAGGTAGTTTCCAGTGAAGGACAAAACTCAGAGCTATCACAGGTTGATGATCCCAGCAGTTGGGGTGTGTCCTTACAGAGGGAATCTGGGTAGAGCATCCCACAATATCCTCGATGTCTCTAGATACAGATAATTGGGATTTCAGTTGATTTAACAAACAATACATTTACACATAACGGATCTTCAGTTACCTGCAGTTTTATTTAACCATGCAATGTGCACATCCTTTTAAGTGAAGGTGTATAGGTCTATCATATCCTTTTTAATGGCTATGTAATATTCTTTATAAGATTATACATTTAATTTGTTTATATTTTTATTGTTTTGTTTATCATTTTTTGCTAATGCTGCAATAATTTTTTCACCTAAGTTTTTCTGAATTCATACTTTATTCATAATTTCATTTAATTAATTTAAGGTCAGTAATTTAATTATACTGCTAAATAAGTAACCTGATTAATTAAATTAATAATGTTATTAATCATTAGGTAATATTTCAATAATTTCAATAATTATTTTATTATAGACATCATTTAACTGATTTGTAAAGTACGTTTCCAGAAGTTCAACTGCTGAGTCAAAGGATAGCAATAGGTATGTTTATTTAAATAAACAATGGTAGATGATCTTACTAAACGGTTATAGTAATGCACCAGCATCAAAAGTATATAAAATTACCTGTTTAACACTGAATATTTTCAATGTAAATATTTTTTGTCAAAGGTGACTAGGAAATGCTATCTGATTGTGTTTTTAAATTGCATTTTCTTGACCGTTAGTAAGGTTGTGATTTTTTTATGTGTTTATTGTCTATTTTTTTCCCTCTTCTTTGGCTTGCCTATTCATTTCTTTTTCCTTTTTGTTATTGGTTCTGTTTATCTTATTCTTATTAACATATTCTAAATGTTTTACTATTTCTTCCTAGTGAATTGCTTAAATGATTTTCTTTTTGGTATCTTTATTAGTCAAGGTTCTCCAGAGAAACATAATCAAATATAAATGTTTATTCATTCATTCATTCATTCATTCATTATAGGAATAGGCCCATGTGGTTATGGAGGTCGAGAAGTCCCATGATCTGCCATCTGCAGGCTGGAGAATCAGGAAAGCTAGTGATGTACTTTAGTCCAAGTGCAAAGGCCTGAGAGTTGGTGAGCTGATGATGTAAGTCCTAGTCGAAGTACAAAATCCCTAGAATCAGGAGTGCTGATGTCCAAAGGCTGAAGAAGATTGATGTCTCAGCTCAGGCAAAGAGAACAAATTTGCCCTTCCTCTGCCTTTTTGTTTATTCAGGCCCTCAGTGGATTGGATGATGTCCATCAGCATTGGTGAGAGTTCTCTCCTTTACTCAGCCTACCAACTCAAACGCTAATCTCTTCTGGAGACACCCTCACACACACCTGGAAATAATATTTCATAATATTTTACAAGCTATCTGGGCATCCCTTAGTCCCGTTAAGTTGACACATTAAATTAACCATTATAGTATCTTTTAGAAGCAGAGGACCTACACTTTATGCCTTTCAGATTTTCTATCTTGGTTAAGAAATCCTCCTACTCCAAGGTTCAAAAATATCCTCCCGTATTTCTTCTAAGATTTTCCTAATTTTATTCTTATATTTATATTTTGTATGTCCAAAGTGTATTTATTAACTGAAAAAGCAAATTGCAGAACAGTATGCATAGTATGATCATATTTTGGAAAACAAAATAAAATATGATAACAGTTTTTAAAACCAGAGCAATGGACTGAATGTTTGGGTCCCCTCAAAATTTGTATGTTGAAATCTAACTCCCAATGCAATGGTATTAGGAGATAGGGCCTTTGGGAGGCAGAGCCCTCATAAGTGGGATTAGTACCCTTATGAAAGAGGCCCAGAGAGCTCCCTTGCCCTTTCCGTCATGTAAGGGCACAGTGAGAACCAGCGATCAATGAACCAGGAAATGGGCTCTCATCAGATGCTGAAATTTCCAGCACCTTGATCTTGGACTTCCCAGCCTCTTGAACTGTAGGAATTAAATTTCTGTTGTTTATAAGCCATTCAGTCTGTAGTATTTTCGTTATAGCAGTCTGAATGGACACGGACAAAACTCCAACCTACTTCTGTGTGTACAAGCAGAAAAGTCTCTGACAGAATGTGTACCCAACTGTAGATGACAGTAGATAACTGTTGGGGATGGAGGTGGATCAAGGGGAGAGGAAGAGTTGCATTCCTAACTTTCCACATTTTGAGAAAGAAAGGAAAAAGTAATGATAGAATTACGGATGATTTTTATATTCTATTTTTGGCTTTTTCATGTTTTCCAAGTTTTCTATAATGGATACATATTAACCATATTTCATAATCACAAAGCAAAATTTAAGGCTCTCAGGGTGTATCACTAAGTGGAGTAGTTTTGAAGATTTCTTTGAAGTCAAAGTGTACTTGTTAAAACTGATACCGAACCTGAAGTGAGTTCGCTCATCTGTTGTGCAGCAAGCCAATCTCTGACACTGGGTGTAGTGGAAGAAAGTAGGAATTTTATTATTGCACAGCACTGAGCAAGGAGATAGGGCAGCTAATGCCGAAATCCCAGACTCCCCAGAAAGCTAAAAGGAAGGATTTTTATTTACGGCTTTAGGTAGGGGAGGGGGAGCATATGGCCTTGCTGTTGGACCTTTCCCACTAGTCTGTCTTTGGCCTTGAGACTACTTGCAGGGAGGAGGGAGCCCATGACCTTGCTGGTCAGCAGCTTTCCCACCAGGCTGTATCTCTTTATGGGGAGGAAATAATGAATCCAGGTGCTTGTCCTTGGTGGTGTCTGTCTCCATGGAGGACAGTGGATTCTCGAGCCAGGAAGCCAGGGAGTAAGCAGGGGATGAGCGTTTTGGTTTTAACCCCATATATGCTGGGTTTAATGTAGGGAAACTGATATCAGGGTCAGTATCAGAACCAGAGAAAACTGCTCAGGAGCAGAGGGAAGAGGACACTCAGTCCTGCCTGAGCCTTGGTTTGCAGGAAAGGTCTTAGCAACAAACGTTTTCATTTCTGAGTCAGGCTCTCCCTTTAGGGCTTCCTCCTGCATTTATATTTTTAATATATCTAAAATTAATCCTATTCATGGTTTGAGGATCTAGCTTCATTTTCTTTTTTTCAGCTTAAGTTTATTGAGGTATAATTTACATAGAGTAAAATTTATAGTGTAATGGGTTTGACAGATATACACTGTCATAACTACCATCAAAATAAAAATCTAGAATATTTCGCTCATCTCAAAAACTTCTCTCAGGATCCTTTGTGGTTAATCCCATCCCTCAGACTCCTAGCCCTGGCAACAACTGATCTGATATCTATCCCTATAGTTTGGCCTTCTCCAGAAAGTCATACAAGTGGAATAACAAAGTATGTTGCTTTTTGAGTCTGACTTCTTTGGCTTAGCATAATTCTCTTGAGATTGGTCCACAATGTTGTGGGTCTATCAGTAATTTGTTCTTTTAAATCACTGAGTAGTATTCCATTGTGCAGATGTACCACAATTTGTTTATCCATTCACCATTTGAAGCACATTCAGTTGTTTCCAGTTTTTGGCAATTATTAAAAAAAAGGATGTTGTAAAAAATATTTTCATATACAACTTTGTGTGGATATATATTTTCATTCTCTTAGGTGAATACCTAGGAGCAAAAGCTTCACTTATTTTAACAGTTAGGTATTCCAACTCCACTTATTGGATAATCCATTTTTCACCACTGATTGGAATATTGTTTTAATCAAATATTAACTCCCTCTCTTACTATAATTTTCCGAGATTTCCTTGGCAGATCTTACACATCTTTCTTCCATTTGAATTTTTGTACAACTTAATTCTGCTTCAGAAAGCAAACTAACAAACAAACCCTGTTGTGATTCTGATAGTAATACAATAAAAATATTTAATACATGTATTTGTTATTCTTGATTATTATTACTATTATTATTTTTGCTGAGGAAGATTAGCCCTGAGCTAACACCTGTTGCCAATCTTCCTTTTTTTTTTATTTGCTTGAAGAAGATTAGCCCTGAGCTAACATCTGTACCAATCTTCCTCCACTTACTATGTGGGTTACCACCACAGCACGACCGACGGGTGGTGTGGGTTTGGGCCTGGGATCTGAACACAGGAACCTGGGCCACTGAAGTTGAGCATACCAAACTTAACCATTAGGTGATGGGGCCAGCCTTTTTAATTATTTTTGTAATTGTTCAATATCAATATTTTTACAATATGAAAGTCTTCTCATTCAAGAGCACAGTATATCTTTTTATTCTTTCAACTTTCATGTTTCTTAATTAAATTTTATAATTTCCTTCTTAGAGGTTTTGTACCGTTGTTGCTCAATTTATTCTTAGGTACTTTATATATTTTTGTTGATATTATCAATTGGATATTTTTCTATTTTTATTTCTAACTAGTTATGAGTGGTGTTTATTCATTCATGAATTATTCAACAAATATTTTCTAAACCCGTACTTTTTATCAGGCACAGTTCTAGATATTAGTAATAAAATAGTAGATAACATAGAGAAGTTTCTTGTACTTGTGCAGGTTATATTCAAGGGATGAGAGATAGAAAATAAATACACACACATATATCAGATGGTTATAAGTGCTATGCCAATAATTTATTTTAAATTGATTTCCTCATGAGATCACCTAGGAGAGAGCACACAGCTATACAACAGAGCTTAATTCTTTAGCCTTGAAGCACTCCAACATTGGGAGACAGGACAAAGGAGAAGACACCGTTAGCGTGAACAAGTAAGTAGTGACCAGTGAGATAGGAGGGAAATTAATATATCTAGTGTTGTTAAAGCCAGGGGAAGAGAGTGTTTCCACGAAAAAGCAGCAGTCGACTTTACCTAATGTTATTGAGAAGTCAAATAAGATGAGAATAGAAAATTGAACACTGAATATGTAGAATAGATTGTTGGTGACTTTGACAAGTATTGTTTCAGTAGCCTAGTGGGAAGAAAATTCTGATTTGAGAACCATTCATGCATATTTATATGTATGTATTCAAACATGATATATATTCTTATTTGAATATATATTGTGTTAACCATCATAATAGTAACAAGAAGAACAATAGATAACACTCATAGAGCCAGGAATTCTAAGCACTATATATATATTAACTCATTTAATTCTCATGGCAACCCAATGAGTTAGATGTTATTATTTCCCTACTTTTTAATGAAAGAAGTGAAACAGAGAGAGTTTAGATGTCTAGCACAAATTTAAGGGACTCAATGACAGGCACTCAACTAAATTGTATTATTATTTCAAAGAATTTTAGTTGATTCTCTATTTTCTAAAATGTGATTATATAATCTATAAGCAGTGGTGATGTCTTTGCTTTGTGATGCTTCTATATTATGTATATCATATGGCATTTGATTGAACCTCAAAAACAATACTAGTAGTGACAATAAGCATCCCTGTCTTATTACAAAAGATAAATAATAAAATGTTATTAACATTTCTTCATTTTATTTGATGCTTATTTTTGACTTTTGGTAAATGCTATTTAGCTTACATAGAAATGTTTCTTCAAATTCTTGTTTAAGTATAGGTTTAAAAAAAACAGTTATAGCAAACTGAATCTCGTCCAACATCTTGTCAACATCCATTAATGTAATCTTTTTTCCTTTCAAATGACTTATGTTGATAAACTTTCCATTATTAAACCATCCTTGAATTCCTAGACTAAATCTACTTGGCAGAAATGATTGTTTAAAATGATATTCCTAAAATAAAATTGCTAATACACAATTTAAACATTTTGCTTTTAGATGCTGGGTCTGGCATAGTACTCTGTAATCATAGTAATAGTTCTGCAGAAAAACGTGTGACCATTCATATTAAATGGGGAACACTTAGGAGGTCAGGTTCTTCTACCAAATGAATTTTCAAAAAAACTTTTGACTTTGGATATAAGAACTGTGGGTAAGGGACAGCGTACCTGTGGAAGAAGTGTATGCTCCTTTAGAGTTACATCTGCCTCTGATCTTCTGCCTTTTTAAGTAGTAAGACTTTAATATCCACTATAATTATTGACATATTTAAAATTTCTATTCTTCTTGAGTCAACATTTATCATCTATATTTTGTTGGGAATGTACCTATTTTCTTATTTTCAAATTTATTGATATGAAAAGAGTGTGGAAATGAGAAATTAGTCAAGCACTGAAGTCTGGAAGGTGTTTAGGATCCAGGATGAGAAAGAATATCAAGGTAGGACTCAGAAGAGGAATAGACAGAAAGTTACAAGGGAAATTCTGTTAGTGTAGAATCATATGTAGAAAATCTTGCTAGTGTTAAAGGAAAAAAATTCAGAATGAATTAATCAGGTTCTAGATACTAATTTAAATAAAGATTTGTATCTACTTTATCTGGGGTTAGGTTTGAATTGGACTATACCTACTTTTGGTGCTTTGCAGACAGTATCTCAGATATAGAGAGAAGCTCATAATACCAAATTAATCTTACCAGTACTGTCATGTGCTGCATAAGAATGTTTCAGTCAACTGCAGACCACATATATGATGGTGGTTCCAGAAGATTGGTACCATATTACCTAGGTGTGTAGTAGGCTATACTATCTAGGTTTGTGTAAGTACATTCTATGATGTTCGCACAATGATAAAATCACCTAACTATGCATTTCTCAGACTTTGTCCCTGTTGTTAAGCAATGCCTGACTTTTCCTTGAGTGTACAGTCGCTTGGATTCAGTGTATACCACTAAAGAGATACTGAGGAGAAAAGGGACCTGTGGAGAGTTTCAAGAGTGACTGGATAAAACCTCTGATTTAGGAAAAAATCAAGAAAATCCTACAATGCTTCCTCTGTTTTAGTTTTCTTGATGTTTCCATTGATCCTCTTGAGTCAGCGCTCTTCATGTCAGTGGATCCAGAATCAGTGTATTCAGATGCAGTCTATCAACTACATTATTGATATTTCACTTTCAAGATTAAGGCTAGGAGATTTTGAGTTTTTGCATCTTTCTTAAGAATGATAATCTTTGGGCTGGCCCAGTGGCACAGTGGTTAAGTTCATGTACCCTGCTTTGGTAGCCCAGGGTTTGCAGGTTTGGATTCTGGGCATGTACACACTGCTCGTCAAACCATGCTGTGGCAGCATCCCACGTGCAAAATAGAGTAAGATTGGCACAGACATTAGCTCAGGGCCAATCTTCCTCACCAAAAAAGAAAAGAAAAGAAAAGAATGATAATCTTGAGACACTCAGTCAACAGTCATGTTCTGAGATCCTTGGGAACTGTAAAGCAGAACTGACTACAGTTATTGAAATTTATAATAATTTCCTTTACATTTAACTTAATATTTAAGTTCATATCCTCTTTACCATCTTTTGAGACCAAGTTCATACTGAGAGAAATCAGCTGTAGAAAGGAAAATATCTCATAGCTTAAACCTCCCAGTGATCAGCAAGTTGTACAATGTTTGGTTAATGACATTAAGACTTTTAGATTTAGAATTTAGTGGGAAGGATGACATAAAATGCTATACGCTGTAATCTTCACTGTGAGAGTATTATCTGAATTCTTATATGTTTCACTATTTCTTGTAAGTCACTGTATAGTATTTAGATTTCCACGGCTCTTTGTATAATGTTTCTATAGATATTTCAAAGTTTAATTTATTTGGATTTACCTTTGATTTGAATAGCTCTCCTTCCACCCCCATTTTAGAATTTGAGTTCTTTTTAGCTGCTAGATTTTTCTTTCTTGCTGACCATGGACTAGACAAATGCATATTGACTTTAAGAAGTTTACTTAAACTTCTGGCTCCAGAAAAACAAAGGGGTCTTTGTAGTTAAAATAAAGATGTATTTACATTTCCTTCTGTTAAACTGATTATCAAAACATGTCCACCATACAGATGTTTCTAGACAAAAAGCATCAGTTAGTGGTATTTACCACTTTATTCAAAGGCTTCACAAAAGGAGCCTTTTTCAATCAAAGATTGCCCTTTTCCTTGGCAATCACATCTAGCCAAAGTTTAAAGACTATGTTAGAAGATCACACAGTCATCTTTAATTTGTAATCAACTATAGCCTCTTTAAGGAAGTCTGAATTAGTCAAAAGGCAATGTCAGTAGAAGAAAAAAATCTGACGCGATTCTTTGTTTATATTGCCTGGTTTCAGTCTCTGAGTTATCATTCTTCTCTGTATCGCTAGCCTCTCTGAATGTCGTAGCTGACCGAGGGAGATTCCTGACTTCACAAAACATGGAAACATTTTGAATTTCATGGCAAAATTCCTGATATTTGACAGTAGACCATTGAGATGACGTTTGTGACAACAGACCTTCAGAAAGAGGCAGGGAAAATAATCAAGAATAAATGAAAGAAGTACTGGGAAACAACACTGGGAAAAAAGATTTTGGTGGAACATAGAGAACGTTTATAACATGCAAAATGAAATGTCCTTTCTGGAAGCATCTGTAAATCCTACATTTCATTATAGACTAATCCCTTTAGTAGATATCAAAACGTTTTTCTTCTCATTGATAATAAATTCCATTTTTAATTATTTTTTTCCAGGTACTGCGTAATTTTAATTTAGAATGAGCTTGGGATATTGGAGAACGTCAAAGTAGTGGCTATAAACTTTCTCTTCACAAGAAGTCTCTTCCTTGGCTTTGCTCCCTTAATGCATCTCCCAATCACCTCTCTTGGAATTGATTCTGCCTGTACTGTCTTAGAAGAATTATTTTAATCAATTTCCCTGCATTTGGTATGTATTTCCACATAATCTAGGTATTCATATTCATCTGTTACCCATCCTCCTTCTCTGACTCCAATGAGGTCTGAAACAACTTGGGATCAGTCCTGTTTCAAAAAGGCAGGGGATAAATGAGAAAATTAATCAATAAATTAATATACTTACGATCATTGACTAGATCTTGTTCAAGTTTGTATGACTTGTAGCACCTCTAACAGCAAGAAAGCTCAACAGAGGCACTGTTACAGTGCCCTAAACCCACTCCCAATCTATCCTCCATATCACTTAATTCCTGACTTCCTGTTCTGATACACAAATCCTTTAAAACTATCCCCTACTTAAATTTGTTAATAGCTGTGCATATCTTTATGGATAAAGTTCTCACTCAGCTCAAGGAACAAAGCTTTTCTTGATGTGGACCTGCTTAGGTCTGTGGCCCTATCCCCATCTATCATTCCGGTACACAACCTTCACCCCAGATATATAAAACTTATTCCGAGTTCCTCAAATGCTCTCTTTAGGCTTCTTCACTACTCAGCCATCCAGCATGCTGTTCCCTTGGGATAGAATATCTTTCTCCTTCTAACTCCCTTGTACCCATCAAAATGCATTTAATCTGTTGGAAGTTTTTCCAAGATGTTCCACCATGCCTACTGAATTTAGTTCTCAAGTATAGCCTTCCCCTAGAGTATCATTTTTTATGTATCTTTTGCCAATATTTTGTAACATACTATTATAATTGTTGATTTCCTTGACTATTTATCATAGTAGAATTATAAAATTCTTTAAGATTGCGTGTAGGCTGGTCCTTAGCAGAGTATAGTCATATAATAGGTTCTTGATAAATAACACTGAATAAGTACTATCTTTTGCATAAATCAAAACAAAGCTGTCATTTTAAAACAGAGGATTAAAAAAAAATCAATGAACAATTCTCAGAAAAGAACAGACAGAACACAGATAAAGATACGTGAAATGGCCATAAACAGAAAATTATAGTAATCGATCATATTGTTTTTAGTGTAATATTTGGTCTTTAGGAGAGAAATGCTATTGTTTTTAACTTAGTTGAATGGTGCTACTGAAATCTTACACCTGTCAGTCATCTCTTTTAAGTCAATGGCTCTCAACAAGGGCTGCACATTACTTTTAACGTCCCAAGATTAGGCGTAGGGTGGCCACTGGGCACGTGTAATATCACTAAGTTTTCTACAAGATTCTAATCCATTCTCAGTTAAGAAATAAATTGTATAAAAGTTTATTCAAATTTTTGAGCAAACTTTTCTCTAATTGATGTGGATTAAGGCTGCCCCAGCTAGAGAAGCCCAAGGTGACCTGGCCTACATGCCAAACTATATGACCCAGTGGATTTTTTTTATGGTATGAATTAGGGCTGCCCCAGGGAGAGAAGCCCAGGGCATCCTCACCTACATGCCGATCTATATGGCCAGATTCGTATCTAAAAGTTATATGACCGCACAGTAACCAGACCCCATCTGCACTGAAATCATTTAATGACGTTTTACATCATCTTTTCTTTTTCCAGTAAAAATAAGTCACGTACCCATGCCTTATAAAATCAGCCCTAACCCTCAACTCAGGGCAGCAGCAGGAGCTCTGACTGCCCATGGGTCCTGTCCCCATGCAGCAGCAGCAGCAAGAGCTCTGACTGCCCATGGGTCCTGTCCCCATGCAGCAGCAGCAGCAAGAGCTCTGACTGCCCATGGGTCCTGTCCCCATGCAGCAGCAGCAGCAAGAGCTCTGACTGCCCATGGGTCCTGTCCCCATGCAGCAGCAGCAGCAGCTCTTCACTGCCCATGGGTCTTGTCCCCAGGCAGCAGCAGGAGCTCTGACTGCCCATGGGTCCTGTCCCCATGCTATTCCACACTATTCTCTAAACAAAAGAGCACTACTGCCAGATCTTGAGAGTCTAAGAAATCTTTCTTTCGACTCCTCAGCTCACTGACCCCGCATCATAATCAAAAGCTGTCAATAGGCTAATGTCAGTTTCATCTTGTTTTTCACTCCTAAAATCATTCATTTATCCCTAAAATTACTTTCATTGTTATTGATGGATAAATATCAAATACTTTTTATCCCGATATCTCAAACACTGTCTTAATCAAGATACAGAGGAAGAATGTGGTTATTATTCTTTTGTTCATTCTTCATTCCTCTGTAGAGAACCTCAGAAGAGAGCACCAAGTACTCAGCAGACATAAGAGCTTGGAAAGAAAAAACGAGATGGACCTTTAGCGCCTGACATTCCCAAGAAAAACATGAAAAAAGGCAGTGCTATATAGCACAGTTTAGTGGAAGGAAACAAAGCCTTCTTGACACACAGCAATAAAGACTCTTTAAAACTAAAATCTTAATTTTGTGCTTGACATAAATTCCCAGCAAGGGCCTTGAAGTGGGGATTTTGTAGCTATTGTTTCCTCTACCAGTGACACTTCTACTTTATCTCTTTCCCCAGCTAGGTTTTGCTCTTCTTTCATGTCTCAACTTCTACTAGACTCCCTCCAGAAAGTCTTTCCTGATTCTCCAAGGCATTTAAATGGCTTGAGTTCCCTTGAATTCATATGAGTTCCCATGATAACCCTGTACTTAGCATGGCGCAGATCCACAAGTAGAGTGGGTCTAATAGAGAACAAGACTCTCATGCATTGGAGCATGCAGCCTCAGTTCCTAGGACAGCATCTGTGTTTACTCAATATATATGTGTTTAAGTGAATGAATAAATGTGATCATCAGGAGAGGAATTCAGACCAGACCATTCCAGAGATGATCATTTTGTTCATTCTACTAGCGAGGTGAACTAAAGTTTGATTTTCATTATTTATAGTTTATTATATGTAGGCTGTTTAAGATAATATTTTACATAATACAGAGTAGATTTCTCACTCCAAATTAAGGCTTTTACATTCTCAACTAATCTTTTAGTCATTTCCCAAAGTCTGATGTTTAGCAACATCCCCATGTATGTTTATAGAAAGATATCTGAACTGAGTACCCCAAAAGATTCCAGTATTTACAGGATTCAAATCCAGAGAAGCAGCACCATATATGGAATGCACTTTTATTAACATTGGTAGTGAATTGTTGTCCAGGTTGTTACATGTTAGAACAGCTTCAATCTAGCAGAATATCTGACCTAATAAAACAAAACAACAGCAAAATCCAGGCTTCCTCACTGGAGCCTATAAGAAAACCAAGAAGATTCTGACTTCCCCGGAAGAGTCCTGAATCTCCCCAGGAAAAGCTGACTTGCACTGACACTTGAATAGACGAGAACAAAATAGCTACAAGGTAAACCTTATTTTGAAGGGAATTTTCTGTGGCCAGAGAATGAAGATTAGGTTGAATCACAGGGTGTTAGTGGAGACAGGGTCTCAGGTCATTGCCATAAGGTAGTGGCTGTGAGCACAAGCTGTGGACTAAGAAAAACTGGAATCCAATTCAAACTTGACCTCTTCTTACATCTTATTAAACCTTGGGCATTTACACAGGCAGTTCCAGTTCTTTTGCTTAGCAATAATGGGGCCATTGATAAGTTTATTATTCACAAGAATCTCTTCTCTCTCTTTCTCATCACCAGCTGCTAGTAGAGCCAAATTCTTCATCTCATCCTCTTCTCTCCTCTAACCTGCAACTTTTCTTTCTTTCTTTCTTTTTTATTTTTGAGGAATATTAGCCCTGATCTAACATCCACCACCAATCCTCTTGTTTTTGCCGAGGAAGACTGGCCCCAAACTGACATGCCTGCCCATCTTCCTCTATTTCAGATGTGAGATGCCTGCCACAGCATGGCTTGATAAGCAGGTGCATAGGTCCATGCCTGGGATCCGAACCAGCAAACCAGAGGCCGCTAAAGTGGAGCACACGAACTTAACTGCCACACCGCCAGACCCGCCCCTCTAATCTGCAACTTTTCATCAGTCTCTCCTTACCTGCCAGAGAACATAGGGCCCAGATTAAGGACCCACTGTGTCCTATTCCACTGATAACTTCAGCACTGTAGGACCTGGATCTTCATATAATTCTTCCTGACTAGCTGTAGGATCTATCATCCCTGTGCCAGACTGAACATCTGTGCCCCTTCCTCCAGATTCGTATGCTGAAACCTAATCCCCAGTGTGATGGTATTTGGAGATGGGGCCTCTGGGAGATGATTAGGTCACGAGGGTGGAGTCATCTTGAATGGGATTAATGCTCTTATAAAAGACTTAGAGATCTCCTTCCACCCTTCTGCCGTGTGAGGACACAGTGAAAACAGGGCTGTCTATGCACCAGGAGGCAGGACCTTACCAGGTGCTAAATCTGCCAGCTCCTTGATCTCGGTCTTCTCAGCCTCCAGACCCGTGAGAAATAGATTTCCGTTGTTTATAAACCCCCCAGTCTGTGGTGTTCTGCTACAGCAGCCCAGATGGACTGAGAGACCCTGACCGCCCTCCTCTCCTTGATCCTCTCCTGAAAACAGCCCATTTTGTCAAGTTGGTTTGCCCATGAAATAAAGTACTTAACAATTGTTTGGCTGTTGACGGTTCATATAAAAATGGGAAATAAGTACTAGTTAGATTGTCAAATTGTTAATATTAAAATTGAAAAATAAGACGTCATGTTTAGCAAGAGCAGATGTTTGGGGCACATCTTTTTCCTTGCATCTGTTTATTAATGAGGGGTTGGCTGGAGCTCTGTGAGTGTGTGGCTTTATTTATTTTAAAAAATATTCCATTGGCTTTCAATTTACATCATAACAAAAGTGTGTATAATGTGGCAGAACTGTTTTATGTGATTAAGAACTGTTTATTCTGGATTTGTAATTAATTTAATTGTAACATCTAGAGGACTGCAGTTTTGAAAAACTTTCAATCCTGATTGCCTATTATTCACATGACAACACCGAAATAAAGTGACACTGTGATAAATGGAAACATAGCAAGCAGTTGTCCTGATTTAATAACATTTTGAAAGAAAAATCTGTAAAATTTCTATATAAATCATATATATACATAATATACACAAAGAAAATTGTTTTGCCTTCAAATTTTGCATAAGAGCTAGAAAGTTTACAATTTAATAAACATCTTACAAGTGCCCTTTCGTTATTTAAAACCAGCTTGAGATATTTCATATCTTGATAAAAATAGAATAAGGAAAAGAACTAATTCACTTGCTCCATCAAATCATTTCCTTAAACCCAGGTCTCATTTGAGGTCACTGACACACCTTCATTTGTTTGAACTATGGTTTTTCCCAAATTCAATCAAACATTAAAAGGAAGTACTTAATTAGTTATGCTGCACTAACAAAGAAAAATTATTACACCATACTAATCTATGTTATGGCAAAATTCTGACCCCACAAAAATGATTGGTGCCATTAAGGAGATTGATTGAAATACAGTGGAATTATAATTCAAAGAACTAGTGAAGAGAAAGCCATCATTTTCAGACTGCGTTATTTTTCTACTCAGATGCTGCACTAAGATTCCACATAAACTTGTTTCCAAAGCTGAATTGCATTGTAGAAAGTGTTAATAAAATGGATATGGAATAAATGTGTAGTTTCCACTTCCATTTAGTTAAATTCATTTCAAATAAACTATAGCTACTAAGCAGTTTTAATTCAGAATATTGCAAATATAACATCTTTATCATCTGAAAGACGTAAATATAAAGACTTCTAAAACAAAGATTTGTTTGTGGGTTAAACATGAGGAGATTCTGCCCAATTATTCACACCAAATGCCTAAATCCACGTTTTAGTGTAATTGCTCTCAGATTATTATAGGAAATTTGAAAATAGGGAAAAGTAGGAAAGAAGAAAAAACCCCCACAAATAAGTGCTATTCACATTTTTATATTTTCATCCTAGTGTTTTGTATGAAAATGATTTTTATTATTGTTTCTCTCTAGAAAATATTTTTATTAGGCTTTGTCTAAAACATTTGAAATGACTTGATCTTTCTTACATAAAAACACCTTTGAGTTCCTAGTATTCGTATATTAGATCATAATTATAGTAATTGGAAATTTCCTCCAAAACAAGTAAGGTACCTACCATTTTTGACTGATCCTTCTTTATTTCTCCCTAAATTTAAAGATGATGACAGCTTTACAAATAAATTCCAGTGACTGAGTGGCCATAGCTTATATTACAGATCCTCCTCCTATGCCAGACAAGTCACAGAAAGTCAAAAAAGTGGAATGAAATATTTTGTTTTTCACCTGGGGTATATGATGGAAACATTTCCAAGGCTTAAATAGACCTTCAACATAGAGAATTAAACATTGTAGTATTATTCAGGAAGTTAGTGAATTTAATACGTAACATGTTCTGAAAATCAGCATAATAAAACTTAACGTGAAATAAACAGTAAACCTATTCATTATGCATTGATGGAGGAGGGGAAGATTTGAGAAACCTAACATTATATAGAACTCTATGCCTACCTTCTAGGTATAATCTTTGGTGATACATGTTCAGGATGTCATACATGATCATAAATATTGATCTTTTCTTTCACAGTTGAAATCAGTCAGCTCGAATCTAGTGAAAATACAAATGAGGCTAAAGATTGTAGCTTTTAGGCTACTAATGGTTTCAAACTCTGTTTGATCAATTTTAATTTTGTGAAGTCTTTCTTATAACTAAGATATAGAATTAGCATTTCTGTGATTTAGTTGCAATTAAGAATGAAAGAATGCCGTAAAATATTCAAATAATTTTGCAAATTCTGCTGCTCAAAAGTGGTGATCAATCATTTGATAAAGGCAAACATCATCCTATGATAATTCAAAATATCTCCTGCTTAACTGAATTTTCAAAAATGCAAATTGTGCAAGTGCTTTAGAGATGCCATATGAAATGTATGAAATTCTGAGCTGTTCAAAATTGATCACATGAGTCAAGGGCCTTAGAAGAAGCATACATAGGGATTTCAAAATCCATCCTACAAAAGTCAAAAGCCTTTGTATTGGTAAAAGTGTGTCACTGGGAGGGAGGAACTATAACTTGGTAATTCAGTGTGGACTCAGCAGCTAGACTGCTTAGGAGCAGATGCTGGCTATTCCACTTGATGGCTTTGTGAACTGGGGCAAGTTGCTTAATTCTTCTAATTCACAGTTTCTTCATCTGTAAAATGGGAGTAATAACAGAGCTTATCTCATAAGGAGGTTGTGAGAAAGAAATAATACATGGAAAATACTTCGAACAGTGCTGAGCACATGGTAAACACACAGAAATTCTAGATTATTGTATAAGTGACGAAAATATCATTAGTCTTTCTGAATTCCTGTTTCAATTATTTCAACTACTGCTTATTTGTCACTACACCTATGATGCGTTGAATGATTTATTGTTGTATGGATAAATGCCCAATTTCATATATGCACCCACATAAACCTGTGTGTGTGTGTGTGTGTGTATAAAATAAATTCTATTTATTTATTTGAGAGAATAGATATGACAGTTACCCATGTTACTTATTTGTGTCCATAATACTGTCACCTATTATGTATATAAGCATTTTTTCTGATTATTATGGTGACATATTCAGTCTAGTATTTTACCCCTACTGGAAACTCAGAAAACGTCTATCTTACAATAGAAAAACCAAAATGAATTCCTTCTCCAGAAAATGAAGAAAAAAGAGTCGTTTTTAATTTTGTAATAGTTTCCTAAATATTGATATATCATAACAATACCTTGAAAAGTATTTAAAAAATCAAGAACAAATACGGATCATTTCCTTTGAAATTACTGAATATCATGTTGACAAAATGTCACTAAGCTTTTTGCTCTACAGGGAAGTCTGTTTATTTATTTTCTTGTTTACTCCCTTTACTCACATAAAATTTACATAAGAGGCATTTAATAGATGCTTAATAAATAAAAATCATTCTAAGGTCCACATGGTTACAACTTTTCTAAAATGAAAAATGTTGCAAATAATTTAATCTTTCTCTATCCTGGGAATAAGATTATGGACGATTCTCTCAGAGAATTTTCTAAAATTCCTACACTGCTCACTGGAATTGGAGGGAATTAAGCTTATGAAAGGACTGCAAGACCGTCCCTGCTTACCTTTCTGTTCAAATATGTAAACCGTTATCTGTAGCACCTAACGTTTACCAAAGTGTTCATCTTGCAGTAATTTGGACACGTAGCGCTCCATATAGAGTCATTCATTGTCCAGTACGTTAGTGGATGATGTATATTTTGTAGTTAATGGAGTTGAATAGATCTTCACATTTCACAGCTCAGTGAATGCGTGCTCCATTTTCTTCCTGGCTTCTGCTGCTAGATTTTTTTTAAAGCAGTTTTATACATTAAAGATAAATTCATGACTTTGAGAAAGTAATAAAATCTGCTTAGAAATGATCAGAGCAGACTGGAAAGGTACGATTAGACTCGTGTAATTATTTATGCTAACATAACCATTGGCCCAAATTCCTTGACATTTTTGAATCATTTAATTATTTCTTAATAAGAAATGGGGTGTGAAGTGAGAATCCGCTGTTGGCAGTTGTGCTCACTTTGAGGAATTCTTGAGTCACTGACTAAAGACAAACGGAGATAACACTAGGCCACCAAGAAGTGAAAGATGCTCTCAGTAGCCATTTCATGCAAATTGAGCATGTGTTTTGTCCACTTTCATACGATCATATTTGAAAAACCTCATCATAAATGTGTTAAGAACTTTGAATAATCTCTCAGATTTGGCCGCCAAAATAATCTTATGCTAGTTTTACGTACCACTTCACAAGCGATTACAAAAAATTCACGTATAATAATTTCATCCTCACACAAGACATAGAAAGGGCATATTATCATTACTCCGCAAATAAGAAAACTAAGGCTAAGCACGAACGTGCATTATAAGAGAAGATTAAAATACTTGAAGTGTATGGAATTAGAATCATAACTAAGTATTTGTCCCAGACCTGAAAGGCTAGTACAATGTGAGTTGGAAGTGACATTGGAAAAGAAGACCCAAGAATCAGCAAGCTCTGATCCAAAATCTACCCTTCTACCTGTTTTTGTAAATAAAGTTTTATTGGAACACAGCCATGTCCGTTTCTTTATGTATTGTCTGCCACTGCTTTCATGCCATAACGGCAGAGTTGAGTAGCTGTAACAGAGACCATACGGCTCATAAACCTGAGAATATTTATTATCTATCCCTTTACAGAAAGAGCTTGCCAAGTCTTGTTCTAAACCAAAGAGATTGTCTATACCATAAGAGGTGCTGGGGGACAGAATCTAGAAAGCTGTGAATATCAAATGAACAAATAGAACCGTGTTGAAGTAGATGCATGATTGTCCACAATTTCTTTCAATAAGCAGTAATTTAGCAGTACCATAGATCAGAGTTATAGAGGGAATACAGACCTGGGAAATAAAAACTAAATCTGAAATCATTTTATCTCTATCAGATATTTAATAAATCGTTTTGAGTTTCTCATAAGTGTAGAGTATTTTACTAGGCATTAATCTATGAATGACCCTCTTAACTAGGTATTTTAATGATCTCTCAGCTACAGGTATTTGGGGGTGATGAGAATGCGAACAACAAAATATTTATCAGAGCAATAGAGGAAAGCTATAGCATGGCTATCAAAAACTCTCATCAATTGTCATTAATGTCTTTGCTTCCTTAGATAACCTCACTTTTTTCTTTCTGATCAGGCCAGAAATTCTTTCAGGCAAAGGAAAGAATCAGATCTAGCTGCTTTGCAAAATGGCTGCTGTGTCTGTAAACCAATATTTCAAAGAAGCTGTAGGCCAACTCTGAGAGTTTCAGAGGAGAGTAAGAAAAAGTGACTTAACATATTGTATACACTTATACATTTTCTTAACCAGATCTTCACTTTATGACGGAACTGAAAGGAAGATAAATAGCTGGCAGATTGCAAGAAAAATCGAAAATCCCAGAAATGCATTCACACTCTTTCATTAAAAAAATTTGTTTTTAACGTCTTCCCTGTTCATAGTGCTTACTTGACATTAGGGAGAAAGAGAAATTCATGCCCTCAAATATCACAAAATCTAAGGCAGAAGACACCCATATGAATAACTATATTATAATATAATAATCTCTATTACTGCTAAAATTTATGAATGGACCGAGCATAAAGGCAGAAGAAACAAATCATCATAACCCATATGTGTAACTAACACTGTCTGAATTCAAGACACCATGTCCAAATGGCAGGATATAGAAATTATCGGTATAGTATAGCCAGGATGAGACAGAGCATTTTAGAAATACATTCAGCATAGTTCAATGAAGAATGTTCAGTCAAGAGATTCAACTTTAATTAGTGAAACGGTAATGTTAGAACCATTGAAATCAAAGAAGGACTCATGCATAATTGTTTTGCAACCCAAAATTAGAGTCTCTGGTTTCTTCCTCTGTTCTTCAATCCCAGAGTTTTGCATTAAATTATATTCCCTTCATTGACTTACATCAGATAAAAATGCTGTCCCTCTTTTGATGGCAGCAGCTGAATCAGCAACCCAAGGAGCTGAGCTTTCGGGTCATCCCTTTACCAGGCCAAACTGTAGGGGCACTGTGTTGGGGCTAATGTCTTGGTCTCAGATATGAATCTATTAATGTGCAAAAAATCACCTTTATATTCTTCACTAATACACATAACAAAATGTGCATAATGCATAAAAGACTATTTTTAAAGTGCCTATTTTCATAATAATTTTCCCTTTTGGATTTATATTGGTTATCCTGGCCTGTTTTTCCATAAAATAATTAAGGTGGGTGAGGTGGCCTGTAAAGTTTCTCTTAGCTCTACAAATATATGATTTATGTAATGTTCCTAAACAAACAAGTCTCTGTTGAATTAAACTGTGACCTAACTGACAGCTTCACTGCTCATGGCTTCCTGTCCCAGAAGGGTGGTGACCCTGCTCATATAAATGGGTGGGTGGCTGTTCTTAGTTCATTTAATTTATATTAATTTTATGTTCAATAATATTTGATAATGATAATTGTGACAGTTTGTCAAGGACGATCTAATATCTGAAACAACTTGGAATTTCTTCCACTCACTATTTCCTGAAATGGCGATATTTTCCTAACCTTCCTTAATGGAGTATGTTAAAGTACTAAGGAAATAGTGCTATCTGAAATGTAATGTCTTTAAGAGAAATATGATTTGACTGTCCCTTAATGATCATTCATTAATTTAGATCAATTTCTTTTGATAACGATATTGGAGTTAACTGTTAGGCACAAAATATATGTTTAATCAATGCAGTTAAAAAAATTATCTGAAATTTCCTTTTTGAGAAAAAGAAGACTCCACCACATCTATTTTATATTTCATACCCTTCAGTAAATCAGACCACTGACATCAGTGTTATGGCAAAGTCAGTTAGGAACCAAAAATGCACAGAGCACTGTACAACTGGCAATTAGCTTTCATGGAAACAACGCAGCAGTGTTTACTTACATGTGGATAAACTGAGGCAAGGACTATTTGAGAAGTTGGCACAGGCCACCCTTTAAATCAGCAGGGCTCAAATTATTATTTCATTTGTTGAACCCAAATGAGCCTTCATTAAAAAATGTAATGTATTGAAAATACTTCACAAATTTAATACTTCCCTTATCAACACACAGAGCATTTGCAACCTGAATAACTTGCATTTTTAAATAGATGGAAATGAATTAGTGCAAAAAAAGATAGAAAAAGCCAAGCTGTTAAAATGCACACTATATGTTCATTTTCACAATCTCTTAACAAAATGAACATTTTAAATGTACCTTTTGTCTTTGACTGGGAAAAAGAGAAAGACAAGGAAATTAATATTTTTGTAATATAGATGTCATCTTATATTTCATGCCTGACTCATTTGAAAATGTAGATTAATTTGCAAACAATTTAGAAAGCTGAACTATTGAATTGGGTCCTCTAAGATTTAGGATTTGTCATCTTTTAAAGTTGACACCCAGCAAGAGCTTGTCAATTACAGAGAAGTGAAATGAAGTGAAAATAAGTCTCATCTTCATCTTCTTGTTATATGCTTGGTTGGTTATAGAGAGACACCATTTACAAGCTCAAAATAATTATTCAGAAAGTTACGCTTCACTTTAAAACCAAATTTAAGCAAGAGAAAAGTGCCATCCCGTGATGGTTATTTTATTCAGTGGGTGGGGAGGCTGGGTGGAAAGTAGGAAAAGCTATATGGCCCCTTAAGGCCAGTAGTTGGAATATCTCTCATGTTTTTCCACTTTTTTTCATGTTGATGATGAACAGAGAAGACTTCAAATTATTGCTTTAAAAACAAGAAACCCTACTTGCATACTGCTCCATTACTGGTCAATGAAAGTGAAGATTTGGGAGAAATAATTATAATATTATTTACACATTTTATCAACATGTGAATTGAAACATCCATGACAATTCCACTCTCTCCCTGGCCTCGCTTTTTCATTGCTTTTTATTCTACCCATAAGCACAAAAGAAACAATGTTTTAATATCTTGTTGGAGTCAAATAAAAATGAACTATTTGTTGTAGTCAAATAAATAAACAAATTTAGAAAGGTGTACTTCAGTGAAACTATACCATGTAACTCTTGGCTTTGATATCCAGATGTACTGGTAATGAGCAAGGTCACTTACCATGGGAAATGGAACAGTATTTAGTAAACATAGCACCCCAAGAAATTCATTTCCGACTTGTGCTCAACCCAGAGATGATAAGCAGAAATTTGACGCCTGTCTCTGATAATGACGGGTAGAGACTAATAGAACTAAATTATCACTTGAAGTCAGGTAGCAGAAAGAAGAATGTTCTAATAGTATTTTCTTCCTTCCTGTACCCTCTTAGGACCACTTAAAATAACATGCTCTTACCTCTAAGAAGGAAGGAGTGAAGAAGGAGAGGCTAGATGGAGAGAAGAGATGTGTGGTAAAATTTAAATCATACAGAACAAAGAATTGAGACATCATTTCTCCTCTACTGCCTCATCTAAAGCCCCCAGGCCAACCCTGTTTCCATAATGAGAGGGCAAAGGTCCTAAGTGAATTATTTGATAGTTAAACACCTGCTCCTTCTTTTTAAAACAATGACATATGATGTTTGACATCACTTCAGAGACCTGATTTGACAAAACTGGCGTTCTATCTGAATTCTGTTCATTTTTCAAGGCCATGCTAAAATCTCCTCTGTGAAGCTGTCCCTTGTGACCATGATCATGATGATCACTTGTTGCCTTGTCTCAATTCTATGACATTTGTTTATGGGACTTTTTGGGACTTTTTGTCAGTTTCTCTGTACAGATGATTATCCTTGAAAAAATTAATTTCAAAGGTAATGAAATAACATTAAGGGTTTAAAAATAGAAAAATAATCATCATATTGCAATGCCCTAATCCAAAAACTATGAGCAATTATACATATTTTTTCTTAATTTTCATAAGCTTACATTATATGTTTACAAAAATACTGCTTATATAGGTTTTTACATTAAGCTATTATTGAATAGTAAGTCATAAATACTTCTCCACATCATAACAGTCTATAAAGACTTCTGGGTAATACTCCATTAAGTGGATAAATCAAGAGTTATTTAACTATACACCATTTCAATACCAGTAAATTATTTACAATATTGTTATTATATTCTATGCCAGTTCAAATATATGTACGATTACGTCTTTTTAAATATTTAGATTTTTTAAAGACAAATTCTCAGAAGGGAAATTACTGGCTCAAAAAGCGTGAATGTAAAATTGAAAGAATACAAGCTTTAGAGTCATAGACCTGGATACAAATTTTAACTTGCCCATTTATGTGGTCTTAAGGATATAATTTAACCTTTTGTAGACTCAAGTTCTTATTGTAAAATTGGACAATATCACCTATTAGTAGCATTTTTGTAATAGCTATGAATAATATGTTAAAACTTAGCATAAAGTAAAGCTTAATAAAGGGTGATCAATATTATTTGTCTTTCCAAAAGTACGAAATCAATTTAGAATGGCTCTAGCTATGTATAAGAATACGAGTTTTTTCATAGACTTGTTATATTTAGATATTATGTGTTTAATCAAATTGGCTGGGGTAAAAATGGTGCCACATTGTTTTAATTTGCATGCCTTTGACTGCTAGAATGATTCTATACTTAGTAGTGAGTTCTCTGTTTGGATGATGCTGACCTTTGCTTATCATGTATTCAAAGTTTTTATCTTTTAATCTTTACAACTTTTTAATGTAACGTTTTTGTGATATTGCCCTAGATATCCATATTTTTAATATAACTATGTGTGTGTATATATACACAATACATATACACATACAAATATACTGATTTGAGATCTGGCGCAATGTTATTTTCTTTTTTTTTCCATCATCTCAAGTAACTTGCATAGTAACTTGCATGTAACAGGTGCACAAAACATTTATGTATTAAACAGGTATCAGATGATATCATTCAGTCCTTTGAAGATTATATGGAATTGGCTGGGTATGTCCAATGATATTCCCAAGATTGCAGAAACTTTAGGAACCTAAGTTTTCATGGCAATTTCAGGCCATGTGTTCCTGTTCCTGCTGAATTCTAGATCTAGTTGGTGTATTCCTCCACATATTCGTTCTTTTTCCTCTCCTCCATGTCCTCGAAAATGTCAAAGTCACTTCATTTTCCACTCAAGGCATTCATGTTTGGAAGAGACTTTGGTGAATATTTGGAAGTTTTCTATTGGAGTAATAATTTAGCATTGAATATTAGAGATCCCTGATGTGGCAAGACATCACATGTTATTACACCACTCTCTGGCATGAGTACAATGTCTGTCCTTCAAAATTTTCCATTTCTTAATTCTAGTATTTTATTATTCAGAATTGTATGGCTCTGGCATATATATATATATATATATATATATATATATATATATATATATAAAATATATATATATAAAATCGAAAACTGAATCAACTGTATTACATTATTTTATGTACCACTCAGAAAGAAAAAAAATGTTGCCACTTAACCTATGATATCTTTTTGATTGTAAGAACAAAGCTCATGGATGTTTCTAAGAATACAAAAATATCCAGCATGCAACAGGATAAAATTCACAATGTCTGGCATCCAATCAAAGACAACCAAGCATACAAAAAATCAGTATACCAAAACTCACAATGAGGAGAAAAAAAATCAACTAATGGAAACAGACCTAGAACTTACACAGCTGTTAGAATCTGAGACAAGGACTTAAAGCAGTTATAACTACATTCCAAATGTTTCAAAAGGTAAGTAGACAAAAAAAATACTTCAAAATGGATGATAGCCTGAAGTGTAACGGCTAAAACTATAAAACTCTTAGAAGAAATCAAGGAGTAAATCCTCATGATCTTAGTTAGGCAAAGATTTCTAACATACAACACCAAAAGTAGAAGCAATAAGGGAAAAAATTGAAAAATTGGTCTTCATCAAAATTAAAAACTTTGGCACTTCAAAGACATCATCATAAAAGTGAAAAGACAAGCCAAAGACTTAGAGGAAATATTTCAATTCACGTATCCAATAAGGGACTTGTATCCAAACTGTATAACAAACTCTTACAACTCAAAATAATAAAAAGATAAATGATCCAATTAAAAATAAGCAAAATACTTGAATAGTCATTTCACCAAAGGCCAGTAAGCACATAAAAAAAAGTCTAACATTATTAGTCATTAGGGAAAGCAAGTTAAAACCATAATGAGATATCACTTCACATTTACAAGAATGGCTATAGTAAAAAAAAACACAAAAAATAACAGTGTTGGTGAGTATATAGAAAACCTGGAAGCTTCATACATTTCTGGTTGAAATGTAGACTGGTGAAACCACTTTAAAAAATAATTTCAGGGGCCAGCCTGGTGGCACAGCAGTCAAGTGCACATGTCCCACTTCAGCGGCCTGGGCTTCACTGGTTCAGATCCCGGGTGTGGACATGGCACCGCTTGGCACGCCATGCTGTGGTAGGCATCCCACATATAAAGTAGAGGAAGATGGGCATGGATGTTAGCTCAGGGCCAGTCTTCCCCAGCAAAAAGAGGAGGATTGGCAGCAGTTAGCTCAGGGTTAATCTTCCTCAAAAAAAAAAATTTCATGGTTTCTTAAAATGTTAAGCATGGAATTACCTTATAACCCAGCAATTCCACTCATGGTGGAACCAAGATATCTTGATATCTAACCAAGAGAAGTGAAAACATATGCCTCCACAAAGTACCAAACGTGATTGAATTGTACACTTAAAACAGGGTACCCTTATTGTCTGTAAATTATACCTCAATAAAGCTGCTTTAAAAAAAATTTAGAGACATGGAAGATATAAAAAGACCTAAATGCACTGGGCGTGATTAAGGGCAGATTAGATATTACTGATCAAAAGATTAGTGGGCTTGAAGATATAGCAGTGAGAACTATCTGTAAAAAGTCAAAGAGAGGAGAAAGAGTTTTAAAAATAAGGTTAACATCGGTGTGCTACAGGACAACTTAAAGCAACTTACTATATATGTAATTGAAGTCCCCAAAACAGAAGTGTTGGGGGGGGACAGAAAAAATATTTGAAAAAATAGATGAAAACCTCCCAAACTTAAAAAATGTATAAACCCACAGATCCAAGAAGCTCAATGAACCCCAAGCACAAAAGACTTGAAGAAAACTATGCTAAGGTATATAACAATCAAATTACTCAAAACCAGTGAGAATGAGAAAATCTTAAAAGCAGCCAGAGGAAAAAAGTCTCATTACATAGAGAAGAACAAAGATAAGGATGACAACATCACTTCTTTGTCAGAAACAATGCAAGAGAGAAGCCTAGAATTCTAGAATTCTATATCCAGCAAAAATATTTTTCAAAAACAAAGGTAAAATAAAGAATTTTTCAGATATGCAAAAGTGAAGAAAAGCACCACCAGCAGACCGTTCTTATAAATGAAGGCCTTTGGAAAGAGGAAAGTGAAAGAAAGTGGAAATATGAATTTATACAAGGAACAATGAACACTAGAAATTGTAACTACAATGATAAATGTATCACATTTTACATTGTTTAAATCTTTAAAAAGATAATTGATCATTTAAATAAATAAAAAATCACAATGTATTTTGAGGTTCACAACATGTAAATAAGTAGAATATATGATAACAATAACATAATGGCTTGAGGGGAAAAATGCGTGTAGACTATTCTAAGGTTCTTATTCTACATGCAAAGAGATATAACCATTTGAAGATAGACCGTGATAAGTTAAAAATGTACACAGTCATGCATTGCTTAATAACAGGGATACATTCTGAGAAATGCATTGTTAGGTGATCTCATTGTTGTGAGAACATCGTAGAGTGTACTTACACAAACCTAGATAGTACAGCCTACTACATACCTATGCTATATGATACTAATCTTATAGGACCACCATTGTTTATGGGGTCTGTCATTGACTGGCAAGATATTATGTGGCACATGACTGTACTATTATCTGTAAAACAAATACCAAGATAAAATAAGTTATAACTAATAAGTCAATAAAGGAAATATAATTGAATAATAAAAATGCTCAATTAATTGAAGAAAATTCAGTAAAAGAGGCAAAAGGACAAATAGAAACAAATAGTAGAACAAGACTTAAATTTAACTATATGAATAATTACATTAAATGTAATTTGTCTAAACACCCAATTATAAGGCAGAGATTGTCAGACTGGGTAACAAGGCAAGACCCAAGTGTATGCTACTTACAAGAAACTCAATTCACATATAGAGACAGAAATAAGTTAAAATTAAAGGATAGAAAAAGGTAAACCATGCTGACGCTATTAAAGAAAAGCTAGAGTGGTTATATTAATATAAGATAAAATAGACTTCAGAGCAAAGAATATTACTAGGGATAAAGAAGGTCATTTTTAAGTCAATCTATCAAGAGGACATATAATCTTAAATGTTTCACTGATAACTGAGCATCACAATATATAAAACAAAAACTAGTGGTACTGCAAGGATAAAGAGACAAATCCACAGTTATAGTAAAAGATTTCAATAACATTCCCTTAGTATTTGATTTGAAAAATTAATAAAAGAAGTGATACTACAATGATCTAAACAAGCCTATCAACCACTTTGACCTATTTGACATTTATAGAACACTTCAACCAACCCCAGCAGTGGTTTTCACTTGCATATTAAAATTTACCAAGATACACTATGTTATAGGCCAGAAAATGAGTCTCAATAAAGTTATAGGCATTTAAGTAATACAAAGATTGTTTTCTGAGCACAATTGGAATTAAATTAGAAATCAATTACAGAAATACTCAGGAAACTGAACACTATTTGGAAACTAAATAGCATGACTTCTAAATAATCTCTGGTAAAAAAAAAATCACAGTGAAATTAAAAATTGTTTTGAACTTGATGAAGAAGAAAACATATCAAGATTTAAGGAATGTCCCTAATTCAGTACTTAGAGGGAAATTTATAGCACTACTTACCTATAATGCAAGAGAAGAAGCATCCTGAATAAATACTTCAGCTTCCACCTTAAGAAACTGGAAAAGAACACATTAAACTCAAACCAAGCAGAAGAAAGGAAATAATAGAGAACAGAGTGGAAGTCAGTGAAATAGAAAATCAGTAGAAGAAATCAATGAAACTAAACCATGGTTCTTTGAAAAAAATCTATACAACCAGTAAACCTCTAACCAGACTGACCAGGAAAAAACAGAGAATACACAAATTGGCAATACCAAAATTTCCCTTTCTTAGGAACATTATACTAAAGAAATTGAAATTTTAGTTAAAAACCTTCCCACAAAGAAAGCTCCAGGTCAAGATGACTTCACTTGTGATTCCTACCAACCATTCAAAGAAGGAATCGCTAACTTATATAAAAACTCTTTCAGAAGGTCAAAATAGAGAGAATACTTCTCAGCTAATTCTATGAGGCCATACTTTAATAGACAAAATCATAAAAAGACACTACAAGAAATGAAGTCTATAGGCCAATATTTCTCAGGATCATAGACACAAAAGTCTTGAACAGAATTTTAGCAAGTTGAATCCAATAATACATAAAAGAAATAATACATTGTGATCAAGTAGGGTTAATCTTAGGAATGCAAGGTTGGTTTAACATTTCAAAACCAATCAATGTAATTCACCATATTAACAAATTAAAAAAGAAAAATATGATAATCTCAATCCAAGAAAAACATTTCACAAAATCTATTTATCTATGATCAATAAAATCTCTTGGCAAACTAGCAATAAAATGGAACTTCCTTAACCTGATAAAAAGAATTTATGAAAAACCTACAGCTAACAACACACAATGGTGAAAGACTGCATACTTTCCCCTAAGATCAGAAACAAGACAAGGATGTCTGCTTTCACTAGATCTATCCTCTGTTACACTAGAATTTCTAGCCAATGCAATAAAGCAAGAAAAAGAAACAAACAATATCCAGATTGAAAAGAAAGAAATAATGTTCTCTTTATTCATAGATGGCATCACATTTATGTAGAAAATATGATGAATCTACAAAAAATGTACTAGAACTAATGTGTATTTAGTAAAGTGACAGATATAAAATCAGTGTATAAAAATTAGTTGTATTTTTATTCCTTGGTAATGAACAATCAGAAAATAAAAATTTAAAATATCATTGACAAGAGCATCAAAAATACAAAATATTAAGAATATATATGACAAAATATGTAAAAGACCTGTACATTGTTTACTACAAAACATCGCTCAGAGAAATTTTTTAAAATCTCAATATAGGCCGATATATATCTTATTTATGGGTTGGAAGACTCAATAGTGTTAAAATGTTGATTCTCCCCTTCTACCAAATGATCCACCCATTATTCCTAGATATTTTACCCAAGGAAAAAAAAGAATGAATCCATATAGAAACTTGTACATGAATTCTTATAGTAACCTTACTTGTAATAGCCCCAAACTGGAAACAATTCAAATGTCCATCAACAAATGAATGCATAAACAAATTGTGGTATATCTATACAATGGAATCTTACTCAGCGATAAAAATATAGTGAACTAGTGATACACACAACAACATAGATAAGTTAAGGAAGCCAGACAAAAAGAATGCATACTCTATATTTCTCAATATTACTTACTACATTTTAAGTTCTAGAAATAATATATTATTGTTTTTAATAGATTTCAGTTCTCTAACAAATATATTCAATCTTATGATCTATTTTCCTGAGCATGTTAACACAGTTAAACTTATTGTTTGGTTGCTGTCAGTCTGAATCACCTATTGGTCTGTTTCTATTTTCTATTTTTTCTCTTGATTCTATTTCCTTGTGGGCCTCATAATTTTGATTTGAATGTCAGATACATGGTATGAAAAATTGGAGAGGATCTTGATGATGTATTCAATCTCAAGAGATGATTTAACCCATCCTCTGGCATGTTGCAAGAATTGGATAAAATCACCTGATTTCATTGACATTTTGACTCAAGGTCAAGTTTAAGACATTCTAAGTCTCTGTTTACTTCTGGTATCTCTTCAGAACATCCACTAAGAGCCTGGGATATTTACCAGGGCACCTCCTTGATGCATCTTTAACTTCAATTTTTATGTGTTTACAATACGAGAGGGTCAAAAGCTCTCCCTAGCTTTTCAGCTTCTTTCTGTGCAGCTTAATAATTGACTAATGTTTCAAAGAAAAAACTGGTGCATAGTGTCAAACTTAATTCCTGGTGTTTCCCTTCTTTTTGGAATATGGACCTCTTACGCCCTGGTTACTATAGGAGACACAGACTTCAATGTTTATCTCCTCCAATCCCATGAGATTTCTAAAAGCTCTGTTGTCTTCTCTGCCTCTTAGTGGCTGCACTCTGTCCAGCTTCTAAGCAGGTTGCCTCACAAGGCTGAGGACTCAGAAAATACCCTAAATGGAGAGAAGGACTCAGAAGTTTGGACTTACTTCTGGGAGTTTCTCTTCAAGTGCACGATATATATGGAGACATAGTCCACGCTCTAGAAGGACTCACAGTGACAACAAGTAGCAATATTATGTATCAGAAAAGTATGGCATCTAATAAATGTTATAACAGAAAACACAAGAGAAGTTAAAAGAAGTTAGGAATTTTCAAAGTCAGTTAGAGCGGGTTTTTGTTCCTTGCAACCAAAAGAGAGAGAAAGAGAGAGAGAGAGAGATCTCTGGGATCTCTTCCTTGTCTTATAAAGATACCAGTCTTATTGGATTATGGTCCCTGCGGATTATGACCCCACTTAACCTTTATTATCTCCTTGTAAACCCTATCTCCAAATACAATATAGTCATATTAGGGTTAGGGCTTCAGCATATGAATTTTGGGGGGATACAGTTCAGTCCATAGCAGAGATGCATCCAACTCTCTTGCACTTAAAGTTATATTGGATGACACGTAATTCACATAGACAGAAGTAAGTCATACAAAGATGCTATTCTACAAAGGTGCTGCCTCATAATTTTGACAGTGCTGAGTATTGGTCATTTACTCTCCATGTTAATCCTGGAGTATTGTAGTCCCTCTCCCACTTAAGCTGGTCTTTCCTCCTTGGTACTACTGTACCAAGTCAAAGTCCACTTAATAGGGAGATGTTCCTTCTGTGTTAGAGTTTAGGAGGGGCGGGGGTGGGAAGGAACTTATCCTCCCCTTGCTATCCTGGTCTTCTCAGATACTAAAAAAACAAAAGACCAGACTTTATAGGTATAAGTAAATTTCATAACTAAGAATTGGACCCAGCTCACCAGGGGACAAAGGAAGGCACTCAGAAACATAATCTTTCACAAAGTCAGGCAATCCCAAATGTTTCTCCCCTTCTAACCTGGCTCACCTCCCTCAGATTCTCAAGCAACTCTGCAGGCACCCACATTTACAAGCTTCTTGGTCTAAACATTGAGCCTCCCACCCTAGGGAAATTTCCATCCTTTGTCTCAAGAAAAGATTTTATTTCTTAGATCTTCTCCACTTGGGCAGGAGGCATGCTTGGTGATTTTTCTTAGTACTTGACTATTGAACGGTCTCTCAAACATAAAATATACATATATATATTTAGAAATAGTATAGTCTAAACTCATATTGAAGAAAAAATTATTTTACTCATTATCAGACATTCTTGCCCTTAGAGTCAATGGGTCCCTATTATTTTCTGAGGAGGATTTGGTCTTTCCTACTCCAACAGTGAGCTTACAACATGAAAAACAAAAACTACTCCAGCTTATAAAGGCTGCTTTCTCTGTCATCTTTGAGATGGTAGCAATCCTGATTAAATTCTTTCTATTCACTGTCTGCCCCCTGCTCCCCCCACCCCCACTCCATGGAGAAGGACTGAGGTTTGTCAATTCTTCCCACTACATTTCCACAATAATACTTTATCTATTACGTTATATACCTAACTACATTACACTCACCAACTCAGGAGTTTACAAAGGCAATGAAAGGATTGAACTTAATGTCTGGAAAGAGACCTATGCATGCTTTAGTCTACATGGACACAAGAATACTTGCCTTCAACAATTCTCCATGGGATCCTATCACTTTGGTTCCTTCTCGCCAAGTGTCAACTGAGTCTTCTCTTTTCTTGTTCTCTTGAAACTCCTCTACGTGTTGCACAGGACTGCATTCTACCAGTTTGCTGGGATGATATTTTTGCATTTTAATCCCCTTATGGCTAAATTCATAGACCTTACATCTACCACTACTCTAAGTTCACTCTAAGTGCAGAGTAATCACCTTCCTTTATGGTGTTTTTTGGAAGGCCATCCACTGCTCTACTGTGAACTTCAGGAGGGTTTCTCTGAACGTGACATCTCTGTTTGTGTTCCCCCTGCTGGCCCATTCTCTGGTTGCTATTGGTATCTTTCTAGGGTCTCTTTACACACATGAAAGTAAATACCAAGAAGTCCTTAATCTTAACCCTTTAAAACAAAAGAGAGTACACAATAGACAAGGTCTAAACCTTGCTTTTTCCTATATAACAATATATCCTGGAGATGGAGGTGCCACTTTCTTCTTGGCAAAAAGCAGAGTGAATTCAGTTGTACAGTGCCATGGTTCCTCGTCTGTGAAATGCTGTGGTCATTTGTTTTACTTTCAATCACTGTGTGTCATCTATAATTTGAGTTATAATTATTTTTAATTAAATTTGTGAAAAAACTTTTAAATGATTTAAACACAGTATAATAAAGTTTATAAACAGAAATATAAAATCAAACTAGATAAAAGTGAGAAGAGGGTCAAGGGAATTTCAAATTAAATCTCCCTCTCTGTTACTACTGAAAATTAAAATCTAAAATTCAAAATCTTAATTTGCTAGATTCCTTTTTTCATTACTAACCACTTTGCCAGAATAGAAATGTTCTAATTTGCCTGTTGAGAAATTTTGTAAGAGAAAAGCAATGCGGTTTGGAATATGGAACACTTGGTTTTACTAGGTATGTATGCCAGTTATAAATTGGAAATGGTAGTTTATTGTTTCCTTTGGAAAATCATGACATTAGCCTGTTTTCCTGACCCAAAAATTTTGTTCCCCACTAGCTTTATAATAACAAAATTCTTTGCTGAAGTAGAAAACTAGGGTAAGAAAGCTCATGTTAACCTATTAAATTTCTTATAAATCTGCATTATGAAAAAGTGGGAAAATATGTAAAGTGAACATCAGTGAATTTTCGTATTTCTTTACTTAGCAATACGAGTTAACTATACAGTTTATTTTCATTTAGAATGTGATGCTTGCTATAAACATTTCAGAAACTTCCTTTCCCACGATTTTAACAAAATACCTGAAAGTGTTCCATTGGAAGTAAAATACATGCTAAGAGGTTTGTTTTCTTTTGTTTCCCATGCCTCTCTGATTTTATCACATACCATCTCCTACCTTAGGATCCTACCTGGTCCCAAACACAAAGTCCTTTAATTGTTTGAGAACCTTGGAAAACTCTACTTTAACCTGCGAGATAAAATTGAGTAGATATTTTTCATCCCCCTTCTTTATACACAATCTAAGTTTGCACAGTCTTAACGCAACACATGGTACCTTCTTGCTAAGGCACTAACCATCTGCCCAGCTGACACGCAGGCCTGAAGCCCTTTTCTCCTGACAGAAGCAGCCTCTGGGTCTCCTAGCCTCTGTTAGCTCTCCTAAGCCTCTTTGGCAACTAAGAAACAGCAACAACAACAACGACAAAACTTACATTTCCAGCTGCCATCTGCTTTCTTTCCTATAGGAAAAAAGCTGGAAACAGGAATCAAATCCAAATTAACTAAGATTCTGGGTAAGAACAAATCTCAGTGGGAAAGGCATTACCGTATATATTCTATGTACAAAAACTGTTTCTCCATTTTACCTTGCATGAAGTAGTGAAGTTCATTGTCTTTCAAGTGCTTCAAGCAATTTGAAAGAATAGCATTACAAATGCATGATCATCTATGAATAGTGTCTATATTTGAGCACAATGGAGTATTATGAATCATTTCCACTCAGTGTTGTAAATTTAATTTTCAAAAATATTATAAAATGAAGTAACTATTATTATAAAGGTGCTTTTAGATGACATTTAATTACAATGCAGGGTAATTTATTTTACCAGCTAGAGTATCTTGAGCTAATTGAAATTATTTATGTGTTATGCTTGTGCCATCATAACAAACAACCTATTCTATATGTTCACTTCACCTTTTTTTTCAATCTTCAGGGATATTCTGGATTTTCCTCTAAATTTTGCCAATGCTTCTTAATTGTAAGAGGGATATTTCTTTGCCCTTACACTTCCCTTGTAGAAGAATGCTTTGATCTCTCTAGAAGTTTAATTGCATTTCATGGAATAGTTCCTCTTTGCAATTAGGTCCAGGCTTGGATGCTGGGTGTGTTTTCTTTCATGTTTCCATTCAATCATTTCTGTGGTAAACTTTCTGTCTCACCAATATGTGCTTTCATCCCAACCTCTGGTAACAGTAATTTGTGAGTAGCCACACTATTTCATCTGATGAAGATAGGCGCTCTGATCACCCTTGAAGTTTTTGGCAAGCTTGCCTTTGATTATTTTAATTATTCTTCCCTTTTACAGATAGCTATTGAATAGTTCTAGTTAATATAGTGTCATATCTCTTGTTGGGTTCACTTTACTAGGAAAATGATCACCATTGATGGGGTAAATACAGTCTTAAGTCTCCCTGCTCATTAAATAAAATGTGTTATTTAAACTTCAATGGAATTATTTGCGTTCACTTCTCCGAAAAAATAAAATAAGTATTTTATCTTGGTAAGGGGCAGTGATCTATCCAGATTTCTGTCCAAAGACAGAATAGTGAAGTTCTATCCAACTTGCTTCTTGGTTCTCTTTCTAAAATTTTCAATCTATAGTCCCAAAGGACTCAGTTAATATTAGCTCCATAGTTCTCTGATACTAAGATAGCAAAGGGTCATATGTCTTGAGGGAAAAAAGGGAAGCAGCCATATCAATAGAGTCCTGGGCATACTGTTTTGTCATCTTACACAAGCAAATTGATTCTATTCAGGAAGTGTGGCCTAATGGTTGGAGGTGAGCCAAGAGTTTCATTAGCAATTCTGAATAGAAATTTAATGGTCCTAAAAGAGAATGCCAGTAATGTTGGACAATCAATCTGTATCTCAGTTTCTCCATCTGTAAAAATAAAAACAAAAAAGAAACCTAGTAATATCCAATTACCTTAGAAATATAATTGGCCAAGGTCTCAAACATGTGTGTAAAAAGGACCTTTCTACTGCCTGAAGATGTCTTGTTTAGTAAGGTTTTAAATCAAATAATTGCTCAACCAGTAAAGGGTTCAACTGAGGCTAATTTACTCAGTTATTCTTGTATTTATCTACCCATCTTTTCAAAAATATTTGTTGCATACCACCTGAGTGCCAGAAATTGTACATGGCACTGTAGCTATAGCAGTGAACAACAAGACGAAGATTGTGCTCTTATGTACTGTACATTCTCATTGAGATCCGGGGGCAGAAAAAATGTAAAAGGGTAATGTGATAGGGTAGAGATAACTCTTTAGAGTAAATGGTCAGGGAAGTCCTGTCTGATAGGATAATATTTGGGCTCAGATGAAATAACAAAGACTGATCCAGGCAGAGAAATATCAAGTACATGTCCTCTTGGGGAGGAAAGAGTTTATTCAGTTAAAAAACAGGAAGCAGACCAAGATGGTTCGAGTCTAGTGAATGTGATAGAGAGTGGGGTGAGATGAGGTGTAGAGGTAGAAAGGGATGTCACTTAACATAGTGAAGACTTCACAATTATTCTAAATACAACAGGACACTTTTGGAGAGTTCAGCATGGGTGTATCATGATCTGATTTGGTGCCTGCTGCATAGACAATGAGTTATAAAGACTCAGAATGGAAGCAAAGAGAACAGGTAGGAGACTCCTGAAGTCATCCAAGTGAGCAATGGTGGCAGCAGTGGAACTGGTAACAGTGCTTGGACACCTAAATGCTGATGTCAAGTAGACACTTCTATATGAGAATGTGGCACTCAAGCCAAGGCTGGAAATATACATTTAATAGCAATAATTGCATAGATAGAATTGAAAGTGCAGAAATGGTAAGAAAATAGGGAAGAAAAGATTGCCCAGGACAGAGTTCTGGGGCTTTTCAATATTTAGAGGCTAAGTATAAGGGAAGGAACCAACATAGGAGACGTGACATAGGAGAGAAGCATGAAAACATCATGATACAGAATCCATGAGAATAAAGTTTCAAGAGGAAGAAATTTCAAAACTACTTCTAATGCTTCTGAGAGGTCAAGAAGATGACAATTTTCCAAGATGGAAGTTATTGTTGGTCTTGCTGGAGCAGGTTTGGAGGCAGGAATCGAGATGAAAATCTAAGGAGATAATGAGGAGTAGTTAAGAGAAACGAGAGTGTGTAGTCCGGGGGAAAGGCAGGGGCACATTTTTATGCAGCTGCATCTCCTTGCATCACCATTAAAGCTAATAAGCATTTTAAGGACTGATTCTTAGCCTCAGGATTTTCAGTTTATTTTTGTTTGTCTTTTGGGGGCCTTTATTTATCAAATATTTATTCAGCTCCTTTTTATGTGCAAGGTACTGTCCTAGAATCTTGGAATTTTCACTAATGAGCAAGGCAAGGAAAGACCCTTACCTTCAAGTAGCTTAGCTTCTACGTAGGAGATAGAAACTACAAACAGAAGAAATAGTAAGTCAGTATATCACATAGTAGGTTGGAAGTTGATAAATGCTTTAGAAAAAAAATTAGAAGTAGGGCAGAGTAACTGGAACCTGAAGTGCTGGGGTTGTAATTTAAATGGGGTGGTCAGGATGCTCGTTAAGATGATGACTGCTGCAAAAAATTGAAGAAGGTGAGAGTTTCCTTGAGTGGTTATCTGGAGGAAGAGTGCTCCCAGCAGGGAAGCAGTAGACAAAGTCCCCAAGGTAGAAGTAATATGGGGAGGGCAGAAGCTCTCCAGAGGGAGGTGAATAAAAGGATCACTGCAGGAAAGGAGGTGAAAGGGCTAGCAGGGAGCCACCTTAGGGCCATTTTCTTTATTCTGAATGAAACAGAAAGCAAGGAATGGAGGAGTTCTGAGAAGGGAGTGCTATGATCTGTCCCATCTGACAATAATCCAGCTAGGAGATGCTGGCGCCTTGGATTAGGGTAGGAGTGGAAGTGATGAGAAATGATGGAGTTCTGGAAATATTTCCAAAGCAGAACTAATAGGATTTCTTCGTGTATTACATGTTGGGCATGAGACAAAGAGAGGAGTCAAAGATGGATACAAGGTTATGAACTAAAATTTGAGAAGATATAGTTGCCAACAGCTGTGATGGACAAAGCGGCAGGTAAAATAGTTTTAGGGGTACGAGTTCATACTGTGTGAGATGAGACGTTCAAGTGGAGATGTCAAGTAGGCAGTTGGATATACAAGCCTGGAGTTTGGTACCTTGCACAGTGACTGTTAAGAGTTTTCAGAATCATGGTAAATCTATTAGTGCTACTTTTGCAGCTTTACTTAAATACTATTCTGGTAAGTTCCTCAAACATACCAGATCAAGTGCTATGTGGGCATCAGAGCAGACAGAGTAAACACCAAAAAATCTGTTTATAGATCAAGAACACAACATGAGTGATGCCAACAACAATGCAGGCTAACCAGTCATGTATGTCTAATGGTTTCATTTACCCACACTAAATGTTACGGAACTTTAAACCCCTCTCTTCGGATTCATAGGGTAAGGCAACACTCAATGGAAAGTGTTTTTTTCCTTATAATCCCTACATCAGGCTCAACATATTAAGTAAAATGGCAGCAAGAAAGAGGGTTATCAACAAAGCATAACACATAGTTAAACACTGGACACTGTATATCATATCTTGGCAATCCAAAGAAAAATGCCCTTGACCCAGTTTATCTTTGGCAAATGTCTCTGTATATATTGTCTCTTATAAATTATGACAAGGGCAAAGAGATAATAACAGGCACAGTCAATCCCTCAGAAGACTGAAAGTTTTAGAAAACAAAAAGGAAAATGGGCAATGACTATACCTCTAATTTGAAACACCAGATGCAATTAATGATTGCCACTACATGTTCCCTATTAGCCTGACTTGCACAAGCACACGGAAAAGTTCAGGGCCTAAGAGCTAATCAGGAAAAATATCACTAAGCTTTGGGGTCAGTTAATTAACAGCAAAGTCATATTTTTCACGGATTAAGTCAGGCTCTTCCTTTTGACCTATTTAATTGCTGCTTTTAAAGACAACTGGAATAGTACTCTCACGTACAAAAATGGATTGAAATTCAGTGTTCTGTTGAGGTGTGATGAGACCAGAACTTAAAAGCACAGAGGTGTAAGTTTAAATCAGCACAATCTTTGTGGAAAGCAACAGATACTGTGCCTTGCGAGGCAATACATATTATTGTGTAACAATATATATGTGACAATACATATTAAGTGGCAGAGAAATATTGATACTTTGCCATACTCATAAGGTTTGTCCTACAGAATTGTGGATAATGATAAGCATATAAAGGTATCTATCATAGCATTATCTGTAACAATAAAAACTTGGGGCCCTAAATATCTCAAATTAAAGTATTCAAATCAATGACAACAATTCATTGGCGCATAACATAACACTAAAAAGTTAAAATACAACAGATGAATGACGTGACAGTCTTTATGAATTAGAGTTGAGGTTTCTCTAAAGCAGCATATAACATTTTACAGCTGAATTATGTACAAATTACTTATGCATATTTCTTGTATATACGGAAATGAAATTCTTTAATTAATAACCTCTGCATTGTAGACTATGGGTTCTGGTTAATTTTTTTTCTTGATCTTGTCTTAGTTTTCCATGCTTTTTATAATCAGCATATAATTATTTTATAATCAGAGAAATAATTCAACCAGTTCTTAGAAAATAAAGTTTTAAGCCTTTCAGCTTAGTTTTCTACATCGTCAATTTTTGGTCTCTTTAGAGACACTTAATAAACCTGGTTGTAATGTCTGTTTTCTTATTAACCTAGTACTAATGAAGAAAAATAAGTTTAGTTCTTATGAATACATTTGATGGTAATTCTGGGCTAGACGATGTTGTACTTTATGATACATTCCAGGGAGTGAGTTTAGATACTAAGAATTGTGAATTGAAAATTTCTCCAGGAAATTAGAGAAGATTTTCCCATTTTCACCCTTTGATAGCACAAAATAAATACCTTTAACTCCTCCTAGTAAATATAAATATTTAGTTTTGTACATAATGTTTTGTTTCTATTGTCTTTTGAATGCAAATATAATTCCCATTTATTTTTATGAGAACAATAATGATGATAATTTTCTGTAATAGAGAAATGAAGAATTTCTCTTTTTGGTGACAATATTCAGTCATTGTGATTCTTGTCACTGCTGTGAAATATATGATATAAAAATTTCTCAGCAAACCTGATGACTAAAAGGCTAATAAAACTTAAATTTTGAAATCAACGATGGTACAGCCAAGTTCAACTATGAGGCTCTGAAATACACCTGTAGCACCCCAGTTTTGACATAGTCTTCCTGCTCATTGGAATAAGATCAAATTATCAGAGCCTGTCACCAATTCCGCCTAGAAGAAAATACTTAAAACTACCTGTTGACAGAGGGAGTTGGGCTGATAAAATCTATTACATAGATATTTCTGCATAATATATCTGAAGAAAAAAGATATTGCCATTTTTGGTAGGCCAAAGGGTAATTTTTCATCTCAAACAATAAGAGAATTTCTTTAATAATGTAAATTAAGGAATACCTTAGCAAATATGAAATAGCCTCTCTCTGAGAGGGCTAATTTGTATTTAGAAAAAGCATCTGCGTATTTTTCTACCTTTCATTGTTAGCACTTAGAAAGAGACAAACAATTTTACTGACCAATGACTGTGATGTCTTTATATTAAAATTTTCAGTGCTGTTTCTAAAATGCAAATTATTCATTGATTTTTAAGGTGCCGAATGCCTGAGTTAGGTAGTACAGTATTTTAAAAATATTAAAAGCACCAGTTAATCAAATCCTGCCCACACAAGGAACTAACACTTACTAACTGATTTGATTTTAAGCTTATCAGCATTGCTGGCAATAATTCATCCATCTGTAAAGATAGCAATCTCTCTACCTCTATAGATGATTCAGATTGATGTCCATCCAGATAGAGACATGTCTCTCTAAGCGTGATCTTCAAAAGCACCTAAGAGCCCTTGAATGCTTCCAGATTCCTGGGCCTCACATCATACCTACTGAATTCAAATCTCTGGGAATGGAGCTCTGGGAATCAATATTTATCATGCACCTCAGGTGATATTTATACACACTAAATTGAGTGAAAGAGAGTAGATCAATATTTGGACACAGTTTTTAAGGAATGAATAAACTATAATTGTCAAATGAGGGTGAATCATTTTATCTATTTTAGATGTATATTTTATATATTTAGGTACATATATTTAGATAAAATGTTTTCTATAATAATTCTAGCAATTATAATTTTCTATTATTAATAATTTTTCAAATACCTTGAGATACAGGAATATACCATGCCACTTTCCATAGGTAGATGCATCTTCAAAAGGTACCATGCTAGAGACAAACAAGATGCTTTTGGTGGTTTTGAGACCACCCACCAAGGAATTTCTGGACCAAAGACTCAACCTGGCCTTGGACATGTCTGCAGCTACAAGGACAAATTTTTCTGTCTTAATATCTCTGCATCTGTGCTCACGTGCCATATCCGTTAATGCTATAAAATCTTAGATATTAGAACAAGAAAAGCCTAAAGAAATATTAAGGCTACATTTCCCTATGCACAGATAGGAAAGATTTTCTGGGTAACTAGTCTCCCTACTCATTTTCCTACTCCCTCAAGATTATGCCTAATTGAGGAAACCAAAGCAAAGGGAAAGAAAATCTACCCCAAACAATGCAAACTAAGAAAGAAAATCATTTTGAGGGAGGTAAGGAAGGTGGACATTTTAGAAAACCCATAAATCTCTGTACATTTGCATTCTTGTGGTCTGTTTGAACTCAGAAGTTCCAATATGGCAGGGCCAATCCTTGTTGGTATGGTGTTCAATCCTAACCTCCCAAAGGCAGGCATTTAATAAATATCTTTCAGACAAGAATACCACAAAGAACTATTTCGTGCTATGACTTAACATTTCTTGTAGTTCAAAATCACTATTTTTCTATAGAAATTTGGGTGAGATGACACATCTCTATGTTCGTAAAGTACACAACTGGTTTCTTTTTATACCCTACTCTCCAATTTTCCTTTGGAAAATCTGATGCCCACATTTCCATGCAAGCATTATTTACTTTTTGATTGAAAACACAAAGTCATTTCTGTTTATGAACACTTTCTTGTAATAAAACCAGGCATTTCTCATTGTTACCATTTGCAGTCTACTTTTATAAAATTTAATGCATATCAAAAATGTGCACGATCTGGAAAATAAAGAAGAAACCTTCTATATATCAATAAATGTCCTGGGATGGGCTTATCAATGAAAGAATACTCACGATCTAGACCCAATCTGTTAAATATGCTATCCATTAGCCGCATGTGGTTATTGAGCACTTGTCCAAATTCTCATGCACTATAAATATAAAATACACGTAGGATTTTGAAGATATGACAGAAATTGTAAACTATCATACTAACAATGTTTTATATTGATTACATTTTGAAATGATAATATTTTATATATAGTGGGTTAAATAAAATATGTTAAAGTTGATTTCACTTTTTTTTTCACTTTCTTATGATGTGGCTACTAGAAACTTTTAAATTAAATATGTGGCTCACCATATATTTCTATTGGAAGGCACTGATATAGATTATGAAATGCACTGCCATTGTTCCATGTAGCAATTAGATTTGGCACTATTGGAACATAACTTCATATTGTTACAAGAAGTGGGAGGGTTTTCATAGAAGCTCTTCTATCCACTGGTTTTAGGTGGATTAACTGGCCTAATTAGAGCTAAGCTGTTAAAAGGGCCCCAGAGGAGGGAGGGGGAAGGAAATGTGGATTCATACAAGCTTTCCAAGTCCTCAAGTCACACATTCCTGGTTGACTGGTCTGCTTAGCCAAGCTGAAACCAGTCTTATTGTCACATTGGGCACATTAATTGGAGAGCAGACTAATTTGCAAGAATGCGTTAGTGCCCTTTAAAAGGTGATTTAAAATTCAAAATGATGGAAATGACATAAAAGCATGCTTGTCTGATCACTCCTCAGAATCCATCTTGAAATGCCTACCATTTTTCTATTTTCATTGTTAGAATTCAAGTATACAGTAAACACTTAAGATACCCAAAGATCACAGTCTTACCCTAGGACAAATAATTATCCTTCTGTTAAGACAGACAGGGAATTCCTATCATCAGACACAGGGGGATTATAAGTGAAAATACAGTCTGTAGGTTTAATCAGGGATCCACGTGTAGAAATAAAATATAAATATCACAGCAATGTCACCAAACATATTTGTAACTAAATGGAGGAAATTTTGCCTTTTATCCATTAGAAGCTTACAAGGAACTTGAGGACGCACCTCCACATTTGACATGGCTGCTATAAGATCTATAATAACTTATATTTATACTCATTCTATAGTTATGAATAATTTTACATCTATTATCATATTTAATCCTCACAAACAGAATGACATTATCATCTCCATTTTGAAGACAAGGAAACAAATACTCAGAAAAGTAACAAATTAGTCCAAACCCTTGAAGTTGACTCTTCTGGCTGTGCTTTTTCACTATATCCCAGGTAGCAAGTAAACAATGTATTGCCAGCTGAAAGACCAAACGTGGGGCTTCTAGGCAAGCATGATAGAGATTAATAACTTGAAGGGGAAAAGTAAACGTGACAGTGCTACTGGAAACAGTGAATTCAAAGAACACGACCTTAATTTTGGAGTTTATAGAAAGTAAACCTGAAGAATTTTCCATTCTGTTCTGCACACGTAGCCTTCTCATTACAGTGTAACAAAAAACATTTTGCTATTATTTGATAAAGGGATCTGTGTTGGTTTTAATTCAACCACCTCAGATCTTTGGCCCAAGGCGGGTAATATCATGAAGCAAGAGCTCCAAGGGGTCACTTTCTCAAATACTAATTTATCTGGAGTTCTCACACAAAATGCATTAAACTGCACAATCTTAGAAGGGGCCCAATCATACCGAATAAAAAGGAATTTTCAGAGCTAAAACAAATAATTAACTATGGAATTTGTTTTGCCAAGAGATTTAGATTTCTCACAGAAATATTGAGTTCCATGAAGACATAGGAAAGAAAAAGCCTTGAGTAATAAGTAGGAGTTTTGTAAAAGTGAAAGTTGGGCACATGTTTCAATCAACCAATGCTCATTGATACTTGTCTGGAAATCTATTCTTCCCATAGCTTTAAGAAATAAAATCAAGCACCACCTCTTACATACTGTTTAATAAAAATAACTAAAAAGTTAAAAACCAATCAGAGCCAAGTTATGAACAACTTAGACCAAGCCCACACACTCAAAACACATAGTGGCCTTGACATACCACATTCGAGTCTAACACAGATGGCTGTTTATTTGGTCATCCACATGTTAATATATTCTGTAAAATGCGGATGTTCAGTTAAAGTTTATTGGATAAATGGCTGAAAGAAAGAATGAATAGCTGAAAGGTGTACTAGCATATACCACTCCTTGGATTTGTTTTTCCAGACAACACCAGTGGTTGCTGGGCTCCAACCATGTTTGCACTGAGTCTCCTCTGTAACAATCTGCTGGCGCTCAGAGAGTGGTACAGGATAGGGCTAAGCACAAGAGCTTTCCTCTCTGCCAACGGGTAGTCATTCAATGCTTAAACTCAGTTTTAAAACCAGCAGCTTCGGTCTAAACCAGCAGAAAGACCTGTCTGTCTCAGTAGAAAACCATCAATGTCAGGGAGGAAACATACCCTCAAAATCCAAAGAAATAACATTGGCCTTAATTACATCTCATCCCCTAGCCCTCTGTTTAGCTTATTAGCTAATGGTAGCTTATTAGCTTATTACTAAACATAAAAAAGAAAGCCTATTGGCTTTCTTGCCAGTTTCTTGGGCATAACACCATAACACAGTGCCTGTGGACTCAAAATTACCTGGCAATATAACTTCGAAGTTGAATGATACAGCTGGTTTGATTTTACATATATTTAATATTTTTATTAAATATTCAATATACACCAAAAATATTTATAAAATGTATTTAACAATTCATAAAACTTACATTTGGGTATGCTACATGATGAAGATAATTACAAATGTTCTCCCTTTCCTAGAGCCATAAGGTACAGAGATTGAACCAGAATGAAACGATCCATGTGTTAAAGTCACAATTGACCAACATGCTTGGGGAATTCTGGATCAATTTCTGGCTCAGTTTCACTCAGCACAGGAAAAAGAGTGAGTTGGGACAGGAAGTAGGACCTAATTTTACAAAGAATAGGCTATAGGACACACAGTTTAGAAGATTAAATGCCCCCATCCTCCCTTACTTGTTTCATTTAACTTGTGGATTTTAGGCTTAGTAGCTTCAGCAGGCTCTGCTCTGCACTTGTTGCCCAGAAGCCTGTCCCTTTCCAGTACCTTCCACTCTGATTTCTGGCATGAAGAGGGCCAACAGTATGTAGGGAGAGTGGCATAGAGCCACCCAATAAACGACTTGCATATTTTCTACAGAATCAGAATTATTCTATTGCTATTTCCTTCTTCAAAGGATTTCAGACTGATAGTGTGTTTCTTCAATTTTCACTTACAGAGTTTTCATTTTTAGAAAAAGAAATCTTTTTTTAAACAAAATTTGTGGCTTCATGCCTTTATTTATCATGCATATTAAATGCACTCAATGCTTACTAGCCCTTGGGCACGTTAACACGTATCCTACAAAGAAAGACAGACTTTGCCATCATACTTTACACTTCAGGAGTCAGTACAAAAACAAATCAGTCAGAGACCTCTTCTAGAAATGTTCCTCATTTCTTTCTGTCCATCATTATGGGAATTTCTATCTTATTATCTCCATAATATTAACAGTAAATTGTGGTTCCCCGAGAAAAGGGCCCTATTGTTCCTCAACGTGGAGATGAAGAGACAAGGTCCTTCTCAGGAATATAAATCTGGAAGGGAAGTCAGTGGCTCCGGAACACATGACACAGAAAGCCTAGCCCTGAATAGTGTACACTAGACATAAAAACTCTTACAAGCTTAGCCAGTTTTGCTGTTGAGGGCCAGCTTTGGGCAAAACTCACCTCCTCAGAGAAGACTCTCTTGCCTCTATAATAATTTCTTGAATCAAATATGCCATCAATTGTAAAGTGCACTACCAAATTAAAAGTAGATAAAGGACAAATTTCTAAAACAAATATTAAAAGGAAAAACTAAAAATGAGACCAAGTCCAAGTTTTTGGATTCAATATCCAGTCTTTCATGTTATATTATTTTCTATAAGAAGCCAATAATTTTGCATACTGTTACCATCTCATTGTTTCTCGTTCACTGTCTAAAACACCCATTTAGAAGTGAACTATATAAAGCTAAATAAATTTCATATTAGTTTCAACCCATAGACAAGAGTAAGAGAATTTCATCTCTTAGTAATGCTTCAACCATACTGTCTGATCTAAAATAACAAAGAAAAGAACTTTGACTCACCAATCAGTGTGTGTGTGTGTGTGTGTGTGATTGCGTTGGGGACTGAAGAAGAAGAAACTTTTATATTACACTTTAAAATGCATTAGAGAAAAAAATACCAGATGCCTGTTTATTCTTTCTCATATTCTTCCACTTTTGTGACTGGGGACCCTCCTGCAGGCTCATCCTAGTTTCCTTCATTGCAATCAATCCTGTTCTTAGGGGAAAGAAAGCTCTAGTCCAATTCTTAGGGAATTAGTTTCAAACCAACTTACTGATTGATGCTCCTCTGACCTTATCTCACAGTTTTATTAATTGGATTTTTGCTTTCTTACTAATATCACTTTTGTCCAAGTCCCCATCTTATCTCCCTGAGTCCCAGTCTTAATGGTATGGGTCCCATACTTAATAGTATGTATACAAGAGTCCAGTTGTCCAGTCATGGGACCCTGCTTTCCCCTGGCTTATTTTCTCCTGGACTAAAGTTCTGATCCTCAACCTAAGGCACGTGAGTATAGCCCTTTTCTGTTATACTCCTAGACCAGACGCTATTCAAACGTTACTGCCCTGAGAAGCCTTCCTTGACTCCCCTAGGCAAATGTATGCATTCTTGTTGAAATCTGTATTTTCTACCTCAACTCCGGCTGAAACCTTGCTCCAAGGGTTGATTCCTCTTCCACCTCTCAGACTTGCCTGGCCAAGCATTCACTAACTAACCATCCAGCCCTTCTAGGGAGGTGCTGCCTTAATATTCTATGGGTTGTAGCCATTATCTACCCCCAGGAATTTGAAGAGCAACCGCCGACTTTGTTTTCCCTATGATTAGGGGATATCTCTAAGCTGCAGTGTGACTGTAATGTTAATAGGTTTGTTTCCAGAGAGTACTATTAGGAAGACAATGAACACAGTGGTTAAGCAAGTGAAGTCTGGACTGTCTGGGCTCAACTACTGACTCCAAACCTTATCAGTTTAGATAACTCATGTTATCATTACAAGCTTCATTTCCTTCATTTGAAAACTCATAATAATTGTACTTATTTCATATGATTGCTGAAAGGCTTGACTGGGATAAAGCATGTAAAGTATTTAGCAGAAAGTCTGACACAGTAGAATCAATAAAGTTTATTGTCATTGCTATTATTTTTATTTTAATGAGTTTGGGTCTTGATAATGGAGAAACTATCTCTTTACATCTTCGTATCCTTAAGCCGTATTTCAGTTCTGGGCATTCCCCAAAACTCAACACTCTAATACCCCAACTCTTACGTTAGCTTGGCTTCTTGATTTTTCTGAGTGTTCTTCTCCAAACCTATCCCAAAATCCCAAGTGTCACATGTGGATTGGGACTGTCCCTATCCAGTTGTGGTTCCTGAGAAAAGTTCGTTTTTCCCTTAGAGACCCTGGCAAGGAGGGGGGATGGCTGTAGGTGTGTATGGGAATGGGGCAGGTGGTTCAGTTATGGATTAGAGCCCCTGCCTGAAGCTCTGCAGTCCTCTGCTGCAGCTCAAGTCACTGTGCTGCCCTACGGCTGTCAGTCTCTGTGTGCTGACCTCCTCTGGACAACCAACCTTCTCTGGACCAGCAACCTTCCCTGAGTCTCTGCTGCTCATCACTCCTTCTCCAGATTGTAGGGAAAACTATTCTTCTCTTAAGCCCAGCTCTTTCACAGGAGGATTCGAGAACAGAATGTTTTAGACTTGCCACAACCTTTCCTTCCCAGATGATACAAGCCACCTGGTGGGGGCTAAGGAAAGGGGCAGAGAGGTAAGCACAGACCCAACTCCCTGGCTCAGTCTGGCCAGCCTTTCAGACTTCTTATCCATGGAGAATTTCTTTCAGGGGATGCATTATCCCCATCTGTGATCTCATTCAGGATTATCACCTTCACAGTCTCTGGTCTGTAAGAAAACTGTCTTTGTGTGTGTCTATGTAGGATTGTGTGAACCTGAATTCCTAGTATGATTCAAGATCTTTCTCATGTAACTCCCAGGGCTCCTCAGGAAATATATCTGTTTCCAAATGTTCTATGTCAGTAAGACAGTTGTCTACTAAGAGTGAAATGAACCCAACATAAGTGGGATCACTGTTCTCAGTTTACATTCTAGTGGAAAAGATAGAAAATAAAATAGTAAAGAAGTAATAAATAAATAGAGTAATTATGGATTGTGGTAAGTATTATGCAGAAGATAAACAAAGTGTTAGATATAAAGCAAGTGTCAGAAAAAGGCTGAAGAAACACATTGGAGCTGAGATTCTAAAGACGAAAATGCGCCATCCACATGCAGGGTGCTGGAAGAGCAATATAAAACCATTGAGGAACATTGGGCAGAAAGTAAAGTTTTCTAGTTTATGCTTTAAAGAGTAATTTTGGCTGTGAGAGAGAGAGGAGGGATTGGAGATAAGCAAGATAAGAGCAAAGGCCAGCTGTTGCAGCAGCGTAGGAGAAAGATAATGGTGGCTTCAGCTCAGGTGGTAGCAATGCAGATGGAGAAAAAATAGATTCAAGATCTTTTTGAAGGTAGAAGCTACAGGATGTGATGATGAGTTGAAAGTGGGAAAAGAAGGAAAATGAAGAGTGAAAGATGAATTGAAAGTGTCTTGGTGGGGCTGGCCCATGGCCGAGTGGTTAAGTTCACACACTCTACTTTGGGGGATCCAGGGTTCACTGGTTCAGATCCTGGTCATGGGCCTAGCACCGTTCATCAAGCCATGCTGAGGCGGCATCCCATATAGCACAACCGGAAGGACCTACAACTGGAATATATAACTATGTACTGGGGCTTTGGGGAGAAAAAATAAAAAGGAAGATTGGCAACAGATGTTAGCTCAGAGCCAATCTTAAGTGTCATGGTGGATAATTGTGCCATTCGCTGAGATGGAGAAGACTGGGAGAGAGACAGGATTGGGGAAGGGGAATTGAGAGCTGCTTTTTTGCAATTATGACATTTTATGTGCCTGTAGACATTCCTCTTGCTTGAGTACATGTTTCAGTTATTCTTTCAGAATTCTGTAGCTGGCAAACTTTCTGATTGCTGGCATGCCTTTATGTCTTAATTTGTATTAAAACATATCTTAATCTCACTCTCACATTTGACCATTTGCTTGGTTATAGAATCCTAGGATAAAGTTGCTTTCCCTTGGCATTTCCTAATTTCGAAGATACTGCTCCATCATCTTCTTGCATCCGGAGTCGCTTCTGGGAAGCCCGATATCAGTCTAAATCTGGTTCCACTCTTGGTGATCTGCTTTGGTTTACTTCTAGAAATGTTTATGATTTTTCTCTTTTTCCTCAGTATTTTGAAATTTTATACCAAAGCGTTATAGACAGTTGTGAGTTTCTTGTTGTTTTTCTTAATTCGGCTTGGCCTTGTGTACACTTTCAGTCTAAGAACTTATCTTCTTTTTATTTCTGATAAATTTTCACTTAAATAGCTCTTTAAATACTGCCTCCTTCCGTTCTTCCTTTCTCTCGATCTGAAACTGCTGTAAGACAGACGCTAGAACTTTTGGATCCATCCTCCATGTCTCAGTCTTTCTGGCTGTACTCTGGGAGAATTCATTGGCTGATTTTCAAGCTAATTCATTTTCAGCTGTGTCTCTATTAAGTTCTTTTATCTAGCTTTTAAACAAATTTAATCAATTGTCGTTTTCATTTTTGAGATCTCCAGCTGGTTCTTTTGCATGACAGCATGCTCTTTTTTCACGAGCGCTATTTTCCTTTATCCCTCTGAGTATGTCTATTATACATATTTTCACCATCTCTCTTCTTTGCTCTGTTAAGTCTGTTTGTTTTACTCTAGGCACTTGTATTTATTGATTATACGGTTTTGTTTTTACACTCTTGGTTTTTCTCAGTGCTTGGCGACTCTTGATTGTCCATTCTTGAGATTGTGCTTTCCTGTTAAACAGTGTCTATATGAGTTTAAGAGCTACTAAGGGGAGGGATGGGACTGCCTGCTGAGAAGCCAGGCTAGTGGGTTCTCAGGGAGCTTTGAGGAGTGGGACATGCTTCCTGATGATGTCCTTGGGCAGCTAGTCTTCTGTACATGGCCATGTCTCTCTGACCGAAGCTCACACATTCCTGCCAACTACTTGGAGAAAGAAATCCCCATCACAGCTGCTCACTCCAGACTGTGGCAGTGTTGATTCTCTTGGCTGTTCTTGCTGAGATATCTCGACTAGCTTTCCTATCATTTCTCCTGGGCCACCTTGTACTTCCAGTGTTCAACAACTCCAATCCCATCTGCTTGCCATCCTCTGGGATTCCTAAGAATTTTCTGTTTGTATATTCCCTTTCCTATTTTTGACCACATTTATATGTGATTTATTTGTTTAGTTACCAATATCTGCCACTTTTAGGGATTTTATGTGGAAGAGGGCAAGTTAGCTCATGCCTAGTTCACTATATTGAGAAGGGGGGTATCAGTCAGACATTCAAGGAGAGATGTTTATAGGCACTTGTGTGTACAGATCTGAGGATGCGGGCGGGGAGCTGTGGGCTGGAGGTTTTGCTGTTTAGATGAGGGAGCCAACAGCATATAGAGAGTATGAAAAGTTGTGAGGCTAGATGAATCACTGAAGGAAAGAGTGTAGCCAGAAAAAAGAGCCTGGAATCCAGAGAGCCCAGAGTGTTCAAAAATATGATGCATATTGATACATGTTGACGAATGTCTCCATTTTGCTAAATGGTATCAAGTGAAGCAGTAATGTAAATACGAGAGTTGTCAAATTAGGGAGAATTAGAAAAATGAAAGTGTCCTACTAAATAATTTTACTAACTTTATCTATTAGAGTTATTACAGGATTTTACTCTGCCTTTTGACTATCATTTGAGGACCAAGTATCTGAAATTCTGCTGTACACCTGGCAAGGACAACAATGTACACTGAAGAGAAGAGAGGTTCATTTTCCTTCGAATTAACAAACAATGAATCCTAATCCGCTAGTAATATTCCTCTGAGTCAGTCTTTTCCTCCACTAACCAGCAGCAATTTCTACGCTGCACATTTTAGAAAGAAACCGCCTAGAGAGAAAAATAGGCATTCGCCTGCACCACATTTGGGAAAAGGGTGTTGTGCTCTCCCGTGATTTTAAATACTGAAGTTATTCTTGCTCCGGGCAATCTGAACTTCCCTTTTCCACAAGCTTCCCACATGCTCTGTCTCACTTTTCCATGGTTTACCTATTCAAAAAACTGCTTACCATGGCAACCCTTGTCTGCACGACAGGCAGTTATAATTTGCTTGGAAAAACTACAACATAGTGTCATTTCTCATAAACTCTTTACACCAAAATGTTTTCTTTTTCAGTGATTTTCAGTGACTTTGTTATGGTCACATGGCCCTTACCAAAAGATCATTTATAGGCAAAAAACATTATTAAGGAAACCTGTACACTTGCTCAATATTAGTGATGGGTGCTGTTGGGATTTTTATAGCCTCTCAAAATAGGAAAATAATGGACTTTCTGACTATCTCTTTGGTGCTACCGAAACAGTATTCAAATAACACTTGCCTGAATCAAAAAGTTCTACATTTTATAAAAATGTACTTTGCATTGAAGTGCTGTGAGACATAAGGAGAACAGCAGAGAGCCAAAAATAAATGCAACTCAGGTTGAACCCTAGTCTGTGCCCCTGGGTATGTGTTCCATTCAGAAAAATTCAAAGATAGTTTCAAAAACCCTGCTATGGCATTGTGTGGCTTGTGCTAACAATAGCATTCAAGAGATTTCGTGTGATCGTGAACAATTATTCGCATGAATACTTTCACAGATTCACTGAATCGCCTGCCAAAAGGCAGTAGATGTCGGACAATACTGCCATATTTTAAATTCAAACATTGGTATTTCTGTGATATTTATTTCTGTGGCACAAACATGTTTGGATCAATATGCTCCTTGTCGCTAGATTTGTAATTCAAGCGCCCCAAAAGCAGTAACAATTGCTACTTTCCAAACAATTGCTCACTATACTCCAAATCAGATTATTAATCTACACTTGGCATCCAGTGAGTGCAAAACATATTATGCAAATGAGCTTGGTGCTTCAGGCCCAGAGCATGAATGGAATTAGTTTTAGGCTCAAGAGGAATTTGGCCATGAGCAAAGGATGGGGGAATATACGACCCAGAGGATTAATCATTCCTATGGTTTATGATAGATGCTCTTCCAGATGCCCCCCCTTCAGCTTCACACCTCAGTATAAAAGGGATTGATGAAAACATGTCTTAAGGAGATCTTAAAAAGCCAAGATTCTAGATAATTTTACTTTTTATTTTTTACATTTTGGTAACATTTGAGGATTTCTTTGTTGTCATTTGTCTTTTAAGCTCAAGGCGTCATTTAAGTACCTTTAAAAGATCGATATAAATTTGACTAATTCTTAGTATATTATACATAATGTAATAGTTTTGTTATTTGTATAATATTTTGGCAAAAATTTAAAATGGGTCAGCTGCAAATGTCGGGCTGCCCTTCTAAACATACATTTTCTAGACAAAAATATCCTATAAGCTTACATCACGGAGAATTTGCATCATCCTCTGTCATAAAGCAAAAACTGATTGAGAATGGATTTGAGAACCAGGAAATTTGTATCACTCTGCCACATATAAGAGGACACATGTTGAAAAATCTGAAAAAGTAGCTTGGATCTAAGTGCTTTTAAGCCCAAAGAGGTCAAGAATAATATTTCCACTGCTTGCAAGTTAGGTCTGATTCAGAACTCACGAGCAAAAATGAATGTCAGTGGATTAAAAAAACGTTAAATAGTACTAAATAAGTGAGTGAATACTGTAGACAAAGAAATTACATAACTGCGCAGGCTAGGGTGCTCTTATTTAGGAAGGATTGTGAAAAACAAAACAGAATAAAACCAGTGGCCACAGCTGGACACAGCCCCAAAGAAAAAGTGTGGGGCTGCTAAGAACACAGGGCAGACATTGACTGTTAGACTCAATAATAGACCATGTGTTTGAAGAATTGCTATGGCAATTAAAACCTTTGAGGTGGGAGAGTACCCAAGAAGGTGGTTATAATTAACGAGGGAAACAAGGTAGAGAATTAAGTTATAATGAACGAGACAGAGGAATTTCAGAACTGGACCCCATCGTGCAGGAGGAGATTGGTCGGAGTTGCTAATTGGACTAAGTGTCTTCAGGTGCTAGGTGTCAGAGTGGGTAATAAAAATGAAAGTCCATACTCTACCAAGTTGCCTCGAACTTGATTATTCCTGCGTGGAGTGTTGAGAGGTGGAGTCAAAATATAACAGCGTTTCAAATGCACGTAGTGTCTTTCTCTTAGTATTCTCAAACTATGCCGCTGTGCCAGTGTTTAAATGCAGTAAGTAACTATGTTGAATATTGCTGACAGGTCAAATATGATAAGGACAGAAAGGTGTCCTAGTGCATTTAGTGTCACGCTAAAAGTAGTTTTTGTTGAGTGATAGGAGCACAAGCCAGATTGAATTACAATGACAGGTGAACAAATATGAGAAAGTAGAGAAGTCAAGAAGAGTAGTCTGCTGTGAAGGGGAGCAGAAAAATGGTGCAATAGATGGGCAAGGTGAGGGGTTCTATGGAGGTTTGTTTGTGTGATTTTTAGGATGAGAAATACAGAGCAGCTTGAAAGCAACTGGGGATGGTCCATTAGAGAGAGAGAGAATGCTGATTCAGCTGAGGGGGGGCCTGATTGAGCTGGTGAGTGGGGCTAGAATCCAACACCCTTGCATAGGGTGCGGGCTTTTCTTGAATGGAAGAGAAACTCTTGCTTAGACGTTTTAGAGGAAAGAAGATGCAAATGTTTGCAAATTTGGTGGTGGGTAGATAAGAAAGTAGTACTCTAGTTGTTTCTATTTTTTGAAAGCAAGAATGAAGCTGATTGGGAAGGAAAAGTCCATGTAGAACCCTTGAAGAGAGAGGAGAAATTATGAAATTGTCATCTTGGAAAGCAAGGGATGAGCTTATTAAACAAAAACTGTAGGATTCCTGGACCATGTTGAGAGCCCATCTGAGACCTGAGATAATAAATTTAGATGGAAATCAATCTGATGCTTTTGGGTCGTTTTCCTTTGGGTACCAGCCTCAAGAGATGGGTGTGAGTTTATTCAAGGCCGGGGACTCTGCACATATTGTCAGTTTAGGCTTTGTTTCTATCCTGGGTCCAAGTTCTGATTCCTCTACTTACTATCTATGAGCCCTTAGAAAGAATTACTTAATTTCTCAGTATCTCAGTCAGTATCTCAGTTTCCACATCTACAAAATGGAGATCACAGTAGTGTCTACCTTATCAGGTTATCAGGAGGATTAAATTATTTAAAGATGCAAAATTCTTGGAATAGTATCTGGTATCACAAGTGCTCAATTACTGTTAGTTAATAATTCCCATTATATAAACTACATGTTGTGCTCGCGCTGTACAAGCTATGAAGTTTCCTATCCATTAAAAGCAAAACAAGGAGAGTATGGAAAATTATAAACCAAAATCATATATAAGTAATTTTCTTGGATTAAAAAATATACACGGATTTAGGAGTCATCATTTTTAAGAAAACCATTTATAGCTGTAAAATTCCCTAGTTTCTGAAAATTCAACTTTTCACAGGTTTTCTAAAATCAATCATAATTTGTACAGATTAAAGCTAAGTGGTAAATTCAGTCTAGAAATGAGAATTTATTTATGAATAGTTCCCTTCAAACGTTAGAGTCTGGAATATTTTGGTTCCATAATTTCATTCATTTGTGTTTTGTGAAAAGAATTTTCTTGGACCAATAATGTCATTTAAGTGTATAGTACTTTGAAATTACACAAGTTAAAACAATAAACTAATGTTACTGATTATTTGTGTACATTTTCAAAATGCTCCCACGTTAAATTCAACAAGTAAACACTTGATGTTTTCTCTGTGCAAGGCCCCATGAGAAGCACCGCAAGGTACACCAGACAGGAAAGGCAGCGTTACTGGCTCTCTAGTGATATATCAATTGTTATATTTGATCCTCAACATTTTTAAGAAATAAAAGACAAATATAATTTACTCATTTCGTAAACAAAGAGACAAAAGATCTTAAAGGTAAAAATACACAGTTTGTGAAAGAGATCATTACTCTCAACTGATCGCTATTGGATCATTTCAATCTATTCCAAGAGCTAATACATAATGTCAGCTGTAAGGATTACCTGGCTAAGGAACTTAGAAAAACAAAAAGAAAGTATTATTACTATCATCATATTACTACTCTCAATACTGCTACTACTACTACTACTAATTCGGAGTAACATTCTCATCATGAACCCTGTAAGCCCTCCACTCAAGTTCAATTGCACCCAACATACATGGAGAAATTCAAGGTTATGTGTATTGATCCTAAAAAATTATTTCCAAATGATATAAGGAAACCAAAAGTCATCTGGAAAGCATATAACATTGCACGATGTCATATATATGCATATATTTTATATACATAATGTATACAACATCATGAACACTGTTATACTAAGAAATTTTTTAAATTTTTGTCCTTCCTTCTTCTCCCTTTTAAAATCATTTTCTCTTTTCTTTCTGTTCTTAAAAAAGAAATTTGGAGATCAACTCTCCCCATGGCACATTCCTCACCATGAAATTTTTCCTGAGAAACTACAAAACAAACAAGTCTAAAGATCTGGGTTCTCTGAGGATTTAGCCTTCCTTTTCTTTCTTTCTTTCTTTTTTTTAAGCCTCATTGAGTTATAATTGGTATACAAAACACTATACATATTTAATGTATACAATTTGATGAGTTTGGACATATACATACACCTGAATCACAATCAAGGGAAACATATCCATCACCTGGAAGTTTCCTTGTGTCCCTCTTTTGTGTGTGTGGCAAGAATATGTAACATGAGATCTACTCTCTTTTCAAAGTTTTAAGCGCGCAATATTATATTGTTAACTATAGGCACTGTGTTTGTATAGCAGATCTCTAGAATTTATTTATCTTGTACAATTGTAACTTTATACCCTTTGAATAACAACTCGTCATTTCTCCCTTGCCCCATCCCTGGTAACCACCATTTTATTTTCTGCTTCTATAAGTTTGACTATTTTAGATAACTCATATAGGTGGAATCACACAGTACTTGTCCTGTGACTGACTTATTTCACTTAGCATAATGTCTTCCAGGTCCATTCGTTTTGCCACAAATGGTAGGATTTCCTCTTTCTTTAATGCTGAGTAATATTACATAGTATGTATGTACCACATTTTTTAATCCATCCATCTCTTGATGGACATTTAGGTTATTTCCACGTCTTGGTTATTGTGAATAATGCTGCAATTATCATGTGATTGCAGGTGTCTCTTCAAGATCCCGATTTCAATTCTTTTGGATATATACTCAGAAGTGGGATTTCTGGATCATGCAATGGTTCTATTTTTAATTCTTTGAAGGACCTCCATACTGTTTTCTATAGTGGCTGTATCATTTTAATTCCCACCAACAGTGCACATGGGTTCTAATTTCTCCGCATCCTCACCAACACTTGTTATCTTTTGCTAGCCTTCCTTTACATGAAAGAAAACTTTAAGAACAAGATCTATTAGATGGGATAAATGGTTGACTTCTGGGTTTGTTTGGTTAAGATGGGAGAAAGAAGTTTATAAGCATTCCTCAGCAAAAGGGCTGTTGTAAATCTCTGTCTTAGTTTAAAGCTAAGGGATTTAAGCTAGAAAGAATGAACCTAGCTTACCTGAGAACAACTAGACAGTGTAGTAGATTTATCCACTGAAAAGGAAAGGCGGTATCAACATTTTGTGCTTGGTTAACCCAAAAACATCAACTCCATTTCAAATGGGCTTGCTTGGGGGAAAAAATAACATTCTAAGATTTTATTTAAGAAAAGTAAAGAATTATAGCTAAATACTAGTTATTCATCATTTATATTCTGTATCATATGGAGAGGAACAATATTAATTCTATGATTTGTTTGTTTTTAGATCTTATTAACCGTCATAACTCTAGTTTACAAGGTCTTTATCTTTGAATATTCTACATTGCAAGAGCACATTTCAGGACTTTTCATTGCTTTGCCCAAGAGTCTCTAATTTCAAAAATGTTATATTTATTTTCATCACATTTCATCTGCAGAAGACTCCTTACCCTTTCTTTTACAAACTGATATTTTGGAAAACAAATGATTAACTGAAATAAATGGCCTTGTTTTTAGCCGTTCCACTCAGCACTGTTACCTACATGATAGCAAATTATAAACTGATTAATGAGGTTTCAAAGCAATTATTGGGCTATGAGATCCCATTAGGCCTTGAGAGAAGGATTCCTTTTCAATAAATATATTTGGTAATGTAAGCCACAAAATTAAAAAGAAATTGACCAAACTTTACTTATGTATGCCATGAAAAATTCAGTATCTAATACAGGAGTCCTTCCTTGTCTGTAGTTTCACTTTCTGTGGTTTCATGTACCTACAGTTAAGTGTGGTCCAAAAATTCTAAATGGAAAGTTCCAGAAATAAATGATTCATAAGTTTTAAATTGCACATCACTTGAAGTAGTGTGATGAATTCTCATGCAGTCCCACTCTGTTCCACCTGGGATGTGAATCATCCCTTTGTTGGATCGCCAACCATCAACATCATCTGCTCCTGACATCCAGTCATCAACATTGTCACTGCTTGATGATCCTCCTTCTGACCTATTGTCAGAAGGTCAGTAGTAGCCTAACGCTACATCACAACACCTACATTGTTCACCTCACTTCATCTCATCACGTGGGCATTGTATCACCTCACATCATCACAAGACGAGTGATGAGCATAGTACAATAGAATATATTGAGAGAAAGAGAGACCACATTCACATAAGTTTTATTGCAGTATACTGTTATAATCATTGTATTTTATTATCAGTTGTTGTTAATCTCTTATTGTGCCTAATTTATAAATTAAACTTTATCATAAGTATGTATGTTTAGGAAAAAACATAGTATAGATAAAATTCAATACTATCTGTAGTTTCAGGCAACCACTGGGAATCTTAGAATGGGGATCTCATCCCCAGCAGATAAAGGGGGACCACTGTACATGAGTTACAAGCAGCTGTAGTTTAAAACTCAGTAGGTAAGATTTGGGGGAGTTAATTTTTTTTCTATTTTCCTATTGAGATTTCGGTAGCACATGGGGAGACTCGGGAGCTACCATGGAGAAAGTGAGTACTTCCAAACCGATAAAGGGGGGGGGTGTTTAACACACAGTCAGGGAAACTGCTAATCACTACTGTACTATTGATGTGGTCAGAAGCGGCTTGCTGGTGCCTGATGCTGACGTCTACTTGAAAGATAATGATAACATTTTAAATTAAGGGCACAATCATAAATGCTTTATTAATATTTATTGAATGATTCTAAGATGTAGTCACATCTTTTAATAACTTTTTATAATGCATGTTACAAAATGCCTTGGAAACATATTCTTAATAAATGATGCCATAATAAGCTCCTATAATGTTGCTATAACACAGCTGTTGTTAATTAAAACAATGTATGCACCTGCTTCATTCATCAATTTAGATTATTAGTTTATAAAACATGCTAAAATGACCGATATGATTTTTTAAATCATCATTATTTGGATGAACCTTTAGCTACAATGACTTTTCTTCACTCTCACAGACACTTGTAGACTTTATGTCTTGAAAACAAAAGGAAAAAGTTAGGTCACCAAATATCTGGAGGTGTTCCTGGCTTAATAATGTAATCACGTTCGTTGGTAGTCTGCTCTGTGTGCAATAGATCTGCTTCCTGAAAAACAACATGGAGGGGCGTATGAATTATTTCATCCTCATGATTTTGGTCTTAATCTGCTGTCCTAAGGTCCAAGCACTGCTTAAAAACTGCACACTCCAACATTTTTCTGATCTCACAGAATATTATGCCATTTGAAGATACATCTTCTCCCAGAAGACTATCCCCTGATCAGTCTAAAATGGAAATAACAGTAATATAATGACAGTTAAGGTGCTGTCTCTTGTCCATACAATGTCAACTCTTTTTGGAAGCTATCACATCATAAATGATGAAGTTTGTAGAAGGAAAAGCTTTACCATGTGGAAATTTCAGCTTTGATCTTAAAAACTGTTTTCTCTCTTCCCCATTCATTCCCATCACCATAGCCTTTCAAGTAATGTTGTCAATGGCATAAGCATAACAATATCTGTATAATATAGATTGAAAAAATGGAAATTTCCCTAATAAACTCATTAAAAGTAATTGTGTATTGATTAGTATGTGTATTAGCTTGCTTGGGCTGCCATAACAATGTGCAGCTATATGCTGCATAACGACGTTTTGGTAAATAACAAACTGCATATACAATGGTGGTCCCATAAGATTAATACTGTAGAGCCTAGGTGTGTGGTAGGTTCTACCATCTAGGTTTGTATAAGTACACACTACGATGTTTACACAATGATGAAATTGCTTAGTGATGCATGTCTCAGAATGTATCCCCATCATTAAGTGATGCATGACTCTACCATAGATTGGATAACCTAAACAACAGACATTTATTTTCTCAGTTCAAGAGGCTGGGAAGCTCAAGATCAAGTTACTGGCAAGTTTGGTTTCTGGAAGGAGCTCTCTTCCTAGCTTGCAGATGGCCGCTTTGTCATCACATGGTGGAGAAAGTGAACTCTCTGATGTCTTTTCTTACAAGAATATTAATCCTACTGAATTAGGGCCCCACCCATATGACCTCACTCAACTTAATTATCTCCTAAAGGTTCCATGTCCAAATACAGTCACATTGGAGGGTTAGGCTTCAACATATGAATTTGGAGAGGGGGACACACAATTCAGGCCCTAGCAGTATGGTTATAATACAGAAGCAAACAGGACACATGAATATTTTCTTACTCCTAACATTTTCACATAGTCATTTCTACTTCAAAGGGATTTGAAAAGTTCATATTCTGCAAAACCCAGCTTCATTAATGAAACAAATTGTTCCAAATTCTATGAGCAGTAAATCCCAAATTCATAAAAGTTGTATCTTCATGATCATTGAGATCATACATCACCCTAGACAGATTTAAGTGCTGGGAATACAATGGTGAACAAGACAGAAAGGTTCCTGCTTTCATGGAGCTTACATCCCAGAGTGGAGAGAGATGGTAAGTTAATATACATACATAAATAAGAAAACATCTGATAGTGTTAACTGCCATGAAGAAAAGATGATACTGCAATAGAAATGGTGCCATGGGGCTCCAGTAGATTGTGTGGTGTAGGGTGCCTATCTGAGAAGGTCACAATGTGATGACAAGAAGAAGATGACTGTGAAAAACATCCCAAGAACTAATAATAAAAATAAATGAATAAAATTTGGAGGTTTCTTTCATTTCTTGTTACATTAAAATGAATATTCACAAATAAGAAAACCTACATCAACCATCGACTCATTCTTTATTTGTACAATCACCGGTTCATAAATGTCTAATGGTTCTTTGTCACCAATGATCTGAAAAATAAATTCTTATTTGAAAGAATTACAACTAAGCTTTTCTTTCCTCCCCACCACAATCTTTGAGCTGGACCAAGGGGAGAATTCATTCCTCTCTGCAGTGCACCTAGATTGATATGTTTGTAGTCAGTATACCCACAAAGGTGTCTACAGCTATAGAAGTTTGGAGAATGTTTAGAAGAGGGTTTAATTCTCAGATTCATTAAAACAGAGACTCTCAGTATTCTATAATTTGCCTTCCTCTAAACACACATGAAATTGAGTTCTTGACTCAATTTCAAATCGTTCTCCTGCTGGAAGTCTTCATCAGTGTTTGGCCATTTTCATTTAAACAATAGCTTAAAGTGTCTAGTAGATGAATTAACTTCCAGGATGGGTTTGTGGCAGCAAGGAGGAAATAGAAAACCTTAATAATCAAATCTGGACTTGATTCATAGAGTTAAAATGACTGAATCTTGCATTCCCTTTGGTGAGTGCCTGAGGAGGGCAGAAATCTTGCAAAGGCTCTCCAGACGCCCTGGGCTGAGAACAGCCGGGTGATTATGAGTTACACATGTTTCACATTTGCTGATAAAAAGGTGAAAATCACCCTAGTTGGCATTATTCTCATTTGAGGCACTCAAAGCACCAATGAAGGATTAAAATTAAATAAGCCATGAGTAAATAAAAAAGGCAAGGGTTGGAAAAATGCCCTAGGATAATGTGGGTACACTTGCACATTATAGTGCAAAGAGATATAGAAAATTCAGTACATTCACAAACAGACACATTGGGAAATATATGTAATTAAAATGGCCAGGTCAATATTGGAGTGAAGGAATTCAGATGACCAACTCGCCTCTCAAAGACAAGAAAAATAGGGATAAATTGACGATTCCTCATCCTTTGCTGTTTATGTTCTCTAATATCTTGTTGCTCGAGATCTATGAATCTTCCAAATCCTGGAATTAGCATTTATAATTCAGAAAGACAAATAAAGTTTCAGCATTGCACCTGAATGCTTACTCTTTCTAGAAATATACTTCCCAAATTAAATCCTTAGAATCATGCTAAGATCGTGATTTCAAAAGAGCATGGCTAAGATTGCTTATCCTACCATCCTTATTAGTGCAAAGGAAAATGTGCCTTCATGCTATCATTCTCCCCAGTAAGTATTTCATATAAGATTACCTTCTCACACATTTGCTACATAACAGAAGTCTGGAGTGGGGAGTATATTTCAAATAGTGAGTTGGAGTATTGGCATCCAAGATTGAAATAACTCACTGCCATATAAATCTAGGTGAAATTTATTTAAACTCCTCTTAAGTATTATTTTGGGGCAGGTAGAATCACTTTACATTTATTAACTGATTAATAGTCATTTCTCATCTTGAAATTGCTGTATGTCCTAAACAATCTTCCTTTCTCTGCTTTACTTACAAATTCATAAAGCTTCTCATTTCCTGCAAACTGAAATTAGAACTCCTTAGCATTGCTTGGCAATCTTGCTTCACAAATTTTTCCAGATTCATCTACCCCTTAAATCTCAACCACCTCTTTCTTTTCCGCATCTCTCATATGGTGCTACTGGTATTTTTCTAACCATGTATTTTCATACCAACACACCTTTACTCGTGTTACCTCCCCTGCCTGTAATGCTTTCTTTTCTCTGCCCTGTCATCCAAAGCGCTTCTCTGACTATTTAAGTATTCTTCGTCTTCCAGACCCAGATAGAATGTTTCCTCTTCTTTGATACACTGCTGATGCTCCTAACAAGTAGCTATCTCTATTATGCACTTTATTACAGCACAGTGTGACTTACACCAGAATTATTTGTGCACACAATTTTCTCCCTTCATAGACTACGTATTCATCTATGTAACTCCCTTCGGGTCTATGACTATACCTGGCACGCACTAAGTAGCTGATATTCATTGAATTGAATTGGCTTTGAGAATGTTAATGATTCCTTTTGGCATCTATCTTGATCTAGAAAGCAATGGTTCCCACACAGCAGAGATTCAGTAGCACTATTCAGAGGAAGGAATTCTAGACAACAGCCATTCTAATTTTCTGTAAATAAACACAGATTAGAACAATCTTACGCTGGAGAATCAAGACAGGGCAGGTTGAGCTTGGAGCTTTTGAAAATAAGCCCTGAAGATGCTTAGCGTATGACCACAATGAAAAGACTCCCTCTGAAGAGTAAGCAAGCCTGCCTTGCTCAGTCATCCATCAACCACCGCAGCTACTTGTTAATTAACGAAGGCAAGTTTCTTCCCTGATGGAAACAACACTTGGTTACGTTTGTGAAAGGAGAATTGATTTTGATTGACTCAGACCTTCTGTTTGCTGTGTTATGAACATGTAGTTGGATGACTAATTGAATGACTGGCCTCTCATTGGAAAGTTCTGGACCCTTCACCTAAGTTACTTCATTAGTCAAGCTCCCATATTGAGAAGACAATCTTATCTGAATTGACAGACTGGTAGCTATGTTATGATGCAGCATGGTCTAGTGAAAGAACACTGTTCAGGAAGGTAGGAGCTTGGGTTCTAGTCCTGGATCAGCCCAGATTAATTAGGGACCTCTAAGAGCATGTTGTAATGAACTTTGTCTTCAGACACACTTCTTGGATTCTGACTCAGCTGCTCAATAGCTCTCAGACTTTTTGCAGGTGATTTACTTCTCTGAGCCCTGTTGTCTTCATTTGTAAGATAGGAATAGGAAAAATCCTTTGGGAAACCAATTAAGGTTTAACTGAGATGCTATCAGGAAAATGTCTGACATAGTGCCCAGGACAAAGGCACTAAATGTTGATCTAAGTAAATGTTCATCAGTGTTTATTCTCACCCTTACCTCTTCCAATCATTTTGTTTCCTCATCCATTCACATAGGAATAACATCCTCCCTCTCTCAGAGTAGACAGGCCTGAGCAACTAGGATGCTAAACAGCTGCATCTACTTTAGAGAGCTTTCTGAGATACAACTGGGTGAAAGATGCACAGGCTCTGGGAAAACAGGACGAGGCACTGGCCTGGTCATTTAGGCAAAGGAGCCAATTTTGGGATCATAAAGTACCCCAAGAGTGGTTCTCAGCAGGCTCGCATGATGGGAGGAAGATTAGGAACAGCTCACACAACAGCGAAGGATTTATATGACTATTTACCCACATCCTCAGGAATATACATTCGTTAAGACTGCCTCAGGCTCAGTGAGCTAAGGTATTTCATGTAATGCCATGAGTGATGAACAGACCTTTCCTGTTACCAGTGAAATCTAGTGAAAGGGTCATTGATCACCTAATCCACAAAATGGGAATAACTGCTTAACAGATGCTTGCCCCCAATGGCTGTTACAATGATTACTATACATTTTGAAAATACATTAAAAAATGGTTATAAATAAGCCCTCCAGATTTATATTTTAAAGTCTTCAATTCAGTGTGAGGCTTCCTAGTGACTTCCAAATTCCCACATGTGGCTGACATTTGATAAATATACCCGATTACACATAAAAAGAAATTACCGTACTAAATTTATAACTGAAAGTGCATCTGTAACTCTACTTTGCCAATTAATATCTACATTAAGCTTCCTTGATTAGAAACCAGTAAACTTTAAATGACAAGGTAGCCTTGATCTACGAATTCACGTTCCAAGGCTGACTGCATTTAAAGTTGTCCATGAATTTCATTTTTGGAAAGACATCGGATACAAAAAGAAGCCCTGTGAAAGTCTGTAGTTCTGGCTAAGACATTGAATATTCATTCAATTCTCGACATTCTTTTTTCGCAAAATGTGCAGTTTAGCTAACATATGCTGATTGTTCTCCAGTAATTGTATACTGTGGAAGAATATCACTCTTCATCCAAAGTATCAAGTGTCTTAATCACTATCTTGAGCTAGTTTTTGTATTTAGATACTTTGGGGGAAAAAAAATCTTTGGAGGTGAATTGAAACTAACAACCCCTGGGTCCATCATCAACTGATGGCTTAATTACCAATACCATAGCCATTTAAATTAGCCTCCTGTGGCTGCTTAGACAATGTAGCCGATGAGCCAGTGTGAGGCACCTGCGTAAAATGGGCAGTAAAAGCCTTGGAAAGGCTCACTCCCAATTAATAAATGAACCAACAAACCAGTGACAGTCTCATCAGTACTTTGGATGAATGATTTTTCCTTATTGTCAGTCGTTAGTTTCCCTTTGGAATAGCTAGTCCTATTTCTCATTGTGGAAAGTGGTTGGACAAGGAAGGACAACAAGACTAGTCCATTTCCCCATGTCCGTGCATTGCTTGTAGGAAAACAAAAATTCATTTGAAGGAGCCAGTGTGTTCCTGTATTGTTTTTCAAACTAAAATCACCCATTAGCAAGTTGTGAAATCCATTTAATGGGGGCTATGATCTGAATGTGTGCCCCCAGATTCATATGCCGAAATCCTAATATCCAAAGATGTATTTGGGGGTGGAGCCCTCATGAATGGGATTAATCTCTTATAAAAGAGGCTCTAAATCTTGAACTTACCAGCCTCCAGAATTGTGAGAAACAAGTTTCTGTTGCTTATAAGCTACCCTTCACGTGGTATTTTGTTATAGCAGCTCAAATGGATGAAGACAATGGGTCATGACAAGTATGTAACATGTGTTTCTTCCTGTGAGTTGCATTTAAAACTATTTGAATGCCACTGAATTGTTTGCCTGTTGGATTAAATATTAACATTAAGGAGGCACTTTTTGGCCAGGTAAATTTCCATCATGCCAGACGATTAAGAGAGAATCCAGAATCAATAGGTCATCTGCTATCCTCTACCATCTTTTAAAAAAAAATCCACCTGTAATAGCTCCTGAAATGATCAGTTACCTTCTGAGGCAATCTGATCCTGGTCATACAACCAGCCTTTCCCAATGGTACCTAGCCTTCAGCCTGTTTCTAACTATAAAACTGATGCTGTAACTTCCTATTTGGATGAAAAACAAAGGGTAAGTAGGGAGAGGAGCAGGTTTTTGTGGGACCAAAACTTTTACAGTTAAGGGTTTCCTCTTTAGGAAAAACATATCAAACTACAAATACAAAATTAGATATGGAAAGGAATGTTTATACAGAATAAGAAAAGAAATTATAACAAATTCCTAGAGCCTTGGAGTTTTAGGTCTCTTTCTTTTGGGATTTCTTTGAGCAATTTACTAGACATGCTTATGTAGAAATTCTTTCTGATTATAAGCAGACTTTCTCTCCTCCTGGAACATTCTACAGTTCTCAGCAATTCCCAGTACTCACAGGGACCTGGAAGCTCAAAGCTTCATGCGCATAAACACTTCTCTGGCATAAGAAATAAAGAAATGAATGTCAGGGAGCACGCCAGTGCCTCGAAGACCAGGAGCTCATAGATGGGGCTGTAGTATCACTTAGTACTTAGAATAAAGCTTTGGAAGGTGACACACTGGGATGAGGCTTGGCTCGGCCAGTTACTAACCTGCAACTTTGAGCCAGTTACTTAATCTCTCCACACCACACTTCTCCTCATTTGCAAAACAGAGGTATTAATAGTATCTGCCTTAATAGGACATAATGGGACTATACAAGCAAAACTTCTAGGACAACACTGGGCACACAGTATGTGCTCAATGAATGTTTCCCATTGTTTTATAGAAACCTGTGTTAGGATCAGAGAGAGATGGTTTGAATTCTAAGCCCCACTCCCAATATTTCTGTCTTTTATTCCTTATCATGAGCTAATGTCTACTCCCTAGGAAAAAAAATATAATGTGAATGAAACACTGACTCTTTGGAAGAAAGGCATATATATATATATATATGATTGGCTGTAGTAGATGAGTATACATAAAATTATACCAATATGGACAACCGCTAAATAGAGCATATGAATAAAATGGACATCTCTTACACTGTAACTAAATGACCAGTTACATAATTTCCATGCATATAAAAACTGCATTCACCTGGGGAAAATAGATGGCAGAGGAGAGAAGGGCACTCTAAGTAGTAAATAGTCTATGGTAAGTAGTCCCTAGAATAAAATAGGTTTTTAAAAAAATCAGTTTTATTACATGCAATTAAATAAATGATAGCATTACTTACAATTATCATATTGATTACCTGTAAGCAAATTAACCTTGAGTGGTTTTTAAAGTTCCTGATCAAATTTCCTAACTGGGATAAATGTCTCTCCCTTGAAATATAGTTTCAGTGATGACTTTGCCTAGAAAATATTTTTCCACAGCTAAAGCAAAGGGAAATCTCTCTCTCAAGCCATCTCAAGACCGTCAGACATTGCAAATAATAGCAGAATGGATAAATATTTGCTGCATTTAATGAAAGATAAAATATATAAACATTTAACACATCAAGTCCAGCTACTGCACTGGCGCTCTAGGTCAACCTCTGTTTGGAGATGTGGTTATATAGGGTCTTCACATATTTATACATTTTCTAATGTCATTGGTACCAACATAAGGATTTCTAGTATTCTGTGGAAAGGATAGAGAGAGAGAAAGAGAGAAGGGATTTTACACTCTAGATGGAAAGAAAAAATCTACTTCCATTTACTCTAGTTCTTCAGTCATGTGTTTCTCTTTCTCTGTTAATAAGCAGTAACTCCCCAATCCTTTTTTTGAATTGAAAACCTTGTAAATTAAAATGCAGAAGTGTTTGTCCTTCATATTTCACTCATAGGGAAAATATATATTCATATGAAAATTGAAAAACACATTTTTCCTGTCTACCAGTCAATGCTGAAATTAACAGTTAATTCTTTGAAGTACTTCTCTGAGCTATTCCTTTCCTAAACTACGTAACAAACAATTAAAATTTCTACAGGGTAAATATGATCAACTACATTCAAATATATTCCATTAAAGTCTCTTACCTATAGAAAGAAATATGAAGCAAGTGGAACCTGCATCTTTGTAAATCCTGACAAACTTCTCTTGGACCCAGAAAGCCCCATAGACAACATCTGCACTGATGAAGGCCAAACTCCATAGGAAGAGATTCTGGAAGACTCCTCTGCCAGGGTTTTGTTCCCCTAATTGAATCTGATTCTAAAATTTCCATTTACAAGGGAGACGACCTATATTCTAACTGCAATTTCTGCAGTTGTAAATGATGCTTGAAATTAGTATTTTTATCAGAGAGCTTCTGAGCTAAGAGTTGTCTTTTGTATTTCAGATGAGAAACAGAGACCCAGTGAACTATGGACTCACTCCCATTTTGTGGTAGAATGGAGTCTACAGGCATGTCTACTGACTTTGGACCTAAAGTATTTCACATCATTTTACCTTGCTTTCCACCAATAGACTTGCTTTTACTCCTGTGAAAAGCTTTTTCCAATGAAATTCTTCTTTGCAGGTCAAGTCATTGATTAGTTGGAGTCAGTGCTTATTTTCAGAGCTTTAACTGAGAGTAAAAGAGAACCGAGTCAAAGTAAATTACATGTGTGCATACCATTTTGGTAAAACATCAGATCTAGGGGTGTGAACCGGTTCAACAGCAAAATCCTCTATTGCTGCTTCTGGGCAAAGGATACTAAGTTGGAGCCACACAGACAATAAATAGCATCTTTAAAATGGCACTGAGACTGGAATTTACCTTTTCTCAGCCAACATGCACAGAAATATTTGGCAACCCGCCAACATCTATACTGTAAGTTTCTTGTAGATAGACCTTCTGATTCAGTTACCCCATGCCTTGAACCTCACAAAGTTGCTAGCACAGACTGCCATTTGTGTGAACTGGGGGCAGGAGGAACAGGTGAGCAGGTGGTATTTATTTATTTATTTACTTACTTACTTACTGAAAGAAGTCCACCATCTAACTGTGGCCAGCCACATCTCTGTGGAGACAGAAATGACCAGAAATGCGTAGATCTCTGTTAGTTTTGGAAGAACTATGTGCTGACATAGTGATGCAATTATAAAGCAGTAGATAGCTATTATTCTGAGAGGAAGGGTAAGGAATCTTTTGTGACCCAAAGGACACTTGAGAAGGAAAGAGGCAGGCATATTTGCAAAGGACCCAAGGAAACTTCTGGGAGGGAAGCTTATCTGGCCTATTCTCTCTCATGGTTCAAATTCTAGGATGGACTGAAATATTCCCAAATGTCTTCAAGTTGCAAAAAAGGTCGCATGAATATAATTTGAGAGACAGGAAAGTAATGACCAGAGGAGTGGAAGCATTTAGGAACTTCCCTCCCTCCCCCAAACTAAGAATGGAGAAAGAACACATTCTAGCAGTAAAATAAATTTATGAAACCAGTATGTTTTGTATGTAGGGCATTTAATTTATTATTATTATTATTATGTTAGCGAGATTGGAGTTAGATGTGGATGAGGGGAGAAGCGCAGCCAGTGTTTAAAAGCAATTGAGAAGCTCCCAGCGTAAAATGGTATGCTTACTATGACTCAAAAAAGATCTAAGAAAATTTGGTTTAACCATATTAAAATGGGATAATTTAACAGACACAAATATTAAATGATATATGTACCCAATTTCCTTTGCAACTGGAAAACACCTAATGGCAAAACATGGGGTACAAATCAAACGGACTGTAAACTCCAATATTCTTCAGATGAAAAGATTTGACAAAATTTTGATGGGCATTTTTATTTTCAGACTAATCAGATGGCTAAAAATGGTAATGATTTTAAAAGGATTTAAAATATTTATTTGTAAACAACTTTGTTATTGCTTAAACTGAAATAGTAGTCATGGAAAGACATATAATCTTCATCAATTTGTGAGTCATACCTCTTTTGTAGAGCTAACTGAATCATTCCCCTTTGTATCTTCCCAACAAAAGAACTGTCTTGGTTTACTTCACACCAATAACATCTATTCTTTTCTTTTCCCTCATCCTTTTGCACTCCAAGTTTCAAATTCTTCACCAGGTGAGATGTCATTTAAATTAAGAGAGTTCTCAATTTCCTTTTCCCACCCTATAATAATGATACCCGCTTTCAGTTTAGGAATAGAGGATAGTATTGGCAATAGTCTACAACTATTTTGTCCTTGTCATAGAATATGAAATCTCTGACAGCCATGGCTGTTGCAAGGTTTGAATTAAGTACAAAATCTTAACATAAAAACATTCAAATGCTATTTAGATTTTAATTACATAGAGAGAGTAAATATAATAAGAAAAACTTTCAGAAGTATAAGAACACTTGGAAATTTCTTTTAAAATGGTTTTTTCCTTTTTAAAATTTTGATTTGTTAGGCAAGAGTTATGTAAAAAATTATAAAGTCACATAAAAATTAAAAACAAATTATAAAGGGATAAACATTATTCAAAATAAAATGAATTATGAATAATTTTGGCTTCTTGGGAAAAGACAAAGAAACAAGAGAAATGCAATTCTAAACAGAAATGGAAGCAGAAGTTTTACTTTTTATGATTTTATTTATGAAATATGGATGGAAGATAATTCTTTATGGGGAAAACAAACTAGACAATCACCTACCTGGCTCAGTGAAATCTGTAAGTAATCAAGTCACATAGCAATTGAAATTAATATGTGGTTAACAGCATTCTGCTTCCTGTGCACAGAAATTGTGCCACTCTTTCATGTTTAATAAATATCGATGATTTACTGAAAGCACACTTAACACGTGCTTAAAGTTTCATTTCACTATGTTTACTAATCTTGTGAAACCTAAATTGTCTTTATCTTCAGAGTTTGTGATAGTGCGGTATCAGGATCAAACCTGGATCTGCCTACCCCAATCTCATTTGAACTCATAATCTCTCCTCACATCTGTGGGGTGTCTAGATGATCATATAAACACTCATTTTAATAAAGCAGTTCAATTAAAATATTTATTAGCAAGGACCCCATGGGAGAAGCCACATTGTGGGAAGACTTGGCTGAGAGGGGTAAAGAAATTAAGCCAAACTCATTAGCCCTAAAAACTAACACAATATTCTGCAAAACCATCAGAAATCAGCATGAAGAGAGACTTAGCAGACAATGCCACATGTTGGGTCCATTTTCTAAACATTCAATGCATTTGTATCAGGAATTTTGCTACACATATGCTTAGATTGTACATGTCACTGATATGACATGCCAATACATTTTTAAGTGCCTAAAATAAGAATGATATTAGTTTGGTATTAAAGTTGGTAACAAGAGCTTAGGAATTAATCTTATTTTGGGGTGGAAAATCATATGTATATAAAAGAGTTAGAAGATAGCATAAAGCAATAATAATATGCTATATCGTGTAAGGGTTTGATGGGAGGCAGTATGGTTTAGTAGTCTGAATTAAAATCCCAACTTCAACAACTGTTAATTGTTTGACCTTGCGATGGTTAGCTCATAGGCCTCAATTCTCTGTATCTATAAAATGATTTTAATAGTGGGATTTTACTTATAGGTTTGTTTTAAGAATTAAATGAGGTAGATCATAGTAAGCTTTTAGTAAATCACCTAGCTTAAACTTTCAACAAAAATATTTGGTGATAATAGTGTCAATAATTTTATATCTAAACAGACTCTTCTCTTGCTACAAACATGTACCAAATGATAAAGATGAAAGATATTGGAGAAGAGTTGACTTCTGCTTCCAGTTAAGATGTAATAGGTCAATACTTATGCTTGTAACAATTAGAAAAGGTGACAAAATTGCAGAAAAAAAATTTAATTTAAAAAGTGTCAGAGAACTGTGGAAGCAATGACCACCAGAATTAAAGTTCCAGAGAGAGGCAGTGTCCAGAAGTAAGGTGAGCTAGTAGTTGATTTTTCCCTATAGTGTCTGCTGATTCTAGGTACAGATTAGAGGTTGAGAACCAGCACATGGCATAACTGCAGGGCCACTGCTGGTAGAAGGACGAACAAGATAGAACTTTAGCAATCATAGAGGCTGCAAGGACAAAATTGGAGGGACCTAAGGGGCCTTAAACAAAAGGCCATTTCCCCTACACAAGGCATTTGTTGAATTCTGAGGTTCAGTGGAAGACAAAAGAGCTACAATGAAATCTGTGAAAAGAGTGAAATATCCTATAGTTTCATGGGGCTTAGAAAACAAAGACCCATTAAGAAGAGGAGACTTGATTAAAAAAAGGAAACAGGAGACAAAAATCTTTAGGAGTTGTGAATTGACACTAAATTTAAGGATCTACAGGGTTTTTTTTCCCCCTAAGGACTCTTATCAATGTTGAGCAACATTGGAGGCTAAGAATCCAGGCTTGGATGTAGCAGAAGGCTGCTGCTGAGCTATAGAGAACCAACTGATATTTTGACATTTGTGAAGGGCTAAAATGATAAAATTGGAGATCCAAGGACATCAAACACAAGGTCAGTTTTCCCCTTAAGAAGAAATTGTGAAGTTCCATGGAGAGTGAGGCTAAAGAGCTAAGGCTAAAGTCTGCATTGGGAAGAAGTAATTCCTGCAGTTTTTGAGGGCTGAAGAGACAAAGATTCATCAGGTTCTCACTTGAAATCCCTGGTGATCATGCCCTAGAATCAGGACAACCCAGGCATAGATTGAGTCTTATCAAAATTCCAGCCTCAACACAGCCTAATCCATGATTGTAGTGAGATTATAAACCCTCCAACTTGACCCTACCCTGCTTCCTATATTATTAACAGGGGAAACATGTAGTCCTCTCTGGAAGAAAAGAATATCATCTAGAGAGTATATGGGTTTTTAAATATTAAATATCTGGCATATAATAAAATGATAGACAATAAAAGCAGACCCATAAATGATTTACATTTTGAAGCAGCAGAGACATACTTAAAAATAACTACCATTAATGTGCTTAGAAAAATAGATGAAGAGAATAAAAATAAATAAAAATATGAGGAACAAAATAATTGAAGAATTGGAATCTATATGAAAGAATCAAATGGGTATTCTATAACTGAAAACACAATAATCTAAATTAAGAACACAATCAAGGATTTAACAGTAGACTAGATACAAGTGAAGACAGAATTCGTGAGCTGGAAGACAATTCAATAGAAAATACTGAGGTTTAAGCATAGAGAGAAGTAAGGATGAGACTAAAGAAAGAAAAAAAAAGAAAATAGCAGAAGAAAAATGTAGAACATGCTCAAAGTTTCTAATATATGTGAAAGTGGAGTTACAGAATGACAAGATAGAGAAAATGGGCAAAAGTAACATACAAAGAGAGAAAGCAGGAGAATTTTCCAAATTGATGGAAGATTAATTTATAGATGCATGAAATTTAATGAGGCTGGATAAATACAAAAAAAACCCCACACATCTAGGCACATCACAATATAAAAGACAAATTAATAATCAAAGGACAGCCAGAGGAAAGAAAACATTACCTTCAAGGGTGCAACAATCAGACTGACAGCTGACTTCTCAACAGAAATAGTATACGCTGGAAGACAATGGGAAGCAGTCTTTAAAGTGATGGAAGAAAATAATTGCCAACCTAAAATTCTATATCAAGCAAAAATATCTTTCAATAGAAATGATGAAATAAAGACATTATCAAACAAAAGAAAACTGAAGCAATTGGTTTGCTAAAGACTTGTCATGACATATCCTAAAAGAGTTCTTTAAACCAAAGGAAAATGATCTCAAATGCAAACACAGAAATGCAGAGGAAATGAAGAATATTGGAAAATATAAATATGTGAATAAATATAAAATATATATTTACTCTATGAGACATAGCAGTAATGTCTTATGGAATTTAAAATATACAGAGAATGAAAACGCAATGCAACAATAATGCAAAAAGTCAGAGGATGGTAAATGGAGATTATATGTGTTAGGCCTCAACATTATTTAAAAAGTTTTAAAAGTATTATATGTATTATATTTAAATAAGTCAAACATTTTTTAATCTCTAAGGTATCCACTAAAAAAGGATTAAAAGATGTATAATTAACAGGTTAATTTAAGGAAAATGTGGAACAATAAAATATAATGTAAAAACTTAAAATACATACCCACACATGAAAGAAAAGAAAATAATCAGGGGTGGAAAGGAAGAAGAAAAAAAGGTAGAATAGTAAACCTGTGAGTAGATAACTCTATAGCCCCAAAAGGATGTCAGTCTGGTCTAAACCTTGATGGCTCAGCTCTTGAGTTTTTAACATCTGTATAGATTGAGGAACATGATTTGTGGCCCAGGTGAGAGTGATGTTGGAACAGAGGTTTCTGCGTGGAGCTGACACTGCATGTACTGGACTCTGAAGGAAATAAAGATTATAAGTCCTCTACTTTCCTGCTCAGGAAAGTACCACAGAACTTGCCTTTACCTCAGGCTCAAGGTAAGATAAAATAATATGATATAAGATAACATGGTTTTCTTTAAGAATTCCAACCCTATGCCTACACTATGTGGAACTTCAGAATTTGATTTTTATATGTGTAAAATATAAAACCTCATTCTGGACTGGTAAAACCTAGAATTCACCTAGGAAAAGTAACTCCAGCCAACTTTCAACAACTCAGGGGGCATTAGACTCCCAGGAAATAAGAGTCCTTTTAAAAAATAGGCTAAAATTCCAAAAGTTTAAAAACACAAAAGGAAATGATCCACCGTGAAATAGATTCAGCAGTCACAATAAACTAGAGGATTTGCCTCCACGGGCTTAATATAATAATGTTAATTAAATCACAAAATAAATGTGCTTGAAATGATTGAAGATATATAAGAAGAATTAGAAAACACGGGAAAGAAAAAAATAGAACCTATGAGAAAAGGAGAAGTGGCTTGAAAAGAACCAAATAGAATTTATGTAAATTTGAGAGAAAATAGTTGTCAACAGAATTAGATACCCATCTATACTATCATTTAAAACAAAAATTTGATTTAAGATATTTTTAAATAAAGACTGAGATAGTTGGTGACTCCAAGGGCCTTGTTAAAAGAACTAAGTGATTTATAATAAAAAAAGTTGAGCCCAAAGGTAGAAACTGGATAAAAGAAACAATAAGGAGTAGAGAAATTGGAAAGTATCTGTGTAAATATATATGTGCACTGATTTTCACATTTAAGTAAACAAATCCACAATATTAATGACTAAATTTACCCTTAGTTGGAAGTTCTAAGCTTCCTTCTCTATATTATGACTATAGAAAATATTCCAAAAAATTCTTTCAATGAACTTACACTTTGAAGAGCTCTTTAAGTTCTTTAAAAGTCATCTTTTGATTACAAAAGTGTTTTTATTCTTACCGGCCTGAAGAAGAAAGCTTGAGAGACAGATTGCTTTTCTCCCATATAAACACAAGATGATTTTTGTTTTAATTTTTGGCTTAAATATGTATTTGCCACAATAAAAAATTATATTTTCAATGGAATAACTAAGGTACAGGTAGATACAGACATAAATACATGTACACAGATGCACATACCACACATATGCCAGGTCTAATTTAAATCTTAAAAATGATTTTTTTCTACACACATTTATACATTTTAATTTGTTAAGCCACTCAAAGATTTCAATAAAGGGCCAGTCTTCTATTGTATAGCGTATAATCCTATATTTCTAAAAAATTTGTTTCTTAACTCCTGTTTTTCAGAACCTGACACACCTATGTTTTAGTTAATACTATTCTTAATTATTCATTTTCCTGAGGCTGCTAAACATACTAAGGGAAAGTATTACAAAGCACATGAATGCACATTGGTTTAGTTCTTTTATGCTAATTCTAGGTAACCTATAATGTAATATAAATTCCACACATGTTACAAATTTGTGATTTGTCCATAGGCTATATTATCTCCTCTCCCAAATTGACAAGAGATGTTAGAAATAATACAATGGATTAGTTCAAACATTCCTTTTTTTTACTTCACTTCCATTTGGCTGTGCTAATGAGCAGAATCATAAATAACAGGTTAGCAGTAACCAAAAGGAAATAGGAACATAAAGAGATATGACTAACCCTCAAACTCAAGAGTTGGCGTTAATTGAAAGTGATACTTTTTAAAACAAGTTGAAGCATGCTGAAATAGAGCATTTCTTAAGTTCTAAGATGTTTTGAGAAAAATATATCTTACAAGTTGACTTTTGGATGTCATATTTTCTAGTGTCACATGTGGAAGAAAACCTCACAACTTGTCAGATTCCCAACACCCATGTGACTCACCAATATGCAATAATTTATATGGAAGAGCTGGCTTAACCTTTAACTCATTTTCAATGTGAAATCAACCATCTTCAAAAAACTTAAGTCAAGCTTTTAAAAAGGTCATCTAAATTTTATCTGTACATAGTTATTGCAAATGTTCCAACAACCAATAAAGTTTAGGATGGCAAAATATTCCTGCAATTTCTGTCGTTTACACAAAAGTAATGTCTAATCATATCCAGCCTTTCTTGACTTAGGGAAATGTTGGAATTGAATATTGAAATAAAAAATATGTTGATAATTTTCGTATCTTTTGAAAATTTGAAAATTGATAATCCATAAATGGTTGAATTACACCATATGAATACTGTCTGGAATACAACTCTAAAATGAAAAAGATGAAGTACCTCAGCACAGAATAAGTTAATTCTAATGGAAATATCTTTAGGAATAAATACTAATAGATACTACTGGAGAGGATATAGAGAAACTAGACTTTCATTACATTGCTGATGAGACTGTAAATGGTAAAGCTAGCCACATGGAAAATAGTTTGACAGTCTTTAAAAAGCTAGACAAGGAGAATTCTGCTTCTGGGAAGATGGAGCAGGCATATTTTTCACTATTTGTCTGGCTAAGTGCAAGTAAAAAGCCTGGACATGATACATAAAATAAACATACAAAGTTTCTGAAAGGTGGAGAGAAGGCAGACATGCTCGAGAAATTGGGACATGAAGAAGAACACGGTGGCGAATTCTCTGCTTTTTCTTTTTGCTTCATATATATTAGACTTATTGCTGAAGAAGTTGGCAAAACCAGAAATACTAAAAGGTACAAACAGGAAAAGAACTAATAAAAGCTTAACTCTCTTTAGCCAAAGAACCAGGAAAGCAGTAGCCTTGCAAGAATGAATACTTTTAAAAAATAACTGCTCTGCTGCAGCCAGACACTGTAGAAAAAACTGTAGCCCCACCTCCACCCATACTAGCAAGGGCTACGTAAGGAGCCTAGACTGCCAATCTAGCCAGGCTTTGATGAGGTATCCAGCCTCATCCCCCATCCCAGGATAGTGTGAGAGAAGTCCAAGGAGGGAGTCAAGACTTCGATTCTTTCTAGGTAGTAATAAGTCACTGGCCTTCCCCAGTGTCAGTGGAGACCAGATGGTGGGGATACTGAACTTCCACCCCCTATGACCACAGTGACAAGGTGCCCCACCCCATCCTTATCCCTACTGGGATGGTGTCAAAGGAGAACGAAAAAAGAATCAGGACTTTCACCACCACCCAGTGCTAATGAGGCTGCCCATACCATGCTGTCAGTGAAGGCCACTTGGGGAATAATAAAAAGGCACTCCTAACCTCTGAGACAAGGAAGCCAATAGAGGCATCGTGGGGAGCCAGAATTCTCACCCTCATCCAATAGTATTGAAGGGCCCCACCTCAGGTGTCAATAAAGCCAAGTCAGGAATCTGGACTTCTACCTGCACCTGGAAGTAACAAGGAAGAGCTCCCTCCTTTCCCTGCCAGAGCAATTTCAGAAGAAGGCACCTAAAGCAGAGATTGAAATAAGATCCAGTATCTCATAATATAATAACCAAAATGTCAAGATTTCAATTGAAAATCATTTGTCATACCAAAACCCAGGAAGATTTCAAGCTGAATGAAAAAAAAAGGCAATTAATAGATGATGACACCTAGAAAACAGAGATGTTAGCATTATCTGACAAAGATTTTAAAGCAATCATCATAAAAGTGCTTCAATGAACAATTAAGAGCACACTTGAAACAAGAAAAAATGAAAGAAATACAAAACACAAAGAGAAAATAAACGAATTTTAGAACTGAAAAATACAATAACTGAACTGAAAACTCAGTGGTTGAACTCAGTAGCAGAATGGAGGCAACACAAGAAAGAATCAGTGAATTTGAAGATAGAATAATTAAAATTATCCAATCTGAACAACAGAGAGAAAATAGATTTTAAAAAAGAACAAATCCTTAGGGATCTGTGGGACTAAAACAAAGATCTAATATCCATGTAGTCAGTGTCTCAGAAAGAATGTAGAAAAGAAGAAAGGCTGAAAGAGTGCTCAAAGAAATAATGCCTGAAAACTTCTCAAATTTAGCAAAAGACATAAATCTATATATTTAAGAAGCTTAATGAATTCCAAACAGGATGTAACTAAAGAAATTCACACAAAGACATGTGGTAATCAAACTTGTGAAAACTAAAGAGAAAGAAAATATCTTGAAGCAATGAGAGAGAAAAGACACCCTACCTATAAGGGAAAAAACATTAGAATTCGAGTAGATTTCTTTTTTTTTCTTCTTCTCCCCAGAGCCCCTCAGTACATAGTTATATATTCTAGTTGCAGAGTCTTTCTGGCTCCGCTATGTGGGACACCACCTCAGCTTAGCTTGATGAGCAGTGCTAGGTCCATACCCAGAATCTGAACCAGTGAAACCCTGGGCCACTGAAGAAGAGCACGCAAACTCAACCACTTGTCCACAGGGCCGGCCCCTAGAGCAGGCTGCTCATCAGAAATTCTGAGGGCCTGAAAGAGCTGTCACAATCTGTTTCAAGTGCTGAAAAGAAAAACAAAAAGCAACTGTCAACTCGGAATCCTTTACCAGAAGAAACTCGTTCAGAAATGAAAGAGAACTCAAGATATTCTTAGGTTAAGGGAAACTAAAAGAATTTGTTCACAGCAGATCTACCTTGAAAAGATGGTTAAAAAGATTCTCTAAGCAGAAAGGGAAAATATCAGGAAGGAAGAATAAACAAAGTAAGCAAAAATATGGGTAAATACATTAGACTTTTATTCTCTTGAATATTCTAAATTATGTTTGACTGTTAAGCAAAAGTTTTAATGTCTGATGTAGTTCTAAATGAAGTTAGAGGAAATATTTACAATATTATGTTATAAAGTGTGGAAAATAAAGTGATATGAAGGGAGCCAAGGTTTCTACACTTCATTCAAACTGGTAGAATGATGACACTAGTAAAGTGGGATAAGATATCTGTCTATCTATAAAATGTAATATACATACACATATGTAGTATAAATGTAATATATAATGTAATACCCAAAGCAACCACAGAAAACCTACATAAAGAGATACATTAAAAACACGATAAATAGATGAATACATAATTATAAAATGTATTCAAGTAACTCTTAGGAAGGTAGTTACAATAAAACAGAGCAATAAAAAGCACAGAGAGCAAACATGCAACAAAAAAATAAAACGGAAGACTTAGTCCCTAACATATCAATAATTGCATTCAATGTTAATGGTCTAAATAAAACAATTAAAAGACAGAGATTGGTAGAATGGATTAAAAAACATGACCACTATATGTAATCTACAGGAAACTCACTCTGAGTTTAACAATATAGGCAGATTGAAAGTGAAAGAATAGGCAGAGATATATCATGCAAACATTAATCAGAAGTAAACAAGAGTGGTTATAAAAATGTCAGATAAAGCAGATATCAGACCAAGGAAAATTACCAGAGACAAAGGACCTTATATAATAGTAAAAGACATTGTAATTCTAAAAGTGTATGCACTAAACAACAGAGATAAAACAAAAATGCGAAGCGAAATCTAAGAAAACTGAAAGGAGAGATAAACAAATCCAAAATTTTAGTTAAAGACATCAACAGTCCTTTCTCAATAAGTGATAGAACTATTAGACAGAAAATCAGCAAGGATATAGAAAAACTCAACAACATCATCAACCAACAAGATCTAATCAACATTTACAGAACACTCCAGCCCAAAACAGCAGAATTCAAATTCTTTTCAAGTGTCTACAGAATATATACCAAGATAGACCATATCCTGGTCCATAAAACAAACTTCAAAAATATAAAAGAATTGAAATAATACAGAGTATGTTCTCTGGCCACAATGGGATCAAACTATAAAACAGTAACAGAAAGATAATAGGAAAATCTTCAAATAGTTGGAAGTTAAACAATACATTCCTGAATAATCTATGGATCAAAGAGTAGGTCTCAAAAAAATACATTTAATTGAATAAAATAAACATCAAAACTTGTGAGACATAGATAAAGCAATTCTGAGGGGGGAAATTTATAGCATTAAATGCATACATTAGAAAAGATGGGAAGTCTCAATAAGCCTAGCTCCTACCTCAATAACTAGAAAAATAAGAGTAAAATAAACCCAAAGCAAGCAGAAGGAAATAAAGAGAAGAATAGAAATAAATGAAACCGAATGTAGAAAAGCAATACAGAAAATCAATAAAATGGTGAGCTGGTTCTTTGAAAGTATCAATAAAATTAACAAACCTCTAGCAAGACTGACATAGTAAAATAGGGGAAGACACACATTACAAATATCATAAATGAAATGGGATATCACTCTAGACCCTGTAGATATTGAAAGGATAATATGGGAATACTACAAACAACTCTACACACATACATTGGCACTCAGACAAAATGGGCCACTTCCTGGAAAAACACAAACTACCACAACTTACCCAACATGAAACACAGAACTTTAATAGCCCTGTAGCTATTGAGGAAACAGAATTTGTAGTTTTAAAACTGCTCCAAAAGAAATATTTAGGCCCATAAAGTTTCACTGGAGAATTCCACAAAATATTTAGAGAAGAATTAACATCATTTTTACACAGCCCTTTCCAGAAAAATAGAAGAGGAGGGAAGTATTCATTTTACCCTGATACAAAAAACAAGCGAAGACAGTACAAAAGAACAAATTACAGACTAATATTCAAGAATATTGACACAATAATTCTTAACAAAATAATAACAAATAAAATTTAACAATGTGCAAAAATAATTACACATCATGGAAAAGTGGACTACATTCCAGGATGCAAGACCATACTAACAAACTAAAGTATAAAAATCAAATTATCATATCAATTGATGCAGAAAAAGCATTGACAAAATTCAACCCCAATTCAGAATTTTTAAATCTCAGAAAAGTTAGAGTGGAATTCCTCAACTTGATAAAGGGCATTTATATACAATCTATAGCTAACATCGTATTTAATGATGAAAGAGTGAATACTTTTACCATTCATGGCAACAAATATTCACTCTCACCACTCCTATTCAATACAGTGCCAGAAGTTCTCGCTACTGTGATAAAGCAAGAAAAATAAAAGGCATACATATCACAAAGGAAGAAATAAAACTCTCCCTATTTCATATGACATGATTTCACAATAGGAAACCTCAAGGAATCTAAAAATCAAAAATAAGAACACCTGGAACTAATAAGTCAGTTCAGCAAGGTCATGGAATACAAGAAAAATAAACAAGTGTCAGTTGTATTTCTATTTAGGAACAATGAACACAGAGACACTCAAATTAATATTACAGTACCATTTACAATCAGTCAAAAAAATAGAAAAGAAACACGCAGGTGTAAATCCAACAAAATATGTACAGGACTTGTATTCAGAAAACCACACAGTGCTGAACAAAGAGAAGAAGATCTAAGTAATTGGAGAGACATACCAAGTTCATGGATTTGAAGACACAACAGAAAAAAATGTCAATTCTCCCAAATTCATATATAGGTTTAATGCAATTCCTATCAAAATTCTAGCAAGACTTATTATATAGCTGCAGTAATCAAGACACATAGACGAATAGAACAGAATATAGAATCCTGAAATAGACTGACAGAACTAAGCTCAACTGACTTTCAAAAAAGGTACAAGAGCAGTTTAATGGAGGAAAGAGAGCCTTTTCAACAAATAGTGTTAGATCAATGGACATCTAAAGGTGATAAAATGAACCATAATCTAACCACAGTCTCACACCTGATACAAGAATTAACTCAAAATGGGTCATGGACATAAATTCAAAGTGTAAATCTATAAAACTCTTAGAAAAAAACAGGAGAAAATTTTCAGAATCTAGGACTGGGCAAAGAATTCTTAGCCTTGACACCAAAAATCCATAAAAGGAAAAATTAATATATTGAACTTCATCAAAATTAAAAACTTTTGCTTGGTAAGAAAGCTTATTAGAAAAGACAAGGAGGATGAAAAGACTGGGAGTAAATATTTGTAAATCATACATTCTACAAAGGACTAGCATACAGAACAAACAAAGAAATCTCACAATGCTACAGTAAAAAAACTCAAACAATCCAATTAGAAGCCAGGCAAAAGACAAAATACATTGCACCAAAGAAGATACACAGGTGACAAATAAGCATGTGAAAAATGTTCAACACCATTTGCCATGAGGGAAATACAAACACACCTCCTTTCTGCCAGTTTATCCATTTTTCCTGCATCTGTAGGTCTACACCCACATTATTTCAGGAATATTTGTTGTCTAAAATAAATCTGAAAATAATTCAATTTTAGAAGAGGAAATTTTATATGATTGGTATATATTTAATCCCACCTGGATTAAGCAATATCCTAACAATAATGAGGTTTTAAAATTATGCCTTAATCTTTCAAAAAGATTTTCTTCCTTGCACCTATCTGAACATCATGAAAAAAGGATTAGTTTTACAGACTTTAAACACAGCTTTCCTCTCATTTTTTATGTAAAATCAGCCGTGTCCTTTTTACTATAGCTATCCTAGTAAATGTGGTTTTAATTTGCATTTCTCTAATGACTGATGTTGAGTATCTTTGCATAACATTATTTGCTATTCGTATATCTTCTTTGAAAAAATGTCTACTCAACTCCTTTGCCCATTTTAAATTGGGTTATTGGTATTTTTATTGCTGTATAGTAAGAGTTCTTTATACATTCTCGATACAAACCCCTTAGCAAATATATAATTTTAAAATATTTTCTTCCATTCTGTGGGTTATCGTGTCATTTTATTCATGGTGTTGTTTGCAGCACAAGAGTTTTTAATTTTGATAATGTCCTATTTATCTATTTTTCTCTTTTGTTGCTAGCTTTTTGGTGTTGTGGCTAAGAAATCATTGTCTAAAGCCTAAATCACAAAGATTGATTTCTACATTTTCTTCCAAGGGTTTCATAGTTTTAGCTCTTACATTTAGGTCTATGATCAATTTTGAGTTAATTTCTGTATATGGTACAAGGAAGGGGTCTAACTTTGTTCTTTTGTGTGCGCACATCTAATCGCCCAAGCACCTTGTGTCGAAAAAACTGCTCTTTCTCCCACTTACTAGTTCTGGGCACCTTTGTTACAAATTAGTTCATCATAAATCTGAGGCTTATTTCTGGATTCTCAATTCTATTCCATTGACCTGTGTCTCTATCCTTATGCCAGGACCACACTGTCTTGAAAATCTTTCAACTTTTAATAACCATTTTTCTCACAAGAGAAATGTGTGAGTGTATGTGAGAAAGAGAAAATGAGAGACACCTTATTAAAACCTCTAGGATGAGCAAGGAGAGCTTTGTTCCTCTTGAGGAAGAGGATTTCCCTAGAAATTCTGACATGTCAAGAACATTTGGAAAATAACATACACCATGTGCCCTAATGGGGCTGGAGTTTGGGGTGAGGGATAAATAATGCACATTAGCTGAATAAAAGTTCTAAGAAGTGTTTGGCTTTATTTAGCCAGAGTTTCCTAAGTTTATCTAGGCAAGGAAATTTTTGCTTTCTTTTTTACGTATAACATGTATTAATATTCCATAGAACAAACTTGCTGAAATTCTGATATAACCCATGCAGAGTGAGAATATACCAAAAATGAAGGCAGAACAAAGGCATCTGGCTTGGAAAGGTTTAAAATCCAGGGGTGGAACCTGTTGGGTCGTTTAATGGGGTAGCCTTGGAACTGAACACTGAATGATTCCTGCATGAAGGATTTTTAGGTATCAGAGATCATGAGAGTTATCTCTTCCTCCATTACGTCTTTGCTTTTATTTTCTTCTATTTATTTATTAAAAGATTTATTTCAAAATCTTTTCCAGAAAACTTTTCTTTATTAAATCCAATTTACTAGGAATGTCTTTTCCTGAATATCTACTGCGTACTGGGTATGATTCTGTATGTATTTTACTCTTTATGGTAATTCAGTAATGTAGGTGTTACGTCCATTTCACAAATGCAGAAATGGAGACTCCATGTGAGAGGCCCCAAGTTGCACAGTTAGAAATTGTTGAAGTTAGTCTTTTCAGATTCCAAAGTCTATATTAACAGCAATGACAAAAAGAAAGTAGTTTGGACAGTAGAAAAGCAATTGGTTTTCTATCATCAAAGAGCACCCAAGAAATTCTACCTGAACTCAGAAGCAAAGAAAAGAGAAGAGTATTACTGCTTTCATCACCAAGGAAATGTAAGAATGGCTTAATTCCACAGACAACATCTCTCACTCTGCCGCATTCTATCCACAGCTGCTACCAACATACCCACCACCCGCTCCTCTCTGCCTACCCAATTCCTGCAGTTAATTCCTCCACAGCTTATGGTCATTTCCTCAAGAATATCTTCCCTACCTCTAAGTACCCTGCGCTTCCCCTTTACTTATCATGATTGTGATTCAGCTATTAATTATAGCCTGCATCTCTGCAACTATGAGGTCACCTCTTTGCCTTCTCTTGCTCACTTCTGTGCCCTCAATACCTATGGTACTCACTGCCTCAAGAGAAATCGAAGTAAATTTTAACTATGCACGATGATGGATGTGTTAACTAACCTTATTGTGGTAATCATTTTGCAACACACACATATATCAAATCATTCTGTTGTATACCTTAAACTTACCCAATGCTATATGTCAATTATATCTCAATAAATCTGGAAGAAGAAAAGAGAAGTTGAAGTAATTTTTGTTGGATGAATGGAAAAATTCATTTGAATTACACCATCCGCTCAAACATAGAGTTTTATTTATAGCCACTTTTGATTTACTACATTTGTAGTGGGAGGTGCATATAATCTTAAAAGGCAAATAATTATTTGAGCATATTTACATTTTTATCAAACTTGATTGCAGATATATATTTCTCCCATCTCTTACTGCTTCCCTCCTTCTCTTCCTTTCTCTCTCTCTCTCTCTCCATCTCTCTGCCTACCGTTACTCCTTATAGTTCAGTTATATTATTGCATACTTGAAAGCTAGCTGGGCAAAGGGAAAGAGAATGCCCCTTTAATTCCAAAAGTAGATTAATCCACTCTGTAAACATTTAAACTATGAATGTGTATCATATGTTCAAAATTCAGAGCTCACTGCGAAAATTTGCTCTGATCTGAGCAGTCATAATAAAGATGTATTTTGTGTAATTGTGTATACAGTACAGGAAAATATCTCTTCTGCTCTTTACCTCTTGCCCCACTTTCCAGTCTCCCACTCTAGGCAGGAGAGGAGTAAAGACACAGAAGCAACAGGATCCAATGTCATGTCATTGTTGTGCATAAAAGTCTGTCTGAGTATAAAGTATGGATTTCATTGTCCACAAAGTCTCAACCTTAGTTTTGAGATTGAGTTCTGTATATTTGAACATGCCATGTATGGATGAGTATGACTTCTTTCCTAGACCAGCTCACCATTGCTTAATGTGAACCTTAAATCAAGCCTTGTGGTACAGGTTGGTTATTTGCAGTATATTACAGACCTGCATTGATTAATTTCCTATCTGGGGCTCAATTCGACCAGTTCAATCTTACACACACTGTATAACATGACTACCGCAGCCAGGCTTAAAACATGCAATCTTCTTTTCAATTCTAATTTTAATCTTTTGTAATAGGCTATATGCATCTCATTTGTATTTATAAATGAGATCTGTGTGAGTTGGAAATAAAACTGCAAGCACATGTTAATCACATATGCAGGACTCCAGTACTGGGAATAAAAATATGCCCACCTATGTTTGTAAGCCAAAAAAGAAAAAAAATACAAGGAAATGGGGGATCAGAGGTTCCGGCTACTCTCTTCTCCCCTGATTTGAACTGAGATTAAATATACTTAGGATAATTTACAGTAGGTGGCTTCTAAAATCTAAACCACATAAGCAAGTTTTACCATTAGTAAATAAATTATTTTTAACCCAGGGACAAGTGTATTTTTATTTTAAACAGAGAAAGATTGCAAATTGTTTCTACTTAACAGGCAAATATATACTCCCTCTTTAGGCTCCTAGGTCACAAAAGGTGGTTATCCTGTCACTACGGCTGATTTCTGAAAAGTGTGACATGCATTTAGTTGTCAGCTCCTATCAGCAGCGTTCAGGAATCAACATTACATCAGCAGCAAGACACAGCATTTTATGCTCTTTTTGAAGATAATTAGAGTTCCCTTTTGTTGCAAATAAGATGTAAAACAGCTATAACTGTGGCAGAACGTGATTAAAGTAACCTCTATAGAACCCCATTATTCTAGACAGATTCCTTCAGATGCATAATTTTCCCATTTTAAGAAAACATAATGCATGCATATAAAATTCAAATTGTCGAGACACCTCTAACAAAAATTAGTACTCTATTAAGGCATTCTTAGTAGCTGGTTAACATGTAAAACTCTTTAAGAGTATTTTAACATAATCATGAAATAATAGTATGTGTCACAAAAGGTAAACATTTTACGGTGAGAGGATTCTTCAGACAAGATCCATATATTTAACTTCTTTTTTTTACCTACAAAACTTTTGACAGATAACGTGTAAGAAGTTGTATCCCAAACATCCCAAACGCACAGAAATATGCATGCAGATTTTCATCATTGTGTGCTTTAATTCTAAGGTAGGTGGTTGGACACACACATAGACACACACGTGCATACACATGTGCACAAACATACACACATACACACACCTTATTTATTTAGGCACTTGTGTCATTTAATCTGAAACATTAGCTCTCCATATATCATTTTTAGCAGGTACTCTACAAAAGCCACATATATCAAATTCAAATAAAACAGAAGATGTGCGCCAATATCTTATGTATCACAGGTTTTTTCTTAATAATTGCTTTTTAAAATACACAATTTTCCAATCCCTATAGTAAAACCTGGTTGTCAAATAGATATTTAAAATAACTCTCATCTCTCATTGCAGGGCTTGTCCCTTTCCTAACACAACCTAGGACACACACAGCCACCTACCAGACCCAGGCTCCTACAAAATAACTCGGGGCCTACTTGGCCATGGGCTGTTCCATTTATTTAACAAAATATAAATGCTGCTTGAAAAAGACACGTAAAGTGGTGATTAGTAAATTCCACCAAGATTGCCCATGCACTGACCATAACTTTTGCAGAATGGTTGTAATCATAAAATCAAATTCTTGGTTGACTCTGCTGGGAACCTCAACATCTACCGAAAATGTTATTAAAGAAGCTTAGAAATGAATAATCATTCTCGACAACTCACAGCAGCCTTCACAGCATGCGAGTGGGAAAAATGGAGAAAGTTTTAAGGTGGGGGACTGATTGGGAGGCCAACAATCTCCGTCAAGAGAATGTATCGTGCAAGGCTTCTCAGGAGAAAAAAAATTTCACCTGAAAAGAGAGAGCATTATGAACACTGTATAGCTGCGGATTGCAGGACTATGATCTTATTAAGAGCTAATGCTAATTTGCACACTGTCTCCTGCTGAACTGGAGGCAAGTTTACCACTGGGTTTGTTAATTTACTCAGGACACCATTATCTTTGGTTAGACTTAATGTATCAGAGTAGAGGTCATTAACTGCTGAGCTCATGATTATCCAGCTTGAATTACCGACAGGATAACCAAAATAGATTTGTACTTTGACTTCATTTTTCTGGATGCAATTTTTTATTCAGCTGTTTTTTAATTTCTACTTTGAAACACTAATTAATATATTAGATGTATGTATATGTGTATATTCATGAGGTTTTAGTGGAGAATAGAGTCTAGCACAATGTTCGCAATGAAGATTGCCATTTTGGTTTGGTTTCTAGCATTTCTGAATTGTAATGCAATCACTCTAAAAATAAAGGATCCAGCTTTCTCTTGCTGAGGTTGCAAATAAAGAAAGGTATGGGCATGTGGGAATTTTTAATCATAATAAAAATATATAATTATTATGGGAGCTGTCCATCGTCCATTAGCGTTCACATTGACTTGGACTGTTACATATTCAGAGTGAAGCCGCCCTGAATCTGTTTTCTCTGCTTTTGCAGACATTTTATTTCAACCGTCTATCAATCATAGCTCTAAAACTTATGTTCAATCCCAAGTAAACACTTTGTTGGAAAAGAAAAACCCCTACAAAATCCCACTGGTACATTTATTTTAGCTTACAGTTCAATAAAATCACTATGAGCATTCATAAAAAGAAATCTTGGAATTAAAAGTTAAACAGAAAAGTGCATTCTTAAAAATATTTGTGGTTTCTGGTTAAATAAACACATTTTCATAAAGCTGCATGTTCAATCTATTTTATATAAATGGAACAAATCAACCAAAAATTCATTTACAATTTTTATAGTCTGTACAAGCCCATTTCTAATAGCAGGGAACGCTTTTGTGTCTCTGCATGATATCTGCAGAAAGAGGTGAATTTTCATTTATTTAATGCAAATATCCATACAAGATAAACTCTTCAGGCATATGTGAAGTATGCCTCATGGCAGCTTTGTGGCAATAGGAAAATAACATGACATAATTGTACAATAAATTGAGTGCCGCCACCTCAAAATTACCTGCAGCATAGTGTCGCGAATATAGAAAATACAGGAAGACTGAGGTGTTTTTGTTTTTTTTTTTTTCCGCTAGTTTCTAAGCTCCTCTGCTTCCAAATGATTTAATTCTGATCTTATACAGCTGGACATTTATGACAATCTCATCTTTAGAACTGCAAAATTATTAAGGAGATCTTTTCTTAAAGCTTTGAATAATGAAAAGTGCATTGTTAGTTGATGGGCTAAAGCTTTCAACTATACAACACACTTTTAGCTAACAAAGTAAGAAGGGAAGAGGGGTAAAGATGTTCCTTTCCGACTTACTGCGTATGAAGAGTTGAGCTTTTATATCTTTTGCCTGAGGAGGCATTGTCTGGACTCATACTTTAATTACATTATTTTCCAGGCAAACTTAAATACCAACCTTTAAAGCGTAAGTATAATTTTAGATTTTCCATTGAAAATTCGTGTTGACACAATGACCCAGAAATCACTCCATATATAACAAAATATTCTGTCACCTGCTTTTACAATGCCTTTTGATGATGGGGTTTTCAGCATAACAGGGTTTCTCTATCATAGGAGAGGATGTTAAGCAGTTTTACTGATTGAGTATATACAAATATTTATTAGGAAATTATGTTTTCAAGCTGGTGGAATCATATGTTTTCGTTTTATTCTGGAGCTTGTTCTATTTAAGCACATGCAGAGTGCAGACTGATAGCCCCAAGTCTAAACTGAGTTTTACTTATATCTTATACCTTTTCCAAGCCCAGCTTTCGATATTTTCGAACAAATTAAATTTGTGGCTTCATCGGACAGGAATCCATCACGTTTAAAATAATGTGGAAATAGAGTGGCCCAGCCCACAATTAAGCCAACCTCTAAAATGCGCTCTGGATACACTCAAGTATTTGCAAAAAAACAAAGTTTGAAATTATTCATTTAGAAAGGCTACCTCTGTTACACTAGCTAGCGAGGAATCAGTAAAAACAACTAGATTTTAAGAGACTAACCATTCTCCTAAGTTGGAAGAGTTATTGCTATTATTTATATATAATTGATTGATTAAAAATATCATTGGAATAATTTTATTAATTATTCCTTACAATGATATTCAGAAATCCAAGCATACTGTTCTTGAAAATCAAATCTCAAATGAGCATTTTAATTAAAAAAGAATATTATGTTACATATGTGTCGGTAAGACTATAATTGATCTGAATTAAATCCTGGTGGGATGAAACTTCAGAAATGGAACTAATCTCTCATTCTCTTTCCCCCCACAGAGAACTTCACTATTTAAGCGTACCTTACTTCAGATGTTCAAATAGCGATAACGCCTCACCTGGACAATCTTCTCCTCACTGGTCTTCGGTGTAAAAACACTGAACTGATGCCAGAGTAATTATTTTAAAACACAAATTTGATCTTCTTACTCTGGTTTAAATCCTTCACAGCTTTCAGGACAAAGTTGAAGCTTCAGAGTGCAGCACATGGACCCATCACCACAGGGCTGCTGCCAACCTTGTTAACCTCATGCTTTGATACTCCAAGTGGTCCTCTTAAACAGCGCATCTTTTCATATTTCTGATTTTCACAAATAGAACTTTCATCTGGCCAAATCTCACTTGTCCTCAAAACTCCAGAGATGTTGCCACCATCCATTGAAGTATCTTTCTCTCTCGAAGATACAAGCCTTTAGGGGCAGTGACCTTGAATTCCATGTCAAGAACAGATCCTAGAACATACCATATGGTCAATATTTGTTCGTTGAATAAACGAATGACGTATAAATATTCTCCATTGCCTTAAAGACTGCATAGCAAATATAGCAGAGGCCTTTTTATCTTACAAAACTGAAATCAGTGATTCTGTGGCTAAAGAAAAACTGTCAGTTCTCCACTATTGCCAGTTTGAACTGAATTAAGAACTTAATGACAATTGTACATTAATCTCCGGGAAGAATCTAGGCTGGAAAACTGTTTCTCCTCTCCATCCTTTAGAGTTGTTTTTCCCTCACATATTTTGATAGCAATTTTTTAGTGACTTGCTTTGTTGAATCTTCAAAGCATTCAACTTAGAAACAACAGCTCTCTTCTCTTGTTCTTCGTTCACTAGTTTACTTAATATTTAATTAAATTATGTGATTACAAGAACAAGCGCAACTGACATAATCAGATTTGGGAGCAAACACAACTAACTGGCTCTTGGCAAACATACAATTCAACCAGTGGGAGAAGAAGTGTGTCAACATACTTGCCACAAGAGCTCGGAAGAAGATGCTATCAGTCAGTGGGTTTTGCAAAAGATGTGGAGAAAATCAGTTAGTCCAGAGGTGATTATGGGGAATTAGGGTAAAAGAACTTCTTCTTTAATAGAAGTGTTTGTTACTGATTTTAACATCCTGCCATGTTTTGAAGTCAGTATTCTGAACATGAATTTCCATGTACAGAAGCAAAGTTCTAGCTGTGACAGGCAGAGGAGATGGAGCTGAACTGATTTTGACTCCAGAATATAGCCTGAACATCTATGCTTTTTAATGTCTGATATTTACTAATTCTCCCCTCCAACTAGCAAATAAAGGAAAAATAGGGAACTTAGTTTCTCATAGAGTTTTTATTTTATTTTTCTTCCTAGTTCCTTCAATTTGAATAGACTGTAATAATGAAGATTAATATTCAAGAACAAACTCAGTTTCTGACTTCTGCATTATGGCAAACCAAAGGACTCAGGAAATAATGTTGTTTTCACTTAGGAGAAAATGGGGATGCCTTTTAAAATCTTTATGTTAATCTGAACCATTTTTAACCAGGATGACTTAATTACATAGCCCAAAACAAGAAGGATGCAGAAGTCAGAGAATCAATTACAACTATAAAATACTGAGAATATACCTTATAGGTGGGAAACACATTTTTTTTTGTCATAGGGTCATCTCACATTCATGAAAAACTTAACCTCCCAGAAACGCAAGGATAGGGGTTGGTAGTGGGGGATGGGAGAGACCCAGCATTCTCTCTGGCAGAGGAAATAGTTATAGGAAATGGATGTGTGGCAGCCAGATGTTTCTAGTAAGTTCAACAATGCCCTAAGTACGCAGTTCCCTAAGTAATCTATAGAGACTGATTTTTAAAAATTGGTGTACTCCTTTTGAAATAATAAGCTTATCTCTTATTACTGTCACTCGATCTCAAAGCAATGGACACTTAGACATTTTCTTTTATTGTCGCTTATTTTCTGTCCACAAGTAACAGCTCTCCTGAAGTACCTACGTCAGAGATTCATGAAGGCTAAGTTTTGATTTTGTTTATTTTTCTGTAATGTATACAAATGGTTGTATTAGAGTACATAAATTTCTTATATATATCATATATATCATATCACATACACTATAACATCTTTTATCTCAGAAAGCAAAATTATCCCAAAATTGAGCAACATATCAGATGTCATCAATATTCCTGAATTACTTGGCATTCCTAGACTACTCCTCCAATACCATCAAACAAATTTATTGTCACTCTCTACTCTGGAATTTTTCACTGATGGCCTAATATCCTTTTTCTCCATGATTCCACAAAACTACTAAATCGGGACTCATTTACTTCTTGAAACAAATGTCTTCAAATTTTCCTTTTGCCTTTGTCACTTTGTGATGAAGAACAGAGTGTCTTCCCCATGAAGAAAGTGTCTTGCTTACAGACTAAACTCTGCAATTATATTTACAGAGCATGCCAAGAATGGCTTTTAGTTTATTCCTGTATTGCATGCAGGGAATTGTGGCTGGGTATTTTTAGCCAGTAGCTGGCACTTGGAGTACAGTTTTCTCAAACCTCAGTGAGATGGGTATCTGGAGGGTATCTGAAGACTTCTTTGACATCACAGTCATTGGTCTTAGCAATGCTGTGCCTACCGCATGCTGTTAGACTGTGGACACTGATGCAAACAGAGGCTTCCCACCACTTCCCTCTTTTCTCTGCTAAAAGATTGCTGTTTCATGAAACCTCCCTTTTGACTCGAAGGCTTAGGTATTTGACCCCTCACTGTTTCCTCTCTTACCCATTATGTTAGTCCCAGTCTTACAGTGGGAAACACCTGGAAGGTATTAGCATGGTTGTTAACAATAGAGAGGCAGGTGAAAAGCTGATTCCAGACAGGATCAGAAACACGAGTTTGAAGAAAAAAAAAGGAGTGTGCAGAGGACAAAAGAAGAGATGGGAGGAAGGAAAGGAAAGATCTGAACAATAGTGCTCTTTACCCTCCTTCCCCCTACAACTTCCCCATTTGTTGTCTCTCCTCTCCTCTCACCTCTTCCCACTCCCCACCACTCTCTATCTCCAAAAAACAGGGCTTCCAGGGTAGGTGTGGAGTCATAGCTTCTCTAGCCAGCTCCCCTGACAGCTTGCTTCAAAAGCTGGCACTTGGCATCAGAAATCACAACCAGTAGGATGGGGACTAAACACTACATACGTTCCTGGAAATCCCTCTCCCTTCCAATTACCCACCACAGAAGCAGCTGCACTGGATAGAGAAAGCAGGGGAAACATGGACCCAGCTAGGCACTGGCCTCAAACTATAGGCCAAGAAACCACCACAGAAAGCTGAAATAGACCTCCAATACCACAAACACCAGGATGCGTCTGCCATACATGACAGCACCCCAGCAACGGGTCTGATAGGGTTCGATTCCAATCTCTTTGTGGTCATTGGCAAGGTGAAGCATCAACCCAACTTGGCTGTCATTTCTTATAAGCTGCCAAGCCACCCAAATTTGTCTGGTTTTGAGTCACTGACCTGGTAAGAATTGGAAATGCTAACTTGACTTTCTCTGTTTTCAAAGAAATGATGTATCCCAGATGTGTGTGTAAAGAATGACCAGAAAAAGGGATAGTTAAGAACTTAAACCAAAATAAACAAACAAAATATATTACTGTGACAATGAAGGATTAGGAAGGTGGGAATATTATGAAATGTACACCCAGTTGGATAGGCACACTGGGAGTCTCCTGTAGTCTATGAGATTTGGCACTAAAAGTGACAGAAACCTTGTCACTGCTCATCATGGACAAATGTCAGAACTCCAGCCAAGCGACGCATGTGTGGATTGCTGCACACATCAGTGACGGCACCCCCTCCAGCGGGAGGTGTCCACTACCTGCAGAGCAAGCCCTAGCCACTCACAGAATGTTTGTCCAAGAGGACAATAAAAAAGGGTAGGGGCTATTTTGAAGTCAGAGGAGGGTGAACACAAAGGAAATCGCATCAACCTTGCCCCCAACACACATGCATGCACACACACCCCCTTTCTATCTCTTATTTAGTTTTTTTCCTGTTGAGCTGTTCTCAACCTCCCCTTTTCCCTCTCTGCACTTTCTGCCACCCTCCCTGGAGAAATTCCACCATACACAAACAAGGAGATATTAAACAAACGAATTGGTTCCAGGCGCCGTCACTAAATTGGGTATAAGTACCCACTTTTCTGACCCCATTCTGCATTTACCTAAGGAAGAACAGGCTTAATTGCCCCAATCCCACGGCTATGTTGACATATTTCCAAATGATTACATAACTTCCCTACATCCTTCGCTAGGAAGGAGTGTTTATCAAAAGTGTGGAAGCTGACAGGATGGCATTATTAGCACGGCTCTGAGCTGATCGCATTGCCGATTTGTTGAGGATGATTTTAGTTCTAGTCACTTACAGACGGGATGCTTCCTGACACATTGCCCTCACGAAGGTAGACTACATAATACAGGCAGGCAAATGGAATGACGGAGAGATTACAGTGACAAGAGCTATGGTGGGGGAGTCGGGACACATTCTGAAATTATTGGAGGGCTAATGATGAAAACATAACTTGGGGTTCACCTCTATTTGGGATTGTCTATTTATTTAAGATACATATGTGAAAATGATGCATCAGGAGACTGAATTCCAATGACATTTCCTCTGGAGGCAGGAAAAATAATTTCAGTGTAACCAAACAGTTGTGGAGGAAGGAGAGGCAGGCTTCCTGTGATCGCCAATGCTGACACAGCCAAAGAGTAGGAAGCCTTAGCAAGGGAGTCTGCATCCTTCATAAGCACAGAGGCACAAAAGGCTTCGTGTCCGTCCCGTGATGTGTCCTGCATCCCAGCCTAAGCGCTTCAGTAATGTTGGATCAGTGTATATAGACATATTCAGAAATAGTTCTCAAAAAAGAGCTCTAATAAAATACCTAATTAGTGCAGGTAAGACTGGACCACATAGAATGCGTCTTTATTTGGCAGATGAAGAATCAGTTTTTCTTTCACTGCCTTCTTTTTTCTTTTTTTTTTTTCTGCTTTATCTCCCCAAACCCCCCTGTACACAGTCGTATATCTTAGTTGCATGTCCTTCTAGTTGTGGGATGTGGGACACCACCTCAACGTGGCCCGACGAGCGGCGCCATGTCCGCCCCCAGGATCCAAACCCTGGGCCGCCGCAGCGGAGCGCGCGAACCCAACCACTCGGCCATGGAGCCAGCCCCTTTCACTGCCTTGTTAACGACTGATTTGGCCAAATCTGAAGAGCTCCTTCCTAGCACCCCAACAATGCTTTGGGTGGAGGATTAAGGGTGTGAGGCCAGCATTGTGGGGTTGGGATGCGTTTGAGTCAGTACCACCTCCCTGACCATCAGATGTATCATGTCAGTGGTGGCGGGGAGGTTGCCTAAGGGAGCGATGCCTGAAACAACCCTGCTGCTCGCTCTCAGTTACAGCGGCTGCAAATAGATTTGCCTGAATCTGCTGTAAGTTTCTGCAGAGGCCTCTACGGATCCCGCAGCAGTGTTGGCATTGGCGCTAGTGCATTCCACCGCAGTGTCCCAGCCAACTCCCCTGCAGGACTGCAACGCACCCATTTTCCAAGTTTCCCTCTGTTCTAGGTCGTCTCTAGCTTCGGATTCCTTTGCTAGAAAGTCTGTGTTTATTGCCCGTTTCTTCCTCACCTCTTCCTCCCGTTTGTTCTCTCCCATTCTACCTCCTTAGGAGGAAGAGACGCAAAAGAGAAAGACTTTCAGAGCCTTCGATTTAAGAATATGCTTCTAAAGAAAAAGATTGTGCTGCTCTGTAATCCACAGCCCAGGCAGCCTAGAATAGCGCAGGCGGTCTCCAGGCTGCCTAAGGAACAACCAGGTCTGAATGGCAACTGTCCTGGTGTCATCTCGGTCATTTTTCACTACGTAGTCCTAATTGCTTCTTTTATTTCAGATTTGCATCAAGATTTTTTCTAAAAGACCCAAAGCACCTTTTAAAAATTTTTTTAAGATTTTTTTTTTTAATGATTGTCAACTCTAAAAACCAAACAGTTGTCAAAGAACGTGAATAGGCTGTTATAAAAAGAAGTATAAACAGCTTATAGACATAGGAAAAGACGCTTTGGCTTTCATAATAAATTAAAAATATGCAAATTAAAACAGTAATGAGATACTATTTTCACATATTGGAATGGTAAATACATATAGCAAAACCAACAGTACACAGAGTTGATGTGGGGGTAGGGAAACTGACACTTTCATATAATGTTAATAAAAGAATAAATTGGTAGCATTTATTGGAGGTTGACTGGGCAATGCAGATCAACACTTTAGTGCATATCCCATTTTCTCTTTAATAAACTTTACTTTTAGGGTAGTTTTAAGTTCACAGCAAAATTGAGCAGAAACTACAAAACGTTCTCATATACCTCCTGGCCCCTGCCTCACTATCATCATCCTGCACCACCCTGCTACATTTGTTGCAATCCACGAAACTGTGGTGACACATCATTGTTATGCAAAGTTTATGGTTTATATTAGAGTTCACTCTTGATTTTGCACATTCATGAGTTTTTGCAAATGTATAATGACACGTATTCACCGTTGTAGTGTCATGCAGAAGAGTTTCACAGCCCTAAAAATCTTTTGCGCTCTGCCCATACATCCCTCCACCCTAATCCCTGGCAACCACTGATTCTTTTACTGTCTCCATAGTTTTGCCTTTCTAGAACATCATGTAATTGGAATCATATAATATGGAGCCCTTCCTATTGATTTCTTTCATTTGCATATTCTTTTAGCAATATGCATTTAAGTTTCCTCCCTGTCTTTTCGTGACTTGATAGGTCATTTTTTTTAGCATAGAATAATATTGCGTTGTCTGGATGCACCGCAATTTATCCATTCACTTACCGAAGGACATCTTGGTTACTTCCAAGCTTTGGCACTTATGAGTAAAGCTGCTGTAAACTTCTGTGTGCAGGCTTTCGTGTGGACATGTTTTCAACTCATCTGAGTAACTATCAAGGAGCACAATTGCTGGATTATATGGTAAGAATATGTTTAGTTTTGTAAGAAACTGCCAAACTGTCTTCCAAAATGGTTGTACCAGTTTGAATCGCACCAGCAATGAATGAGAGTTCCTGTTGCTCCACATCCTCACCAGAACTCAACGTTGTCAGAGTTTTGGATTCTGATCATTCTAAAGGTGTGTAGTAATATCTCATTGTTGTTTTAATTTGCAATTCTCTGGTGACATATGATGTTGAACCAAAGCACTTTTTACATGCATTCATTAATCAAGCGATACCTTTGAGTGAAAAATTAACTCTTGAAATATGATGAGCTGAAAAATAACATGGACACATTTTGAAATAAACCATCTTCCCATAAGGAGTAGACACTGTTACAACATCCCAAAGAACATGAAATCTACATATCCTGGTAAGTTTTTGTTCAATACCACCCAGATCAGTGTTTTTCAAACATTTTTGACCATCACATGTAACAAGAAAAGCATTTTACTTTGATGGCAAATATATACACACAAGCCAGCCCTATTGGTTTAATGGTTAGGATTCAGTGCTCTCATTTCCACGGCCCGAGTATGTTTCCAGTCAGGGAGCCATACCACCCATCTGTCAGTTGTCATACTGTGGCGGCTGCATGTTGCTGAAAGCTACACCACCAGTATTTCAAATACCAGCAGGTTACCCATGGTGGACGGGTTTCAGCGGAGCTTCCGGACTCAGACAGACTTGGAAGAAGAATCTAACCACCCACTTCTTAAAAAGTTGGCCAGGAAAACCCAAGAATAGCAGTGGAGCAATGTCTGATATAATGTCAGAAGATGAGAGGATGCCCCAAAGACCAAACAGTGTTCCGCTGTACTGAACAACATAGGTTACTAGGAGTCAGAATGGACTCCATGGCATTAACAACAAATATACACAGACATACGCACATAACTGAAACAAATCTTCAGAAATCAGTATTTACTGTTTGTACACACGCTGCACTCAGTTTTACATTTCAATTCTAAGCCAACTTAATATACTCTCATTTATTCTATTTTTTTAAAATAGTAGTTGCTATCCACTAAATCAATTTCATGACTCATTAATGAGTTGCCACCCAAATTTTAAAATAATCAAATGAAGGAACCATATTTTTAAATGTGTAAATTAATAATTTATAGGAAACATCTTGGAAATTGATTATGAGAGGAGAGTTATCAAAGCACTTAGGGCTAAACTTTCAAACTGCTCTTTGATCAAGATTTCCCTTTTGAACAATTAAGACATGAAGCCAGTGCTCAGAATCTTAGCTTCAAATTATTTACTTTTTATTTTACAAGGTGACTGAGATGTCCACCTGTCGTCTTCTATATCCAGATCTTCACCAGACTTAAAAAGAAAAGTCCACCCTAACTACTTTATCGTATGAAATATTACTATATTCATATTTGAAATTTAACTTCAAAGTCTCTAAAAACGAGTTCCCATCTGGGACTTCCTCCTCTTTTTACTGACTTTTATCTTCTTGAAATGCACCTGTATTTTCTTCTTTCTTTCTACCCCCATTCTTTGCTTAATTGCTTCTTTCTTTTCCTTTCTTTCTGTCCATCCTCTCCTTTTCTTCTCTCTCTTCCTTCTTTCTTTTTTGCCTCTCTTTTCTCTTTCTCTGGCTCTCTCTTCCCCTCTTCTTCTCTCTTTCATTCCTTCCCTCTTCCCCACTTTTTCTCTTTCCCCATATCCATATCTTGCCTACAATGTCCATAGCTAGTATTTTTGCTTTCAATTCACTCTTAGAATTTTCATTCTATTTTACCACTCTTTATCATTCTCTTTATCACCCAAGTCTACTTTTCAACTGACATTCCCAAGCTACTGATTATAGGTGAGGAATTATTGCTTTGTTTATACTATTGGAGAGAAGGACAATAAAAATCTGCCACACTTAAAGTTTGTATGAATATGTGTGTGTACAAAATATAACCTGAATTCTCAGACTGTCAGAGAATGCTACCAATTTATTTCCTGAAATTCAGTTTTGATAGGGAGAAAGAGGAGCAAGCATAGGGCAACAGAAGGAAAGAAACATTCCAAAGGTCCCTGATTGCCAGAAAAGGGGAAGTGAGGATACTGTTTCATTTGGGTAGTTCTGGTTAAAGAGTTGTATAGTTTTTTTTTTTTACAGATTTCATTTTTCCTTTTTCTCCCCAAAGCCCCCTGGTACATAGTTGTATATTTTTAGTTGTGGGTCCTTCTAGTTGTGGCATGTGGGACGCCACCTTAGCATGGCTTTATGAGTGGTGCCATGTCCATGCCCAAGATCCGAACCGGCGAAACACTGGGCCACTAAAGTGGAGCACGCGAACTTAACCACTCGGCCATGGGGCCAGCCCCTGAGTTGTATATTCTTTTTATGAAGCTCAGCATCCTTATCTGGAAAAACAACAACAAAAACTAAGAGCAAAGAAGAAAGCGGCCGTTACAAGTTGACGACATTTTATCACGAGGTATCTCCAAAAGAGCCAATTCCTTTGCTGTGCCTCCCTGGAAAACCTTTATAGCCCATCTTAAGCCAAGGGTCCTGGTTTCCAAGAATTTAAAGATGAAATACACTCAAGTGAGATCACATCACTACTTTTCATTTCAAGTAAAATCTGTGTCTACTTGGGTTCTACTGTGAGGTAGAAGAGACAGCATTCCCCTTCTGGTGATCACAGTACCTCCAACTTGGGATAAATCATTTAACCCTCCTCCTCTGTCAGTTACGTAAAGTACCAATTCGTCTAACTGGCACCTGGGGAAGCTGGAGGGTTAAGTAAGACACAAATTTGAAATGCTTTGAAAAGTTTAACACAGCTTTATAAATACACAATTTTTTATAAACTCATAAAAATACCTATTCTGGAAATATAATTATATTCTACCTCTATGGTTTGTTACCCAGCAACAAATTGGGTATGTAAAAACTTAACAACCTGAAATATTTCATATGCAAGATCAAAACCTCCAAGTTTTCTGCCCACCACCTGTATCCTACAACACCCACAGAAGAGATCACTTAGAAAGGAAGCGGAAATATTATCATTTTAAATTAATTTAGCACCATGAAGGTGCTAAGTGCTGTTCAGAATAATATATTCAAAATAACACATGGAAATAATAAAAATCCTCTCTTGCTTATTCCTCCCCGAGGCAAAAGTTAGGTTTGCTTTTTTCTTCCTCAGAGTCTGTGCGCCCCAGTTTTACTAGGTATTTGCAATGTATGATGTGCAGACAACTTTTTTCAATCTTTCGAAATTATAAAACAATGACATCAAGACCCTTTTTTTTAAACTTGGTTTTATTTCCCCCTCTGGTGTCAGGGATGTGATGCTGTTCTGTTGGACAGCTGGAGACAAGCTAAAATAGCCTACCAAAGGGAGAGGAAATCATAGGATAGAAGGGGTGGATTCTGAGGCGAGGAAAACCTCTCAATAAGATTAACATCCGGGGCCAGAGGGGACAGGTAATCTGACCCCGGGTAGGAGCTGTGTCAGTTGCAACATGCCTTCTTTTCCATCACAGAAGTGATGAAACTTCCCCCTAGTCCAATCGAGTCTCTGTTTTACTTTTAGATTTCAAACTTAAATCAAAGTTACTAACCAATAAACAAGCAAAATATATAATAGGAAAAGGCTCTGAATTTGGTCCTGCAGTAGGATGCTGGAAATCAGTCTTAAGATTCAGCACCTCATTGTTTATAAAGGAAGGGAACCGACAAGAGCAAATATACGTGACATTTGTACACTACAGGCAGGTGCGTATAGAAGTCATTCATTTCTCCTTCCACCTTTTCCCCCAAATACAAATCGACGAAGTCAGTTTGTGGCCTGAAAATCATATCTAGAAACTACCTTTAACGAATGCAAGTTTCTCCTGAACCAAATTCTCAACCTCCTCATCTTTTCCCCTCTCCCCAGTTTCCCAATATCATGTCAAAAGGAGACTAGATTTATCCCTAAGAAACTGTAACAAATTCCAACAAAAGGCAGTAGCTTACCAAGGCACTTAGAGCTTTCCTGACATATAGAATTTTTAGCTTAAAAATATATCTTTACATTTTTCAGCACAAAAGAAAAATATTTTTAGATAAAAAGCCTTAAGTAGCTACATGCATAATGAATATACCCTTCCTTCCCTGTGAATGAAATAGCAGCTCTAGTCAGCCATTCTATTCTTAACACCTCTGAAGACTTATTTGTAAATGTAATGAGTTACATTCAAAGAGGCATGTCAAATCATACACTGATAATGAAATTTTGGATGCTTTGTAATGGTATCCAGTAGATATGTATTCGTGTTCACCTGGCTTTATTTTCTTGATTTTGTGTGTGTACTTTTAATATTTTTGTTTTGAGTATAATTGCTACAGGAATCACTGATGCTTCATTCTTATTGGAAGTCTTTATTGTAGTTCTATATTCTGTACCAGAGTGATGGGAAGATGGGGTTGGAGGGATAGGAAATAAAATGCCAGTCATTAAATGTTGCTTTGCAACTGTTTTCTTAGCCACCAAAGGTTGGGGTGTCTGTCAAGAAGAGGTTGTCTGCTGCCTGTGTCTACCGGCTGCTACAGCGGTGATTTTATATCATGGCCATCTTTGTTGAAAGACGGGTACATGTTGCTATGAGATACTCTATCTGAGGGGGTTTCCTGCAGAAAAGTGAAGAAAGGACATTAGGAGCACACACAGCTCCTGCACCAAACCAACAACACTTTGGATAATGACACTTGTCATCAGCTTAAAGTAACAATGAGTAATTCAGTTCCCACATGTTTATATAAAATTTCTCATATAACAGCCCGTTTCCCAGCCCGGGTTCATTTAACTTTACAAAACACAGCTACTTCCAACTGGCAGCTCTTGAAAACAGCCCTACCACCAATCAAACAAAAGGAGTGAACTTAGCAGGGAGGTGAGCAGGAAGGTGGGCTTATGTCTATAGACACATGTAAATGTTCACGTGAGTGTTAATATTTAACTATTTCTGATGCATGGTGTCAAATGACAAACGCAGCTACAATTTGACGTATTATTTTACTCATTCTGCACCTCTCATTCTCTAGTTTAGCCTGTAAAGGTCAATTCAAGGGGCAGCCGAATGTTTCCTCAGCACTAATGGAGCCCTGTGTGAAGTGCTAAGGCCACCAGCCAGGATGCGCAATGGCCCAGTGGCAGGTGGAGGCCATTCTACAGGGGACCACAGGGCACCCAATAGCGGCTGGATTTCCCTCATATTTACGAAATGACTCCCTTCTCCTGAAAAAAGAAGAGGAAACAATTGCCTGCCCCTCCTTCCTGCTCTCCTGTTATGTCTTTGAGTTGGTCTTCATAGGGATATTTTTTGGTGAAGAAACCCAGCTCTGTTGCTTTGAATAGATGTTTGATATGCCCTTACAAAATAACATTTCTGAGTTTTAGGGTTCCTTTCTTTGTAAAGGCTCCAGCACTTACCCTTAATCCTATAGATAACGATAATAAAATGTTAGATAGGAAAAGGCCTCAGAGAACATCTAAAGAGTTTAACTTCTTCATTTTGCAAACGAGGAAATTGAGCTCCAGAGAAGGAAGTGATGAGCCCAAGGTGACACAGTCAATTCCTGGCAGAATAACAAGAAAGACAGTTAGTTCTCCTGATTCAAAAGTCTGGAGAGGGTTTTTCTGAACATGCTTCTGGGGTGCCCCACATAAAGCAATCATACTATTGTTCTGATTCTGTGGTTCTTTCGTGATTTTTAAGGGCAAACTCATGTTTCATGTTGATATCATATGTGTCTTGAACCAGGGTATATACACCCAGCACTTATTTAAGAAACGTTTGATGAAATGAAGAAGCATCTAATATCCTCTGTGAAAGTGTTTTTGTTTTCATACGATGAAAAAAATACAAAAGATTCAAGGAAAGGAAAGTGGAAAATCCGTCCTCTGTAAAATAACCCTCTCCAAGCCTTGATGTTGTGAATTTATGGTTGGCCCTTCTAGCTTCGAGCTTCCCCTCTCGAGCTTGATATCCTCTCTCTCTACTTATCTCTGGGGTGTCAAATTTCAGCATCCCATTGGCAGAAGTGGAAGAGTTAAGAATAAACGTTGTTCTCTAGATGACACAGCAGGTCCCTGTGACCACTGCGAGTGTGGCAAGACGATGCCGCTCTTACTCTCTAGAACACACAACCGCTTCAGTTTATAAACATCTGTAGGACCGCAGGGTGTTGCTTTCCCTCTATTTATGAATGTTTGATGCAAGAGCAAAGCACTTCTAATCCTGCTGCTTTCGTGTGAAACTGTGCAGAAAGATTGCCTAGGATGTGTGGAATACAAGAGAGATTTTTAATACAGCATGGCCATCAGAAGCGTTTATTTTGTTTAGTCTGTGTGGCATTTGGGGGACATTCTCATCAGGGAGACACCATTTAAATGCAGTTTGCAATGCAGTATATTTCCTTGAATTAGGAGCGAATGTTCATCCTACAAAATGATAGAGTAAAAACTCTGGAGGCTTACTTTTAAGGATTTTATTTAAGATACACAAACCGGGAAAAATACTATGTAAATAATCAGAGTGTAAGGGCAATTATTTTATGAATATGATGTAAGATATTTTTCTGGGCAGATAATGCCATAAAATTAAAAGCAGTATTTGAGAATCATGACAATTTAAAAAGGCCTGCATATGATGTTTTATTTTTTTGTACTTTTTGTTCAAACGCCAGATTTTGTTTCTTTTTCCCTTTAAGAAACTCCAGTCATTACCAAGTAAAAGTTGCAGGGGCAGTTAATGACAAACATTTTAACTTCAAAGCCAAAAAGTAGACCAAAATAGAAAATAAATTGGGTTTGAATGAATCATTGCACCCTCTGGAACAGGCTCTGCAAGGATGCATCAGACCTCTGCTTGATGAAGGAAAACTTTGAAATAATCATTGTGACTGACACTCAAGGGAAAGAAATGCTTCATTTTTGATATAATTGAGAATTTTTTGATCGTCAAAAGAACACATTTTATGTGTTTCTAAAAATAACATGCAATACCTTATGTAACATCCAGGAAGCTTATTTCATTTTATATGCTGTATGTGTTATTAATTATATTATTAATATTAAAAATGCAATAAAACACTAATCAAGGCTCCATTCCCAACAAGTCATAATTAAATAAATGCCACATTCCTGATTGTGCTAAGGCCAATTAAATCTAATTTCTCTTCTGTTTCCATACATAGGCTGCAGCTGTATGTGCTATCCAGGGGTAATTAATTGCCACCAACTGCCTTCCTCTAAAAGGAGAATGTCTGAAATTGGTCACACAACATGTGCCCCTGAGCCCAAACATAGCCTAATGCTGTTTAGGATGTTCCTGGTTCTTTAATGACCCAGGGTCAATTTTTTCTCTCCACAAACTGCCATCCGTTTTGTCTGTCTCTTGTGAAAAGAACTATTCAGGATTCTTGGCATCATAAACAAATTCAGACTGCATAGAAAGCCACAGGCAATATGAAAAGGGTTCCCCCTTGCCCCCCAAAAGAAATAACCACTGCCTTTCAGTGGGTTTCAGCTCCAGGAGTGGCCACCTTACCTCAGAAGGTCTATGCCAGGACATAAAATTCCAAATGGGTTGAGTTTAAGTGAAAAATTTTTCAACTTTATTAGAACATATCCTACCATTCATAGAAGGTATTTGGGAAAGGAGAGTTACAGTTTTTTATTATTTAGAATTAAACTTCAAAAGAAGCTTCAATTGGTCCAATGATTGTTTATATATACTCTCAGTGGAAATGTTGGAAACTGTGTGCAGGGACAAACACTTGGCCATGCCAAGATTTATAGATTCTTTTTTGAAGAAGAAGATTAGCCCTGAGCTAACTGTTGCCACTCCTCCTCTTTTTGCTGAGGAAGACTGGCCAACATCGTGCCCATCTTTCTCTACTTTATATGTGGGACTCCTACCGCATCATGGCGTGCCGAGGAGTGCCATGTCCACACCCGGGATCCGAACCAGTGAACACTGGGCCACCAAAGTGGAATGTGCAGACTTAACCGCTATGCCACTGGGCCGGCCCCAGATGTGTAGATTCTTAAAGCTGGGAGAAAACTCAAGGGGTTAAACCACCGCTCTCCTTCTCTGAAGGACAGGCCGCTTCTAGCCTATTCCTAACAAATGGAGGTCAAATCTATTTTTAAAATCTCAGCAGCAGAATACATCTCTCTTGCTACTTGCTCTGAGATTTAATGATCCCATAGTAAAAAAAAAAATAATGCATTTAATTTTTATTCATCCTGCTGGATCAGTTTACTGAGGAAGAAGGAAAACCATTTGTTCCCCATCTCTAGATAAGAACCCTTTAAAAGTAAAGATTGTTATTCAACCTCACCATTCTCTTCTGCATATCTTAAGAAGCTACATATCTCAATCCCTTAACCTTTTCTGTCCAAATTCTCTACACCACTCTTTATTTGTAGAAGCTAGATTGAAAACAGCTCAGAAGATGAGCAGTATTGAACACAACGATTGTTTTAGCTTGCCTGATTTTTAGATACTCATTCTGTTTTGCTATCATGTGCTTTCGTCATCCACAATGAAAGCGTCTTGCCACACTTGCAAAGACTTAGGCGTCCTCTGTCTCATTTGTGCAAGCTTAGCTTTTTCACTCAGGGGACCTCCGCTTTCTGAGTCTCCCTCTGTTTATCTCCGAGTACACTTCACAATTTCCAAAAGTCACCCTTAATTTGGATGCTAGCTTTCAGGGTCATCTTCAAGCTTGGGTTCAGTTTCTCTCCATGCCATCATCTTGGATATTTATTAAAATATTAGACAATAAAGGTTCATGAGAGGCCCCTAAAGAACTTCCCTAGCTTGAAGCTGATCCACTGATAACCACTCTTCTGATAGACTCTGCACTTAACCTCTTCATGCTGATATTTTCTATTTCATCTGAATTTTCACATTACATGTACCCGTACCCTCGGTGAAACCCTATGAGGACATATTCATTACAAAATGCCTGTGTGGATGTTTCTCTGTGGGAATATATAGTAAATTAAGATGTCCTTCTGAGATCGGTAAAGCTGTGGCCTGGAATGCTATAGCATTTAACCACAGGTTTGATCCAACTTCCTTTGTAAATCACCTTGGGCATGTGCTTTCTGAAATATGTACGTGAATTATTGCCTTATTTTCATACTGTGGGTATTGTTTATTATGGAAGGGCCATTAACCCTGTAAGATGCAGATAATCTTCCACTTGCTTGTCTACAGCAGAAGATCATTTACTGTCACACTGATTAAATATATTATGACAGCAAAGCTAGTAATGCGCAAGGTATGGGCACAGGGAGAACATGCCTCATGTACTTTCTCTGCCGGCTCTCTGCAGAACGGTTTCTGTGTCTAATTTGATACTTTTCAAATAAAGAACATCGCATTACCAGGAGCCATTTTACCCTCATATGCTCACATCCATTGGTCTCCAGAGAAAACCCAGATAACGGATTTCTATAAAAATTGTACTTACAAAGTAACACTCCTGATTAAGTTTATTATGTGTACTCTTGATGCCTCAAACACTGGACTCAAGGTTCTCCTTTAGTACAAGCTATAAAACAAACCTCAGGCTGACCTTCCCCAAGAGAAGCACAAAAATAATGGTATCCCCGACTTACGTCTAAGCTTAAGCCTACACTGTAAGCTTGCACGTGATACACAAGGATATACAAGGACGCATCTCAAACACCCATGTACATAAAGATACATTATAAATTACATTTTCCACATCCTGTCTCTATACACACACATAAGCTGCTATAATTTAGTTATTTACTATGTACTACCAGTGGTGTAAAATGTCATTTTCTAAGAATACATCCGAGGCTTAAGTCAGCATTTTTATGATATCATCTGCACTGGGAAAACATTAAAGGCTCAATATTTAATAAACATAATAAACATCCCCATGAAACAAATTGTTCATAAACTACCTGTTTAATTTTTCAGGGTTCCTGAACCACATATTTTCTTATTAGTTGTGAGCCTGCTGGGTTGGAGGATAGATAGGGCCTGTCAGGAATAGAATATAATGTAGCGGTTTTATGAATTATTTCTGTGAGGAAAAGCCTATTACAGCTGACAAGAGGGTGATGATATTAGCCCATCATCATTCAGATGGCACCACCCGTCCCCCTTTCATCCGTCAGGCCTCTTGTACGGGGGCTGGAAGCCACACCGTCTTTGCACAGCCAACACAAAGACAAATTCTACTCTTTTTCTGAGTCCATGAAACATTTAGTATTTCATTTTGAATCATGGCAGATGACAGAAACAAATGGCCTAATGAATCTCGCTTATTGTCCCTTGCAAATCTGAAGATGAGCTAAAAGGAAAATCTCTGTTTCTTTTCTTTTTTTTTCTTTCTTTATCCTTTTTTTTTTTTTGCTTTTTTGTTGCATTTTTTCCCCCCAGAATGATCTCTGCTATTTTCTAAATAAATGTTGAGGTTAGAGGATTATTTTCATAAATAGACCGTTTGATCTGGAAATCAATTGCACGGCTTCTCGACAGCCCTTTTCTCTACCATCTCTTTAGAAGTAACCTTCAGGACAACATACGTTTTCACCCATTTTGCTGCTTTATAAAATGTAAATACAACAGGAGGCAGGATCAGAAGAAAAAATAACAAGTAAATACTTAATGTGTTTGGGGAAAATGGCACCATTCATCAAATGGCAATAAGAATTATATGCCTTTTTGGGTTTTATTTAAAGGAAAATTAATTGTCTGCCCACATCCTCTGCAGGCCGTATTTATAAGTTGTTTGGTTCAACTTATAAAGCTTTTATGGTTGCCTTTTCTAGGTGTGTTTACTTTAAATTGAGCACTGAGGTTTCTAAGGGATTTGTTGGGTGGAGTTGATTGGGAAAGTAATGGAAAAGACTCTTGAGAAATGACTCCACTTGCCAATGGCATCATTCCCTTATTTGTTGTTTGAAAGGTTCTGGACAGAACTGAATGCAAGGCAGTGCTGCTCCATGGCCTGAAAAACACCACCTATTAGGAGATTTCCTTCATGCTCTTCGCTGCTCTGTTTAAAGGAAAGTCTTGTCCCTGGTGTTTACTAGCTCCTTCAGCTACATGCGACGGCCATTGATTGCCATGTGTCCCCTGTGACCCTCTGTTCCAAGGCCATCCTCCTGTATCGTATATGCACATTTTCAACAAAACACAAAGACATGGACATTGAGAAACATGCATTTAACTTTGTAAAAAAAGACAAGGAAAAATTCAGAGTTGGGGCTAGAAAGAGGGAGAATGACAGGAGTTAGTAAGAAAACAAGAGAAAAATTCCTCCTCTGGTTCTTTGGCACGCGTTGGCCTTTTTCTCCCCTTTCTCTGTGACTCTGTAATGGCTTTTTCACAGACATCAGAGTTGTCAAGTAAATTTTTCTTAGTACAAGTATGTACAATTGATCCTGATAGATGTTAATAGCTCCCAAACTAAGGCAGAGTCTGCAGTCAACATACAGGAATAACAGTTCTGTGGTTAAAAAGAGAAAAGAAAGTTTGACAATTGATACCATAATATAGGCCAGGCATTGCAAGTCAAATTTCCTGAATTTTTGGAGTAAAATTTCATCAGAGATGCTCCTAAGTCATACAACGTTAGTTATATTGTGACTTAATTCATTAAGATTTAGGTTTAGGTAATTTTATAATAATTTTTTTCCCAGAACATAAAATTTGGCAAGCTATTTTTGAAAAACTGAAATGTAAGTATCTTGGTTTTCTTTGATTTTATAATTTTCTTTCAAAAAGAAAGCACTACATGAAAGTTTGATTTTAGTATTAGTGTTGCAAATTTTTCTAATTGCATTTTTGCTGGTTGTCAAGATTGTGACATTAGGAAATACCATATCAATGTACTTCTCTTGCTTTTATTATGCTCTTGAGTTACTAATTTCAAAAACAATATTTGTTTTTTCCAAACTAAAACATTTTATAACTAATGGCCATTTATTCCATAAATATATGAACAAGAAGAAATTTTTACAATCCAAATACACCAAAAATTGAAATCAAGTGAAGAAAGTCAATTGTACAAATAGAACATTTGAAAATGTCTGGGTCTAATAGTTTAGCACTGTCCATTTCTTCATTATCTAATGACCTTTGTGACTTCTCTTTGTCAGTCTCTGAGCCCAGCCTAAGTACCAAGTAGAATTAAAATTTTTTTAATTGAAAGAATTAACGACTATCTTATATTTCTTTCTAACTCCTGCATATTATCAGGCTAAGAAAAAAAAAGGATTGATTTACTACAGAAAATGTCTACCATTTACTTTCAAACATAGAACAAACCAAGCTGAAAAAGGAACTAAAGAGAAGTAAAATACACTTGTCCCCATAGACCTACCTGTTTCTTAAAAGACTGAACATATAAAGCAATGCTCAACAGTATCATGGTGAAAGAATCTCCCAGGAACTAAGGCAGTATCTTGTCTTCTGGTTTCCATCTTCTTACCATCAAGGTGAATATGTTTGCTTCTGACTTTGACGTACTTTCTAGTTAATCAGTTCAGATCAATTTTCTAATGTTAGTAAAGAGCTTCCCTTTAAATTTCATAGAAACACATGTTCAGGAAAATGCTGGAATATTTTTATTAAAAATAGATATAATATTGCAAAATTATCAAGCAACTGAATTTGGACTGAGGGAAATGAGAAGGGGTGCATGATATTGGTGTATCCTTATTAAAGTGGAAAGGAACATTGGCCAGGTAACACTGGGTGGAAACATATGAAAATGTTGTTTTTGTAGATCAGAAATGGCTGAATATCAGCGATTTCATATGGTTCAACCTAATTAAATACAGCATTTGTAATAAGCTTAAGTTGCACATTTCTTTTAGAAAAAGAAGTACATAAAGTTGCTTGGTGATATCTCGGAGCCTGATGAGGACGTAGTTGTTACTTCCAAAGTCAATATAAAATTTCCTGAAAAGAATTAAATATCAAGAGTTTGAGGGAAACCTCCCGGTGTTTACTTATATTTCTGGCAGCATTATTTCATCTCTTCTATTCCTTAGAGGAGGATCCCTTCTCTCTCTGCCTTGTACTCCCCACCCTGCCTCCCTTTACCCCCACCAGAGTAGATAGGGTTCTTTTATTCCTTTCTCACATTCTTGGGTCCACAGAAATTGTCAAGAAAAACTTAAAAATAACAATATGGCAGCACTAAACTAGGACGGGGCCTCACTCTTAATTGCATGAGTCTGCGACCAGTGCAAGTGCACAGAGGTCCCCACTCAGAGGCTCACTTCTCCTTGGGGTTTAATGCACTGTAGTCACTGTCTTCAAATTACTAATAATTTTATTTTCATTAATAATTTTATCTTTGATTTTGTGTCTTGTAAGTGAAGTCCGATGGGCTGCTGGAGGATGCCCTTGGAGCTTGGAGACTCAATGTGTATACAAGTCCCTCCTCCTGCCACCTCCTGGGACCAGTCCTCCCGCCACCCTGCCACCCTTTCCCCTCTCCAGTCCAGCGACTACCTTAGCCCTTCACCCCAGTGGGGACCTGGGCACAGATGCAGTACGGGCTGGACTGGGTGTGCACACCCCATGCACACTGCATCCCCGGGCACGGTGTTCACTTGCCTGCAAGTGTACCCATGGCTGAAGAAGCACAACATTAAATAGCAAATAAAAAACCCCTTGGCAGGTCCAGAGAGACCACAGGAAGAAAGGAAAAGGCTTTATCTTTTCTTGCTTTTGAAACAAGGAGCCCTACATTTTCATTTTTCACTGGGCACCGCAAATGATGTAGCCAGCCCTATTTAAATGCATTTGTAACACACATCCCAGAAAGTAGAACTGCTAGAGAAACTTCAAAAAGAAGATTTGGAATCTGGTAAGGGTGTGTGTGCGTGTGTGTGTGTGTGTGTGTGTGTTGAGGGAAAAGGAAGTAGGAAGAAGGAGGAAGAGTGAGCAAGAAATCTATTTGAAGGAAAGCAGTCCAAAGCACAGAGGACAACTTACTGTTTCTACCTCTAGTGAATGGATTCAAATACAATATCAGAAAGAAAACAAAAAAGGAAGAAGCTGTTAATATCATATGAAAGCTCAATTTTCTCTCTTTTCTACCATGAATATGACTCTGAATGCAGAGGATTTCAGAATGTCAGAAGTAGTAGAACAGTCTTTAGGTTGCAAAAAAGTTCCCTGGGAAAAGCTGAGAAAGTAGGACGGGACCCTGAATTCTAGAACGTGAAAATTCTGTGTAATTTTAGGTCCTTTAAGTGAGATGGAAACTCAAAAGATTGGGCTTTTGCCAACGTTGGAACATTCCATCCAATATGCATATTCTGCTACAATACTTTCTCACGTTATCTTCTGTGAAATACTTTGATTTTCCCATAACTATGTACTGAGAATGATAACTGGGCATTCCAAGCGTGTTTCGCATGGCAGATAATTCCAGGAGTGTGGAAGAATGAATATGCACATAAAGGTAACTTGAGGTTCTTCTTGGAAGGGTGTTTCTGACAAGAGGTCCTGTATTTATTTGGTGCTAAGGTGAGATTCAACTCTCTCTATGTACATGTAGCACCTGAATGTACTGCTTAATTTCAAATATATACTGTCTTCTGATTTTAGATTTATTTTCCTATGCCGTTATTTCATCCCTTGCACTGCTAAGTTCCTTGAGGACATAATCTCTTGAGCACAGTGATTTGCTCATAGTCACTCAATCAAGCTGTTAATTGATAAATTAATTAGAATTAAAGTCAACACCCAAGAGCTCTTTATCTATGATCTAATTTTTAATTTCTAAACAGTCACTGTGCTATTTTTGTGTGTGACTTATTCCATCTACTTAGGACATGCACCCTCTCTTTCTGTCTGTTTCAAATCTCTCCAGTTGCCAAGACCCAGATCGAATGGAACTTCCTTCATGATGCTTTTCCCAGTCTCCCAGCGGAAATCCATCAGCCTCTTTGTGCTCTTCCAGCAGATTGAGCTTCCGTTAGAACAGCAATTATCCTGTGCTACATTTTGTCCTGGCAAATCCAACACTGAATAAAGCCAGTTCCACAAACCCTAAACCAACTGAACTCATCTCTCTTTCTCGCCTTAAATTATAAACTACTTCATTTTCTAATACAGAAACAACAGTTTTATTATTTCCCAGAAGTCAGAACTATAAAATAGATGGATAAAATTTACAGGACACAGTAGTATCGTTTAGTATATGCTCATTTGTGAACCAGATAAAATTATTATTCCCAGAGTAGTTAATTACTGTTTTTGTAGGAAACTGACTAAGAATGTATTTAAATTCCATAATTAAAACAAAGTGAGCAATAAGTGATAGTGCCCAGAAAACATACTGAAAATTATGTGGGATTAGAATAATATGCAGAATTATAACAATAGTTTGTTAGAGTTGAGAAAGGAATATTATCTTCCTCAAGACAGAGCCAGTGTTTGGATAATCTTTAGAAAATCCAAAACTCTGAAACAGTTAATACTTCACCCACAACTTCACCTTTACATATATTGTTCCCTGTATCTGGAATGCCTGACACTGACACTCATACTTCATGACCCAGTTCATTAATTCCTTTTACATGTCACTTTGCATTTTACACTATAATTATTCACAGGCTAATCTTCTTCACTGAACTGCTAGATCCCCAAGAGGAGGGTTGCTATCAATTTTTATTTTTTCCCTTCTAATAGTGGGTACAGTACATCACAGAGAGTAGACGGTCAATATATGGTTGTTGGGCAGCTAAATATTTTTAAAAGTTTTAAAATAAAAGTTACGACTATTGTTACCAATTTTTATGTTTTGAATTATGTAGAACTGAGATGGGCTGCTATAAATTAGCAGTTGAAGAAAAGTTGAGCTAAATAGTATATTCTAATCAACTGGAAATTTGTGAAGTAAAAAAACTGAATATGTATTCTGTAAGGCATATCAGATATCCAAATGTCATGACAAATATCATAATGTACATTGACATACTAAGTTTTAGAAATGAAACATTAGACGCACGTTGAACATCTCTGTGTAATCCCATGTATCCCATTCTTCTCTCCCTTGGCCTCCTGAGTAATCACTATGTTAAGTTTGGTTAATATTTCCATGCATGTCTTTATACATTCACTAAATGTTTGCACACCTAAATGATAACTTTTGGGAGGCAAATTTTTTTAATGTTTTTCAGTTTTACTGATATATAATTGACATACAACACTGTGTAAGTTATACAATGTGATCATTTGATAGATATAGATATTGTGAAAGGATTACCACAATAAGGTTAGTTAACATATCCATTCCCTCATATAATTACCTTCTTTTTTGTGGTGAGAACATTTAAGGTCTACGTACTTAGCAACTTTCAAGTGGGTAACACAGTATTGTTAACTATAGTCACCATGATGATCATTAGATTCCCCAGAACTTAGTCATCTTATAACTATAAATCTGCACACTTTGACCAACATTTCCCCATTTCCTCCAGCCTCCAGCTCCCTGCAACCACCATTCTACTCTCTAAGAGTTCAGCTTTTTAGATTCCACATACAAGTGAGATCATATACTATTTGTCTTTCTTTGTCTGATTTATTTCACTCAGCATAATGCCTTCAAGGTCCATTCATGTTGTCACAAATGGCAACATTTCCTTCTTTTTTTTAAGCTGAATAATATTCCATTATATATACATACATATAAACATGTCTTAGCTATTGGAATAATGCTGCAATGAACAAGGGGGTGCAGATATCTCTTTGTGATAGTGATTTCATTTCTTTCAACATATATCCAGAAGTGGGATTGCTAGATCATAACAAAGTTCTATTTTTAATTTTTTGAAGAACCTCCCAACTGTTTTCCATAGTGGCTGCACCAATTTACGTTCCCACCAACAGTGCAGAAGGGTTCCCTTTTCTCCACATCCTTACCAACACTTATCTCCTGTATTTTGATACTAGCCATTCTAACAGATGTGAGTGATATCTCAGGGTGGTTTTCATTTGCATTTCCCTGATAGTGATATTGAGCATTTTTTCATGTACCTGTTGGCCATTTGTATGTCTTCTTTGGAAAAATGTCTATTCAGGCCCTCTGTTCATTATTTAATCAGATCATTTGTAGTTTTGCTATTGAGTTGTATATGCTCCTTAAATATTTTGGATATTAACTCCTTATCTGGTATATAGTTTGAAAATATTTTATCCCATTCTGTAGGTTGCCTTTTGATTTTATTGATAGTCTCTTTTGCTGTGCAGAAGCTTTTTAGTTCGATGTAGTCCCATTTGTTAATTTTTGCTTTTACTGCCTGTGCTTTTGGTGTCATATCCAAAAACATCTCTGCCAAGACCAATGTCAAGGAGCTTTTCCCTATATTTTCTTCTAGGAGTTTTATAGTTTCAGGTTTTGCATTTAAGTCTTCAATCCATTTTGAGATAATTTTTGTAAGTAGTATAAGATAAGGGCCCAATTTCATTCTCTTGCATGTGAATATCCAGTTTTCCCAGCACCGTTTATTGAAGAGACTATCATTTCCCCCATTGACTATTCTTGGCTCCCTTGTCAAATATTAATTGATCTTATATGCATGGGTCTATTTCTGGGCTCTTGAATCTGTTCCATTGGTCTACATGTCTCCCTTAATGCCGGTACCATACTGTTTTGATTACTATAGCTTTGTAATATAGTATGACATCAGGAAATGTGATGCCTCCAGCTTTGTTCTTCTTTCTTAGGATTGCTTTGGCTATTCAGGGTCTTTTGAGGTTCCATCCAATCGTAAAATTGCTTTTTCCATTTCTGTGAAAAAATGCCGTTGGTATTTTGATAGAGATTGCATTGAATCTATAGATGCCTTTGGGTATTATGGACATTTTAACAATATTAATTCTTCCAATCCATAAATATGACATATCTTTCCATTTATTTGTGCCTTCTTCAATTTCTTTCCTCAGTGTTTTATAGTGTTCAGCATACAGATCTTTCACCTCTTTGATTACATTTATTCTTAAGTATTTTATTCTCTTTGATACTATTGCAGTTTTCTTAATTTCTTTTTCAGATAATTCATTGTTATTGCAGAGAAATGCAACTGACTTTTGTATGTTGATTTTGTATCCTGCAACTTTACTGAATTTATTAGTTTTAGCACTTTTTTGATGAGTCTTTAGGGTTTTCTATATATAAGATCACGTCACCTGCAAACAGACAATTTCACTTCTACTTTTCTGATTTGAATTCCTTTATTTCTTTTTCTTGCCTAATTGCTCTGGCTAGAACTTCTGGTACTATGTTGAATAGAGTTGGTGAGAATGGGCACCCTTGTTTTGTTCCTGGTCTTAGAGGAAAAGCTTTCAATCTTTCACCGTTGAGGATTATGTTATCTGCAAGTTTGACATATATGGCCTTTATTATGTGAGGTACATTCCTTCCATACCCAATTAATTGAGAGTTTTTATCATGAAAAAATGTTGTATTTTGTCAAATGCTTTTTCTGTGTCTCTAGAGAAGATCACATGATTTTTATCTTTTATTTTATTACCATGATGTATCACATTTAGTAAGTTGCATATGTTGAACCATCCTTGCATCCCAGGGATAAATTCCACTTGTTCATGATGTATGATCCTTTTATGTACTGCTGAATTTGGTTTGCTTGTATTTTCCTGAGAATGTTTGCATGTGTATTCATCAGGGATATTGACCTGTAGTTTTCTTTTCTTGTAGTGTCCTTCTCAGTCCATCAGAGTGATGCTGGCCTCATAAAATGAGTTTGAGAGTTTTCCCTCCTCCTTAAATTTTTTGGAAGAGTTTGAGAAGGATTGGCATAATTCTTCTTTAAATGTTTGGTAGAATTCACCAGTGAAACCATCTGGTCTTGGGCTTTTCTTTGTTGGGAAGACTTTGATTGCTGATTCAATCATCTGACTTGCTATTGGTCTGATCAGATTTTCTATTTCTTCATGATTCAGTCTTGGTAGGTTGTATGTTTCTAGGAATTTACCCATTTCTTCTATGTTATCCAATTTGTTATTCATAGTAGTATCTTATGAAAGTTTTGTTTCTGTGGTATTAGTTGCAATGTCTTTTCTTTCATTTCTGATTTTATTTCAGTCTTCTCTCTTTTTTTCTTAATCTAGCTAAAGAAGTGTCAATTTTGTGTATCTTTTTAAAAAACAGCTCTTAGTTTCATTGATCTTTTCCATTGTTTTTATGGTGTCAATTTCATTTATTGCTGATCTGATCTGTTATTTCCTTCTTTCTGCTAACTTTAGTCTTAGTTTGTTCTTTTTCTAGTTCCTTGAAGAGTAAAGTTAGGTTATTTATTTGAGATCTTTCTTAGCATAGGTGTTTATCACCAAAAATCTCTCTTAGAACTGCTTTTACTGTATCCCATAAGTTTTGGTATGTTGTGTTTCCATTTTAATTTGTCTTAAGATATTTTTTGATCTCTCTTTTGATTTCTTCTTTGACATACTGGTTGTTCAGAAGTGTGTTGTTTAATCTCCACATAACTGTGAATTTTCCAGTTTTCTTCCTGTAATTAATTTCTAGTTTCATATCATTGTGGTTGGAAAAGATACTTCATATGATTTTAATCTTCCTAAATTTGCTAAGGCTTGTTTTGTGAACTAACATGTGATCTATCCTTGAGAATGATCTGTGTAAACTTGTGAATAATATGTATTCTGCTGCTATTGGATGGAATGTTCTGTATATAAATGTCTGTTAGGTCCATCTGTTCTAAAGTAGAGTACAAGTCTAATGTTTCCTTCTTGGTTTTTCTGTATGAATGATCTATCTTACTGAAAGTGAGGTATTGAAGTCCCCTTCTATTATCATGTTGTCTATTTCTCCCTTCAGATCTGCAAATAATTTGCTTAATGTATTTAGGTGCTCTCATGTTGATGCTATTTCTTTTTGGTTTTTTTTTCTCCTTATTAAATCAATGTTACTTTTAACATTCTTGTATTTATCTTCATGTATAAGAGTTTTTGTTGGGTATGTACCTGAGATTCTTAATTTTAATGTAGTCAAATTTGTTAATTTTTCCTTTATAACTTTTACTTTTTCTTTTGTGTTTAAGATATCATTCTCTACCCTGAGGTGAACATAATAGATTATCTTCTGAAAGTTTAAAAATGTCCCTTTAACATTTAAGTTCTTGATTCATTGGGATTGATTCTTGTGTATGGTATGAGATAGTACATAATTTTTTCATATGAAAAATATTTGTCCCAGTAACATTTACTAAATATATTTCCTTTCTTCATTGATCTCAATGGAAGCTGTGTTCATAAATGCATGTGTTTTTATACATGTATGGGTTTCTTGGCTCTTTGTTTTGTTCCTTTTATTTATCTTCCATCACAACACCAAAACTACTACACTTTGTTAATAATTTTTTAATAAGTTTTGGTATTTAATAGGACTAGTCTTCTTGCTGATGCTTCTTCTGTAAAGCATCTTGAGAAGTCTTAGTTTTTTATCCTTCATAATAAATTTTAATGAGTTTGTTATTTATATTAGTGAATAAACTTATTAAGATTTGAAATAGGATTGTTTTGAATTAATAGATTAGTTTTGAAGAACTGACATTTCTGTGAATATTGAGTATTCTATTAATGAACATGGTATATCTACCCATTTTTTATCTGTTAGTGAATTAAATGTTATAATTTTCTCTCAAATAGTTTTAGCACTTCGCTTTTTAGATAGCTTATATTTTTAACATGTTAAATGGCATTTATTTAAGAGTACATTTTTATAATTGGTTGTTGTTTGTATGCAAAATTGTAATTGACTTTTGTATATTGAAATTGCATCTATCAACCTGTGAATAATTTTTTAAATAGCAAGTGAATAATGAGCATTCAGATTCTGGCAATATGGCTGACATGGAGCACCAAGGGACTTATTCACTACAGAGCAATTGAAGTCTGAAAAGCTACACTATTTGAGACATCTCTGGCTCCCAAGTAGCATAGGTGGCCTCCAAGAATCCCTCTATTCCCAACAATAAACAAGAAAAACAGAAAAAAAAAGTCAAAGCTGAAAATAATTGAGACTACTTTATGGCATTATTGGCTAGGATATGGCAGTGGGAATTCTCATATACTGCTGCTGGGAGAGCAAGCTGCTAATTTAAATGTTCAAATCACCTTGAAAAAATACACATTTCCTCTCAAAACTGATCCATTGAATACTCTACAATCCCAAAGCACCATTTCTTAAGTGTATGCCTCTGGTAAAGTCTTATGCATATGACCCAGGAGATATACATGAATGTTGATCTCACCATTCTTTATAACAGTAAAAAACTGGAAAAAATGAAAATAAAAACTTTCCATCTGATAGTATAGCTACACAATGGATAGTTATCCAGCAGTAAATGAAAGAAATGTTATACATGCAATGCAAGGATAAATCTTGAAAACATAATGTTGAGTAGAAAGCAAGTCTAAGAAAATAACTTATAGTATAATACCATTTTATAGAACCCCAAAACAGTAAAACCAAACAATATATTCTTAAACATTCAATATTTATGACAGAACCCCATATTTTAAAAAGCACAACCATGAAATTTAGGATAATGGTGTCTCTGAGGAAAGAATCATAGGGATAAGACAAGGGAGGAACATATAGTAGATACAAATTATGGTAATTCCTATCTATGGGGCTAAGTGTTAGTTTTATGGATATTCATTGTATCATTATGCTTTATTAATAATATTTGCATAACATATAAATCTTTTCTATAACATATAAATCTTTTCTATTTGCTAAAACATATATTAACATAATAAAAATAAAATGAATAAAGATAGAAAAGAACATAAAACATTCATCCATTCATTTATCAAATAATTATTAAATACCTATTAGTGTCAGATACCATTCTATGTACCAGGAATTAAACAGTGCCTAAAGCCAGTATTAAACAAAACAGAAAAAAAATACCTGTACTCATGGAGCACACATTCTAGTATATTCAACTGAACTGACTTTATGAAATAGGACTTATCAAAATTAAAATACTCATAAAGTTACCTGAAGGAGAAATAAAAGAGAGACAATATTTTCACTTCAAACAATGAAGTATTTTAAAATGACCAACAATCTGGACATAAGGAGAATGACTAAAATCCACTTAAAGAATGAAAACCCTCAACATATTCATCTTATTTTCATCTGAGAAGAACAGCTTCAGAGATGGCGAGAAGGTTTGATTTCAAAGACAAACCGGGTAAATTATAGTTTTAGCTGCTTGAAGAATTTATTTTCTATTTAATGACTTACAGAACCTGAAGACCAACTGAATATTCTCCCCTAAATGTCAAATACCCATATGCTAAAGATTCAAAATAATTGTCTTTCCAATTCAGGTGCAGATCTGGGCCAACTACATCTTGGTTATAAATACTGAATCTTTGCCTATTCCTTGAGAAACTGTGTGAGCCTCCAACCAAATAATCACTTGTTACTATTCTCCATAGACTACCCACAGTAGAGAATCTGGAGGTCATCATGTTCAGGGTGTTAATGAACAAGCACTCTGTCAGCTAAGAACTGCAGAGAGTTTTCCTACCAATCAGAAAAATTAGTAATTTTGCTACAAAATGTTCTACTCCCAGTTTGCCATACGAATGAAGTTTCTACATACAAAGTCCATCCTTCTGTTATATAAATAGGAGTCACCAGCAGGAGAAAGACAAGAATGTAATCTAGCATAAAAATTTCAAATGAGCTTTGAACTTGAAATGTGAAAATGAAAAATTAGTATTTACTGCCACCTGAGTGAAGATTTATTATTTAATATTGGTCTGAATTACAGCATTTATTAAGCTAGATTTAAAAGTTTGGAGCATTAATTCAGGACAGGGTGTTTGGCACTACATTTTCTAAGATATCGTTAAAAAACAACGGACTTCTGCTAAAAGCAAAAGACACCTTGAAAATAGCAAAATGAACTTTAAAAATCAGTGGAGATGCTATCTTAATGTAATATTGGCAAAGCTTAATAAATATCCATTCATTTTAACCTCAATTAATAAGTAGAATGATATCATTTTGGGATGAGTCTAAGCAGGTTTCTGAAAATAACTGAACTTAGATAGACTGAGATCAAGAAATCCTGACAAAGAGAGAACACAGTTTTTTTCATTCATAAAAATTGATAAAGAAGCAGAATGCACTGAAAGGAACGGTGCTGAAATATACAAAAAATGAAAGAAGATTGTTATTTTGGCCAAAAACGTACAAACTGTAAAAATTGAGGCATAGTCCAAGGCAAAGTCAGTTATCCCTCACGGTAGGCACTTCAAAATTAGATGGTTACCAAGAGTCAAGGAACAAAAATGGAGTTCAAAGCCAGAATTAAATAAAATACTATATGCCTAGCATAGCATTTGGTCCATAGTAATCACTCAATGAATGGATTTAGCATAAAGGCAGCAGTGCTGTTGTCACTGGTTGATTTAGAATTGATGATCTTCAAGGTTCCCTTCTGGACGCTTCTGAAATCATCAATATGCAGATTCCATTTGACCAGTGCAGCCTCACTTGCTATAATGAGTTCAGAACGGATTAATTTGAATAACAGAGAAAAATAACGCAAGTAAAACCTACATTCGCGCATCATTGTCAAATGAATATTTCAATGAGGAAAAGAGACGTTTTGGTAGTAGCCTCAGAAAGCCCCTTTCTGAGGAAAAAATTAAGGGGCAAAGACATGCTGAAGTTTTCTAAAAGTAATCTACCTTTTATGATACTCTCCTCAGATACCTAAAAATTCCCATCATACTCCCATATGTTAATATCTTCTTTGAATATAAAATTCAAATTAAAAACTAATTCTTAATAGAAAGCTTTTGTTAAAAGCAACATTTTGAAATCCTGTCAGTAACTATCATAAATATTTGAGAAGTTAATATTTTAATTTTCAACTATATCACAGAAAACACTTTTAGTGACAGACAGTGTTTCATTAATGGAGTTCTGTGTGTCTAATTGCTTTAGGCACCGCGAGTTGCATTATTTTGACACATGACATGCAATTAGTACATGGTCACACGGCTAACGGGAGATTTTACACCTTTTTTCCTTCTACATTCAGAGTGAATAATTAGCATATTTTTTCTGCTCAGAATAATAATCAGAGCCTTAGATCCAGAAATTGCCTAATGAGGTAAAATTCCAGTTGTTGACATTAATACATGTGACACATTTTTTCAGTTGTTAAAGTAAACCTTGTGCTACCATTTCATTTACCCTTTTCAAAGTGCCCTTACGAGTCAGGAGTTATGTTGTTCTTAGCATAAAATTGTTGAGAAGAAAGACCCCAATAGATGTTTTATACCATTATTTCAGTGCTCCTTACAGGGAAATACCAGATCAACATGGCTGACAAATTTTGAAAGGGTGCCTTTTGGTATCTTCTGTTGTCATTAAATGATTATCAGGAATCAAAGGAGAAATAAACTATGAAACTACTATCTGTTATTTTGGACAGCTGTTAGAACAAAAAAGTGGATTATTTTACAATGCAAAATTAGATCCAAACAGTTGAAGTTTTCATCAAAATGCTCTTAATTTTATTTAAAAACATTTAGCGGCAATGAAAAAGTCATCTAATATTCCCCTAGAGCAGAGGCAGATGTTATGTGAAGATAATAAAAATTAAGTTTCAGGGTCCATCAATTAAATGGCCCCATCCAAGGCAAATGATGTATTCCTAATAATGTTATCTTCATAATTTTTGTATTCCTTTCCTTAAAGAGTCCTCCACCCTAGTCACACATGTTTCAGGCACCACAAAGCCTAGACCTGCCCTTTGTAAAAATCATCATGCCACATAAATATCAGCTCTTGTATTCCTCAGAGAGAATTATTTTCTCCTTTGAAAATACCACCCTTTTTCATTTTTCTTTTTTTTAATGAAAATCATAGTGATTTTGAGAAGTTCTATCAGTGATACTATTAATTATTCAAAGTACCAGACTTCAAGACTTTAAAGTCCCTATCCCTGCAAAATTCAAAGGATTTAACTTTACATGTCCCCTTCACGTATTACTTAATACGACCCTGTAAAATTATTAAGCATTCACAACTTAAACTCAGTGATCAAAGTACTAACGATATTATGAGATGTGAGGTACAGGCATAGCTGGGAGATTTTGCAAGTTCAGTTGCTGACCACCACAGCAAAGCTAATACCACAATAAAATGAGTCACACAAAGTTTTTGGTTTCCCAGTGCATGTAAAAATTATGTTTACACTACACTGTAGTCTATTAAGTGTGCAATAGCATATGTCTAAAAAAAGTACACATTATCTTAATTTAAAAATACTTTATTGCTAAAAAGTGCTAACCATCATCTGAGCCTTCAGAGAGTCATAATCTTTTTGCTGGTGGAGGGTCTTGCCTTGATGTTGATGGCTGCTGACTGATCAGGATGATGGTTACTGAAGCTTGGGTTGGGTGTGGCAATTTCTTAAAATAAGACAACAGTGAAGTTTGCTGCATCAGTTGACTTCCTTTCATGAATGATTTCTCTGTAGCATGAGATGCTGTTTGATAGCATTTTACCCACAGAAGAACTTCTTTCAAAGTTGGAGTCAATCCTCTGGAACCCTGTTGCTGCTTTATCAACTAAGTTTATGTAATATTCTAAATCCTTTGTTGTGATTTCAACAACCTTCACAGCATCTTCACCAGGAGTAGATTCCATCTCAAGAAACCGCTTTCTTTGCTCATCTGTAAAAAGCAGCTTATCATCCATTAAAGTTTTATCATGAGATTGCAGCAAGTGAGTTACATCTTCCAGCTCCGCTTATAATTCTAGTTCTCTTGCTATTTCCACCCCTGCAGTTACTTCCTCCACTGAAGTCTTGAACCCTCAAAGTCATCTATGAGGGTTAGAATTAACTTATTCCAAATTCCTAGTAACGTTGATATTTTGACCACTGCTCCTGAATCGTGAATGTTCCTCATGGCATCTAGAATGGTAAATCCTTTCCAGAAGGTTTTCAATTTACTTTTTGCCCAGACTCTTCAGCAAAATCACTATTTATGGCAGCTATAGCCTTACGAGATGGATTTCTTAAATAATAAGACTCAGAATTCAAAATCACTCATTGATTTATAGACTGAAGAATGGATGTTGTGTTGGTATGAAAACAACATTAATCTCACTGTACATCTCCATCAGAGCTCTCGGGTGACTAGGTAAATTGTCAATGAGCAGTAATATTTTGAAATGAATCTTTTTTTCTGAGCAGTAGGTCTCAACAGTGGGCTTAAAATAGCCAGTAAACTATATTGTAAACAGATGTGCTGTCATTCATGTTTTGCTGTTGCACTTACAGAGCACAAGCAGAGTAGATTTAGTGTCATTCTTAAGGGCCCTGGGATTTTCAAAATAGTAAATGGTCATTGACTTCGGCTTAAACTCACCAGCTGCATTAGCCCCTAACAAGAGAGTCAGCCTGTCATTTGAAGCTTTGAAGCCAGGCATTGACTTCTCCTCTCCAGCTATGAAAGTCCTAGATGGCATCGTTTTCCAATATAAGGCTGTTTCATCTACATTGAAAATCTGTCGTTTAGTGTAGCCACCTTCGCTAACTATCTTAGCTTCATCTTCTGGATAACCTGCTGCAGCTTCTACATCAGCACTTGCTGCTTCATCTTGCACTTGTATGTTATGGAGACGGCTTCTTTCCTCAAACCTCATGGACCAACCTCTGCTAGCTTCACGCTTTCCTTCTGCAGCTTCCTCCCCTCTCTCAGCCTTCATAGAATTGAAGAGAGTGAGGGCCTTGCTCTGGATTAGCCTTTGGCTTAAGGGAATGTTGTGGCTGGTTTGATCTTCTATCCAGACTCAAACTTCCTCCATATCAGCAATAAGGCTGTTACGTTCTTATCATTTGTGTGCTCACTGGAGTAGCACTTTTAATTTCCTTCAAGAACTTTTCCTTTGCATTCACAATTTGGCTAACTGTTTGGCACAAGAGGTCTAGCTTTTGGCCTGTCTTGGCTTTCGAGATGCCTTCCTCACTAAGCTTAATCATTTCTAGCTTTTGATTTTAAGTGAGAGACGTGCAATTCTTCCTTTCACCTGCACACTTAGGGGCCATTGCAGGGTTATTAATTGGCCTAAATTCAATATTGTTGTGTCTCAGGGGAGAGGAAGACCTAAAGAAAGGGAAAGAGATGAGGGAACAGCTGGTTGGTGGAACAGACGGAACACAGACAACATTCATTCATTAAATTCACCATCTTGTACCGGCGTGATTCGTGATGCACCAAGATAAATACGATAGTAACGTCGAAGATCACAGACCACGGATCACCACAACAAATATAATAACAATGAAAAATTTTAAATTATTGAGAGAATTACCAAAATGTGACACAGAGACATGAAGTGAACAAATGTTATTGGGAGAATGGTGCAACAGACTTGCTCGATGCAGGATTGCCACCAACCTCCACTTTGTAAAAAAAGGCACTATCCGTGAGGAGCAATAAAGCAAAGTGCAATAAAATGAGGCATGCCTGTATATTACATATCCTGAAGACAAAGACTAAAAACAGAGAGAGTGCCATCGACAGAATAAAAAAAAAGAACTAAAGAATCAGGGATCAGACTTTAATCTCTTCTTTAAAGTAAATTTGTTTAGGCCAAAATGTTTTCAAGGTGCCCTTAAGGAAATAGGAAAGAATTTCATTATTGACCATTAATTGATGGTCAATTAAGAGCGTTGGTTAATCAAGGAAGCTACAATTTTCAAATGTTACTATTAACATGTGAGAGAATATATGAAGTCTGTAAACTTAGGGTTATTATTATTATGGGCTATAGTGAATAACTTACTATTGTTCTCATTGTTCTACATGCATACAAATGCCAGGCAAAAAATCTGTCATGTAATCTAAAAACTATGACAACTCTTATTCAGTACCAGATTACTGGTAAAATATGAAAAGATATGCGCCTATCCTACTACCATGACTCCAAGCCAAATTAATGAAGCAATATGTAAGGTGAATTTTCAGTTTGTAAAGTAGCCATATCAATGTTTGAACTGGTATCCACACAATATCCTTATGATATCTACTCTTTTTCTACCAAAATGAAAATATCATTATATCAGAGAGAGAAATAGGTAAAAGATGGTCCAGCGTTGGGAAGTTACATAAAAAATAATGTAGCTGGTGTGTGTTGACAATAAGTAAAGCAGATGTCAAAGGAAGGTAGCACAAAGTGTATGATTCACAGGCAAAAGTAAATGATAGCAGCAAGTACATACAGGCAATATTAGGAAACCTATTGGTATAATCCGTAGTAGTAATGGACATCACTAACTGAGCCTATATTACATCCATTTGCTTTATATGATTTATCTCTAATATTCATGACGCCATGCTAAATGCATATTATTAGTCCCATTTTATAGATAAATAATCTTGGTGATTTTGTACTCTTCTACCTTAGCCAAGCTGGGAATACATCTACCAGAATTCCTTTCCCTGTCTGGCTCCAGGCTCAGCCTGGCCACAGGAGCAGTTTGCATGCTATTTGGAAGACCAAAGTGAAGCAGCAGCCACTTGGCTCAGAGGTCAGCATAGGGCCTCAGGTGCCACTAATCTCACGCAGGCCACTGCTGACCTGCTGCCTCACTCTGCGGTTCCTCCAGCTCCCGCTGAGTCTCATCCTTCGGCTTCTCTGAGTCCTGGCCTGGTACACGTGTACCTCGTGATGAAGGGGACTGATTTCCTCTGCAGGTCACCCACATTGTCAGAGCGGGAAGTAGGGAGACAGATGCAGGTCTGTTCGTGCTTACAGGTTCCAGTTTGTCCTTGCTTCCCTTGTTTCACACCCAGCTTTTGTCCCCACGCGTGGCCCTGCTGACTGTAACACCTTCAGGCCCGCCCTCCAATGCAGAGGGTCCTTTGCTGGCTCTCACAATTGTCTCGACCCCATGACAAATCTCTTATTCCACATATTCATGCGTCTCTGAGAAAACCATTACTGGTCTAGAAAGTAAGCTTCAGAGAGAAAAACAGGACACTAATTTCCAATATTAAGATTATGCTACATAATACAGTGTATTTACAGATTGCGTAAGAAAGACGAAAAGAGATTTGATGAGTGATTACGTGATCCCCCCCAAAACACTAGAAATAGGCATAAAAGAATACATCCTAATTAAGATAAAAATATCTATTTCAACCTGTAGTGAAATACAAAAGGTTATCTTATAAAAATTGGGATCAAACTGGAAATGTCTTGAATCATTGCCTTTAATTATTATTGTCCCAACAGCACTAGCCAGTGCAAGTAGAAATGAGGGTTGTAAATTTTGGTAATGAAGAGAAAAAAATACCTATTTATATGATCTTATTGTATAATCAGAAAGTCCATAAAAATCAACTGAAAAAATAATAGAATTCACTTTTCTAGTTAAGCAGCTGAAAAGTTCATTATTTTAGTAAGTGACGGAGGAAAGTGTGAACTAGGTCTGACTGACTTTACAGCGCTCCGTCGACTCGGAAGCAATCTGAGCAACGTATGTGTATGTGACCTACGTAAAATAATTATACACATTCCACACACTTTTAAAACATAAGGAAATATTTGATGGTGTAGAGAAATACAACATAATCCATAAAGGGAAAAGTAAATATGAAATTCTTGAATAGATCAAATTCTCCTCATATTAACATAGAAGTTTATTGTGCTATTAATGAAAATAGTAAAGGGGTTTTGAAACCTGGAAGTTGACTTTAACTCCTGTCTAAGAAAACAAAGAGACAAGCATATCAAAGACGATTATGACAAATGGTAATGCTAGGTAACTAGCCGTACCAGATGTTAAAATGCTTCATTAAGCTACAATAATTAAAAGAATGTGGCAGGGACTAAGGTATATATACACATCACAAATCAATGAAATAAAAATAATGCACATATAAACCCTATCACCTTATCTCTTTTCTTAATAAAAAGAAAAAGAGTAGTAGAGTAGGGAACTTTTTTTTAGTAAATATTAGGACAACTGAGTACGAATATTGAAGGAAAAAATCTGTTTGGACTCTACCTTACTTTAAATGCCAAAACAAAGTAAATTACTTACAAATTAAGTCATTTTATAGAACTAAAAACATAAGTAGATAATCAAACTATGAGAAAATAATAAAAATAGAAGAGAATATTTATAAAACTCCTGTAAGAGAGGGGACTTGCTGAGCTTAGAAACAATGGAAGAAATTGCAAAGAAAAAGAGTGACAGATTTTACACTATGAAAGGTACTGTTTATATTTTTCTTTGGTAGAAAAAAAGAATGAGTAAAAGGTGTATAATAGACTAATGCAAATATTTACAACAAATATAGCAATAGGGTTGCTTTTATTACATAAATCACACAAATAAATTCATAAGACAATCATTAAGAGCTCATAACTAAATGAACAAGGAATATTATCAGATAATTCACAAAAGAAGAATTACAATGAATGAGTAAACGTGATGCAAATGTTAACTCTCACCAGCAATCCCATACATGCAAATTGAAACAATAATGAAACCGCCTTCCCACTTATCAAATGAGTCATGTGTGGCTGTGTATTTTAACATTTTGATCAAATAATCCTAATTCCAGAAATACGTCATTAACAAAACCCCAAATACTGAAACTCTCTGTGTAAAGATGTTCATCTCATCAATATTTATGACAGCAACATAAACCTAAATATTCAATTAATTGTGATACATTTGATGTATCAGATACACTTTATGAAATAGTATGTAGTTATTGAAAAGAGTGGCTATGAAGATTATATAGTCACATGAAAAACATTTTAATCACATTAATTTTAGACAGCAAAACAAAACATATCACATATAATATTACACTGCAATACTTTTTTTTAAATTAAAAAATATAACATGGGAAAAGAAGACTGGAGGGAAATATAACAAAATAGCAATAGAGAGGAAGAAAACTAATCAACAATTAGTAATTGAATTCTAAAGTTCTTTATGTGTTTTATGTATCATATTTATGCTGTAGATCCCAGAAATGCTACAATCCTTTATCAGGATTCTGTTCAGGCTTAGAATTTGATGAGATTAATCTAGCATTTCCCATAGACATGCCATTCCTTTTGTGGGTAGTTTTTGGACTACTAAGTTCTACGTGTTTTAGTGTTTGACACATACTTAGCAAATTATTCCTCATTGTGTAGCTGGGCAGCTTGTTTTCTCTTCCGCTCAAGTATTCCCTTTCCAATTCTTATGCCATAATCAAGCACTTGTTCAAAAATTACTCTAATAGATATTCAAAATCATATTTTGAGTTGCAGTCCCTTTATTATTATTTCACCTGTTTCTTTTCATTGCAAAATGCTGGAAATTGGTTAGAATAGATACATAATCAGAACATAAGAAAAGGTGTGTATTATCTATGAATAAAAGAATTATTTCTATCTCCTCTCTGAACTGTGTTATGCAAAAACAGGTATTCATTAATTTAGTGGCTTTCAGGTCTGTTTTCTTGCCGCTCTTACACTCTTTGCTTACATTACTTGAGACAAATCATTTTCTCTAATTTAAACATTTGAAATAGCATAATATCAAAGCCTCTTTCATATTTTAATAAATTTTATTCCCAACACAAATCTGTAAAACATTTATCTGAAAGTTTAGATTCTACTCATTATTTTGACTACATAGAGATCAACAACTGCCACAAATTTTAATTTACAAATTTTAATTGAGTGAATTAATCTATTTAGAATATAGAGATTGCCAAATCCCCTGTTGTGTAATTTAAACTTATTTTTTAACATCATATTAATTTTTTATTTCTGTTATTCACTTAAATGTTACTCAAAGAGTGAACAGTTCTCATATTAAGCCGTGTGGTTGAGCATATCATTTTCATTGTTTTGAATACCTTCCAAGAAAGGAAAAAACTAAAGTTTTAGTTTTAATTCAATGCTCTATTATTTTTGAACCAACACACTCAGGTTGTAAAGAAGACTCACTGAATATTCACCCAGTTTGTACTCTCTCCACTATATGAAATCACGTCTCCAAATTACCTGCTTCCACAAGGCACTCACCAGAGAGAACGTCCCAGGCTAACAGAAACCAAGCTTTCAGTCACTGTAAATACATCACGTGCTCTATCAGGGCCTCTTAGTTTGTCAGTTCTGTCTCCTTGAAGATGCAGTTTCATTTATTCAACACATTTTATTGAGTCTCCACATACCAGGCTCTGTTTGCTTTCTGAATGGAATTCTGCTGAATAGGTTCCAGATACTATCAACAGCCTTGAAAAAATTCTTTTCTTCATATTTATTTACGCATTTTTTAAATTTTTTATTGCAAAATATACAATACAAAATGTACCATCTTAACCAATGTTAAAGGTACAGTTCAGTGATATTAGATACATTCATGTCGTTGTGCAACCATCACCCCCATTCATCTCTAGAACTCTTTTCATCTTGCACAATGAACATCTATACCCATTAAACAGTAACTTTCTATTCTCCTCTCCCCTCAGCTCCTGGAAAGCACCATTCTGTTTTCCATCTCTATGATTTTGATTACTCTAGGTATCTCACGTAAGAGGAGTCATACAGTATTTGTCTTTTGGGGAGTGCTTTATATCACTTAGCATACCGTCTTCAAGGCTCATCCATGTTGTAACATGTGTCAGAATTTCCCTCCTTTTAAAGCTGAATAATATTTCAGTGTATGTACATACCACGTTAAGCTTATCCATCTGTCTGTCGATGGACACTTGAGTTGTTTTCATGTTTTAGTTATTGCGAATGATGCTGCTATGAACATGGCTGTAAAAATATCTCTTCAAGACCCTGCTTTCAATTCTTTTGAATATATAACCAGAAGTGTAAATATTGGATCATATGGTAATTCTATTTTTAATTTTTTGAGAAACTGCCATACTGTTTCTATAGCAGCTGTACCATTTTAAATTTCCACTAAGAATGCACAAGAGTTCCAATGTTCTATGTCTTTGTCAACACTTATTATAGTCTGGTTTTCTGATAGTAGCTAACATAATAGGTACGAGGTGATATCTCATTGTGGTTTTTATTTGCATCTCCTTAATGATTAGTAATGTTGAGCATCTTTTCATGTGCCTATTGGACATTTGTATAACTTCTTTGGAGAAATGTCTATTCAAGTCCTTTGCCTACTTTTCAATCAGTTGTCTGTTTTTCTGTTGTTAACAATAGACTTTTAAAATTAAATCTTCCTTTAGAAGTCTATTTCCTCCTAATTAGTCCCCAAAAGACAACACAACATTGACTTTCATGTAAAAATCCATACCTTTCAAAGTGCATTCACAGAAGTTACCTCATTTGAATGTCACAACTACCCTGTGCCCTGTAAGAGAGCAGATAAAGTCATTTTATTATATCTATTTGGGAGGATTCCAAAAATGCCTCAGAAAATGCATAGCCAGAACCCTGGACACCTAAATAAGTGTTCATCTAACAAAATTATGTCATTTGTTCTTAACTGTTCTGAGTTTTCTCTCATTCAATACTTTGCTTCTTTGGGAATAAAATTAGGGGAGTGACTAAAACATTTCACTCTCTATCCTATCTCCTTTGTTTCATGCACATGCTTAGTATAAAGGGCTTCTGATGAGCTCATTTTATATTTTACCTCCTGTCAGTGATGACCTCTGTTGGCTTCTAAGAAACCTCGTTATGCTGTTTTTCTTCTGGACTCATTGATTATTTCCTCTCAGTCTCCTTTGTTGATTTTTGCTCTGCTGCTCAATCTCTAAATATTTGAGCATCTCTAAAGTTCTATCCTAAGGTCTCTTCTCTTCTTACCTGCTCACTTTTCCTAGATATACTCATCCCCTTCCGTGGCTTTAAGTAGCTACTTGCCAGTGATTTCCTAAGTCATATCTCCAGCCCCAAACTTGCACCAGAACTCCACACTCATTTATAGAACTGTACTCCTGACATTTTCACATGACTGTCTTATAGGCATATTAACATGGTCAATTTAACATGGAGAATAAACAGAGCTCTTTTGAATCCTGCTGTCCAGAAAACTGGATCCTTCCTCTAGAATCCCCATCTCATAGATGGCAGTCCCATCCACCCAATTGCTTAAATCAACAGTCTTGGAGGCTATTGATGATTTTACCCTTTAATGGACCCACGACCTCCTGGCCCACCTCACATCCATCAACAAATGTACTTAGTCTATTCCTCTGTCTTTCCTGCCACCACCATGACGTCTCACCTGGGTTACTACCATCACCTGCTCACTGGTCTCACCACCTCCATGCTTGGCCTCTACAATCCATTTCCCAAACAGCAGATATTTACCACTGTAGAATTTAAATCAGATCATGTTACTCTTGTGCTTAAAATCTTCCATTTACTTCCTTCTGCCCTTAAAACAAAATCCAATCTACTTAGACTGGATTGCAAAGCTGTAGAATAATAGGCTCCCTGTTTATTTCATCTTTTACTCTCTGTCTTGTTCCAATCTCAATGGGATTCTCCCAAATTCTTGAGCACATTGAGCTGTTTCCCTTCTTAGGACCTTTGCATAAATTGATTCCTCTACCTAGATTGCTCTTCACCATGGTCTTTAATGTCTGGCCCTTTTTTGTCATTCAGATCTTGGCTTAAACACCATATCACAGAGATCTTCTCTTACTAACCATCCAATCTAAAACAGCCAACTAATTTCTATAACATCATCTTACACTATTTCTCTAAAGAGAATTTATCTCTAGCTATTTTCTTGTTTATTTGTTTATTTTATCTCTAACCTGAAGGAAAATATAAATTCCACTAAGACGTTATCAGCTATGGTCACCACTGTATCGTCCGCATACAGCACATAATAAGTACTCAACAATTAGATGAATAAACAAATTGAATTCTTTGAAAGAATCCTCTGGAATCTGATTGATTTCTTTGAGTTCTTCACTAGCCTCTTTCATGACTTTCTTTCAAGATGCAATGCAAGTTATTAAAAAGATAAAGTCTTGCAAATTTACATTAACAACTTGAAATATTTGCTTAAAAAAAAGCCCCCACAAACCCAAATAGTATAATTTGGCCACAAAGAGCTGAACTCAATAAACTATCCCAAAGTCAGAAATCACATTTACTCTCCTATTAAAAAGGAATTGATGCTTTTAAAAAATACTAATTTTAGTTTCTCAGTAATAGGCTGCTAACCTATTACTAGCCCATTACAAGCAAGAGGAGCCAGCTTAGGACAATAGACAACTGTTTTGGCTCAATGTCTTACTTGTTGTGTAAACTTGATTTTGGTTCTTTATCACACCTAGCTTCTAAATCATTAAAATGTGACAAAATAGTTCAAGAAAGAGATGATCATACTTAATACATAAAATAAAACTATTAACACATGAGACATAATGAGATAATTTTTGCAAACTAAATTAAATTTTTTACAAGTAAGAAATCCTACAAAGTGCTGTTTAACTTTAAATTGTGAGAAATTTACAACCAAGGATATTAAATTAGATTCTTCCTCTTATGTTAGTTTCAGGAGAAACCTAGAGGCCAAAACAATCAGGATGAAATATCCCACATCCTATAAGAAGGTGTGACCATCGTTACAAAACTTGGAAAGAAGTGGCTCAAATGATTCTGCCAGCATCAATTCATCACTAACCTCTAAGCTTTAAGAAAAGGAGAATTCATCAAAGTGTGAATTTGTCTATTTCATCTTGTAATTCTGTGATTTTTGCTTCATATATTTTGACATTGTGCTATTGGATGCATACAAATTTGGAATTTTTAATCTCTGCAGCATAGCACTCTCCTCTATTTCTCTCTTTTTTTTTTAAAGATTGGCACCTGAGTTAACATCTGTTGCCAATCTTTTTTCTTCTTCTTCTTCTCCCCAAAGCACCCCAGTACATAGTTGTATACTCTAGTTGTAAGTCCTTCTGGTTGTGCTATGTGGGACACCACCTCAGCATGGCTCAGTGAGCTACGCCATGTCCACAGCCAGAATCCGAACTGGCAAAACCCTGCTCTGCTGAAGCAGAGCGCATGAACTTAAGACTCGGCCACAGGGGCAGCCCCTCCCCTCTATCTCTAGTAATGCTTTTGCCTTAAAATCAACCTCATGTGACTTTACTATTATAGATCCATATTTTTAAATTCTTAAGTTACAGAAGACGTAAACAGTGATTATTTAAAAACTCAAAGGATATAGGTGTTTATAATGCAATCTAGTTTTCAAAGCCTTTGCTGTGTTTCTTTTATGTTCCATACATGTACAACTTATATGTGACCTCAGCATTTGTGCCAGTTCAAATAAAAAAATAGGGATGACTTTCTCTAACGTTTTCCACCACACTTTCCAGTTCTCAAGAGTCCCTTTTCTCAGCTCCTCCAGCCAGAAAAATAGGATTCTTTCAGAGTTTAGCCTCTTGCCCTCTTGTACAATTCCAAGCTACCGGGGGCCAGTAGCAAGGGAAGAAGAGAGGGAAACAGTAATGGGGATTTCCCCCACATTCTTCTAGGACAGGAGTCCCTTTTCTCAGGTCCTCTACCCAAGATCTCCTCTCAGGGTCTTAGATGCCTGTGTCACAACTGGTCATTTGGAGCTGGTTTAGGGGAAGGCCGGAAGAATAAAAAGGAAAAAAAAAAAAGGATTATGTAGTAGAACGTTTCACAAAGGGAATTCATCAAAAGTCATCAAGATGTGAATCAATTTTACCCTGTCCACCCAATGTTGACCAATTTACACTCAGGAGTAAATAGAACCTCTTCAAATTTGTGGTGATTCTCACCAGTGTCATGGACTCCCGTTTTGTCTCCATGAAAGGTCATCCTCTACTATATTCCTGGAGAGCTTGAGTTAACGATAATGAATGAATGATAGTGAGAGGGAGAAAGAAATCAAAATATTTCTTCAACAATAACAAAATATAAACATTGCTTGCTGACATTATATGATTAACATGCACAAAAAGGCCTGTGGACATCCTGTTTATTTGTGGCATCATCCTTGGCAATTTAGAGGTGGAAATTAACAACACTTTTCAGAGGACAGTTATGAGCAATAACAAAAACCCACCAGACATGAGATGCCTTTTTGCTTCTGTTTACCAAGAAGATATCGTCTCAACCTAGGAGTCAAAGAGTCTTTTATTGAAATTCATCCAAGATATACCCATCACCTCCAATAGATTGGATATCTGTCTATAAAAAATGTAGGTTTGTGAGAGTAATAAAATCACATTGTCATTTTATAGACGTATCATTATGGAGAGAGTTTTCTTTAAGAGGACTTTATTATTTCTATCGTCTTCATAATTGGAATCAAAGTATCATAAGTTTTCAAGAGACCTTGGTGGTCTTTTAAATATTTGAGAGCTGAGCATACTGATTTCTTTTGATTATCAAAAAGTTCATCTGGGAACCCTGAATCCAATTTGTCTATTACTGTTGGTAAGATAAGGTGAAGCTGAGCTGTTACACCCTGAAGAAGAAATAATGAAATGTCTCTCATATTTTCAGTTGCATATCCCTGTCAGTGTATTTTAGAATTACATTAGTCTATTCTTGGAAAATGTGAAGGTTCTGATAAGCAAAACCTTTTTTTGTGATAAATTTATAGTTACAACGAGACTATGATATTGGAATTTGACAGCAAGATACAGTCCTTTAAGCCAAGTCAATAGATTGCAAATATACACCGATTATATTATGATAGCTCAATCTATCACCACATTTCTAAGCTGTTGTTGGGAAGGCAAATACTTAAAAATAATAAAAAATTAAAAACAAGAAATTTAGCCATACTAACTGGTATACTGTAGAGTAACGGAATATTTATTGTCATTACTGACCTTGTATGTCTTGGCTGGGTGACAATTTTTGCTAGAATTAGAAAGCCATGACTAAATTTCCTAAAGCCAGAAATATTTCAGGTTGTTCTAAACCTGCGCTATCCAAATACATGTGGCTTTTCAGCCCTTGAAATGTGGCTAGTCCAAATTGAGAAATGCTGTAAGTGTAAAATACACATCAGGTCTCAAAGGCTTAGTTAGAAATAAAGAAAGTAAAATATCTCAACAACAATTTTTTAACTAATTACATGTTGAAATAATAATATTTTGGATATATTAGGTTAAGTAAACTATATAATTGAAATTAATTCCATTTCTTTTACTCCTTAAGTGTGACTACTAGAAAATCAAAAACACTTATATGGCTCACATTTGTGGGTCACGTTATATTTCTATTGGACAGTGCTTTTCTATATCATAGATAAAAAATATTAAGATTGTTGGGTAGAACATCCCATTTTTATACTTAGAACTCATCTCTCCATGAATTTTTTAGCAAAATGTTCCCAGTAATCCTTAGCAATCGCACATGGTTCCCTTGGTTTAGCTATAATTTTTTTTTATTCTTGTTTTCTTGTGGTGAGGGCCTTGTTATATCCATTATGCATGTGTTGGTGTTTCAGCTATTTATTTTCAGGTGTTCCTTTTTTTTATTAAACTGTGAGCTCCTTCAGGAAAAGAAGACTTATGACATATGAACACATAGTATATTGTCAATAAAATTTATAGACTAGATTTTAAAAAAGGAAGAAATTAATATCTTTCTTTATTCATTTCTATTTCCATTCCCATTCATATCCATTTCTAGGAAGACTACCTTAATAGACACTAAATAAATGATGTTGTCTGACTTATTTGACTAATTAGATTAGTTAGGAACTGTTGAACTAATTACAGTTAAAGAGCAGCCTCCCCATCCAGTCTAGAAATTCTTTTACAGAAATTCTTTTAAATCAATCAGAGGGAAAATACAGACAGTACCTCTGTACTTAGAATCACAGATATACATTATTTCAGGAGCTTTTATTAATTTATTCAACTTATGTTTACTTAGGTCCTGTAATGTGTCTGACATGGGGATACAGATTAATGAACATTATTCCTATATTTATGTAGTTCACAGCCTTGACGTTAGTGAGAATATTTATATTCAACAGGAGAATAGCATTGCCTAGTAAAAGTGTTAAACCAGTCCCTAGATGTTAAGGGCTGCTTTTTTTTATTTCTCAGCACTGTGCTTAATCCATAGTAAGCATTCAATAAATATTTGAAGTTACTTTCAGATGTCAAGTGGAGATGTCAAGTAAATAGGGAGTTTAGGACTGTGCTTTGAGGAACTCTTATCATTTAATGCCCAGGTTAAGAAGAAAGAGGCTGCGATGGAAAATAAAAAATAATCAAAGAGACGGAAGGAAAACAAGGAGAGTGTGATGTCACAGAAGCCGAAGGAAGGGAATCTTTCAAGGAAGAAAAAAGTAGTGGACAGTTGTCAGATATTGCTAAGAAGCCAAAGAAGATGAGTTCTGAACATTGAAATTAGCAACGTGGAAGTCACTGGCATCCTTGGTGAGAAGAGTTTCAGTGAAGTTGGAGAAAGTCAGGCTGGGGTAGGAGGCAGACAATCGCTTACAAAGGGGGAAGTAAAGTTAGGTTTGCTGAGGGGTCATGGTGGGTCAAAGAGGATTTAAATTACTTTTTAACATAGAAATTAGTTTCATATTTTAATGCTGATGGGGTGATTCCAGTCAAGCAGAAGAGGATAAATATATAGGAAAGACAAAAATTGATAATGAAAGAAAAATTGATAATGAGAGGTTTTAGAAAAAGCTGGCAGGAAAAGAATTCAAAATAAATGTTAATAATCCTGGGATCCATTGTAGGGTGTTACGTTGCCATTGTCTGGTTTTTTTGGGGTTTTTTTGTTTTTTTGATTCATTCAAGGTATTAGCCTTAATTGTCTAGATAAGGTTGAACCACTGAATGGTTCTAAGCTGATAAATAACACAATTAGATTTGTATTTCAGAAAGATAACAGCATAAAGTGGAAGATGGGTTAGAGGATCCCAAAACTGGAGGCACAGGCAAGATTTAGGAAGCTAGTCCAACAGTCTTTGAAAGGAAGGCATGGATTTGAACTACAGCAATAACAGGTGGGATAGAGAAGAGGGGGAGTCTGAGAGTCCACAAGGAAAGAGAAGCAACGTGATATGTTCACCAGCTACATTTGGGCATCAAAGGATAAATGAAATAGAATGTAGAGGATAAGTCCTAGACTTTAGACTCGAGTTACCAGGAAGAAGGTGGTCGCTTCCATTTTGTAAGAAATCCAAGAGGAAAAGCAGATTTGGACAGGACTCTCAGAAGATGGGGAAGATTATGAGTCTGTTAACTTATTTATTCATTCAACAAATTTCTTAAAAATCTGCTTTATGTCAAACTAAACTCAAAGGAAAGAGTCATGAATAAGAGAGCTGTATTTCCTGCCCTGTTGGAGCTTACTTTGGGGTGATTGTTTTTAAGTTTGAGATACTTCTAAGATTTCTAAATAGATATGTTAAATAAATCAGTTAGATAAACTAATGTAGGGTTCAGAAGAAAGGTCTGTACTAAAAGTTTTATGCATATATAGATATAGTCAGATAGAGAGGGATACAGAGAGACAGAGAATATTGACATTGACAATAGTTCCCTTAAAATACGTATCTCCCATCCGTAGACAGCCTGAGCAAAGTAGAGTAGAATTAAGGAAGGCACACTTCTTAAAAGTAGCCTAAGATCTATGGCTATTTTTGTGGTCAGATCACGTTAACTATCAGTCTAACTTTTATATACAACATACAACTTTATACTTATCCACATGGCATAATTGATTTGCATATCCTCTGGGATTAGATAGACCTGGGTTTTAAATTCTAGCTGTGCCCCTCTCGGTGTGAGAACACAAGTCATCCAATATTTATTGAGCACCTGTTATGTCCTAGCCCTTGTGTAAGGTCCTGAAGTGTGTGGTTAATAACCCATCTTCTTTGCCTTGGAGAAGCTTCTAGATTCACGAAGCAGGTTGATTTTCATCCTTGCCAACATGAGGAAAATATCTTTCTCATGGGGTTGTAAAGAGTAAGTGAGGCAAGTATGCAGAGTGCCTTATGTGTGACACATATGTCTCCAGATCATGCTAAGGAGTTAGCTGAATAGCAACACCATCTTTTAAGGTCACAATGTCACTCAAAGTACATTCTTCCAAAAATTAGTTGCTACTTTTGCTCCTTGAATTGCTATTAAGTGTTCTCAATAGAGTGTTACATTTATTGGCTTGTTTTTAAGGAATCTTAGCAATAGCTGATACTTTCATAGGCTGATTCTACAAGCCAGAGGCAATATTTTCTTTGCAGGATATAGCTATGCCAAAGCGCCCATTTGGTGTAAATAATGAAGGGTGCATATATCCTGTGGGGTCATGCACCACTGAGTTTTAATGGATTCGCTTTTTAGCAAATTTCTATATATCTGCCTTACACAATGCCTTTTCTAAAAGGATCAGGATGACTTAGAAAAGAAATAATTAAGGAAAGAATTCAAAAAGAAGAGAATCATGGAAAGGAAGTATCTGCTGTTCATTTTCCCTAGTGTTTGATAGTGCATTGCAGTGCCTAACGAAGTTTTTGTACAACAATGTTTGTCAGCAATTGCTTATCAATTCCCAGCCCTTTCAATTCATCTGTTGAGAAGCTGAAGATCCTTTGACTAGTCATAGTACCTTAGGTGCCCTTGGCCAAAGTCCTTGTTGACTTTCTGGAGTCAGTGCACTTGCACAGAAGGCCTAGAAAGTTTTCACTGTTACTCTCTTAATGGACCTATATGGTGTGCTGCTCACAAATCCTCAATGAAATATTGCGTGGAATGTATTCAATAATTCTTAACCAGGTGTATATTAAAATCTTCTGGGAGGCCTGATTTCTACAAGGAGAGATTCTGAAAAGGAAATTTTTTCCCTAAAGTGAGCAATGTCTAAGAAACCTAACTAGACTTCTTATAGAATAAATACATAGGAGAAGGCGGGGGGGGGGGGGGGGGAGGGTGCTGTAACTCACACATCCTAGTGAATTTAGCTTTCTTTAGAAAGAAGACATTCTCAAACTTCACTGTGCATTAACAAAGTGATTGACTCTGGGGAATATTCTAGAAGTCGTTAGAGCATTTTTTGTTCATGTGGAACAATGGAGAAAATCACATTAAACTGCAATAATGCATACAGGGATTTTAACTCTTTTTCCATCTGTCTTCCACCACATCTCTGAAAGTAGTGTAATCTATTACCTTTTCAATGCTTGACACCAATGATGCAATGAAACCCACACATCTTTCTTTCTGGTTATAGATTTAAATCCTTAGGATACCAAATCCCAAGGTTCTAGGGGAAATTGTGGTAAGTGAGATTTGGCTACACATTGGTCTTTGGGGCTCAGTGGATATTTTAGATGGACTATGTCAACCTTTCCTAATTCATGTGGTTTTTCAATACAGTAAAAAAGGATAAAACACAGACTCTAGAATTACCTAATTCACATAAATCCTCTGTATTAGTCAGGATTCTCCATAGAAACAGAACCAATAGGATATACAGATATATACAAGAGGAAATTTATTATAGTAATTGATTCATATGGTTACGGAGGCTGAGGGGTCCCACAATCCGCTGTCTGCAAGCTAGAGAACCAGGAATGCCAGTGGTTTAATTCAGTCTCATCCAAAGACCTGAGAATCAGGGGAGCCGATGGTGATGGCATAAGTCCCAGAGACTAAAGGTCTGAGAACCAGGAGCTCCGATGTGCAAGGGCGGCAAAAGATGGCCTCTAGAAGAGAGAAAGAATTTGTTCTTCTTCCTCCTTTTGCTCTATTTGACCCCCAATGGACTGGATGATGCCCGCCCACATTGGTAAGGTCAAATCCTCTTTACTTATCTAGTGAATCACATATGAATCTATTCCAGAAACATCCTCACAGACACCCCCAGAAATAATGTTTTAGTGTTATTTACCAAGGGATCTGGGCACTCCTTAGCTCGGTCAAGTTAACATATAAAATTAACCAGCACATCCTCTATTCCTACAATGTTTGTGATGCTCAGAAAATAATGTAAACTTCTTGGCCTTTGGTTTCTTCATCTATAAAATAGTAATACCAATATATTTGTGGAGTTTTTTTAAGAATTAAAAAGTATTTATCGGCCTAATACATAGTTGATGTTCAATATGTTGAAGTCATTATTTTTAATTATAAATATTATGGATTTTCAACCAAAGCAACCTCTGAGATGCAATGGGTATAGAAAACAGCAGCATTTCTAGTGCACTCACATTAAAGAGGTGACTTGAGTTCAGCCCTTTCTGTGTGTCACGACAAAGAAACAAAAGCAGGATGGACAGGGGAATATAATTTCTGCATGATAGAAAAAAAAAAATATCTACCACTTCCATTGGTTTAACCTTTTCCCCTCAATCTGCAGCATCCTAAACTACCTGAAATCCAAATTTCTAGTAGGTAGAATTTTAAGACGACCCTACCATCTCCACCTCTGTTTTATGCCCACGATGCAGTTCCCTTATGGCAAGGGTAAAGCGGCCTTACAGTGGTAATGAAAGTCTCAGGTCAATTGACTTTAAATTAATCAAAAGGGTGTTATCCTGAGTGGGCCTGACTTAATCAGGTGAAGCCTTTTAAAACAGGGTTTAGGCCTTCTTTGAGGTCAGAGAGATTCTCCTGCTGGCCTTGAAAAGTCACTTCTACTTTGTGAGAAGTGTATGGGAAGGTCACTGGGCAAGGAACAGGGAGTGGCCTCTAGGACCTGAGAGTGCCCCTGGCTGCAGGCAGCAAGAAAAAGGAGATCTTAGCTCTACACCCGCAAAGATCAGAATTCTGCCAAAAATCATGTGAGCTTGAAAGAGAGCCCTGAGCTCTGGAAAGGGACCTGGCCTCGCCAACCCCTTGATTGCAGTCTGTGAGGTTCCTGATGCACAGAAACAGTGAGAGAACAAACGCGTGCTTTGTAAAGCTGCTAAATTGGCGGTAATTTGTTATACAGCAGTAAAAAACAAATACAAGATTCACCTTTGTCTAGTCTTCCAATAGGCTATTTATGTGGTGGTTCAGGAGAAGATACTGTCCAATGATTTGAGAATCAGAGAAGGATGTGACTGGAATAGAATGGTTTCAGCAAGCAGGTCATTTGAACTTGCTCAAAATTTTGGAACATTTAGGCAGAGTTAGTTTGTATGTAGCAGAGGGGCAGAAGAAGAAACTTCACTTCCATTTCCATTACCAAACAACTCAACTTTACCAATAACTAAACTAGCCCAAATTATACTAGTTCTTAATTAAACATACAGTAACTTGACCACTATTCTAATAATGAAGTTGAAGTGTTAGCAGACAATTTAATTGGAAGAAATTATTCTATTTACCAACATGAATAAGGTAAACAATCTCATAGAACTAGTTATAAGAGATTAGAAACCCTTAGGAAGGTTAATAATAGATTTAAATGTGAATCCTGGAGTTTGAGAAGCTATTTTAACGTTATATAACTTATTCAAGAGTCAGTCCCAGACATGTATGGGTTCCAAATATGACCTAAAAACTTAGTATCTAGATATTAGGAAGTCACAAGCTCTGGAAAGAGGAAAATGAGGTTGAAAATTACCATAAAGACCTCTTATTTGAAACTTATTTATGTTGAAATGAATTAAATGAAATTGACACATAATTACACGATTTTTAGGTGTGAACCCATGATAAAGAATAGGGAGTTAGTGGTTCCGCATCAAACAGCAAAGCAAGGTGCAGTGCACTGAATTTGTGATCATCCTTGAAGAAATATACTGGGCTCACAACTGTGAAGAAAGAAGGGTTAAAGATTCAGAGGCAAAAATGACTTCTGGAAAACTGACAAGAAATGAGAAAGCACCAATGAGCCACACACACTTCATTTCTTGTGAGCCAAGAACACATTAGTCACTTCAGAGGGCTTATGTAAATAGCTTCAGTTCTTGAGGATTCACAAGTTTAAATCTGAATGTCTGTATGTGTGAGTGTGTGAATGTGTGTTTGAGTATTTGCGTGTGTGTGTGTGTGTGTACAAATATAAATGGAAAAATAGAAAGGACATACAAAGAAAATTACCCAAGATTCTTTGCCTCTTACCTAAATGGATTTAAAAGCTATGCCAACTACATTCTTACCAAGACAAAGAAAAATTGATTTGCGGTTATACATAAGTAGGTCATTTAGTTTGAACGTTATATTTCAAAGTCTCCTGACTATTCTACCTTATTCCCAAACCAGGTTGACTTTACAAAAAAAAGTGTTTAATGCTTATTAACGCTTAGACAAGGAAGATCCGAATCTAACAGATAATAAGGGAACTCCATTTCTGACTCTATCCAAAGTTCAAGAGCTCGTCCATTCCATCCACAGTGTGATGGGCAGTGTGAATATCTTGATGGTACTCTCATGAGTCTGTCATCATTCTGAACTTTTGTATTTGGAGGACCATGAAAAAATAATTTCCATCAATGCTCAGCAAATAATATACATGGCTTCTCTGGCTGATCAAAGGAATGTTAAACTTCTCCCTCGCTAAGGGAGTATCTAATTTTCCTGTTGCAAAGATGGTTGTGTGAACACGAAAAGGACATTAGCGCTGGTTTCAGCACCACTTTTTTCTATTCAACAATAACTAGCTTAATTAAGTTTTTTTCACTATGCAAGAATACACGTACATTTTAGAAAAATTTAAAAATATGGGAAAGTGAAAAGAACATAATTAAAAGCATCCATAACTTTCTACCCATTTTAGTAGGATATCCCTCCCTTTTATCTAAGAAATATATACCTATATGTATATACCTAATTCTTTAAAACTACAATAGCTAACAAAAATTACATGAAAAGTCCTCTGGGTAGCTAAACCACTCTGGATTTTATGACAATGTAAGTTGGAGGGTGCAGCCAAGAGACCCCATGGGGCCTCTGAATTATGAGGGCAAGCCCATGATATAGAGTAGGATATGGTGACATTTGTCAACAACAATGTCTGTATTTTCAGGACTCCTAATAATTGTCACATATTTAGTAGGTTAAATTCATATTATAATACATTGACACCATGCTTATATACAAGACTTGCTTCAGGGTGCAACTGCATTCAGCATCGAATAGCAGGCTAATAAAATCTATAGCAGAAAGAGTTTTATGACCCTCCCTTGACTTGTGTTTTACATGGTATTATCTTATTGCAGACATCTGAATTAAAGGTTAACAAACACTATTTAATGGGTTGTCTGAATACATGTACAGTGCATGAATACATCTTTCTTGCAATTTTTATCAGTTTTGATACCGCACATGCTTTGTGATTTGGGTTACGACATGACTGTAAGTGGGTTATGGCTCTTGACTGACTCTCTTAAGGAATCTGAAACAGCACATTTTGCTAGACTTCCTCCAATTAAGTGCCTATCCACCATTAAAGCAATCTGTCATCATTTTAACAATGTCATTAACATCCACAATATAACTCACACAGGCTTTGTTCTTCTTTCAAAATTAGTATCACATACATTTATATAGAAAGCTTGAAATACAAAAACAAATTTAAGAAGCCTTCAACTCTAAGCTATACAAATATTTTTAAATGGCTTACATAGAAGGTATGACTTTACTAAGAAAGAAAAGCCCACAGAAATTATATATCCATTAAAATGGATTAATGATATGAAATACAAATTGCTTTTCTTTCTAATGTAGCAATCAAGAAATATGCTTTACTGTACTACTAAATGTACCTGAGCTAATGAAAACAATTTAAATTATTGGGCTACTGAAAGTAAAAATCAGTATATAAAATTTATGATTTTATATATAAAAATGACTATTATCAGTCTTTAGAAATATTTTGGAAATTTTTAATGCACAAAAATAATAAATTAAGTGCCTAATAAAAAGATAAAATTTTATTAGCAAATTTAGATGGTAATATCCAACTTTAAATTGCTAAAATACATCTTATTTACTACTGTGGCTTCAGTGAATAGGTTGAGATTCAGTTAATAACAAATGTAGGGAGAAGGTTTAAGTTTACAAAATCGAGTTGCAGGATCTGCTCCAAGAAGAGTATTTCTTTGTATATTCACACAAAAGTATATACTATTGTATAAATATCACTTAGAAACTGAAATGTATTTGTTTACCGTGACCTAAGATTGTTAATATGTATAAAAGCTCTCTTAGTTTAATGAAATTTTCCTTATTGATAGGTTACAAAGAAAATATCAGACAAAACCCAGCTGGCAGGATAGAGACATTACAATAATTTTTCAGATCATAGACATCTCTTTTCTCTGGACTTGACTTGCTTTCTCTTGTAACGGCTCTTAGAATAATCTGCTAAATACCATTTTTAGTTGGAATCTGGTCTTTTCTTCTGTAACAGAATATAAATTCTATAAAGTAAAGATTAATATTCTGTGTCTCTCTAAAACTCTTACAGAGCTTAGCCCACCACCTTGCACATATAAAAACTAAATAAATTCTCTGTAATTATCTTAACTATAACATGTCCAAAATTAATCCGCTATCGCCCCCTCAATAACCCTTCTTCCGCTCGCTTCTTCATCTCAGTCAGGTTTCCAGTCATCTACTCTCCAAAGCAAAAAATGAGGAGTCCTCCATGACTATTCCTGGTTCATGTGCTGTAGTCTCGAGTTCAGTCAAAATCCTGTCTCAATTTGAAAATCCTCATATTTCTCAAATCTGGCTTCTCTTCTCTATCCCCACTGCTACCATCTCTTGCTAGGCCCTCTTTTTCTTGGCGTGCATCCCAGTAGTTACTCAATACCGTTCTGATTTCAACACTGGGAGTATATTCGAGTTCTATTTCCCACGTCCAAAAAGATGATCCTCTGTGGGACTGAGGTAAATTCTGTATTGTCTATTCAGCGTTTGTATTTCCCAAATTTGCTCCATAGCAACCACTCTGCAGCTTCTTTTCTCTCTCATTTCTTCTCAGAGTTTTCCTTTTTCCCTAATTATCCCCATCAGGAGTGACTCACCATTCATTTGTGGTAGAACCAAAATTCTTAATGTTGTTTATAAAATAAATCCAAGACATTAACATATATTAGATTAGGGCCAACAAGAATTTAAATTGGGGGATAAAATGCTACATAAATACACAAAGACAATTCGTTTTAGATTTAAAGGAATACCAACAAAGATAAAATTTGCGCTTTTTCTTCAGTGGGAGTTTTTAAGACAGTAATGAATTCCTGGAAAGTGTTGTTTCTAAAAGTTTAGTGGTCCTCAACTGAAACGAAGTCAAATATTTTACTTCATCCTCTATACAAAATCTTTTCACAATGGTGAATTATTACAGAGTACCAAACTGAGTTCACTGTTTCTGAAACTCTTTTGTATTACATCCAGACAATCAAAATCATATGAGAAGTAAGTGCATCTTGAATTGCCTCTTCCTTTGGAGAAAGATATAGTACATGCCACCAGAAGTGTTACCTTAAAAATCTATTGATAAACAAATTCCCAATTCATTCATTCCTTCAACACACGTTTTCTAAGCAATTACTTGGTGCAAACCAATAGACCAGACTTGGCTTACTTACTCACTCTTGATTCTCTGTGCCTCATCAGGAGACAGATTCAGGTTCTCGAACAAGAATAAAGGCAACCACTATGTAGCATTTAGTGACCATTTTGACAATACCTAGGGTTCATGTGGGCATTCCTGGATAGCAAGATGGCTGTAAAGGAAACATCATACAGTTTGGCACCAGAAAACCACAGTCTAAACCATGTGTTAGACTCACACTATTTGATCTTTTTAAAGTCACAAACTCTCTGGCCTTAGGTTTTTTCATTGAGTAAGCACTAAGCATTTCATTGAGTAGGCAGTAAATAAAATGATTACAGCTAACATTTACTAAGTATTTCATACCTGCATGATACTCTGACAATTGTTGCATTAATACTCCAACGATCCTGTAAGGCACACACTATTTTTTCCATTTTATGGATGGGGAATCAGAAGCACAGGGAGGAGAGGGAGGCACCGAAGCACAGTAGTGAATAAGAAGGAGAACCTGCATGTAAATCAACATGGTCTGACTTTAGAATTAACACACTTTACTAGGTACCATGATACCTAGTTCATCAGATCTCTGTGAAGAGTAAGTAAGATAATTGTGAAAACATGTCGTAGAAACCCTCACATGCTCTATAAATTTTCATTGTCTTATTGCTATTATTAATCTATTACAAATCTATTACGTTAAAGTTCTAATGTATTTCAGAGATTGCCGCAAACCCACTTATATTAGTGACCCAGAGAAGTGGGAGAGTTCCTCTCACATTGCTCTTGATTAAGAGAAGAAAAGGTGGAAGGAAGAAAGGAAAACACTGTTACTATTCTCTAGGTACTGTCGCATAGTATCTCATTGAATCCCACATAGCACTCTCATGACTTAGGTATTGTTTCTCCACTATGTAGATAAGGAATCTGAGGCTCTGAGAAATAAGAAACTTGCTAAGTTTCCAGTACACAGTAGGGTGGAATTTAAGCTCAGATTCATCTGATTCAAGAGCCAGTTTCTTTCTACTGCCACACTGCCTTACAGGCAGCAGAAGAGGCATCCCCACTATCTCCAAGGTAAACATCCAGCCCAGGATGTCTGAAATTTACTAGAAATAAATGTTTGAAGAATGCATACACATGCTCAACAAAGAAAATGTCCTTATCTGGGGTTAAATCATGGATCTCCTCTTCACGTATAGTGTTTGGGAAACAATGGAATCTTGTACCCTATTAAAATCAAATTAGAGTCTAAAACATTTATCAAATAGCTATAGGAAAAATTATGATGAACAGAATTCATTTATAAATCTATCTGAAGGACATATATAAAGTGGACCATACAACTGCATGAGATACTTTGCTGACTTAAGATCAGTAAGTTTCTTATTTTCAGATTAAAGTTTATAGAGAGAAACTGGCTCCATTCACAATTTTTTAATGCCATTGAGTTGAATTAAAAATTTAAATATATGTATAATTTTTTTGCTGTTACAAAACCACCTAGACAGCTTAATTAGGTTGTTTTTGTTAATTTACTGACTTTGAACCCAAATCTGTGGGCTTGAAAAAATTAACTTCCAACTTTAGCTTTAAATGACATTTTTCTTTCCATTTAGACAGGTTGTACCTGCTAATTTGTACAATCACTTATTCATTCATTTACTTAATCATTCAAAATCATTTTTGAACATTTGACATGGGCTGACCCCCCTGACAGAGGTTTAAGAGCCGTAGATGGATGTAGTAAGCCAGGTCCCTGCCTTCTGAGACCCAATGTCTAGTCTTGGGGATTGAGCTGGCAGGAGAAGAGAATTATATGAGTAATATCAACATCATGTAATGATTATTTTCATAGGAGAAATACAGGTTGCTATGTGAGAACTTAATAAGGCACTTAACCTAATCTAAGGAGTCAGTTAAGTTTTCTGGAAGTAGGAATATAATGTCTTAGGGCTCAAAAATGAATACAGTGGCCAATAGAGGTGAGGAAAAATGATGTGGAACAGGTGATACTCCAGAGAGAATAACCAAACTGCATGTGATCTGGTTTCCCATAGTGGCCTTGATAGATATCACTCATTAGGCCCTACCACTTGAAGAATAACCTTTAAATGCAGAAAAATATTTTGTGGATTCTCATTAGAATTACCGTTGTGAATACAGAAGCCATGCTTGAACAGCATTCTGAACTTTGATTCTAAGATATATGGTCTTCAAACTGAGATTGAGCATAATTCTCAATATTAAGTGATTTATGATCACCTTTAGACAATCAGGCATCATGTTCTATTGATTGACATGCCAAGTACTTGATAGCACCAGGTATTATAGCTAATGCAAATAATTATTTTTCCTGTGAGTTTAATTAAAGATCTTCATATTGATGTAATTAAAACTGCAGTGGCATTTGAAATGCACCATCTAAATAAAGTCCCCTAAGATTTACCCTATCAAGATTTTTAAGGGATCTGAGTAATTGCAATTTGCATTATTTTATTGCACACATGTTACTTCCCTGAAGAAATCGGTCTCTGCATATAAATATATGGCCGTATTATCATCAAGTATTTCATTGTTTCCATGGACAAAATTGTTCACTAACGACACATCAGCATCAGATGTAGAAGCAAGTGCTTGTTCAATATTTAAATTTAGGAGTTCTCATTGCCCATTACCTATCTATTAAGAATTACAAGTTCCAATTTAACCGAGAATTCCATGTTAATCGCATGCTTTATAATGAGATTGTTTATTATCCGTTGCCTTCAACAGCACAGATTACACTCCTCAGTTTACTCACTCAGTTAATATTTTTACCTACTGCCTTCACACCTGGGACAGAGTGATTTTTAAAAAGCAAATTGAGGACGACTATGATTTACTGTTAACTTTGTCCTTTAGATATCCTCTGCTTATAAGTCTCTGACATGCAGAACTATCCCACAGAGGATAAAGCAAATATTAGCCACAGCAAAGGAGCCTTTTACCTCTCTGAAATCCAAGTCAGGTTCTGCCTCCGCGCCACCCTAGAGCAAGTGAATGACTGTTAGCTAACAGATTGCTGTACGTTATTAGACTATCAAACTCGTTTCAAAATTATCAGTTTTATATAATTGCGAACTCAGTAAAGGTAGGCAATCTCCATTCTATTTAAGAAACCAAGGCTTAAAATGGTTACATAACGGTGGTATAGGATTCGAACCCAAAAAATTATCCAAAGTCTGCAGTAATAATCTACTCCCTACTACCTCTCAGGAGTTACAAACAGTAGAAAAAGAGTTTCTTTAACGAGAGGTTATTTGATTTTTAAAAATGAATGACCAAAAAAATGAATAAATCAAAGTAAGCCCTCCAAATACTGTTTTGAGTCCTTTAGGTTCTGACCAACTCCCACCTACATTTCTAGAGATCAAAAGAAAAGGAAACGCAAATAGTAACTTAGAATCATTGCATTTTACCTCTGCTTACTAAAACTGTAGCAGTAAAGAAATATTTGCATCATAATATTATGGAACTCTAGTAAACTCATCATAAGGTCGTTTTATTGAAGAAGCAGCTTTTTCAAAGTAAATAGAGATGAAAGAACAGATGTACAACAAAAAGAAGCCACACATTTTATTTGTTGCTATTCTGATTGCCCACATGGTCTGCTACAAGAAGATGTAACTACTTCCTGTTCTGGTTACCTCTGAGCACGCCACTAACCAAAATTATTATATCCAGTGGCAATTTTTAATGTAGAGAATAAATACTTTATTCACAGGGAGCAGTGGAAGATTTCTGTCCTGAACTCATAATATTTTCGCTGCAATATTTGTGACTACTCGAAAGCTCAATCAGAATTTCTAATGCATACGACATTCACTGCCAAATCTTTTTCACATCTATGAACTAAGTTTCTCTTCATGCCCCTGCGAAGTAATTAAGATCATCCCCACCTTACAAATAGGGAAATAGAGTCACAGGGCGACGTAACCCATTTAAGTAAACAGACTCTCAGACAAGATAGTAGCTTAGAAACGTTTAACTGCCTCAGTCTGCTTTTGAAATTGTCATTGAAATGATTACTCAGGTATAAAAATAGAAAGACTATATCAGCACTGGAAATGGTCCATGGGGACATCACACATCAGACTCCTGAGTTGTCTGCGATTGCAGACATTACTAGAATGAAGAGCCAACTCAGTCCATAACCACAGTGGAACATCTGAAAAGTGAGTAGATGGAATCCCAGCAGAAATCCACAAACATCTAATTCGATTGGGTGAGGATGACTGGCACCTTTAGGATATAGACTAGAAACTACTGCAACTAGGGATCACGCAGCAAGGCTTTTTCTCCTGCCATACCCATCCCATAATGAAAGCATTGCCCGTGGCTGGCTTCTGCAGAGGGTAGCAATAGCGAGTTTAAAATATAGCCTCTAGGGGCCGGCTCCATGGCCAAGCGTTAATGTTCTGCGAGCTCCACTTCAGCAGCCTGGGTTTGTGGGTTTGGATCCCAAGCACAGACCTACTCCACTCATCAGCCATGCTGTGGAGTCATCCCACAAACAAAATAGAAGAAGATTGGCACGGTTGTTAGCTCAGGGCCAATCTTCCTCACCAAAAAAAAAAAAAAAAAAAGCCTCTCATTCTCTGACACTCCTCCCATCACTTTGCAATTGCTCTGTTTAAATGATGACACATGCTTTACCCCTTCATATTGATCCACTTTTCAGAACATCAGTATATTTTCATATGCTTCTTATTGGCGGGGGGTGGGGGAGTCCTAGGTTTGCTAATATTTGGATATTGGGTGAATTTTGTCTGAGAAAATATGATTCCCTGTTTAAACTCTCACATTTTCAGTTGAAGGAATAAAGGAGAAAGTTCATAGTTGGCTATAATTTTAACTTATCAATTCAGAAATTCAGTAATCCATGTTGGGAACATCCTAGAATTGAGGCTGGGGCATTGCCCCCATTTTTTCTTGGGTTGGTTGCTGTTGCGGTTACCTTCTGCTAGGTGAAGGATATTGAAGGCAGATAAAACACACACCAAAAGAATTCAAAGCAGTAATAAGAATTTCTAAATGTAAGATAAACAGAGTGTAAATAGAGGAGAAAATAAGCAAGAAAGCAGAAGAGGAGGAATAGGACAATTTTCTGAACCGAAGAAAGACTTGTACCCGGGACTGAAGGATACCAAATATACTAAATACCAACACCAAATACTAGAGCTTTGGATGGGAGGATTCCCAATGACAAAGAACACAGAAGAATCAGGTAATGAGAAATGAAAATATCAGCTGGTTAATAAGGCTGACCTGAGAACCCAGCTTAAATCTTAGGCCATGACAGGTTCCTAATAGCTTACTCTTGAATCAGACAGATATACCCACCCAGTCACTAGCACAGCTGAGCAACTGCAGGCCCCCACATAGCGGCTGGCAGCTTCCCACAGGGGTCAGAGAACACCAGACACGTGTGCTCTGAGCAGGCAGGCTGCACTACAAAAGACAGGGAGAAAGGTTCAACAAGAGCTGACCATCATTTGCCAAACACACAAATTGGACAAGAAGCTCCTTCCGGGGACCTGGCTAGAGAACAGGAAGAGGGGCGCTTCAAGGGACCAGGCGAGCTACCCAAGACTCCGCACAGAACCACGAGATGGACTCGCCCAAACATACTCACACCAGGCAAAATAGGTTGGAAGGAACTGTATATTTGGAGGCATCCTTGGAATTGCAATGACGGGGAAAAATTCACACATCCATTCAGGCAGAAAACAAGCAAAAAACACATTATCTCTAAAAGGAAAAGAAAAATCAGGTTGCCCTCAGTTTTTTTCTCTCGATAACATTAACTCTCCAGGACAAAATGGAGCATTAGCTATAGAATTTTGAGGAAAAAAATCTGACACTAAGCCAAGAAGCAACAGAAACACATTGCCAGGCATATTATGGGTGGTAGAAAAACAGTCCAGAACCACAGAGCTCAGAAACCTACCATCCACAGTATATTCCTTAAAAATTATTCAAGACCATTCTCCAACTGATGGAGAGGTGGATCTAAGACATTTACAAACATGAGCCATTATATTTTATAAAGGGGCATTTGTAATAATGGAAAATATAGATCACAGTGTTACTTAACTATTTCTTGTAAATATGTCCATCAAATTTAATGCACATCATAATAAATATTGAAAAAGGAAATATAGGTTCTCAAATTAGTAATAACCTGGGTTTTGAATCCAGTCTTATGGTACCATAAGCCAGAAAGCTCAATATGGGGGAGGTGGGGAAGCAACCCAAGGAAATACAAGTATCTAAATTTATCATCTTCTTGGAATCACTAGAAATTGCTTTATTTTGCTTTAATAATTAGAAAAATGTGTTTATTATCTTAAAGAACACTAGTATAACATATCTTCCATCCATATGTCAAAGGACCAAAAGTATAAGGAAAATTAAACTACCTGAATATTAAAAAAGGAAAGAAAAAAATTCCTTGAGCTGTGCATTGAAAATAAATCAAAGCTTAAATGATGAGCAATGTAAAAGTTAATAAAGGTTAAAAATGAGTGTGTATAAATCAGGCAATTTAGACAAAAATATACTTACCATATTACATTTAAGTGTTTTTAATATGAAAAGAAAAGAAAAATTAAATAACCTAAGAAAATAAGTGACTGAAAAGTTAAAGAGAAGAATAGCAATTAAACAGCAAACAACAATAAAAAAAGAATCATATGTAAAATAAACATAGGAAACTTTTTTCAAAATAATGTAAAATTAAAAAATTTATGATAAATCCACACAAATATAAAGACAGAATAGAAAAATCAGAAATGAGTTTAAAGCATAAAAGAACACTATATGCAAAATCATGCCTCTCTTTTGAAAAAAATTCAATGAAATGGTCAATTTTCTGGAAAAAGTCACTTACAAAATTGATTCATAAAAGTAGATAACCCTTTCATAAGGAATTTTTGTAAGTTATCAAGGCATTATATTCAAACACGTCTCCGTATGTTGATATATTTACAGATTAGGCTCTCCAAACTTTCAAAGAATAAATAATTTTCATATGTAAGCAATTCCAAAAGCTAGAAATAAAGAAAAACATTCACAATTCACTTTTATGTAATTAGCATAATGGGAACATGGCAAAGATTGTATATTAAAAAAAAACAAAGGCTGTGAGCTAAACTTAACATTCCCCCTGAATATATAAATGCATGCGTGTGTGTGATCAAGAAGTTGATATATATAAAGTTATGTTATATATATATATTATATATATATATTCCCTCTCTCTCAGTTCTTTATTCCATTCTCTTGATTTATTTGTTTGTTTTAAGCAAGTATAATAATCATAGAATGTATTTGTAAAGATTTTACCCAGAGCTGTGATAGAGCTTCCAATGAATTTATAAATTATTGGTGTGAATATTAATATCTTTATATGTCAAGTTGTCTCATCCAAGAACACGGACTATCTTTGCATTTTCTGAACTTTTTGCATCTTCAAATATAGTTTCAATTATTCCCCACAGAAATCTCAGGACTACTTTGTTTAAATGTAAAATACTTTGTAATTTTTGTTGATATGCTAAATGGAATCCTACGTTTTGTAAAATTTTCTGGATGCTTGTTACTATTGATTTTTTATTGATGAGTTTTTAAATTAATTTTTAATTTTGTTAATTTTTTATTAATTAAAGTCAATCTTGTATCTGGGACCAGTCTTCCCATCAGCAACATTGATAATTTTAAAAACAAGGATGAAAAACTTTAAAGAACTCAGAAAGACATAATTCTGAATCTATGATCAGACGAATGCCATTGGAATATGAGAATGAAATAGACATTTCCAGTCACAGACTGACAAATATTCAGAAGTATCATTAAAGGATGTAATTTGAACAGAAGAAGGAGGAAATAGCAATAATAAAAACGTTTTTTTGGAAATTCACTATTAAGTCTAATTCAAAGTGCTTTTGAAGTTCATTAATAACCATCTGGGAACAAAATTTCAGATGATATCAACATGGGAAGTAGGGGTTGGGGGGACAGATGGAAGCAAAAGTACGCTACCGTTCTTATACAGAGGGAGAGTATACATAATGACCAGATTATGATAAAAAATAAGTTCAAATATGTTTTTTAAACATCAAAAGGCCCTTTTTTTCTTTTTTTCTCCCTTGGTAGAGGCAGAGGAGTGAGCCAGCTGTGTTGATATATTCATCATGGCTGGGGCCAAGGAAGCAACCTGCATATTCAGGATATAGGTTGCATACAGGGAGCAAATAAGTAAATATAATGAGGGTAGTGAGAGTAACATTTCACTTTGTCAAAGAAGGAGTTATAAATATGGAAAGGGGGAAGGCTAGAATAAACTCTGTTATGTTGGTTTGGTGTTGTGAGTACTAGTCTGAACACATTTTTAATATGGAAAGAGAAATATAGAAATAAGTATAAAGATATATGTGGATACACATATTTCCCAGCTCTGTCCTAGAAGCAATGACACCTCAGCAACAATGAACACACCAAGCAAACAAATCTTGGTTTCTACATTCCTCTCTTCATTAAAGAAAAGCAGGGATTCTTGGAGAAATGGCTATGCCAGAAAATAAGAACTGCTCAAAGAATGGAGACAGAGCAAAGAACACAAAAATGACCTGGAAGGACCAAATCTCAAATAATCCAAGTATTAGCATAAATAGTGATACTAACAGATTATAATCCATTGAATAAAATGAGAATTCATGACTCCACCTAATATAAAAAAAGAGTAAGTAATACATTGGCAAAACTAGAAAGCTTTATCTTACAGTAAAATGCCAAGTAATAAATGTGGAAAGGAAACAACTTTGGCCATCACTGTAATAACTATATCAGCAATGGATGCTAAAACTGCTGGGTGAAACTTTGACAAAAAAACCAGGATGTTTACAAAGTATCTCTAACCAAGAGCACAGCCTAGTTCTAATCACGAAGAAAGATCAGACATCCAAACTGGGGAACATTATACAAAGAAACTGGCCTGTACTCTTAAGAAGTATCAAGGTCATGAAAGCAAGAAAAGATTAAGGGATTGTGCCATATTGAAAGAGACAACAGATACATGATGACAAATGCAATTTGTGATACATTATTGGATATTGGACTCGGAAAAAAATCATAGAGGGTGTTATTGGGACAGTCAATAAAATTTGAATGGTGATATTGTATCAGTGTTGATTCCCTGATACTGATGGTTATAATGTGTTATGTAGGAGAGTGTTCATGTTTGAACAAGAGCACATGGAAATATCAAGGGGTAATGGAGCACTCATTGCCAAGTACTTCAGCAAAAGAAGCGTGCGCATGTGTGACAAATGTAGTGAAAAAGAAAAATTAACAACCAAAACCTGGATGAAGAGTTTATGGGAGTTTTTTTGTGCACTTATTGCAACTTTTATGTAAGTTTGAAATTATTTAAAAATAAGCTAAAATATTCAAGGGTGGCTAATGTAGAAACACAATGTATAATTTTCAAACCTAGAAAGAAAAAAACAATTAAATGGGAGAAAAATGAAAGGACAAAGAGAGAGAGAAAGTCTACAAAGTAAGAAACACAAGAAAAAAGAAATAAACAATGAAAGAAAATGTCTAGAAAATATTAGAAGACACACATAAAGCAAAATGACTTAGGGAAATTGTAAATAAAGGGATGGAAAAGTATACACTTTTACTTCATAATTTAAAAAGTTAATGTAGCAATGTAAATCTCATTCAACATAAAATTTAAAGCAAATGCATTAAAAGAGACTAAAGGAATTTTATATTTATAAAAGAAATAATATATTGAGAAGATACAATAACCATAAACCTTTTGCATCTAAAACAAACCTTCAAGTACGCAAAACATGTTTGCATAAGATGGTAGAACGACACGGGGAAATGGATTAACAAATACGTCATGTGGATGGCAGACTTTAGCAAACTTTTCTCAGGAATCAACACAAGAGGAAGAAAACTACGTAGAGATTTGAAAATATTCAATACGTACTCCTTGAAAAAATGGTTGAAACATAAACAGAAATTGACCAAATTCTAAATAATATGCAAGATGAATCTTATAGTTTGCTCAATGAGTATGTCATGACTAAGAAGCATTTATCAATGAAATGCAACAAAGGAGAATCTAAAAATATAAATCACATATGTCTTTTATCATGGAATAAAATTATATGGTATCCCAGTTTAAACTGAAAAGAATTTGATAAATGTTAACATTCATTTGTAATTGTAAAAATGACATTTGGTAAACAAGAAATCAAAAGGAGTGTTCTTGGGCCAGCCCTGGTAGCCTAGTGGTTAAGTTTGGCATACTCCGTTTCAGTCCCCTGGCATGGACCTACACCACTTGTCTGTCAGTGACCATGCTGTGGCAGCAGCTCATGTACAAAAAGAGGAAGATTGAAAACAGATATTAGCTCAGGGCAATTCTTCCTCAGCCAAAAAAAAGGAATGTTCTTGACTGAATAAAAGATCTGAACCAAAACCCAGGCCAATCACTGTATTTAATGGTGAAATATTACAAGTCTTCCAATTAAAGTTAGGAATGAAATAAAGATGTTGCCATCATTATTCTTATTGTATTGCTATTTATACAAAACTAGGTGTTCCAGTCCACAAGTATGATATGAAAAAGAAAGGAAATTTTTAAAATATTAGAAAGGAAGAGAGAAGACTCCTGTTATGTGTAGAATGTATAATTACCAGCCTAGAACACTAAAGAGAATCAATTGTGAACCATTAAAACTAATATTTAGCTAGCTGACTGGATACCAGGGTAACACATAAAAACAAACGGCTTGCCTATATGCCAGTATGAATGAAAAAAGTTAACCAACCAAGCAAAACCAAAGCAAAATGTATTATGATGATAAGGGATTTCAGAAACCACATTGTTAAATTTCTATGATAACAGGAGAAATAAATGACGTGATTCCCAAGACCCTAATGACAAAGTGAGATTATGACATTTTTCAAGGAAAATTCATCTTTAAGAAGACTTAGTTACCTGACTGTTGAATCACTAACATTCGTTATACTGTTTTTGAACCATTATTAATTTTCACAATGATCTACCTACAAGTGTTTTGTACCTTTGAGACAGCTAAACTATATAAACAGTCTTACGCGTGAAACAGGAGTTACTAGAAAGTTTATTTAAAATAGGAGAATTATCATCCTCTACTACAGTCAGAAATCTAAAGAAAAATGGATATATTTTTGAGACATTATTTTAGAAAGTTGATTTCTATTTCTCGAGAAAAAATGCATATTTCTAATCTTACATAATCTTTATTATGAGGGGCTTCTGTCGTGAACTGAATGTTTGTGTCCCCTTAATTCCATATGCTGAACTCCTAACCCCAAGGTGATGGTATTAGAAGGCGGGGCCTCTGGGAGATGATGAGGTCATGAGGGTGGGAACCTCGTGAATGGGATCAGTGCCCTTGTCAAAGAGACCGCAGAGAGCTCACTTGTTTTCTCTGCCCTGTGAGGACATAGTAAAAAGATGGCCACCGCCTAGGAACCAGGAAGCTGGTCCTCACCAGATACCAAATCTGCTGTGCCTTAATTTTAACTGCCCAGCCTCTAGAACTGCGAGAAATAAATATTTTTGTTGAAGATCCCCAGTCTATGGTATTTTTGTTATCAGCGCCTAAAAAGACTAAGACGTTTTCCACATCTTTCCTCCCAACCAGCAAGAACCAATTTGAATATATAATATAAATCTCATTCATAAGAATAACAAGAATATCAAAAATTATAAAGTATCTAGGAATAATAGACAGAACTTTTATAGAGAAAACTATATATCTTTACTGAAGGACATAAAAAGAAGACTGACTAAGGAGACATACCATTTCCATTGAGGTGAATATTCCATGTTGCAAACACGTCAGTTTTTCTCCAATTCAATCTATAAATTCAATATATTCCAAAGCAATATTGTGTGTGTGTTTGTGTGTCTATGTGTAATACATAGAAAAAATAATGGGTAGAGACTGGAATTTAATATGGTAATTCAGGTGGGCTTGAATCTTTCCTTTAGTAATTTAACTTTATTCAGAGAGGAGGTATTCAGGGGTTGTGTGTAATTAACAACTAATTTAAAAATGACTTGAAAGATTCTCCGTTGTTAATACCACTTCTCTCTGAGCAGTTTCATTTTCCTGTTTTCTTTTTATTCATCCCTTTTTTACATTTCTTACAATAAACATGTAATGCTTTCATAGTTGGAAAAATATATATATTATTTTAAAATAGATATCATTTTATCAAAAAGGGAAGGCCCCCTGACTCTTAGGCCAGAATTCTACAAGATTACATAATGTAGATTTATTGCACCAAAAATATAGAGATAATATGAGTTGTTTTTTTTTTTAATATTTCACTTCTAGGTCTCCAAAGGGAAAACGTAAGTTCAGTTGTGTAAAATCTATAGTCAGCTCTGTGCCACTAAGGATCCTTGTTTCATGAAGTCCTGTGTATATTCTTGCCAGGGATTCATAGGTTGTGAGGGAGCATGTAAAGATTATAAGGAGCTATGGCTTTATATTCCTGAGAACACTGTAGTCAAGAGATTCACTGAGAAGTCAGCCCGTGTTTATAGAAACTCAGGTTTTAATTAGCCAAAGCCCCGAGGTCACTAAGGACAATCATAAACAATCTTTATCATCACTTCAGCGCAGGGCTCAGAGCAGCCAAACGAACCTTGGCAATCAATAGTGAGATGAAGATCACAGTGAGCCATACCCACCAAAGGCATACTGGCTGCATCAGATCTACTCAGTAATAACTCTTCCTCTACTATGGCAAAATAACAATTAACAGATCAAAATCAAAATTAAAGTCTCCAAGATGGTAAATTTTCAATAATTTCACTGCACACGTATGTTAGATAAACTTTTTTAAAAAGCATATTTCTGAGTCATTTGGAAAATTGTCGTGACAATTTCTCAGCGAAGCTAATAAGGAAATGATGTCCAGGCTATAGCAAACAAGAAAAATATTAATCATATTACAGAAACTTCACTTGAACTTCTCAGAATATTGAGGAGAAGTTTGAAATGCTTCAAAGAAAGAAGTTCTCTTTATAAAATTCAACTTCTGAAGCATTTGGGGGTAAAGCAAAACAAAGTCCTACTTTAAGAAAAGAATGGAGGGGGGACGGAGTGCTGATTCAACTTTATTTATTTATTTAAAATTCTATTATTTGTTTTTCTTTGTTCCTTCATACACTTATTTCAGAATCATGAGCATTGATTGTGCTTCCTGAAAAGATCCCTATGGAAAATCCAGAGCAGTGGTGACAGCGTAAGTACAATATACAAATGTGGACAGAACTACTTCTCCTCCCCTTAAGAAATCCCACTGGTATTTCTTAATTTCGTAAAATCTAGTGGCAAAATTGCCACCTTAATTGACACGACATGCAAAGTTTCCATAAGCAGCTACTTCGTAAAATGAAGTTTTTTAAAAAAAATCAAGGACAGTGATGGAACCTGAGAGAGTAACTTCTGGTAATATCCTGTTGGATAACATGACATATTGAATTACCAGTGTCTATCAAAATCTTGTCTAGTCATAGAGATTTTTTCAAAATGATTTTCCTCTGTCAGCTATAAAACCAGTGAGTCAAATGTATTTAAAATCTGGAAGGGTAAGCTATGGACAAAAGTATACTTAAGATGTGGGCTTTGTTGTAAAGAAAAAGCAATGCTTAACAGAAATGAAAAGGTCAACTGCACTTCTCCAGTCCTTGAGGCAGACGTTTAAACAACTTCTCACCAGAATGTCTGGGAAAACAAAATGAAACAATAAAACTCATACCAATACCCAAATTAAACCCTAAGAGAGAAATTATTGTTAGCATACATTAGAAATTTACCCTAAGGATAGGACTGACAAGATAGGGAAAGACTACTCAGCATGAAAAAAGAAAATGTGGGAAAGCGTCCCTCACTACCTTCTGGCTCAGATAATCTGTGACTTCCAGAATTACTGGGCCTCTTCCTTTACTGGATCTACACCGCTTTTGCAACAGACAAAGTAGATTTTCATCTTCCTACTCCCACCCCGAGTCCCCCAGTGAAGTATGGAAAGAGCAACTCATAATCATTGAGTAACTGAATGCATTAATCTACTTTCATTCAGACCTAGAAACCCATAGAAGTTAGAAAAGGACTGGTTTTGGCACAACGTTCCTATGAGGTTTAGCCCGACCAAAAGATCTTTAGAACTAGAGGACAGAAGTGGAGAGGACCAGGGACAATAAGTATGGAGAAATGGAAATGAGCATCAGAGGTCGTCCTCCTGCACTGGCCCAAGGAGCCACACCAGGGAAACAACCACCAGACACTGGAGACTGGGAATTGTTCTCCAAGCTCCTGAATCTACATTCTCTCCCGCCCTACTGCTGAAGAGGAGATTCTACCTGCATCCAAGTGGACAGTGAGCAGAACCAAGGAACAGCCCTATACATTGGGCATTGACAAATAATGGGAATGAAAGGGTGTCTCCTTTAGCATGGATATGAAAAATAAAAGAAAACAAACAGCATAGAGCCCGTGAAAAATATAACCATGTAAAAGGGACTGTCACCTTGAAGATCCAGAGTTAAGCTCTCTTCCCAAAATAATCTAGTATAAGAACCAGAGCAGCCTTGGAAAAAAGACATCTAGCATCTTCAATAGTATGCAAAAGTACATAACATGGGAAAAGAAAGCCACAAGGAATAACAAGCTGAGACAAAAGAACAGGATGAGATGCAAAAACAATAAATTAGATGATGAGGAAATGAATTGCAGCAACAGAATTAGAAGCCACAATGGATGTAAATGAGGGATTGGATCAAGATGGTGAACTCTGGTCATATGACTCCTTTCTCTTTTGTCACAAATGCCATGAAATACACACACACAAGATTTTTTTTCAAATAATTGATTTATAACAGTGCAAGAAAAGAATCTATGTAAGATGGGAAGGAGTCAGTATTCCATTTACGAAAAATTAAAGCTGAAGAAAATTATAGCTCTAAAGATATACAGAAATAGATCATTATGGAGGAAGCATTGTTTGGGAGGAAGGTGTTTCAAAACCAATAGTTGGCAGATACAAAAAGTCCTGCAACTTCCATCAAGGAGAAAGTTGCATTTGAAGAAATTAAGTAAGTTGAGACCCATCTTCACCCAAACCAGCATCCAACACCACCCTGAATTTATGCGTTTATAAGTAAAACCTAGCAGAGGGTGGAGGTCCAAGAGCCGAGAGGCAGAGCAATGACCCAGGTAGGTAAGTTCTCCCAGGAGAAATGGGGAACACCTGTGTGCTGCCCAAAACTCTTAGACTACTGCATGTGGCAGTAGAATCCATCCCCCCCTCAGTCATCTGAGGCAGGCTGCCCTGTCGACAGGGATTCTCACATTCAAAGACGATCAGCAAATTTTAAAAATCACAACCATTCGATATTCCTAACTATTTGAGAAAAACTAACACCATGGATGAGAGAAATATTGCCCAAAAAACCTAGAAGTAACATAAAAATAAACACCCATAAAAAAAGTTAATAGGGCAAATGATATAAATTGGGCATAAACGTCTTTAATAATCTTAGAGAAATTCAAAACTATATCCATGAAAAATAAAAACCAACTAACAGAAAAATTTAAAACAAAGTTGTATTATAAAGTATATTAAACATATTCCAAAGGAGAAAGAATTGTATAATTAACACCCATGTTCCCCTCATCTACCTTCAATAATTATCAACTCATGGCTGATCATATTTTGTCTATACTCCCATTTATTCCTCCACCCTGGGTTATCTTAAAGAAGTCCCACATATGATACCAATTTACCCATAAATATTTCAGAGGAATTTTTGTTAATTAAAATTTTAATTAGCAAAATAAGAAAATTCCATAGATAGGCAAAGTTACCAAATAGGCCGAGCCAAAGATAAAATTTAGTGACCTGGGAGATGGAACTAAGAAATTCTCCAGGAACAGAGTGCAAAAAAGGTAAAGGGGCCGTGTGAGTCTACAGAAGCAGAACCTGAGACAAGGATTCCCACGTAAGCAATTTATTAAGGGAGTGCTCTCAGGAAGGAAGGAGAGAAACAGAAAAGAAAAGAGGAAGAAGTCAAGCAAGAATGTGAGTTCAAATGATGTCTAACTTCATTCTGTTTCATGGAACACTCTGAAAAAAATTGCATCAGAGAGTTTATCTCACCATGAGGCAAAAGAGTTGGGCTTTTATATTACCATTGGTAGTTATCGGCTACTTACCGCAAAGCAAGCAAAGCAGCTACAAATGCCCAAGGAAAGTTCTCCAAAGAAGGTTATAGGTGTGAATCAGCAGCGGCAATGTAGGTGGCAGTTTGGGAATGTGCTCAACAAGCCAGTCAAAGTCATACTTGGAATCTGAGTGGAGCATCAACAGCACCAGCCCCTGAGGGAAAGTATAATTGAAAAGTTATGTGACGTGGAGAATACAGAACTTTCAATATCTTCTAACAGAATTCACAGAAGGAGAGAAGAAGAAAAAGGAGAAAGTAAACAATGAAATTATCAAAGATATTGTCCCAAAGAAAGGTGAAATTCTCCAGATGGAAAAGGCCTACCAGTGGCCAAGCAGAATGAATGCAAAAAATATGCATAATTGGACATTTCTGTTCTGAAATTTTAGAGTAACATAGAAAATTCTAAGTTTCCAGAAAGGAAAATAGTCTAGCTGCTATGGTGGAGATTATTTTTATGATTAATGCTCAGACTATGACACCAGAAAAGACGGTCATCCAAAGGCATGAATGAACAGAATAAATTATAGGTTTACTAGTACGTCTCTTGTTGAGTTATACGTGTGTTGCTGAACTCAGGATATTTAGTGATACTAAGCTATGTATTACTATGCCTCACACACAAAGAAAGGATGGCAGCTACCAGATCTTTGGTTGTTTCCCCAGACTTCACGCTTGCTGAAGACTCACATCTTCTAGGCCGCTTTCTCCAAGGCCCACTGCTTAGTGCGTCCCTGTAGGACTGAGAGAAATCAGAGCAGCTGCTCTAAGCAACTGCTGGTTGCTTAGTATCTTTTCTGCACTCATTGCTCTGTATCTATATCCTGAATCTCCATCAACTTTGCTTTATGGTAATGATTCAAGTGTGAATTCTTAGGAGTATGCAGTCCGTTAACCAGACTAGTATTGATCCATTATATTTACAAAGGAAAAAAATCATATCAGAGTCAGACATCTTATTTATAACACTGGATGTTAAAATACAATGGAGCAATGACTTCAAAATCATAAAGGGAAATGATTTAACCTCTAATTTATGTACAGCAAATCATCAGTCAAGTGTGAGGTCTAAATAAAAGTAATTTTAAAGCATGCAAGAATTCAGAAAAGGAAGATGTGAGATACAAGGGACAGTGGGAAATACAGTTAAGACTAAATAAATGTTCATTCATAGAGTTAAAATGTAATCACAGTCTAATGTCAAGTGATCTTAAGAGTGGTAATAGTCATGGAGGAGTTGGGAAAGAAGAAAAGAGAGAAATGGAAGTATGTTAGGTTTCTGTCTTGCTTTGGGGAAATCTGTATATACTAATTCAATTTATATTTTAATAGAAAAACATAAATGTAAAGGTATATTTTAAGATGTAAGAATAACCATCATAAGAGTAGGAAAAAGTATGACTGTCAATCAAGAGGAAGGAAGAAATAAAATAACAATTTGGATCAACCCAAAAAGGACAGGAAAGGAAAACAAAGAACAAAACCAGGACAAACAGAAAACACAAAATAAATTGTCAGAGATAAGTACAAACATACAATTATTCAATAAGTATGACCACTAAATACCCATATTAAAACAGACAGCATCAGAAAAATGCTGATATTAGGTGAAAAGCTGGAAGTATATCAGAGCCATTTCACACTGAAAAAATGTGCAGTCTAGCAAGAACAATCTAAAAATATAGTGCTGAAATGTATAAAAGGGAAAAAAAGATTGAGATTCAAGTACTGAATCCCACAGTATTGTGGGAAGTATATCTTATCGGCAATCAAGAAATGAAGTAAAATAAAGACTAAAAGTTATTCAGCAACAAAGGGTGAAGGTTTCTTGGCCATCATTCTCCTTTTTGCTTCTCTTCTCCCTTTCCAAATTCTTGGATGAAGTCCTCGGTTAGATATAAAGACAGGGCTGTAGAAAGAGATGTACAGAGAGAGGTGATATATACATAGAGAGAGAGAGATTTTATGAGCAGAATAATGCATTGGAATTATGTTGTGAGAACTAGTCAACTTTATTAAGAAAAATATTTCTTTGCATTGTAGATATTTCATTCTAAAGCCTGTGCTGAATGGGATTTTAAGGTATGATAAGCCCTCCTCACTCCCTAAATTGTACTTAAATTTTGGGGAAAGGATTAGAAAAATATTCAGGAGATCATCAAGAGGGAAAGAGTAAGTGGGTTACAGAAGAAAAGGACTCCTAGTCACCCAGTCACATAAATTCACAACGAGTGGGCAGACCTGGGCTAGTCTAGACATTCAGAGGAAAGACCTCTCCCCCCGATACACACACTTTATTACCTATTTATAGGCTAAGAGGAGTTAGGAAATACCTAGTTTCAGGAAGTATCAAGATATATATCAAAAGACCCTTATAGGTGACATAAGAGGTAAATTTAAGAAATGTGTATCATTCCCTGGAGTATGGCAGTATGTGTGGAAGGTAGACACTAAGATTATGATTTCTGGAAATTTCATCTTCTAAATTGTTGTTACCATAATAAAAGTGTTATAAATATCCCGAGGATTTGAATAACATTTATCAAGCATGTTTTATATCTTTAATATCACATATGATATACATGTTCTATGTTATAGATTAAATAGCATATATTATGAATAAGAGGCAATGTGTATCATTTTCAGAAATATATGGAGTATATACAAAAAACTAGTGATGTATTAACTGTGAATTACAAGCCTTCTCATTAAAGTCGGGTGTTAATGCAAGGAATTCTGCTATCACTATTACTATCCCATGTCATTCTTGCAGTTGCAACTAATAAGATAAGAAATATAAATAATAGACATGCACGTAAAAAAAGGGAAAAATCATCTTTGGTAAATGGTGTGAATAAGAGAAATTAACTGAACAACTACTATAACTGGTAGGACTAGAGTTAGTAGATTGGAGGGATAAAATATTAGCATACAAAAATCAATAGTTCCCTTTAGAACAATAATCAATTAGAAAATGAGATAGAAAATAGAAAACACTATTCACAGAATACAAAAAACCCAACAATAATAACTCTCAAATGAACCTAACAAGAAATAATTAAGACCTACATAAAGAAAACTACAAAACATGATGGGAAGACCTAATTTTACAAATACGTCAGTTCTTCTGTCAAATGAATTCCATACTTTTGCAACCAAAATCCCAGCAGTATGTTTTAGAGGATTTTTTTAATTGATTCTAGGATTTACATAAGAGACATGTTCAAAATTAGCCAAGAAAATTTTGAAAAAGAACTATACATTCATTCAAAAATATTTATTAAGTGTTCTCTATTTACCAGATATTGTTCTGGGTGCTGGAGATATAGTTGTAAATAAAGATTATAATCTAATTGTATGCCAAAACATGGCAAAATCAATTACATAGCAGTCAATGATAAAAAAGGCTTAATATACTTAATATTTTTCCTATTGATTTTGAAGAGCTTATTTATATTAACGAGCAGTAATAAAAAAAGTGGATGCAGGTAATGAAAAGTCAATTCATGTAAGAATCCAATAACACTTCATATGTACTGAGCACTTACCAAGCTACACGCATTAATGCTTTTTTCTTAATCCTCACACACACTCTATAAAATGGAGGCTAATGTTATCATCATTTACATTTGAGGAAACTGTTTTTTTCGTTTTTTTGAGCTAACATCTGTTGCGAAACTTTTCTTCTTCTTTCTTCTCCTTCTCCTCCTCAAAGCCCCCCAGGACATAGCTGTATATGCTAGTTGTAGGTTCTTCTAGTTACTCCAGGAAACTGAATTTTACACGTGAACTTAAGCTTTGCCCAAGTAAGTGATGAAGTCTGGATCTGAACCAAAATTCACCTATCTTTAGAACTGAAGAACTTTATCAATATGTTCTATACAGACCATAATGATGACACAATCCAGCAATGTTTTTATATATGCACCTTAACTAATAACTAACTAAAGAAATGGCTACTGAAATAGCAATGATCAACTGCCAGGTTGATCATGATAAAAACAAAATTCAGTTGATCAGGGTACAACGTGGGTATGTAAAACTTTCCAGCCTTTCAGGAAAGTATTCTTATGAAAGATTTTAAAAGTCTTCGATACAGTGTTTCCACTCCCAGGAATTTCTCTTGATGAAATAATCAGCACAAATTTTGAACCCATCTAAATGGTGAAAGAGATTATGGCACTTTCATCAGATGAATGACTGTATATAGTATTAAAAACCAAGTTTGAAAAGACCATGTAGAGGGCCTCCCTGGAGACATGACAGTTAAGTTCGCATGCTCCGCTTTGGTGGCCCGGGCTTCGCTGGTTCAGATCCTGGGCACAGATTTACACACTGCTTATCAAGCCATGCTGCGGCAGGCGTCCCCCATACAAAATAGAGGACGATGGGCACAGATGTTAGTTAAGGGCCAATCTTCCTCAGCAAAAAGTGGAGGATTGGTGGCTGATGTTAGCTCAGGGCTAATCTTCCTCAAAAAAAAAAAAAAAGAGAGAGAGTATTTAGCCCCATGGGACATATCAATTATACAATATTAAGTAATGGAGACTGGATACAAAATAACCTAAAAATATAAGCTGGTTGCCAAATTTTGTATGAAAAATACATTTATATAAAGTAATTTTCATATATAATTATTTATTATGAACAATATTTATAAATAGGTACATAGATAAAAGAATTAATAGTTATTTATATATTTAAGAAAAAAGATCAAAACACTAATAAGGATTCTGAAATTAGTGAAATAATTTTGGGGGAGAGGTGTTAATTTTTCTTCTTGAAATTTTTCTGTATTTCCTTAATTTTCCACAGAAGAATATGTACTACTTGGCTAATATAAAAACATAAAAGTAACTAAATGAAAAATAAAACTGGATAAGAGTGATCCCATTGTCTTTCTCGGAGAATCCAATTCAGACTTCTAACTACACTAAAGCAGTGTTGGTAAGACCACATCTGCTTTTCGTAATAGAGGGAAAATGCTAATTAATTTATAGGTAATATTTAAAGTTGATTTTATGTAACATGTCAGCAGAAGCAGTTAAAAGAGAAAAGTGGGTTTTACAGTCCTATGGAAGGTAATAAATGTCAGACACATGTAGATACAGTCCGAACTTTATGAACACCCAGGGTAACGCTCACAAGGAAAACCTTACACAAACACCCAATGAAACGACGTGTTTCTAAGCACAGTTAGGGGACCGTTTTTAACTCCATGTGTAATGCAGGTGAGAGGGAGGGTGAAGTACTGCAGTGCGGTGGTCTGACAGTAAACCCCCCACAAGCGTGCAGTGCGATGGGTGTTAATTGAGTAGCAGGTGAACATAAATAGGGAGCGCCGAGGGTGTGGAGGGGGAGTCTCTTTGTTTTGAGGGAACATGGAAATGCTGAGCTCTGTAAGAAGAAACAAAGACAATCTGGGCTTTATTTCTCTGACTTGGTTCTCCCCTCCATAGGATGGGCCTCTCCAGTTTGAAATGCTTGCTAGGGAATAATAATAACAAGAATATGTGGATGATTATAGACTAAGTCAGATCGTTTCCTGAAGCTTATAAAAACTTAGAGGTTTGTTTTGTTTTTGTTTGTTTATGATTAGAATCCACGTTTTATGTGTCATTGCTGCTTCTTGACATGACTGACTCCAGAACTGTTCTGAAGACATACACAGTGCCTGGGTCCTTCAGCTCCTAAAGCGAAATTTCACCAGGAGTTTATCAGGACATAGACACCAAAAACTATAAAAAGAGTGGGTAGAAACATGAAGAATGACTCAAGCTTTCTAAAGTTCAATAATTTTTTTAAAAAGAAAAGGGATTTTTCTGTTTCGTTTACCTAGATGAGTTGTATCAGAACACATAAGCAAATCCTTGAATAGAATATTTTTTAAATTCTAATGTTGATATTTCACTTTTTCCAGGAAGCACCATGACAGACATACATAGAACCACCATATTGAAGATTTACCTTTCTCTAAGAAATATCTCTAGATGCTTCTACACTAACATGTTCTCCAAGAACATTGCCCATTTGGAAAGCATGAAGTTTCTGCACACTGTAGTGTTACTTCCAACAAGGCATTAAATACATCCAAGATGTGTGAAAGACATTTTTAAGCTACTAAGTTTGTTTGTTTTTGGCCTCTAAGTGGCTTTGTGAATTTATATTCTATGTAGGATATGTAACAGATGGTGATAACAGAATCAGATATAATCAAATTGCAGCCTTACAAATACAGCAGTTTTAATAATGATGGCTAAAATTTAGGATCCATTTCCTATGCACTAGGACCTGTGCTAACCGCTTCATACATACGGTCTCATTTCATCCTCACAATGATCTTAAGAGGTAAGAACTCTTGGGGCCAGCCCGGTGGCATAGTGGTTAAGTTCACATGCTCCGCTTTGGCAGCCCGGGGTTCGCTGGTTCGGATCCTGGGCGCCGATCTACACACCACTCATCAAGCCATGCTGGGCCAACATCCAACACAGAAGAACTAGAAGGATGTACAACTAGGGTATACAACTATGTACTGGGGCTTTGGAGAGGGAAAAAAAAAAGAGGAAGATTGGCAGCAGATGTTAGCTCAGGGTCAATCCTCCTCACCAAAAAAAAAGAGGTAAGAGCTCTTAATTCACATTTGCAAATGATAATAGTAGTCTGTAGAAAGATGAAGTATTTTCTCATAGTCATATAACTAATTAGTTGTAAAGTCATATTCAAACCCAAGTAAACTGACTCTAGATGGAGCACAAATACTAAATTGTCATGCTATACTCTCTCCTCATGCTAACTCTTTGAAGTTTCTGTAGAATATTCACTAAATGAATGTGAATACTATGCTTTGTTATAGTAGAGAATCTTGTTATTTGAAAAGAGTTAAGGTAGAATCAGAAAAAGTTCACTTCCTAACATGCTTTAGAGCAGTGATTCTCAAACATCTATATTCAGAGGAATCACCTCCGGATCTTGTTAAAATGCAGTAATTGATACCCAAACAACTTGAAATCAACAATCCAAAGTAACATATGCACCCCTATGTTCATTGCAGCATTGTTCACAATAGCCAAGAAATGGAAACAATCAAGTGCCCATCTACTGATGAATGGATAAAGAAGATGTGGTATGTATATACAACGGAATACTACTCAGCCAGAAAGAAGACAAAATCATCCCATTTGCAACAACATGGAAGGAACTGGATGGAATTATGCTAAGCAAAATAAGCCAGACTGAGAAAGACAAACACGAGGTGATTTCACTCATATTTGGAATATAAACAAGCACATGGACAAAGAAAACAGTTCAAGGTGGGTGGGAGAGGGGTACAGGAGGTGAAGGAGAGCACCTATGTGGTGATAGACAAGAAATAATGTACAACTGAAATTTCACAATGATGTAAACTATTATGAACTCAAGTTAAAAAAATGTGGTAATTGATTTTGAAGGTCTGAGGCGGGACCTGAGAGTCTGCATTTCTAACCAGCTCCCTGCTGCAGAACACACTTTGAGTAGCCAGGAGAGAGGCTTTTATCTGAGATGGGTGGAAGGGACAGGAGTGAAGCTCCAGTTGTTCTCTGAAGCCACAATCTAGTCCAGATTACCTATCTCAGCTTCCTGCCCCTTTCTACTGCTATCTTATTCTTCTCTCATCTCAAAGAAGAAAACTAGAGTGCTAATATAAACATAAATGCTGAAGTCAAATTTTGGCAGAGAGATAGCCAGTTTGGGTGTGTATTGAGCAAAAATAATCCTGTGTCTTCTTTGTACTATTTTGTAGATGATGGACTGTGTTTATCGAAGTTTTAAAACAAGTCTTATATCTGAATCCTAAATATAACTAAGCTCACAGGGTACGATCAAACAAACAAGTATCTCCAAAAGCAACATTTGGGGAAGTATCAGAAGAATGAGAACCACAAGAAGTAGAATGAGTAGTACCTTAGGAGCCAAGATATTGCAGAGAAACCTAAGACTCATTTTGGGTCCACCTCCCCCTCAACCCCATCCTTCCCAATCCAATCATTAACCGTACCCTGTAGATTTAACCCAACAAACAGCATCTTTGTTCCATCGGCCACTGTCTTGGTTTAGTCCCTCGGCACTTCTCACTTTACCATAGGTACCTAACGTGGGGAGGGAGGAGAGTTCCTGTCTACCCTCTGGACTATGTCGAGACCGTTCTCTACACAGCTGCCGGAGAAACCTTTCTGAATGATTAATCTAATGGAACTTCCTTGCTTTACATCCTTCAACAGTTCCTTGCAGCATTAAAGTTCCAGCTCCCCACTTTAGCACCCAGGGTACATTGTGACCAAGCTCCAACTGTCTCGGTGGTCCCCTCCTTCCGTGACCTCACACCAGCCCCTTAGCAGAGGCAGACCGAAGCAGAATCCAGCTCTGCTGTTGCATCGTGATGCTTTATACATTCATGCCTTCCCACATGCTATTTTTATTTGGAAGCCCTCCTTTTTCTCCCCTGCGATCTCCCTTCCAGCCCTCTCACCTACACATCTAGCCAACTTTCCAATATTCAGCACAAGGAGCATTCTGGAAGATCTGGCAGTTCCCTAAATGTTCCCACTAAAATAGAGCAGCTACAGTAGGAAAAACAAGACCCAAAGGACAACATCTATAATAACTCTAGGTCACAAGACACATCCACAAGTCCAAAATATGATTGGGTGGGGCTAAATCACCAAAAACTACAAGACCCATATGGTTGCAAAACTAGGTGAGAGAAATGGGAGGAGAGACAAAGGAACTAGTGAGAGCTGGAAACCCCCAACCTTCTATCAGGAGCTCACTGGAAGGCACACTGGGCCTTTCTGAGAACAGCAGGAGAAAACGGGAGAGGATTTTGAAATTTCCAACTCAAGGATGAGTGCAAGAAGTCCAAAATACGACCTGATGGTCCTATTTGGAGTCTAGGGGCTATAAACTCTCAGAATTGACTAATGAAACAACCCTTACATCATAAAGCTTAGCACTAAGGAGAAGCTGCTGGGATTATAAACCACAGTGAGCAGGATAGGACTGTCAGTTACTCCCTTGAGCCCTTCCTGAAGAATCCATCAGAGACTGATCTTCATACAACAAAAGTAACTTGAGAGTCTTTGGCATAAGGACAAGAAGTAAGCATGAAATATATACTTTTCTATAGAACTAAGGCTATTGGTTGTAAGAATAAAACGGTTGCACATCCTAACAATGTAGATATGGTACGAGTGTCAAAAGCTGAGAAATACAATAAACTCCCTGATTGTTTAATAGTTTCCATTGGATCTACAAGGATATTACATCAACAACTGCTGGGTGAGAGAAATGAAAGAAAGGTAAGGAAGTCACTGGCTGATTTCATTATTGCTCATAGTAGGAAACAAGAGTCAATAGCCAAAGGGGGGCGGGAGAGATGAATATTATATAAAAGTATTAGTACAAAGATAATCATTAAAACAAAAATACAAACCTTCCTAAATGCCCGCAGGTATTTTTCAAAATTTTAAATTTACTTGTCCGGGGAGGGAAGAACTGGAGTGACATAGTCAGCCTTCTTTGGTATACTTTGTGCCAAAGATTTAATTTTGTAGATATTTTACATAATTATAAAACAAGCTTAATTTAACAAAATGCAAACTTTAAAAATCAATATAAAAGTATAAAAATGATGTAACTGTACAACCAGTGGGGGTAGGGATTTAAGTACTCAGAAAGGATCTGCTTCAAGTAATGTTAACATGGTAATTTGATTGTCCATCCCTGGTGGGATATGCCCTAAGGATTAAAAGTACAGCAAAAAACAACAACGCAAAAACAAAAAATAAAAAACAACAGGTAAAGTGAAACTATTTTTAGAAATCATATTGTTAGTCTAAGATTATTGCGTGATTAGCATGGGATAAACAAAGGAGAATTATGTAGATTTTTTTTTTGTTTTACGTAGTTGTATATCCTAGTTGGATGCCCTCCTTGTTCTTCTATGTGGGATGCCACCACCACATGGCTTGAGGAGCAGTATGTGGGTCCACGCCCAGGATCTGAACTGGCCAACCCCAGGGCACTGAAGTGGAGCATGGCCACTCTACTTAACCACTACAACACCGGGCCAGCAGCTGTTGATGTTATTAAAAGCAAGGATTTTTCACAGTGAGAGAAAGGAGATACTATTTTAACATGGATAAGGTTAAGTAAAAACCTTATAGTCTTTTTTCTTTTCTGCTTTTTCTCCCCCAATCTCCCTAGTACATAGTTGTATACTTTAGTTGTGGGACCTTCTAGTTGTGGCATGTGGGATGCCGCCTCAGCATGGCCTGATGAGTGGTGCCATGTCCTGTCCCAGGATCCGAACCAACAAAACCCTGGGCCGCAGCAGCGAAGCGGTCGAACTTAACCACTCGGCCACCGGGCCGGCCCCAAAACCTTATGGTCTTAAATTTGAACTGAAAATATCAATATGAACTCGCGACATATTTTTTAAATATATGTTTCCTAATTTGGAGGATGATGATACTGTGCTTATGTCTTAGAGATATATGCTAAAATATTTAGAGATGAAATTATAAATGGTCCAGAAATTATTTCAAAATAATCCTGGGGAGGGGGTAGGAAAGTGGATGAGGTAAACAAAATTGGGCCAGGAGTTGATGGAACTGATGATTGTTGAGACTGAGTGATGTTACGTTGGAATTCATTAAAATATTATTTCTATTTTTAAATATTCGAATTTTTCAATAACAATAAGTTTCAATCAAGTATCATCTCATGCAAAAATCTCCTCCCTTAGTTCCACTCTCAACTTGATTTAGATAACATTTTTCCATGCTTCCCCATCACTCTGTGTATAACTCTGTCTTAGCTGTGATCAGTTCCTCGAGAGCAGGTCTGGGTGTCATTTGCCCTTATAACCCCATTGGTTATCACAGTGCCTGAACACAGCATCTTTTTCAGTTCAGGGTCCTCATGAGAAACGGAAAGCACACTCAAACAGGATGGTTGAGGAGAGTTCAATAAAATAATTATTTGCAAAGATGCAATCAGGGTTAAGAGAAGCAACAAGGGATGACAAAGCACCTAGGCCTGGCAACCACTGGGGGAAGCCATCACCTCCTCTTGCCAATGGTAAAAAGGATGGGAGATCTACCTGCAACCCAGGCAGAATTGTAGCTTTTAGGGAAGGGCTCCTGAGAGGAGCTGCAGCCTTTGTTAAGGGAGCAGACTTAGTCCTACAGGGAGGCTGATGGGGAAATAGATTCCTCAAAGTCACTCCAATATCCTGTTGGTACCTCCCATTGGTTAACTCCAAATAGAAGCAAGAGAGCCTCTTAATGCAGTAAACAGGAAGAAGGGCGGACAGTGGATCTTAAGGGTGAGATGCAGTGTCACAGAGGTGATGAGAGGCTTCTGATCATCCTTACAGACTTAGGTTTCCAAATCACGATTTTCCAACTACTTGATGTATGTATGCACACATAGGTATGTGAATGCACAATGTAGATGTGCGTGTGCGCACACATGTGTGTATGTGTGTGTGTGGAGGCAGGGGCATTTAATGACACCTTTCTTGGATGGATTCTCTTACTTTCAGTGCACAGAGCAGATTTAGAAAAAAATCAGATCATTACAGCAGATTATTAAAATAGTCACATATATTTCTACTGATCATTTTAAAGAAACATTCTTTGTCTTTTCTGCCAGTTTTTCCCCTCTAATAAAGAAAATTTATTTGGATGCATACTGCAGCACCTCCAGTAGTATTTTTAAGCAACATGCTAATATCAGAATATCAGAGTAAATACAGCGGCAATTGTCAGTTAACCTCATGCTATTATTTTTAGACTGCCTGTGGCAGGGTATCAGTACTGTCAGAAGGAAAAAATAACACAGAATAAGGCATTTTCACCTTCTTTTCCACAAGCCAAGGCACAAAATGGGCTCATTATCAACATGTGGTTGCCTCCAGTTCAATATGAATATATTTTTAGCTCTCCAATAACTGCTATGGAGTTGTATAATTCAGCAAAATGTAAACATCTATTCCCCCAGGAATGATATGCTGCCAAGCAAATGAGATTTTTTTCCCCCACAATCCTCCCTTGAAATAAACGAATCAAGCCTGAAGATTGCAGGGCACAATTCTGGAGAAAAACGTTTTTTCTGAAGATCACAATGTTGCTCCTATGCCATCACTTCAAACTAATAGCCTTGTTAAATATGCAAGGCCTGCAAACATTAATCGAAGAAGGGATTTTTGTTTTCTTGTCAAAGATTCTCACAGGACCTTTCCTCACTAATATCTAGTAACATTTATGGGAACTAAAAAAAACTATCTTATTCTGGAAAATATTATAGACCTCTCTGCTTTAGATGATATCCACAATTGTATCTCAAAGCACCTCCATTTACCTGGTGGCAGGGACTTCAACGGTAGGTATTTAGGCTATAGTCAAGCTTTGCAAATCCAAATATTGAAGCAATACTCCATATCACAACAGATGATAATAAAAATAAACTATTCTTGATATGCAAAGATGGTTTAACCCTCTACCAGTAAGATGGAGACTGTATATTCTTGTTCTAGTAAAGTGGATGGATTTACATCATATATACAGATACCTTGTTCTTGAAACTAAAGAGCATTCAATTGTGTTGTACTTGACTGTGGCTTTCTACTCTAAATAGGTACTGAGATACGCAAGAATCAAACCTATGACTTCTGCTCTAAGAGAAACAGAGATCGAACCAGCTGAGTTCCGTGATGCACCTGAATCATTTGGAAAAACTGTAAAGTTGGCTGATATAGTCAGCAGAGCACACGATCTGTAGCCAGAAGCTTGTGGTTTGGGTTCTTTCCGCCGCTTATAAGCTGGGTGAATGTGGGCAGGCCACTGAGCTTATTTGAATCTTAGTTTTCTTATTTATAAACTATTCATAATCATTTCTGCCCTACAGAGCTATTGGCAGGATCAAATAATATAATACATATGAAAGATCTTTATAATTTGCCGAGTGTCATATAAGGTAGTTCACTGGCCTCTGATTTGTTTTAACTGATCGACCAACATTATTTGCGATTTGCCAACATAGGATTACTAGTTCCAGTTCTGTTTTCATTTCCTTCTGTCTTTCCATTTGTCCTCCCTTTCCAGTCTTTTCCATGTTCCTTTTTGATTTAAAATATTAATTCCCAATAAAAATCTTAAATCAAAGTACCATGGAGAGAATATTTTAGAAAATTCACCGTCTCTCATTGCTCTGAAAAGTGAATCTGTTTCTAGCCCAGCTTTACGGATTGAATCCAGAGACACCACAAATGAAAAGCCAGGTCAAAAAGCAGTCTCAGGGGCCTGGCCTAGTGGCATATGCACTCCACTTCAGTGACCAGGGGTTCACAAGTTTGGATCCTGGGTGCGGACTTAGACACCACTCATCAAGCCATGCTGTGGTGACATCCCACATACAAAATAGAGGAAGATTGACAACAGATGTTAGCTCAGGGCCAATCTACCTCACAAAAAAGAACAAAACAGGGGCGGGCCCCGTGGCTGAGCGGTTAAGTTCGCGAGCTCCGCTGCAGGCGGCCCAGTGTTTCGTTGGTTCGAATCCTGGGCGCGGACATGACACTGCTCGTCAGACCACGCTGAGGCAGCGTCCCACATGCCACAACTAGAAGGACCCACAACGAAGAATATACAACTATGTACCGGGGGGCTTTGGGGAGAAAAAGGAAAAAATAAAATCTTAAAAAAAAAAAAAAGAACAAAACAGTCTCAGGATTGGGGATCCAAAGAGGCTGATGAGGTAAAAGGCCAGCCTTGAGTAGCCCGCATGTAGAGACAGTGAGCCTTGAAGAGATGTGAGCTCACAGCATTGGGGCTTGGGAGACCATAACACACTATGCAAAGTGATGCCAGAAGAAGAAAGCAAGGTCATTTTAGAATGTTTTGATTCACAAGCAATGTCTTTGGCCAATGGGAGTTTGTAAAGAATTGAGACAGGCTAAATGCTTTATCAGGAAAAGCATTTGACTAAGAGTAAGAACTAGCTTTCATTTTCTCTTTTGTCCCAAATTTGTTCCACACTTAGTTTGAAAACTCATCCGATCTGTCTGGTCTTCAGGTTCTCCGACTATAAAAAACAAATTATTCCCCAAGACTCTTCAAGCTCTAAATTACTAAAGCAGTCATAAGTAATCCCTTTCTATTTTCACTATGCAAAACAATGTCCACTTGCCAAAATAAGAAAATAAATCATTAATTAATTTAATTAAAATTAAACAAATAACAAACAGCTACAATCACTAAAATTTGTGATCGATATGATTTTGAAGTTTTCCCACTCGGGAAAATCTGCAGACTATATAAGAGGGCTCCATCAGAGTCAAATTAATATCATTTTACCTACCTCTTCAAGATGACCCCTTCACAGGAATCCTGACAAACAGCAACCAATCAAAATGTATGATTAGCATAACATTTCCATGTACTCTCATGTCATTAAGTCTTTGATATATGGAACTAGCTTTCACATACAGACAAAATTATAATCCCTGGAATCTGAAAAATTGTAATTAGAAAAAGTCCCACTGTGCCCCATTTCAGAGTGCTTGCAGGTTATACCCCATTGGTCACAGAAGAGGGACACACCAGTCCACGATGGGAGTGCCCCTCACTTTGTATAAAACTCCAAGTTTAGCCCTAAGCCTTCTCATCAGGAAAGAAAACCTCTCTTTCCTCCAGCATCTCTTTTCATCTTTCTTATCCTCCTTGTACCCAGCAAAAATTATTGTCAGAGTTTTCATATTTATAAACTATTGAAGAGATAATAGCAGGTAAGAACTTTTTTTTGCTTTATTTTGATGTTGTTATTGTTTTAATCCAGGAAAATAGAGTTGAGTTAGTGAAACTTGGAGACTGAGTCTAACCTGATGAAGAGTGGGGAGCTGTTAAGCAAATAATCTGTCATGCAGTGGGGCAGTCAATAAATTTTTTATGTTGATAAAATCAGGAGCAAGTGGGCTAATATCCATGGAAGCATTCATTTAGCCATAATATATTATAAAAATACTATTATTGCTATCTTTTTTTTTTGAGGAAGGTTAGCTGGAAGCTCACATCCACCTCTTTTCGCTGAGGAAGATTGGCCCTGAGCTAATATCTATGCCCATCTTCCTCTACTTTATATGTGGGATGCCTGCAACAGCATGGCTTGCCAAGTGGTATATAGGTCTGCATCCGGGATTCGAAATGGTGAACCCTAGGCCGCTGACACAGAATGTGCAAACTTAACCGCTGTGCCACCAGGCCAGCCCCTATTGCCTTATTTTTATCATTATTTTAAGCAGAGGAAAAAAATGGAAAGGAGCCTGAAAGATTACTAAAAAAAAGATTCTTGCTAAGTGCTCGTGCTGCCCCCACAACAGATGTGTTCAGGGCCGGAAGTCAATCCTTTGAGTTTCCTGTCTCCATACGATGATATAAATCTCACTTTCTTTTGAGCTTCTTCCTCTTCCCTTCCTCCACCCACATTGCAGCAATACCTAGATAATACCAGTCTCAGTTACATGCTCAGTTCAATTTTGGATCCACAGTTCACAGATGGACTCATAAACTCAATGAAAGAAGTTCACGTTTAACTGAAAATGCAGGAAATCATGTAGAGGCGCCTTCCTCCAGCAGTTGTCAATAAACAGTGTTTTCAGCTCAGTATCTCAGGAGCTCTGTTGGGAAGCACAGACTTCAGACACTCAAGTTCCCGTTCCTAGTGTTCTCAGAGGCTAAGATGGCACATGTAAGCCTGTCAGCTTCTCTCTGACCCTTGGCCTCAAATTGTTCCACAGCCTTGGCCATCTCCCTTGTTCTGATGAATGTCTCCAAAGACTCTGGTTGGAGGATGGTAGGGAAAATCCCAACTGGCTGAAAATATAGAAAATTACAAAAGCATTTCCTAGAGATGGAAGAGCAGCACATCCCTACGTGCAGGACATTCATCCGTTACCTGAAGCAGAGCAGCAGGCTCTCTATGCTGCTGCTTCCCCAGTTACACTATTTCTAGTGTTATTATTATTAAAATAAAAAATGTTGAATGTTGGTTACAGAAAACTCAGCCTTTAAGAATTTTCCTGCTCTGCAAGGAGGCTTCCTGCCATATCTGCAAACAAAGGATTAAAGGGGGCTCCCGGGGCCCCAGAAAGCCCTTCGGAGCTGTCATGGCCCATCTTTAAATGCTAAGAGCTGCTGAATCTCTTTCTGCAGAACTTGATGCTTCAAAAACACAGACGCATTGTTCTCAAAGCCCAGGGAGAACACAGGCCTGCCGTTGAGAATACTTGATGATTTTCCCCCGTTGGAAGACTACGGGGTTTGGGGAAGACAAAGGGAAGGAAAGCTCTCAGAGTCACAACAACAAATTCATGCCCCTTGGAGGAGAGACAGTTCCAACTGCCTGAGTTCACTGCTAGGCTCCGAATAGAATTACCTACATGTCAGTCAGTCAAGGTAGTTTAAAATACCTGTGCTCCTAAAGCCAGGGTGTCATTATAGATTTAGCACTACTAGCAGTGTTCTCTTTGTCGCACAATGAAGCAATATGGCTAATTAACGCTCACTAGGGAGCCTGAAATAATGATGCCTCTCTCTTCCTAGAGCCAATTACCCCAAATATTCAGATTACCTACCTACTATTTCACTGAAAGAAGTGTCTGGGATCTTTTTTTTTTATTATTTAATTCAGGCATTCTGTATCATGTAACGTCACATTATGTGATGTTGTGTTACAGTCTGACAGCTTACAACAAGGGATATGCTGAATATATTGGGCGGTTAATACCTGCCTGAATTAACAAGACAACCAACTTTCCAAAGAAAGAAAGTCGGAAAAATATCTGCTGCACCTCCTGGGATATCTGGAGGGAGTACATGTCTGATTCACTCCATCAACCACTGTGTGTCACTGTTGCTTCTTGTAAAGACACATGAAAGAGTATTTGTCTGCAGAGATGGCACACACATCTATACGTAAACTATAGATGAGTTTGTATGGAATCCTTAGTGGATACTCCCTCATAGAGATTCTACTTCAACACTGCTTAAATGATCTCGGCCATCTAAGAGTTGAGTGTCAAAGGGCAGGGTAATATAACGGAAAGGATATATATGGACTAGGGATTGAGCAAACTAGTTGAGGACTTAATATATGACCTTTCTTCATTTATTCATTTATTTATTCAACAAATACTTATTTCATACTTATTCTCTACAGGTGTTTCGTTAAGGAAAGATGGAATATGCTCCAGCTTCACTTTCCTGGCTTGTTCTCTAACAAGAGAAGCGTTATCCTGCCTCAGGGCCTTTGCATTGGCTGATACTATTGCCTGGGATGCTCTTCCCCAAGATATTTTCATGACTAACTCCCTTACCATCTTTAAAGTTTCCCAAATGTCAACTTCTCAATGAGGCCTCCTCTGGCCAACCTATTAAAATTCCATCCCCTTTTTCCCCCAGCACTTGATCCTATTTTTCACCCATCGAAGAAGAAATTTTGTCAAGGTTGTCAGAGAAATCTTCTTTGAAGAGGCAACATAGAAAGAGAAAGATAAATGATGAGAAATAGTCAGCTCTGAGAGGAATGGAAAGAAGAGATGGATCACTTTCCTCCTCTGTAAACCAGGAATAAACATCACCTATCTAGAAAGAGAGGATTAAATGAAATAATATATGTAAAGCCTAGAATGTACTTTCTGAACATTCTAATTTTGCCACTTACCTATTCAAAACTTTCAGTACCTTCCCATTTTCTTCTAAGCGAAATTCAAACTCTTAGATCAACACAAGATGTTCCATTACCCCATTTCCCAGCCCTAGTTTGTCTTTCAAGCCTCTTCCTTTTATCACCAACTTCCTTAACTTCTACCAACACATACACACTCTCTCTTTCATCAAGCCATATTTATTCAACTCCTTATAAAACCCGTGCACCAATGTCCTCTTTCATGGTTCCATCATTGGATATCCCCACCTGGAACAGGCAGTGTCCCCTGAACAAGTCTTCCCTTAACATTCTACAATGCTATGTGTCCCAAGCACTCTCTGGCTTCCTCTATTATGGTACATGGTGAATAATATTAAAATTGGTACTTTCATTGCCTTTCTCCCAAACTATACTATAAAATCATTGAGGGTGGAGCTCTATCTTATTCATCTTTCTAGCTCTTAATACAGATCCTGAGACATAGTAGACCCACAGTACATACATTTGAATCAGCAACTGAATGCATCCAGCAGACCAGCACTAGATCAGTGCTTGGAACATAGTTTGTTCACAATAAATGTTGACACCCTCCTATCACACTCAACTACTTGTTTAAGTATAGAAGAGAATATTCCATTTGAATCTCTTAGTTTACATCAGTTGTATAAAGCTATTCTTACAATTACATCAAATTAGATATTAGTTAATAAAATATTTTGTTTAATGATGCAACGGATATCCTTTAAGATCTGTTATAAGCCGAAGACTGATATTATTACTTGGGACAAAAAGGAGGCATAAGGTCACAGGTGAGAAATGTAGCATCCTTGCCCTCAATGAGCTTGCAATCTACTAAGAAAGACAGAGCTATGTGAACAACTAACTAGCTCTAATTTGGGACAAAATGCATAAGAATAGTGCACATAAGAAAAAGCAGTTGACAGGATAGCATAAGAAATGGAAAACAAGAAAAAGGAAAAGATGGACCTTTAAGGAAATATGGGAGTGAGGCTGGAGTGTTAGGCACACTCAGTTGTGTGCAGGGTCTAGATGCTTGGAACGGTGGAGCTCAAAATGTCGATGAGGGCTAGACTGGGGAATAAGGGATGGCAGAGCTCACTGGGATGTTTACTGCAATATCCCAGTGCTAAGAAATTTGGAGTTTATTTTGCAGGCACACAGAGTTTAATATCAGTTAGGGATGAGATTCAAGAACTTGTGGCAATATGTAGAGGCTGGCTGAGGTTGAGGTTGGAGAAAGGGAAGAGGGAAGGCCTGGAATCCTGAAGGCAAGGAAGCAGGTTAGGAAGTTTTATAAAAGGGTGAAAAAAATATGGGAAGGCAGTAAATTAGAACACCATGGAGATGTATGAAAAAGAGCTATCGTTGTTGAAGGCAGATCTGAGTCCATTTGGCAAGTGACTGATGGGGTCAACAATGAACCCATTATCCTGGAACAGGAAATGTGTAAAGTGTAGCTTACGGAGCAGTGGGGAGGGGCATTTTCACTAATGATTATTCAGCCTTGAACATCATTGGCTGGGACGTTAGGGGGACAATTAGGTGCCTAGGGGACATTCAGATACAGGCCAGAGAGAGTGGACAGTTAGTTATGAACCAGGTTAAGATTTAATAAAGAATATTATATATATATTTCTTGTTTTTGAGGAAGATTAGCCCTGAGCTAACATCTGCTGCCAGTCCTCCTCTTTGTGCTGAGGAAGACTGGCCCTGAGCTAACACCCGTGCCCATCTTCCTCTACTTTGTATGTGCGACGCCTGTCACAGCATGGCCTGACAAGCAGCATGTAGGTCTGCACCTGGGATCTGAACCAGCGACCCCCATGCTGCCGAAGCAGAATGTGCGAACTTAGCCGCTGTACCACCGGGCCGGCCCAAGAATATTATATTTTTGCTAATATAAATAAGACTACAAGAAACAGTCACATGAAGATAGTTTTTTTTCTCTCTCTTTTGAATTATTTCATTAGGACGAAGTTCCACAGCCATATCACATGACTGTTACAAGGGCCTCTCCCAGTCCTCTTACCCTTTCACATCAAGTCAACAAATCTATTTCAGTGCTTCCTTAGAAACTTTGATATTTGTTTTGCTTTCCATTTTGTTCCAACATCCTAACATGCCACACTCTTTATGACAGTCTCCAATAATTTACAGCAATCATTTTAATAATTTTATGACATGTTCTCAAGACAAGATCTCCATGGTTCAGCCAGTACTTTGAGGACAGTTTCTAAGGCACTGTGATAATCTTGTTCCCAAAACCTCATCAACATAAGCCAACTCTGTCCAAGGGTAGCAAGAGTGAAACATAACAAAACACTTGATTTCTTGGACTCAATCCATAGCACTACTATGCTATTAACATATAAAGATGTGAATTACAAAGAATCAACTTTAGATGTGGGATTTGCAAGCTTGTATATTTCTGTTGACAGCATAATATGTGTAAAAGCATAAATAGTATTTTTGCCTTTCATAAGCCTTGGTAAACCCAGCAAATATATCTCTGTCTTCCTCTAGTTACTGTAAATGCAGCCTCTCACATTCTGAGGGGGTAATCAGTAAGTAGAGAAAGTAGTTCCTATTTTCACTGGCTACAGTGAAAATCTGGGACAGACACACCCATCCTTAGAGGTGACTGATGAGAGTTTCAGTTTTAAGCATAAATTCAGTAAAAACCCCAAGCAAATTGTGCTAAACGCCTTACCTCTACATGTTAAATCAATCTGTTAAGAAATTATATTCTACGTCTTTTGAGTTTCTTTGTTCTTGGTTCATCAAAATTATGCTTCACTTATTTTTTTTTAATGTCTGGTAAAATTTACTTTTGCAAAGCCTTCTAATTACTCCTTTTAAAAAGACTAAATAGGAAATTATATTTCCCCAAGAGTAAATGAAAGGATTCCCTTCAGCTCAAAATTCCAATCCAAAACATTTGAGAGATTTCACAAACTGGCACAGCATGTTCTATTGGCCTCATAGGAACAAGACGATTCAGGAAAGAGAAACAGTCAGATATCACCATTGGCATCTCTTGACCACACAGGCAATATTTAGAGCCTCCTGCCCCACTGCCAACAAACTCCTTGGACCATTTTGTCATCTCTTGTCTTGCCTACATGTGAGAATCATTTGAATGCTTGCTTACCATGCCTAAAACAGAGAAGACAAAGCTAAGACACAGACCGTTTCATCATGAATTAATAGACCAGTTTGTTCCTGATGCTAGTCGTGTGGTTTTCTTCCCAACCAGCTTCTTCTCTTCCTTCAGTCCCCAAGTCAAATGTCACCTCCTCTGTACAGCCTTATCTAATGCTTCTCTCTTTCCCCCAGAGAAGGGGCATCTTCCTTTTAACTCCTCCGTGACTCCAGCCATACCTGCATTAACTTATCCTGCTGCATTTTAATGCATTTGCTTACATTAATAAAAATCCTACAGGGCAGGGACTGTGTCTTATTCATTAGAGACAGGAAACACTCAATAAACAGAGATTGGAGACAGGGCAGGAGGCAACATCCCCTATAGCATACCAATGAAAAGCTCAGACTAGAGTGCCAAACGGCTTGGGTTCAAATTCCATCTTTGCAACTTACTGGCTATGTGAGCTTGATTTGGACCTGAATGAGTTGCTTGATCTCTGTGCCTCAATTTTCTCATCTGTAAAATGAAGAATGCGGTAATGTTGACCTCATAGAGACTGCTTGACAACTTAAAAGACACAACTTCTCAAAATGAAAGTAGTGGGAAAAGCTTGGTTTAATTATTCTTTTCTATCTTCTGTAATTAATCATTAAGAGTCTACTCTCTAAACATAGCAGGAAAATAAGCTCAATGTATGGTTTTTCTCAAGTTTTTCGTGAACTATAGATATATCTTTCACAGTACATTAATAAATTTGTTACTTCTACCAAAGAACTAAATTGCACTGAAATATTATTTTAAATGACTATAGAAAACAAACATCATTCATTCTTTAACCCAACAGTCCTTCAAAACACATTGCTAAAAATTTATGACTTTTATTCTGTTCATATTTTGATTCATAATTCAATTTTATTGAATAGATTTTCATATAACATTACTTAATGAAAAATCTCCCGAGTTATTAAATGTTATTTGAAAACATAATTATCCCTCTATATTTATTTAATTATCCCCTCCATTATTTGATACTTAGGTAGTAACATTCTTACAAACATCCCTGTACATATATATTTCCCACATATTACGTAACACATTTCATAGCATTTTCATATCTTAGACTCACAATGATCCTGGAAAATAGGTCAAATGTTATAATCTTTACTTTATAAGAGAGGAAACAAAGGATCACATGGTAAGTGATTTTCTTAGCAAGTATATGGCTAAATTAAAACCATAAACTAGGTCTCTAACTCAGTTTAGTGCTCTTTCCACTATATCACTTCATACGTAGAAATGAAGTTACAAACCTATCATCAGTATAAAATGACCACTGGGATGTGTGTGTGTGTGTGTGTGTGTGAACATATGTCGATGGGTATGTGCTAATCTACTCACACTCTTTCATGATTCCCTTTGTGATCAATGGCAAAAATATGTTATATGCCCCTAAGGAACCAGAGTCCCCATCTTGTGCTCACATCAGTACTGGGCTCATATCTACTAAGCTAATCAATTTCTGCACATGGAAATTAAAAAGATTTTGGCAGCATCAAAACTCCACTGAGGGGTGGAGAAGGGAAATCTCCAATGGACAGAAATTTGAGAGGCACATCAGGTTGTCCACTTTGCCTAGAAAGAAATAAGACCAGAGGTGGAGATCTATATAGATTTCTGGTCCATAGCTAACAGTTTGCCTGTATGATCAAGAACTGGAAGAACAAGTTTAGAGCACTGATGATGTAAGCACCATATAGCCAGGATTTTGCTCACTGCTGTATTCCCTGTGTTAAGAATAGCTTGACACATCATATACTCTTGAAAAACATATACTTGTTGAAGAAAGAATAAAGGCATCTAAGAGGATGTACCTCTCAGAATTGGCCGAGAATTTGAGAATATGTATGTCCTTGAAGAATTGTCACTCAAAGACATCAACTACAAAGGAACAAGTGGCCTTTAGTAAGAATGTATCAATCCTTTCTCTCAATCGGGTTTTCCCCATTACTACTCAAGGACTGGCTCCAAGCACGCGTGAACACACTGGCCACAGCATCAGGGTTTGATGTTATATACACTTTCAACCATAAGGATTTACCCTCCTCAAAGCTTTTCTAGAAACAAATGGTTAGCCTGTCTTCCAACAGCAGAAATCAGTGCTAAGCCTCCAATACAGCACCAGTGCCTACTAATTGATAACACTGAACTCATCCTTCAGAGAGAGGATAGAAATTGTTTCTCACCATAAGGGTACAGAAAATGTTTGCCTTTCCTACTTCATCTGCATCTACAAGCCTAGCATCCATGATCTTACTTTATGCCATATTCATCATCACAGTATCCTTTCATTGTAATCAAAGAGGTCACTACACAGAAAAAGAAAGTGAAGCAGTGAGTTGACACTCATGGGATTCACTAATATTTTCATGTACCCCATCATTTGGAAGAAGCTAGACTCACAGGATTGTGGAATTGGCTGATTGAAGACTTAATTGTGGCACCACCTGGAGGATGACAACTTACAAGCTTGGTGCTGACCTACACAATGTGAAATACGCTCTAAATCTGTGAATATACATGATGCCATTTCTCCTAGAACCAGAAAGTATGAATTTTAGAACCAAGAGGTAGAAGTAGGTTTGTGATTTCTCTCACTATTATACCTCATGACCTACTTGCAACATTTTTGCTCCCTATTGCTGCAATTTTGAGCTCTGCTGGTTTAGAAGCTGATTTAGTTTTGAAGGGAAGAAGGCTTCCACCAAGGGAGAGATGTGAAAATGAACTGGATGTCAAGACTGCCATTTTTCATTTACTCTTATCATTGAACCAATAGGCCAAAAAATAGGTTAATATATTGACTGGGGTGGTTGATCTCAATCAACAAGGGGAAATAAGATAGACAATGGGGCAAAGAAGCTTGTGCTTATATCCAAGGGATTATGTGGGAGTGCCCCTAACACTTCTATATCCAACAGTAAAATTGATTAGAAGCCTGGAGCAATATCTGCAGGAGTCATATCCCCCAACAGGTTGAATCATCCTTCATTCAGTAAAGAACTCAACTAGCTGAAGTGCTGAGGGGAAATGGACTATTTAAAGGATAGTAGAGGAAGGAAGTTCTAAGTATCAATTACAGTCTTATGATTAGTATCAGTAATAGACTTCACTAGCTAATTTTTTTCTTTCTTTCTCTCTTTTAGGTATATTTATGTATATTAACCTATTTAGATTTTCCCTTTCCACCCTTCTGCTTTTTTATAGCACAAGTATAAATTTATAATTTCTTCCTTAGTTTATAGAATATCAAGGAAAATGAACATCACTGAGAGTTTGATTCAGAATTAATGGGTCAAGAGTCTCCCTTTGGGTGAGAAGTTAAGTGCTTTTTCACTTGTACAATGGATGGTTGCATTATGTGTGAGATCATATTGCTTCTTCTTTTATTATTTGGTAATATTTATGTACATTGAGTAAGCAGGTATTCATGTTTATCCTCATAATCATCTTGAGGTTGATTGTGTTTGATATTGTAAATTCAGCATCCATCCCCACATCCTTCTGGTAATCTTCCCTCTATTTTAGAGGCTAGAAGGTTAAAAACTACGTTTCCAAGACTCCCTTGAAGCTAGAGTTCTGAATGTGAAATTAAGTTCCATTAATGACATGCACTTGCATGAGATTTCGAAGATGGACGTTAAAAAGAACAACTTTGCTGATATTTCAGTTATTGTTCCTATGAAGCAACAACCTACAAACATCCTATAAAAGATTCTATAAGGATGCTACATCCTATAAAGCAACATCCTAAAACATTCTATAAGGATGCTAGCTATACCTACAGAAATGTGCTAATGTCTGGCTCCACACGAGTGTTGCAACACATTTGTGGTGGCAACAATATCCTGATCGCTGGATCATAGCTATGGCAGTGAATTCCTGAACTCAAGTTCCCATGATTTCCTCTTGGTTCTCGACACACATGATTGTAGCAGAGGTAGTGACTCTCCTGGCATGTCATTTCAACAGTCTTGTTCCAGAAGTTATTCTTGGACACGCAACATAGAGTCTGCTTCTCTAGTACTTGCAAGAATTTTATAGTACCTAATTCCCCACATTAAAATATTTTTTGCTTAAACTAGCTAGAACAGGTTTTGGTTGTTGTAGCTAGAACCCAATCCACAATTAGCAGAAGGAAAATCTCTGTCTTATACATGAGCAATGTTTACTTTGGAAAATAACACACACATAGACTTTCAGGTTACCTTCTGTCAAACCTGATTCCCAATCCCACCCTAATAATTTCCAACAGTGGCACCACCATTGGTCTAGTCACCTAGCTCGACATCTTGGCCTCACCCTTGACTACTTTCTTCATTTCTTCCACCTAAATCAGTCAACATGTCCTGTTGAATCTTCCTCTGAAAACATCTATTACCATTACTATGTTGGTCCAAATCCTCTTAATTTCACATAAAAGTTCTGTTATCACTTTCTAACTGGTTTCCTTATCTACAATATTCCTATACTAATAAAACAAAAGCAAACACAGATGGGAACTCCTGGGTAAATGTAGAACATTTAGCACTCATATTGTCTTCCAATCTCTTTCTAAGTCCCACAAAAATTAGAGTAAAGGGATTTTTAAGACATAAATCCCAAGGACAAAGATACCAGGTTAAAAGACAATAGCACCAAAATATTGAAACTAGAAAAGAAATGGAAGAGTGGTAAATGACACAGAAGACATAAAAAAGCTGAATGCTTAGCCAGAAATCAGGACGCCAAGAAGCATCCCATTCAACAGTGCAGAGCTCACGAAACATTCAGAATCCCACAGTATAAGCTTCCTCTGGGAGTGAGCTGAAGGGGAGCCCAAAATGGGAGAATTGATTAAAAATTTCACCTAGAAAAAATAAGGTGCCACTGCCCTTCCTAATGCCGGGAGAGGACTAAAGGTTTATTTTGGGGAAACATTAGCTGATTATTACTAACTTAGAATTTTAGGTATATCAGACTGAAATTGGAAAGATTAAGACAGTGCATTTCCTGAGGATTGAGACATCCACCTTTGTCAGATCTGAGGATGCGGTGAGCCAGACTTACACACAGGAAACATGAGATTGAAAGCACCTTCTTTCCCGAAGCTGAAGAGGAAAGAGCTAAAGAAATCAAGCTCAGGTGTTACGTGACAAAGCAGCTCAGCCAGATGATCCTAAAGTGAAGACCCAGAGGATAAGCCTCACCTGTGAGCTCAGGCTTCCCACTGACATGGTGAATTTCTCCTTCTTAAACCTGAGTCAACTGCTAAGGCATTTAAGAAATGCCTGTAATGGGAAAGCTGGAGACCAAGACAAAGAGAATAGGTCACATGTAGCAGAAACTGTGGAGGGAAAGAGAGCTTGAAGATGACCGTTAATATCTTCAGAGAGATAAGAGAAGATGTTACAGCTACAAAACAAGAAAAGGATGCCGTCTAAAAAAGGAAGTGGAAGAATAAATAAAAGCTTTTGAAATTAAAAGCAAGAGAGCAGAAATGAGAGAAAAAAGCCATTGGAAGGATCAAAGATAAAGCCACAGGAATCTCCTAGAAAATAGAGGAAAAGGACAAAACACATAAAATAGGCATGAAAAATTAGAAAATTAGAGGAACATTTCAAATAACAAAAAGACCCCAGAAGAGAGAAAACAGAAGGAAGAAGTCATCAAATACATAATTGCAGCACTTTTCCAGAACTAAAGTACATGTGATTCCAGCATAATAGTCTATGAGGGCGCCGCAGAGTGAATGAAGAGACCCACACCGAGGCATACCTCTGTGAAAATTCAAAACAGCAGAGCGAACAGAAAAGCTTGGGGAGAAAAGAAAAATGGTTTCAAATATCTACATTGGAGGACTAGGAAGATAGGAAGTGGGTGTCTGATAAATCAGGATGTGGCAATATAAGCATGGCATTCAAAGGTAGGTACACGAGAATCTGAAGTTAAAAGCATGAACGTCTTTGTTGTTTTTTGCCCCCAAGAAGCAGACCAGAAGAAAGAGGGCTAGAGGATTACTGTGCTTCATAAGATGCTTTGTAGAATATCTGCCACTTTAAATTATGTCCATGCATAATTTTGATGAAATTAAAAACTAAATTAGAAGACAGAGAGTCAAAACCAAAATCCTCTTGCCTTTATCCTGCATAATGCTTTTGTTAAAATACCACTTTCAGAATTTTGTCCCCTATTTTCCAGCTTTGAAGAACTCTTATCTAGAACACTTTTGCTAACATTTAAAGTCACTGAAAATAAGATTCCATAGCTCTTTTTCTTCAACCTAAATCTTCTGGTTTAGTCAAATTGGTCTTCTTATTAGCACTTACATGTACGAAGGTATACATCTGTCATTATTCTCTCATAACAACATGGATGGCCTTCACATCTTTCTCTTTCCTGCCGACATCCAAAGCATAATATCAGCTCTCTTCTTTGAATTCCTCTGAATTTATAATTTAATGTGATTTATTACATCATTCTCTAATTCTTGCATGTATTAGTTCTGCTCATGACTACCAAGTGGATATACACTCCTTCTGTGTCCAAACAGGACTTGAAATTATAAATCCCAGAGCATTATTCATGAATCAGGATAAAGGAATGACTGAATATATACACACGTGCAAGAAGTTAATAAATAGTAAGTAAATGTTCAACTTAAATTTAAAAAGTTTAAGTTGATACACCTTTTCAGCTTTAAAGAAAGAATACATTACCCCCAAATTGCTACTTTCCAGAGTCTTCTCTTTGAACTAAGAAGACATTCTTAAGGATTTGTAAACACTTTCATTTTGTGGACCGTATAGGCTTAAGAAATGAGGAATCAGCATCCAATTGAAACTTCTAGAATGACCTTAGTCCACAATAATGAATCACAAAAATCCTATGACCATGGGTAATTTTTATAATATTTTCTAAATATTTTTTCCTGGAATAAGATTAGCAATTGAGAAATAATTTAAAATGCCATAAGAAGTTACTTTCTAGCTAAGAAAGAAAAATAGAAGCATCCACTTATTTTAAGTGAGACAAGAGGCTGACAACACCCAATCATGAGAGTGTACACAAAAGTGTCTTCTGGAGGGGCCACTTCCCAGAGTGAAGAGTCCACTTAGGATTGGTGACTATCTGGTATCCTTCCTTAGCCAAACCACAAATATTCAGGCTCAATCACATTTGCAGTCTTAGCCAATGATCAAACTCCTCCACCCACAACACACATACAAAGAAGCTAACATATCATCCCTTCCTATGCTCTGACATTATATCGAACTCTCATCTGTATTTTCTGTCATCTCTAATTTGCTTTATTTAAATACGAGGGTGAAAATTGAGCCCTTGTATTTTAACTGAGAAAATTTCTTCTAAATAAAACGAAAACTCAAAGAGAGATTTTTTTTTTTTTTTAACAAGCATGGTGGATTCTTAACGACCCAAATTGGCTGGCAGTAAAATCAACGGATGTGAAGGATGCACAAAAATAATGAGAGCAGCTTGGTAAGGAGGTACAGCAAGAGGAGGAGGCCACACACCTTCGGGACTGGAAAGCTCTGTCTAGGGCAGACATGTTGCAACTGACAGACTTGGTCACTTGTCAATTACTGTGTGGCTCTGTACTCCCTTGTCAAAGTCACGTAAGCCCAAGACTCACGTTCTTTACTGAAAATATAAATGTTATTTGAGAACAGTAATAACTAAATTTTATGCTCTCTACTTCTGTTTACAAAGCGATCAATATTTCCCTGATTCTTACAGCAAACCTGTGAGGTTATTTCACTTTGCAAATGAGGAATATGAGGCTCAGAAAAGTTCAGGTGCTTCCCCAGATTTACACAGATATTACGTGGAAGAGTCAGAAATTCACTCAAATCTCTTTAATCCCATTCTATAAGTACTACGTAGATAGAAAAATGCATTTTAAAAAGACTTCCAAGGGGCCAGCCCAGTGGCATGGTGGTTAAGTTCCTATGCTCCACTTTGGTGGCTTGGGGTTCGTGGGCCCAGATCCTGGGTGCAGACCTAGCATCGCTCGTCAAGCCATGCCGTGGCAGCATCCCTCATAAAATAGAGGAAGACTGGCACAGATGTTAGCTCAGCAACAATCTTCCTCAAGCAAAAAGAGGAAGATTGGCAACAGATATTAATTCAGGGCCAATCTTCCTCACACACACACACACACACACAAAGACTTTCAACACAATATTATATTATATTCTCAAAACCACAAAGCAACTTTTGGGGTGGGAGCAGAATTTTCATATACATTTTACTAAAAACTCAGAGATTGTGATTTTCCCAAAGGTAATTACAAACTGAACTAAGATGATAGCTCACATTATTTAACTTCTAGTTAAAAATTACTGTGTCAAAAATGCTTACCCCCAGAGTTTGGAGAGTACCGAATTCACCATTCGATCACAAATGGGTAAGAAACTAAGGACTTCAGAGTAGAAAGCACTTCCTTGAGTTCATACAAAGGCAGGACTGGCCTGAAACACAGCCGACTTCACAGCAGTTCAGTGCTCTTTCCCCTGCAGCGGGCAATGCCTGTTAAACACACACATACACACACACACACAAATGCACATTCCTACTCACTCTGATAGTGCTAACATTCAGGGTCTTTTGACTAATAGGGAAATACTTCTCTTTTTGAGCTTAGAGGAGGAAATAGCATGGCCGTTTCTCTTTTTAATTTTCCACTGTGCACAGTACAATGGAGAGAATCTGACAGACTGACAGTGGCAGTACCATCGCGATGACACGGATCTGTCAAGGGTGAGATCAGAAAAGAACCCAAGATATAAATATTCGGGATTCTCTGCTTCTAGATGGTGCTTCTAACATGGCACTGATGAGAGAGCCACCCCGTCTCCCAGCTGTTGCGCCTCCCATCTGTCCCCAATGCTATTACCATAGGATATCTTTCATTTTGAATTTCCAAAGCAAAAGATGTGTGCGATGTTGAACAATTTTGCTGAGCAGTTAGAAAAGCAGAGAGTGAAAATTAGAGAAGGAGGAAGGAAAGTGGAACGTTTTGTTCATGATAACGACAAAACCACATCCTGCTTTCAGCCAATATCACTCTATCGTCACAGTCAATTTAGAGATCATGGAATTAGCTCCTGGGGTACAGCAACCCCTGAGGTGAAACTCAGCAGACCCAACAGGTAAACAGCTCAAAAAGTTAAGTTAAGGTGGGCAGAAAGAAAAAATGCTTAAGTCAGCCCAAACTGCCTGCCAAAATAGTGGTACATCAGAACTTTGATTCAGTCAGAGAAATCATAAGGTCTCAGACCTCGCAGAAATTTCAGGTAACAACTCCAATCTCCATGTTATCCACACAGGGAAACTGAGGCTGATGGAGGTTAAAGGCTTGGCCTGAGAACCACACGGAAGTGTCACAGCCAGAAATAGAACCCAGGTTTCAACATCCCGCTGGAACTAACATGTTGTATTAAAGGAAACTTGGGTTTGGTTAAGATCCATTGCTCAGTACCTTTTTTTTTTGGAGGAAGATTAGCCCTGAGCTAACATCCGCCACGAATCCTCCTCTTTTTGCTGAGGAAGACTGGCCCTGAGCTAAGGTCTGTGCCCATCTCCCTCTTTTATATGTGGGATGCCTACCACAGCATGGCTTGATAAGCGGTACATAGGTCCAGGCTCAGGATCTGAACTGGCGAACCCTGGGCCTCTGAAGCAGAGCACAAGAACTTAACCACTACACCACAGGCCAGCCCCATCAAGTCCTTTTATGTTGACACTAAGGAGAGTGACTACTGCACCTCTTCCTGGAGTCTCGTGCTGCACAATGAGACACAGACTCTCCTGAGCTGGGGCCCCGATTCCTCAGCAGGAGGTGAGACTCTTCATTTCCTAAGGCCTTGAGATCACAGGGGCCAGAGGGGCTAACAGGAGGCACCCGAACAGGCCAGGGAGTGGACACAACCGCTGACAATATTCCTTGTCACCCTGAGATTCCAGAACAATTAGGAACATGGCGAAGACCACAACAGCTCCCACGCAAGCTTAGAGAACTACTACTAGAAAAGAAAAATGATCCGTAAGCCAGGAACTGTGCTGGGTCCCTTCACATTGTTTCTGTGTTTAAACTGTACAATATCTCTAAGAGGGAGGAAGAATTATCTCTGTTTGTTGCAGAGAATATAAGTTGCCTACCTCTTCTTTTACCTCTTTAACAAAACCATGACTTTTTTTCCATTTCTCAGTACTCAGAAATGTTCCCACAGTGAAAACTCCAGGTCTGAACATTCTAGAAACAAATCATTCAAATCTTATACAAACTCTTGCATAGAAAAGAAAAAGCAAAAAGGATATCCACTAACACATTTATGAATACAGGGTAATATTGATATTAAAGCCTGATATTGACAGGGCTGGAAAGGGAAAGACTATCATAAACAAAGTTGCAAAAATCCTCAACTAATGATTAGCAACAAATTCAACAACATATGAAAAGACTGTAGCCTCAGGACCAAACTGAATCACCACAAAATAAGATAATTCTAATCTCGAGCATGGTTAGTTTAAGATTAGAAAACAAATCAATTAATTAGTCAATCTATTAAAATTAAATAATGAACTATTAAAAAGCATGTGATTTTTAAATACATACAAGGAAATCACAGAATTCAATATCCATTCTTGATTTAAAATAAAAACCTCTTGGGGCTGGCCCCGTGGCCGAGTGGTTAGGTTCGCGCGCTCCGCTGCAGGCGGCCCAGTGTTTCGTTGGTTCGAATCCTGGGCGCGGACATGGCACTGCTCATCAGACCACGCTGAGGCGGTGTCCCACGTGCCACAACTAGAAGAACCCACAATGAAGAATACACAACTATGTACCGGGGGGGCTTTGGGGAGAAAAAGGAAAAAATAAAATCTTTAAAAAAAGAAAAAAAAATAAAATAAAATAAAAACCTCTTAGCAACCCAGAAATAAAAGAAGATTTTCTTATCTACAAAAAAAATCATTTAAAATGTTGAAATATTGAAATCTATTCCTTAGGGATTCAAAACAAGGAAGTGATGTTCTGTAAATCAAAAACTTGAGGTCCTGGCTAATGCAGATTGACAAGAAAAAAAGTACAAGGATTGAAAAAGAAACAGATATAATTATTGTTATCAAGAATGACATGATTGTGTACCCCCAAAATATAAAAAAATTTATGATAAAATGTTAAGATATGTGAGAAAATGTTTAGCAAATTTGCTGGATACAAAATCAATATTTAAAAAATCTATGTCATTCCTATACGTCAGCCACAAACAAAATTAAAATTTTAAGAAAGCTACTATTTACAGTAATAACAAAAACATGAAATGCATAGAAATAAAATTAACAAACGATGCTTAACACAATTCTGGAAAAAATTATAAAACTTTATGGAAAAACACAAGTAGGTCTAAACATATGAGCAGATACACCATATTCATGAATTGAAAGACAATATTGTAAAGACATCAATTCTCACAAAACTCATGTGTAAATTCAATGTCCCGTTGATAATATCATGACAGTTTTTGAAGGAATTTGATAATTAAATCAGAATTTAAATAAAATATCACAAAGGGCCAAGAAAAGCCAAGACGTGCTTGAGGAAAAAGAACAAGGCAGGACTTTCCCCACCAGATATCAGGGCTTACTCTAAAGCTGCGGTAATTAGGACAATGCGGTATTGGTGTTGGATAGATTAATGGAACAGAACAGGGTGTGTAGAAAGACCTGCACATATAATGGACATGATATACAACAGAAGTGCTATTGCAAATCTGTGAAGAAAGAATAATTTTTTTCCAAAAGATTGTTCTGGGGCTGCTGTTTATCTAAAAATGGGAGAATACAGACAAATTCACTTATTTTTTTTCTTATCTTTAAAAAAGAAATTGAAGAATAAGCCATGAAATGAAACTAAAAGTTACCTATAGGTGATGGAATACAGTAAGGGGACAAAAATAGACACGAGACTTCTCTGAATATTCATTCTTTTGTAGATTTGACTTAGGAACTCTCAGAACTTTATAAAAACATAAAACCAAACTACTTTTAAAGCAATTCCTAACAACTAAAAACAGAAAGCAAGCCAGTCTAACAATGTGATTTATGTTGGGGATTTTGAGTCGTGACATACCAGTTCTGGCCTCCAGGAGGGTGAACACAAAAGCAGTATGTGATTGAGCTCCAATAAAAACGCTGGATGCCAAAGGCTCAGGTGAGCCTCCCTGGTTGATGACCCACTTTGACTATTATCACACATTGTAGCCAGGAGGAAGTAACGCTGTCTAGGACTGCATGGTGAGAGAACGACTGGAAACTTCACATTGGGACCTTCCTGGACTTCAGCTTTCATGTCATTCCCTTTGGCTGGTTGTAATTTTTATCCTCTCATAGTAATAAAATGGTGATTGTAAGTACAGCACTGTCCTGAGTCCTGTGAATCATTCTGGTGAATTATGGAACCTGAGGGTGATCCTGGGAATGCTCAAATCGGTAGCCAGCTGGTCTGAAATGAGGGTAGCCTTGGGACCCCTGAACTTGTGGCTGGTGTCAGAGGTGAGGAAGTCCTGTGGCGACTGTTGTCTCAGACTTGGCACTTTGATTAAAAATCTTTGTAATGACATAGAGATCAACCATTCCAAGTGACACTAAAACACAGTAATTATCACTAGAAGATTAAAAAATATACATACAAATAAAAATACTTAATCTGTACTTAGTTAATTATATTGTTGATTGTAGTGTTGATGTTTTTATTCTGTAGTTGTTATGTGTGTTATGTGGAATAAAAAAATTAATAATTACCCCCCTACTGTTGAGAACAGGAATTTTAGGTGTGTGAAATAGTTGTGGAATGGAATTCTGAAATTCTGTAGTCCTAAATTTGATTCAAAACTTACGTATTTATATTTTTTAGAAATACTTATTTCCTGGGACTCTTTGCTGAAAAGTTAGCAACAATGGCTAAACTAGAATCAATAAGTGCCTCCAGCACCCAGACTATGGTCCTCTTTAATTATCATTTCTCACTAAAGAGGAATCAGAGCTCCTTAGAGAAATGGCTGAATCCAAGTCTGGGGCAGGACACTCACCAAATGGGGCTGGAAAATCTTTTCATACCAAAAATCAAGGAAGCTATCAAGGGTCATGTCAGATAGAGTCAGGAGCAAAGTAAAGAGGCATCTGTGCTCAAGGAATCACTCACAAGAATGTTCATAGTAGCTCTGTTTGTACTGGCCAAGACTAGTGAGAAAGTCAATGGGCATCCACGGCAGAATGTTTAAACAGCTTTCGGTAAATTCAAACAACGAAATATCCTTTCAGAATGTAAATAAAGTAACTGAAGATGCCTGCCACACCATGAATGACTCTCATAAACGTATAGTGGAGCCAAATACATAAGATACGAAAAATACCAAAAATATGATTCTACATATATAAACTTCAAAACAAGCAAAACTAAACGGAATCATTTAGGGATGCATACACAGGTGATTAAAGAAAGGCAAGGGAATGATTATCACGTAAAATATTCTTTGGGTTTACTCTGTTGTTTTTTGCTAATTTCTTTCATTGAACACAACTTATTATACTACTAAGTATTAACTTCTTTTCTGATATTTGTATGAAGGATATTTATATTTCCTTCATTCTTTCTGAGCAATGCTTTGCTGTCTCTCACAAGTTAAATAGTGATATATAGGGTCCTTATTGTACTGTTCTAAATATTTCAAAATACCCATTATAACTTAATCTGACATATAAATTACTTAGGATTTTTTTTCAGTTCAAATATGTAGAGTTTTGTTCTATCGTTTTATTAATTAATCTCTAGTTGCATTGTATTTTTGTCAGAGAACACCAAATACATAATATTAGTTCTTTGGTATTTTCTGTATTTAACACTTGCATGTGGCCTACTTATATGATGCATTTTCTTAAAGTAAGTGTCCCATGTATGTGCTTGGAGAATTGGGTATTATTTCACTGCTGACCAAGCTTAGTATTTGCACAATTCAAGTCTTCCAAATCCTTAAAATTTTCTGTCTGCTTGTGATCCATCAGTTTCTGCTGAAGATGTGCTATAATCTGTTGTGATTGAGGGTTTGTCCATATCTCTTGGTAGTTACTATTTTTTGCTTTATATATTTTGAGGCTATGTTATTAGAGGCATGAATGTTCAAGGATTGGTATATCTTCTTAGTGATGTTTTTGTAGGAAGGAGTTTTAAGTCTTCTCTTCATATTTAATAATACTTTTTGCCTTAATGTATGGGATGTCTGATTGATCTTGTTACATACTAACTTTCTTTTGGTTAGTGATTATGTATTTTTTTTCATGTTTTACTTTCAATCTTTCTGTGTCATACTGTTTTAAGTGTATGTTTCCTGATTTGTTGTCTTTTTATCCAATACCAGGACCTCTAACTTTGCAAGGATGATTTAATTTACTTGGAGTTTTTATTAGAGATACATTTTTCCTTTTTTTTTTTTTTAACATTTTCTATTTACCATGGTTTTTTATCTTATTTTTTCCTTTTGCAATTTTCATTGGACAAGTCTAGTTTGTTTACTTTTTTGTCTTTCCTTCTTTAAAAGCTGCTCATTCTGTTTCTATTCTGTTATTGATTATCTTTACATTTGGGACATGCATGCTTGACTTACCAAGTCTAAAGTCAATCATTTTCTATACTCTTCTTCTAAATAAGTCTTAGAGCAGCTTAACTCCGATTACCACTCCATCCTCCATGTAATTACTGCCTATTAGTCAGTTCCAACTTTTTTCAATATCCATGAACAGTCATCAATATTAATGATACTAGTTTTAATTTTCCACATGTTATTAATTTATTCTCACAATTATTTCTTGCATTCCACTGCTGTCTTTTGAATTTAATTTTCTCCTTCCTAAAGTGCATCCTTGAGAATCATTTCCTTTCCAGATCATTGATAAATAAACCCTTTTGATCTTTATATTAAAAATACTTATTTGCCCTCATTCTTGACTGAATTTAATTGAGTGCGGTTTTCCAGTTTGCAGGTTAGTTTTCCATAGCACTTTTAAGATTCGTAGGTTATTTCTTGCCCTCATTTTTACTTGATATGAAATCCATTACTGTTCTTTTATTCTAACTGTTGTCTCTTTTTAGGAAATTTCACTTTTATTTCTGGAGTGTATATTATGTATACACATATATATATATGTCAATATATATTTTCTCTTTTGTTTTCTGCTATTCTGCACTTTTACCAATGTCTTTTTATTTATCTTACTTGGGATCCCATGTGCTTCTTTAATCCGAGAATTCATGCTTTCTTTCAGTATCCCATTTCCTATATTTTCTCCTTCTGAACTTTTAGAAAATTTTATGCCTTTTTAAAACTGTATTCAATGTCTCTTAATCTCTCCATTTCCAATCATTTGGTCACTGGATACATTTCACATACTTTTGTTAGATTTCTTTTCCAGTTCATTAGTTCTCTCTTTAGTTGTATCTAAACTGCTCTTAAAACCATCCATTGAGTTTTTAGTTTCAACAGCTATATATTAAATTTCAGGAAGTTTTATTTGGTTCTCTTTCAAGTATACCTGATCTTTTTCATAGTATCCTGTTTTTTATCCAGATTTTTGTTCCTTTTTAAATCATTTCAAATATTAATTTTATAGTCCTTTCCAGATTGTTCTCTTGTCACAAGTTCACAGAGCTCTAATTTTCCTGTATGTCTTGTTTGCTGGCTCCCCTTCATAATGTTTTGATTTCCTCATGTGCTGTACAATTTCAGTTGTGAACTCAGCATTAATGGATATTAGTTGCCTCATGTGAGTCCTGTGCACTGTGAGTTGTGAAACTCTCCTGTGGGGGACAATTCATCTTTGAATTTCCCCTTCATTTCTGGCACCTGAAGATTTCCCTTTCTTTCTTTTGAGCTCAGCTAAGCATTTAAAATATTTCATTGCTGTATTATTTTACCCAGAATTTCTGCATGTTTTGAATGGAATAGGGTGCTGAACCCACTCAATCTGCCATGTTACTGAAAGTCAATGATTTTGGATAAATCTATCCTACTGCTGTCGTGTTGCCACCTTCATTGGCTACCCATTCCCTATAAATTGAAATCCCAACTCCTTATCTTGGCTTGTAAGACCTTCCAAGATATGGCCCATTCATCAGTGGTCTTCTTCCATACAGGTTATGAGTCTATATCTAAAACCTTACAATGTGTTTCAGTACCTAATAATAAACAATGCCAGCCTGGCTATATCCAAAGAGATAAATTTGTGTATAAAAGAAGCCTCATGACATTTATCCAGATGTTTTGATAACATCAAATTTTAATAACAATAATGATGATGACAATAACAATAACAAGCTTTTGGAGTACTTAATATGTACCTAGCATTATATGCTTCACATACATTATCACATTTAATTCTCACCAAAACCCTATACTATTAATCCACCTAAGATTGTCTCATTACAGCATTAGTCACTAATATCCTTGAGCTGACAGCACTTTCTAAAACACAAAATAACCAAAATTCGTGCCACAGATCTCAATGTCAGTCTTCTTAGAAAGGTATTGAATGATGGCTCTAACACATGCCAAGTATTACCACATCTCTCCTGAAGATTATTTTTCGTGAAGAGTGAAAAATGAAGAAAAATATATAAATGAACAATAAAAACAGAGTGACTAGGGTGCATTCTAATATAAAGCTTTCATTGTCTCTACTACCCTTTTCTTCCCCTTACCGCAGTCACCCCATGTCATGAGAGTGAGAAATGGCACATCACGTGAAGCCAAACACAGCAATTAGCTTCTCAGCATGCTTCTGGATTCAAAGACTTGGTCCACTCGAAGTAGTTTGCTTTCTGAAATATTCCTTTTTTATTCCGTAACTTTTATTTTGTTTAGTGGATTATTTCAATGACTTTATCAACAGTGAGAAAAAATGTCAGAAATAGCATAAAATACATATAAACATAGCCCATCATTGGCTCTTAGATATTACAATTTACCTGTAAAATTCAGGTATTAGATTAGGTAATCTCCAAGATAAAGTCTATATCATACAGAATATATATATCCTAAAGAATATATGTTATATTGTATATAAATATATAGAATTATATAAATACATATTGAATATAAATATCATACATAAAAATCTCTTCCACTATGCCTATTATTAGGCATTTGGTATACACTTTAATAAAAAAGTTGACAATAAGAAACCAAAACATGTAATATCCATGTTATTTACTTTGTTCATAACTACTAATGGTCCCTATAGCTGATACGTAAGTTGTTTGTTAAAGAGACATACAACTAGTTAATCAAACATGAAGGAGAATATGATTCCTCCTTATTGTGCCATTAACTAGTTTTGTGTAGTGTTGAACTGAATGCTCTCTGAGCTCTCTTGCAGCCATAACGTTCTATAAGACTGGGAATTATTTATTTTTATGGCACACTCAAATTGTCCCTCATGCAGTTATTGCCAGCCAAAGAGGAAATGATAAAATAGTGAACTGTCAATTCTTTATCTCTTTGAGAAGCTCAAAATGTTCAGAAAATCTTACATTAATTTTGGAAGGAAAAAAAGGGAGGAAGGGCTCACTCCAACAGCCAATCACAATTGGCATTATAATCAGTTTAGCAAGGGGCTGGATAATACTGTAGTTCTGTTGTTATTTCAGAAAGTTAAGTAAAGTTACATAGATAATCACATTTTAAGCTTTATATTATCTCTTTTCTTACTCTCTCTGTACTCCTGTAGCCAATCAATGAATATATAACAAAATAAACTCTATAACTTTTTATATAAAGTTCTTCATTTTGAAATATACAAAACAGATGAAGCTTATAACTGATTTTTATGATAATATAAACATTTTCATTCACCAAAAAATATTAACAAGTAACAATGACATATAGTGCCACTTATCTTCATTACCTGCATTATTTTTATATCTTTAACAATGAACAGTGGATTCACCATATTTTCATTGTTGACTTAGCATCACTCAAATACTTGGAAAAATATCTTTTTTCATTTCTCAGCCTGGTACACATCGATTCCAAGATAGTCCTTTCTAGGACAAAGGGGAATTTTAATGTTAATTGAATTTCCCATTTCTTGCCCAGAACAACCAACCTGCAAAAACACAGTTGGTCATGCCAGTTTGTTATGAGCAATTTAAGAGTACATCAGAAAGTTTCCACACTGGAACAAAATGATAACCTGTGATCTCTCCAGTACTTTCCTGAGCAATGCAGGAGTTGCTAAGTACTAAGCTGGAAATGGGCTAAATATGTCCTACATGCCTGAAATTCACTATGCATTATGGATGCATCATCCAGAAATTTGCTCAAATATTTTAACAATACCTTTAGCCTAGATCAACTCTCTTAAAAAGATATGTTATTTAAATCCTACTGCTTTCCACCACAACTTCCCCAAATAATACCAAGTTAACACTAAAATTCTGTACTATGTCTTAAAGTAATATACTTTATAAATTTATAGTTGATTTTCTTCCCTTATATTTTATTAAATGATACTCTACTCTGCCATTCACTGCTTAGGAGACATCCAGAAAAGTTGCTACCAAGAAGCATGAACTTCATGGTTTGAGGAAAATCTTTATCTTGATGTTGAGGTGAGGAGAGGGCACTTTAATCAGCTCTTATTTCTTCATCTCCTGGCTGCTTGCAATAAATTCCAGCAATCTAAGTTCTGGCTGTGTTGGCCATAGGAGCTCTAATTTACTGTCCATCTCACACTTCCTCCAAAACTTCTTTTACTAAATTAATGTATGTCTTGTATATTTAGATCTTTGTCAAAACATATATTATTCACACCCTCCTGGTCTGATGATAAAAACTAAAGAAGGAACAGAGCCAGGATCATGGGCGGGTTCTCTTCCACTGTAATGGAGACACACGCGCCTGTCTGTCAGAAAAATGACCACTCTATGACTTTGATGTTTACCTGAAGCTCAGTCAAACCAGGTGCAATCAGGGAGTACCAGAATCATATATTCACATACTTCCCCAAGCAACAGCTCAAACACCACTTTATGAATAGAGTTTCTCCCATATACCCCCAGACAGAAAGAGGAAGCGTTACAGGTATAAATCAAAGTGTCCCGCCAAAAGTGGAAATTTCTTTGAAGACTATTTTATTTAAAAAATGAATCTGAATTTGCACTATAATATACGCTTTTTAATATTTAAATAATGCTTTAATTATCACCAAGAAAAAATTTTGCTAATTTTGTCCATGATTAATGAATAAAATAATGTTGTCTCAAATCTATCAGTTTAGGAAAACTGGGCTGAGAGAAAGGAAGCTGGCTTCATTCATTGGGCTGAGCATCCAGACACTGCTTCTTCTCTGACTTGACATCACACTATTTTGAAATCCCAGATTCACATAAATACATGGATACAAATGGCAATGATTTTTTTTAATGCTTTTTGAGCTATTTCAGTGAAAACTACTGTAGTGTTATGCCCAAAATCCTGCCAAAGGGTTGGCACAGTGCTTTATACTCATAATAAGAATTTAAATAGCTGTATCTTACTACAGGTCAGATCATACGTGCCGAATATTAAAATTGAAATTTCTGTGGTGCATTCTTTTCTGTCTCAAGAAAATATTTATCAAAGGCCTTTTTTCCAATAAAGGAAAAGACTCGTATGTTCTGTAATTGATGCTAGTCCTGAAATTTTCATTAGATGTTAAGTAAATTCAATCTCATAAAACTCATAGTTCCTACATTGACTTTCTTCATTCAACTCTCAAAATCATTTAGAGTCCTACTACTTGGATGTTAATTGACAGAAATAAGTCATTGTGATCAGCTGTTTTTTATCATAAGGGTGAGAAATGTATTCATTCTCTCCAGGTTTTTACCCTTTACTATGATGTTTTATTTTCTCCAATTTAACACACACGCACACACATAAGAGATAAGTTACCTTCTACATCATGTTCTCCATGCTAAGTCAATGTAGTAATAATAATGATGGTAATGGCTGCTAACATTTATGGTATATTTACTATGAGCCAGTGATATATAATTGCTCTACATAGATATGTATACATATACACTACCTTTACACAAATTTACTGTAGATTAATACTTTGAGCAACTGTACTTGGTAGGAACTATAATTACCCTCATTTTACATAAGGAAAAAAATGAAGGTCTCACAGGTAGAAACAGGATTCAAACCCAGGCTCTCCAGGGCTCAAACTGTAACCCTTATGCTATATTGCATCCACCTATTTAGAAGAACACTCTTTCAGACTCGCTTCACATTCTATCACAAATTTGAAGGGATAAAAATGATTAATGTATGAGATGAGTGTTTCAAGCCTGTCCTCTTTCCCCTTTCCCTGCCTGTTAGTAAGATTTCTAACTTTGTTTGCTTTCCCTTTTTACGCTCTTCTGCCCTTGAAGGGGTTCCTTCCTCCCCAAACATTTCTCAGGCTTTTGTGAATGGGGGAGAGGGGATGTGGAGGAAGGAAGACAGCATGTGGTTCTGCGCTGAGGTCTGGAAGAGTATCGCTAGAAATTTTGAGCAGAGAGGAAAAGGAGCAATTATGGTTTACGAGGGCAGGATATGAGAAAGAAACAAAAATTGCTACACTATAGCCCTTCATTTTGTTCAAGGAACACAAGAAATATTGTTTTGAAATGTCATTGCTGTGACCGTGTTCTTTGGAGCACGGTAACACCGAGATCCAGCAGTGAGGGGTGATATTTTATAATATTTTTTATAAAAATAAAATTATCCAAACCCTTGCCTTAAACAAATCTTACCTTTAGCACCTCATAGTGCACACCAAGAAAATCAAGAGGCCGCCCCTTGGCGTGGTGTTCTGATTGCAACAGTGATGGCTGCTGTGGGGGAGAGAGCAGAGGGACCTTCATAGCAGATTTTTCACATCTTGGATTTTGCCCCATCTGGGCTCAGGTGCATATGTTTTTCCCAGTCAGCGCCGTGACTGTGAAAGGGCTTACTGGTTGAGCACTTTTCCACCACTTATTGTAACTCTAAACACTCCTCAGGGCCGGCCATGACAGTGTAGTGGTTAAGTTCCTGCGCTCCGCTTCGGCGGCCTGTAGATCACCAGTTTGGATCCTGGACATGGACCAAGCATCATTCGTCAAGCCATGCTGGGGCAGTGTCCCACATACAACTAGGATATACAACTGTGCACTGGGGCTGTGGGGAGAAGAAAAAGAAAAGAGAGGAAGATTGTCAACAGATGTTAGCTCAGGGCCAATCTTCAAAAAAAATAAAAAATAAAAACAAAGGAACAATTACATCTATTTAAAAAAATAAACACTTTTCAAATTAGCATGTCTTCATGTACGCCATCATTATAAAATAGAGCATAAGGATCAATATTAATATAAGCTTTCATGATACATATTAAAGAACTAGATTGACTTCAGTTTTTTAATTAATTAATTAATTATTTTTATTTTTTGAGGAAGATTAGCCCTGAGCTAACATCTGCTGCCAATCCTCCTCTTTTTGCTGAGGAAGACTGGCCCTGAGCTAACATCCATGCCCATCTTCCTCTACTTTATACGTGGAACGCCTACCACAGCATGGCGTGCCAAGCGGTGCCATTTCCGAACCAGGGATGCGAACCTGCGAACCCTGGGCTGCTGAAGCAGAACGTGCGAACTTAACCGCTGCACCACTGGAATGGCCTCCTGACGTCAGTTTTTTAACCAGTTGTTCAGGAATACATTTGGCTCCCAATAAAATGCATCATGTGAACATTCGATAAGGGCAATACTTTCAGTCTATCTTTCATTGTGATCCAAAACAGATTTGACCAGATCTACAACATAGAGTATTACAAATTTTTCCCTGTTATTTGAGTTTCACTTTGGGTGGCAATTCTGAAATTTCCCTTGAAGGAGCAAGCAATTTTGTTGTCGTTGTTTACAGTGAAAGCAGTTCTGGCAGATGCTGTGGATGCCCTCCCTTCCCCACCCTCTGGGCACTCATCTCTATACACCAAAGGCTGCTTACTGGGAACACCTGCAACTCTCTGCCTGCGCTCTTTTTTCTGACTGTAGGACCACATTCAGTGAGCGCAGGATGAGCTACAAGTGCCTCTGGACAAGGTTTCAAACAGGACAGATGGAAGTTGGTGAAATATCCTACTTTTCTGTCCCTTCATTGATGCTAACCCTGAGACGTGTTCTACAGTGTATTCCAGAATTCCCAGTGGGATTCCCAGAGCCCCAGGTGTCTACATTTCATAATTGGCTGAATAATATTCTCTTTCCCTTTATTAGTTTCCTTCATTTCTTGACACATTTCCCAGTAATGTCTCCAGGATCCCCTCCCAACTAAACCACTCACACTCAAATATTAGCCTTAGAGTCAGCTTCAGGAGGAACCTAAATTAAGACTATATTCATACTCATATTTTTCTAAACCAAAATTTTATTGACTGACTGATTGATTGAAATTGCAGAAAGAAGACAAACAAGTTTGTAGGAGCCAGTGATATTTCCTGTAATTAAAAGGTTTTTTAATGTTGCTTTGTAATGGGATTAACTCAGTTTTCCCTAATCAAGGAGAATATATATTTAACTGTTTGGACCTCTGCAAGACTGGTGAAAAATCACACATTTACACTCAAATATTTATTACTCTGGCAGACAAGCCTTAATGGCATAAGCCAGTCACTTCGGCATAGTCTCTTTTTACCACAGTGTTTCATCCTGTTGGCGACGCCAATTCTGCATTATTAACAGCACTGCACACCCCCAAAGCTCAGTAGCTCCACATTTTCATTCACTACATAAATGCTTCCTTCCTCGGGTTTCTGCTTTTGCTTTTGCATGCTTGTGATAAAACTCTTCATGGTGTTCAAAAATTCATAACACCTTCCTCTGATCGCTAGGAAAACTGATAATCTAAGGAAATGAATTGTTTTTTATTGTGGCATCTAGTGTAGCCAAAACATTGTTGGACATCTCTCAGGGGTGTGCACACACCAGCTTGAGAAGCACTGACCTAGGACAATCTCTCTGATTCTCCTGAGAACGATGCTGTTGTGTGTCCCCAGAATCCTCAAAAAGCCAAAAGGTTTTAAAAGTCTTGCACAGATGATTAGAAATTATAGTTACAATTTTTTTTGTGGGTGTCAGGCACATTTCTTCATTTCATTAGTCTGATAAAGTAGAAAACATCAGCCTTGAGCAGCTTCAGTTGAAAATAAAATTAGTCAGCACCTCTTCATTAATGTTCACCATTCCACGTCAACTCTTCTGCTCTTGCCCAGACCTACCGTTCCTTGTGTTGAGTTCTACGGCAGATGTAATTACTTAGCTAGTCAACAGGAGCATTCACACTGATAAACTCCCCAAGGAGCTGAGACCATAGACTAGAGCCAACGTCGGGCACGAGTCTTCTTCATATTCAGGGACTTGACAGCTAAGAGCAACTGCACTAGGCAGAAACCTCAAGAAATTGGTAAATGGACAAAAATCCACTGAAAGTAGCTATTGAAGGATACTTCGATAGATTTATATACCTTTAGTATTTTTTATTAAATCTTAAATCCTGCTAATTTCTAATGAAGAAGCAGATTGGATTTGTAAAAAGCTTTGATTATAAAAAACTGCTTTGATTGCAGTTTCATTATAAGGAAATAGGTAGAATAATTCAAGCTATGATGATAAAATATTGTCCAAAATAGAATCTTAGGGAAGCAATGTAATGGACAGATAAGAATTATTTGTAATTAGGATGTTGCCTTTTTTTTTTTTTTTTTACAAAACACTTGAGGGCACTTAAAAATTTCTCTCTCCCCCTTAAAAGTCCATTTAATTCCTGTTCACTCTGTTAATTTGCTAAGAAAAAACAAGGTCTGGAGGATTCCCTTGGTTTTTTGTTTCTCTGTTCAGTAAAATTTTCCCTTCTTTCTTTCTCTCTTCAGTGGCTTCTAAAATAATGAGACACTGACTGAGAATTAAAACCCCTCTTGTGGGTTGAATTGTGTCCCCCCAAAATCCATATGTTGAAGTCCTAGGTGCTGAGGAGCCCCCAGGAGCTCAGAATGTGACCTTATTTGGAGATAGGGTATTTACAAAGGTAATCAAGTTAAAATGGAGTCATTAAGGTGGACCCTAATCCAATATGCCAGGTGTCCTTACAAAAGTGGGAAATTTGGAGACTGACACACATAGGGAGAAGGCCATGCGAACATCAAGGCAGAGATGGGGCGGTGCATCTAGAAGCCAAGGAATGCCAAAGATTTCCAGCAAACCACCAGAAAAGGAGGGAAGCATGGAACAGCTCTCAGAAGGAACCAGCCCTGGTGACACTTGGACCTCAGACTCTCCTCCAGAATTCTGAGACAATAAATTTCCATTGTTTAAGCCACCCAGTTCATGGTACTTTGTTACAACAGCCCTAGCAAACCAATGCAGCCCTCAAATGGATTTTCCCTTCTGTCTCCTCAGAGTGGAATATGGCGGAGGACCAAGCTCTAGACTAAGCATCTCGAGACCAGTGTTCTGGAGCCAGTTTCATCAATGGCTAGCTACGGGAACTTGGATATAGCATTTCATTGTTCCAGGTCTCAGTTTCTTTGACTGAAAGACGAAAGTACCATCCAACTCAAAAATTCTAAAGTGTGAAGATTGGCACATACTTCTTTCAACAGAGAGTATTTGTATACTCAATTTGCTTCATCTGCTATACAATTGGTTAATGGATGATTATACATATTTCAAAAGAGGTTCTTGGGGGCCGGTCCCATGGCCGAGTGGTTAAGTTCATGCGCTCCACTTGGGCAGCCCAGGGTTTTGGCGGTTGGGATCCTGGGCACCGACATGGCACTGCTCAACAAGGCATGCTGAAGTGGAATCCCACATGCCACAGCTAGAAGTACCCACAACTAAAAATACACAGCTAGGTACCAGGGTGCTTTGGGGAGAAAAAGGAAAAATAAAATCTTAATAAAAAAGAAAAGTGGTTCTTAACATTAAAATGAGATTGAACACAAAATTTCTTTAATGGTGGGTTCCCTATCTCCTTTAAAGTGCAGTTTTATTTACGAAAAGTGAATTTACACAAACCTTGTCTAAGTATCTGTTACAGGGGGTGAGATATGCTGACAGTAGTAAAATTTATTCCCATTACTTTTACAGGCAAAATTTGTGCTGCAGGATTAGCCATAATATATCTATTCCCAAAGAATTTCCTATTTAACTCATTGGCCGTTGTTTCCTAGATGAGTGCTGCTAGGTGCTTTTTGCAAAAAAAAAGTGACAGGGGAAATGGTTTCCCTGAAAAAATTTACCATATTCAATCATCTTTATCATATGCACCAATTTAACTCTTGGTTTAGTCTAAGAATAATTATAATCTGAGCCTAAGGCAGGGAGTCAGGACTGGCCAGCTACCCTGAGCCATCTTCAAGATGGCCTGATGTGGGCCACCACCTTTAACTGTTTTAAGAGGTTAACTGATTTAGAGAGAATATCTAATTTAATGTAATGGATTTGTCACTGAAATGACCAGAGGAGAGAAATTTTTCATCTCCAATCTCAGCATCATCTGCTTAGTCATACATATATGTGGAGTAGAGAGAGTCACTATTTTGTTTATAGGCTTAAAAACCAGCCTCCATTACTGGGAAGAAGAGACCTTAATAAGCGTGGGAAACTTTTCTCTCTGGGAACTCAGGTCTCTCCTTCAAGAAATAATAACAGAGCTATTATTATGTATATCATTCTCTGATTAAAGTGAGACCAGAACCCCTTGCTATCACAACTGCACACTAATTAAAACCACTTAAGGAGGAAAAAGACATTAAATTTAGGTGAGTACAAGCAAGAAATGGTTCCTAAATGGAAAGCAAATAAAATCTTGCCTGCTTTCAGGTTGTAAGTGACCTGTCTGGCTAAGGGCTGCATATATTCAGTTCGGGTAACCACTTCAGCTCAACTGATACAGTTGTTGTTTCAGTGTTTGGCCAAACAGCCTTTTATGTTGCAATCAAGTAATAGATACAAGATTGACAAGTAACAAAGAAAAAGAGCTTTCAGTCAACATGGACTAAAATCCATTATTGTGGTGTGTACACTGTGTCCGGGACCTGTAAACACATCTTCATTGATCTTGCACAAAGATAGAAATATCTCCCCTTGTATGGCTCAATCAAGGCCCTTTTACAAAGGTAAAGTGCAAACAATATTGAAGAAGCAGAAAGAAACTGACATTACAGTCAAACAGTAAATAATGGTAGAGCTCAGGAAACCTATCTATAACATTTCAAATTCCTGTCAGCTCAAATGAAATGTATAAGCTCTCTATTGCAACCTCAGAAAGATCAGAACATGGGGGACTATGCATTCCTCTTATTGTCATCCCCCTTTTACCAAATGACCAAATCAATAAGGAAAAAGAAAATCTCATTTACAGTTTTGCATTTTCATAGGTATCTCAGTGGATAAGCCTCTGAAAAGGATCTTACCAGTGAAGGTCAATAATTCACTCCTTCCTTCTCTCCCTTGAGTTGGGATCTGCTGCCATTTACATGAACAAATTTTGTTGATTACAAAATAGGAAAAAAATTAACATGCAGCCAAAGTAGAACTGGGTCTTCTTGCCAATTTGAAGTTTTGTTAGAATTGCCCACTGCATCAATTCCAGACTTCCGCTTTCATTTATGTTTAAATACTTGTAATTAGGAGAAGCTATTTGGGAACTGTAGACACCAGTAAACAGTTTGTATGGATTTCTAAAAACGTTGGCAGGATGGTCAGAAACTCAGCACAGTTTATAAACAGATTCACCTGTTACGTAAATCTTTATCCATAATCATTATTTATCCATTATGGCTAATCAGCAACCCAAGAAAGGAAAAGTGAAAAGAATTGATAATGTGTTAAAAACAATTACTCTTATACCTGCAGATTCCTTAAATTTAGCCATCAACTGACTAGACATTTAATCTTTTGTTCCTCTTTTAAAAAATGCCTGCAAAGAAATCAATAGCGCACCTTTAACAGCAATGTTCTCATTTAGATACAGAGTAAGCAAATAAGAAACAAATTGGATTGCCCTTTTACGCCACTTGTTATCCTGCCTCTTCCTTTTCCTCCTTTCCTTCCCAAACATAAAATTCCAAAGAAAACAAAGACTCACTTAACTCAGGATGAGGTAGAGGTTACGCTTAAGCATAGGCAACAGACATGACATGATACTTTCAATATCTGAGATTCTTGTGTAGAGAGCGTTAATGAGGTGCTACCACAGCTCATGGTGTGGTCCTTTGATGTAGGCTTGTAATCAGAGTCCCAAGCAGATACCCAGCATAAGGCAAAGCACAATTCCATCTTCAGGACCCCAGGAGAAAGTTTACTAGAACAAAACCAAACCCAGTCTTAGCAAACTGAATCCTCACGCCAACGTCCCACGCTCTACTCCCCATTTCAGGGAAGGCTCAGGAACTTGGCGCTCCTTCAATAAACAGATGCTTACTGATCTATTATGTGTTAAGCACTGTGCTCGCTGTGGTCACCTTGTGCTGGAAAATACCAGTTAGCACACTTACACAGATTTAAGTCCGTTTCTGGAATATGAGGTGAATAATGTCTTTTTTCAAAGCCTGGGACCAATGAAAAGAAATATGTACATTCTAGAATTTACACCAATTCAGCTGAAATTTGTCGCAAAATTTACAAAGAATACTGTATTTATTATACATTTTCTTCAGACCCCCTGACCCAGGTCTTTGCTATGTGAAAGCGTCCCCAGCCTCTATTCTCACCAGCCCTTTTGGGCCAACTTTCAAAAATCCAACTATCCTCTAAGTCCCAGTGAAAAGCCTGTCTCCTCTATGGTTTCTTCCCATAATCCTTCAGCCAGAAATGCTCCCTTCTTCATTTGACAACCCATCACAACCTGTTCCTGCCTGCAGTGACCACTGACCATATCTGACATGGAACAAGTTTCTTTTGGCTCATAGTTCACCTTCCCTATATGGCAGGAGTTGCGTTTGATTACTTTTTATGCGTATTCAAAGCACTTAATAAGCCACCTTAAGCATAGCAGTCGCAAAATAAATACCTACTGACCTGAATTATACACGCACGAATTCAATGCTGAACCAAAAAGAAAAGGGACTCCTCAAGTTGAACTAAAGCTCCAAAGCATTAGTTCAAAAAGAGGGGGATTTCTCTGAAAGCTTATATCAATAGCAGTAGCTGTCTAAATAGAAAATAATTAGCAAAATCACCCCAATTTGTTCTCAGATTTTCTAATCAGAGCTTAGCTCTGAACAGCCTAATTCTGAAAAAAAAAAAACTGAATTGAACTATGAGATTTAGAATTCTTTAATGTCAACCATTTGTGATTTTTAAATCATGGGCAGGAAAGAAATAACTCTTCACAGAAATATTTATTGCCTATATATTGTATATGTGTCCTGGTTGAGAATCTGGCTCCTAGAGAACGGAATGAGTTTAACTTGTAAGGGAAGCCTACATGGTCCCAGTTTCAGAGATGGTAGGAATTCAATAGCCAGAAACCATGCAGAGCCTCAAAACATAAATTCCATTTCATAACTTTTCTCCTACATGCAGCCTAAATAAATCTCTCAGCCAACTCCTGTCTCATTTCTCTCTTCCACGTCAACTCATATGCCTTGAACAGCATCCTAGGTCTGAAACACCCAGCCATTTGCTTTCCCTCAATTTAAAACTATTTTAAAGACCATCTTTAAGAAGCTTATTTCAATGAACTAGGTGGCCAACCACTAAAGATGATTTATGACACCTATTTCCTGGACTAGTAATACTTAAGATCTAAGAATTAAAGAGGATATAAAGAGATGATGGGTTGGCTAACTCTTTCCAGTACACAGTAAAGCAGTGCAGTGACAAGCACTGTTCTGTCATTCAGAGGACAGGGGCACTTTGGTATCGTCCTGAGGTTCCAATTACAGACTTGGCTTCTCAGAGTAATATTAAATTAATCAGGTGTAAAATTCAAAGAATAACTGGGCTTAAAACTTGTGTTTCTGTTTCTAGGTTTCTTTCTTTTTCATTTCTTCCCAAATTTCCATGCCTTTAGACATTCAGGAAACAGTAGCCCAAAATCATATAAAACCTTGGCATTCATATATTTAGCACTGATGGTTTCAACTATCTGTGAGCAACCCCAAAGACTCATGACATGTAGAAATATGTCATTTTGCTAAAAACTATAGAGTGGGAATGAGTCCCTTGGCCAATGAGTGAGTCTAGCAGACTTCAGGGCAGCTTCATTCATCTTCATGTAGCTGGTTGTCTACTCTTGTTATTTTGTAAGAATTTATGGAACATGTTTTGTTCCACAATTTTTTTTTGGTGAGGAAGACTAGCCCTGAGCTAACATCCTTTGCCAATCTTCCTCTTTTTGCCTGAGGAAGATTGTCACTGAGCTAACATCTGTGGCAATCTTCCTCCATTTTGTATGTGGGGCGCTGTCACAGCATGGCTTGATGAGTGGTGTGTAGGTCTGCACCCGGGATCTGAACCTGTGAACCCTGGGCTGCCAAAGCAGAGCATGCAAACTTAACCACTACACAACCAGGCCAGTGCCTTGTTCTACATTTTTGACATGATTTGGGGAAAACATTCTATTACATATTAGGTGCTCATTTCTTATTTACATGTTTAACAAATGATCTGTTAAAATTTATAATCTAGGTGGAAATACTTGGTGATCCTAAGAGCCAGGATGACATGCATCTTAAGTTCCCTTGTACTCTTAAGATATGCCATGAGCAATATGCCCCATCTTTTCTCCTATTTATCACCGTGTCTGCAAACGTCCTCTTACAGACAAAAGCCCAGGCATAAACACATTCTAGACAGTTGAAGCCTGACCTCCTCCCTTAATTCCTTCTAGCACCTTCTCTGGAGTTAGGAACTGCTTCCAGTATATCTCATATTAATTCAGTAACCTATCCTGTAAAAACTTGCATGATAAGAGTGGAGAACTTCAACTTCTCAACACAAAGAAGTAACTGAGAGTAACAGGGACTAAATTCACCCTCCTATCTGAAATAGCAACAGCAAAAGACAAGCAAAATATATGAAACAATGGTTTTCAGACATTGGACGTTAGACATCATGGGACAAAAGAGGGCAAATAAATGAGATGAACACTAAGATTACCCCAGTTTACTATTTGGAAGGGATTTCCAGCCCAGTGCAGTGAGCAAGAAACTAGAACTATATAGAGCCTAGCCTAGTATTCATGAGTTGAGGAACAGGGCTGGAAGTGTGCAGAGTCTAATACAACAAGAGTCCACAGGGCAGAGTAGCAGAGAAAAGAGAGTTGCACAGAGTACATTCCAGATCTGCAGAGGGTCTCTCTCCAGTCTTCAGCTGAGTATTGATCAGTGCATAACATGAAGGAACCAGCTACCTAAGGCCAAGAAAAGATCTACCCAAAAAGTAAATGAGAGAACAATCCCCAGAGCTCACACAGGGCCAGGAATAGTTCACTTTACCACAAGGCAGAGTTGCAAAAGCCTTATAAATCACAAGGCACCAAGTAGAATACTCAGAAGGGTATTGGCTCAGTAGTAGGAAACAATTGAGCCTGGATTAAAGGCTGCTCTTGCTCGGCCTTGAAAACCTTAAAAGCAAGCCTCAAAAAAATCTAACTATTTTAAGTAATTTAACTACAACCCATAACAAAGTTTTTGGCTATTTATAGAAATATGAAAATATCTAACACCAAACAGTGTAAAACTTACAATGTCTGACAGTCAATTAAAGTTTACCAGGCAAGCAAAGAAGCAGAAAAATATAACTCTAATCAACTAATCAAAACTTAACCAAAACTGACACAGATGTCAAAATTAGTAGACAAGGGCATTAAAACAGTACCGTATAATTATATTCCACATATTCAAAACGTTATGGGAAAGGATGAATATTTAAAGGAGACACAGGAAAGACAAAATCAAGCTTCTGGACGTGAAAATAACAATGTATGAAATATAAACAAATACAGTGAATGGAATTAACAACAGATTAGACTCTGCAAAAGAAAAAATTAGTGAACTTGAAGATATAGCAAAGTAGAAACTATGTAAAAGGAAACACAGAGAGAAAAAAAGACAAAAAAGAAAAACTGAAGAGAGCATCAGTAAGCTATGGAACAATTTCGAGAGGCCTAATATACATGTAATTGAAATCACTGAAGAAAATGACAGGTGAAAGACAAAAAAAATATTTTGAAGATATAATGGACCAAAATGTTTTTCTAGCTGCTGTTAAGATTTTTTTATCACCGATTTTTAAGAAATTTGATTATGTCAAAACTCACATTAAATATCAGACAGGGTCTGAGAGAAAATGTCTGGAGCATCAGGAAGAGTGGTACACTTTGAACTCTCCAAGATCAAGTAAGGCAGGTCAAATTCCAGAGTGACTAGCCCTGGCCAGAGAAGGAATTGCCTTCCTTGCTCCGGTATTTCCATTAGAAACTTCCAGTACAACCCTAGCATCCTTGGGTAGGCTTGGGCTAAAACATTATCATCAAGAAGATTTAATATCAGTGATTCATATTCCACATGTATTCTCAATAAACTGAAGTCTCAAAGGATTTTGATTTAAGAAACCTGAGTCTTTATTTTTTTAATTCTTCTGAGTAGCCAAGGTTTTCTTGCCCCTTGAATCAGCATGTTGAATACATTTAAAGCGATGCTCTAATAAGACGTAGTATTATAAAATTGTCAGAATTACAATAAAATGGCAAATATTCCAGTGAACTTAAAAACCTTAATGCTAGTCTTAGTACATGGCTTAGTTGGGGGAAATCTGCTTAAATACAAATAACTGGTTGAGACCAACAGTTGAATACAGTTCAGGTGCACTCCAACCACAGCAGCCTCCTTACTCTTCTTAAGCATCTGGAGCATACTCCCACCTCAGCACATTGCATGTGCTATTCTCTCAGTCTGGACCATTTCTTCCTTCACTTTATTCAAGTGAGAAGACCTTCACTTCCTTCTTCATTCAAAGAGAAGACAGTTCAAAGACAGTCATACCTACTCTCAACCACCATATCTAAAACATTCTATATGCATTTCTCCAGTTTTATGCAGGTTCACTGAATTCATTAGTATCTGACATTACATAATCTATTCAGTTGTTTTTTTGTTGTTCCAGATCAGGGATTGGCAAACTAAAGTCCATGAGCCAAATCCAGAGGTTTTATGTGGCTTTCAAAGCCTAAAATACTTACTATCTGACCATTTCAAAAAGTGGTTGCCAACCCCTACACTAGAGTGTGAATTTCATGGGACACAAAATTTATCTGCTTTGTTCACTATTATGGACTGAATTACATACCCCTTCGAATTCATATGTTGAAGTCCTAACCCTCCATAATTCAGAATGTGATTGTATTTGGAGATATGGTCTTCAAAGAGGTAAAATGTGGTCATACGTGTGGGCCCTAATCCAATATGACTGATGTCCTTATAGGAAGAGGAAATTTGGGCACAGACACATATAGAGGGAAAAGCATATGAAGACACAGGGAGAAGACAGCCATTTACAAGCCAAGGAGAGAGATCTCAGAAGAAGCCAACACTGAATAAAGGAGACACTCAATATTTGTTTCTGAACAAATGAATTTAGTTAAAATTAGGAATCATTGTTCTCCAAAATAACCTGCTCTTTGACTCAATTCAACCAAATTTCTCTCAGAAAATCATTTTAGAACTGTAGACAATGCCTACTTTATAAATCATGTAAGTTTTTATGTCTTTTGAATTATCGTTGGCAGACTACACTAGGTTTAGAGAAAATGCATTTTATTTTGACTCATCACTATCACATTACTCTAAAATACATATGAGTTGCCTATTTACAAAAAATAATCTTTTTCTCATTTCCTAGTAAAGATGGGGAAGAAAGCTACCAAGAGACAAGTCTTTTTATACCCCATGGACCTAAACAAGTTGAAATAGATTCAATCAAAATCATGGTGCAAAATATTTGTAAAATACCACAACATAATTTTACAGGAGGAGTACACAGCAAACTTCAGTTTTGCGTGTTGTATTCCAGTCCCGATGTTACCTGTGACATACACAGAATTCCCAGACTCATCATCAAGCACAAACCCTATGTGTGAGCTCCAGGCAGTGTCAGTATGTTCTTGTAATTGCTACAAAAGCAGGGAAATGGATAATGAAAAGATCAGAGCTTTAATACTAAATTAATGAATGGTGGGGAATGATAATACGGAATTACTTTTTTAAAAGAGAATTTCAATGCAAAGTAAAAGACCAAGAAACATTTACTCATTAAAACTCAATTAAGAGGAGAAGATAATTCTAAAAAGAACCATTTTGAGGATACAAAAGTAAAAGGATCATTCAACCATGGTTTCTCATCAATCTCTGCTCCTTTTAATCTCCATAGAAGTGTTCAAGAGCCTAATACTACAAATGCTCAGAATAATCTACTTATAATTATTAAAAAGTGGATTTTGGGGGGCCAGCCCCAGTGGCCTAGTGCTTAAGTTTGGCACTCTCTGCTTTGGCTGCCTGGGTTTGGCTGCTGGGCACAGACCTACACCGCTCATCTGTTAGCAGCCATGATGTGGTGGTGGCTCACATAAAAAGAAAAGGAGAGGAAGACTAGCAATGGAAGTTAGCTCAGGGCAAATCTTTCTCAGGGGGAAAAAAGTGGATTTTTCAAGGGTAAGCCCTGTGAGTTTTGTTCCCCATCTAATATTTATCTCACTACCCTGTATCTGACCATGGTGCTGGGCACAAAGCATAGATTCAGTAAGTGGATGTCAGTTGCTCACATTACCCTCCAACCTTGAAGAGACCTCTAGCAACTTGATCCCACTTCTCTCTCCTTAGGTATCAACCACCTCCTCTCTTTACTGTTTCTCGCTTAACTTAGAGACCATAGCGCAATACTTGAGCACACCCTTGCCATCTTCCTCAACTCTGTTGCACCAATAATTAGTTCCACTGGCCTGGAAAACTTTCAAACCTGAGTCAACTCAAATATCAGCAACTCTGGCCTCCATTCAGACTATTCAGTGCAACTAGAAAAAGCATATTAACAACAGGTCTTCAACCTCAGCTGGACCCTCAGTGCTGCCTGACACTTCCTGGTCAGCTATCTGTCTAGTTCTGCACAGAAATGGTTTCAAACCTTTCCCACTTTCTTAAAACTTCTAACCCCACCACAGATATTCTCTTTCTCAGCTGAAGACCTTACTTCGAAGAGAAAAGAAAAGTTCCTGAATTTTCAAAAAACTTGCAAATATGTCCATACCTCTCCCTAGACTTCCTTTACTTCCCCCTGGATAATGGAAAAGGAGACTGTCCCTCCATCTAATCTCTGAAGCTCATCACTTTCAGTCATCTCAGAGACATGGCTCAATTAAGGATTCCCTCTCTGTTACTTCTATCTTCAAATAGTTGAAGGTTTGTTCTCCAGAAGAAAGAATATATGTATCCTTTGCTATTTCATAGGGCAGAACATGGATCAAAGAATGGCGATTTCAGGGGGTCAAATTTTTTACTCAGAAAATTTACAACAAAAATGTAATAGGTTGCATCATCATAAGTTCCACATCATGGGAGACATTCAAAGAGAAGTTGCATGTGATGTAGAAAATATCCGTAATGATAGTTACTGTTTGCTGAGTGTCTATAATGTGCCAGACACTGTACTAAGCATGTGCATAAATCTCTCATTCATTATTCACCACAACTCTGTGAAACAGCATCATTATCCCTGCTTTTACAAATAAGCTGAGATTTATAGAGGAAAGTCACTTGCCCAAGATCATATACTTAGTAAGAGGCAGAGGCAGGATTCGAAGCCAAGTGTTTCTGACTCTAGATTCTCCCAAACTATCACCACCACCACCACCACCCTTCTTTCCTTAAGACTACACTTTACCCCAGTGGAAGGAGAAGTCTAAAGAAACAATCTCTAAAGCTTTCAACTCTAAGAATGTTTAATCTACAACCCAGTACTTCAAGATGGTTAGGGGAATTTAATTATGAATGTCCCACAGAAAGACAACCCTGGGAGCTTGACATCTGAAGACTATCAGGCAAATAAATACCATGTTCTCTGCAGCAAACATAAAGCCATCAGAATCCAGCACCATAAATCTAATTCCTTGAATAACTTTTAAGAAGACTGACAAAATGAGATATATTATTTCCATGTTTTAAACACCTCTAGCTCCTTTGTGGTTCTGTACCCTTAATTTCTTGTTGCTCAGAAAAAGTAAATTTGATTTCAGATTGCTGTATGAAAGGAAGATTGCAATTTAGAGAATGGATTAATTTTGAATTTGTGATCTATTTTCAGCCTATTAAGAGTAATTATTTAATTCCATCTGGAATTCACTACAGAAGCCAGCTGCTTTGCTGGATTATAAAAAGCAAGATGGTCTTTCTCTGGATTTTCACACCTCAAGGTAGGTTAGGACTCTCCTTCCCAAATAACCTCAGACTAAGAATAATTGCTGGTGAAATTCTTCCCTAGAAAGTCCAATTACATGAATATATCCTTATTTTAATGGAGAGGGCAACATTCAGACAGTATTACCATTTCAGTTAGACTTCATATTGGCAGAGCTCCCAAGATCCTCCTATTGTCAATATCGTCAACAATATTTCTATTTAGTCTAAAATTCCAAAAAATTGGCTTAACCAATCAAAAAAATGATAATTTCTCAGATATATTCTTGTCAGTCTAAGACTTTCTTCCGTTTCCCATGCCACTCTCCCACATCACACTTTTTTGCCTTTTATCTAAATCACATAAATACTTAACTCAAGTCTCTGATATTACACTGCTAGGCTCACCTTCCGAGTAACAATTCTCAGCATGTCACCTACCCCTCAAAAAAAATCAGTGGATTTCTAATACCTATAAAATATTCTCTGAACTTTTAGGCAAAAAATAAAATCTTAACATTAGCCTAGAAATTACTTTTATGACTTCCATTTCTGGTAGTATAGCAGACTAAGTACTCTGCATGAACTTCATAGCTAAAACAACTAAAATGCTAAATAAAATGTCAAAATAATCTTTTGAAATTAATTGCTGAGCTAACATGAAAGAATACTCCAGAAGGTAAAACAAAGTAAAAGAGAGCATCCTGGTAGGTAAGCAATTACCAAAGACTTCATTTGTCAGAGAGCTTTCTACTGATCCCAGTGATGTTGAGCTCCTCCATAGTGACTGCGCCATGCCTGAGAGGCAGAAGATAAAGCATAATCCTCAGTCAGAGGTGAGGATGGGTAACCCCCACATATGTTTAGGATTCTATAGGGCATTGCACGTAGTGTAAGGGTGAACAAGAAATAAACAGAAGGAGGAAGCCAGAAAATTTATCTATAATGATCTTGGTGCTAAAGTGGAAGGAGGGAAATCTGCCATAAGAAGCACATTTGAGCTCCGCTCATGGTTTTAGAGATCTGAATTCCTGATGCTTAGGTAGTCAAAAACTTCGTATGAAGAATTTACTTCAAGTGATCTCAGGGTGGCCTGGTGGTGTAGGGGTTAACTTCATGTGCTCCGCTTCAGTGGCTCGGGGTTCGCTGGCTCAGATCCCTGATGTGGACCTACACCACTCATCATGCCATGCTGTGGCAGGTGTCCCACGTACAAAATAGAGGAAGATGGGCACAGATGTTAGTTCAGGGTCAATCTCCCTCAAAAAAAGAGGAGGATTAGCGACTGACGTTAGCTCAGGGCTAATCTTCCTCAATAAAAAAATAAAAATTAAAAAAGTAAATAAAATAAAGTGATCTCATGTTTGTAGTGCCACCACACAACTTTCAAAAGCAAAGGTAAACACTCTCTGGAAGAACCTGCTTCAATTCAGGCCTCAAAGAACTCCCATAGTTATAGGTCTGAGGAAAATGAGCTGCTTATAGTCAAAAATCTAAAAACACATAACAAACTATCCTGAGTGGGAGTAAACAAAAAGACTAGATAGTAGAGCCTCATCTAAACAGCCTTCAGATACTGTAATTATCAGACAGATTATAAAACACTATGTTCAGTATGCCTAACGAATTTTAAAATCTTGAAAACAGAACAAAGAATAAGAAACTATAAAAAAAAGGACAAAACAAATTTGAAAAAAGAAACAGAACTTCTGTAAATAAAAATATAATTGAAATCAAATTATACTTTTCCAACCTCATCTCCCACCAGATTTCTAATTATTTTCTAAATGTTTAGAACCTTCTTGCCTTGTTCTTTTGCTCCCATTACTCTTTCATTCTAAACTTTATTATTCTCTCTCTGCAATTCAAACTCATCCATTCATCAAAGCTCATTTCCGATGTCAACCCTTCCGCTTATCCACAACAGACATCTTTCCCAATGAAATTATTCATATTGGTCTCCATGCTTTGTTTATACATTATATGTGACACTTAGAATATCTGTCTTTTATTAGTTAGTTGTTGCTAGGCCTATTTGCCCAATTACATTATCAACAGCTTGAGGGAAGGAGGCCATGATGTAACCAATTCTCTTTATCCCAATGTACCTGGTTGAGTATATCACCCAGAACAGATGTTCAATATATGATGACTGAACTGAATTGGAGCGAAAAGTATTTTATTCCTCTACTGTATTCCCATTCTATAGCCATAAAAACTTAAGCAATGAGCAGAGAGACCCAGTTGGCCTAATTCTCACTGTGGATTATGTACAAAAATGAATCTAAAATTGCATCCCCTGACTATATTCTGCTGTCTTTGCACTGAGCCAGATTTATGATAGTAGGAGATCTATACATCAAAATAAGTCTCAGTTCTTCTCAATTTGTGTTATGATATTATTATGTTAGTAATCTAAAAATCTATTTAAGAACAATTCTGTTAAACACTTTTATTGGATGTTTTTAATTACTAACACAAGTTATTGAATTGAATTGAATCTGAAAACCTTTTTTATATTTTTGGGGAGAGATGAAGTCATACAAGGTAGAAGAGTAGAGGTACTGGGAACCAAAAATAAGATGACTTTGCGTGAGATCTTGCTTAGGGATTCCAGTCTAGAAGACTTTAAAATAAAGTGTAGGTTGTCCATGGGTTGGACAATAATAGAGAAGGTATTAAATAGAGAGGGGAAAATAAGTTAAGTGGAAAACATGCACAATGACAAAAAAAGAGAGAACGGAAAAGCTACAATGGGGATTAAATATGGTGAATATTTTTTAGAGAAAGAAAAGAATTCACTGAGAAACAATGTGGATAGTCTTATAAATATCAGGTAAACAGTCGACATTCTTTAATACTCTCTTTCTCTTGGATAATACCAAAGTGGTTTCAATTTTTAAAAAAGGAAATTTGGCATGAAAGGGTTCTGTAACACGGCCTGCCCACTTACTGGATTTAGGGTAAAAAATGTAAACCAGCTGTGATATTGAGGTTTAAGAATCATCTGTTGTCCATATTCAGTAGCTTTTCCCATGGAATTACAAAAAGAATTGCATGATGGATAGTCTACATCCTAATTATGTAATTACACAGTAGAAAAGAACAGCTGAAGAGGAGCCATTTCATCCTTGTGTCCAACGTCTGCATAATCTATGTCTCACATAATGGATGGAGCTCTTACTATGTAGTAAACCATAATTTTATTAGGAAAGAATGAAATGCTGGCTTTCACATGGGATTAGAATACGTATGGTCAAACAGGTAGAGATAAAATGAGAACTAATCTAAAGCTTCAACCTGAACATCAACCAAATCCAAAAGAATTATTATTAAGATTTTAATATACTTTTAGGAAAACAAAGGTTCTTGACTTAGTTTCTCTGCTCTTTTCAAGTGCAGCCAGTCCCGAAGCAGGAATATGAGTGTATCCCAACAGATAAAGATATTAAGGGCCAGTGTCAGAACTTCCCAGGTGTGAACCTAATGGAAATTTCTGATCCTAATGGAAAATCTCAGTGCTGAGCTCAGAGTAGGTGATCAATCATCTATTTTAGCAACTATTTCTGTGCCCTTGATGTCAAGAGAGGTTATATGCACTGTACCTCTCTGAGAAATCTCTCCCTCCCGGGTCAAGAAAAGGTAATTGTAAGTGTGGAAAATGTTATCACCACTATAGCTATTCAAGAATGGCAGAACATGAAGTCAAAGAAATAAAACCATTCACAAGTTCAGCTACCCTGGGACTATGACATAATGGAAAATATTATTTACACAGTGTTGGAGGGACAGTAGGTGGGGAAAAATTAAAGGGACCCGAACAAGACTAACCAAGTAGCAGGTGACTTTTCAAGACACCTGCAGCAGAAACGTTTGCTGACCTGAATTCCTGATCTTTATTAAAACCACAATGAACTCCAGAACTATTTGGGTCAGGAGTGAACAGAGAAGGGGAAGCTGGCCAAAATAAACAAAAGTGAAAGAAATGTTGGCAAAATCCACCACTTAATCTTTCTGGGGTAAAAACATCCTGGGCCCAGGAGAGAAGGAATGCTTTTTCTGTCTCTGCTCATTTTCCTTCTTTGTGCGTTGGCCTTTCTCATCGTGTGGGGTTTCTGCTCAGCCAGCAAAGCTCGCCTTGCAGAGCCCATGTCTTTGCTCGCTGCAGCAACGTCTTTCACGGCCACAGCCAGTGACATGCTCAGCCTTGGAAATGGATTCTGATTTCGTCCTGGGCCACCGGTACAAATTGCAGAGAACAGCCTGCTCAAACTCTGGGGGAAAGACGCTGACTTACAGTAATTGATAAGGTCATTCCTGTTGGATGATCCTCTAGTGGAGCAAAGGTAGCTACTGTGCTTAGTAGAGAACTGGGAACATCAGTTCCAGAAAAATAGCCGTGCGTTTCACATGACATCTAAGAATTATATCACTCCCTGTAGTCCACCATATAATAAGAAGTCTGTAGCTTTCATTCCGTAAAACTTATTAATCATTTGTGGCTGAAAAATGAATCAGTGAAGTTAACCTACATTGTCAGGTTTGATTTATCTGGAGGTAAACAACATTCTAAGAGGATTTAGTGGGCTAGTGTTTCGTAAAAGGGTATGTCCAGGTCGGGCCACTACACAGATTGAATGTCCAAACATTTAAAAGCTCCTTCATCATTGGGCTGAATACGAAAATGACAGCCATCATTTGGTGACCTTAGAATGTCCCAGCTATTTGTAACAGACTTTCAGTAGTGAATCTAACCTCCCATCAGGCTGGGGTTAAATAAATGACAAGTTATTTTTCTGAGTTTAAGATTAATATTGCGGTGCCCTGTTATAAATATGTTCTTCTGAATAGAACATTAAATTACAATTATTTGGAGGAGTATGTGAGGGAGGAAAGAGGGGAGAGGAGAATAATTTTTTTTCGTTCTCTTTCACTTTATTTCACTAGGTTGGTGTCTCTACATCCCATCATAATATTTTTCTGTCGGTGGAGTGATTGCTACAGTAACCACCTGTGCTAGACAAGCACCTGCCTTAAAAACGCAATTTTTAGCAAAGATTTAAATTGCAAACTAGAATTCCAAGGCCCCCTGCCAAAACAAACTCATTTGCTTTTTGAAGAGTGTTGTCTCCCAAGGAAGGTTTTCTTGTACAGTACCCTGTATTTTGACTTAGTAAATCTCTTTCTTACTCTTTCACTAAATTTTTTTCTCTCTTGTCAACTGGTTCAGGGCAATGTCTTCATCAAGATCTCAAACAGCGAACTGGGAGGTCCTTTTCAAATTCTAAAAACAAACTTCCCTTAGTCATCGGCTCACTCATATTTAAGGGATAACTTTGTTCCCTATATACTCTTGCAGCAACAAAGACTTCCAAGAGAAAACTCTGAATGTGACAAGCCCAGCAAATGTGGAATGTTCATTTATGTTATCCATGCTTCCCGGGGGAGCACATGAAGGCTTATTTTACCAATCGGTTCTGAAAAAGGCTAAGATGCTCTGTCCTCCACCCCTCATGTCTTCCAGGTCCAAGGGTGCAGTGGTGGCAATGAAATGAGCTCTGGAGAGAGGCGAGTTTGAATCTCTACTTGGTCATAAGAGGCATCAACCCACCACGCTACCTCTTTCCACATAAACCTGCTAATCCAGGTAGCATTGAGAGATAAAAATGAAAAGTGACTTCTCCTAACATGAACTCATGGAGAAACCCAAAAATACCTTAAGTGCGGACACTGCCTTCCTGATTATCTCATATTGAAATGGGTGCCATAAAACAAATGTTTTATGATGAAAAATGGTCAATGAAGGCCCCATGAAGTGCTTTGGAGAGACTAAGCAAAAGCCAAGTGAGGAAATCTCATTGAATTCAGCTTGTAAGACAGCAGAAAAAAAGTCCTTTAACATCATGATGTTCCATCACATGACAGACACACCAGTAGGAGCTTAATAAATAGGTGACCATAAGAAAAATTAAAAGAGAAAGCAGTTGACTTTGTGTTTGACATGTAACGGGACTCAAATCCCTTAAATTATTAATGAGTCATCACTTGCCACTTTCTATCTTATGGCTATTGGGAGACGCTCCTCTGTGAGTGTCTTGTGTTCCTACAAATCTTGCTGGGTACATCAAGAAGGCAAGGCCCTGACTGCTCTTTACTGGGGCCATTTCTCAGGGCTGTATTTGTAGCAATCTTGGAGGGATGAAGTAATCTCTCCCTCAGGACAAAGAGCAGTTTGCTTATCGTTTGCTGTAATACAGTGGGTCCTGCAGGCTCAATGCTCCGCAGCTGCAACACAAACCCTCGGCATGTGCAATCTCCACCTTGTCACCTTGTGTCGACTCCCTGGGATTTAGGGGCCAAAGGGAGCCACCAGGAACATGATGCCACTTGCTGTGCTATGCATAACAAAATCCTTTGTCTCTGACTCAGGAATCTCATGTATTCTATCAGCATTCATGAAACAGCAAAGCCTAAGTTATCAGCCTGTAAGTAGGGTAAAATCAAGTCCAAGAACCAACAATGACATGTTTTGTGTCTCTAACTGTAGCCTTCTTGAGGACAATATCTGTGCTGGTTCCACCTCTGTGGCACCTGAACACAGTGCTTGTGTGGAATAAGCACTAAGAAAAATGTATTAAATAGTTAGATGGTTGAATATGAACTAACATTTACCAACATTACAATAGCAAATTTTGTATTCCGTCTTCCATGAAAGAACTTATGACTGACTCTAAAATAGACCTGGAGTCCGTGTTAAAGATAAAAAGTCGGAAGAAATGAGAAAATATACAGTGACCCAAGTGGATATCAACGAGTTTAATTCTTATACCTGAACAGAGTTAATGATACCTCAGCTTTAAATAATGGTTCACATCTCCTAAAGTTCTTCTGTATTTCTTACTTTGTACCTCAAAACACCTATGTAGGAAATGTATTATTAGCCCCTCATGGATGAGAAAAGTGAGTTTGTAAGGCACATCCAAGATTGTGCAACTGGTAAGTAGCTGAGAAAGTTTTGTAACCCAGATCTTTAGCCCTCAGAATTAGGGCTCATTCCAAAACGTGGCATTAACCACAGTATTTTCATTTATCCATATTGCTTCTTCCAAAGGCTTCCACACATGCGTTGATTAAACTTAACATTTATGGTCCTAACAGTCTTTTCAGATTTTTTTCTGTGCCTGTGGTTGGGAAAGGATATAATTTCATTATTTAATGGGAAAAACAGGGCTGCAAATCTTTTCAAGAAGGATCTGTTTTGATGGCTGTATCTTCTCACGTACCATACACTAAAGTCGACAATGCAATGAAGCTAGTAGACTGAATAGATGCATTTATTTCGATGTAAATTTCAAAGCTAGCTAATAAACTCAAGATTTTCTTTTAAAATAAGACGTAAATCCCATAGTGCAGTATCTATTCAAATTGTCCATTTGGTAATAGACTGACTTTTTTATTGTTTTCTTTGGGAATAGGGCCAGGTTTATAGGCTTATACCACTATTAACACAAAGCTTGTTAGTTTTAAATTTCCAAAATTGTCTTTCTAAATGCTCTAGAATCGTGTGTGCATTTTTAAAGGATTGCTTTTTTGCACTAGTTTTCCATCTTTTAAAATCATTTTAATTTATGATAATACATGCTTTTGCATGCTAAGTGGAATAAATTGCCTAAAAGGCAAGCAAAATGCACTTAAGTGTTATACAAATCAGAAATCATTTCACTTTTCCATGTTTTTCCCAAAGAAAAACTTTAAATATTAGCAGTTAAAACTTTCCTTTAGTGCTCTGTGTCTCACTACTCAGCGTTATCTCCTCCAGAATATTTGGGATTTTTATTAACATGTGAGAAAAAACAATCAGCATTGGAATAACTGAGTGGTTCTGCACTCAGTGAAGCAGCTGGCTGCAAAAACAATCGGCTTGATATATCAAGATCGTATTTCATAATTTCTAACTTCTATGTAATTGATAAACTGCTAAATTTTAGGCTGGCAGAAATAATATACTTTCATGTATTGTGAGGCAGGAGAGAAAGAGGAGTGAGATCATAAAAACTCTGCCAACTTGAGGCCACCAAGTGCTCCCAGCAGGTTCAGCGGGTGGCAGAGCATCAGTGGGCTGCTTAAAGGTCTCCTTCAGTTCCAATTTGATTTAGGAAGCCCCTGCAGAAGGTAAAAACTGACCGTGAGTTCATCTGCTTTCAAAAAATGCTATCCATACATTAATACTGTGTACAATTGGCCCAATGTTTGGCTGTATGTATTTCTTTTGTCATTCTTAGTTGTATCACATACCTGAAATAAGAAATAAGTAATAGATTTATGTTATTTTACTCACACCTGGACTAGAGGAAAATAATCTATAACAATATACAGTTGAGATATTGTAGTGATTTTTCAAGAGAAAGAAAGAAAAAGAGAAGAAAAAAAGAAAAGAGGGAGAAAGTAAGGGAGTGAAGGAGTAAATGAGGGAGAGAGGAAAGAGAACAGGGAGACAGAAGGAAAACCCTTTTTCAAGGTTGCCCAGCAAGAAGACCTTGTGTTCTTACCTACATTTCTCCTGCTTCTGCTCAATTCCAAGCTAGTTCTCAGGTTACTGGCCTGGGAGAGACAATGGAGTTAATGAACCTGCCTGCCTTTTACCTATAGTCACATGGGGCTTTATTTCAACTCTTATTTGAACTATCACCCAATGTGCAGGCAATAATAGCAAACACACCATAGTCCAATTTCAACTTCAGGCTCACCCTGAATTAATATTTTCATATTAATAAAGATATAACTCATATCTGAGGAGACATAATTAACCCTCATAATTACATTAAATCAAACAAAATCTAACGGTAGGATTTTCTTAAGTGAAACATTAAAGCATCACATAAATAGCGTCAAGTCCCAAAGTACAGACCTCCAGGAATGCTAAGACCAGCATAAATTGTATTTCCTACATCAGAGAGGACTCTATTCTTTAAGCTCATTAATGTGCCGCTTAAAAATCTATCTGAAAGTCTACTTCTCTACTCCTAAAAATGAAGAATTCTAAGAACATTGCTACATTGCATGATACATAGCTGGTTATCAACAATCTGGTCATTTGATAACAAAGGAGGCGGGGGGGAACTAGAGGAACGATCATTTTCCTCTTCCCAGGAACACGAACAATCAGTTTCCCATGTCGTCTTTCCCGTGATATTACAGAACAGAATTGCAACTGGGAAATTTATGACTGCAAAGGAGAGGAAGATGATGAAAATTACTTGGTAAATCTGATGTAATTCTGCTAATACCAAAAGTAAGGTAAACTCTCCTAAAGACTTTGTCCCAGCATCTAACATAACTGCCCTCCCTTTGGTTCTGTAAGCCAGAGTTTTCACCTTGGAACACGGGTGTTAATCAAGGAACCAGAACGTATTATCAGTTGTGAATCCATCCCTGAACCAGATGTTATGGAAAACACAAATAATAAAAAGCCAGACCTCTATCCCCAAGGAGTTTATAATCTGTTTGGAAGCGCCAGGCTCCGTCTTCTCTGTTTAATTCTTCTTCCTAAGAATCGCCCTATATGAGATCCACTCCTCGCTGAGCAGCTCTGTTTCCTCTCTCAGAATTCAAATAGAATCTTCTATTCCCTCAGCCGCATCAAAAAAACAAACTTGGGGTTTTTTTTAAGTGAATGAAGAGGTACTCTCCAGTTGCCATTAGCCTTTCCCAATCATCACAGCAGAAAATGATCCTACAACTTCAGTCCCTGCTTGCTTTTCCTACTTCTTGCTGCTTACCCTGCTGATCTTAGGTGAGAAAATTCTCAGGTATTCCTCTTTTTTCCCAGAGGAAAATAAGAGATTTGTAAAATAGCGGCGGATTCAGGAGATCTGACCAGTCACATGTACAATGCCTTCACAAGACATTCTTCTCCCTGAAAGAGAGTAGGATAACCCTAGTTTTCCTATGGCTTTAGGACTCATGAGCTCTCTATTTCCCGTGGCATGAGCAAACAAAACACAATAGGAGCCTAATAAGAACATAAACCAATGAATAAACCCATAGACTATTTGACTGCCTGTGTATTCCTTTTGGAGATGTCAAGTTCACCCAACAAACACAATACAAGCTTTTGTAAACTTGTAACAAACTGGTTAAAAGTAACGGACATTTCCTCAAAGGATCTAACAACAGTGTGTCAAAAATATTTATTCCAAGTTTTCATAAATGTATCTCTTCCCTGCACTGCTGAAAATTAACAGTACATTAACGACAAATTAAATCAAAGTCCACAACTCAGTTTTCTAGATTTCACAATTAATAGGCCCAAAAATAACAAATTAATTTCTGTAGGATGAGCAAAATTAACACTTAAAAACATTCCGTATTATCGATAAATTCATGGTTCATTTTCACAAGTGGAGTTTGTTTCAATTCTCAGCTGTTGGATGATGATTTGACTCGGAGCAAAGCCAATGTAATTGGGTAACAGCTGAGACGTGCTTGTTTGAGGGGGGGCTGAGAGATCCATTGCAGGATTTCCAAGAGTGTGAATTACAATTCCAATGATATCAGAAGCAACTAATTCTGTCCTTTAGAAGTGCGGACATAAAAGAAGTTTGAGGTTTTCTTATTTCAAGCTTTAATTGAGGGCTAGGTTGTAATTCATTTTCATCCCTGAGTGAGTGGTAAAAACATACACAGCAGGTAATTCACACCACCTCAAAAACTGTTGGTGCAGTAAGAAGACTAATCAGGGTAAGATTCCAGTAGCAAATTATCAGCTACAAATTAAAACCTTGCCTCGTGCTTGCTAAAAGCAACCTTCCTTTTCACCAACACACACATGTGAATATTAGTAACTGTTGGATTGCGGTGGAATGGGAAGAGTAGGGGTCCTACCTGCTTGCATTAAAGGGAGCCTTGGAAAGGTGTGAAATAAGCTAGACTGCAAACAATGCTAGATTGTTGGCTTAAAAATAAAAAATCACTGTAATCCGAGATGGTATGTGTTTATTCTGAGAATGGAAATTTAACATCACACACAAATAAAGTAGTAAACTTAGGTTCCAATAGAGTTTGAAACAGTTTGCATTTAAATCCTTCTGGGTGAGCATCTTCTTGAATCATAGTCTTCAAGATAAGCACAAAAGACTGCTGACAACAATACGAATTAATTAAATTCCTGATGTTAATTAATCTCGAGGAAATAGAGAAGGGTGCTAAGATAAAAATTCTTTGATTTCTCTGGCTTTAATCCATAACTTCAACGTAATTTAAAAGTATATTTTTAACACTTAAACTTCCCTGTGATTTTTGCTTAGATGATGTTGAAAATTGTTTCAAGAAAGCTTCAAAGTGGCAATGATAATACATAAAGAGTTCAAAATGGCTGCACATATCTGATAAATATATACACTATATACATAATTATGTTATTGGCTTAAATGACCATAATTGCACCTTTTGGACTGTCGATCCAGTTTTAGTTCCATCTCTCTCCAAACAAAGCTGTTATAAGAGCAATGTAGACGTGGGAACACAAATAGTAAAAATATTGTGCTATACTAGGGCTAATTTTCTAACATCCCAAATCTTGGCTATGTTAATTCAGAAAATCAAAAGAAGAGAAAACACCTTGTTGTGGATTAGTCGAAGCACACAATGCTTTAAGAAAAAACACACCTTGTTTTACGATGTGGACCCAGAGCAAATCTACGACCTGCCACAGTATTTTGTTCTTCTGTCATGTGTCTCTCTCTTTAAAGGGTACCAAAAAAGTCTCTCAGGAAACCCAGATAAATGACTCAAGAGTTGCTGAGCTGATTTCTTGAATGCCAAATTTCAAGCCTGAAGCAAATTTAAACACTATCATTGAAATCTCTAGAGGGGGTGAAGGAGGTGGAGAGGAGAGAAGAGGTTTAAAAATGGAAACCTTGAACCAGCCCTGTGTAGCCCTGTACCACCCTTGCTCTAATAACCAGCTGGCAAGTCATTCACTTCTTTAAACTCACAGAGATCTGACGCATGCTGGACTCTGCTTGGTAAATATATTTATAGTCCTGAGTTCATCGGTGTGCCAAAACATTTCCTAGGATTCTACCTCGAGAATCACTTCTCAACAGGCATGGATATATTTCTGACTGGCTGCATCACAGAAATCCAGGCCAGGATGTGTGTGTGTGTGCGTGTTCAGCTTAATTTATCAATACCTCTTCCTTTGAGGCAAAATTATCAAAAATGAGGAAGGATCGAGAGCTCTCAGCCCTTTTCCAACAGATCTTTGTTTACTTTTGAAGGCCTGGCTGCTTGGTCCACAGTTAACACTTACAGATACAAATATTTTTTAAGTGTTTCCTCTTAGCCAGGCAGTGTGCTGTGAGGAGAGGATCTTCTGGGGAAATTGTGTGTTTGTCAGAAGAGTACGTCCAAACTCTTGTCAGATTTGCAATCCCAACTTTCTTCTCCAAAGGAATTTGAGGCAGACCATTCTCCCACCGTGAGGCATGTTCAGTGGCTGGTATGAAGCCACGCTCCTTCCCCACCGTGCCCCTCCAGCACGGTAACCACCACTGCAGCCAAGCCAGTGCTCTTGGTTTTGGACTCCAGCGGAAGGAGAAAACAAAATAAACCTAGGATGACCGCCTTTCTCGTTTTCAAGGTCCCTGAACATTTCTGAGAAGAGTTAAGTGATATACAAATCTCATTAAATCTACTAAGATAACTGTTTGATGTGTTACTCAATAGATGAAACAAAACTGTTCTTTAAAAATCAGTTAAATTGCTTGAAGGAACAACAAATTCATACATCAGCCCATTCTTTATGTTCTAAAGTGCAATTTATGAGGCTAAACGAAAGTAAATGTCATACCTTTAATTTCGTAAAAAGTTATGTACAGGCCTATTATTCCAAATAATCACATAACAGAGAACAGCTACCTTTCTGCTCAGTGGGGTGCCATTTTATAGACTTTAAAATTCGCTAAGTTCAAGCAGCTTTCGTTCTAAATAATACATGTGCTAAATATGTCACATTAAAAGTGCTTTTGGCATGTAAATGATCCGTTTTCTCATAGAAATGCTTTTAAAAGAATCCGAGCTCACTCCTTTTTTTTTTTTTTTGGAAATTCTAAGTGCATTGAATTTCATTGTCCTACAGAACCATGCAGAGTTGAGGGAAGTGAACTGCAGGGATAAACCAACCGTTGTCAGCCTGTGTACTTATGTATCATTTGATCTGTCAGAAGTATATAGAGTTCTATTTGCTTCGACATTATTTTCTGTTCCAACCCAGGGGAAATTTTCTTTCGCTCTCTTTTTCCCCCTGCAACTAAGTGTTCGCAGGCAGCTCCTGGTCTAAAAGGTTAGTGATTTACTGTTAAAACATAAGGCACACGTGTATGAACAAGTTTCCTGTGTATTCATTTAATTCTTCAAACTCTTTGCTCTTCTGTTCTGGAACACTGTACAAGAAAGCTGCTGTTTTATGGCTGATTTAAGGTGCCTACCCACCAAAAAACAAGTTCAATATTCTTGTGCATAATATAAATAAAAGCAAAAGCAAAATCTCTCCCTCTTGAAGCTTCATTGTACTGCTGCCCGTGGAGGAGCCGTCCCAGCCGCACGTGCAGCCTGCTACGGGAGGGTCTTTCAACCCTCTGGACTGATTATTCCTTCTCCTTTCTACGTAATGCCATGTAGGAGAATTTGATGATATCAGCTATCTTCTGCTTTTAGAGATCTTTTGCTCTGACTTATTAAAATGGAGCAATGTGAATGCAGCTTGATAGTCATTATGCAGTTTGTTGAGGTCCTCGCTCATAGATTATTTAGCTTCAGGGTTCTTAGAATTTTAACTTCACCAGCCCTTCCCCATATAAAGAAAAAAATGTCTCAAGAAATAACTCAGAAATGATACATGTAAAAGGCCTGAGATCAATTATAAGCAAAGGAGTAGGATAATTCGTAATATAACCATAAAATTGTACAAAGAAGAGCTTAGAATATGACTGGGGTTGCCAGATTTAGCAAATAAAAATATAAGACACCCATGCAAGTTTGAATTTCAGATAAACAACAAATAATATTTTAGTATAAGTGTGTTCATGCAATATTTGGAAGATGCTTATGCTAAAAAAGTGTTCACTGTTTATCTGAAACTCAAATTTAACTGGACATCCTATAATTTATCTGGCAACTCTAAATATGAACCTAGTTAAAAAGTCTAACTCAAATAATGCAGTATAAACATTGCCATAAACAAGTCGTTTTACTTTTGTGATTTAGGCCATGATGTACCATTACGTCTATACACTCACCCACTCTGACACCAGCACATACTGTTTGGTGTTAGGAATGCATTCCTAAGAAACAGGGTCAAATGTTTTAATTTAATATGATTAGCCAAGAATGCAGACAAGCAGATGCAGAAAGAGGAGTTGCTTTTTACTTGTTCAACTGGAATTTGAAAAATTGCAAGTGTGTCTGTTTAATGGATATCAAAATGACTCCCTCCCTCAATTTCTCCATTTTATCATTTAAATATGTTTATAGGGAAACTTTTTGCCTCTAAGTGCATGGCTGGACTTCAATTTCCTAGTTAAACCAGCGTATTCTATTAATAAGAATTGCTTTTAGGAATACGGCTTACATTTATTAAACACCTATTATGAGTCAAGTTCTTTAGTTTTTTTAACTTTATTTAATCATCACAAGAGCTCTATAAGCTGGATCCCAATTATTATCCTCAGTTATGAAGCTAGCACAAGCTTCAGAGCTAATATGGGCAGTGGTACGGCTAGTAGCCAAATCAATTGAATGGCAAAGTGCATCTTCTTTTCACTATGAAAGCCGACCTCTGAAGAATTGGCTGAGTTGTACTTCCTTCTGTCTTTTACAGGAAAAGATTAGACCTGGGCAAACCAAGACGGTGAAATCAGGATATAAGTCTTGCTCTAACTCAGCACTGTTAGGAGAAACATCTTCTTTTCCTCTAACGGTTCTTTTAGCAAACTTAAAGTAGATCAGTTAATGAAAATTTTTTTACAACCAGGTCCTTGGAATGAGAACATTTCTTACTACATTTTTTCTGCCCTTTAGATTCATTTCCATAACATAGAATAATAAGAATTAGATACCCATGGAGCCCAATTTTAAAAGAAAAGACTTAAACCACATCTACATTAAGCCTGTAACTCATGCATAAGCCTTAGAAGCTACTTCTTCAGACTGGTCCCCGCTACAACCACTGGGAACTATTCATCAGCATTCACAGCGCGAAGAATGCATGAGTAACACCACTGCATTTTGTAAAATGCAATTTTTGGCAGGTTGACTAAGCTCTTGGCAAGTGTTGCCATTTTCCCAAAATGTATTTGCATATAGGCGTACTGATTTTTATTACTCTATCTGGACTCTCTCCAAATTCTCCCCATCCCTAAACTTAAATAGAGCCCTTCAGGAAAGATTTCTTGTAAATTAAAAAGCACTATTAGAACAGGTAGAAACATGAAACTGGCACTTTATGTATTACAAAAGAAAAGCTCTAAAACATATTCAGAAACATTTATTTACTGTGTTTCTAAAACTGCCTTTATTCTTGATAAAGTAGAAGTGTTTAACAAGTTACCAGAAAGAAAACCTTCCTAGAGAGTGATTCAAGGCCTTCTAAGAGGGGGACACAAATCCTGAAAAAGTTGTGTGGGAGAAAAGAAGAGGCCCTGTAGTTTTTATTTTAATGTCACCACCAATCATTCAAAGATTATGGGCTAATGTACACAATTCACAAAATTGCGTGTATGTGTGTGTGTGTGTATATATATATATAGTGTGTGTGTGTATTTTCAGAGTTTGTTATTCTATTAGAAAAACAGATGCACAAAGGAAACATTGAAAAACAAGGTACATTTGCTCTTTCTCAACTATATTTACAAAAGCAAATGGAAGTGAAATAAAATAAGGAGACTTTAAAAGTAAGACTCCAAGTCTTTTACTAATCTTTTGATAGTGCAGAGAGAAACAATGAACAAAATCCACCAAGATGCCAGTCTTGCTTCTCCCCCATCATTGACACCATCACATCAACCATCCTGACGAGGACAGCTTTTGAGCAATGTAGAGAATATTTGAGAAGATTAATTGAATGGATGGTGTTGTTGACCTCATGAAAGGCAATGTTACAGTTCTCTGATGTGTCTGAAGATTTTAATTGCACAAAAACAATTCTCTTTTGATATAAAGAGTTTCCAGATCTGTTGTGAAATGATGGAAATCTTTTTGAATAATTTTTCTTACAGACCAGTTTTTGCCACGAGATAACAGTATAGAATCTTTGGATTTAAAGAGCCTCTGTGTGTGCGTGTGTTTGGTTTTTGTTTTTGTTTTTTCACAAAATACTGCTCTGCTTCATAATTTGTCTTTTGAAAATATTGTCTAAGTGTTTAAAATACAGTCTTACATAGATATTTTCCCATAATTCGTTTTCTACATTGAAAGACTCCAGGCAGGGTTATTTTCCTTAATATAATTAAAGATAGGTGCAATAATATATTTAGTCTGTTCTACCATGTTGATAAGAATTTAAGGATAAGAAATCATGAATTTTCAGAGATGTGGTATGTTCTTTTGCATTCCTGAATGGTCAAGCTGCTCTCGAGTCCAAAAGTAGATTTTGCCCTTCAAAGAAAGTTATATGTACAGTTTTTTGTGTATAAAAATAGAGCTTTTCATGGCCAGAAAAAATTAAGATGACTGTGACATTTGGATGTTTGAATACTGATGTGATTTGTTTTTGAACCAAGCTAAAACTAATCCAATGTATGTTATCATGAAGTCACCAAAACCTCAGCTTTATTATCACCAAATGCATTTTGCTTCATGAATAATGAATCATGAATGATGATCGCATTTATTTAGCCCAAGAATCAATTTAAGGTGCAACAAGAAGGACTCAAGTTAGATGCAAAGGAAAAATCTCCTGCCAGCATGATTATCAGTGGTCACTGAGAGAGTTTACAAACTCTGTCTTTAGGAGAACTTTTGTATGGGTACCACTGCTTGGGAAATCTGGCCTTTAAGCTAGGAGATGACCCACATTTCATCAGTAAGTCCCTTTTAATCACATAATTCAAAAATTGTTGGGTGGTAACAATAGGAAAGGAATATGAAAAAGAGTTTCCTTTCATTCCTAAGCAACATGCAGAGAGCTAGCCTGATGTCAAAACAATAACATTTCCAGCTGATCCTACTTGATGTGACAAAAAAAAAAAAATCAAATAGAAAATAATCTTGCGACATTATTTTTTCTTCTCATCTCTTTGACTATTTCAGAAAGAAATTGGTGAACCCTGAGAAAACTTTCAGGTTTTCATGAACTTATTTATACCCAACCCATGGTTACCTAAATTAGGTGCTTAAGATGACATTTTTACAAGAAAAAGGAATGCCCACCAACTTCTGGTACTTAAGTGAACACAGGACTTGAACTGTCACCTTGCAGAGGATTTCAGGTTCTATTTGAGATCAAGTACCTTTTCATTTTTGATATTACATCAGGACTAGTGTTACATAAGCAGAAAACCTAAGATTTCAATGGACTCATGGATATTAAAGCAATAGAAACCGGGGAAACAATCGAATCAAAGTAAGTGGGGATGCAATAAAAAGACAGGCAACGTGGTGAAACGGAATTGAGGGCACTGGGTCAGCGTCCTGGCTGCATCCTTTGCTACTTGTGTGATCTTGGCCATAGTATTTAATATCCCTGAGGTTCAATTTCCTCATTAATAAAAAAGAACGTTGGAGGGCTTCTGTTGTTATCGTTTATAATTATCTGTTTTAAGGAAAGTTAACGTTAAAGAAAGTTAAGCCCTTATCTGCAAGTCGGAAACTTACAATCTTCTGAAAACCAGAAGAGTTTTGTAACTCACTTGGTGGCAACACAGACCTGAACTAATATGAATATGCATACATTTCACTGCAGAAATATTAATGTAATGATTACAGAGGCTGTGCAGATGCCAGATGCCACTAAAGGTGTTAGCATAGTATATGATAAAGGCACTGTATCCCGTTTCTAAAATGTAAAAATTATGATTCTTTTTTTTAAGATTGGCACCTGCACTAACATCTGTTGCCAATTTTTTTTCTTCTCCCCAAAGCCGCCCGGTGCATAGTTGTATATTCTAGTTGTGAGCACCCCTGGTTGTGTTATGTGGGACACCACCCCAGCATGACCTTATAAGCGTTGCCACGTCCAAGCCCAGGATCCGAACAGGCGAAACCCTGGGCCACTGAAGCAGAGCGCGAGAACCCAACCACTCAGCCACAGGGCTGGCCCCCAAAACTTGTGATTCTAAAACACATCTGGCCCTAAGGAACTTAGATGCAGGGATTGTGGGCCCACATGACTATTAACAAACCATTCTCCTTTCCTTGGCCTTTTAGGAAATTAAAATATTTAAGTCATAGTTAAGTAGATGGTTAGAGTGGTTTGACCTAACCTCACTGAAGTCATCTGTTCAATTCTTCATTTCAAATGGCTTTACAGTGATTAGTTATAAAGGTGGAAAAGAATAAAGTTGCAAATAAACGTGTACTTAAAGAGGTCTGAAAATCGAAACAGTCTAAATAAATTGTTGGGCAATATGCCAAAAAAAGTTACAAGATATTATAAGAGGAAAGCTGGCAAGTCATTAGAGTATTGAAATGATTGTCTGGAGAGAAGAGAAGGCGAAGCTTGTCAAAAACGATCTCACCTTGAGCCTGACTACAGCAGGATTTGTATTTGCTTATTCACTTAAAGTCCTTATCAACAAAACACACCTACTAGCACTAGTCCTGGATTTGTCTCTCAGTGCTGTTTAGGATGAATGACTATGTTTTAAGAGGAGTGCATTAATAGCAGTAATGTCCTTTTCTGTCCGGTCCTAAACAGGCTTTACTCAACGAGACAATTCTCTTTTTTCAGCTAATAAGAATAACACTACTTGGCTTGAGACAAAACACAAAACAGGGAAGGCTTTAGACACTTGCAGTCCCTGAGGTCTTATAACCAAGGGCATGGATTGCATCTCCTGGGCCCTGGCCTCATTCTTACATCAATGATTTTGTTCACCTCCCTAAATCCTTTCAGTGCACCGCTTCATTTCTTATTCTCAGCTGTTGTGTCATGAGCACCTGCCAAGTTGCTCTTAAATTCCTCTTGGAGGAATTTTCAGGCCGTTTCCTAGGTATCCCCCTTTTGTGATAAGGACTCTGCGATGTATTTCAGGTGAGGCATTTAAAATCCCGCTCATAATTGTTTGAAATCTTCCCTCATTCAAGCTGTCAGAGTTTGACAGCCCTGGTTCTGTTGTTATGCACTATTAAATGGGAGCTGCTCTCCAGCCTAGGGGTACCTCTCTTTTCAGTGGTGGGAAAATGGGTGAAGGTTATTGGGGATCCTTGGGGAAGGAAACACCACATAAATGGGAGTTTCAGGAGGAAGAATGAAAATAATAAGTCCCTTTCCAAAAGCTCAAACCTACAAAATTTTTAAATGTGTTGACAATGTTGCATTTTGATGCTCTCGTTTCTATTTCCAAGTTTCAAAATAACTTCCAAGTGCGCAATTTTATAGGTCAGAATACGAGAAAGGCACACAATGCATTTGTGTTTTAAGTTGGGGATTTTCTTTAAAAGCCATATAACAGGAAACGTTTTGAAGATACTAAATATTTTCAGCATTTAGGTGAGGGTGAAGAAGGGAGAAAAGATCCAATGGCTTTTCCATGTGACTTCTATTTCCGACAAATACCCTGACGACTTCTGCTGCAAGATTCAGAGGTCATTAGAAAGCAGTTTTACTAATCTAGATGAAAACAAATTTCAATCTGGGCCAGTAATATATCTTACAGCTCGTAAACACATTGTATCCAATTACCTTGACATGCTTTACATGATAAAAGCAATTACAAAATATCTGGAAGAATTGATGTGCCGAGGGTAATTATTTTAATTTATTCACACCTAGATGCTGAATTAGAATATGAGGTATACTTCTATCAGCATTTTTTCTTCTGGCGATATGCATTCATTTATTCACTCATTCAATAAAAGTATCATTAGTGTTTTTCAGATATTGTGCTAAAAATAGGTACTATAGAACAAACAACAAAGAAGTAAGAATAAACTCCATCCTAAAGAGCTACACTCTAGAAGAAAGATGATGCTTATAGACAAATAACGGTATCACAGTGCAAAATGGAATAAGTCCTGTCAGAGGGGTACGAACTACTCTTCTTACAGAAAGCCGTTTGAAATGAAGAGAGCATTTCCAGCTGAGAAAGCTTCTAAGAAGAGGTTTAATTTGAGCTAGACTTTAACCTGAGATTGAGGTAGCAGGGGGCAGGGAAAGAAGGCACACTTGAAAAAGAGAAAGCAAGGCAGGCTGAGGGATGGTGCGAGTGAAGTCAAGAAGATCAGGAAGCACAGTATATATATAGGGAACAAGAACCAACGATGGAGTGAGGACCAAAGGTAGGGAATCCGAAGGTAGGCAGAGGGAGAGAAAGCTGGGAAGGCTGACAGACAGCCAGATTCTGGGGAAAGCTTGGCAAAGAAGCGCAAAGCTAAGGAGTTTGAACTTTATTAATAAGCACTGGGGAGCCATTAAGTATTTTTGAGAATAAAATGGCATGAGATATTAAAAAGATTAATCAGTCAGCATATGACGGATGGAAAAGCAAAAGAACTGAGGCTAGAGACAACCAGTTGAAGTGAGAACTAAGGACGGGATGAGCCAACATGGTGGCAATAGGAGTGGACATCGCAGTGTGTCTTAGGGTCTGAGATCTGAGCGCGTTGGTAGGCCTAGCTGAGAGCAAGAGGTCAGTGGAAAGGGACATATTGAAGACACATGAAATGTGTGGGAAAATGAAGAGTAATGTCCAACTGAAGGTGGAGGCAGGGCACAATCGGAGCAGACTGGATTACATAAGTCGGAGTGTTGGTAACCAGCTAAGAATGAGGACGGCGAGCACAATCAGGGATTTGATAGAGAAAGAAAAATGTCTAGAACAACCAATGCGGAGAAGAGAGAAGACTCTAGGAGACAAACGCGCAGATCATCAGACAAATGAATATGCCTCACTCAAGCTGGTAGTGCTAAAAACTGGAAGGAAAGGGGGTAACTATGCCATGGTAAACTAGAAATTCCAACAAAAAACTTTGTGGAATAAATACAGACAGCTCTACTTAAAGTAGCAACATCGTGAAAGTCAAAAAATTAGAGAATCGTTTAATGGTTGGGTATAAACGAAGTGAAATGTTGTATGTGTCTTTACTAAATTAGCTAAGTCAACGTGTGTGTGCATGTGCATGTGTATATATAATAGAACAAACCTCTTACTTCACCATTAACTGACACATATTAAGTGATTCTGGCAGAAGATACAGATTTTCTTCCCACGTGCAAGCTCCAGTTCACAAGAAAGAGATCAGAGCTAAAATAAGCAAAGAGCATGGCCAGCGGACAGCAGTGATGACGCAATTATGAAATGTTCTCTGAAACCAGTTGTTCAAGGAGAGGTGTGAAATGGAAATATCTTCCTCCTCGCCTCCCTACCACTCTTCACAGAAGTGACGCATATCTTCCAGATCCAGGAGATGAGCTTCACCAATTGAAGCCCTCCCCGTTGGTAGTCACAAGCACTGGTCCTTCATGTCTTCTCTAATTTGGGTAACTGTAGGTTTCCCCTCAAAGTGCAAGCCCACCACATCAGAAGCAGAAGGCAAGGGCTTAGCCCTCTGCTGCATGCTTTCTGGAAGATGAGAATAAATGCATTTTCAGGATGACAAAATTTCACCAAGCATAATGATCTTAAAAGAGAGGATATAATGACTACATATTTGTCTTCTAAAAGCAATTAGACAATAGGTTGCACTCTACTTTTGTGGGATGCAGATTTTTTTTTTAAAGCTGCTAATATACAAATAGCTATTGATTGTAAAATTCTCTCCTATATCTCTACACCTTTTCTCCTTCCAGTCCCTGCTATCTCCAGCTCACATAGACTCTTTCAGTTTCAATGTATAGGTCAACTGACATCACTGTCAACCACTAGGAAAAGAAAAAGAAAAGCTTGGCATTTCTCACTGCTGATTGATAAGATATATAATGAAAATAAATTACAAATTATATATTTAGCGTCAGGATACATGGATCAGTCCACACATGGCAAAGAAGAATATTGTTACCAACAAATAAGTCTACTGAGATGTAGGCATGAACCTAACAGAACGAGCATGAGTTGGTACTGCCCTAGGAAAACAGGTGCTGGAGATGCTGGTACCTTGTACTAGAATGCACCAAACACGTACACACACATGTGCATGCCCTCACACATACTGGTGCCTATTAATCTCTTGAAATAAGAGACAAAGTAGTTTAGCACACTGAGAACTGGGAGCCAAGAAATGTAAACTGAATTATACTTAAAGAAGAGATTAGGCAGAAAAACTCTCGTTAGAAAATCCTTCTGCCTCTCTCTGGGAAGTAAAGGGTGAACTTAGCAGACCTGGGCTGCTCAAACCCTGCACGTTTCCGAGGTCTTCAGGACTTGCCCTTGGTCCAGCTCCTGGGAGATGACCTCTGGGCCCTTGGAATATCCTGCCTGATAAGAGTGTCTTTTGTATACCTGACGCACTGGGCCACGCCAAATACTTTATGCTAACAATGTGATTTATGGTAAATGCCAGTTTTTGTGTGCCTGGGCTTTGGGCCACGCTGTATCAGTTTAACCTCTGGGAGGCTGGAGACTGAGCAGCTAAGGTCAGTTGTGAAGGTGCTACATGTGTGACTGAACCCCAATAAAAGCCCTGGACAACTAGGCTTCCGTGAACTTCCCTGGTTGGTGACACTTTGCAAGTGTTGTGCGCATCACTGCTAGGAGAACTCAGCACTAGCCATGTGACCCCACTGGATGGGACAACTGAAAGCTTGCTCCTGGTTTCTTCTGGACTCTGCCCCATGCATCTTTGTCCTTTGCTAATTTTCATCTGTATTCTTTCACTGTAAGAAACCATAACTGTGAGTATAACAGCTTTCTGAGTTTGGTGAGTCCCTCTAGTGAAACACTGGCCCTGACAGAGGTCTTAGGGAGCCCCAGAACACTCTCTAACGCTTTCTATTCTCCTTCCCTGTTTTATTTTTTCATCATAGCGCTTACCGCTACTGAAATTATTCAATTACATTATGTAGTATGCTTTATCATATTATACACATTTTCCATATTATATCAGTTATACTCCTCCTTGTGCCCCCACACACATACACAATTAGGTGTAGATTTCTTTGAGGTGGGTACTATTGTCCTCTTCGCTGATAAATCTCTAGCACTCAGAACAGTACCTGGCACATAATAAAAGTACTCAGTAAATATTTGTGGAATGAATGAATGAATGAAACAGAAATATATGATTAGACCTGAAAAAAAGATTATGACCTAGTTTACCCAGCACCATCGCTCTGTACCAACAGACCTCCACACTGGATACAGGTAGATCTCAATCTCCTAATGACTTTTCACTTGGCTGTTAGCAACTGTGGCAACTCATCATTTTACTTGGTTTTCCTGTCCCTGCAAGGGAAAGCCCACCCAAAGCGCTTAGGTTAAGTAGAATGGGGAATGAATCTGAATTATTTGGCATATTCAGCAGAACGGATGAGCAACATGACTCTAATCATTCTTTTTCTAACATAACTATCATCTTTAGGTAAACTCAGTCAAGGTTTCTGTATTTCCTACAGGCTTTAGGTAAAATTTAATTAAATAAATAGTTAATTAAAATTAAAGAGTAAAGTCCCTGTTTGAGGTTAAAAGAATAAGCCAAAAGGTTAAGAATCCTTTCAGGATTTTATATTATAAAGTCATTATTATTTTGCCATTTCTTCACCTGGTGAACCTCCAGTTACTCTTCAAGACCCAGAGTGAAACCGATCCCTTCCTGCATCTCTGTTAGGTCTTTCACAGCTCCTCCAAAATGTGCTTCCCCAGTGCTCCCAAAGATCTCTTTACACCTCACTGGCCACAGATGATATTGTATGTATAAAGTATTTGTTTGCCTGTCTCTCTGATTTACAGGATTATGAGCTCATCATGGATGGATAGTATTTAATCGATGTTTCTGGTCTGCAAGAGCTCTCCTATCTCCTGACACATAGAAGGCACTCAACAAATGTTAAACACATAAATGAGCTAATGAATGAATAAGGAAAAGAATAAGTGAATACACATTGATACTAGGATCATGCAGACACCTCAACTAGGTAAGAGAAATTAGACAGTTCTATTTGCAAGGTCTTTGAAAACAACTCTCCCTCTTAAGATATTTATAAGCAAAGTGTTGAACTAAATTGTATCTATGAAAAGTTTGATGTTTTCCAGGCATCAAACCCTCACGTCATCAATGTTGGGAGGGTGAGGAATAAGTATATGACCTGTTGCCTGGTACATGGAAGAATAATAAAAGAAACTGGGGTTAGCTATTATTTATAAAGCTATAGTTATCTTTCTCGAAAGATATCTGAATTTCTGTATTCTTATACCTGAGTAAACAAAAAAATAGTACCCTATTTTCAAAAAAATCAAAATCAACTTATGATATGTATAGTTTGAAACCCTAGTAAAATTGGCAGGAAGGGGGTGGGGGAAGGCTGCAGTGAAACTAAGAGTCAACGTCAACATATTCAGGGCCTAGTCTATCAACCATCAACCTGGGGTGCCTCTACTTCCTGAAGTGGCCTTTCTAGAAAGGCTGCTTGGGAGAGTAGTTGCTCCTCTCGATCAATATTTATGAAGTATCTACCATGTGAGAGGCTTTGTACTAAGCTCTGTGCAGGCTACAGAGATGAATAAGCCATGGTTACTACTCTCAAGGAATTTTCAATACAGCATTTCTCCTCGGATGCCAAAATAGGAGGAACACTATCACTACACAAAGAAATAAGATAGTCCGGAACAGAGAGTCACACACTAACTCTTGGTTTGTTGTAAACGCCATGGTTAAAAGTGGTTTCTTTGTGAGAGCTTCATTTCCATTTGAGTTCCAGCTTTGAGGATCAGGAGCTCCAGATTATTTCATGGAGTAAACCATACGCAAATGTCACCTTGCTGTTAGTCTCTAACCCCCCATGACCATCAGATGATAGAGGCAGGTTAAAAAGAAAAAAGAATTTGTCATTTATAACTGAAGTGAGCTCACCTCTGAATCATACCGGGACCCTTAAAAGAAGACTGTCAGGGAAGGGAAAGTAAACTGAAGGGAGCTGCCTATGGCTAGGAAAGCTGACGAAGTCACATCCCCTGAAAGGCATGGCCGGTGCACAGGAATCTCCTAGCAGCAGTCCTACCTACCTCATTTAAAGCTGGGACTGGAGCTAGAGGGAGCAGCCTCCAGCCCCTAGCATAAGATATGTGCAATAATAATAACACCTGAAATTTATGAAGTGCTTACTACATGCCAAGAAGCACAGAAGTACTTAATCTTCAAAACCATGCTCTAACAATTATATTTTATAGATGATAAAACAGGCTTTTAGAGGTTCAATATTTTACCCAAGGTCACACAACTAGGAAATGGCACCAACATCTTTGATTCTAGGAGCTGTACGTCTGAAGATCAAGAACAAAGCAAGGGGTCAGAAACTCAGCTGATCTGGGCTGAGTTTCAAGGTCAGGACTCCAGTTCCAACTGATTCATAAGGCAGAAGCCTAGTCACAATGGTAAGTATGGAGAAAGTCAGAGAAAAACATATAGTTCCCTGGGCACAAATATCTTGGACCTGCAAATTTAGGGCAATAAAAACAATTTTAATTCCCCAGAAATTCCAATGAAAATAGGACACAAAATGGAATAGAGCATGACATGAGATATTTGAGAAATACCTAGTATAAAGAATATTTTCCTTCAGTTGTTTAACACTGAAAATAAATAAGGTCTTGTATCTCCTCTTTTAAACATCTTTAAAAATGGGATTCTGATATGGAATGGTTTAGGAAAACCTATATGGCGAAAAAAACAGACTGGGGAGTCAGTTAAGGTGTGAAATCCTGGAAAACAGTAATCTTATCAACTTGATGAGAAATCAAATGAGAGGCTGAACACAGACAAGGTAAATTACTAGCTTTCATTGAATGCAAAATGCTACCAGAGGTCTTCATAGAGAAATTGAGCTGATAAACTGACTTTGGTTATTATCCTTTTCCTATAAACCTTTTCTTAGGAAAAAAATAAAAGATGCACAGAAAGCAGATAAAAGCATGATATGAGTGCAATTTTAGTTTTAGTCCATCTTGGGCAACCACTGAGCTTCACAAAATGGCCTCTATTCCCAACATGCTCTTCATCCATTACCCCACTAAAATCTAGTGAGAAAAACCTATCATTCTGCCACTAGATGGCACTGTCACAAATTGGGATGGACGGTACTCCGTGGACCCTAAATTTATAAATATAACAATCTAGAGAAAAAGCAATAAAGATTAAATATACACCAAAATGCAATAAACGTTAGAGTGATGCAGAGAACAGCACAACAAACAAAATATACTGAAATAGTGCTGTCCCACTGGGACATACATCACTAAAGATTCCACTTTCTGACTAGATTCTCTCTAGATACGCCAAGATATAATGTTATTTGTCCAACATCTTTTGGTTCCCAATATTTTTCCTTTCAAGCTACTGAAGCTAATATTTAACAAACACATTTTCTGCCAAGTTTTAATGTGATATCATCCTCTGAAGAAACAAAGTCCAGAAATAATTTGTCGTTTTGGCAATATTTATTAGTATTTTGACACAAAACCTGAATTATTATTGAAAGTAAGTAGGAAATCAAGGACTCGGATGTCTTGAATTTTTTTCAGGTGCTCTCAAGGTTAACATGTACTCTGTGGCAATGAAAAGGCAGATAAATAAAGGTTATCTAGTGTCATATAATCTGTAATATTTCCTACAACTGTGACTATTTTTTAAATAAAATTTTCTAGCTGAGAAATTTAATTTCCCCTTTTGGTTTTGTTTATACATTGGAGTCCCTGATGTCATGAAACTGAAGACAAAACTAGGTGTTTCAGCTCTCTCTACTTCCCTTTTGACATTATCTGTCATTTACAGCTGTGAACTTCCCATAGATCTTTTTATCTTAAAACAAATTTTATATATATATATATGTTCACTAAAAAAGCCTCAACTTGGTGAGAAAAAAAAGGAACTAACAGCATCCCCTTCAGGAAGTTTCGGAAACACCTACAGGAACAGTACGGAAGACAGCAAGTTCCATCTTCACACAGCTGGACGTGTTTAAAACAACCACAGGAAATGAACCAGCTTCCAACCTGTCAGGCACTTCCAAAGGGCAAATGGCTGCAAGCCCTTGGGGACTGAGGGATCTTATTTAAGATGGCACACCAAAGCTGAAAACTGGCCTTGGCCCAACAGCTTCAGCCTTGAATGATTGTGTGTGTGTATGTATGTGTGTATATAAAAAAATACACACAGGGCCAATAAACGTGATATGAAGTCCACAGACATTCTGGTCTAAATTTAAACAGGAAATAAAGCTAGGTCATTGTTACCTTTTGGTCAGGGCAAAGGTGACAATCACAACAATTTTGCAAAACACGCTGAAATGACGAAACAGAGGGGTGTGACAAGGGTTGACGGTCTACTGAAACAGTCCAAAAAATTGTTTATGATAAACATCCAGGCCCTCAGAAAGGCTGTGAAACCCGGAGTGAATTTTTCCATCCTCCAGCGACGCCTTTCTTGTGAACGTCTGGACTTTAATTAGGGCTCTTCTGAGTCGGCAGTGGACAGACCGTGAGCAGGGCTATTTGCGAACATTTGCTTCTGTTCCAAGGGAAAAAGGGCCCCATCAGTCACCAAGTTTGACTCCTTCCAGAGCTTACTATTCCTTCACTGTTGTTTGTTCTGAGAATACAGATAGACCAAGGAAAATCCGAAACCGCACAGAAGCTTCCCTTTCACAATGAGCCTCTACACTGAAGCATATAATATTTGACAGCCTTTTGTGAGTAGCAGAGTCCGTGGGTTTTTTTTCTCCAGCAGTGATATCCTTTCACCTCATTATAAAATATAACCTGTCATAGCTAAATTGAGGAGTTTTTTCAACAGGGCTGGAAAACTCATCTTTAATTACTGTATAGGAGAATGCTTCTGAATTATCAACTCTGCCGAAAAAGGCTGAAAGGCAATCTGATCACTGTAAGGAACAGACGCTCCTGGATAGAGAAGCCATGTTGTTGGGTTTTCAGTTTCTCAGGGGATGGCGCTTTGATATGGATGGCTTTGAAATCGATATAAGAATAAAAAGAAAAAGAAACACTTGTGTTAGTCTAGTAGCAAGGGGTGTACACTGACCTGTCCATGCACAGATTGGTTTTAGGAATTTCATTGGGTCAGCAGTCTTCGATTGTAAATATCTAGATGTGCATTCCAAAACAATGTTAATGGAAGTTTTCTTTATACCAGCTTAATGTGTTGCATCCTATTGTTAAGTTGTGACAGACTTGGTTCCAAATTCAAGCTCTGCCACTAATCAGCTGATGAGCATAGTAATTCCTAACTCTCTCTAAGCTTCAGTGATTGTATCTGGAAAAGAGAGAGAATCACCATACGTACATCCTATGCTTGTTAAGAAGATTAATGAGATAACGAATGTGAGGAGTTTAGCAAAGAACTTAACATATTATAACCACTCAATAAATAGTAGCTATTATTATTAGCAGCGTTCTGCACTTAATTTCTGACAGTTTTGGCTGCAAAGGAAAATTACATTTTCAAAGCCAGATTGAGTATTAGACAGAAGTGTTCCTTTTTAGGAAGAGGACATAGGACAAAATACCTAAGGTGTACATCTCCCAGTTGCAGAAACAGGACAGGAGTTATAAGAGAGCCAAACCAATAGACCCTTGAGCATCGGGCACACTGAGTCCTATTTTAATTAATGTTCTCTCAAAGTTAATATTTTCAGAAGCAGCTTCTGCAGAAGATCAGGCAGTCACTCAAACTATTTCTCAAAAAGAAATGTTTCCCACGGACAAGCAACTCTGGGCAATGCTACATACAACATGGCAGTCTTGGAAATTCACAAAGCACATTAGCATGTTAAAGGCTTTAAGAAATCCTGCAGTAAAGAAACCATCTTTACTTTGATTGACACGGATTCCCCAAACCTATCTGATAATGCAACTCTTTTTTTCATCCAATGACTATTGATGCACTAATATTTCATTGAGTACTTTTGCATGTCAGCCACAGTGTCAAGCGTTTTACATGTATTAACTCATTAAATCATAATAACAATACTATGAGATGGGTACCATTATTAATTCTATTTTACTTGCCCAGGATTACACAGCCAGTAAGTGATAGCGGGATTCAAGTCCCAGCACTCTGATGCCAGAGTCACGTTCTGAACCGCACTTCATACCTCTTCTCACAATGGGAAGCACATCCCGTCTACAGTTAGTATGCTTTCACTTACAAATAACAGAAACCCCAACCAAAACTAATTCAACAACTAAAGGGAGTTTATAGTCTCATTTAACTAAAAAAGTAGTATGAGCTTCAGGCACTGGGGGCGTAGTTCCAGGATTTGCATTCAAATCTGAGACAAGTGTTCTGTGGAATATACTTTCAAAAATGCCACTCTATGCTTTTCTTTTCTCTATATGTTCTGATGTCTTATGACAAAATAGAAAAAAAGGGAATCGCAGAAACTGAAGTCAATGAAGAAAGACAAGATACCCAAGCCTTGACTTTGCCCTTACCATTTTGGATCTTTGTCTATCCATCAATTCTGATGGTACCTAGAACAGAGACTACTGAACTATTTTGACAATTTTTAGATGAAAAACCTGAAGCAGAGAAAGCTGATTAGACTTTTTCCAGACCAAATAGAACTGTCTCTGAAATCTATTATTTTTATATAAAAAATATGTAAGAAGTTTCTTTATATTAAAAAAACCACGAAGGATATAGAAATAAAGAGAGTAAAAGTAGATGTCACCTGCCCCCTTGCCTACTCTCTCCATTATCCTTCTCAGAGGTCATCAATTGAGTATATGTATTCCTAAACTTGCCAAACTTTCTCTGCCTTTAAGTAGACACGTGTAAAAATAGATCTTTTATAACATAAATAGGAACATGTTGGGGTTTTTTCATTCGAATACATATCTGAAGAATTTTTCATCATCACAAAGAGATCTTCATTCTTTTTAACTGTCTTACGGGTGAACCACCATTTAAGCTTTTCCACTTATTCATTGACATTAAGCATCTCTAATATTTTACTACCTAAAAAAAAAGAAAGCTCAAATGGCCATCCTGGCTCATGCTACTTTGTGCACACGTGGAAGTTTTTCTCTACAATAGAAAATCACTAGTGAAATTGCTTGGTTAAAGGGGTTGGAGCACTTTAAACTTTGATAGAATTTGCCAAATTGCCCTCCAAAAAGGCTGTTTCAATTTACACTCCCACCAACAGCGTCTGAGAGTACCTGTTTCCCCACTGGATATTAGCAATCGTTTTGCATTCAATTTCAAAGAGTAATCAACAGGACTCTGTGTGACGAAAGTGGCTCCCTCAGAGCTTTAAGAATGTATCATTAGACACGAAAGAAAACAATTATTTGATGTGAGCCCACTCTGTGATTGGTATTATAATAATAATAAAGAAAACCCTCTTGATTGAATAGCTACTTATCTTAGACTTTAAAAACATTAACTACCTGACTTACAGTGTTTTTAAGAGGTCAATAAAGGTCACTTATCCCCATTTTGCAGATGCAAATTTTAAAGTGTGTATAAAAAAAAGTGAGTGAAGATACAAGAGCAGAAAATAAGAATCAAGTTCTTTGGGGTCCTCACTTCTTCATTTTCTGGTGATGAGGCAGTCTCTCGAATCTAGAAACAAAACTATGACCTGTATCCTTCAAAAACCATCCAAAGTCCAGCCACTTGCATTAGAAACACGTTTCTGCTTTAACTTCTCCTTAAAGCTGGATGATGATTTAGAAAAATGGTGGACTCTAAGCCAATGAAACTTCATATTCGGTTCCCAGACATGTGGTGGCCTTTGCTCCCTCTGGCAAGGCTACTAGTGTTCTTTTATTGTCTGATCCTGGTGATCTAAAGGGAAATAAGGTGCCATCTGCAGAACTCAATATTTACTTCTCTCTGTGCTCATGGATAGTCGTGGAAGAATTCACGGGCTTGCAAACTTGAAATCTTTGTACAGTAGGCAGCAGACACATTGGCAACTTACTCAGGGCACTTCCGCAATCATCACTTTGAGCTCAGCCCCAGATATATGTCCCAGAGGGAATCCATGCGGGCTTTAATACATATCTTGTTCCCTTGCAGAGAAGTCACAATTTACCCAAAACATACTTGTTCACAGACAATCTAAATGAAGTCTCCAGATTGACGACAGCTGGCCTAGGAAAGGCAAAAACACTCCTTCACATCTGGGAGCAAGGTACTTGCACACTTGGAGATGAATACATTTTTCCGAATACCAGTTGTTTTTTTATATTTCAATCTCAGGTCAATGAATTGTAATGACATCCATCCAAATACAAAGCAGTTGAAATGCTTGTGAAAAAGTGGCTTTCCAGACCAGAAACGAAATTTTTCTTAAAGTAGTAATGCTTAGCTAGTTTAAGAATAAACGTCAGTACCCTCATCTTTCTTCAAAGACTTTCCTCTTTCTCTCCTTCCTGATCAGTACCTTAACGTGGAGGCACAGCCATGTGCTACATCGACCCAGGCTCCATCAGCATCCAGTATTCCCTGTCTAAAGCTTTGACACATTTGTCACAACAGCTAAGGTTGAGGAAAGGAGTTGAAACAATTTCACAAGACTTGTTATGACTCCCACGGTCCCTGTGTAGTCCTCTTAACATCCTTTGTTCCCATCCTTCCAATAAAACATGAGCACCAGCCGTTTCCCCTTGCACAGTGTGAGCCAGAAAGGCTGCAGCCTTTGAGCTCCGGTTCCAGTCCACAGATCATGAGAGCGGATGATATTGTTCTGTACATCAAGCCTTTCATGCCAACTTCTAAATGAGGGAGAAAGACTGCAGTGATGACAATGATCTATCACTGTACCCCTTTTAGTAAAGATACTCCTTTCAATAAAGATACCCCTTTTAATAAATTTAAAGAGAATTTTGAGGCCTTGGGACCATGCAGAGAGGGGGTTGGAGGTACAGCTGAGAAGGGAGAGGGCAACCAGAGAAAATGAGGTGAAGCAGAGAATAAGGACAATAAAGAATACACATGTGGTTTCCTGGGTGCATGATCCCGCTGCTCTGTCTCCCACTAAGATCTACAGATCTGCAGTTCTTTAGAAGTCGCCAGATAGCTCCAACTGTTTTCTAAAGTTTAAATATCACAAATTGATGGGCCCTGAGTTAAGATGGAGACATCTGTGGTTGAATGTGTCAATAAGAGACAAGCATAATGACAACCTGTATTTTCAAAGGGTCTTTCTCTCAAAGCTCAGAGTATCTTATAGATTTGATCTAACTATTCCACCACAACATTGATGGCATCTGGGAAGAAAGTAGAGACAGGGCAATGAGTATTATGAGGATGAGGGTGTCAATACTTTTGTTATTTCTTGCCTAAGGAAAATAAAACCGGGATGTTTATAAAAATGTCCTAAGCCAAGATTTTAAAAAGATTTTAGCTGCTCTACCCTTTCATTCAAATGAAAACGGATGCTGAACACTAACATCAAAACAAACGCCTCTCCCAAAAAATCACTGCTGAACTGTCCTCTCCGGGACTGTCTCCAAACACTACCTGCCTGATCTTCTCCTCTTACACCATATCCTCAAAAACCCCGCAGAGCTCAGGCTTACAAAGAAAAAAATCACCTTCCCAGATCACTCTCTCGAATTCCACGCCAAATAAGCAACACAGCCTTCCAGGAATGACAGAGAGCAAGCCTCTGTTGCCCTAAAGGAGGGAGGCAAAGCGTGTCTTCCAGAGATCTTCATAGTGTGGAACCAGCAGACCATCTTCTAAACACATTTTCCACTGTGGAAAAATTTTTGTTGAGAAGTCGTTTAATGATTGAATGGTAATGTTATTTTTGCCAACCATAGAATTATGCCTCTTATTATCCTGGGCATGCTGAAAATACAGACAGACCTTATCAGCATGACTTATTATTACTGACTCTTCTATCATCATTACAGACTCTAAGGGTGCCTATTTTTGCAAAGGATATCTGCAAACACTACTTTGGACTTTCAAATTTGATAAAGGGGAACTCCACTCTTCCTCCCGCCCTGACTGCAGTATTTGTCTCTTCTCAGGATGCAAAGGCAGTGTTGGTAGTGGTAGCAAGCACGTGTGTGCCTCTAAGGAGATATGAACTAAAAACATGACCCTACAGGTCTGTTATGACTACCCAGAAAATGGCTTTCTGTGACAGCTAAGGGACGTGACAGACTGGAGCAGATTCCAAGCAACCCACATCCTCTCTTGGTGCCAAGGGAAGATTTGTACCCTAGAATGAAAGTGATGTGATAAAAATGTGTGAAATTCTGTGGAAAAACAATTCAAGTGTCCTCATGTAATGGGACATTTAACCATATCTTGTATGTTCTCTCAACCCAGAGTGACCTCCAAATATGCACTTTAAGAAAAATACGCCAAAACATTAAAGGCAAAACTAGTTTATGTTTTTGTCCTTTGCTATGTCTATCAGTGCTAAAAAGTAAAAATAAAAATAAATTCTTTGTTGATGATAATGCCTCACTTTCCCACAATTTTGGGTAAGAAACTCAAAACATCTTGTCATGCTCTTAGACTAGAGTGTCATCACAATGTCTGTGTCACCAGTAGGCCGAAAGCAGAAGCAAAAGAAGAAATTCTAAATAGAGAGAAAAGAAGTCAAGTGGGAGAATATGAGACAAAGACGTGAGTGAGGAAAAAAGATGAGAAGGATGAAAAAGAGGTGAGTTTGAAAGGATCGGGTACTGAATAATGTCACCATTGTGTTAGGGCGGCCTGTCAAATGTGGTTACAGATCACCCACCAAATGTTAGCAAAGGAGATCGTCATTCTCTCTCTACCTATTTATATGAAGATAATTAGGGAGGTTATGCTATTTCCACAAATTGTAGTCATGATAAAACAACATTTGTTTACAGATTAAAAAAATAGACTTCAATAGCTTTGCAGGTTATAGCTAGTATTTGTTCTATGTTATTGACCTGATATTTTCTTCATGCCATTTCTCCTCTTCAAACTCACAGCAACTCAATAAAAAAATTGGCGTTAGAGTTTGTCCACTTACAATTTTTCCCCTAGATCTTGAGGCCTTTGTAATTTTCTACATTTGTTTGGTGGTCTGTAACTAGGGTAGGCAACCCTGACACAGTGAGGACACTGCGTGACAATTAAGAGCTCTGGTGGCTCATAGGCTCTTATACACATGGCTTCCATACTGCCCACAACAGGAGATCTGATTAGGTCAGCATGTTACTCAGGGATCTCCAGAGAAACAGAACCAATAGAATATATTATAATAATATAAACTGACTCTTTATAGTTGTATCTATGTATTACATATGGGTATATATGTGTATATATACAGGTATAAGTGCAATCTGCTTTACTCAGTCTACCAAATTCAAATGTTAATCTCATCCAAAAACCCCCACAGGCACACCCAGAACTAACGTTTAGTGAAATATCTGGGTGCCCCGTGATTCAGCCAAGTTGACACAAAAATTAACCATCATGGCCAATCTTTCACCATCCACAATGATGGGCAGATTATTGCCTTGTTTATATCCAGTCCATAAGTATTTGCCTTTTGCACTACACTCTGGTCAAAAATTTGTGACCAGGCTAGCTGGGATGATCTGACTTGATGCACATAGAAGTGATAGGAAGAAAGGAAGGTGGGGGGCCACCTTCCTCAAAAGGCCTGGCAGTTTTGAATTTCAAGAGCTTCTTTCTAGAATAACACCACTGACTTAATCAAAGAACTGGCAAAGTGTCTGCCCTATAGAGCTTATGTAGCTTATATGATGGTGGATTCGAAATGGAATTACAAAACTTCACACATCTGTGACCGTGGAAGATATTTAATAGTGTTAAACAGTAAGTATCAGAGGGTCTATATCTTTAGATAGGGAAATCCTTGTCAACACAGATTATTCAGTACTTGGGTTTTCCTATAAAAAACTATAACAGAATACTGCAGATCAACAATCCTCCTCTTTTTGAGGAGGAAGACTGGCTCTGAGCTAATATCCATGCCCATCTTCCTCAACTTTACATATGTGACCCCTGCCACAGTATGGCTTGACAAGCAGTGCTTAGGTCCACACCAGGGATCCAAACTGGCAAACCCCGGGCCACCAAAGTGGAACACATGAATTTAACCACTGCACCACTGGGCTCGCCTTGAGCATTTTACTGATTCTTAAAGAAGTCAAATTAGTGGTTGATATAGAATTGTGCTGTATAGTATGTATGAGTTACGTATCTCCACTCATGATTAAGTTAATTCTGTGCTGAATAGAACAGCTTCCACTTGATAATGAATGTTTAGTCATTCACAAACTTTTAATTTTCATTATAAAAACTCAAGATAAGGATCCTCTTTCATGTAGTCTTCTCTTCTCAAGCATCTTAACTTATTCTTCTTCCTCTGTCAACCCATAAATGTCAAAGGGTTTGTTTTTAACCCCCTTCTCTTTTAACATACACACAATGCTTATGGATTATCTCAGTAACTCCCATATTTGTTTTCCAAATGTGACAGACACAGAGAAATACTACCCAGACGCCCCTTGAGGGTAGGACTTGCTGTCCAATGACAGATATTATGACCAGCAGGAAACCTTCTGGATATGCCTTAGCTACAGAGGGCCACCTCACTGAGATCATGACATTCCGAGAGCAGCCCAACTCTGGTTACCGAGTGAGGTAACAGTACAAAAGCCTAGCATTTCCAGCCCATTGCAAGATAAAGCTGATGGGCAATATTTTCTCCAGGGCTCTCCACTGGATTGACCAAAGCTTTGTAAGGCCTACATCAAAGTTTGACTACTCCCTTTGCCCAAAGCTGCTTAATCTTTAATAAACATTGAATACCCCAAATTCTATCTCAGTGTCTGCTTCCAGAAAAAGCAAACATAAATCCTCTTTGAAGACATGCATCTTTAACTTAGAGATCAATTATCATAGATAACTAATATGAGCAAACAATCATAAAAACAAAATACAGTGAATACATACGCCATAATCAAGAGTCTCTACGATAAATGAAACAGCAGAATCATATCCAAAAAGATTTAAGATGTTAGAATTATTGGACTAGAATATGATGTAAGTATAATTAATATATTTGAAGAAGTGAAAGATAATTGAAAGTATAAATAAAGAACCAGAAACTATGTGAAATAATCATGAAATCTAGAAAAGAACTACATAGAACTTCTAGAAAACTAGACTAATTGAAAAACTTTTAAAGATCAATAAATAAGCTAATCAGTAGCTTAGATATAGTCAAAGAGAGGATTAGAGAACTGGAATATAAAAATGAAGAAAATAGCCATTATATAGCACAGAAAGGAAAACAACAAAGATGGAAGAAAAAGAACTTCTATAGGATTAAGTGAGAAGGTCTAACATACGTCTAATTTATGTTAGAGAAGGAGACTTTAAAAAATGGGGAAAGTACAGCATTTAATGAGATTTCCCCAAAGCTGATGAATCACAAAAATCCTCAGTTTAAAGTAGTACTGTGAATTACAAACAAGACATATTAAAAGAAATGTATACCCAGACTAACTGTTTTGAAATTGCAGGACAAAAGATAAAGATAAAATCCTAAAAACAACCAGAGAGAAAACAGATTACAAATAAATGAATGATAAGATGGATAGCTGACTTCTTAAATTAAAAGAACAGGGGCAAAATATAATGAAAAAACATCTTTAAAGGGCTTAGAGAAAAACCTAACAATCCAGAGTTCTATATCCCCAGTAACACTTCCTTCGAAAAATCAGAGTAAAATGGAAACTTTTCTTTCAAAAAAAAAAAACTAAGAGAATGTAGTACCAATATGTTCTCAATAAAGACATTTCTAAAAGTTCTCCTTCAGTAAGAAGCACTAGGACCTTTGAAGAAAGGTATGGAATGCAAGAAGCAAAGGTAGCAAAGAAAACTGTAAACATGTCAATAGATATTAACAAAAAAAAGCGCTGAATAAAATACTGATAATGTTTAACTATTTTTCTAAATAAAGAGAAAACTGAAATACAAAACAAAATAGTATATAAGTCAGGAAGATGATTACAGATAAAGTTCTCTAAGTTGCTTGTACTGCTTGGGAGGAGGGAAAAGATATTAGCGAACTGTAGAATGTATTAAATACGCCAGTTTTAACTTCTGGGATAACTCGTAAAAGACTATAAATAGAGTACATAACATCCAAACTCGTGGAGAGGCAAAAAGAAATGAGAAAAAAATTCAATCCAAAAGAACATAAGAAAGGAGACCACAGTAGGAATATAGAAAAAGTGAGAAAAATACAAAATAAGATGGTAAAAATTAATTCATATAAATTATTAATCACAGTAAATATAAGGGAGCCATGTTCTCAAAAAATAAGATTGTCAAGTATGGTTACAAAACTTATAAGAGTTATGACTAAAACATCCGGATATAGAAATATTGGAAGGTATAGATAATGGAAAAAATATCCCAAGAAAATACTAACTAAAAGGCAGTGGTGCAGCTGTATTATTATAATATGAAATAGACTTTAAGGCAAAAAGCCTTGCTAGTAATGAAGAGTCACTATATAACAGTATAAGGGTCCTTTTACCGAGAAGATACTAAAGTTCTAAATACGTACGCACCTAATAACTTTAAAATATTTTAAGGTAAAAGCAGAAATTCTTAAAATGAAAAGTAAAGATATAACACAGAAGATCAAAGAATCAAAAAACAGGCTCTTTGAAAGACAAATGAAATTGACAAACTTTCAGCAAGAGAGGTTATGAAGAGAGAAGCACAATCAATAACACAAGTAAAACAGAAAGCATAGTTAGAGATCCAGTAGACGTTAGATACATAATAGAATGTTACAAACCACTTTGTGCCATTAAATATGAAAAATTAAACATAACCATAAGCCTGCAAAACTATACTTCCAAGATACTGACTCTAGAAGAAACAGAAACTTAAAAATCACTTAAACAATTAAAGAAATTAAAACATCTTCTCAAAAGAAAACACTAAGCCCAGATTATTTTATGAGAACGCTCTGCAAAATATTCAAGGAACAGATCATTTTAATCTTACACCAACTCTTCCATAAAAGAGAAAAAGAGGGCACATTTCCCAAATTATTTTATTTTGCCAGTATATCTTCAATATCAAAACCAGATAAAGAAAATATGAAAAGTATAAAAAAAATTATAAGCCAATTCAATTATGGCTTGGAAGCAAAAGTAACTAAACAAAATAGTATGTACGAGGAACACATTACATCATGACCGATTTGGATTTACTCAAGTAACAAATGGTTGCTTTAATGTTATAAAATCAGTCATTCAAATTCACTATGCTTCCTTACTGTTACAGTTGTTTACAAATCTTGCTTTGACTAACAGAAGTTTACTAGAGATGGCATGTGACATTCCTAGGCAGAAGTATTTAACTGCCATCTCCAACACTCCAAAGCTGTCTTCTGCTATATTGATCTTGGAATCATGAGTTGACATAAAGATACAATGGTGAACCATTCTCTGAAGGACAGCTGCTCTGATCAGTTGTCCAAACCTGCAGCGAATTTTTCATGACAGAAAAAATACATCTTGTGCTAAATTATGGAGTTTTCAGAGTTGTTTGTTACCTGGCATAACCTAGTCCAATCACACTGATATAGCTATAATAACTAATATAGCACAGAATTGGCTGTGAGAAAAACAAACGGACCCACGAAAAAAAATAGAATGACCAAAAAAAGATCTAGTGGAATGTAGAAACTTAGTATTTGATGGGGAGTAGGGGGGCAGTGCAGAGCAGTGAAGAAAGGAAAAGCTATGAAATAAAATATTCTAGGACAATTGGAACTCCACGTAGAAAAGTGAAATTGAATCACCACATTATGCTATATATAATAGTCTTTCTCAGGTGGAGAATAAATGTGAAAAACAAGAAGAGACCTTTAGAATAAAACCTAAGAGTTTATCCTTATAACTCCAAGGTATGGAAGGATTACTTAAATAAGATACGAAAAAAACAAACAGGAGAAGATAGATGAATTCAATCACATATAAAATGAAAACTTCTGCTTGTCAAAGGACTCTATACCAAAATGAACGGACAAGCCTCCAAACTGGAAGAGATGTTTACAGATCATATAATGAACAAACCATCAGTATTTAAAATGAAAAAATAATTCCTATAAATACATAAAAAAAAGACAAGTGTCCAAACAAAATTGGGCAAAAAAGAAAAGACATTTCACATAAGAAGAAATCAAATGGTATGAAAAGCATGTGAAAGGTTGCTCAACTTTTTAGAAATCAGGTAAACGAAAGTGAAACCATAATTCCATAGCTGTCATATTGACAAAAATTTAATAGTCAGACAATACCAAATTTTTGCAATAAGGAAAGAAAATCTTATGAATACTAATGGGCTAGAAATTCATTCAACTACTACAGAAATCAATGTTTTAATTACCTTGCAAAGTTTAAGATGAGTATATCCATTTCAGTATATATACCTTAGAAAAACTCTTGAGTATGTACTCAGAGAACTGTGTAAAAATATTTATAGGCACTGCTTATAACGTCGAAAAATACTGAAAACTACGCAAATGCTCATGTTCACCAATAGGTGTATCAGTCAGGACTTTCTAGAGAAACAGAACCAGTAGTATATAAATAGATTTATTTATTCTGAGGAATTGGCTCATGTGATTACGGAGGCTGAGAAGTCCCGAGATCTACAGTCAGCAAGATGGAGACCCAAGAGAGTGGATGGTATAGCTCCAGTCTAAGACTGAAGGCCTGAGAAGCAGGAGAGCTGATGGTGTAAGTTCCAGTCTGAAAGCTGACGGGCTAGAAACCCAAGAAGGGCTGAGTTTTCAGTTTCGAGTCCAAAGGCAGGAAAAAATGGATGTCCCAGCTCAGCAAACAGACAGACGGAGTTCCCCCTAATTTAGATTTTTTGTTCTATTCGGGTATAAAATTGATTGGATGAGCCCTAGCCACATTAGAAAAGACAATTTGCTTTACTCTACCAATTCAAATATTAATGTCATCCAAGAATACTCTCAGACACACCCAGAATAATGTTTGATCAAACATCTGGGTGCCCTGTGGCCCAGTCAAACTGACACATAAAATTAACCACCACAATAGGAAGATGTATAAATGTTGTGTCTTCCTTATACAGTGGAATTCCTTATAGCAGTGAATATTAGTGAACTCCAGTTATGTAATACACTATGAAATCTTAGAGACGTAATTTCAAGCAAAAAAGAAAAAGAGGAAGCAGCATATTATTCACGATAGCCAAGACACAGAAACAACTTCAGTGTCCATCAACAGAAGAACAGATAAAGAAAATGTGCCACATATATATATATATATACAATGGAATATTATTCAACCATAAAAAAGAAGGAAATTCTGCCATTTGCAACAACAAGGATGGAACTTGAGGCCATTATGCTAAGTGAAATAAGTCAGACAGAGAAAGACAAATACTATATGATCTCACTTATGTGTAGAATCTACAAAAAGTCAAACTTACAGAAACAGAGAGTTGAATGGTGGCTGCCAGGGGCTGGGAGTCGGGGAAAAGGGGAGATGTTGGTCAAAGGAGACAGACTTCCAGTTATAAGATGAACAAGATCTGGGGATCTTATGTACAGCATGATGCCTATAGTTAACAATGCTGTATTATATACTTGAAAGTTGCTAAGAGAGTAAATCTTAAATATTCTCTCTATACACCTATACACAAAAAAATGGTAATTATGTGAGGTGATGGAGGTGTTAATCAACTTTATTGTGGTAATCATTTCACAATACATATGTATATCAAATTATCACTTTGTACACCTTAAACTTACACAATGTTACATGTCAACTATATCTCAGTAAAGCTGGGGGGAAAAAGGAAGCTGCAGAAGATACATACAGCTTTACAGCATTTATTTGGGGTTCAAAAACATGACTATACAATACCTTTTAGGTGTATTTACATACAACAAAGAAAAATAGTGTATGCTACTGATAAAATCAAAATAGTGATTACCTTGGGGGACAGCAAGGACTCAGGGAAATGTCACATGGAAGCTGTAGATAAGGAGCTCAAGGTGTTGTTGATGTTCTATTTCTTAGAATGGACGTGGGTACACCGGTATCATTCTTTCTCTCTTACATATAGGGTTATACACACACACACACACATACATATATATATATATATATACAGCCGATTCTCATTATTCGTGGTAGTTGCATTCTATAAAGTCACTGCAAATGCTGAATAAGCAAATACTGAACCATTGCTCCTATCCCCCATATCCCAGGGGTATATAGAGTTAAGGCCCTACAAGACCCAACTCACATTTTTACGAACTCATCAATATGTAACCTTGTTTTATGTGTTTATAATGTTGAAAGACACCTTATGTAATATATACTGCTGATTCATTAACATTGAACTCATGGCCGACAGCACTATAATTCATGCCTGAATGAACCTTGTCTAACGTATTTTCTCTGTAAGGCACATCACAGCCTTCCTGTGATTAGGAACACTAGATAGCACTTTAGCACTGCACTTGAGGGCCATTTTAATCAGTGAAATCACCAAACAAAACACACAAAAATGTGGCACTAGATAGACCGCAGAAAAAACACTTGTGAACATTACGAGAGCTGAAACACAAAGGCAGAGCATCGCCTTGTTGGATCTCTCCTGGGAACATGCACACCAGGTGACTCAATTTTCACTGCTCTGCAGGTTTGCAAAAGACAGAGAAAGAAGAAGAAATATTGACTTTAAGATTACAAATAAATTTTAGTGAGTAAATTTGCAAATACAGAATATTTGAATAACGAGAATCAACACTATACACGTACATGTACTTCTGCATCTTTTAAATATTCAATAATTTTTTAAATGGGAAAGAAAAAATAATTCCTCATACCGTCAAAGATATGATTGGGTCAAATGCATATACCCATATAATAAAAAGACCCTAATCTCCTACCCCCTTTAAACCTCCTACCCAAGTATCTCAAGTGATTTCTAGAAGTAGCTAGAAGGCTCTGTGTGAGCCGAAGGCAGCCTGTTGTTCTATGCCCATCTCTCGGAAGTTGCTCTGCTCCCACTGGTCCACATGTGCTGCCTTCAAAGACTTTCAGAGAAGCTTCACCACTGCTGCCATTCAACATGAGAAAGCCAATTGCCATGGCCAGTGGGTTCTTCCTGGATTCCGCCAGAAGCATGTCATCCTCCAGGGATTAATGTGTATCATGCATAGGCAGAGAAAAGGGTCTTCTCTACAGTTGCATTCCAAACTTGGTTGCCTGGGCTCCTAAAGCTGCCCCTGAGGCCAGAGTCTTCGAAAATCTTTACTAAAGAGAAACATCAGCTACTGCCTCTACCACTGTTCATTGGGCTCAAAATCAATCCACAGAATTAGTGGAGGATTGACTTTCTCCTTTCCATCTCCAGGCCCCTGCATCCACCAAATTCATCTCTCTTTTTCATCTCTAGTATATATCAACAGAGGTGACGAGTACAGGAAGAATTGGGAGGTAGGAGGTGGGTTATTATCTATACCTGGCAACTGACAGCCTTGTTAGAGTTCATTGGAGGAAATCTCAGCTTTAAAACCTCCCGAAGTATTTTGTGGGTGGAGTTTCCTTGAAGACTGCTAATTAAAGCTTCTTTTGCTCACAATGTTGAAATAAATTGGAAATAAATTGGTCATATGTTTCCCATTTTCCTTTCCCAAGGCTGAGTGAATATAAAAGTTCTATAACTTAAAATGTGGAAAGAGAAAACACATTTTTCTTGAAAGATGGAAACTCTAATGATTGCCTGATGAACAGCTCTCATCAGGGATTTTCACTTTTTAAGCTGGAATTGGAATATATATTCAAAAATCAGCCTTAACGCTCAACAAAGAAATAGGTTTAGTGATACATCCAAGGAAACGTGGGTTCTTAAAGTATTAGGTATTTACCTTAAATTTAATTGGAGCTTTTTTATAAGAGTGTCACTTAATTTTGTGACTCCCTTCAATTCTGCAAGAACTAAATAAATGTGGTTGATCATCTCTTCTGAAAGCAGCTATCATACCCCCATGATACATGTATCTTCCTCCTACCTGGGGGTTAATCACATTAATAGCATTTTAATAAGGGTATATGCAAATAAGATAATCACTGATCATTTTAACTACTTTCGAACGTACTGCAACTCAACTAAGTGTGTAGAATGTGATTACAGGTTATACCTAGAATTTAAATATTTCAAGTTTTTTTCTAAGCTTTATACATTAAATTCAAGCGCTCAATCTTCTCTCAACGATTGAAGTATAATTACTTAGATTTGGCGGTAGGACAAATTCTATCATTTGGCGTTGTCACCATAACCAATGATATTTTTCAGTCTAAAATACAATCATCTCTGTGTTTTAAAATAATCTCTTGATTTTCATTCTTAGACGTCCCTTCAAATACCACAGTTTCTTTATCTCTCAGCTACTCTGACCTTTCCAAATTCCGAGGTCCTAAATGTCTTGCAAACACAGCAATGACACAGTGTGGATAACTAGCTAAAATTGCGTTTCAAAGAAAGAAATCAAACGTTTATTTTTTTCCCTATTCCAGGAAAAAATTTATTTCCTTGAATGAATACATGTCTAATTTGTCTTTCATGCTGTACTTCATGGCAAGCCTCCAGAACAGAAGTTTCAAATTTTTAAGCTAAAGATTCCCAAGAACCCTTTGTATAGTCAAAATTATAGTTTAATACTTAATGATAATGCATGTATATTCTCAGGGTTTTGGTAATAACCATGAGATGCCATTATTCTAAGACGTATAGGACTGTGAAACTTACATAAATTTAACATTATAAATACAACTTAATGGATGTAATATACTCGATTTCACTGATGGGCATTTCCCTTCAAAATATTCTCTCTAATTTCTATGTCCATCTTCTTTTTTAAACCCACAACTGCTTTACTAAATCCCAGATTGCTGTTTGAAGAATCTCTGGTCCACCTCTTGCTCTTCCTAACAGTGTAACTAAAGGTGCATTTGCTTGTGGCTAAAATCAAAGTGGACTCAAAGTTCTAAACACGATTCTAAAATTTCTCTTATTTTGTCCTAATGTCCATCTTTATTTACCACCTTGTTAGCATGTGCATAATTGTTTTAATTGTCTTAAATTCTTTTTGGAATAAAATAAAGGAAAAAGGCAAGCACACATATACAGAATCCTATTTATGACTCCGATGACAAAGTCTGATTTCCCTTTGGTTGCAATGGAGATATTAATATTTATTCATCAGTTATTTGGCCAATTAGTCATTGCCTACTCTATAATAAACATGGTGATATTAAAATGAAGACACTCACCTTAGTCAATGAAGTATGAATAGCCCAGAGATGTGAAACAGATATCTCAACAAATATGCTTAATGAGATATTACAGTTGTTATCATTAAAATACTCATAGATATCAGTGGGCACAAAAGATTGAGTAACTAATTCTCCAGGTAGGTGTTAGGGTACAGAAAAGTAATCCAGATGAAAAGTGTTTAGGACAGGCTGTGTGGAAAGGATTACAATTCTGGAGAGTTCTGGGAAATGCAGAGCAACCTCTTAATGACTGGAGTTTATGAGGCAAAGGGGTATTTTTGAAAGAAAAATGTGGGAAAGTATTGAGATCATGCTGACAACACAGACCTTATCTGTCATATCCAGAGTTTGAATTTTATCCGTGGGCAAAAGGGAGCCATGGAAAGAAGCATGGGAGTAAATGACCAACTACTTCTGTACGAAGAGCCTTCAGTAACTGTGGAGACTAGATAAAGGCAGAGAGCAGTTTGAAAACTACTGCGATGTCCTGACAAGAGATGTGGCTCTTTCCGCTTGGGGGGTGTAGTGGGAATAAAGTGGTTACTATTAACAAATTGCTCCAATTCCCTCTGAAAGTAGAAAATAGGGCCAAATAAAAAACATCGTAACAGCGAAGAGTCACTCTAGCCCATTTGATGCATTTTCTACGTTTGAGCACAGTAACAAAATTTGGGGCCATGATTGCCCCAGCTGGGAGCTGACCAGTACTTAATTTGGGGTCATGATAGGGAGTGGTAAGACGGATCACTGGAAATAATTTGCTCATAACTCTCCCCACAGAAACTCAGAGTCTTAGTTTTGCATGAGTTGAAAACAAGCTCTTTGAAAACGTCAAAAATGAACAACCAAATGGCATTAAAAACAGATATTGTGTTCATCCAAACATTTTTCTAAGTGAGTCCAGGGCTCAAGATTGCCCGCTGCATACATCCTTGGGAGTTTAGAAGGGCGAATTCATCAGTGTGATGGAAGAATTGCCCCAAAAAAGGACATGAAAGGTCACCAGCACTTGTTTCTATCCAAGAACACAGATCCGTTGGAATTTGGAACTTTCTAATTCTCAGGACCCCAGTGATGAAATCATGGCCACTGTTGGTATTAAACAAGTTCTCTTGTCCCTTCAGTTCTTCAGCTCTCCTTATATTAATCCAGCAGATGAAGCAATGGAGTAAATAGTCATTTAGGTAAAAAACATAGGAAGGAAAAGCTAAAAAGTAATTTTTTTGCTCCTGAATAGATCTAGGGCAACATAATCAGCCCAGAAAATAGTGAGAAGTAGAACAGAAGTGATCCAGTTTCACTCCACACCTTACAGTAATTTCTCCCTGCTTTATTTGTACCCAGTTGCCTTGGGACAGTGTGTCCACTACCTGTGATAGCGTATAGACGTGCCAATGCAAATTTATTAACTCACAAAGTATTCTACAGAGTATAAAAATGCAGAACAGCACTGACATAAATCAGGAATGGCAGCAGGCAATAGCATACCCAATCTGTGAGGTGTGTATTATTTTCCTTAAGAGAAAGATTGTACTCAAGGAAGATTATTTATAGTTTCCTTTTGAATGATGTTAAAAAATATTCATAAAGCCAAATTAAACTTGCATAAGTGATTCAGTGGTTTTCATTTCCACAGATATGTATTGCCTTGGTTCACAAAGTTGCCTGTTGACTGTCAGGCAGTTAAATTCAATGAGCAAAATCATGAACACTCCTTGTTTTGAAGACCAAGTCTAGCTTAGCTCCATTTGATCTCCAACTCAGGATTTTTCCATATGTGCAGAAGAGCAAGATCTTATAATCAGAAGGTTTTGTAAAGTCCATCCATAATAGCATCTATGAAGATTTTAAATGGACCAAACAACTCTATTTCTGGTACTCAAACTTTCAGAAATAGCAGCATGAAACCATTAAGGTATAAGAACAAGAATATGTATTATAGTTGGTCATAGTCCCAAATTAGAAATGATCTAAACATCCTTCTATAGAGAAATACGTAAATTTGTATTAGGTCCGATCTATATGCATAGGCCTGGGAAGAGGTCAATGACCTATTCTTAAGTAAATGAAAGCAAGTTATACAAGTGTAGATTAATACCATTTTTGTTTAAAAAGAAAAAACTCTTAGTACTAGTTAACTGTAGGTATGGATGTGTGGAACTTCACATTTTTACTTTATAAACTTCTATATCATTTGATTTTTTAAAACAAGAAAGTACTATTCTTGTAATTTAAAAACAAACAAAAGATAGCTATCAAATTCATCTTCCTGCCTGTAGGAAATATATCTCCTGAGCACAAAATCTCCCTGGTACCTTTTGGCTATTTTTTATTAATTAGGCTCTTGGAATTCCAGCTAATAAAAATCACTCAAGGGATATAACCTCACACGACTAGGACTTTAAAAATAATTTGAATAAATCTCCGTGGACTAAAAATGTTAACTTTCACACAACTGTAGTGGCAAATGCCGTCTATGGCATTTTCAGATCTTCCTTAAGTGTGGCTGGATACTGCTTCACAACTCTTTCTCCCAGCTGCCCCTCTCCCTCTTTTATCAATGCATCAACTGGGAATGGAGAACAAGTAGTAACTTCGGGAAGAGTGAACAGTAAGCATTGATCATTACAAACTTACATTCAGAAATGGCACAATATATTTAGGCATCTTATCATGAGAATGTCACTTTTAAATCAAACATTTTTTCCACCTTCTGTGTATACCAGTACAAACACCAAAAGAAAAAAGGATTCTCTCAATTTCACAGTCAACTAGATTTGCCTAAACTATTGACTAAAAAATAACCTTGGAAATATAACACACTTCACCTATAGAGAATGAGAGATTAATTCATGTAACTGCCTCATAAAGTTCAGATGTATCATTGAAAAAAGTTCAATTCATTTCTAAGTGAGAAAATCTGTAAGGATTCAACATTATCTAGATGTAAAGTAGCCATTTTTACCCTGTTTCTTGTATTACCAAATGAAAATTAAGGAATTATAGAACATGTTTTTTCAAAATTTTAAAAATCAGTATATGTCAAGAAAGAAAGAAAAGTTTAATCTTCTCTCTATTTCCAAAATCATCTTTGCTGGAGTAATAAATGTTCTTGTTCTAAGTAAGAATCTTTAGTTTATTTGGAAAGTAGGAAGATTGAGAGTGAAAAAGAGGGAAGAATATATCACAAGCAAACTGTAGTACATTGAAATAGTTGGAACTCTGAAAAGAGATTGTGAAATAAACCCTCAATGTTATGTTCCTCCTGCCTCTTTATATTTTAATAATTTTTTGTCTTTTTAAGACTCTACTAGTCATACAATAAGGTTTGCAGGTAAGTGTCAGAAGTTTAACAGTCATGAAACGCTTTACAGACCCAGATTTCCCTTATGCCTATAGTAAGTGCAAAGGGCATATTGCACACCTTCCTAAATAGCTTACTATAATTTATCTCGGAGACCTGTCAATCCGGATATTTGCTGAGATATATTTAAATAATCCCTCATTTGAGACCTATTACCTTGAAATTATGAGTCACTTCCATGTCAGAAGTCAGAGGTCATCTCTGGAACAGACACATGCATCCATTTTTAAAGGAGTTAATTTAATGTTAAGAAAAATTAGAATTCCATTTATTAAGCACATAAGTCCACAAACCAGTGAATTGCTATTGATTGCTAACTTAGGTAGAAGCATCATTGTATACCAAAAACACTAATAGAGTGGGATAATACCTGGAATCAAAGACAAGAAGAGTTTCAAGGAAACCATTGTCAAGTTCAACTCTTGTTTTATAGATGAAGAAAGTGAAGCGCAGAATGTATTTTATTTAACTTTTTAGAGTCCTACAAAATAGTTTTTCATAAATATATATTACAACAAGTGATATATTTTAATGTTATGTTTTTGACATTTTTCTGGAAATTTAACTTTCTTTATAATTAGAATCAATTATACTAGCAAAAACTTAATATATGAGCCCTGAAGTCTTCTCATTATGTCTTCAACATATTGGGCTACCAGAAGGCTTTAGAAATTTAGACTGAAACTCTTCAGGGCTGGAGAAAAAAATAATTGAAATCAAATGCTTACAAACAGTTTTCAAAACCATCAGCGTATATGAGGTCATCTGGGAGGAGTAAATAGAGTGAAAAGCAAACCAAGCTCCAAATCACAACCTCCCACATTTTTGATCACTTAAGCCATCAGGTTTTAAAAAATGAGAATGCACCATCAACATATTCTATTTACTTACTTTAAAATTATACTTCATCTTGAGCTAATTACTTAACTTCTCTGGACTTCACTACTTATCTTACGGAATTGTGGTAAGAATTAAATAACCTAATAAAAGCCGAGTACATAGTAAGACTCCAATAAATGCTATTTATGCACACTCACAAATATAACAGATATATATATATTGTATGTATACCGTACTAATGTAACATGCACATATAAAACCCACATAAAAGAAACATTTGAAAAAGGTAAGCTAAAAATTAAATATAAATGGAATTTCTCATATCTTCTTCCCATACCCCCACAAATTAGCTTATGGAACCCAAAGACTACATTCACTCCAATTTGGGAACTACTCCTTCAAAGAACTCCTATTTTGAGGGGCACGCTAACAAAAGAAGACCAAGACTCAGTGGTGTTCTGGAGTCTGCTTGCGCCAGTTGGAGACAGACAATTGTTCACATCTTTTCTCAACTCTGCGCTCAGTAGAGTTTCTAGAAATGGACCATAGCGAGAGTATTTACCACATGGAAATCAGAACACATTACACATGAGAGTTTGTTTTTCTCCAGAGAGATGCTTGTTAGACATTCACCAGCAAATCACCGTCAGCATTTCAGAAGAAGGAAGAGAACAAAGAAAGTGTTGTGGAGTCAAAAGGTCAAAAAAAGGAAAGAATGAGAAGGATGGATGGCCAAAATTGTCAGAAGCTGTGTAGGTGTCACTGGATTTGACAATTAGGTCATTAGTGACTTTCGAAAAAACAGTCTCTGTAAAGTGGCTGGGTAGAACCAGAAAACAGTGGGTTGGATAGTGAATGAGAAGCTAGGAAGAAAAAGTGGGCAGTGAAGGAAATAAGTGTAATGGAGCCACAGTCTAAGAAGAAAGCTGTATCATGGACGCAGTGGGGGTAGAAAGTGAACAAAGAGGTCACAGTTGAAGCTAAGAGAGGAACAGGGATTGAGTGAAGCCAAGATGACAATGCCTGGAGGCACAGAAGCCACATTGCAGCTGTGGGATGGGTAGGCGTGTGTGTTGGTGTGCAAATGGCAGTCATGTTCTGGAAGAGGCGATCACAGGAAGACAAGAAGAGCAATTAGAGGGCACAGGCTGAGGCAAGCAAGCGGAAACTGGAAACCACTGTAAGGGGGGAAACACTGTCAAGGGAGCCAAAGAATGGAAAACAGAAAAGCAGGAAGAAAAAAATATCTGAATTCTAGATTTCTAACTGAATAAGAATCTGGTAAAAAAAAAATATATAATGTATGATATTGTAAGGCATTTGTTTCTACATTTTTAAAGAGGCTAGAACTTCATCAAAAGCAATGATGCTAAATCCTTTGATTGTGGAGATCTCAACACTATTTCCGTGTGATTAAGTTCTTCTATTTTATTTTTTTGAGAGGAAAATATTACTCTGACTAGGTTATTTTTACAAAATGTGTTTAAACATTTGATTGAAAACTGCACATCTCATTTGTGTGCTTAGCACTCACAAATTCACTCTACCTGAGAGACCACAGAAAGCAAGAGTAGAATATTGCATTGATGCCTTTGTAACTGGGACAAAATCACCCTGTACAATTACATCTGCCACCTACAGTCCAAGACAAGCACTTAATTAATTGAGTTTATAGTTTTGTTTTCTTTTTTCATTACTTCTCTTAACCTAATGTTCACTTTCCACGGCCCTAAAAGAGGAACAGGTAAAGACCAGGTGATAAATAAACTTCCAGAGGCAATATTTGCAGAGCTGTTTCTGGTAAACAGTCAAACTCACCAGGCTCTTATATCATCATTTATTTGCACCTGTCTTTGAGCCTGAGTTTTGTGCTGCCATAAGCAATTCTTAATTTCTGTCAATAACCTTTCATTTCAAGCATGGCCAGTTTGCATTATGAGTGTGAGAGCTGAGAATTATCCTCTTTTTGGAAGCTGGAAATTGAGGACTACAACATAGGAGGATAATTTAAACTTTGGGCTAAACTCAACTATCACAAACCAAGTGGGGCCCAATCTGTAAATTGGATCAGTTTGAGTCACCTTACTGGAGAGAAGAGCTCTCAAGTCTAATGGGACTGATACTGGGAAAACTTACAAGGATGTACTTTATCCACCTGGAGTGGCTTTTGCTGTCCATTGAATTGTATATGTTGGATTTGTGCTGTCAATTACTTGTATAGAGAACTAGACCCCCCTGAGAAATGCCTATTAAATGCTTATTAAAACTTCAGGAACTACCCTGCTGCCTTCTGAGGAAAAACCATACCTGGCTTCCAAACTGCTACCACTGCAAATAAGATGCAAAATGCTCAGGAAATTGGGAAGAAAACATTAGTTCTGAATTGCTTGCAAGATGCTAGAAGAAACTCAGACTTGGCGGAGCAAAGAGGAATGGCCCAGAAATTGTATTCAGCTGGGTCTAGAGACAATGCTGCAAGAATTGGTTGAATGCCTCTGTGACCTAAGTAATGGGTATCACCTAGACTGAGTACAGCTTGGAACACAGTAGGTGTTCAACACATACTCTTTGAATGACTGAGGCTTAACTCTCTGATTGAACCAGACATTAATATGTTGCCCTTCAGAGCTCTGGCTGGAAAAAAGCTCAAAAATTATGATTCAACTTGGAGAATACGCCAATTACCACCAATTACAATCAAGAAGTAACAAGTGGTATAGTAGGAGAAGTGTCATTTGATTAAAAAAATGAGTCAGTACTAACTTTCAATATGTTGTGGTCTGAATGTTTATATCACCCAAAATTCATATGTTGAAATCCGACCCTTCGGAGATGATGGTATTACTAAGTGGTGCCTTTGGGAGGTGATTAGGTCATGAAGGTAACACCCTCATGAATGGGATTAGTTCTCTTATAAAAGAGACACCATAGAGCTCCCTAGTCCCTTCTACCATCTGAGGAGGCGATGAGAAGTCAACCAGCAGAAGAGGGACCTCTTCCAACCATGGAGCCACCATGGTGTCAGCCTTCCAGCCTCAAGAACTGTGAGCAAAAATTTCTTCTATCAGCCATCAAGTCTGTAGTATTTTTTTACGGCAGCCTGAATGAAGTAAGACAAAATAACAAGAAAAAGACGTGATAAAGCAAATGGAGGGCTTTTTGGTCTATTGTTTTCACCTTTGCAGTTCATGGTAAGCATGATACATTTATTACTCTCCTTTAAAAGAAAATACCAATTAAATGGAACGACATTACTTCCCATTCTTTGTGGTTCCAAATTAATCATTTTGCATGAGCGTCTTCTCAAAATCACATGCTGGTTTTCAGAAGAGAAAATGAAAAGTGACTAGAAACAGGTTCTCTCTTCCATTTGTTACTCAAATGAGTTTGGTTCAATGCTGTTTAGCATAAGTGGTAGGTTTAACCCGTGGGATCACGACTCTGCCAGGAACAGTTAAATGACTTCACATGGCAGCTAAATGGTGGCTCCTCTAGGATATGCCTAGCGTTGAGATGGGGGAAGGGGGAGGAGCTGAATTCTATGGAAACACTGTAGCATACTGTGCTCAGGGATTCCAAAAGTAATCCTGCCACAGTGTTTGGCAAATGTACACACTTCTTAACATTTAACCTAATGGTTTAATTAACAAATGATTGAAATTCTGTACACAAATATGTTCAGCACCTTCTATTTGGTAGAGTCAGTTTCTTCCAAACCAATAATGCCACACAGTCACAGACATTTATTATGGAGATTGTTCTCTCAAGGCTGGGGTAAATCATACAAGAACATGGTCTACAGAGCAGCAGGGACAAGATCCACTATATCTGGAAAGTCAGGAGAGATAATATATAACCAAGGGATCTGAGGCAGTTTGAAAGAATGATGGAGGGTGACAGGAAGACCTGTGAAGAACCATGATCATAGCCCGGAGGACAACTGGGGAGAAATAGACAGCAGAAAACAGGCGATGCACTCAGAAGCTGGGAAAATGGAGACCAGGTGCCATGCAGAAGGAGGAATAAGCAGTACAAAGGGATTAGATCCAAGGCCAAGAATTCAGAACTCCATAAGGAACTGCAGTTTCCTTTTATGTATAGCCTCGTGCAAAGAGCAGATCAAGTAGCTCAAAGATGCTAACCCATTAGAATCTGTATCAAAATTCTCTGTCATTCCACCAACTAGATGACTGTGGCATGTTTCGAAGTATGTTCAATTTGAGACATTGGGACCCTCAGATCTTAATTGTCTATCTTTATTACTGGGTCTGCTTAGAGTTTAAAATGAGTAGGATCTCTCATCAACAGAGCCTTACCATCTTATGTTTAAAGCTACTGCAATATTTTGATGGATGTAGCAGAGAGAGGTAAGAAATGCGCCCTCGGTTAACATAGCAGAAAGACAGCTCTGCATATCTTTTTGCTTTTAGTCTGTACTTTTTCACTATCTTCTAACGTATTTTAATATTTTCATTATGACACGTCATTTCATATCTGGGATGGGAGATCATGTTAAGATGTGTTAGTAAAGCCAAGCGAATTATTTTATTTGCTATTACTAAGACATTTTCACTATTGCATTTTTCTATATTAGGGAGCAATTTAAACACTATAAGAAAATATGAACTTCATAGGAAAGTGCAAGTAATAGACTTTTTGATAGGATACTTTATCATAAGTAGCCCAATCTAAAAGAGCCAAATGCTCTTCCAGAGTTTCCTAAAGTTCACAGATCTAGGGCAATTGATTATTTCTTATTTTGGCTCATCGCCTTTACTTTTTCCTTAGAGATGAGGTAAAGGAAATAAGCAAGAGGCACAAGAATACTGTGGTTTTGATACCATTAAGGAAAGAATCATACTGAAGAAATCCAATAGGAATGGCTATTTCAGTAGGCTTGGGGTTGAGATAGGAGAAGGGCAAAACAAACAGAATTCACTCTGCACATAAGAAATCAAGATGAGAGGCAGAGAGAGAAGAGGGTACTCTTCGCACTTGAGTTGAACCAAAGAAAAGCTGGGAGAGAGGGGCAGTAGTCATGTCCCCATTATTCCCCTTTTCTCAGAGTCAACATTTTTCCCTTTCTCAAGGCCAAACGGCGCTTGAGTTTCACGAATCATTCCTTTTATCTCCTTGTTCTTCCTTCACCTTTAACACCAGCCATGCTTTCCAAAATCCCCTCAAAATTAATTTTGTAAATATCAATCCCAGTGCTAATCCAGATATGGAAAAGCAATTAAGAGGTGTCTTGTATTTAACTAATGTGTGGTGAGGAAATTACAATGGTACTGAAAAATTAGAGAAAAGATATTATTAACCCTAGTCATTGTATCCTGTGAAATATTTAGGAAGGGGCTGTAGAACCAGCTTCCAGATACCAAAGAGTCACTTTATTATCACTTTTGTTTGCTCAAAAAACTTAGACAAAGGTGACTTTGTAACCACAAATATTTTTCTAGTCCTTTATTCCTCCAGTTTCAAATCTTCTTACGTGGTATCCTTGCTGACCAGTTCAGGAAATACAGAACAAGAGCTTGACACGCTCAGCTTCTCGGATTTCTTTGGAATCAACTTGTCAGGACTGGCCGTGGTTGAGCTGCTCTCACCTGCCCAAACACCAACTTACATAAACTAATGGCATTTGAAACAAAAGGGAATTTCAACCATGAGTGTTAAATAAGCCCCCAAAATGGCAGAGACCCGTCTATGGTTGCTCAGTCTCCTCAAATACTGAAATGTTGTTCTAAGCCTTTAGTTTGACTTTCAATGTACATACCTGAGTGTCAGGGGTGGGGAAGAGTAGGGTGGGGACGAGGGGAAACTTGACTCCTTGAAACAGGTACTCGCCTAATGCTGTGTTCTTATATTCACCCCTCTTGCTCAGCCTGGTGGTATACATGAAAAAAAAATTAAAATGCCAGAACTTCTTTTGCTATCAGGTACTCCAGAGGAAATGTAAATTAGTGTCTGTCATAAAGTTACGGAGAATGAATTAAAGTCATTAATGCTAACACATTCTTTAGAAAATGTAACACTTTTTCCAAAGCGGAAACTCAATCAATATAATGCAATAAATCAAACATGATTCAGGATGGAAAGCGACCAGTTTCTGGTTGACTTTGAAGGGATTTGAGACAAGGCAGAAGAACAGGTTACTGTTTAACACATTTCTCACTAAAAATAGATAAAATGCCTAATTTCAGGCTCAGAACAGAATGTGTTTTGATGCAATTTCCTTGAAAATTTCTTTCTTGTGCCCCTCTGGATGTATACTCAATGTGAATTAACTACCACTGGTTGCTTAGCTTATATTTTAGTCACAGCAAAAGATGAAACCTGTCCCCTTTGTCTTTTTACTGGAAAAGGGAAGGTAGTGTCTGTGTCGATAGCATGGTGTATGGCCCTGGAATCAATGTGTCATGCAGAAAGTTTTTCTGCAAAACTAGGTTACATAGAAGCATTATGTCTTATGTAATCGTATCTCTGAGGTCTGCAATAACATTTGCTCAGGTTCTTTTGTTTTTGTTAACGTTTTCATTTCAGTGTTACTGATAATTTTCTATTATCTCTGCCTTCTTTGTATTTCCCTTTCAGATAGTCTCGTTGAATGAACTGAAGAATAAAACTATATAATATAGTCTTATTATAAGCAGAAGAAAATGAAGATGATCTGACGAGATAAATCACTGAAGGTTAATAGCTTTTTTAAAATCAATCTTCCTTCAAAGGAAAAGGCTAAACGGCTTAGTGGATGAAACGCCAGCCTCTCACCTCTGAGACCATAGTTCAAGTCTCAACTGTGAAGCCTTCAGCAACATGTGTACTGGGCAGAGATCAGTCTCTAGTGGACAAAAATCTGCACTGCATGAGTTGGAGGCTGCCGCAGTAATCACCCCACGCACTGCCGACCCCTGTCAGCGGGACTGACGTGTTTCCACTCCACCTTGTCCCTTTGGAAATGGTCCAGGTGGGAGCTAACATCACTGTCAGGAAGCTGTGAGAGTGTTTTCAGAGCAGCCTTCTCAAAGAGTACTGGCGGTGTGAAGTCACTAGAGGTTGCTGCTTCACGATTCTGACCCCTTAGCTGACACCCAAAGAACCTGATCTTCACTCCTATAAACTGGATGACACCTTTTCCTGTCAATTAACAAAGTAGGACAAACAGAACTGATCACTTGGCTATTCCAGACTAACTAAGGACTCACTTACCAGAGGGTGGTTACCCATGTGGGAGCCAAACTTCAATAATTAAATTCAAATGCATCCAGATAAAATAGGGAAGCATAAACACACAGGTGTATGTACTCATCTATAAACATGTATATTCCTACAAATGTGTGCAGTCATGTGTTGACAGATAGAAGTTGGACCGTCCATTTATCTACATGGGCAGTCCTCCATTGCTGGCTATTTAAAGGGCTTCTTTGTGTTCACTCCTTAGTAACATGTCTTCAGCTTCCATCCTTGAATAGCATAGTGCACTGCATTTTAAACCTCCAAAAGGGACATCCAAACTGTTTACAGAACACACACGTGGCACAAATAGCTGTTATTTAAGGAGATTGCAGTCAGCTCGATTTTATGGGCAAACGTGTGTATTGAATAATCCTACTGTAGTGTCCAACTAAAATCAGCATTTTATTTCACAGTTTTATGGTGAGATATGTTTTCTTTGCGCCTTTTACGCATTGTGCAATAACCCACTTGAAAGTGGAAGCAATGTCTAATTTGAAACTATTTGAACAGGGGATGGTATTTGCATACAATGAAATGTGTAAGAAAGTTTAAGAGTAGAATCATATTAAAATGTGGATGCATCCATGACATTTCCATATTCTTCCAAAATGATTTATTAATGATTGTTGTTTACTGCTAATTCAAACCACCTGCAAATCTCTTTGTTATGATTAAAGCAAGCTTTTTTCCCCCAGGCTGATAGATGGCTCTGTAATTTCAGAGGAAATATGCTAAAGGTCATGAGTTAATACATCCTCTGGTACTTTCTCTTCCCATCCTTGCTTTCCCAAATGGGAGGAAAACTGTGTTGTATTATTTCCATGTCTTTGTAATGTCCATTCAAAATGAAATTAGAAAGTGCATTAAAAAGAGAGTATCTGTATGTACACACAGCAAAATCCACACGTATTCTGTATAGTCTATTACTAAAATTATACAATTGCCTTTTGAGATTTCATACAAAAAATCTTTCCTTAATAATCTATGAATATCACTGTCTGAATCAAGTATTATTATCCCTTTTAAAATTAAACTATCCACAAAACATGCATTTACTTTCTGCTATACAAAATGCTAATAATGCTTTTAGAATGGTCTTTAAAAAGTCTAATTATATCATTTAAAAACTGAGAGACCAAAGGGCAAGCTAAATTCTCCTAACATAAATCAGACTTTTTTTATTTCAATGACTTTAAAAACCTCAAATGCAGTAATTTTAATAGCAATGAAAGAATGAATAAGTCATAACTCCGCCTGATCACATAACTGTCTATAACTGTTATTAAATGCTCCAAAATAAGTGAACTCATTATGTTTCTGCACTGCTTTTAGCTAATCTAAGATTCTGCTCACTTAATCATGCAGAAAAGGCTTCGGTGCAGTTTTAGACCCTCAGCAAGGTCACTTCAATGCCTTTTTTCTGTTCTATACTGATCATTTAAGAACAGCACTTTGACCTGAAACTGATGCTGTCTCATATAAGCTGCAATGTTTAACCCCCACAGAGCTGAATTTCAGACATAGATTTGCACAGCCTATTGTCATATTTGCTGCAAACGGAGCCAGGGTCGCTTTTCAACAAAGAAGGAAATGCCAATCAGAATTTGTGAATGCCATGTGCCCAGGGAAGCTCCCTCTCGTGATACCTACAGACACAATTTGTGATTTTTAAAACACACCATCTTCCTGTGAACACTTTATTAAGTTCTAAGTGGCTTGAAAGGTGTGATAAGGATTTGTTACCATGTGTTTTTGTCAGACCATACATAAACTTGATGTGGATAAGTTATCTAGCAAAGCAATTCTTTCCAATGTAGGGTAAAGTTTTCCATGCAGTTAGGGAGGACCTAAGAGAAAGCACATAATACTGACCTGGTCAGGTTCTGGTTCTTTGCCAATGAAACAAATGCCAGTTGAAAACTTGAATAATATTGCTTCATACGTGTTAAGTCACAAATATGAAAATAAGTATTATAGGAAGGATCCTAACAGCTGCTCTGGAATCTGGAGAGAGTGTTTCTCATTGTGAAACAAAAAAAGAATCTGCATGTGAAGAAAACCCAAGTGGACCAGTGTTAAGAGCAGATGAGAAGAAAAAGACAACAGCTGAAAAGCAAAATGGATGCTAGAAAAGGCACATACGGTAGGAGGTTAAAAAGAGAGAGAGAGGAGGAGGAGGAATAAAAAAAGGAGAGGAGAAGGAAGAACAAGAAGCAGAAAAGGGGGAAAGCCAAAGGGAGACTATGAAGATCCAAACAAGAGTTTTTTTAAAAGAATGATTAACCTCTGGAAAACAGGCAAATCAAAGGGAATTTTGGTATCTTGTGGGATCTCCCAGGAGGTCCCTTTTTAGGGAAGATTACCCTTTGAATCTTGTACTTAAGACACGGTGCTGGACTGGATGGCTTCTTAGGAGCCACTCCCTACAACCTGGCTTCCAGAGACACAGTCTTCAGGACAGTAAAGTCCCACTGGCCAAAGATGTAGTGCCGGACTCAGCTCACATCCCCAATCCTGACAATTTTGAATGATCACTTCTCAGACCAGAAAACCAGGAACTGAATTCCAATCCTGAACCTTACTCATGGTGTATTTAATATTTTTTTTCTGTCTCTTTTTGAAGAGTGTACACCATGGCAACAGCAATGCTAAGCAGAAATGCACATGGAATAAGTATTGAGACGCAGCAAGTATGGTATGATTAGTTTCCTGCCTCTTCGAAAGCCAGGCGTATAAAACCTGTTAACAATGTCAGCTTTCTATTTTTGCTTAAGTATATGTTTTCACTTGAGTTTGTATTAGTCCTTGGTCATGAGATCACAGTTTTGAACAAATCTAACTCTACACAGCACACATGTATTAAGCAACCACCATGAGTAAGTAACGCACTGTGCAAGATGCCAGGAGGGAAAATAGCAACAGGAATAAGAGTGTCCCTGCTCTTAGGGGATATAGAATGTGCCAGAAGCTAGAGCACTCCTCTAGGAGGCAGAACACCAGTGTTCTTTTGGTGGTTCATGTTCTGACACGAACTGGTGTACTGCAAGTCAACTCTGGCACTAAGCACCTGGACTTAGCACAGACCTTATAAGTTAAGGGCTCAGTCCTCCATAAAACTGCTTCACTTAAGACACCAGCCACATTTCAGGGGTCCTCAGGCCATCAGCACTCTGAACAACTGGCCACAAATTCAAGGGTTCCCATGACCCCCTCAGATTGCATAATTCACTAGAATGACTCACAGAGCCCAAGAAAGTGCTATACTTATGATTACAGTTTTGCTATTAAAAATACAGATCAAGACCACCCAAATGAAGAGACAAACAGGGTGAGGTCTGGGAGGGTCCTGAATGTAGAGCTACCATGTCCTTTCACCCATGTCACCCACCCGGCACACTGACATGTTCACCAACCAGGAAGCTCCACTGAGCTTTGGTATCCAGAGTTTTTATTGGGGTTTCATTATGTAGGAACAATTGATTGAATCATTTGCCATAGGATTGAATTCAATCTCCATTCACCTCCCCTCCTCAGAGGGTGGGAGATCCAACTGATATAAAGTGGCTCAAAGCTCCAACCCTCTAACCATATGGTTGGTATTTCCAGCATGACCAGCCTCCATTCCAAAGTTATCCAGGGGCCCACAAGGAGTCACTTCACTAGCATAAACGATCAGGTGTGCCAAAGGGCTCATCAATAGCAGATATTCCTTTTACTCAGGATATTCTGAGATTTAGAGTCTCCTTCCTAGGAACCAGCAATAAAGGCCAGTCAAAATGTTTATTATACAACAACTTATTTGTTTATTCATTAATGAATTATATAGCACCTACTTGGCAAGCAGTCATAGTAGTCAATTAAGGGAAATGTCTAAATGTGTTTGGTGTGACCTGCGCTAAGAACTCATAGCCCATTTGGGAAGATGATTCGTCTTCAGAGCTGCTTTGTTGACCTCTGTACATCCCGTTCTTACCCTCTCCTACCCCGTGCTCTCATGTTGTCTCCTCAACTGTAATGTCCCTAGTCTCTGTTTCCTTGGTTTATCCTTACTGATCTACTTGCTCCTTGAAATTGACTTTCATCAAGTATTTATTTAAAACCTAAAAGGTAAAAAGATATTGCATCTATACATCAAAGTTTTTCTTTCCTGAAGACCATTCTCTCTGGGAGTCGCTAAAAAGCCAGTGGCTAAGCTGAGACAGTGGCACAATATTAACAGGTGATACTCATTTGATGGAGTCAGTGCCAAACTCATTATGCCTTCTAAGATCTTCAACACTTTAAATCAGGGCTTCTCAAAGTTCTGTGGAACCTGGGTAGCTCAATGAGATGTTTCTTGAACAAAGGGCTTTCCTGTGATCAAAAGCTTTGGAAAATATAGCATGCCCATTTGTCCCCGTAAGATAAGTATTTCACAGTCCTACAGGAGGAGGCATATTTAACTGTTCAACACAGTGTTTCCCAAATGATTGTCCTCTCACGAAATACTTACATAATGTTTTTGGAAAGCCTGCTTTAATTGAAAAGAATTTGACCCTCTCTGTCAGGTCCCTGAAAGAAGTATATTTGGAAGTAAATATTCTAAATTAAACCACTTATAAAATAATAAAGCAAAATAGAAATATAAGGAATTATTCTTATTATTCCTTGAAAGGAAGATCCAAGTATGATGAACTAGTGATTAAACTACTGTCCAATAAGAATCAGCTTGATGTACCTATAGGATAATCCTATGCACGAAGCATTATTGTTAGGACTTACTACTATTACTACTATAAATAAGTCTTTTTATAAGCTGTAAAATGTCTGCAGTCAGCAGGAAAACATAGTTGAGGAGAGAAATAGTACAGTTACATAATTGTCCCCGCCCTGTATTTGGTCCTTTCCGTGTCTTCAAATACATCCTCTATTAGCATCTGATTAAAACTGTAGCTGGGGATGTGTCAGCTGTGTCTGCTTAGTTCCACTGGAAACACAGCCAAGCCTCAGACATAGTCCTTGCCCTCAAGGAGCTCATAGTATAGGGAAGAAAAAGAGACCCATATATAGACGGTGTCCACACAGGATGAGAAGAGAAGCTTTAAGATAAGAACAAAGAAGAGAAGGGAGGGGACAGTAAGAGTCCACGTAAAGAAATCTGCATAAACAAAGTCCCAGAGGGGAGGAACTATTGGACCGATGCAGGAAACTGCCTTGGAGGCACTGGTAGTCAACAAGGAAGAGAGACAAGCCTGGAGATGTGACCGGGTGCCACTTCATGACGAAGCTTACATGTCATGCTGAAGAGCTACTTCTCTGTTCTCCAGGGCTGAATCTCCAAAGGCCTGTGCAATGATCCTTTGGAGATTAGGAAGGGAAGAGAATTTCTGATTGTATTTAGTTTTATTTTGTGCTTTGAAAATTTATGTTTATCTGTTTTTTAAAGCACTTAACACATTAGCACTTTGTAAATGCGTATTATTTACAAATAAAAAATACATATACATAGGGGAATTTTTGAACTTTTTCTTTACTGATAAAATAGATTGAAGACCATTTTCTAGGCAATATGGAGCTTGTGAAGAGTTTTAAATATGGGAGTTAACTCACACATGACGTTTTAAATATGGACGTTTGATTCACATTTTCAATAGATTAAAATTTATTTTATGGATTCACTGGAATCCTTCTCATCCACTATTCATTACAAAACAAAAGTTAGTATAAAGGGGTTCTGCACTCAGCTTCTACCCACTTTGTATGCATCCTCAATACCATCAATGGAATGAACTTTCCAAATGCAGACCTTAGCATGTAATCCCGTTGTTTAAATCCCTCAATAGATCCCCATTGCCTCTAGGAGAAATTTCAAATTCCCTAGAAGAAAGTGTCATGCTGTCTCTTATCTCTGAGCCTGTGCCCTTACCACACCTTAGGCATAGACACAGTTAGGTCCTATTCTCTATGCCTTTAGCCCTTGCCTGGCCCCAACCATGGGTTGAGCTCCTGCAAGGAGATAAGACGAGCAATAATGATCAGGTCTTTAGTGCCACTCCCCACTATCTCCACCATCCACAACCTCCAGCTCCCACTCTCTCAGAGGCAGAGGGAGCCCACAGCCCAGGGGAGAAGAGACAGTGACTGAAAGATTTTGAAGATTTGAGTGAGGACATTCATACCTCCCTCCAAAGAATGTTCGGACGCTTACTGGGCTTCTGAACTGGGCTGGCTTGCCTGGCCAGCAGTGGCAGAAGCAGGCCTTCTTGTGTTTTGGAAAAACAGCCATCTGCTCAGGTCTGGTTCAGGTAGCTAATCTATTTGTCAGGGCTCATTCCCAGTTTACTGTCACTGACATCTTCTCTTAAGATCAAGTGATGAACTTTCGGATGCCCAGCTGCTTGGGTATTTGGGCCTAACTGTTGAGGCTGAGCTGTCAGAAGTCTGATCAGGCCAAGCAAGAGGGCTTACGTGGGCCTCTTAGGTTTCGACTAAATAGTGGTAGGCCTTAACAGATAGTTTTTACTTTGGCAGCTCTCCCCATTTCCATCTTAATGACTTACAAAGGTGAGCTTATATTTATTTTTTGTATATTCTAACTCCAGTGTCTTTTTTGAATTATTAAATGATCCATAATTTGACACTTAATTCATACACATAAACAATATTTCCACAGTCCAACTGAGCAAGCCCTGGAGTGTGCTCACGGTTTCCTTTATACTGAGAGAGTTCTCAGAGTGGGTGAGGATTCTCTGTAGAAACCGTTCTCCTATACAGGCAGGAATTCCCAGTAGGAAAATCCCTGAAGCTCCTTCGAGACTACTCAGAGGTCCCCCTGTGCCCTTCGGGACGGCATTCCTTAACAGCACCCCCTATGGTCCTTCAGCTGCCGTGTAGCACCCCCCCAGGCCTGAGCCTTCTCTCCCCTGCTACCTACTCTCCACTGGTTCACATATCTCCCTCCCGTGATGGACTAAAGCCTCTCAGAACTAAGGGTCCACCTCATCTGTCAGAGAGTGGGTGCTCCGGGAATCTCCCTCCCGTGATGGACTAAAGCCTCTCAGAACTAAGGGTCCACCTCATCTGTCAGAGAGTGGGTGCTCCGGGAATGATGGGACATTGAGAAGTTGGCCCAGTCTAAAGATGTCAATGGTTGCTGACAAAAAAATGAAATGTTCTCCATTATTTGGCAGTTCTCCGACATACACCCCTAAGGCCATAGGACAGGTGAGATACATCCAGTGATTCTAAAACAGGTAAAAGGGTGAAAATCACTTGGTATGTTTTTTCCCCAAACTATATTCCAACCACCTCCCTCACCAACCCCTCTCCCATGTAAATCCAGACACGTGCTTGGAAAGGTTCAGAGGGACTAAACTACCAAAGGATCAGAACCTAACTGGCTGACAAGTGTTCAGGAAGCATCTTTTTTTAAAAATACTTCCTGTAGCTGTATGTAGGCCTCCCCAGAATGGACCTAAGTAAGTGGGTTATCTGAGGCCAGACCACTGGTCACGGAGTCATATCCATCCGTGTTTTAGATCAGTGGCTCTCAGAGTGTGGTCCCTGAAACAGCGGCATCAGCATCACTGGGAAATTGATAAAACTAGAAATATAAACCCTCAAGCTTCATCTCAGACCTGCTCAAGTGGAAACTCCGGGGAGCAGTCCCAGCAATCAGTATTTCGACACCCCCTCTCTCCCGGTGATCCTGATGCACAAGAACGCCTACATTCTGGAGATACGATCTCCCTGGCCTGTGTTCAGCCACGTGAAAGAACCACTTCTCAAGCTTGATTCTTCCTGCGAATCGTTTCACTAAAACACATTGCCCATTTTCCATGGTATGTTTGCTTTAATCGAATACTACAGGTGCATGAATGAAAAGTGCAAATGAGTTACACCGAAGAGTAAACCTAAAAAAAAGGAAATGACCAAAATTGAGACCATCTGCCCTGCTGCCGCCCCCACAGGATAAATGCACAGGCTGTTGTTAGCAAGACAGGTTTGCTCACACCACAACACCAGGCAAGGTATCCAAACAGTACCACTGTGTATTCAAACACAGAAGCTTCCGACGACTAAAGATACAAATGATATAAACTTACATGGTAAGTGATACATTTTCAAAACATATGTTGAGCTTAAAATAATTGATCTTGGTAAAAAAATATTAAGATGCTTACAGAAAGGATTCAACGATAGGATGATATTAATACCATCTGTGCAGTAGCCGTCATAAATGAATCAGCAATGCATATTTTTTAATTTTTTTAAAATCCTATAATGGATGCTCCTGAACAGCACTGTAATTTCCGTGAAAATGCTCTTGAAATTTACTATCATATTTTAAACACATTAATTCACTATAGTTTCGCCTATGTTTCCCCCTCCTTTTTCCTGGAAGGTAGTAAAACCACAAATCATGTATTTCTGATAAGTTTCATCTCTTTAAAGAGCGTTCTTCAGACGTATATGTTTTTCTAAATATATTACTGTTACTGATACATTTCACTATTTTGCTCCACATTGTACTAAACATTGTTTATCTTTAAAATGACACACACAAAAAGTTGCTATTCCCTGAAGCATTTTGAGCCCAAATCATTTCACAGATCGAATGCATTCAACTCTCGGCTCATTGCTCGAATTTCCTGTGTCTATTGAGAATTACTACCGGCCTTTGTGGTTTTGCTCCTAAAAAACTGTTAAAAGAATAAGAGATGGTAAAGGACTTAATTTTTTTCTCTATGAACAATTCTAGAACCTTGGAGAGCAGGCACTAAGCAGGGACAAACATCGTGAACAGAGAATTTAAATGAATATTAAAGTAAAGATATGTGAAAAATAGGTGGAATTAATCTATGCACTTAGAAGCCGAGGTCACAGCACCCTTGGCAGAGGGCTAGGTAGTGCCTGGAAGGGAACAACGGTGGGCTTCCTGGATGCCGGTATCCTTCTTTTTCTTGATCTGGGTGATGGTCGCACAGTTTTGTACAGTTGGTGAAAATCAGCACCATGCCTTATGCACTTTTCTAAAATATGATACTTCAATAAGACTTCAATTTTCAATAAAATTAGTGATACTTTAGTAAAAGTTTAAAATAATAAAGGCACAGGCCTGCGTAGTTTAGCCTCTGCTAAATTATGTGCTTCCAAGGAATATCCACAACAAAGCATCTGGCCAGAGGTAAGGCATGGGGTCACAACTTAAAAAATAAATAAATATTAGGAAATAAACTAGTAAACCTAGGCTGAGGCAATTACATAATTCCTCCTTTAGCAAAAGCTCCCTGGGTATTCCCTCCACGCCTGGCTTTATTCTGGGTGCTGTGAGGACAGAGGAGCAAGTCCCCGCCTTTGGTAGCTTATGTTCCCCTGGGGGAGGCCAGGCACCAGGCGATCCTCAGGTAAAACATAAATCCATGCTATGACATGAGGGAGAGACAAGTGCTGGGAAGAAGGAAAGGCAGGGTGAGAGAGCAGAGTGATGCGGTACGGTCAGGATGATCAGATAAGGCTACAAGGCCTCACGAGAGGAGGCCATCAGGCCTGAATGAAGAGAGGGAGCAAGCTGTGCATAGATCTGCGGGGAAACTATTTGGGCACAGGGAAACAAATGCAAAGGTTCGAGTGTTTCTCAAGTTGCTAGAACTTTCCTGAAGGCCAGAATGGCTAAAGCAAAGTGGACTGGGTAAGTGGTAGTTGATGAGCAGCCAAACCAAACAGCCGGTGGACAGCATCATAAAGAGCTTGGATTTTATTCTGAGTGTGCTGGGAAGCCATTGGAGAATTTTTAGCAGGAGAGTAGCATGATGTAATTAGAAGACAGAGGTTTCGCTTCTGCTCCCGGGCTGCAATGATATATAATTAAGGTTTACAATCTATCTCATCGTGCTTTATAAAACCATGTGGCTTGATCTGATTGGCTTCTTACCATCGACTATTTTTAGTTAGCTGGCTGAAAGAGCAGAAGGTTTTTTGAGTCCTGAGTTCAAATGTCAATTCCTCTGCCAATTCCTAAATTTTTAACCTTGGGCAAGAAATGCCGGGGGTGGGGGGCGGGGGGGGGGGGCGGGGAGGAAGCACTTGGTACACAGGTGCTAAACAAAAGGCAGCTAGTGCATTTTTTTTAAAGGTGAAAAGAAATCCAGAGGGAAGAAAGGACCTTTAAAACATACTCTTTTTAAAAAATTATGTCCTATAGCAGGAGAAGGACATAGAAATCACCAGAAAGCTTCTAACTAGGCTGTCTTAGTCCTTTTGGGATGCTATAACAAAACACCACAGACTAGAAAGCTTATAAACAGTGGAAATTTATTTCTCATAGTTCTAGAGGCTGAGAAGTCCAAGATCAAGGCTCCAGCATGGTCACATTCTGGTGAGGGCCTTCTCCCCGGTTCATAGCTGGCGTCTTCTTGCTGTGTCCCCACAGGGTGGAAGGGATAAGGGAGTTCTGTGGGTCTCTTTTATAAGAACACTAATCCCATCATGAGAGCTCCACTCTCATGACCTAAGCAACTCCCAAAGGCCCCACCTTCTAATACCAGCACCGTTAGGGGTCAGGATTTCAATATATGAATTTTGAGGTGACACAAATATTCAGACTACAGTGTAGGCCAATTCAGGCAGCTGTTCGCTGAGACATGCAGCACATAGTTATGATATTCTGATCCCACAGGTGGCGTGACTATACTTTATTCACTGGAAAAATAAAATAAAGGTTTTAGGGAAATCAGGGTTTCTATTAGCTCCTAAAAAACAAATTCTGTTTAGAAAATAAAAAGTCTATCCTGATAAACTTGGGAAACTAGTTGTCTTTCACTAGAAGAATGATCAAATAAATTAAGGAATTTATGCCTACAATGGAATACTATGCAGTGGTTAAAAGAACAAAGTCAATCTAGTGAGCTTGTAAAAACAACTTGCAGAACCATACGAACAACGTAAAACTATTTAAGTGAAAATCATTCGATATGCGTCTAAAGAGACACTTTGAAAAAAAAAGTCCATGATTTTTTCACCTTTTCTTTTCACCTTTTATACTGTTGTACTGTTTAAATACTTTTCAACTAACAAGTATCTAAAAGAAAAAAGCAACAAAACTTTAAACATTTTTAAGTATGTCATCAAGAAAAGTATAACTGGAGTTAAGAATCCAAGTCAAGTGAAATAATTTTTAAAAAAACAATATTTCAATATTCATTGAACACATGTGCCAGGCACTGTGCCAACTACTTTCTATGCATCACCTAATTTATTCCTCATAATAACACTCTAAAGTAGATACTATCCTGTAGACAGTGGAGCTGAGTCATGGAGCAATAAATAACTTGTCCAGATTCACATGCAGAGACTGACTTCTATCCAGGTCCATCTGTTTCCAAATAATATTCTTTAACCATAACTTCACTCATTCCAAACACAATGGAGATAAAGCCAACTTTCCAGGACCACTACCTTTGCAAATTCTCTGCTCTACCTAGCCTACTGGCTCTTCTGCACCCATATTAGTGACAACAATTGATTTGTTTTAGGTATCGGTATAAATTATGACCTGAAATTATGTCATTAGAGTTACTATCATCCTAAACTGTAACCCTACAGAGGGTAAGGATTGTATAGAATAGAAATAGATTTAAGTATTTCAGATGATGATTACAGTGTTGGTGAAATTAAATGAAATTTAAAACTGATCAACAGCAAATACAGCTTATAATATTTATACTAGGATTCAACAATTTTGCCAAACTAAGTGTAGTCTTTGTTTTAACTTGACCACTTACTTGTCGTTTAGAACATGTCATTCTGTCTTTCTGTCCTATGACAGGTCTTAGAGTATTTTACTGAATTTAAGCAAATAAAATGCCTTTAGCGAGCTTGGCGATTCAGTTCATCTTTACAAACAACATGGTGGCCAGGAACACTTTTCAAATAGGCACATCTTCTGTCCTGTTAAGAGACTGCCATGCAATGTGGTAGAGGATACAGAGAGAAAATGTCTTAGATGAAAGGGAAAGTTAGCATTTACATCTGAAAACTGTTTTCTTGCCATGTTGCTTGACAAGTGATGTGGATAATTTTATCCCCTAGTGAGGTTTACAATTTGCAGAACTAGTAGTTATGTTGATCTCATCAGAACCAAGTGAAAAAGAGTAGACATTACCTAAATATCATGCCTAAGTCGGAAATAATCTGTATGGCAAATGGGTTCCATTTTTTATCAGGAGATTTTTTTTACTCTGGAGGTTCTCTCCAGAGGAACTTGACTGATTCCTGGGATCCTCCCTACAGAAAGAAATCTCATTTTTTCTATTCATATAAATGTTTTCCCTTGATAATTCCAAATATTGTTTGGGTCATGGTTAGCTGGCTGGGAGGAAGGTGGTGTGGGCAATGACCCCATGTAGTATGTCAGACATTGTGTTAAGTATGCAACCCATTTTGCATACGTGTGTCTATGTTCCAAAGAAGAAATGTAGCCCCAAATCTTATACCTTAAAAATAAATTTGATACATAGCAATATTATTACATTTAAGATTGAGTCTATCATATAAAAACCACTTAGGAGGTTCATGGGAACGGGCACCTCCAGTTTAACTTTCACTGTTCTATTATCGTGTCACCTACTCCAGCCACCACCTTCAGCTGCAAGTCAGGACAGAAACCACATATCTCAGCAGCTTCAATTCATCATTCTTCCACCCAGTGACAGTACCCAACCTGACTATCATATAGTTCAGTTGACCTATTATGGTTCATGTTTCTCCTAATTAATATGCACAAAAACCTTCTGCATCCTTTTTCTCACTGTTAAACAAAACTTCTTGGAGCATCTTCATATGTGTGAGTGAGTAAGTATGTGTGTGTGTGTGTGTGTGTGTGCGCGCGCGCACGCGTGCATACTGTCAGGCGAATATTCTGCCAGCATCTTCTGCCATATTAATTAGTAACTTATCTGGGCATCACCAACTGTATCCTCTCACTTATGTAATAGAATCATTCTCATGTTTGTTTTTATTCCCCATGTTCTAAAATATTGAGTCATAGACAGATGCTACTACATCCTCGCTGGGTTCATACCAGTATTTTTCTAGACTACTCAAGTGCTTGTCTTAGAACATGAGTCAGCCACCTCTCATGAACCTTCCCTCCTTTTTCAGACCTTCCCTTCCTTAACCGCTGGACCAGACTCAGCAGACATTCATGCAATTGCTTCCCGTGAAGGGAATCAGATCATTTTTAAGCCAGAAAAAAATTATTTTTATTGTTAAAAAAAATTAAGTAAGTCAATCAATGGGAAATTACTGGTCACCTAACACTGTGGTTCTCAAACTTATAAGGAACAAAGCAGGGCTGCTTCGTTAGTTTCTTGGGACCCACAACCTGGAACTATGCTGACAATAGCCACGTGTGGCTACTGAACACTTGAATGTGGCTAGAACAACAACCAACTGAATTTTTAATTTTCTTTAACTTTAAATTTAAATGCCCCCACGTGGCTAGTGGCTACCATATGGGACAATATTGACATAAAATCATTTTCATCATCCCAGAAAGGGATATCTTGGAAATTTCAGTTCTGCAGGTCTAGCATCTGGCCCTGGAATCTATGTTTTTAGAAACTCCTTGGGTACTTCTGGAGTAGAGCCAGATTTGAGAACCATGGAAATATGTAGTGGAGACGCATAAACAGAATTGGAGGAAGTTGGGAAGGCATTTGAAAATGAAGTATCAGAATTGTACTTGTGCCGAGGGTACCAGGGCCAAATCCAGATGGAAGGGATATTTTCCCAAAGTAATCTAAAGTAGTGCAGCCACCTTGAGAGGAGCCAAGGTTTTTAACAGGCAATTAAAAGTACAGAGTGATTAAAAAGTAAGATCAAGAACAAGGAACTCAGCATGTAAGTTGTTCTGAAGTGAGAGAGTGTCAGATGCTAGGACTGGATGAATGGCGAGGGTCAGTGCTGGGGCTGTGAAGTATGGAGCACCCGGGTTACTTGACGCTTCCTTGAGGGAAAGAAGCAGGAAGCTGCAGGAGCCATGCAAGGTAGGCCATGGGTAAAGGGGAAGGAGGAGATTTTAAGTAAAATAGAAAGCAGAATATATATAGTAAAGAGAAGATCACTACCAATTGTCTGAGGTGCCACTTGGTATATATCACAGCCATGTGCTTATCCACCTTAGCTTACAATTTAACCAAGAAGATCCTCTTACTATATATGGCATCAACTGAATATGTTATTTTATTGGCCTGCAGTCTTTAGTCCACATGTTAATTTTCAATATAAAATATCTATTTTTGAGCCCAACAAAAAAGTACATATAGTGATAGCAAGTCATTGCTTTTCATAGTCACCACGTATCATAACAAGGGATACACAAGAGTCATAGCACCTCGACTTACTGGACCACTTCTTTGACCTCTCCCTTCCCACATCTCTTCCTTCCCCAGATGTCCAAATGGGATAGACGTAGATGATTAGAGACATAAAAACTGGGAGTTGCCAAAGTCCACTGTTTCCTCTATGGATAGTAGTTCTTAAGTGTGTCTCCTTGACTATCAGTTCCTAAATAATATTAACTACCTGCACCAGGATGAGGTATTAGTGCCTTCGCAATATGCTCCTATCAGCAAATATAAACGAAAAACTGCAGAAATGGAAACTCTGTTTGTCTTTTGAACTAGTAAATGAATTGCCCATCTAGCTCAGTGCCTAGTACATAGTAGACGCTCAAAAGCGTTTGATGGATGAGTGAGTAAACAAATGAATTTACTCCCAAGAGTATTGATTAGTGGTTATCAACCAAGAGATATAACCCAGAATCACACGGGAGTCTATTTTTGTTGTGTAAAGTATGCACACTCAAGTCTCTCTGAGATTCCCACACATCTTGGAGAGTGGAGGAAGGTGGCAGGTGAATCAGGATTAACAAGGGCATGTGTTTTTTGAAAAATCTTCCTGAGTCACTGTATGTCCTGTTCTCCCTGCCCCTTACCCTGTTGAGAGGCACAGTTGTCCACTATAACCAAAGTGACATGTTGTAGTAGTAATAACCACAGCAATAATATTGTTCATAAAATTTGATCTTACTGGGGCTGGCCCAGTGGCGCAGTGGTTAAGTGTGCATGTTCCTCTCAGCGGCCTGGGGTTTGCCGGTTCGGATTCCGGGTGCAGACATGGCACCGCTTGGCACGCCATGCTGTGGTAGGCGTCCCACATAGAAAGTAGAGGAAGATGGGCACGGATGTTAGCTCAGGGCCAGGCTTCCTCAGCAAAAAAGAGGAGGACGGGCAGTAGTTAGCTCAGGGTTAATCTTCCTCAAAAACAAAACAAAACTAAACAAACTTTGATCTTATTTATAACAATGCCTTGTATTTATAGCTTTGTTGAAAGACCATCACATATATCACCTCACTAGACAATCACAAAAGCTCCAATGACAGGATTAACATGATAAGTATGCAAAACTGATAATGTTTAGTGTTTTCACGGGAACTTTAACTTGTAATGCACAGAAAAATGAAAAAATAGAAAATTGGGTTTCTGAAAGAAAAACACATCCAAGGCAAGGCATTAAAAAAAAGGACCTTGAATAGTATCATATTACAATTTATAGTGTTTTTGCTACTTCCATCATTACTAACAATCTTTGCTGGTTAGCATTACTGACTTTCTCTTTCCAATGAAAACATCCCTGAATTAGATTTGAGAAATAAATTCTAGTCTTTATTCTGCCACTTATTATATGGAACTGTAAGAAAGAATACAATTCATTTTTTTGAGTGAAGCTAATATATAGAATTTTCCATCTAAAAACTAAGATGTTTAGTTCAGTCAATCTCTCTGGGCCTCAGTTTCCGGATTTATAAAATGGGAACAATTATATACCTGCCTAGCCATCCTCAAATAGTATTGGCATGATTAAATACAGTAGAAGTCATGTAATTAAATGCATTTTTATCCTATTTGAATTCAACTAAATGAGCTCAACTAAAGTTTAGAGACAGAGAGAACAATTTAAATTGTGCTGATGTTTTCATCTACTGTATCCTCCTAACTGTGACGTAGGGCCAGGAATTTGGGGCTCAGCTGGAGAGAGGGAAAACAAACTGTTTGGCCATTTCAAAAGAAAGTGTATTGGATTTTGGTACCAAATACTGGGCATGATAAAAATTCAATGTTGATGGTGTATCCCTCTGTTAACGATCTTGACATTTCATAATCATAGTTGTTAATCTATTTCTCAATCATAAACTCTTGACCAGTCTCCCCACACGTAGACACAGACGAATGCACATCTGCACAGTTTGCACACCATTCCATGAGGATTTTGAGTCTACTGAAGCCCATACTAAGGATACTCTAACTTCGAAGAAGCCACCCTTAGTCCTGTCCACAGCCCAAGACTCTGCTGATGGCTCGCTTGGAGTTGTCAACTATAATTCCAAGTGTAACAGCAAGAGATTGCCTAAGTAACTCTTCTCAGTCGAGGTATTTCTTGCCGTCTCCTAAGTAAAGCTTCAATGTCCCTGGTGATCTTTTACAAAAGCACACGCATATCGATCTCTGGTGTTTATTCATTACCAGGCAGGTGACAACACAGCTTTATTTCATTTTTCCCCTCTGATGCCAAAGCATAAACTATCTCTTTAATTCTGACATGTTTATCCATTCAGAAGAAGTATGAAAAACAGTTGAGGATCATCTAGCCATCTATCACTGTGGACTCTTCAAGCCAAGATGAGGTTGCTGTCCAATTTATAAGCCCAGGCAACAAGGGTGATCCCAGGTAGACAGCGAAAAAATGGAAAATCCAAACTATTCAACAGTGAAATCTGATGTTCTGCAATGCCACAGGCTGGGCCAGGAGACTTTCTTGCACAGGGCCACAGGAATCCAAGTGAAATAAAAGAGAGACCATAAGACAACTGAGGCCCACGTCTGTCTGAATGTGCTAAGAAATGACACAATCCAATGAAATATGGCTCAAAATGGAGCTGCGTGACTGTCTTTTCTATGTGAAAACTAAAATGTGTCTGTGCTTGCCCTAATTCATCTTTTTAAATCCCCATTAGCTTCTCTCAAGTCTATTCTTTGCTACCACAAAACAAACCATGTAACAGAATTCCAAATTGTCTTTATCCTTACCCATTTTCTTGGTAGCTTTCTCTACAATGATGTCTTCAGATGGGTCTGAGAAAACAGGTATGGGAGGATACACAGAGGGACACACCACCTCAAGGGGTGCCTAATATGAATGAATTCCATATTCCGGTACTTATTAGAGAATTGAAGGCACCTCTTAGAAGTTCATGTGATGATCCACTGAGGTTGATCTACTAATATAGTCATCTACTTAAGAGTGGCTACCTGATGACTATTACTTGAATTTTCAACATTGGAAAGCTCTTTAATATTCCACTCCCCATTCAATGAAAAAAGAATTTTCAACCAGTTTAGCAAGTCCTTTCTGCAAGACAAATGCACAGATCGTTAACTTTGAAATCTACCGGAAGCTAAAATATAGGTGCTCCTTGAACCCACGTGCAGGAAGCTTTCGATGAAATCACAATTAATTTTCCCCCCTGAAATACACAGTAGTCAGAAGCTGCTTTTTAATCATCGCTCTTTCTCTATTTTATATGAATACCAATGAATTGTGCAGTACTGTTTTAAAAAACATTTAGAAGGAAAACTCATCACCGGCTGCACATTATTTTTTTATAAATGTCATTCTACATTTATACCGGCAACTGCAGCAATCTATGCAAACCAGATTTGAATGGTTAGCAAAGCAGAGTATTTACAAACACCTTGGATACTTGAGCATTCACACTCTTTCTTCCTGCCACAGTGAATTTGAATTGGATACCACAGCTGCTGTCAGATCCAAACAGGAGTGCATCCTTCAGCTGCCGCCCCCTACCAAGAATGCCAGGCAAAATCTGCCCATCTTTTATCCACATCTCCTGCCCTGTAGCTCACAATTAGTATTTTCAGGGGAAAAGGAAAATCAAAAGACACCAGAAGTACAGCTTCTTCCCCATCACTGATGGACACAGAGCTGTCAGAAGCACCAACTGAACAAAATCCATCCTAAAATGCTCCTCCTGAACTAGCGCTTGTCTGCACCAACCACCACCACCATCATTTTAGTGTGCAATGTATATAATCAACAGAACCCATTGGGTGTTACTATGTTTCAAGGACTAGAACAATGCCTCGTAAGCCTTTGTTTGAAGCACTTTGCCCATCGGGCCTATAGCTAAACCCTCAAAGATCATGATATCACAGTGTGGCACTGTCGACGTTCTTTAAGAGCTACAAAGTAAAACAAAAGCCTATGTTCTGTTTTTCTTTCTACCCAGAGATCATAAAATTATTTGCCCTTACTAGTGAGAGATTCATGTATTACATTAGTCACCTTTGTATCTCCTGTACCTATTTTAATCTAAACCTGAGTGTTCAGGGAGCCTCTTAATAACTACCATTTTAGAGCAACTCATTATGGTACGGATTTTAATATCTCTTGTTGCCCATTTTTCTACCTGTAACAGGTAGTACTAGAGCTTCATGCACCAAAGTAGCATTTAATGAAACCTAATGTGCATCCCAATGAATCTCTCATGGCTAAAGAGGTAATACTGAAACACAAATATTTTCGTGTTTGGAGCAGATTCTCTAGAGAAAGGCACAAGCAATGCGAGTAATGAGTGACAGTTTCGTAAAGGTTAATATCTCCTTTAATCTATTTTTATAACAGAAAGGGAAAACACTGTATTAAGCATTGGGTATGCTTTGGGGATTACAGAAACAATTTCAACTATTATGTATATGTTAAGCCATAGGGAAAACAAGGAATCCTACGCATAGATTTTATTTCATAAAACACAGAAGTGTTTTAAATATATTTCTTCTTTCGTATTAAAGAAGTGCCTTAGGAATGCGTGAGCATGTGTATGTGTGTGCAAAAAAGAAGAGAAATAAAACTGCCCTTAATACTGGACCAGCAACTGTGATTGTCACGTCAGGTAATGAAACCATTAAATGCACGGTATTAAGAAGAGACAAGATGCAATTAGCCAAGAAATTACTCTGATCTTAGTGACATTTTCAAAAAATCATAATACAATATACATCGGAAGATGTGATTGACAGCCTAATCCAGTTTTGATGGGACGTAGTCCACACACTGTGAGTAAAGCAGTGCATGTCCAGATAAAGCTCACAGCTGCGAATCTCTGATATGTCCTCACAGTCTTGTCACCCAGGAAATTCCTCAGGTTTAAAAGATGATGAAAGTATCGACCATTAATGACAGGATCATCTCCTGCCCTGAAATAAAATGTACTAATCCCTTTTGCTAGGTCTATGAATTCCTAATATAAATTATATAAACTCTAGTAATTCATCTCTGTTAGCACAGTTGTGTTTGGAAATTGTACAGCAGTCTTTGCCCTATTTGAAATGCTAGATGAAAGCAAGACATGTTCGTTTAAGCTGCAGCATAAAGTAATTTAACAGAGGGGGCAGAATAACTTCTGTATAATGAGAACTACAGATGGAAAAGAAGGGAAGTTTAAAAGTTCTAAGGTGGCTCGATGGATTTATGCTTCATCGTTCAAAGAGACCAGAAACACAAATGTAAAATTTTTTAATTAAGCATAGGCCCTTTAACTTTGAATGGCTAAATAAATGACATCGAACAACTGTTGGTGACTAACAAATAATTATATGGAATTAACAATTATTAATCAGAGACCTTGCAATTCTCAAATAAACAGGGTATTAATGAATAGCTAAAGCAAGATGATTTTCACCAGTTTTATAACTGATGTTTGCATTGTGATTATGTTAATGAAACATTCCAGCGTAGACTTACATATATGTTCTGCATTAGATAGAGACAATGCATGCTATGAGATATCTACATATAAAAACACAGCAAGAAGAGTAAATAAAGCATGTTTGATCTTTGAAACTCTGCAATTATTCCATGGTAAGAAAGCTTTTAAAAGATAATGATGGTATTATCAATGTATTCATAATCTGGTTAATATTACTTTCATCATATTTCCTGGTTTTTTCTTTATTTTTAAATTTGACACTAAATATCACTTTAACTTACTATTGGAATTATTATTCAAGGAAAAGTGCAGACTGATGAAACTTTGCTTTCTGAAATGTAACTTGGAAGAAATGGAACACATACCTCAGGACATGACTAAATAGTAGAGTCTTTTTTTTAATAAATATACTAGATTTCATCTACGGGAAGAATAATTAAATGATAAAGAGACTGCCATTACTCAAAACACGTTGATAACTGCTCTTCGGAAACACCTTCAGAACACTTGGCAAATCACATGAATCTCTCCGATAATCATACTTTACTTTTAATAACAATCAATACTTTCACTCTTTATCTGTCTTATCTACTAGGCTTCAAATTACTTTGTTCTGTTCTCCAAACCCAAAGCCGTCTTTGATTGTTAAAGATTTACTATCACTAATATTCTTTAGTAAATTTGGATAACGCCATAATTTATGACCACCAAAAAGTAGACATAATCCAAATGTCTAGCAACCGGTGAACAGATAAAACTTGGCATATCTACCCATACAATGGAATACCACTCAGCAATAAAAAGGAATCGGCTACTGATAAACGCTACAACATGGAGGAATCTTGAAAACATTACACTAAATGAAAAAAGCAAGACATAAAAAAACACATATTATATGATTCTATTTATACAAAATGTCCAGCAAAGGAAAATCTATAGCAGCAGAGAGCAAATTAGAGGCTGCCTGGGGCAAGGGGTGGAAACAGAGATTGATTCCAAATGGGTACGAGGTTTCTTTTCGAGGTAATGAAAATATTTTAAAATTAGAATGTGGTGCTGGTTACACAACTCTGTAAACTTCCTAACCCTCATTAAATTGTACACTTAAAATGGTTGAATTTTATGGTATGTAAATTATGTCTCAATACAGCTCTTTTAAAAGGAGAGAGAAAAAAATTAAATGAGATATTATTTCCTTTAAAAAAAAGCAAGACTAAGACAGAATAGGAGGGTAAATTACAAAGAGGTCCTTTGAGAACTAGCATTAAGAGCACTTGCTAAGGTGATTGTTGATGGAGATGATGTTAATTTGAAATAATGGTCATTACGTTTTAGTCAGCCCTCACATGGATTGCTATATGGGTGCTTACTATTGCCTTGAATGGCTTACTAATGGTTACTATTGCCTTGAAATGAGGTCTCAACCCAGCAAAGAAACTGAACAGTTGGCAAATAAACTAACAATCCGATAGCTTTTTTGAAGAGGAAAGAAAAGACAACTGTTTCTCGCCAATAGCCTATCTATGTTGCCATGAAACTCCAGCAGCAATCACTAGCACACATACACATGTCTTTCTTCCAGCCATGAAAATTCACATCCACAAAACCCACCCCTGACTTCAGAGCTCACAGTATCCCCAACCCTATAGGAAAGAGAACAGAGTTAACCAATTTTTTTTAATGTCTGCCTAGTGAGAAAGTTATAGTCAAAACCATTGTCATAAGATCAAAAGCTAACAATGTACATAAATTCTTACCACTTCCAGGGATACAAGATACCCTACAGGTATGATGGGTTGCATCTCATTCAAGCCCCTCAGACTTCAGCAGGTTTTAGCAAACTTGAAATTTGAGGCAACCCACATTTTATGGAGGGTGAAGGGAGTGGAGGAAAGGGAAATGACCTATTGTACGTTAGTTATTTGAAATATTTAAATCTGTGCACAATAGTGTCAGGCCATAAAGTAGAAGCAAATCAACTTTAAAAGTCACATACAACGAGAGGGGGGTAGGTAATGGATTATGCCACTTATGACTCAGTTTGACAAAATACTGCAATTCCACTGCTCTAAATGGCTTTAAATTTATTCAAGGTGGGTAGAACCGTGGGTGTTAATATGCTCACCAACTTGCTAATGTTAAGAAGGTGCTTGTTCTAGAATCGTTACTTGCATCTGAGTGTTTAATCTATTGAATTTTAAATCCCTTGGTACTCTCTTTTTATTCTGCTCCAGCATCTTTTAAAATTACCTGCAAATTGTGTTCTGTTTACAAGTCTTGTGGCAACTTTTGTTGTAGTTTGAGATATCAACTTCTATTACTCTTGTTTTTTCCCCCTAGAAAAGCAGTTTTAAAGGAAAAACAAAGATTAAACTTTTTCGCGTTGTTAACAAGTTTAAATAGCAAAGAGAAGGAAAAAACTCTTATCCAGGGTAAAGAAAAAATATAGCCACAAAATAACATATAAAAATAAAGCTACTGTGAAACTACTGGTAACCAACGTTCTCAATTTTTTACCCCACTTGTTTATTTATAAACCTTGATCATAGAGTAAAGAGAAACCCTGGGAATGTATTAAAACTCTCCTTTTTTTTTTGTCTTCAGTTTGGAACAAAGTTCCTAGGCACCTTGACAATGAAAAAAGTATATATAATTTTCCTAAATTTTTATATGTGACTTTTTTTTCTCTTTGGAAAATCACAATTGTACTTTATGTGTGACTAAATATGATTGTTTCTTTATTTAAGGTAACTAAAGATCATTGACCTGAATTGTTTCAAATTGCTTTATATTATCCACACTTTAATCCATAAGAGCACAAATCATTGGAATTTAGATTTTCTCTTAAAATACAATCTTTACTGTATTTTGTGTTATTTAGAGAAATATAGTATAACTTGAAAAGATGACTCCAATTTAAAATGGGTCAAAAAGTAAACAAATATGCTTAAAATTGTGTGTTAAAATGCATAAAGATAGAACTAGCATTTGAGAACTTTTTTCAGGGGTTTTACCAATTTGTCATTTATATCCCATTTCTGGGCAATCAGCTACAATTTTGGCATTGTGTTCTAAAGCCGAAAACTGTCTACCTAAACGAAAAGTAACCTCATTGCCGCCCGCTCAGGTTGCTATTTCAGTCTACATAGTATGAGGGGTTAAACGGAGAAGAAGAATAAACTGTTTCAGGGCCATTAACATTTCTACCTTTAAAAAGGAGTGCCTTTCTGGTGCGTACCGATTATGAAATGCCTTCTGTTAAAAATACAGCACTCTAAGCAAAAACATTGCACGTTTACTCTTATTGTCATTAGACTTTAACGATTCATCTGACTTTTCTCTTTTAATGTAAAAATTCATTTGCAAAAGATATTTCCATAAGCAAAGACCAACTCCTGTATCTCCCTGTACCACAATCAAACCCAAAGAGAAATGAATAAAGTACAGGAAAATCTTTTGAAATAAATTTTGATTTTGGGAATAATGGGTCAGAATTCTTACACAGAAGATGCTTATCCCTTTTCTGTACATATCAGAAACAAAGGCATAGGAAATAGTTCTTTCACAAGGAACAAGTTCATCATTGGTGTTGCATTTCAAAGGGTTGTTTCATACAAATGCCATTCTGGGGACCTAGTTTAACATTTAAGGGGAAAAATCCAATACACAAGTAAATCACTATTTTAGTAGGAAGGAAGGAAGAAAGGAAGGAGAGAGGGAGGGAGGTCCCTCCGGTTACCATGTACTCAATCACTATTTCAATGACCAAAAGTCTACTGTACTTACTTCTTGAAATTATTTATATAGGGGCAAATTTTCCCACCTATGGCCTTTTTTTTTTAAACTGCCTCAACTATAGAAGCATCATACACTTAATATAAGTCAAAAGAACTGAAAATTAATTTAAATTCTATTTATGTAATTAAGAGAGATTGGTAATAGGAAAGCTTGCAGAAATAGAATTGCTTCTGAATTTTCTGAGCTAGAGGATTTTTGTTTTCCACTTAAAGCAAATGTTAAATTTTTTTTCTGTCAAAATCCTAAATAGCTTTTTGACAGGTCTGTTATGGTTAATTAATTACTTTCATTTGCACTAAGTTGTATACTTGAAGATGAATAGTACATGATAACAAGGCCAGCCTCCGTGAGGGAGACCTTTGGTGGTCTATGCAGTCTGCTGCCTCATTACAGAACTAGCTATCTGCAGGAAGCCTGACTTTGAAAGGTACAGCACGTCCCATAACACCCTCCCCTAACTGAGATGATTGTAGCTTCTTCCGAAAAGTGATGATTAGGAAAGAGAAAAGCAAAACGGAATGCTGTATGAATATTTCATGTAAATGAAAGCAGGCACTTAGCGACGTGCATCTTGATTGATGCTAGAGTGCCTCTAAACGTCTTGACATTGAAGGGTTCCGACTCGCCTTCCCTCGATGACTGCTTCAAGAGCGGCTGTTAATAGCGGAATATGGCCGCAGTTAGCTGAAGGGCTCTTTATTACCGGCTGATATTAAATAAGACCACAGGCCTCGGCTTAGTATAAGTGAATTCTAGATAAAAGAGACTTCAGAGGGAACCTAAATGAGATGTGATGGTTATGTTTTATTTGGGTTTTTATTTTTTCCCCTCCCTGGAGCATAATTGTTTATTTCACCTTAACCCCCCTCAAGAAAGAGCCAAAGGACTCAAATTGCTGTGCAGGAAGGGGCCCCATCAACAAAAACGAGATGGAGTCTGGAGGGATGCATGCCATCTCCAAACCATTTTAAGTAAATAATAGTAGTAGAAGTAGTAACAGTAAATGAGAGAAAAGCCCTCAACATGGGAGTTTTTAGAAATAGAATTATTTTAGAGATAAGCAGCAGTTTTCTAGATTTGTGCAATAAACCATCAGTCCCTTACCCTCCCTCCATAACTGCAAGGTTTATCTTCGTAACAAGGAAGGAGATCACTTAAACTCAAGCAACAGAATAAGTACAAAATGCAAATTCAACTGGTAGAGTTTAAAGCTTTAGAAATGCAGCTCAATGGCAGGGGTGAGAAGGATGACATAGGTTTGCGACACCACCACAACCCCCCTCCCCACAATGTCAGAGACTTGGGTCATTTTCCTCCAGAAAATGCTTGGGTCACTGCCATTTGCTTAGGTCAGGATTTCCGCCTCCAATGGCTCTTCACAAATCATCTGTCTTTGAAGGGTAGATAAAGTCTCCATGAGCTGTGACCACCAGAGAACTTTCTGTCCATGACTCAACCAGAACAAAGAGCCCAGAGAGTCACTGGCAATAGCCCAATAGGCCAGCAGCTCCCAGCCTCAAATGCCACTACTCTTCTGTGAAAGTCACCTCAAGACAGAAAGAAAAGGAAGAGAGAAAGCTCAGGAAATACTTCAAAAGCCCTGAGCTCCCTTAGAGAGTTCCAGTTGCGTTTAAAAAATTCAACTCTGCGAAATGATGGGCCACCGAAAACCCAATAACCTGTTTTGTACTTTCTCAATGTCCCTTCTCCTTGACTCCCACTCAGGAATCCTGAGGCTCCTTTAAGGGGAGACAATATTCCATGCCAGAACAAAATGCAACTCCGAGGGGTACAGAAACACATGCATACGGATTGAAGAACAGACAACTTGATATGCTTCTCAGTCTGCTCAGATCGGCGTCACTGAATCACAGAACTGGAAAAGCCTTTTCAAAATCACTTAGTCCTTTCTCCTGATCCAATGAGGCAAAGAGAGGGACTTGCCAAAATCACCCACTTAAGGAGTAGCAAAGCCAGCCCTAGGTTGTAGATCTCATGATTCTCAATCTTTCTTTCGTATGTCACCCAAATTATTCTATCATTAATGTACCATTTTTTTTTAATTAGCGTGGTGTCTTTCTTTCAGATACTCAATTTTTAATTGATAATAATTTGTCTCTTGTCTTATAGTATCCTGGACCCTCTTACACTTGTTTAAAACATTAATCCATGGGTAGCGATTTCATTAAAGAATTTAAAAAATCACATATATCTAAAAAGCACTTTCACTTTAATTATCCAATTCAGCCCATCCAGAAGTCTTAGAAAGTAGTTATTTTTTTCTGCTTTAGAGAGGAAGAAACTGAGACTGAGTGCCTTGCCTTCACTAAGGGAGATGGTGACTGACAGGGCAGAGCCTCATACCCACATCTTCTGCTTCCAAGGTCATTGCTTGTTATCACTTACTCTGTTATTTAACAAATATTCATTAGGCACCCACTATGTGCCAGGCTTCTGATTCTATCTCAAGATCATCTATTACTATTTAAAGACTGCTTCGCATTTTTCCTATATTGGAACCCAATCTTTCCATATTTGTCCGGTCAAGTTTTGTCTAATAGCCAGTTAGAGATAGAGTTGAAGAACTGGCCTGTGCTTGCTTAATTTTTATCTACCTCTGTTTTTTTCACAGATGCCCCGTATGGTAAACATACGGTTTCCAAGTGAGGTCCTAATGGAAAACTCTAGATATAAAGATGCACTGACTTTTCAAATGGCATTAGTAATGTAAGAGAGAACAAAGAAATCTGCAGTCCTGTCGGCTTTTAGTGAGTTACAAAGCCTGACAGTCACACACGCAGCTTTCAGGGCCATAGGAAGCAGGCAGGAAAAAAGCTGCACGCGGCGTTTAGAAAATGACAAGTTGTAGATCCTGGATGCCGTTATTATTATTAAAATTAAACAGAGACTTAATCTAACATGCCCTGGGCAGTCGTGCAAATGACTTTAATAAGTGTAAACCGAGGCATAGATCGCACTGCACTGAACCTATGCTTTAATTAAGTTTCGACGCAGCCAACGACAACAACCATGGTGCACACGGAGGCTAGAAGCTGCAGGCCGTTCTCTGCCTGCCTGAGCGCGGTCCCTGGGAACCAGGCAGGAGCAGCAGCCGCTGATGCCACAGTTAGATATTTATGAAAGAGATGCTCTGAATTTTATCGTAGCGTCATAGATCAATTTTCAGGACAGAGTCCTTAACAGTGTATTCGGAGGCTAGGTACAAAACCAATTTTATCTGCTTCAGTGATGTGTGAACTGTATGAGGAAAGACATCTCCCAACTCTCTGATAGCTTATCTTCCCTAGTGACCATTTATGCATGCTCTTGTAAATATACATATTTTACAAGGGAAGGGAGGGGGAGAGGAATGCTCTTTAAACTCTCCTTTGAGATGACCTTGAAGTAGAAGAATTTGAATCTTCCAGGAAATTAGCAGCCAAGCGTATTTCGATAATGATGGGTGGGTGGGAAGTGCCATTCAGAGAACTGGCAATACCCTGGGTTGTGGGCTCTTGACCAGAACGTCTTTCCCACTGAGGCCGTTTCTTCAAGGAAAACAGAAAAGCAGAGCCGCCTGGACCTGAAGTCAAGTCCTTCCCCTTACACTGGAGGGCTTAGCAGAGAAAGAGGTTATTACAAAGAAAGTAACAACAAAAGACATGTTGATTTGGTATTTTCTCAGGCATGTAAGTCTAATGAACATCAAGAGAGAAACGAACAAGCTCTTCTAAGCAACTGCACAGGTAATCAGTTGCTGTCACAGAAGAGCAAGGATGGCAGAACAACAGCCATGAAAATTAACCTTTGCTTTATGTTGTTTATATCAAGACTATGGAGTCTATCCATATGTAAGCTAGATTGATCGAAACGTGTTTTCCTTCTTTTCTGTTTCCAGACTGTCTGGATATAGGATGCCACTTTAAATCCTACACTTTCTTTTTTCAGCTGTGTCTCCCTTCCCCTACTTTTGGATAAACATCTGAAGAGTGATTCCTCTCATATTCCCAACACTTGGGCTCAAATATCTAGTGGGCAGATTTCATATGCATTGCCACATACCTTCAAATAAGCACCTCTTTATTGCCTAGGCCAGAGGTGGGCGAACTTTTCTATAAAGGGCCAGATAAGATACGTTTTAGGCCTCAAGAGCTATATGGTCTCTGTCACAACTACTCAACTCTACTATCATAGCATGAAAGTGGCCATAGACTATACACAATAAATTAACGCGACTGTGTTTCAATAAAAATGTATCTATGGACACTGAAAAATTAATTTCACATAATTTCCATAGTTCATAAAATATTATTATTGATTGTTTTGTTTTTTTTCAACCACTTAAAAATGGTTGAAAACCACTCTTGGTTCGCAGGTCATACAAAGAAAGCCAGCAGGTGGAATTCGGCCCGTGGGCTATAATTTGCCAAGCCTTGACCTAGAGAAAGCATAGACTGTCAGAATTATATATGCTGCTATAGTAAGACTATTAAAGATATTTTATACAGCTATTGTTTTCTAAAGCACGTGCACCATTTTACACCTATAACCTAAGCTATCTCTTACAACACCGTTAAGAGACAAACAACGGGCAAAGTATCCAGCCTGGCCTATGTTGGAACATTGCTATGTGAAACCCTAGGCACAAAGATAATCAAGTGAAATGACCAAGACTAGAAATGAGGACTTTTAATATATTGAGTCCACTTATCACATATAGCTCTGGTTACGTGCTGCTTTCATAACCCTTCAGTGGTACAACTCAATCTTTATATACTTTAACAGTCACACACACCTTCCACTTACATCCAGATATTTACATATTTCAGTCAGAGTAAATCATAACAAGTAACTGTGATGTTATTACTTCTCTCATCTGAAGATGTTTGAGTCCACCCACCATCAGTATCATTTCGTCTGGGAGGGGAGCAGATTGGGAGGAGTGGCTGTTATTTCTTTCAAGTCTTACATCAGAAGCAACACAGTACGGTAGATTTTAGTGTTAGGGAGACCTGGGTCTGAATCCTGGCCCCTCGAGCCTATTTACTTCTGTGAGCTCCAAAGCACTATGAATGGGAATTATAATATTTCATTTACGGGAGTTTTTGTGAGCTGAAAGACAACACACATAAAGCCTGGCTCTCAGTAGATGCTCGATCAGTCTTCATACTCATTCCCCTTTCCAAGGGCTCCTCAGAACACAAAAGGAAGGCCATTGTAAATTGGTGAGCTGGCATCCTTGCCTCTTTTCAGTTCAATTTATCCACAATGCTACAGTGCTACAGGTTTTTGAGGGGACATTTCTCCATTTATTCTTAGGTAGTCCGTAAAAGGAAACCTGGTACTAATGTGACTTGACTTCTCCTTTCATCCAGGTTCATTCCATAAAATTCCCAATATTTAACAAAAAAAGAGAGAAGAGTTTCCAAATGCAACACATTTTCTGTTTCATGAGTCCATTTGTCATATCAGCTTGGTGGTGCCAATTCCAGGATTAAGTCGCCAGTTCACAAGCAGGCATCATTATAGACTCAATGGTAATGGCATTTTCAGCTACATAGAGAGCCAGCAAACTGTGATTCCTCAACTGACCAATTTGAATAATGAGAAGAACCTCCATTCTGGCCAGGAACCTGAGACAGTCTATGACACTGTGGATTTTTTTCAGATGAACAGTGGCTGTAAATGCTCTTTCCATTACTTGCTTCAATCTACCTTTGTTATTCTGCCCAGACCCCATGCTCAGCCCTGGGAACATGAAAATCAGCAAGCCACAGTCCCTGTTCTCGCTCCCTCCCAGTCCAGCGTGGAGACAGATGCATACAGAGATGACAGCACAATGTGATAAGGCTGTGTGAGCACCTACAAGGGATGTGCAAAGCTGTCTGCCCACAGGAGTCAGACAAGACTTCTCCAAGGAGGTGAACTTGGATCTCAGCCTTAAGAGATGAGTAGAAGTTTGCCAAAGATGGAGAGCATCCCAAACAGAACAGAGATGACCAGGTCAAGAACTTCACGGTGGCAAGTCCCTGGATACCTGCTGGGCTGAGGTGAGTACACGCTCCTTCGAGCCACCACTGTAACTCGTTAAATCCTCCATTTCAGAATTAACAGCACAGCACTCCAGTTTTTTCCTCCCCACTAAGCTGTAGCATAGACTTCCCAAAGGCCATAGGTACCTATCTAACGAAAAAGAGATCATCAAGATAGTTTTAAGTAAAAAATGTAGAGAATGATATATTTTAACCTCAAATGTACTTCCAAAAAATTTTTATGGAGACAGATTGGTAACTTATAATGTATAAAATTTACTTATAGGTACTTGTGGGCCCTACTATAAGAATTGGTAAAAAGGGCACACAATAAATGATGAATCAAAATTTATGTGAATGAATGAGAAAAATCAGGTCAAAAACAAATCAGGTCTTTTCAAATATTGGGTCATATAAAAATAAGTAAAGCTACAAGATCTGACACTTTAAGAGGAAATCCGAAATTATGTCCTACAGCAGAAGGAAGCGTCTCCCACCCCCTGCCCTGCTCAACTTCAAGTACTGGGAACCCCCAGCAACAGCAGTCCCACTGGCAGGCAGTGTCTGGAATCAGTCCTGCTGACCCAAACCAGATGTGAGCCATATTTGGGGTAAGTCTGTCAAACTGCTGCCATCTCTTTCCAGAGCATGCTTACCCAGCGCTCATGACGGGGCTTCTACTCAGTACTCTGAGTCCCTGACTGGGATGATAGTACTGAACCAAGCTCGCTTAGCTAAAATCTCGACATCCTGCATAGTTCTCTCTAAAGGCCAGATTGTCTCTAAAAACCCCAGCTACACACAAACTATGGTCCTGGGCCAGCCTGCATGGACCACCCAGAATAACAGTGATGATAGCATCCTACCTCCTCATCTCCTTTGTCAGGAACCTCTTCCTGTTTCATTACATCAATTACTTCATCTCACCCTGTCTACACCTGCCAGCCAGCATTGACCCAGTGTTTGCCTCCCCTACATCCTGCTACAGACACTGATATTTGCATTGCTGTCTTCTCACTGTAATCGGAACAGTCCTGCCGTGGATTAGGGACCCAGGACCACACTCAGCATTACCCATCCTGCATCCCCAACACTGGACTCCTGCTGCCCAGAGGCAGGGCTCTCAGGGAATCTAGCCCATGGTAGAAGACTTATAGGCATGTTGCTTTCCACTGAAGCTCTGTTTAAAACACGAAGTATCTAGGGCGTTTTTTAAAAATAATAGGGGTGACAATTTCTGCTAATGTGAGCATGTCTTAAACTTCTGTAGACTAGCAGATGGTGAGTGTTGCCTCATTGTGGGACTGAGATTCAGGTTTCAGAGTCTATTGAATTATTACCTTCACAGTACAAGTCTTTGCTAACCTTCTGCACCCTGTGCAGGTTAGTTTATTTATTAATAATCACCATTTATTAGTGATATATAAATGGTGCATGAAGACATAAGCAAAGTGACTGCTATTTACATCCATGGTTTTAAAGTGTGTTCTCTCATCACCTCATTTTGTGTGTTCATTTCCCTACCTTTAGCAAAATCTATGCAGAAATCAGGTGAACAGCAAGTATACGAAAGAAAATAACCAAAAATGAACTGTAAAGAATATGTCCTCATATGTAAAGAGAAAATAGGTTTGAATATCAAGACATTTTCAGTATTCTAGAGTGAAGAGTTTGAGTCCCACTGTTAATTCTTTTCTTTTTTGATGGCATAATTCACAATTAGCAACCTTAAGTTTTCTTTCATTATGAATTATTATAACCCCCAAACCCAGCCAACTTTTTAGGTACACTGAACAATTGTTCTCAATTTAGATATCAAAATAAGTCTCATTAAAATTACAAGAGCTTTTCTAATCTTAAGAGCTGAGGTTTTAAAGCAAATCCTTAATGTGTTTAGATTGTCATTCACTTTTTGTACCCAATTTTCTGTCTTCACTGGTTAGACAATTAACCAGTATTCAAGTTTATGAAACACTGAGAAGCACGAAATTTACATAAATAAAATAAATTAACACAGTTAAACAATGCAATATTGCCTCCTGACATCTCCATTTTCAGATGTCATCAACAAATAATCAAGATATCAAGGCAGGGTAGGCATTGTTCCTTAATAATTGCTTAGATTATCATAGATTCATTAATCATTACAATATTATTCAGAAATTTGTTTTTAATCCAGTGAACATATTGCTAATGACTGAAACATCTAACAGCATCATCTTTTCTAACAGCAGCAAAATGCCAGGGAATTGATTTTAATTAGGTTTTAGAAAAAGAATTATGTGGAATTCAAATATGTCATTCAATTTATATGTCAAGGAGACTCTCGGAAAGGACTGTGTGGTTCACTGGACTTTGGGATAGATGGAGGACTGTGTTTGGAATTCTGCAATTCATTCTGAAAGCTCTCATACACACACACATAGTGCTGCTGAGTATCTTACTCCACTCTGCATTTTTCTACAAGTTTCCTTCTCTCTCCTTGTTCCATAGCAATAACTACCCAGGCAGATCACTGGGATGTCTCGCTATCAAGAAAAATGACCACTTTCCTATATCTTTCCTTATGTAACCACAGGGGGTTCTGGCTTTAATTTTGTAAGGCAGGGCAGAATTTTGAATTGAGAGTTTATTTAATGTGGTCTAGAATAAACAGGGCCTTCCAGGCAGGCAGAATAAAAGAGAAACCAGGAAAATACCACTACCATTAAAAATGGGCCATTTTGAGGGGGCTGGCCCCATGGCCAAGTTGTTAAGCTAGTGTGCTCCACTTTGGCAGCCTAGGGTTCATCAGTTGGGATCCTGGGCACGGACCTACACATCGTTCGTCAGGCCATGCTGCGGTGGCATCCCACATAGAAAAACTAGAATGAGTTACAACTAGGATATACAAGTATGTGCTGGGGCTTTGGAGGTGGGGAGAAAGAGGAATACTGGCAACAGATGTTAGCTCAGGGCCAATCTTCCTCACCAAAAAAAAAAAAAAAAACCTAAAAAAAATGGGTCATTTTGAGATGGTTAAATGGGGGTGAGGCAATTAGATACATCTTTATCCTCTTTGCAGTTACTACGTATGTGATATATACTACAAGACTTTAAAAATTAATGTCCAAAGTGGATAATGTGTACATAAAGAAAGGCTAAACCTCTCATTATTTATTCCTACTTTCCTCCATTCTTTTATCCACCCACTCATTCACTTAAGATTTATTGAACACCTACTATCCTACCTGTTCTGCTCTCCAGTACTAGAACAGTTCTGTCCTGCCCTCACACAAAGCCAAGATGCTCAGGCAGGAATCTTGCAACAGGGAAAACACCAACACAGCGAGAATCCAAAGCTCTAGAAAATGAGTGCCCTGTGATGCTAAAGAATAGTGACTATCACTGCTCTAGTCCAAACTGTAGTTCACACAGATTAACAAAAAGTCTCCATGGAAAGGTCTTGCTATTCCAAATTCACTTAAAGCCAACTCATATAATATGAGAAGTGTCTGAAATTGCGGTATGATGTGATACTCGACAGAGAGACGTACGAAGTGCATGTGACAAAAGGAAAGGAGTCGGGGAGTGAGAGATGGGGAGAGGGGTTGTGCTCATGAAAGATTCCACAGAGAAAATGCCCAAGTGAATTTTTTAAAAGATAAGTAGGAATCTACAAGAAGACCAGGAGGAGAGGGTATCCTGGTTGAATGAACCAGCAAGAGCGAAGGCTGGGAGGAAGTGCCACTATTTCCATACAGGTTCTAGCGGAGACGATAGAGCTGGAGGATGAGGAGGACCAGGTCAAGCCTTGTCTACCTTGCTAAGAAACATGGGTTTTATCCTGTAAGCCAGTGGTTCTCAAACATTTTGGTCTCAGAATTCCTTTTTTATGCTTAAAATTTATTGAAGACCCCAAAGATCTTCTGATGATGAGGTTATATTTATCAATATTTACCATCTCAAAACCAAAACTGAGAAAAGTTTAAAATATGTGCTTATTAACTGATTTTAAATGATCAAAAGCTCATTGAATGACAGTATAAATATTTTTATAGAAAAAAACTATATTTTCCTAAAAAATTTAGTTATTTATTTTTGCAAATCTTATTAATGTCTGGCTTAGTAAAAAGCAGCTGAATTCTGCTATTTCTTTCTTGTTTCTTTTTTGTTTTTTACAGATTGGCACCTGAGCTAACAACCGTTGCCAATCTTTTTTTTTCTTTTTCCTGCTTTTTCTCCCCCAATCACCCCAGTACATAGTTGTATATTTTAGTTGTGGGTCCTTCTAGTTGTAGCATGTGGGACACCGCCTCAACGTGGCCTTGACGACCGCTGTCATGTCCACGCCCAGGATCCGAACCAGCGAAACCCTGGGCCATGAAAGCGGAGCTCACGAACTTAACCACTCCGCCACGGGGCCGGCCCCTGCTCTCTATTTCTGCATTCAGTCTGTTGGTATACAGAGTGATAGCACAGAGCCACTGGAAAATTCCACTATACATTCAAGAGAGAATGAGAGTGAAAAAGATAAATAAAGTTCTAATATTATTATAAAATAGTTTGACCTTCCAGATCCCCTGAAGGAGGCTCAAGGACCCCCAAAGGTGTCCAGGCCACACTCTGGGGACACTAACTGTTATAGTTTGGGAATTGAAAGTTATATTTTAACAAGGAGCATAAACTGACCACATTTGCATTTTAGAAAATGATGTTTCAACTGATATAGATATGAAGACAACAAAGTTATTCTAGAAAATATACCCAAGTTTCAAAAATGGTACAGAAAATTTTTATGTTCTTTAAGCAATGGCTTTTCACTCCAGGGATTTTAATTTTGAGCACCATCAAGACAACATATACCTCTTCAAATATGTTCAATATTTGCTTGGTCCTATAATTGATATAATAAGAAAAGCAATCTGGATAACTTCATGCCAATTAACTTGAAAATTTAAACAAAATAGATACATAAAAAAATTTAATTTACAAAAATTTTCACTCAAAAAAACAGATACCCTGGACTAATATCAGGACTAATATTCATCTTGTAAGCACCAGTAGAGTCATAGCGTTTACTCGCAGATGATCAGTTTACATTTGACCAATCAGATGTCCCCTCTGGTTGGCCTATGCCTGTTCTAATGTTAAAGATAGAAGCTGCCACCCTGACCTCTATGCGTGACATGACTGAATCAAAATAACTTTCCTGCAAATAAAATTCCAAAGCCAAATGGCTTCACTTTGGAGATATGCCAAACAGTCCAGGAAAAGAATTATTTTAAATTTTGTTTTAAATAATTGAAAAGAATTATTTTAAATGGTTTTAAATAATTTAAAATTATTCCAGAGAAAAGGAAAAGAAAAACCACTTTCCAACTCATTTTAAGGGACTAACATAACCTTGATGACAAAAAGCATACAAGAAAGGAAAAGTAAAAGATAACCTTGGGACCAGCCCTGTGGCATAATTAAGTTCACCTGCTCTGCTTCGGTGGCCCAGGGTTTGCAGGTTTGGATCCCGCGAGCGCAGGCCCACATACCGCTCGTGGAGCCATGCTATGATGGCATCCCACATACAAAATAGAGGAGGATTGGCACATGTGTTCGCTCAGGGAAAATCTTCCTCACCAAACAAACAAATAAAAAAGACACCCTCATTCACAAACCTAGATTGAAAATTCCAAAATAAAATAAAAACAAATTGAATATACAAAAATAATAATACATCATGACTAAGTTAAGTTCATCTAAGTTATGTAAGGTTGCTGTAATATTAGAAAATCAGTTAATGTGATTTACCACATCCATAAATGAAAGGAAAAGAATGATATGACCATCTTAATAGATACAGAAAAGGCATTTGATAAAATTCCACACCTTTTATTCTCAGCATTGGTCTGGAAGTCCCATTTAGCACAATAAGCAGAGTGAAAAGTTATTATTTGAAGATATGACTGTATAAATCCAAAAAACTATGCACATAAGTGTTAGCATTAATTAGTTTAACAACTCGTCAGGATATAGGGTCAATATTAAAAAATCAATTATATTCTTATTATCAGAAACAAACAGAATATGAAATAAAATTTAAAATAGTGTCAAAAATATGAGATACTTAGGAATAAATGTAACAAAAGATTCCAAGAATTTCCCTTTTCCCTTAGGAAAGAGGGAAACAATAAAGTATATTAAGAAACTTTAAAGAAGACCTAAAGGAATGGAGAGAGCTTCAATATTTATGCATAGTCATGTGCCACATAAGAACGTTTCAGTCAACAACAGACCACACATATGACGGTGGTCCCATAAGATTAGTACCATATAGTTTCTGTGTGTAGCAAGCTCCACCATCTAGGTTTGTGTAAGTATACTCTGTGATGTTCACACAATGATGAAATCACCTACCAATGCATTACTCGGAACCTATCCCCATCAAGTGACGCATGATTGTATTAGAAGACTCAAAATTATAAATCTGTCAATTCTTCCAAATCAACTAATAAATTCAAAGCAAGCCCAATCAAAATCCCAATAGGTTTCTTGTGGGAAGTATCAATCTGATTCTAACATTTATACGAAAATTCACAGATAAAATAGCCAAAGCACTCTGGAAGATGTACAACATGAGAAGACGTGCTCTACCAGATATGAAGAGTTATTTTAAAATATACTAATTAACTGGAGCTGGCCTGGTGACCGAGTGGTTAAGTTCACACGCTCCCCTTCCGTGGCCCAGGGTTTCACCTGTTCAGATCCTGGGCGTGGACATGGCGCCACTCATCAGGCCATGCTGAGGCGGCGTCCCACACAGCACAACTAGAAGGACCCACAACTAGAACATACAACTATGTACTGGGGGGCTTTGGGGAGAAGAAGGAAAAAAAAGAGATTGGTAACGGATATTAGCTCAGGGCCAATCGAAAAAAAATAATTTATATATATAGTAATTAACATATTGCTGACTGTGAGATAAAAAAATTGCCCAAAGTAGAACAAAAAAATCCAGTCCTTTATGTGTATGGGGACTTGATTTATGACAGAAATGGTATTTCAAAGCATTGGGAAATAACTTTATTTTGTAAATAAAAATATGCTGTTAACATAGCATTTACATATAGGGATCCATATCTCACAGCGAGCACAAAAATCAACTCTAAGTGTCAACGATAAAACTCTAAAGTTTTTAGAAGGTTATATAAATTAATACCTTTAAATCCTCAGTTTGGGAGGGATTTCTCAACTAAGACACCAGAAAGTACTAACCTGAAAGGGAAAGATTGATATATTTGATTAATTAAAATTCAGATCTTTTCTTTGTGAAAAGATACAATTAAAAGTTAAAGTTAGCCCAGATATTAGGGAAAGTTATTTTCAAAACATCTACCTCAAAGACTAGTATCCAGAATACATAAAGAATTTCTACAAATAAATAAGACAGAGAGTTCAACAGAAAAATAGGCAAAAAAAAAAAAAAAAAAGGAATAGATACTTCACAAAAAAAGAAATCCAAATGGCCAATAAACATACGTGTACCTTATATGTACCATGTCAGATTCTTGGCCTAAAACTGTCTCTGCTGTCTCTGGACACTTGTTCCAGCCCGGGCCATCACCAAAGCTACCAACTCTGAGGGGACTCTGACCAACTTCATGCACATACAACCTACAAGCACCTTGCCTCAAGCCCAGGCCAAGCACCTCTCACCTCTTTCCCAGAGACTTCTTGGTTGATAGTTAGGATCTCAACACCCACACACAGAGTCCAGAAGTGTATGGGAATCAATGCCCCATGGGATCAAGCTTTGACTAGTAGGAGATAGGAGTCAAAGAATGAATTCTCCCTTTTTCCTGTCTTTCCTGCCTCCCCTCTTATTACCTACAGATTGTCATGAGAAACAATCCCTTACACGGCCTCTCAGAAAATAGTGCCATGAGAGTGACAATCATTTGCCCTTGATAGAAGAAGTGGCTAGTTCAAAATGCGTTCTTGCATTAGCCACTTCTCCATCTCTGCCTCACTCCCCAGCCCCTCAGTACTGCTCGCTGGGATTACAACTTTTGTTGAAGCAATAGCACAACAGCTTAACCTCAAGATCTGCTTTCTGGGGAACCCAAGCTAAGGCAATACGAAATGTTGCTCAACATCATTTGCAATCACTGAGTAACCACAATGGGATACCAAGCACATCCATCAGATTAGTAAAAACTTAAAATTCTAATAGTACCAAGTGTTAGCAAGAATGTGGAAAAACAGAAACTCGTATACTGTTAGTAGGAGTGCAAATTGCTGCAACCACTTTGGACCACTATTTGGCATTATCTACTAAAAGTGAATATTTGCGTATCTTAGAATTGAGTATTTCAACTCATGGTTGTATACCCTAGAGATATAGCAGATTTACCATGAAGCTAATCAAATTTAAGCTTCAAGGTCTCTCACTGGCATGAAGCCCCCTCCAAGTGCTGGCACTAATTTTGGGTGTGTGTGCGTGTATGTGTGTGTGTTTTAAAGTAAGTTCCCCAAATTTGATGAGCTTAAGGCTCCAAAAATCCTGGATCCAACCTTGCCTGGATAAAATTGCTCAGGATACAACTACAAGAAGTAAAATTGTTCCTAAAAGCCCCAAACTGGAAACAACCCAATGACCACCAACCATCAAATGATGTATCAGTCAAGGAACTCTGACTGGGAAAGGGGATTTATTATAGGAATTCAATCTTATATAATTGCAGGACAAGCTAGGGAAATAAAGGCCCAGAAGGGGGAGTTGGAGGATCAGAGAAGGAGTCACTAAGCAAACAATCTTAAAAGCCAAGCTGAAGTGGAAGGAGAAAGGGACAGCTTGTGAACACATCTCCGGTAAGCTGCTGCCTTGAGGTAACTATGATGTGTCTGAGTCCATAGCCAAGGGGGTGTGGAGACTCTCTGGTCAACATGGCCAACAGTCAGAAGAGATGGACAGCCTGGAATCCACTGGGCACCTCTGTGTCTGTCTCTCACCACATCTTCACTACCATGAAGATTTTCAGAAAATGATGGTTGCTGCTTATTTCTGCCTTCCAAGTATCATGCACATTCTCCTTTTAGCCAGCTTTAACTCAGAACCCACACAAGGAAGGGAATTTTGGGAAGTGAAGTTTATAGCTTACCCAAATTAACACATTGCAATTGAACATAAATTAATAAATTGTGGAATATGCATGCAAATGAATAAAGCTCCGCTCCACACACGACATGGATGAATCTTACAAACTCAACGTCAAGAGAAAGAAGTAAGACACACGGCAAGCTTCATTCAAGCAAGAATTCATTGTGTGTGATTCCACTTATACAAGGTTCAAAAAGAAGCTAAACTAAACCGCATTGATACAAGATGCATACCTAGGTAATAAAACTAAAGAGAAAAGCAAGGAATCAATTACCATGAAAGTCAGGATAATGATTATCTCTAGGAGGAAGGGGAGGTTGTCATCTAGAAGGGCTTCTGGAAAGCTGGCATTATTCTATTTTCCACTATGGTGTTTGTTACACAGTTTTTGCTTTGTACTTATTCATTACTTTTGCATTTCTATTTTATACATTTTTCTGCATATATATTTCATAAAATTAAGGAAAAAAACAATATTTAATAAACTGATGTTTGCCACTCTCTCTTTCAGTCTCTGTGGGACCAGGCTACCACACATCACACTGAGTCCTCGAGGAATATGGAGAGAGGAGAGGGAGTGCTCCCTCTCTCAGAAGTTTCAGCAGTGGGGTCCTCACCCATGAGTCTGCTTTCAGCAATTATGATGAATTCCAGGCAGGTTACTATGTCTGGATCTGTAGACTTATGAACATTATCTATTACTAAGCCTATAGATTGAATGTTTGCGTCCCCCAAAATTCACATGTTGAAACCTAATCCCCATTGTGATGGTATTCAGAGGTGGGGCCTTTGGGAGATTAGATTATGAGGGTGAACCCTCATGAATGAAATTAGTGCCATTATAAAAGAGACCTCAGAGAGCTCTCTCACTCCTTCTGCCACATGAAGACACAGAAGAAGACAGCAGTCTATAAACCAGGAAGCAGGCTCTCACCGGACACCAAACCTGCCAGTGCCTTGATCTTGAACTTTCCAGCCTCCAGGAATGTGAGAAATAAATTTCTGTAATTTATAAGCCACCCAGTCTATGGTATTTTGCTATTGCAGCCTGCGCTAAGACACTAACTAAATCATCCTTCAAAACATAAGAGCAGTTAAAATGCTTCCTGCAAAAAAAGCAAGGATTGAAGAAGATAAAATAATATAGGCACAAGTGAACAATGAGAAAATAGCAGAGCTGATGCTTCTTCTCCTAGTGTAAAACGTTTTGCAGCCTCAATATAAGGTAAAATCAATAAAGATCAGCCCTAAGAGTTAGCAAAGTTATCAAGAATTTAATCTGATGAAGATTTAAATTAACAATTGTTTACAATGAAATTTGTCCTAAGAGTATATTATGTGTGAATAAAAAACTTAGAACACTAGCACTTTCTGTTGATGTTGAGCATTTTATTTAACCACCCTAAGGCCTGAGCACCCTATAAAATTAGTGATAAAAAGAGTACCTATACCCCATGGGAGGATTAGATGGGATAATCTGTGTAAAATGTTTCGGATAGCATTCAGTATACCAGATATCTTTCTTAACTTCTTTTTGGTTTTTGGGGTTGTTTTTATTCAAGACGTCCATAAACACCCTGAAGAATGTATAGAATATGGAATAAAATCTCAAATGGCCATAGAAAAAAGGAAGAAATTTAAATCGGATCTTTATTTTCTGAGAAACTACAAAATCTACATGAAGGAAATCAAGTGCTACAATCATTTAAACCTGAAACAGGAAGAATTAAAAAAGAGCAGCTCTCCAGCAGATACTCAGCACAGGCATCTGGTTTTAAAAGCACAAAATATTGTTTATATAAGGCCTTCAAATACAATGGTAGCAAACTTTACATGATACACATACGGATAAAACCATTTGTCTTCACAATATTCTCTGAAATTAACCCTATTTGCTTTCAGCTTGAAGGTCCTATTTTTTTAAAAGCAAGAGTAAATTTTATTTGTGTCAGAATACTAAAAGAATTTTCTTTTATTTACAAGATAAAAAACAAAACATTTCAATAACTAAAAGGTAAAACACCCAATTTAGCAACGAAATAGTCTTCAGTGAAGAAACACGCTCTTCAATGGGACAAAAAATACTGATTTGAATTCCATTGAACTGGCTTCAAATTGTATCACCAGGAAGTGAAAAATATTGGGAAAGTAATATTATTGACTTGAGTAGACATTTTGCCAGTTTTGTCATAGCCAATGCTTGAGCTATAATTCCTGTGCACAAACCGCAAGCGTCTCAAAGCAAGTCGAGGAGACACTACCGCAATCTCTGCTTGGAGCTTTTAGGAAGGGAGAGAAAAGCCTTCTCTCAATGCTCAGAATCCCACTTTTTTGAGAATATATTAGGGAAAGATCCACAAGGGTCTCAGAACAATTTTTCTCAAGGTCTGTGACTAATGTACAGTATGACTTAGTGACGCCTCGCATATCTGTGCTTCGTTAACATATAGCCAAATAGCTCAAAATATTTTTCAACAATTTCTTAAATTAAAATACAGACAAAATTAAATTAAAGACAAATAACCCCATCAGGGTAAAAAAATAAGATAAAAGATATGAACAGACAATTCACAGCACAGCAACCTAAATGCCCTACAAGATATGCTGAAAAGACATTGAAACTCACTAGCGGTGAGAGAACTGTTTTAACAAGAGACGTCAGTGTACAAGAACGAGACTGGCAAAAATATAAAAAAGCACTAACGTCTATTTTAGGTTGAATGTGAGGAAAGGGACACTTGCATCCATTGCTGGTGGGACTAAATGAAGTGCTCCAGCCAAATGAGTGAGTAAGTGAAATTACACAAAACCTAGGCTGACGTCAAATTTTACCACCCTAGATCTGGTCATGGACTCTTTTAAAGGATATGGCAAAATCCACACTGATGGTGATTTCAAGGAGCAGAAGGCAGCTTTCAATGTGGACAGATTCTTCCCATTGCCAAACAGGATAGAAAAACTATAACCAGGTGACTAGTAGATTTCACTCAAAAAAAATCACTGTGTGTGTCAGAGGTACAGAAGAAAATTAAGGGTTTTAGAGTCCAAAAGCCCTAAACTTAGCAACTCATTGGCTGCTTAACTTGGAAGTTTTTTAACCCCTGTAAATCTTAGTTTCCTCAGCTCCAGAATACTATAGCCCTAACTTTGGGTTATTGTGCTTATTACCTATCACAGTATGGCACCCTGTGACTGCTCGATACATGCCATCTTTCCCAAGGCCAGAGGGTGCTGACTCCTTTTTATTCTTTCTAGCTAGCAATTAGGTCTCATATCGCTTGAATGAAGAGCTAAGGTTATTTTAGGTCATTTCTGATCCCAAACCTGAAGAAGTAAATCTATTCTTTCATTGATACACATGGATAACTCACAGTGATTCACATTAGAGTGCGTTAAATGTCCCATCTTCTCCCTAGGACCTGCACAATATCCTGTCTTTACACTGGCCGTTTTCCTCCAGAACAGAGACTATTCAACCCCTACCAATTCAGGGAATTTAACCACCCTTGACGTTCAATAATAAAACTAAAAATAATTGATCTATAATTTCAGTTTAAATGATCTGACATAGCCAGGCTACTTTTAAATGACAGCAAATGGGATTTTTTAATGGAAATATTGATAGGCCCTTAAGCGTATTGGGGAGCCGAGGACAATGACAATGATATTGCACTAATAAACTTAATGCCATGGAGATTGTCTTTTTTAAAAATGTGTCTTTTCTTTATCACAGCATAATACCTAGCTTGACAACAGAAATGTCAACAGTTAGGGCTCTATTCTTCAAACCGTCATGCTCTATTAATGCTGTTTTTCACTGGGATTTACTTTGTCAAGGAAGGAAGGACCAAAGAGGAAAGTCTATGGTCTTCCTATTCACCAAATCCCTCTTCTCAGTGATGCACAGATGACTAACTACTCCCGATGCCACAGGAAGAATGAGAGTTGAACACGGGCCAAAATCATCGAGGGAGCAGGCAGAAAAAGCTAGCTTTGTATAAGCAGAATCATGCTTAGACAGGAAGAAAAAGAAAACGGAGTAGGGGAGAGGAATGCCAAGGGGTGCTCCCTGTGCTGTGTTTGTGCTCTTTCAGTTGGGGTAGCAGCAGAGAAAGGCTGCGCCACGCAAATATAACCGAGCACTATCGGCTGGGGCTGAGAATAGTGGCTTAACTGGGGTCCAAAAAAGCCCGTACAGCTTAACCCCTTTAATCCAAACAGGAGGAGGAAAATAGACTACTTGGCTGGCAGAGACACAGAGCGATGCAAAGTAGGGCTAAGGAGGGGTTAAAAGGATTACAGCTGGGGACTGTTCACTGTAATCAGGGGGCATCGAGAGCAATAGGACAGCAGGAAGGAGGCAGAATGGAGCTTTGTTTAGCTGGGAGTTAGTTGTGAAATTCGGGTGCAGAAGAGATTTTGGCTTACCCTTTGCATTCAGAGAAGTAAATATTCCGATAAACTTTGATACGGAATAGACGGATAAACAAGTTCTAAAGAAGAATCCTGAGCTCAGAAATAACTTGAAACTTTGAAGATCTGAGTCAAAGAATCTGCTGTGTCATCCGTCTATATCGTAGCTTCTTGTCCCCAGACTACGTTTGTGCACACCATCTTTTTCAATTTTCACAAACCTCCCATGAGATAAGCACAGCGGGGTTTAGCCTCTCCATTTTACACATGATGACAACTGAGGGTCACTGAGGGTAGAGAGTTCCCCAGAGTGACACAACCAGAAAGTACTTCCTGTGATCGCCTGTTGTCAGGCTCTATATCTACGCCTAAGAATCTCCCTACAGGAGACATTGCCTTGCAAAAAGTGTTTAACAATTATTTAGCAAAGAAAAATTCAGATGCCAAGGCAGAAAACACCCCAATTAATTTTTAATTTGGACACGTAGCAATCTTCTGCCCTAATTCTAGAAGTTCTTTCCCAGGTAACGCTTGTAAGAAATTAACATAAAAACTAGAATTTTTTTTTTCATAGAAAATTGCTGTGGAAACGTGAAATTATCCCTGTGTTAACCTTATTCTGTCTTCTTTTTCTGTAAATGATTGGGAAAATTATGCTGCTTACCTACCTTCCATTTATGACTGAGAATAAGGAAACGTCTAGAAAGCATGTGAATTATTGCTGAGACAGCCAAACCCCAATATCTGTGTTTTTGAACATGCACTTATGAACAACTTCATTAGAACTGAAAATCACAGGATACGTGACCTTTCTGGATGTTTTTCAACATTCTACAGCAAAGGTTATGTTCCTAAAATAAAAGGCCCTGAGGCTTTCACTTCCAGCTAAGATCAGACAGCTGATGAGGCAACCAGGACTTGAGAGACCATAATCCTGCAGAGAAGAAAATTTCACTCAGGTAAATTCATGTTCTACATGCTTCTTTTCTCCTTTAAGAGTTTGCCAATTCTTTGCCCAGAGATAGGATAAGAAGTTAGACAGAAGATCCACTGCCTAGGGACCGGCCCTGTGGCCAAGTGGTTAGATTAGAGCGCTTTGCTTTGGCGGCCCAAGGTTTCGCCAGTTTGGATCCCGGGCAAGGACATGGCACCCCTCATTAGGCCACGCTTAGGCGGCATCCCACATGCCACAACTAGAAGGACCCACAATTAAAATATATAACTATGTACTGGGAGGATTTGGGGAGAAAAAGCAGAAAAGATAAAAAAAATTGGCAACAGTTGTTAGCTCAGGTGCCAATCTTTAAAAAAAAAAAGAAGTCAGATAGAAGATCCACTGCTTAGCAGCAGAGAAGCCAGCAGAGTTTTGGGCAATCTCATGAGGCTGGGGAGACAATAACTGGGCTTGATGAAAGGCTAAATCCCAGAGATAAGGGAGGCCCAAAGAACTAAGCCCAACACTCTGCACAGGTTTGACCTCTCCCCTCTCCCACCCCTGCCCCTAGGCATTTGTTCATCAAATGGGAAAACAAGAAACTAAGAAGCCAAAGAGAAAACAACAGAAACACAGAGCGAAATTTGTGGAAATTTCATAGTATACAGGAGACAATAGTAGGAAATCAAGACTCAGCAATGAGAAAGGACCCCAGTAAAGACCCTGGGTTCTCAGTTGCTACATCCTACGAGTCAGTGTGAACCGAAGCAAACCAAGCCTTAGAAAGACTGAAAATTATGCTTGACTTACATCTGCCCATCATTGGATTGAAATGATTGGCTTTCACTTTTGCTGTCTGCCAGGGTACAGGATGGATGTACTGTAGAGAAAGAAAACATTCAGTGCCTCTAAAAGTTTTCATTCAAAATGTCCAGCATTCCATCAAAAATAACCAAGCCTGCTAAGAAATAGGATGATGGGAGGAAAAAAACCCTGACAATAAAAATTGACCCGCAGGTGATCCAAATATTATCAAACAAAGATTTTTATATAACTGTGATTAATTTAGTCAAGAAAATAGATAACAAAAATAGAGACTTTTCACTAACGAACTGGAATCTTTTAAATAATATAATGGAATTTCTAGGACCAGAAAATATAATAACTAAAAATAAGAATTCAACAGATGGATTTAAAAGCATGTTGGACTCAGCTAAGGAGTGAATGAATGAACCAGAAGATAAGTCAGTAGCATGGAGAACAAAAAGTACAGAAAATACAGGAAACACTAAAAGAGACACAAACATGTGGGACACTGTGGGGGAAAGCTAACAAATGTACAATTGAAACTTAAGAAATAGAAGAAAGGTAGAATGGCCTAAAGCTAGAAGTCCAAAGCTAAAAAAAGTAACTATAAAATCTCCAATTATTTATAAATTAAGCAATATATTTCTAAATCGTTCATGGTCAAAGAAGAAATCACAGTAGAAATTAGAAAATTATCTGAACTGAATGAACTTGGACAAGGCTAAGGCTATACTGAGGAAAATTTACAGCTTTACAATGTATATTTTTAAAAAGAAGGAAGGCTGATAACAATGCTCTAAGTATACAACTCTAAAAGAGATCAGCAAGTTAAACCAAACGATAAAAGCAGATATTAATAAAGTTGGAAATAAACTTAAAATACAGAAAAATCAATAAATCCAACATTTGATTCTTTGAAGATAAAAATTGTTAAACCACCTAATAACACTAATCAAGAAAAGAGGCAATGCACTTTTCATGAGTCATATACTCAAAAGAGGATGCCACTACTTAACTAGGATATTGAAAAAATATATAAATAATATTCTGAACTGTTCTGTGTCAATAAATTTGACTATTTGAAAGAAATGGGCAAACACAGAAAAACACACTTATCAAAAATGTCACAGGAAAAAAATATGAAAAATAAAATTTTCTGTGTCTAAAAAAATTAAGTTAAATCTTTAATTAAACACATACCTACAAAGAAAATCCCAGACTGCTCTCGTGAATTCTATCAAACATTTAAAGATAAAATAATACCAAATTTACACAAAGACTTCCATAGATGAAGCAAACAGGTGACATTTCCTAACTCTTTTTATCAGCCCAGAGTAACCTTGATAGAAAAGTCTCACAAAGACATTACAAAAAAGGAAAATTATAAAACACTTTCAATAATATGTGTAAACTTTAAAAAACTCAACAAAACATTAGCAAAATGAATCCAGTAAGATTTTTTAAAATTTCATGACTGAGTAGGGTTTATTCTAGAAATGTAATGTTAGTTTTCATTTTAAAAAATCAATGTAGTAAACCAAAATGAATAAAGAATAAAAGAGAAAAATTTTATCATCTCTCAACAACATTTGATAAAGATTTACCGACCATTCATGATAACATGTCACACAAAACTTTTTTTTCCTTAAAGATTGGCACCTGCACTAACATCTGTTGCCAATCTTTTTTTTCTTCTTTTTCTCCCCAAAGCCCCCTAGTACATAGTTGTATATTCTAGTTGTGAGTGCCTCTGGTTGTGGCATGTTGGACGCCACCTCAGCATGGTTTGATGAGCAGTGCCATGTCCACACCCAGGATCCAAACCAGCGAAACCCTGGGCCGCCAAAGTGGATCACGCAAACTTAACCGCTCGGCCATGGGGCCGGCCCCACATAAAACTTTTAAATTTTATGAAAAGTCATGAAAGGAAACTTTTTTTTACTATTAAAAAGTTTATTTTAAAATTTACCATTAAAATTGTCACCTGGACCAGATGACTTCTAACTTTATATTTACATGTATATTTTTAATAGACTTTATTTTTTAGAGCAGTTTTATGTTCACTGCAAAGTTGAGCAGAAAGTACAGAGTTCCCATATACACTCTGCCCCCACACATGCACAGCCTCCCCCACTATCAACATCCAGCACCAGAGTGGTACATTTGTTACCACTGATGAACCTATATGGGCACACAATTATCACCTGAAGTCAGTAGTTTACATTAGGCTTCACTCTTGGTGCTGTACATTCTATGGATTTTGACAAAAGTATATGACATGTATCCACCACTATAATATCATACAAAATAGTTTCATTGCCCTAAAAATCCTCTGTGCTTTGCCTGCTCATTTCTCCCTCCCCACTAACCCCCGGAAAACACTGATCTTTTCACTGTGTCCATGGTTTTGCCTTTTCCATAATGTCATATACTTGGAATTGTACAGTATGTAGCCTTTTCAGATTGATTTCTTTCACTTAGGAATAGGCATTTAAGGTTCTCCCATGTCTTTTCATGGCTTGACAGCCCATTTCTTTTTAGCACAGAATAATTATTCATTGTCTGGATGTACCACAGTTTATTTATTCATTTACCAATGAAGGACATCTTGGTTGTTCCAAAGTTTCAAATTATTAACAAATCTGCTATAAACATCTTTTGCATACTTTTGTCTAGATGTAAGTTTTTAATTCCTTTGGGTAAATACCAAAGAACATGATTTCTGGGTTGTATGGTAAGAGTATGTTTAGTTTTGTAAGAAACTGTCTTCCAAGGTGATTGCACCATATTGTATTCCCACCAGCAATGAATTAAAAATCCTCTTGCTCCACATCCTCACTAGCATTTGATCTTTCAATGTTTTGGATTTTCACCATTTAATAGGCGTGTAGTGGTATCTAATTGTTGTTTTGTTAATTTGTAATTCCCTAATGACATATGATTTTGAGCATAAAATGGAATTTTTAATATTATAAAAGGTATCTACAAAAACCATACAGCAAATGTAACAATGGCAAACTATTGAAATCTTCCCTCATAATACTGAGAACAAGATGAAGATGTCTGCTATCACTAATTCTTTTCAAAATTTTACTAAAAATTCCAGGAGTCAATATGGCAAGAAAAAGCAAGAAATAGAAATGGAAAGAAAGAAATAAAATTGTAATTATTTAAAAACAACAATAAATTCCAGAAAAATCTACATATAAACTATCAGAATTACCCAATGAATTTAGCAAGAGCCCTAATTCAATGTCAACATACAAATATTAATTATATTTCCTTATATTAGTAATAAAGCACGGAAGAATTACTGAAAGAATTTTACAAAACATGTAAATAATTAAGAAGATATACCATATTGAGAAACTGAAAGACTCAGTACTAGAGAAAGAAGAATTGATCTGTAAAGCTATGGTCATCGCAAACAACTCCTAACAGATTTCTGTGCAGGTGGAGGGGGGGGGTATGCTGTGTGTGTGTGTGTATATAACTTGATAAGTTGATTCTAAAATGAATATAGACATACAAAGGACCAAGAATAGCAAAAAAATAAAATAAAATAAAAGCAAAACTGAAGGACTTATATTAAGATATATCAAAAATTATTGTAAAACTATAGTAATTAAGAATTGTGATATTGGCTCAAAGAAATATAAATAGACCAGTGGGACATAACAAAGTCTGGAAACAAATCCATGCATACAAAATCATTTGATTTATACCAAAGATTACATTGAAGGCAATGGAGAAATGATGGTCTTTTGAATAAGTGTCGTTGGGTCAACTGAATGTCCACAGAGAAAAAAAATATTGATCCTTACCTCACACTATACATAAAAATAAATTCTAGATGAACAGTAGATTTAAATATGAAAGTAAAAAACATAAATCTTCTGGAAGAAAACAGGATATCTTAGAGATGGCAAATATTTTTAATAGTACACAAAATACTAAAAATAAGAGAAAAAATTGACAAATTGGACTACATTAAAAATAAGAATTTTTGTTCATCAAAAGACACCATTTTAAGGAGACAAGTCACAGAGTAGGAGAAGAACTTGCAATATATATCAGATAAAGAACTGTATCTAACACATAAAAACAACTCCAACAAATTGATCAGAAAATAAAGCCAACAGAAAAATAGGCAAAAGACTTAACAGGGACTTCACAAAATACCAAAATGGCCAGTTAATCTATAAATCTATTAGCTCAGGGCCAATCTTCCTCACCAAAAAGAATAAACCAACTATTGCTACTCCAAACCACATGGGTGTAGCAATATTATATCTCTCAGATATAATGTTAAGAGAAAGAAACCAGATTGACAATAGCACATACTGTATAATTCCATTTATATACAGTTATACACATTTATATACAATTAAAAATTAATTATGACATCAGAAAGCTTCTGTGTACCTTTAGGAGTATGTAGTGAGGATGGAGGGAATGAGGAGAATTTTGAGAAGTGCTAATAACTGTTTCTTGAACTAGGTGATGATTACATGAGTCTGTTCTCTTTGTGACAATTTGTCACTCGGTAATTTCCCTGTATGTGTGTTACACTTCAGTAAAAACTTTACTTAAAAAAAGTCATAATGGGCTTAAAGGAACATTTAGTTATAAGTAGGAAGCTAACAAATTATAAAGGGGAGGGATAAATAAGTTCTTCTTTAGATGGGTAAGTTTAAGCTCTGAAAATTCCTAAGGATCAAAGCCAAGGCATGTTTATAAATAATCTAGATGAGGGAGTATCTAACGAAATCCTCGTGCTTGCAGACAATACTGATATCTTTCAGGTTGTAGAAAACCCAGTCAACGGGGATACACTGCAGGAAGATTGAAAAGGCTTTGAAAGTGAGTTGAATAGTGGTAAACGTGTTTCTCTGTGGTCAACTAAATAGTAATGCAGGAAATAAAAAGAATATAAAGATGTCTTAGTCAACTTTATATATGCATCAGAACATATAGGACAGAGCACTTACACACAGTCGGTACTAAAAATCATTGTTGATGAAAGAAGGATTAAATGAATGAATAAATAATGGGCTCAGACTGAGCTATCAGTCTGAACTCAGGAAAATGTCAAGGCTCGGAGTTATTACAGACTATTCCCTGAAGAAACAGCCCTAATGCGCTAGTGAATTTTGAGTAATATTCCCAACAGCAAGAAAGATTTTAAATGCAAAATAGAAAACATTGTTCAGCTAATGAATAGGACCTCCAAAATATAGGAATAGGACCTCCAAGAGGAAAGTGCGTAGAAAGATCTGGCCTACAAAGATGAAGGTAGGTCAAGAATATAACCAAAGGCCATAAAATTATCACCACTCTAATTGTACATGGATATTAATGCCTCTGATGGTCAGTTTCATGTGTCAACTTGGCTAGGCTATGGTGCCCAGTTATTTAATCAAAGGCTGATCTAGGGGTTGCTGTGAGGGTATTTTGTAGACATGGTTAACATCTAGACTCAGCTAACTTTAAGTAAAGATCATTACCCTCGATAATGGGGTTGTGCCTCGTCCAATCTGTTGGAAGGCCTTAAAAGGAAAAACAGGGTTCCTGGAGAAAAAATTCTTCCCGAAAATCAACTCCTGCTGAGTTTCCAGCCTGCTGGACTGCCCTGCAGGTTTCAGACTGGCCATCTCCCACAATTGCAAGAGCCAATTCCTTAAAATAAATCTCTATATGTATGTGTGTGTATGTCTGTATTGGTAGATAAATATAGACATAGATACAGCTATAGATATATAGATATAGATATCTCCTATTCGTTCTGTTTCTCTGGAGAATCCTGACTGATACAATGCCCAAAGTACATCCTTTGAAATGAGAGAAATAAAACCAAAGAGTAGGAAAATTAACTGTAAGCAGGGAGAACAATACATAAAAGAATCTGAGAATAGAAGGAACGTGGTTCATTTATGATCTTAAATAAGGCTACTATGAGAGGAATGAAAGAACAAGAGAGAGAAGAGGGTAAAATGAGTGTAGAGAGGTAGACAGAAGTCAGGCTTGCCTAGAGCTCCATGGGACAGTCTAACTCCTGTTCATCCTTCAGATCTCCATTCAAACATCACCTCCTCCAGGAAGCTTGCCTGACTGACTCAGCCCACGTCAATTCCCCTATTCTGCTCTCTGATAGCACTCAATTCTTTCTCCTTCACGGCAGTTATCACAGTTTATTATGACATGTGGATTAGTGGGAGGATCTCCCTATCTAAACTATAAGGTTCATGAGAGCTTGATATATGAATGCTTTGTTCAGAGCCTGAAATTTAGTACTTCTCAAAAAATACCTGTTGCATGAATTAATAGATATTCCTATTTTGTAACATCTGCCTCATTCAATTTATGTGTAAGATTCAAGGTGTGTTGTTATCACAGAGAATAAGGCAATACTAAAATTTTTAGTTAAAGTTCTTGAGTGAAATCAATACCAAGTACTGGCATAGCTCATTTTATTGTGCTTCACACTTTATTGTGCTTTGCAGATACTGTGTTTTGTACAAGATCTCCCACCAGCAAAACATTATGACTCACTGAAGGCTCAGAGGATGGTTAGCATTTTTTAGCAATGAAGTATTTTTTAATTAAGGTATGTGCATTGGTTTTTTAGACATAATGCTATTGCACACTAACAGACTATAATATAGTGTAAACATAACTGTTACGTGCACTGAGAAACCAAAAACTTCATGTGACGTGCTTTATTGTGATAGTCACTTTGTTACAGCAGTCTGGAACCGAACCCGCAACATCTCCGAGGTATGTCTACATAATCTCGTTAGATAGAATGCACACTGAGCTGCCACTTTATGCTATAAATTATATGACTATGAAAACTCAAATGAACTTTAGATAAGTTCCTGATCTCAAGAAGATTATAATGGCAATATCTAGCCCATTTATGAAAACCTTGGAATACTGAGAAAATAATATTTAAATCAGTAGAAAACAAAGCTCATATATCATGAAAGGATCACAGATTGGACCCAGACATAAAGACATAAAGAACAGACTTTGGAACTAAACAGCTTGGCTTTGAAGCTCTGCCACTTCTTAGCCATGAGAACCTTGACCTCATATTTCTCATCCACCAAATGGAAAAACCATATTACTTATTTGACATAATTGTAAAGATTAAATAAGTCGATATATGTAATGCTCTCAGAACATCACCTGATACTTAATGATTTTGTAAACATGGTTGTGTAGATGCGGTTGAGGCTGTTATTACTGATGTAGGAACTGGACTGAAAGAATCATCAGAATGTTGTAAGGTAAATCAAGAAAAACTTTTTAAAAATTGTGAATTGTTTTTTTTTTTTTTTGAGGAAGATTAGCACTTAGCTAACATTTGCTGCCAATCCTCTTTGTGCTGAGGAAGACTGGCCCTGAACTAACATTCATGCCCATCTTCCTCTACTTTATATGTGGGATGCATGCCACAGCATGGCTTGCCAAGCAGTGCCATGTCCTCACCCGGGATCCGAACCGGCAAACCTCAGGCCACTGAAGCAGAACATGCGAACTTAACTGCTGCACCACCAGGCCAGCCCCAAAATTGTGAATTTTTAAGTCATGATTTGGGAGGGTTAGTTAAGAATTAGAAATGAAATGGTGAATTCTTCCTGATGGATAGAAAATGGATAATGATGGTGATTTAAAAATATTAAAAAATACTAAATTTAAAATATTTCCCTTTGACATTGTTGATTTGGCAAACTCTGCCCCATAAGGCCTGGACATCCATCTGCCTTGGGAAGATTAGAAATGATACATAAGAAATGCAGAGAGAAAGGTAATTAGCTACCTCTGATAAGCAGAGGATTATGTAACAAAACAGTAGGCTGCAGGCCAGTTTTCTGTCTTTTTTTTGGTGGGGGGGGAGCAAGGAAAGATTCACCTTGAGCTAACATCTGTTGCCAAACTTCTGCTGTTTCTTTTTTTTTCCTCCCCAAAGTCCCCAGTGCATGGTTGTATATCCTAGTTTTAAGCGGTTCTATTCTTTTGTGTTAGTCACCACCACAGCATGGCAACTGACAGCCAAGTGGTGTGGTTCCATGAGTGGGAAACTAACCCGGGCTGCTGAAGAGGTGAGAATGCCATATTTTAACTACTAGGCCACCAGGGCTGGCTCTAGTCTACTGTCTTAAAAGTTTTTTCCTCAAATTATGTAATTCCCCCTTGAGCTGACCTATAATTCTGTCACAGACAAACCCCACAGATCCTCCTCTTCCCTGGTCCCTTGGCCTGCCACTGAGTTTTAGGGACCTGCTCTCTAACACAGAGAAGAGTCCTCTCTCAAATTTTCCTCCCTCGGGGGTGCCAGGGTCTTCACACTCCTGTCCACCAAAAGAAATCCCAAGTTCCCTCATTAAAAAAAAATCTTTGCCAAGAACCATGAGACTCTCACTTAAATTGTTGAAGAGAAGTCAACATTGCAGTCTGAAGTACTGGCCTTCAGATTTTTTTCAACCAATGGCAGAAACAGTCAATGTCAAGTTCATGACTTAGAGGTTGGTGGCTAGGACAAGAGAGTTCTCCAAGGCAACCCCTTTCAGAATCAAGAAAGCCTCTCCCCAAAGATCGATTCCTGCTCTGCTCTTGGAACCACTGGAAGCTGGTTCCTGGAGTGTAGGAAGAGCTACTTCATCTCCTTGGGTAGCCATCAAAGGTTTTGGAAGAGTCAGCTCAGGTCTGGTAATTAATGAGTCCTTAAAGAAACAAGTTTCCAGAAATTATAAAGATCTAGCTGCCGTCAGGCAAGTTCTTTTGTGTGTGTGTGAGGAAGACCAGCCCTGAGCTAACATCTGTTGCCAATCCTCCTCTTTTTGCTTGAGGAAGATTGTCAATGAGCTGACATCTGAGTCAATCTTCCTCCACTTTATGTGGGATGCCACCACAGCTTGGCTTGACAAGAGGTGCTGGATCTGTGCCCAGGATCTGAATCTGTGAACCGCAGGCCACCAAAGAGGAGCACATGAACTTAACCACTACGTTACTGGGCTGGCCCAACAAGTTCTTTTTTTTCTGAAGCCTATATATACAAAATTATGCTTTGCCTACAAGGCTGTTAACTCCAAAATAAGGCAAGCATCTCAGGGCCTTTCAAAGGACTGAATCAGGGAGGTCCTGACACTAAGAATGTTGGTGTGTTCTTACTGCTGAAGGAAGGAAAGGATGGAAACAAACCCTTTCATAATTATGGGTGAGCTTTGCCCATTTCTCCTCAGGTTCTCCCAGAATTGTTCAGGATTTGAATCACTGAGATCTCGTTTTTGTCAACTGATGAATGGTTTGAGTACTGCCTGAATGTTGCTATTGGCTAAAGTGAAATTTCTGAGTCAGTCTTTCAAAAATACAATGTAATGAAGAAATTCTTCATCTACCTGTCCCACCACCTTTCTCATTGTTTTCCAATTGTGCTGGGGCGACAACCCTGGATTAAATTACCTCCCTCCAGCAGCAGTCTTCATATTTCGCTCTCCATCTCCCAAGTCCAGGCAGACATACCAAGGGGCAGTTCAGTGCCAAAAATTTCACTTATTCTCCCACTGTGGACGTGCGGATTATGAAGTCGGCAAGAAAATAGGCATCAGATACAGAACTTGGATATATATGGGAAACAGGTCGAATACTCACTTGGAAAAAATATTTGCAAATATAAATTGAATAGACAGCAGTTCGATTACATGAAAATCTAAATAAAGGACTCTATCCATCGATCAATCAAGAAGCATTCCTTGTGTAACCCACTAATGTTCGTAGTGGATTGCAGCATATGCTGTCGGGGCATAAAACTAATGCTTACAGAGCTAACATTTGAAATAAGTGCTCAGTTATGTAGCTGACTATGCTGAACAAGATTTCAAAGACAACGAAAAGGCTATTGTCTCTCTCAGCTACCTCCCTTTAATTACCCACCCCCAGCCCAGCAGAGAGTGCTGGCGATGTATAAAGTGTTGCAGCAAATACTTTAACTTGCACGTCCTTAGCTCCCTCTTTTTGGGCACCCGTCTCAGCTTGCCCATCACTTGCTGTTGCTCGTTCTCTAGAGCCTCTGCTGCCCAGGTCTTCCAGCTTGTTGACATCACCGGGTCTCTACCTCCATTTTTGGATTCTGATTCTATTCTCTCCTCTGGTGAGCATTCCTTGGACACATAACTCAGTAAACAGCCTCACGCGCCCCTATCTGTTCGAATTCCTGTGCTGTCCTCACTCATTCTGGTTATGACTCAACCCTATGGTTGGGTACCAGATTCTATTCCATTAGCCTCTCACCCCTGGGGCACACAGAACAGTGGAGTGTAGAGGTCTGTGAGAGTGCTGAACGCCTCTGTTTTCTGGATTAAGGCCCTGTCAGAGATGCCGTCCTCTGGCTGAAAACAGACTCCTTTCAGGACACCTGGGGCACATTCGGTGTGGTTGACAGATATATCACACACAACTCACCCTGGCTAATGAGGCACAATGCCACATTTGACCACACTCCCAACAACTACACCTAAACCATTTTTAGAAAACCTATGTGTGCTGCCTTCGTTTCTAATTTGTTAGGACAATTTTATGATTGGCTCAGTTCCTAACCGAGCGAGAACAAGAAGCATTTTTGATCATCTGAACATGGCCTAAATGTAGTGAAGTGCTAGATGGGTACCTACTCCTTCACACACACAACCTGCTGCAGCAGCTCAAGGGGTCAGGCCTTGATGAGGCTGTGTCTCCAAGGGGCATAACATCCACTCCCATAGGAGGATGATGAATGCAAGGCCAAATGGTACTTGGACCCAATTGTTATATTCACCCTCTAGCTTCCCCAGTGTCCAAACAATGCTCCAGCACCTAATGGAGAACAGCCTTTGCAACCTCTTGCAAAGAGGGTGAGGAATGAGATGTAGTTCCTGGATCTGGGTTTTATACCCATCTATTCATTCCCAGGACCTGATGTCCAGAAACCTTCAGTACTGATGGACGTAAGTCAACAGCAACATGTTATCCTGGTGTAAAATCAAATTATTTCAACTTTGAATGACCCAAAGGTGTATTCTTGGGCTATCACCCTTTTCCCTTAGGAGATGTGGATGATTCCAGCAAAAGAATCAATAGTGTAGGGGCTGGGGCTCAGATTACCTTCCCACACATAACCCACTTCCATCCCTTAGGTAACAAGGTATTGAGTCCAGTGGCTCTACTCTACTCACTTCTGGTAAGAGGTGATGGGGCCAGAGAATTCTTTGGTCCATGTCTCCACAGCTCAAATGATAGCCAGAAAGCTCAAGAACTCTAAAGCTTCAATTATAGAACAAATAGGGAAGTGATTGACAGGAACAGAAGTTGAGAAAGAATCAGGCCCCTTCATGGTCACTTGCCAGTTAAAGTTTAATAGAATTTACAAGGAAGAGGAAAAAATATACAGATTAGTGAAAAAGAATAAGGTTACTGTAGGTGGGAGGGAAAGACACAGACCCAAGTCAGGTTCAGTCACGCTGGTGGTGGAACACCAGAGTAAATACCAAGTACCCTTGTTACTGGGATCCCCATAGCCTCCTGGAAGCCAGGACCACATCCATTAGATCCTCCATTCTCATATTTCTGTGAGATGGATATCTGTTCTTTATATAAAGAAACCCAACATACAGGCCATGTTTTTGAAATGATGGGTCCCTAAGCTATTATATATCTCCCTTGGCTTCATGCTTCAAAGCTTTCTTATACCTATTTATGATATATGTTGCAACTCTGGCCCTCCTGCTGACAATTCACCTGTGCTAGTCTGCTAGGGCTGCCCGAACAAAATACCACACGCTGGTATTAAGTAACAGAAACTTATTTCCTCACAGTTCTGGAGGCTAGAAGTCCAAGATCAAGGTGCTGGTAGGTTTGGTTTCTCCTGAGGCCTCTCTCCTTGACTTGCAGATGGCCCCTTCTCCCTGTGTCCTCACATGGCCTTTCTTCTGTGTGTGTGCACTCCTGATGTCACCTCTTCTTATAAGGAGACCAGTCCTATTAGATTTGGGCGCTAACCTTAAGACCTCGTCTAACCTTAATTACCTCCTTATAGGCCCTGTCTCCAAATACAGTCTCATTAGGGATTGGGGCTTCAACATGTGAATGTATGGGGGACACAATTCACTCTGTAATACCACCTATGGGAAAACCCTGGGTTCGACTGGATCAGGAATGGCAGAAGTGCTTAAGAAGCTGAAGGTGCTATGCATCTTTAAACTGGTCCAAGCTCTCCAGTATCTGAAATCAATTTAAAGTAGACTTATGCTTCCAAAGTTAGAGTGGCAACCGTTTCACCTCAGAAAGTTCCCAGACAGGGGTCTTACTGCAACATGCTTATTTTTGGCTATCAATGTGATTCTGGAAGACTGAAGGCACTACCTAGAAATTTTCTGGCCAAACCACTGGAATCCAAGTATCCATGGGCTTCCTAGGAGTTTATGGGGCCTGCACCCTCTAGTACTTGGCTGATAGTTCTTGTATGTTCTTGGGATCCAGAGCACTGTCCCAGCCCCTTGTCCAGAAGACCCAGTGTGGGAGGCCATACTCCCTATGGAGCCCCCTGTCAGGAGAATTTCACAGTCCTGCCAGCCCAGCCAGATCTGCTAAGTCTCATCTGATATACTCAACAAAGTCCTGACACCTACAGTCAGCAATAGTCAGTGGAGTTTCAGGACAATGCCTGGCACATTGCAAGCACTCAGTGCATTCTTGAACGAATAAATGAGTGAATAAACCTAATCCAGTGGGATGTCTGGTGGCACGCTATCAAAGTAAAGTGCTGTACACATACCGCTACATCTGTGGCTTATAGTTGGTGTCCATTCTGATTGGTGGACTCAGGGCCAATATGTTGGTAAATACTTCTAATACCACTTTGCTTATTCCTGGGGAAAAGAATGGGGGTATCTTTGGTGAGCTCGAGGATTTCAGGGCTCATCGAAAACAGACAGGACTATAAGATGGCAGTATTGCACAACAAGCTTCGTCAGGCCGTGCTTGGAGAGGGTTGCACGAGAGAAGCCCTCTTCCCTCCAAGAGGAGTAGAAGACTTTCCAGAGACAGCAGCACAGGGCCAACATCCAGGAGGAGAAGACAGGGATGGGACTCCTGGGGTAGAAGGAAGTCAGAGATGGGCTGATGTGTCTGGGCAAGGTCACTCTGCAGTCTCTGGGTCAGAGAGCTCTAAAGGACAGCAGTGGTTTGGGGTCTTTTATAGCTACAGGGTTTGTCTTATCTACAGGTGGCAGATATTAGATGCAACTTTGTGGGGGGTGTGTTCTAAATTGACTAAAATACACTTATTTGGGTAATATTTAAAGCAACTAGGATAAGTAAGAATTTGAGTTTGGCACGAGCAGGCTTTGAGCTAACTCTCCCAAGGCTGCTACAAAGAAATAAACAACATAGGGGCTAATATCTAGGGGGCATCTTTCACCCATTTGTATAACAGCGTCCTATAAAACTAAAAAAAATTGTTTCACTAGGTTCCTCAGATCCTTTGCAGAGATCTGTCCCCCACTCTCCAAAAAGAGTTAGACAGTAAGGAGGATAGGGTTTCTCTACGAGCTAGAGAGACAAGTCCTGGTGATCAGTGGAGATGGTGAGGAGCGTCTGATGGCTGTAGCAGAGAGAACTCGGACTCTCTGGATCATCCCATTCCTGTGTGAAATGTACTGGTCCTATGATGTGTTTTAACCATGGACCTCTGTTTCTATCTTGGTTTGGATGGGCTGCCTTAGAACACTTTAGGACAAGAACTACCTCTTCCTTGAATACCACCAATGCCAGACTGAGAACCAGATGAAATGTGTGAACTGTGCATTGCAAAAGCATCTCGATGCACCTTTTCTCCTTCTTACAAAAGTTTCCTCAAGCCAGGGTTAATCCAATCATTCATGACTCTACTTAGAATATTTCATTTTATTTCATACACACACACACACACACCCCATTACTTTCCTGCTCTCATCCACCACTCCCATTTCAAATCCAGAACACCTCAGGAAGCCTCAGTCTACAGAGAATTTTCTTCTGATAAGTTACATAGATTTCAAGTTTATATATATCAAGCTTCACACTCTATGGAAAGTCATTCACATAGCAGCTTATCACATTGATACCGCCAAAGTTCATCAACTTGAAATAGAGCAAGCCAGGGAATCTAGCTGCTCCTTCCCTACTATCTTTCACCCACCCACGCCTGGATCCTATTGCTCCCTGCTACACTCAGCCTGGAAGGAAATATCTTTGCTCATCATGGATCTGGGGTCTGTCCCAGCGATGAGGGAGGGGGAGCCAAAATACTCATTGTAGGCCATCCCATATTCTTAGCTTAGTGACAATTCATTGGTATGTTCATAACAGAATCTTCCTTCTTTTGAGGAACTAGCCACAGGAATTCTTTGTTTGGTAAATCAATAAATTCCGATTAGTTTAAGGAAGTTTGATGTTTCCGTTACTTACAACTAAGACTCATGACTAATTTACCCAGATACAGAGAGGACTATAGCTTGTAGAATGAGTGATATGTGAACCAGCAGAGAATATGTGGAAGTCTCCACCCATCATAAATATATCCTCAACTAATTGCAACATAGCCTTTCATTACAACCTAAGAAAACCTTAGTCTGGCCTTGTTGGCAAGAGGAGATAAGTTAGTAAACAATCTTTTGAGGTCCCCCCCCCTTAGTTCCACATGGGACACTAAACTACAGGCAAAAGGGATATCCCAGCAGATACTTAGCAATGATGACATTATCCCCCATTTTGCCCACATACTACTTTCTCTTTTTTGGTTTATACTTTAGCAATTCTCTCTCATTTTCTTATATTTCTGACTGGTCACCTCTCAGCTTTCAAAGTCTGGCTCCATTTCCCAGACCCCTCTGTAAATAATTATTCCATCTTTACCCCCATTCCTTGGACCTCCTACATGAGATTTATAATTTATTGGGTAACAGATATAGAGCATAATTCAGTCCCAAGGGTAGCCACTAGAAGTTTTTTTGCCTTTAGTAATAAGATAAGGCTTAGTAGCAGAGTTAGGTTGGAGCTGGTTCTTAAAGAATGGGTAAATCAAAGATAGGAGAGGAGGAAGAAGGAAGAGAACCCCAGGTTAGGAAACAGTATGAACAAAGGCTCTAAGCTCAGAATGACCTGCTCAACTGGATCAGAGACTGTATCTAATGAAAGCAGTTTGCACAGAGACAGACTAATTATAGAGAAACATAGAGGCAAAGAAGTTTGGACTTAATTCAGGAGACATTGAAAGCTCTTGTTCTAGAAATATTCTGGTAAGCCCTTTTGGGCACAGAACCATGAATAAAGGGCATAACATACGGCTACCTTGACCTCTAGAAAATGCTCTATAAATTAAAATTATGCCCAGGTACACACACACACTAAAATAAGCAAAAGCCTGAGCCCAAGTACAAACGTGCTTAGCTCCAGAGGCCTTTCTTAACTTAAGAAAGTTGCTTGGGAATGCATTACCCCTGAGAGAGTATTACCCCTGACAAAGAACTGAAGCTTGGGAAAGTTCGAGCTATCCTTTGCATTGCATCAGCCAATTTTTTAAGCTCTTAAAGTTAGTATAACTTCAATACCAAAAATTTAGATGATATTTGGAAAATTATATTTAGGGCTCAGCAATCCCTCGACCACTTCTCAGATGCTTTCAAATTAAAGATCAGTCAAAAACCACAGTCATACATTCAAATTTTGGTGATCTAATGGGCCATGGGCAAAGCAATATGTCTTCAGTTTTACAGTGATCGAAAAGAAACAGACATTTTGAAGCCCTTTCATTTTCTTCCTTTAAACTGTTTCTCTAGAACTGGACATTTGTAAATTCCAAAATTGCCAGGGATTTGACTCTTCTTTTCAAATACACGGACAGAATATTGAGATATAACATTTTTTGGTGTCAGCACTTCCTGGATTCTTATTACACACAAGGAGAGATCAAGTATACACATTGTGTGAGAATGTTACAGAGAAAAATCACTGAGGACAGAGAAAAAGAATGCTCACCTTATATGAACATAAATACCACCCAAGACCCTGCATAAGTGGAAAATAATTAGTATAAAGGGTCAAGAGGAGAACAAAAGGACAAAAATTAATGAAGTTTTACTGAAAATAAAATTCTGAACAAAGAGGAACCATTAGTCTCTTTAGTCAGAATAAGTTGGGATATGCCATGAAAAAAAAAATAACTCCAAAATCCCAAAGGCTTAACTCAACTTAATGCTTTCCTTATGGAAAATCCACTACAGGTATTGATGCCTCTCCAAAGCATCTCCAAATGATTGACTTCATAGTTTTAATAGCACTCTCACAACTCAAGGCCTCCTCCACAATTGACAAGGCAATAGAAGTGGCTAGAGGGCCACGTGATAGCTTTTCAATTCTTCAACCCAGAAGTGACACACTTCACTTCTGTCCACATTCCACTAGCCAGAACTAGTCACAAAGCTCTGTCCAACTGCCAGGAGGCCTGGAAACACAGGGCACCGACATGGTGCAAATAAGAGAGCAGTCAGTGGACAACCAAAGACAGAAGGAAGACGAGGAAATGTAGGAAAAATTGGGAAAGAAATCTAACTTAATAGAAGGAGGAGGAGGACATGATATAATTCCCACAGATTTAGAGCCCAAAATCTCTAAATTCTGAGTTCTAATCTCAACTCTACGCCAGTCTTGTACAATATTTGGTTTCTCCAAGCCTTAGGACCTTTAGGCATGTAAAGAATTTCTTGAGATGGATGTGAAAAGCAACTTGGAAAAATAACTATTCTAGAGAGTAAAGTTGTCTGAAAAGAGGAGTTGGTTATAGAAACATAAGAGGTAGAAGCTAAAAACCTTATAGAAATGCAGAATGCTTCATATTTTATAGAGAGAGAAAATATAAAGACACTTGAAAACGCCACCTAAATTTCCACCGATAGGCACCAAAACATTCAAATAAACACTCTAAGGAACTTCTCTGCTTAAGAAAGCACAGATTGGACAGAGACATCCTGGTGAAGGAGCCCGGAGTCAATGTGAGGACTGAAGTTTGCAAGTCTGTGATAGTAACCAAGTCCTAGCACTAAAATCGACAGCTCTTTTACTCAGTTTTCTCAGGTATAAAATAGAACATGTGCCAGCGTCATTCACTTGCAATAAGAAAGTTTTGTGAAAGGCTGAGTGCACTATAAAATAAGCACTAACCAGAAAGTGGCCATAACCCCAAGGGGGCAGTGGTACCTAGAGGTTCCTTCAAAGAGCACCCTTGCTTCTAGGAGAATTTCTTAGGTCACGTGGTCACAAAGCCATTTAACTTTTTGGTATGATTGCCTAAGTGGGAACAATCTGATAATATTATGTATGCCCTATTGAAAACACACTATATATCCTTGGAGAGGATTTCTGTTTTACTAAAGTCCAAGGTTATCTTGCTTAAAGACAAACATATATATATATGTGTGTTTATACACATGCTTATGCATTTATTTGCATACATAAATACAAACATTCATTGTTGGTGCGTGTGCTTATATGTGTATACTTTTCTCTGTGCCTCCCTCCCTGCCCCCATTTGCTTCTTCACTAGAATCCAGCCTAGAAAGCACGCGAAACGAACACCGGCCATCTGAATTCAGCAAGCTCATGTATTTGGATGCTCAAAAGCAGCAGTCATCTATCAAAGGAAGTGTATTGGACTAAATGGAGAGATTTTTAATAAGAGGCAAGGGGGTGCACTTTCCCTAATAAAAAGAGCAGAGAGAGACCCTGGCTGTGGCTAATGTGCATAAAAAATTCAGCCTGTCAGATCCTCACTTTTCTAATTCAGTAATCTAAATAATTTATTTGACATTTTAGCTCAAGATGACCTTTCTTAGGAAAAAATTACTGTTTTAAACTTTTAGCAAGTGCAACCCCAGCCACAGAATCCCTATTGAAGTCTGCATTTTCCCAAATGAGCAAAGGTTAATCTCAGAGCGCTCAAACACATTGCTGACCCTTTTAAACAGCTCACAAAATGTCATTTAATTTTTTAATCTAATTTCAATTATATTGTAATATTTGGGTTGAGCAATATTTGGTGGGGATGGGGGTGGGGATGTGAGATTCCAGTCAGGTTCTACTCAGAGAAGTTTAAGCAGATGATCTGTTTTAAATATGTATAAAATAAAATCATGCACAATCTGTAATAGTATCATGCACAGTTCCCCTGAAGGATTAACAAGTAGGGATTAAGGTGGTTGATTCCTGAGAGAAACAATATGAGAATCCAAGGTTCTTAAAGGTGCTGTGCGATTGAGGCAATTAGCCTTTAAGCCAAGCTACTCAAAGGAAACTCATGCCCGACGCCACACAATGTCCAATTTATCCTCAGATTCCATTCTAGGACAGTTCTGAATCAACCCAGGAGATCAGTAGGGTGACAGATGTCATAGACACATCACCCTCTCATCTATTCCACAAGCAGTTCGTGAAATCCCAACCTATTCTCTGAAAAGCCATTCCTTAGCTTGCTAGCAGGTCAGGAAAACAAAAAGGTAAAATTGCTGATATGATGATAATTGGATCTTCCACTCTTCGCAATAAGCTATCATTTCATCATTCCATCCTAGAAAGCTTATTTAGGAGATTTAGAAATTTAGTAACACTTTGTTACCCAGCCTATCTTCCTACCCACACCAAAGGATAACAGAATTTGATCCTCTAATTTGACAAACATCCCATTTGCTGCAAAATTGTTCACTGTCATTTTTTAAGCAATGTCCTCATAGGACCACTGGCGACTTGAGTTTCTCTGTTATTTGTGAATCCAAAATATCATCACTGGTACCTGTGCCACTGATCTGAGTAGAATGAGCTGATGTGAACATCAAGCCGAGAAGCGAAAGCTCAGCTCCATCACTTCCTTCTCATTATCACCTCTCTTGATATAGCATCCCCCAGAGATTTGGCTGCTCCTTATTTTCCTTACCCTGAAATATCATGTTTCCCTTACTCAGAAGTGCCTCTAAACCACACTTTTATAGAAGTTGCCTCAAAAAAGGAGTTTCGTACCTAAGCACCTATATGAAGATGAGCCAGTCTCCTGCCTCTCCCCTCACTTTACCACTGATGCCAAATTTGCCTCCAAAGGCATGTTTAGATGATAAGAGTCACAGACACAAAGAAGGATCTTTGCTAAACATTTTACTTTAAAATGTACATTCTTACAGGCACTATCATCAATGAGAACTGTGTGAAGTCTAGCATACCATGCTGTTTCATAAATGAAAAATAATCCATTTCTGTTATTTTAATTATATTCATCCCAAGGGTTCTCAGCTCAAGGTGTGTATCAGAATCACCCCGAGAGCACTGTGAAAAAACAGAAGCTGAGGGACCCCTCCCACATCCCGCCCAATGAGAATGCGTGGGTGTGGGCCCAGTCGCATATATTTTTAAATAGTGACACAGAATTTTTTATGCTTATCTATTCTTAGCTGAAAATCAGTAACCAGGTAAGTTTTCACATGGGTTATCTACTGAACAGTAATAGTGAGTGAGTATGTGCCCTGAAGAAGAGAATTCCAACCACGTCTTTGTTAAGAGAGAATCACTAAGAATATCTGAATGATTTAAATCATGTACAATACAAAAGTCCTCTGTAAAAATATATCTATAACAACACTTTCTTATGATTTATTTCAGTTACTATCATAAAATATGCCATATCTCTGGCCCTGATCATTGTTTGGAGTATTGGCTATACAAATTGCTGTTGCCAGAAATTGCTGGCATTGATTTAATAAAAACAAACAGCCAGCCTCTGGTATAAAAAACTACATGGTACCACATTGCCATACCACTCATAGAAGAGTAACATAGGGAATTTTGCCTGGGACTTACCACTGAATTCACCCACTCTAAATTTCCTGATTCTGATTAAAATGCAAATAGAATAGATTGCGATCATGTTGGAGAAAAAGCACAGAACAACAAAAACTAGTTCTTAAAATCTCTTGTCTTTATCTTCTCTCACTCCTCTAGAAGATTCTAGAGGATTCTTTCCCCTTCAGCATCTCAGATCCCAAGAGTCCTGGCTGTCCCATGTTTTCCTAGAAACAAGTTTCCCAAAGCTGGATCCATGGAACACAAGTTCTGCAATATTTTGGAACAAAATATTCTAGGATCGAATAACTTTGGAGATCCAAATGCATGTTAGCATAGCAAGGCTCTGGGAAACTTACTACAAACGTGAAACCTCTTTCCAGGCTTTCCCAGCCTGTGAAATAGGGATCCTTCTTTCATATGGTGCATTAACACCCAATGAGAAGCTTGGCCAAACACATCTGAGAAACACAGTAACAGATGTGAATCAATCCCGATTCCTGTCTTTTCTACCTCTGCGAATCTTTCTTAGAATTAAAATAGGCAGCAAAGTTGGTAGCAAATAGATGTATTTGTATCTTCCTTTAGAATGTTAAAAGACAGCTTGAAGACAGAAGGAACGGAATTGGAGGAAGAGAAAGAGGGGGGAGAATATGTGCCTGAACAAGATATGCTGTAGATTGAGAGTACAAATCCAGGAATCCTTTTGCTTTTGAAAGCTCAGCAGCATTCTAATGTAATTAACTCATGCTCCTTTCTTCTTAACTTTGAGTAAACCTGCTTACTGTGCTTAAGAGTAATATGGGAAACAATTTAATTACAATGTCCAAGTTCCCCCAACTTTAACCTATGACATAAACACAGCCATTAACGTTAACATTCAGATCTCAGTATCTCCAAGCTCCATTTATTCAGGTCTGACCCCAAAATGCCAATAACAAAATGTTACAATTTTCAGTGAGCTACTCATTATTGAGGGCTTTATTGCCAGCTGCTGGGCTAAAATCTTTACCTACAGGATCTGAAAGATTTAAAATAAGTCCTCAGAACTGCCCAATAAGGTAGATGTTATATAACTGTCATTTTTCAGATGCGACACTGAGGTTTAGGGAAGTTCAATAACTTGCCCACTACATGGGAGAGCTATGACTGGAATTCAGGACTGTATGCCTTTTAAATACCCCACTGCACAGCTTAAGAAGCATAATGCTGGTTCTCAGTATTTTCATGGATTGGCCCTGGCAAACCAAACCTGGAGTTCTGACTGCAATACTGAAAACTGGCACTTCACTGCCAGCCCCTCCAATAAAGCTGCCACGGCCATCACCAACACTGCCACCACCCACAGTCACCACTGCCTGTGTGCTGATTCCTGCCGAGTGGCCAATGATGCTTTTGCAGAATAAAAACACTGTCTCCTTTGTTGCTTCTGTGCGATCGTGAGTTGGAGCTTCATCAGAGCCCCAGAGTGTTCCAGATCTCTATGAGACAGATTTTTTTTTTCTCTCAGACAAGCCTTGCCATTCCTACCACCAGCTAAGCTGCAGCTGCTGCCTTACCGTCCATCAGAATGGACTCCCACCAAAGGACAGAGGAGAAACCACACCACTGTCCCTTTGGTGTTGGTGAAAAGAAGGGAGAATGAAGACAATTTCCCTATCTCTGTGTATGGGTAGCTCCAGAAAGAGGCTAAGTAGCTTGGTCCCAAAATATTTTGGTATTTTGAGAAAGAGCTCTTTCCACACGCACACACATCCCTGTATCCATCAGTGCACACATAGCTGATGGGAGGATGGGTTACAAAAATTCCACGAGAGCTGCGACACCGCCCCCTAAATTGCATTGAGTCCTGAGCGCCTGCTGCTACTGTAGGCTGTGTCAGACCCCATCTCCCACTCTGAGAGCAGTCCGTTTCTGTTCTCCCACCTTTCCCCTAAAACATGACTTCCATTCAGTCCCTCTCCGTATCCCTACCCTCCACCATCGGAACATACTTCCCCTTTAACATGACTTCCAAACAGTCCCTTCCCACCTCACTGCGAGGCTCTATCACTCAAGTCTTCCCCAGACCCCTTCCAGGACGCTCCACAAACCCCCAGATAAGTCACTGACTACAAAGAGATACTCTGAGGGAAAGATGTCACCTCTATTCATGTGCCCGCGGAAGCTGAGTCATGACTGAGGCCGCCTCACCACACGTGCTCTTGATTCCATCCAGTCCCAACTCCTTCCCTGGGAACTCGTTCCATGTCTTCAACCTGGTCCTCTTTCCTGGCTCCTTCTCATCAGCCTACTGAGGTTCATGAAGCCCTTGGTCTTTTACCTAGGTCTTGTGAACGCCTTCTCTCTCCCTCTCCTTTCATTTTCAAACTCCACTCTCCATCTTTCCTCCTAACCATTCAGTCACTCACGCAGCTCCTACAATTGGGCTTATTAGTCTTATTCCAATCCCCATTCTTTTTTTTTAATTGAAGAATAATTGACATACAATAGCCTATTAGTTTCAGGTGTATAACATAATGATTCAATATTTATATACGTTACGAAATGAGCACCACGAGAAGTCTAGTTACCATCTGTCATCAAAGTTATTACAATATTATTGACTACACTCATGCTTAATATTTGGTATACCCAAAGGCTACTTTTCAGTCCTTAACGATGTTGACCTCTGAGCAACACTGCTGACCACTCCCTCTGTATTGACCTTCCTCCCTCATATCCCTTCTATGCCATAAACCTTTTTGCCTGATTATTTTTTTTGCTCCTCTTGCAAAGGCTCCCTCTGTTTTACTTGCAGCCTTCTCATACTCTGCCTATTCCTGAAGCACTGGGACTCTACCCTCTTATCACTCTATACACTCTCCTTGAAAAGATCTCACCTATTTCATGGTTTCATTTGCCACCTATCTGCTGAAGATGCCCACATCTTCATCTCCCACTCAATTGTCTCCACCGAACTCCACACCCATATTTCCAATAATCAGCTGGACAAGTGCACCTGGGTGCCCAAAAGACACTTAAACTCTACTTGTTTAAGTAGAATTATCTTCTCTATCTACTCTGCTATGCGTATTTCTTATTTTAGTGAAAAGTACCATCATATACCCAGTCACCCAAGAAAGAAAACTGGGAGTCCCTCTTCCTCGTCTCCCATGCCACCAGCTTCTGTCAATCTCATTCCTAACTCAAATCTGTTCTCTCTCTGCCATTCTTACTGCCACAGTTCTGGCACTCATAATTTCCTATCTGGCCCATACTTCGCACTTAAACAGCATCCAACTGAATGTTCAGTGCAATATATTTATTCTGAACTGAATTCAGTTCCTCAATGTATCGTTCTCTTTAACACTCCCATGACTGCATCCATTCTGTCCTTCTGTTAAAATAACTTCCTTCTCCTCCTTCACCTGGTAAAATCCCATTTATCCCTAAAGACTTCAAACTTCAAACATAAGTGACTTCAAACCTGACTTTCCCATGAAGAGTTCTGTCTTCCTCCTTCATGGTGCCATCGCACACTAGATTCATATTTCCAGCGTTGTCCTCACCCATTTGTAACTCTCTCCTTACATCTCTACCCCTATAGAGAGTAAGTGTTTCAAGGGTAGAGAGACATTGTGTTCATCTTCACATCTCTAAAATTTAACACACCACTCGTCTCACAATGGGTTTTTAATGATTGCTGAATGAATGAATTTGTCTGTTGTGCTTTAAAAAAAGTGATGGAAATCAATGCTAAGAGAGATGGCAGGGCTTTCTAGTTGGGGGAGCAGCAGGAAAACAGTATGGAGAGAATTCTGGACAGGCAAACCGTGTGACCTAGATTAAGTCAATTACGGCCTCAGAATCTTGATTTAATCATCTGAAAAATGAAATAAAGACACAACTCGGTGACACCTCTCATTTCTGAGTCTTTAAATACAAGCAAGAGTTAGCCAGAAAAGAAGGAGAAACTGAAAGACTGTCTAGCATAACACTCAGGGCTGGGTTCAAAGCCTGGCTCTGCCAATTACTACCAGCTGTAGCCTTAAGTAGACTATCTAAATTCTCTAAGAATCAGTTATTTTACCTATAAGATACAAATAATAAATTTCTTCCATCACGGAATTATGGGGGAATTAGAACAGTTGATCCATGTACAGCATTTAGAACAGCACCCAACACATGCAAAGCACTCCCCAAATAAAAGACAGACCAAGAATGAACCTAAATTTGACTAATCAGCTTGTTACTTAAATGCTGACTAGCTGTGCCCGTGGGACTCCCTACATCCTATAAGTCAATACACTTGTGAGTACTGGCATGGTCTCTGTTTTATGTCTTTGACCTGCTGTTTCTGTCAAAAGGACCAACCATTCTTCCATACTGCTGACACAAAGAAATCTGGCATCACATGAAACTGGCAGGCAGGATACTGAGCCTTTGTAAGTCCATCTTGATGTTTATCCTCCACCAACCCCAGTGAAGCTCTGGAACAATCCATCATCAGTTTCCCTTGGTTCTGCGGAAAGGAGTGAGAGGATCAGAGGGCACTGGGGAAAGGAGTCGGTGCCTTCTGACCTCTTCTCAGAGACGAGCCAGATCTCACATACTCCTGATTCTTACCAGGAGCCAAGAGTGAAAAGAAAGGAATGACTCCAAAAAACCAAATTTCCTTTCATTTTGAGACCATCATTTTGATTACGGATACCATCTTCTCAATCAGCTTCCTTCCCTTCTCCCAAACCATGCTCTTTTGGTGAGCTCTCTAAGAAGGACCTTGTTTCAGTCTTAACAGACCAACAGGTAACAGAAGTGAGTGGGCTGGCAACTTTGATGTCCCTCTTGCTGGATAACTCCCAGATTGAGAGGCTTAGTAATGATAGCTTCTCACTCCCATTAAAGGGCTAACTCACCCTTCAGAGAGACCGAAATTATCCACCATCTCTCATACATCAGATTCTACACTTAACCCTTTCATTTGATGAGCAGCACAACAGATAAAGGAGAAACACAGCACTCTGTTCAGGATGTCTTGAGAACAAGCCAAGCCATCCAGCTGGCCATGGGACCCCTTAAACATTGCTAGGAAAAAGAGCAGATGGGCCTCTTGACATGTGTGAGCCCTGGCTACATTGTTATAGCCACTGACAAAGAAAAGGTAGGATGGGAGATTTTGGCTACAGGTTGCCACTCATCAAAATTAGTACTGAAAAACTTGGAAGACATTGGAGCAATGCCATTAGTCCTAGCTGCCCTCATTATTTTTAATATACCTTTGTTCATCTTCATTCCCTTTAAGAACGAGGAAAGCCTGTGTAAGAATTCATGATTTCCTATCCTCATCTGCCTGTCTATAAAGCAGTGCACCTGAAATGGCACCATCTTACAAGACACTTGGCTTTCTGTGCTCGCAGACCCTGCCAGGTGGGCCGCTCCTCCTCCGAGTCCAACAGGAACAGTGGGAGTGGGCTAAGAGATGGCGGCTCTCACCTGACCACAATGGAGCAACCTTTAAAAGGAGAGGCCAGCAGCCTAATTTCTTTTCTTCCTCAAGGCGATGGTGAGGGGTTTTGATCTTTTCTGGGTTTGTTTCTCAGCCAGCCCTCTTCTTTTGTCTCGCCCCTTTCAAGGAGGTTCTGCAGTTCTATTTTTTCTAACCAGAAAATGTAGTGTGATTCTGTAAATGTTTTCTTGCTGTTGTACTTTTCAGACTATTTTCTTCCTTGTTTTTTGGGTGCCTGAATCTGCCTTTGGTCACACTATCTGCTCCTCTATGGTCACCTCGGAGAAGATTAACCCTTTCATTAAAAAAGCCTGGCCAGGGTCAAACTACCGCCTGGCTAGGGACTCTTACATCCCTTTGATCTCCCAGCTATGGAGAAATTATTAGCAAATTCTAAGCCTTCCCATGTGATTTGTTTTTGTAAATTTGTAGAAATTATTCCTAATCCTATTACGTGGCCTAGGGCAAACCTGCATTAAATATAGGAGACTTTTTGTTATGTGGCAGATGGATAATAAAGGAATGCTGAATGCAGCTCCATTCCAAGTTATGGGAATCTGGACACTTCATCAGCATTCTCTTAATCCTCTGCCATGGCTCCGCCTTTGATGAATGCTCTCATTTATGACCACTGATGCCGCTCACTTAATTTCAGAGAAGAAAAATAATACCTAGCTGTTAATGTGAATATTTGAGTTTATGGCTGTACAATGAATAATTGTGACATTATCAAAGGAACATCTCCTTATACATTATTCAGTTGTATAGACCACATTAACCAGAGATTGGAAACTTGCAGTTTTGCATCTTCCGTCTTCTTTGGAACGGAGACACCACGCAGACAAAAAGTCAGTGTCTCAAACCAAATTCTACCTGACAATGCGTATCAGCCCGCACTATATTTTGCTCATTGTGGTGCCAATCTCCTATCTTACCAATGACATTTTTTCAAAGAAAGAGGGGATTTCCTAGAGACTCGACCCCATGCAACTTCCATAGCTTATTATCGAATAGGTAAATGTAGTCCTGGTTCCTGCTTTAATACTGATGCCATGGAGGATGTCTGGAGGGTTAGACTGAAAATTAAGACAGCACACCTTTGCTGCTTATACTTTATATATAAACCAAGGGTCTTTTTCAATGTATGTTTTTGACTTAGAAAGCAGACGAGAATATTTGGAAGTCATCCATGAATCACCGGGTCTTTGCTGGGTTCAGCCAGGCAGAGATTGTGCTGGTACCATTAGGGACAGTCACGCAGAATCACTCGCTTCTCTGTTACAGAGATAGATGTGCCTTGGCTGCTTCAGCATTTACGCCTTTGTTTCTGGGGAGGTAGGGAGTGAGGCGCCAGAGAAAAGAGGGAAAGAGGAGGATGGAACATTTTCATTGTAACAACTCGTTGAATAGTGTTTTTAACTAAGATATGTATATGAGAGGTGCACAAACACCAGGACTGTTTTATAAAAGAGCACATTTCATTTTATAAGACAGAGAATACCTGTATCAGATTAGGAATGGCACCATTGGGCTATTGACTTTTTAAAAATACTTCTATTTTAATTTAATTTCAATAATGTTTGGTAAAGAGACTTTGGGATTAAGATCAGATTTCCCTCAAGATGCTGTTCTGAGTCGCTCTTTGGGTAATCCTCGTGAGATCAGTATTATTCATTGACGGCCAAATGTCTGCAAATAGGTCTGTGAGGTTTGGGAGGTGTGCTCAGGTAAAGGAAATCAGCAGTAGATGTCATTTTTCCAGTTTTAGTGAGCCATAAACTGAACATTTTCATATTCGGCTGGTTTCCACATAATAGTCCATGTATTGGCACAAACCATTTACTGGAAGATTATAGAAAGGAAGTAGTTTAGCCCATTTTCAGAAAATTCATTATAGAAGTACACTGTAGCGTTTATGACCATTCAATGCCAGAAGCCGGTGTAAACAGGGCATGAATAGTCCCATTCAAACTGCGTACGATTTCGTAATGCACAGTGTAAGCATTACACAAGACTTCTAGGCGGTTCCAAAAGGGGCTCTAGTTGGTCTTCACTTTACTATGATATGAAATTATGAACTGAATAGCAAATTTGAACTTACTGGGAAAACAGGCTTTCTCACCCAGGCCTCCTAAGTCTGATATTGACAAGTAGACTCTCAGAACCTTTGAGAATGATGCAAATTGAACAAATACCTCTGCTGAGGAAACTGCAAAGTTACTTCTGTAGTGGGTGAGTCGCAAATGCCCTCAACCCACAGGTTGCCATCTTGCTTGTGGTTGTTTTTATCTTCGACAAACAAAATGCCTCTAAGAATAGTTCTGCCAGCCATTCTTCCAGCATTTATCAGTGGCCATTCTGGCTTATCCATCCCAGGAAAATGGATGGAAAAAAAAAAAGGAAACTTAGATGGAACAGCATATCAACAATATGAAGGACCAATAAATACTGCGTCTGGTCCCAACTTTACACAAATGTCTTCTGTCTTTTCAGAACTGTCTTATTACTAACTGAGACAGGGAGAGGAACGCTTTATGCCAGTGGCTTTTAATGCTGGGCATCAGAAACCTGTGGTATTGCAAAAAATACTGATGCCAGTTTCCCAGCCTACATCTACTAAATTAGATTTTCAGGAGTAGAAACCAAGCATTGGCATTTTTTTTAAAGTTCCACAGGGGTGATTCTGATTTGCAGCCATGGTTGATAACTGCTCCTCTATGATAGTAAATGCCACATCTAGCTTGGCTTTAAATGCTTTGTGGGAGAGGGAAAAGGGCATCAGCTTTGAAGCCAGACAACCCTAGTTTCATTTCATGGCATGCCTCTCACTGGCTGTGTCCTCTTGAATAAGTTATTTTAGTTCTTTAAGACTCAGTTTCCCCTCTGTAAAGTGGGGATAAACCCCCTTAGCACACAGAGCTACTGTAAAGTTCCTACTACAGGTCTGCAACACAGTAGGCACGCAATCATTGTGGCTTTTATGTGAAGTCAAACTAACTCCCCATTGTTCAAGGAGGAGGAGGAGGAGGAGGAAGGTGAGGAGCAGGAAGAGAAAAGGCGAGGACGGGGACCAAGTCTGCCAAGCCTTCCCTTACTGAAAACAAACAGGCTTTACTGTCCAAACCACTGTTAACTTGTATTCTGAAAACAGAACAGCTTTCCAAAATAGTCCCAACTCTTTTGTCTTCCAAAAAACAACAGCTTAAAACAAAACTAGCTAAAGTAGAATTTGTTTTCATTGTCACTTAAAGCAGGCAGGGAAGAGAGAAACCATCTTAACACTTTAAGACCTTTATCTCTCTTCGAGGAAAATTAACAACAACAACAAAAAACACAAAGCCAAATGAGACATCAGAGGTGAAGGCTGTGTATATATTGCTTCATATGGGAAATGAAAGAAGAAAATGCAGTGCAAAGTGGAATTGGGGTTCATGCCACAATCAAAGGAGCCTGCCTGGGCAAAAATATGTACATACAAACAAACATGGCCCACTAACAGAGAAAAGTACGCTGTTCCCCTAACCGTGCTAGCGCTTGCATTACTTGGGACCCTGACATCGAGTAATGCCAATAATCTCTTGGCCTCACTGATGTTTTTATAAAGGCAGAGCAGCCACTACAAGGCTCCAGACCCACACACCAAAATGTTCTGCTCTAATCCAATATGCCGAGTGTCAGTTTCCTTTTGTGCAAACACATCTATGACAAATGGGTTGGGAAGCTCCCCGTCTATATCATGTGCAATAAATTATACTTTCCTGAAATGTTGCCTCGCTAAAATATGCTAAGAAAGCTGTGAACAATATTTACAAATAGTTCAGATGTCACAACAAAACACCCACCACTCATGCATTCTTCCATCCTGCTATAAGTGTGGTAATAGAGGATACCACTCTTAAACATTAGAACTGTAGTCTTTATGGAGACATGATTGGGAGAAATTCTTTAAATTTATAGGGAAATTCTTTTTTTTTTTCCTTCCTGAAGAATCTGCTCTCTCAACTGTCAAGGCAGCAGCCTCAATTTCGCATGCTTCCAGCATCTCATCACACAGCAGGCTGTTCGTACTTATTTTTATTTTGGTACATTCTTAATTTCCTGACAAAGCAGAAAACTTTGTTTTCTGCTATTATATACTACTGACGTTTTTAAATATTGATGTAAACTAACAAATGCTATGTCATCTCAGCGAAGGAGAAAAGAGTTGCTTTGCATATAAACCAAGGGACCTGATTGTATTTTAATCTGGGAAGCAAGTGTCAAGGCAGGTTCACTGGAAAAGGCTGGATACGGGGGAGTTAAGTGTGTCTGAAGGCCTATGACAAGTAAGGAGAAGAGCTCGTGTAATAACTCAGTCTACCTACCCCTAGAACCCATATTATTTCAAAACGAGACAAGCATAAGAAAGAGCTTTCAAAGCAAAATGCAGGATACTAGTGTGAGATGCTATTTTGAGAAAAGTAGAAACAACCTACAATGTGAAAGATGACAAAAATAAAATATTTGAATATTAGGCGTTTTTACAGTGAAAGACATCCTTCTACAATATGAGAGCGAGACCAGGAAAAAGTCCTACATCTAAGGCGTACAAAAAGTTTTCCAGTTTTGATTTTGCTCATATTCTTGATTTTGTTCATAAATTAACACTGAATTTCGATATAGCGGTGCTTACAAAAATTTGTGGTCCAGCTGCTTATACAGTCTTTCTCTAATACCGACAATCAGCCACATGTTACGTTAATAGTTTTGTATAGAGTCATGATGAACTTATAAAGAGAATCGCTTTTTTAATCAAGGAAATCAAATATTTTTTAAATAAAGCATCTGGTTCACTGGTTCATTTGCAGCTGCTTTGCTATTTAAGGATAAAAATCTCTCTTCTTTACTCTTGGGTCTGTTTTCTAAACTCCACCATTGGGTTTTTGTCGCTTAATTAAATTAACCCTGGATTCGCGTTCTAAAGGTGGTACTGGAGAAAGAAAACCCTCAGTTCTTAATTCCGCCTGATGCAAGCACCATGCTCTCAGCTGCCCTTTTGGGGCAGTAAGTACAGAAAACAGAATCGGGTGAAAAATAAATGTGTTTACCTACCATCAAAACACCTTTCAAGTCCAATACACATTTTTGTTCTATTAATGCCAACACGAATATGCAGGCGCTGTGGCACCGGGTGCTTTAAAATATAGCTAGACAGACCGATTAAAACACGCTGCTTTCTCTCTGCCAAATTCCTGCCTATGGGGAGCAATTAAATGTGCCGTCCGCGCATTCAAATACTGAATAAGAAGTGAATCTTGTATCTCTGCCACTTAGACAAGTATAATTCCAATGGAAAGATTTATCAACAACTCGCAGGCAGTTTGGGGTTGGGTTTTGTTTGTCAAACAGCACAAGCCCTCACGCTGCATCTGGACTCTGTTACAGAGTCACACGGGGACAGGAACCCCAGGAGAAGGGCTCTCATACTGGCCGATGAACAAGCAAATAAACCCTAACGTCAAGGAGGCAGCTTTGAACAAATAAGCCACTCTGTGCCAGACTGAACACACATAACATTACCCAGGAATACAACCAAACAGCACAAGAGCTACTTCATCGTGGCTTCTTTGCAGTTAGAGAAGTCAAATGTAATTGCAGAAGCCCATAATTGAAATTTTTAAACGCGAATTTATTCCACCAACGCCGTATGAAATCACCAAAGGTTTCCTGAATGTCGGGAAGTCCCCAGCATGTAAAGAATATTTGAAAATAATAATAGGATTACAAATTAGTCAGAAAACAAACTGATTTTAAGAGATTCGATGCTGACATTTTTATTTTTAGCTTTTACATTTTTTTCTGCTCCATCGATTATTTCATGTGTGTAGGTTTGTGATTGCCAGAGAGATAAACGGTTGACGGCTGTTATTACACTGCCCCAGTTACGACACTTCCACCCCGACTGGCTGGCTTCAGTGATCTTTTGGGTATGACATTTCAGCTTTGGCCTGGGTCCGCATCACCCTCTGAGGCAGAGACCACGCAATGATCTTTCTGGGACCTGACTAAATGCCTAGTTAACTACAAGGTTACTCACACTGGAACAGGTCACAAAGAAACACTCAAGCCCCCAGATGTCTTTCTTCTTGCCTCAAACAAAGCAGATGTCTTAGATTTTGCAAGGCTGTGTGTAATCTATTTTGGCTTTGCAATTAAGAAACTATATATTTACCATGTCTTTGGACATTTTGTCCTCATTTCAAGGGGAATCTTTCTTTCAACTGCATAAAAATCAGATAACATTTGAAACTTTGCAAGTAACGGATGCTTCTTCATATAGATTTAGGATAAAATGTGAGAGGGAAAACTGTGTTTTTAATTTACTTATCAGTTAGATCTCAGATATCACAAGATTATCGAGTGTTGTGTTTTAATAAAAGGCGAATCTGTTAATACTACTGAAATCATTACTGAGCATTTCTATTTTGATATCTACTTTCAAGACTTACAAGCAGATGAATTCACACTAGGCTGAGAACTGGCAGACAGATTAATATGCCAGAGCTTTGTTCTTAATGAATTTTGATGTTTCTGTTTCAATATATAAAAACATTTTCACATGATCTTAAAAGAAACATCTTCATTTCCTGGGAATAAAGAAAAACGAACGATAAATAGGTGAGTACCTTAATTGACACTAAGAATATTTGAATAAAACTCAGTACTTGTACCGGTGTTATGTATATACATACATATATATAACAAATATATATATATGCATATCACATTCTAAAAGTAGCTATATCAATTCAACTAATTTCAGACATTTCTTCACAGAATCTATCCAAAACCCACTTAGAAGTTTTTCTAAATATGTTTTTTCCTTTCATTCTTTATTGGCTCTGAACACAGCCTAGCCGTTAAGTAACCACTGTCTTTAAAGCATTATAAATATTCATTTTTAGACAATAAAGTCTTTAAAAATCCTCTCAAAGAATTTCAAGCTATTGCAAATGGATAAATCTCCACACACCTCAGACTGTATTTGCATAGTTAAATTATGTATTGTAAGTGTGGAGTCTTTTCCTTTTATTATATCAAGGCACACACTGGGATGTTTCCATGAATCTTTTCTTTAGGGGCTGCAGTATCATCATCATAAAGTCAAATTTCCCATCTGCTACGATAGGTGCTCAGTTTTCACCTGGGAGGGACTCAGATAAAAAAGCAGACTGTCCCAGCCCTGGAGTCTGAATTCCTTTCGCTTCGGCGGCTTATGTCATCTTCTTTGTGGTAATTGAATTGTTCTTGTTCTGTGCATTAATTCTAGCAGACTTTTCTTATTTGCATAAAGGCAAAATTAAAAGCATTTTGAAATCAACTTTACATATATTAGGTTACCATCTTTTTTTTTTTTTAGTTTTGTTTCTCTTTTTTCTCTAAAAGTGCACCAAAGTGCTTCAAGCTTTTTCTAGACCATAAATTCTGGGATAAAGTTTTAATAAGGAGAAGTTATGTCATCCTGATGTGTCAACCACCATGGCTACAGTCCTTTAAATTTAAAACACTGCTAAAACACAGATTATTCGAAGTTAACACTTTAGCCAGTTTTTATGAATTCATGTATATTTATGAGATTTGTTTTTGTGGGTGGGTTTACCTTTACTCTGATGCAATCACTAAAAGCATCAATTGAGGTCTGTGTTTGTCTTCATAAATGTCTAATACCACAATAGGCTGCTGGGAGAAACAAAATTTCCACTTAAAGAAAACTCTACTTGTATAAAATACCAAATTTCTAAAATTTAAAATAATGCACAGAACATAGTTGTCCTTTAACATAGCATATTTGAATCTTTGTTAAATTACTTGCGTGGAAGAGTTTTTCTCTTTTTTTGTATTTATCACTTCTTTGTTTTTGTTTTATTTGGTTCCTGGTTTTGTTTTTGCTTTTACTTTGTCTTTAAGTAAATGCATGGGGAGGAATTTTGTCTTTTACATGACTACAGCCTTGATTTTTATTGCTGGTGTTCTAAGAAATCAAAGGCGATTTAGAGTACAATAAAGAATAAAAATGTGATCAATTGAAGAAAGTATTTCTGTGGAGACTGAACAAAGTGGAAATCTGAATTGCAGCCCCAAGTATTTAAATAAGCTATTACAAAAGGAGTGCTAGAAACCATTATATTGTGTGATTTCTTGTGAATAATGGAAATGCTCTCTATCAGGTATTTTTGTCTAAATGGAATAAATGTTTGAGAGAGATGGTGTTCAGCCATTGTAACCTTCCACACCACTAGCATTAGTACTGTTATAACTTCGTCTTTTGAAAAGGAGACATAAACTAAAAAGGAATTCACAAAGTTATAAAAAGAAGTGTAATTTAAACCTATCCTCTATCTCCATCATTTGCGAGTGGATCATTTCTCCTATAAGGACACTGATGAAGACTTTCAAGCATCCTTACCCTGAGAATTCTCCTGTCAGAGCTAAACAACATTACAGCACTCTTTTAGGATAATATGTCTCCTCCAATTCAGAATGCCACGCATTGACAGTGCTCTCAGAAGTTCTTTAAAAAAATTAAAGATAGGTTTCCTATAAATAAACTGCCAACGCCTTCATATTAATTGAATTTTCCATCTCCCAAAGATTCTTTGGTGTGGTTAGCTAAAGCGTAATACAATTTGACCACTATCCACTTAGAGTAATTTAAATAAAATCTATGTTGCATAGAATTAAAATCATATTCGGTGGCAATATTCATCAGTAAGGATCATACCTAATCATACTGGACTGCTCCCAATTTCCCATTTGTAAATAACATCCCCAATTAGGGATGGAGGCTGGAGGAGGCATTTTAGATATTTCTCTGTTGGACTCCGTACTGCCACGCAAATAGAAAGAGCACTGGACAGAGAGTCAGGGTGCTGGTGGAAGTCCTGACATCACCACTGTGTGTGTCCAGACAAATCTCTGCATGTCTGTGCATCTCGGTCACTTTTTATATAAAAAATGGCTAGATGATCTTGAAAGCTCTCTCCTTTCCTACAGCGGTGTGTCCCATCTGCGTAAACGTTAATAGGAGGACATTTCCAGTAGACAACATGGAATGTGGGCAGAGAAAATGTCAATATACAGTGCGTCTTCAGAAATCATGTTTTCCCAGTCAGCGTGCCTCAGTCAGAGCCCAGGAGCCTTTTGCTATCCTATAAAAGACTAAACAGGCAGTCTTCATCTGCTTAAGTGAATAGCAAAATACAAGGATTATTTGAGGTTCTTTAGATATTTAATCAGAGCAGTACCATTTTTAATTTATTATATTTTAAGTAACTTTTAATAAGAAATTCTGCAGTTGCTCAGATTGCTTGGAGAGTTAAAATTGCCCCCAGAAAATAAAACACAAATCAAAAGAGTCTTTTGTTGTCGTTGTCGTTGTTGTTCGAGTATGTGGAGGAACATAAAGTATTCTTCAACTAAGCATCCACGGGCATCTCTTCTGAAGACCATAGTTCAGATACAAAGAACTTTTCCATGAGTGCTTTTTATTTGGCTGCGCGGTGGTAAAACGCCAGCTACTGTTTACAGAGAATTTATGTGCTCGTTCCCGAGATATGAATTATAAGAGAGAAGTAGTAAATGCATTAGATGAGAGAAGTATTCAATTCCTCTTCTCGCTTGCTAAGGGAATACCTGGTTTCTGGTAACTTATCCCTGAGTTCACTGAACCTGAGAAGTCAGAGTGTGGGAATCCAAAGAGCCGCACCCCATTTGGGGCCAGGGCATCACTGTTGTCAAAACGGAGAACCACGGGTCTGGACTTCTCACTGCGCGCTGCTTCTCTTCTTTCCCTTTTGAATTCTCCAGTGGCTGCCGTGAACCGCAGACCTCCCGCCGCAACTCACAGTGTTTTCTTGAAAATAACAATGCTATTAGAACACAATAAATACACAAACAAATCAATAAAGGCAAAAGGACAGAGAGTTTTGAATCATCGTGTCTAGCTGCAGAAAAAGGATCTTATCCTCAAAACATACAAAACTAATTGAAGTTGGCAGGAAATTTTTTTTCCATTTTCTTCGAAATTCTTTTTCTTTTTATGAAAAATTCTGTCCCCTAATGATGAAATGGAGTGAAGATCAACACAGATTTAGACAGAGTGGACAAATGTAAAACCAGTCAATCCTCGTCATGGTTAGTCTTTCTATCTGTGCGTGTTTACACCTTGTAGCTTAATACCAGTTTAAAATTTTCTAACAAACATTATGCTTAAATTATCCCATTTATTATCATTTAGTGAAAATCTGAACGTATAAATGAACTACAAGGTGCACCCAGTTTCTTTCCCATTTCTCTAATTACGTATGCGATGGTGTCTATTTAGCAATGCCGTGCCTGCTTGATCCGAACTTTCCAGTGGATTTTAGATGACTCTGTCAGCCCCATAACCAGGCTAGTTCAAAGAGAGCAAGAAGCACTTGCATCCAAATGAAATCTATATTTGGTAATTCTTAAAATATCATTTTTCCATGGCTTTGCAAGGCATATTGCTTACTCAGATTAATGCGCATGCCTTTCCTGTGAGGTACTTTTTTGAAATGTGATCTTGGGTCACTTTATGCTAAACTTACTTACTCTACATTCAGGATGAGTAATGCCAGATAAAGTACTGTCATTAAAAGCATTCTTATTAAGGGGGTTGCGAGAGAAACCCTTCAAGCAGTGTTATCGAGCCCTTTGTTGAACCAGGTGGGACATTCATATGAATAGAATCTCCTCAGCCCTAGACCTCAGCCACAGCACACCTGGCCCGTGTTTGGAAAAGAAAGTCTCTCTTGTTTGGCTACACAGTCGGCTACAAAGAGTCAAGACAACCTTAATTTATCCATTAAGAATAGAGGCCCATATTTAAGAGTCATCAGCAATAAAGGAAAATACACTGGATCATTTCAAGTGCATGCTAATCATTTAATGTAATAAATGGAGCAACTCTAATTATCTCCCGAGGAAATGATTTCACACTAAAACAATGGGAATGAAGAGGTTACTTCAGGAGCATAATACACAGCTGAAAATTACTCATGTGAATCTGGAGGAGATTTCTCTCGCATTTAAAAGAGAGAGAGAGAACTTTCCCCCCACGTACGCCTAACTCAGTGCTTCCTTAATTCTGCGGGATACAGGAAAGGGGGTTAAAGATCTTTAGTCCCAGCCCTGAGGTGTTCTTGTTTTATAACCCCAAGCAAAGCTCCCACTAGGCTCAAGATCAGCGTCCATCACAACGGCTCTGAAAGCTGCTCCCTAATAAGAGGGTATCTGACTCAAACACAGCAAAACAAATAAATTAGTCTGCAGACTACTGCAGCCTTGCCAGTTGCATTTCCTCTCCTCCCCCAAAATGATCAATTGGCCACCTACACTAGCCATTACAAAAGGATTTCCAGGGAGATGCTTGAAAACTGTTTTTTTTTTTTAAATGTTTCAATCTTATGTGACCTTTGTATAAGAAAAAAATTTAAATATAGTTTTTTTGAAGTTATTTCCTTTAGGTGTGTGTCTCACTTTTTTTTTTACATAGAAAAATTAAGGTAAAAATAATGCAATGGAGGATTTGTGGGACAAAAAGGTTTATGATTTGCTTAGTTCCCTTGCAAAAGACGGGTTTCCCTATAAACTTTAAATGGCCCGCTAATTGCGTATTTCTGTTGCCTCGTTGTTTTGTTTCTTTTGATGAGGCACAGAATGAGTGCTGTCCTTTTAGGCACTTGAAAAACATATTCTCATTAAATAGAATAACCACAGTGGATGGGCATACAACCCCCTTTGTAACAGAATGATTTAGACTTCTTTTAAATCTTCCCTTAAGAAGACACAAATCTAAAAAGCAACAATGACAAAAACAGAAAATATGAACTTGATTTTTGAATAATCCTTCCCGTAATTTCCTGTTGTCTTGCTTTTGGGAATGAAGAGCACATAGGGGAAGCTTCCTCTTCAGAAATAACAAAGAATTAGGAAAGTATATCTGTTTAAGTTCCACACTGAAACTAAGACATTCCAAGTACATATTTATCATTGTGAATATAGTAAGTGTAAATAAATTCACAACTCTGTTTCTGTTTTGGTCATGTTCACAGGCATGTTGCATAAAGAATCAAATCGTTGTTAGATTAGAATTGGTAAGCAAATTAGAGAACATAAAACAACTGCACAAAATAGAAAACAACCCGATGCAAGACTGATTAATTCCCCAATCAGTGTAAAAAGCATAAGTGGAAATTATCATTTTGAGGGAGCAGATTTGCATTTATTTAAAACTGACATCTATATTTCATGAAGGCAATGCTTTGGCTTTCTTTTTACCTTAGGATCACTGCTCTCTGTGTACATGAAAACAACTGATATCAGCTATGAAGTTAATTGGAATCAACTGTGCCCATCTTTACAGGCACACACCGGAATGTGTACCACTCAGGCTCGGCTTACCATAATATTCTCTACGGAATAGTTGACCACAGGATTCTCATTCACAAACAGCCAGGTTAAACAGTTAAATGCTAGCAAATCCTGCATAGCCCTGTGGGAAATTTCACTTTAATCCCGAACTTATAAGAGGACAATCAAAGCCCAAAGCCTGGTAACAAATCTGATCCTCTGTTGCAATCTGTGTCCTCATGGGAAGGAGAGAGGTGCTCGCCGTACAAGCCCGAGATGGATAAATACCTAAATGATGAGGTAGATGGGGAATGCAGAAGAGGCGTCTGGCCTCAGCCATTCGCTTCCAATTCCATATTACACTGTGAGAGGCAATTCTTGTGCAGCTCAGGAGCAGCCAGTCCTGATTACTAGAAGTTGAAGTGTGGCTTAAGGAATGATTAATGACAGTGTCGGGAGAAAAACAAAGCACAATGAGAGTTATCTCTAATCCACCTGCTTGCAGATGCTATAGTAAGGGAATGAAAACGGCCCCAGTGAGCCCTGATGATAAAAAAATCAAACTAGAAAGGTGCAAAGCTGTAGATATGTATTAATCTGATATATAAAAACTAGGTCTTAGCTTGAATAAAGCATTAGGCATGAATGGAGCCCCATAGGTGATAGATACTGGGCCATAGTGGACTTCACATTGTCTGTATTTTTTAAATCAAACAGAACTGTTCCCTTCAGTATTGCCTTTGACATTAATAGGTTGGTATTTGAAAAGTCACAGTTCACTAGATGAGCAGGCTTGTGAGTGCAAGCTCATTAAACAAACCCCCTTTTCCTGTTGTTCTTAAAAAATACGGTGACACCATACCACCACCTTGTGGTTTCTCTGTGCACGTACATGCCGCCCCGGAGAGAGGTCTGAAACTCAATCACATTTTCCAAACATATAAATCCAAGTGGAACATAATTATGAGATCGATAGTGTATTTTATAAGCAAGCGCATTTATGAACAGCTTTCACCTAAGACAACACGTTGCCAATAAGATCATTGGAATTTCATAATGTATTTTTGAATGCAATATGAGGTCTCAGCCTAGTCATTCCGATTAAATCTGTTCTAATTTCAGGCCACCAGCGCAGTGAAGATCAGAGGGCATCAAATATACACCTATCGGAATAAAATGAACGAGAAGGCTTTGAGCCACCTGTTCCCCTCCAAGGAGTCACTGACTTTCCAAATTTAATGTAGCTAAGTAACAACGCTTTAAGCTGTTCCTAATTTTTCTGTGTGGAAAAGATTGTAGAAAAGTGAAATGTATATGTGCTTTCTTCTAAAACAAAGGCTGTTTTGCTCATGTCCCCAAATATATGTCCACAGAACTCTAAGGACCTTTCCAAGCTGAATTTTCATGTTCAGGCATTTTGTTGATTCGCCATGCATTAGCCTTTGATATGAACTTAATTTCATGGATGCGATAGCATTCAGTAATTCCATTTGGGATGCAGTCAGTCCTGTTAGAAGGTAATGATGGATGATTCCTTGATCCGTGTGGCCTCTGGAGACCAACTTATTCCTGGGTTTGGGAAAGCCGATTCTGCTTTTGTCCAAAATGCTGAATGCCTATTGCTTTCTCTCCCCCCTAATCTAACGAGCAACAAGTTAAATGTTAATTCATATTTCATGCAAGTTTTTTAATATTGAAAGTCTAATGAAGATTTAGTGTTCCGTTTTTTAACAAGGCTGACACTACTGTTGAAAGAAAGCAAATACATTATTTTAATTAATATCAATTCGTAAGTGCTCCTGATTTATATATTAAACAAAGAGAGAAAGTGTCTTGTCACACACTACAATTGGTTCTGTATTCACCCATCATTTACTCAGAGCCCGTTTCCCCCCTTCTTCGATGGGAAATGCATGATGGAAGCTGCCATGTAGAATTGTGTCTCTCACGCGCAGTTAATGCCGTGCTGTGATCACCTCGCCCCTTATTTCCTTATGACGAGCTCCAAGTCAGTTCTAGCCAACTGTGCTTGTCTTCACCTGACATCTTCCACTATCAAATAAGCAGCCTCTATTGTTTTAAGCTTAATGCCTTTGTGTATGGCATAGCCTTCCAATAATCACAAAGAGCCTGACAGTACGTATGTTATAAAGGCATAATGTTAGGCCAAAGGAGGTAATTAATAATAGCAGTTTAATGCAGCTGGGAACAAGAATTGCCTTACAAACCAAAACATCTTCAGCCATTTAGCTAAGTACAGAATTAGCAAGATGACAAGGACCTGCATGGAACAAAAATATGCCCTGCCTTATATGTTACAACAAAGTAGGCAGTTAGGAAAACTCCCGAATTTGGGAAGATGCTCTGATCCCATCAGACTGTCGTTAAATTGAATATTATCTATTGACTACGTTCTGTGGGATTTTCTTCTTCTTCCCTTCAGTTCTCTCAATTGTGGCAAATTGTCTTCTTTTGAAGTCAAAGTCATGTTTTCCTCTTGTGAAATCTCTACCCCAAAGTGGGCAAGGCTCTCATCCTGCTTCCTCACCTCTCCCCACTCCCACCCCCACGTATACACTCTGTCAAGTTACTTATGTCAATTCCAAAGGAACACAAAAAAAGGAGACGCTAGTGCATTTCACATTCTGTGCTTTGAATAAAAAGTATTTTTCTCTGAGATATACTGCTACATCCCCGCCCCAGAGAGACCCCAGAGATAAAGGCAGAGCCTGGAAGATATCCTGTGGGTGGGCCAGTGGGAGGGGGAGGAGCCCAGTACTTATGTAGAAATGTTTTTAAGCCAAAGAAAGGATTTCATTTCTTCTTAATTGTTGGGCTGTGGTACAAGCCAGTAATTACTTTGTCCCCAATACCTTGACAAAAAAAAAAATCTCCCCTTAATACTTCATGCCTGAATCACTCCGACCAATAATGCTGGCTGCTGTTTCCGGGGAGAAACATTCCAACGCCCCAAGTCAGGATATTAATCCCACTCCATTTTTAAGAGAAAAATAAATCATTTGCCAAGAACAGGACAATTGGGACTGTGAGAGAGGACCTGACCCGAAATACCAGCCAAATTCCTCTCCAGCCAAACCAAGTCCCTTCGTTCAATCAATTTAGATTTAAAGGTATGTTTGTCTCTCTGGACTGTCCTGAGGCTCCATCCCAGGCAGTAGACATGGCTTCCTCCCCCAACTTCCTGAGAGGTGGAAATGGCATGAGTGTTCAATGCACATATCAGTTGCTCCGCAGGGTCAGCTAGGACCTGAAAAGTGCTTCAGAAATCAACATACGAAGGAAAGCTCCACCCCAACAGGAAAGCGAGTTACATTTATGCTCTATAAAATCGGGCATCTCCCAATTTATTTACCCTGGCACGATTATTTATCTGGCATTATATTGCAGCAGTAACCCAGGGAGTTGCTTTGTAGTTACTCTGTTACCACTCTTGTTTTGCAGTAACTCTGTAAATAACTTGTGTCACTATTCTATGTCCCATTTCCAGATGGGAGATAAGACGTTGTTTCTGCTTCAGTGCAAAATCTTAACAGCTGATGTAAGGAGGTGTTCCGATTCCTATCTAAATTACATGCCAGACATTCTGCATTAGCATTGTTAGGCGGGTTATTTATCTACAACCTGAATATATTTCCAGGATATCAAATGATGACTTATACGCTATCTCCTATGATGTGATGTGCAAGCCTAGAGCAATATAAGAAAAAATTTAAAACCACCTTCACTGAAGATCTTAGCTTGGAAAAACAGATTCAACTTTGTGCTATTTACCTTAATTAGCACAAATCCTAGCCATATTTGTTTATAACACTGTGTTAGTGACTACATGAAACAGTTATGAAGCTGTCTACAAGGCCACTGGGTATGCAAGGAAAACTACACAGTCATTACTACCCAGTAGAGGGCAAACACATTGTATTTTATTGCTAATTTGGACCAAATCCCTGTAATTTGGTGTTTAAAGATTGTGCATGGGTTATGAGCATACAGTTGTTGAATAAATGTACCATGGTATGTTTTTAGCATCTGTGGATGTTTTAATTGAATAATAGTCTCATTTCTGTATAGCTTAATGAAATGCATGGTGTATTGGGAATTCAAATAAGGTATACTATTTGGAAAAGAATCACGAAAGAATTTGCTTATGCTGTCTGGATCTCCCAAACACAGCTAGAATCTGGAGGGGGGGAAAATTAATACCAAAAAAACTACATTCAGGTGGACAAATGTGTTTTTCCCCCCATATGTTCTTCGGTCTTCCTTTGTTAAGAACGGAGATCTGTGCCTCCACCACTCCACTCTAAGGTTTCCTTTCTCCCCAAGTGGAAGGTAGTTCGGACTAGTGTGTTGTGTTATTCCGTTAGTTTATGTTTTAAGACTAAGAAGAGATATTTCTGTGTTATAAATTATTTATAAACACAAGAACAAAGGGAGGCTGTCACGGCTGCTGCTACTTTGAGAAAATAAAAAAGAAATGATGAATTTATGGAGAATCCAACTTGATAAAGAGGGAGGAGATGCAACTGCTAATTATTAACATCCATCTGCAGGCAGAGACCTGAGAGTATAGAATTAGATGGATACATTTACATCTGTCTGTCACCAAAAGAAATCTCACTAATGGTATTCCACACTGTCACCAAACTCTCCCGATCCAGCTTAGAGAGCCCTAGAGACACGTGAAGATATTTTAATCAACAGTAGAGCATGGAAGAGATGCAAAGAACTTCATAAATGGACATTCAAAAACGACTTCACTTCCTCCTGCACTTTTTCTTCCTTTCTCAAAAATGTAAGATAATAATAATAAAAAAAAATGGTGTGGCTTTTATCTCTGACATAGTTGCTATAGGGCCCAGCAAGTTTTGAAAACTTTTCTATTTAAGCAGCTGCAAGCCACAGACCCCCAATATCAAGCACAGTGTGGAAGCAGAGGCACAATGAAGAATGTCCAGCAAAAAATAAAATGGTTTATGATGTGGGAAATAGCTATTTTTTTTTTTATTTTGATGCTAAGTCTACCTCTCGTCTTCTGGACATTGCTTTCATCAGCAGGAGGGAACTGAAAATGGGATGCTTTTGAAAACTCACGATCCTGAGCTGCCGCCTTCCCTTCAGGAAAGGAGCAGAGGGGAAGGAGAAATATATTAAGAGTTCGTCAAAGAAAAAGAAATGTTCTGTGCCTGTGTGCAGCTTGCTGTTGAGTGGGGGAAAAACCAGCCCTTCTTTCTGGAACATTAGTTTAAGTCTCTTGACTCTTGAAAGGGGTCGCAGTTTCAACTTCGCCCTTGTCATCTTATTTTCAGTAGCAAGGTCATCTATACTTGGGAGGTTTCAAATCACCTTTGAAAAATTTAGGGCACTATTTTTATCTGTCACCCTTCTACACACAAGCCTTGGGCTGGTTCCCATATCTGCTATTCATAGATTTGGCTGTTTCCAGCCTGGATTTTTGATGTGTTGTCCATCATGTGATTTTTCCCAGTTGGTCTGAATTAGCCAGACAGGGTATGGGAAGAAGGTTTTTTCCAATTCTCTTACTTTTCCCATATTTTTAAATCAGGCAGGAGGAAAGAGTGGTGTGGCTCTTTTCAAAGTTTTGGAGATGCTGCTTTATTTATCGTTTTCTGCACGGTGGACCTTCTGCAAAGTAAGATTTTCCGACAAGATCACATAGCTATTAGTCCAAACCAGATTTTTTTTTTCCTTGAAACATTTTTATGTCTTTTACTGAAATTTTCCCAGTTAACAAAGCTGCTTTACCGATTTTCGTGAACTTATTTAAAGAATTTGGGAAACATAGATTTAACCAAATGGGATGACTACCTATTCCTAAGATTTCTATAAATGTTTGATTTAGTATTTAGTGCTGGAAATAATGATTGCCCATGGAAGCAAGACTAACATCAGAGGCAAAGACAAAAGAAAGAAAAAGCTCATCACAACTTCTGTTCTTTCTGCATGAACCCTACCCAAAAAATGGGACAGGTAGAGAGACTGAAATATATTTTACAATTATCTAAAAAGTTGATGTTGATCAATTTTTCAAACATTGTAGAATAATCTATAAAATGGAGATGTTTAAAAAGTAATTTCCCTCATGTTCAGTTGTCATTAAAGTCATTGGTTTTTACCAGGGAAATTAAATGCTGGAAATAGGCCTGCAAATCTCTCTAGAGTTCCATACAATGGAAAGCTGGCCATGAATTTAATGGGGTCACATGTGGTGAATTGGAATAGACGGGCCTGTTTTTAATAGCAATTTTGTTAGAAAGGTACAGAGAGGTCAACCAATAAATCAATCTAAAGTAAACTTTTGAGAACTGTTTATTTCTCATTTTTTTCCCCAAATAGTTTTCATTTATTATCTGGAATGTGTGCAGGGATGTATAGAAATTCCAGAATAAGCTTTTCAGACATGGTTTACCAGACGTCAGAGTTAGATGGAGAAGCTTGGGGAGCAGAGTCTCAGGAAATACTGTGAAATGGAGGGGCGGTGTAGGGACAGGCAGGCTGGAGAAGTGGCTCATGATGAGAGACCTACTAGTGGCTGGAATGTGACCCCTGTCTTCCAAAGGAATGCGGTCCCTCTTCTCCAAACCTGTGAAACTTTGACAAAAGTGGAGACAAGAATTGAATTTTGGGGGATTTGGGCAAGAAACGAAAGGGACAAAAGTAGATGAATAGGGAGCATTGTGGAAGGAGGAAAGATGACTCTGCATAATCAGTGCCCAGAAAAATGGCAATCGAATCTGGTATCCCTCTATCTAGCAAGCGAATGTCCAGGGGCACATCTCAGGAGCTCACTTTCACTCACAGGTGAAATTCAGATCCTGAAGTTCTGGTAATAGCTCCATGAGCTGAGAGACAAGCAAGAAATCCTGATGGAGAAGAAGGGATGTTGGCCTGAGAAGCAGAAGACCTGCCTCCACCACCACCAGCCAGCGGTGACTTGAGCAAACCACTTCACATTTCTGGGCCTCCATTGGCTCATCATCTGTGTAAGGAATTTGAATAACAGGCTTCTTGTAAGAGATCTCATTACTGGGAGCTGCATTCAGGTGACGAAGAGAGAAGTTGGAGAAAAATCACCTGCTTTAGCTCTTAAAATTATATGTTCCTGGGATTTAGACTAAGAATACTCTAATCTTATCTCTCTCTCTGACATATGCATACATACATACACTTGAAAAATAACCTGTACAGAATTCATTTTTGGTATGAATTAAAGGCTTACCTCAGAGATATTGTGGGCTCCATTCCAGACTACCACAATAAAGCAAATATTGCAAAAAAGCAAGTCACACAAATTTTTTGGTTTCCCGTGGCATATAAAAGTTATGTTTACACTATACTTAGTTTATTAAGTGTGCAATAGCATTATGTCTAAAACAACGTTTGCACCTTAATTAAAAAATATTTTATTGTTAAAAAATGCTAACCATCATCTAAGCCTTCAGTGAGTAGTAATATTTTTGCTGGTGGAGGGTCTTGCCTTGATGTTGACGGCTGCTGACTGATCATGATGATGGTTACTGAAGATTGGGGCAACTGTGGCAATTTCTTAAAATAGGACAACAATGAAGTTTGCTGCACTGATTGGTTCTTCCTTTCATGAACAATTTCTCTGTAGGATGCGATGCTGTTTAATAGCATTTTACCCACAGTAAAACTTCTTTCAAAATTGGAGCCCATCCTCTCAAACCCTGCTGCTGCTTTATCTACTAGCCTTCTGTAATATTCTAAATCCCTTGTTGTCATTTCAACAATCTTCGTGACATCTTCACCAGGAGTAGATTCCATCTCAAGAAAGCACTTTCTTCGCTCATCTGTAAGAAGAAACTTATAATCCATTAAAGTTTTGTCATGAGATTGCAGCAATTCAGTCCCATCCTCAGACTCCACTTCTAATTCTAGTTCTCTTGCTATTTCCACCACATCTGCAGTTACTTCTTCCACTGAAGTCTTGAACGCCTCAAAGTCATCCATGTGGGCTGGAATCAACTTCTTCCAAACTCCCATTGATGTTGATATTTCGACATCGTCTCTTGAATGAGGAATGTTCTTAATGGCATGAATCACTATTTCATGCAGCTATAGCCTTACGAAATGTATTTCTTTGACTTTGATTGAGGAAACATTGATTTATAACATTACATAATTTTCTGGTATATTCATTATATCTAGATTTCTGTGAAGACTACACTGGAGTCAAAGACCTCTGGTCATCCATCACCGTGCACATATGCCCTTTTACCCCTTTGCCCTGCTCTCTTCCCCCTTCGCCTCTAGTAACCACCAATCCACTCTCTGTGTCTATGTGTCAAAATGTATTTCTTAAATAATATGACTTGAAAGTTGAAATTACTCCTTGATCCACGGACTGCAGAATGGATGTTGTATTAGCAGGCATGAAAACAACATGAATCTCACTGTACGTCTCCATCAGAGCTCTTGGGTAACCAGGCACATTTTCAATCAGCAGTCATATTTTGAAAGGAATCTTTTTTTCTGAGCAGTATGCCTCAACAGTGGGCTTAAAATATTCACTAAACCATGTTGTAAACAGACGTGTTGTCATCTAGGCTTTGTTGTTCCATTTATAGAGCTTAGGCAGATTACATTTAGCATAGTTCTTAAGGGCCCCAGGATTTTGGGAATGGTAAATGAGCACTGGATTCATCTTAGTGTCACCAGCTGCATTAGCTCCTAACAAGAGAGTCAGCTTGTCCTTTTGAAGCTTTCAAGCCAAGCATTGACTTCTCCTCTCTAGCTATGAAAGTCCTAGATGGCATCTTCTTCCAATATAAGACTGTTTCATTCACATTGAAAATCTGTTGTTTAGCGTAGCCATGTCATTAATTATCTAGATCTTCTGGGTAACTTGCTGCAGCTTCTATCAGCACTTGCTGCTTCACCTTGCTCTTTTATGTCATGGAGATGGCTTCTTTCCTTAAACCTCATGAACCAACCTCTGCTGGCTTCACACTTTTCTTCCACAGCATCCTCACCTCTCTCAGCCTTCACAGAATTGAAGAGAGTTAGGGCCTTGCTCTGGATTAGGCTTTGGCTTAAGGAAATGTTGTGGCTGGTTTGATTCTATCCAGATCACTAAAACTTTTCCACATCAGCAGAGGCTGTTCTGCTTTCTTATCATTCGTGTGCTCACTGGAGTAGCACTTTTAACTTCCTTCAAGAACTTCCTTCAAGCACTTTTAACTTCCTTTGCATTCACAACTTGACTAACTGTTTGGTACAAGAGGCCTAGCTTTCAACATATCTTGGCTTTTGACATTTTTTGACACTAAGCTTGATCATTTCTAGCTTTTGATTTAAAGTGGGAGATATGCAACTCTTCCATTCATTTGAACACTTAAAGGCTTTTGTAGGGTTATTAATTGGCCTAATTTCAATATTATTTGTCTTAGGGAATAGGGAGGCCCAAGGAGAGGGACAGAGACAGGGGAACGGCCCAGTGGAGCAGTCAGAACACGCACAACATTTATGGACTAAGCTCATCATCTTACCTGGCCATGGTTCATGGCACCCCAAAGCAATTATAATAGTAACATCAAAGATCACTGATCACAGATAGGTAATAATAATGAAAATACATATTTTGAAAAATATAATATAATATCATAATTATGAAAAAGCTTGAAATATTGCGAGAATTACCAAAATGTGACACAGAGACGTGAAGTGAGCAAATGCTGTTGGAAAAAATGGTGCCAATAGACTTGCTCGACACAGGGTTGCCACAACCTACAATTTGTGAAGAACGCAGTATCTGCAAAGCACGGTAAAGTGAAGCGCAATAAAACGAGGTATGCCTCTCTACCGTATATTACAGAAAGGTGAATTTACCATTTTCCCCCATATTCTTTTATCTAGACATATAAGTTCTACAAAATAAACTCACATTCAAAGACTGAAAATAAACAAGTTCTACACTAAGTTTCCTTCATCTAATTTTGAGAGACCCAAGCAGTTTTTTCAACAAGTGAACTGTAGGTCTGCAGAAGGCATTGAGTTCTCAGTATAGCAGACAGTACAACAAATGCTTGATGAATTACTGCAAGTCCTAAAGATGGGAATGGTAGAAAAGGAAATGCACATCATTGCAAAGAATAACTCCAAATTTACGGGAATTAATATTAAGATAAGAAGAAGACTTTGTTAAGCCTTTTATCCAAAAGACTGTATTCAAAAATTACTGATGCTGGCCTGGTGGCATAGCGGTTAAGTTTGTGTACTCTGCTTCAGTGGCCCAGGGTTTGCAGGCTCGGATCCTAGGTGTGGACCTAGCACTGCTTGTCAAGCCATGCTGTGGTGGCAACCCACATAAAGTAGAGGAAGATTGTCACAGATGTTAGCTCAGGGCCAATCTTCCCCACCAAAAGAAAAAAGAAAATTACTATCATTTCCTCCTTTCATTTACTTCTCTCTCAGGCCACACATTGAGCTTCACTGCTCTGTGTCTCCAGCACCTGTTTCTTTGCTCACATTGCTCCCAACACCTGCTGTTCTTCACTGATTCTCTTCTCCACTTCCAGATTCTATTTGCCCCTCAGGCTGAGCTCCCACATAGGGTAAATGGATCTCTATTTCTCCTAGGACAATACTAGTTTATACCTATTGGTTCAGCATAAATATTAATGGCTCTCCCTTTGCTTTCTAGTTTAGCCAATACATTTTATAGTCACTGTGCCAGTTATCAACTTATTGCCTCTTGGCTTGGAATACACCTTTCTTTGCTCTGCTTCATGATACTGGAGCTGGAACCTGCAAACATGCTCCTTTTCCCAAGGTCACAATGTTAGGCCTTGTCAGCAGAGGGCACTGGAGGGACAAGACCAAATGACCTCTCGTCCTGGTTCTGGCTCTAATCCTCTTTGTCCTACCATACAGTGGCCAATGGGTGGCTTTCTGGCTGGTGGTGTGATGGGACCCAGAGGTAGATAACCTCCAGCAAGTTCTATCCACACCCAGGCATATGGCTTCTCTGTGAGTTTCATTGGCACCCAAGACACTGCTTCCTGCTCCTCACCACTTCAACACTTCGCCGCCACTGGGGGCAAAAGAAGAGCTCACGAATCCAGTTTCTCCCTCTTCCAAAAGAAATAGAAGATCAAGGCAGTGGGCACCCTCAACTGGCCCCACCCTTGGAAATCTGTACTGGACTTGAGAAAAGTAAAGAACAATTTTAAGACCTAACACTACAATAAGACAATATTAACAAAACGACACCCTTTGGATTCAGAAAATATAATGTGATTTTAAAAATAAGTAAATAAATGTTTCTAATGCTAGAAAACCTAAAATTCAAAATCAAAACTACCTGATGAACTCAATGGAAAGAAGTATGGAATTACAAATACCTAGTCTTGTATATTAATAGATTATACATGTTTTTAAACCATTGTATTGTAATTTCCCTTAAGACAGGGCTAGTATTTTAGCTTAATGATTTGCATCTAGTATTTGATAAGAAAATATTGATTGCAGAAGAGATATACCAAATAGTACAAAAATTTAGTAAGATGGGAATCTTCTAGTTTTTAATCTCAAATTGTTTTTGCAAAGTCACACTCTTACTGATAAAAGGTTAAGGAGAAGTGAGAATCCTAATGGCTCTCTGAAAATTGACGTGATCTCAACGAAGTATCTCAGCTGACTCTAACCTGGACCATGATAGATTGCATTATGCTTCTATCAAATGCTCCACCTCCCCTCCTTGTGGTCCCCCAACCCCTCACCTTGTGGGCATCATACGTGGTCAAGTGAGTTGCTTGGGACAAATATAGGTAAGCAGGAGAAACATGGGTCACTGCCAAGACAAGCCTTGTGGAGCCAGTGTGTGATTGGCCATTTCTTCTTTCCCTTTACCATAAAACTGGCTACCTAGCCACAACGGCTGTGTCTTCAGGCTGGGTCCCAAAGTGACGACATCATGGAGCAGTCAACCCACAGTAGACACACAACAAATAAACCTCTGTGGTTATAAGCCATGGAAAATTTCAGGTTGTTACTGTAGCATAACCTAACCTATCCTAACTAGTTTCAGACAGCAACGGATAATGGGTATTGAGGATAACTGAAATAGTGGAGCACAGGGAGATCATAGCACTTTGCCAAGACAACCTTCACAATATAACACAAGTCCAGGCACCCTGTTCTTAATGATTTTACTCTGGCTTCCAAATTGCTATTTTTATTACATATTTGGGAACTCTCTACACGTTCATCACTCTATTAAAGCACAAAATATTTCAGATTCTATATATAACCCAGATATATGAGGGATAGATATGCACTAACATGAGAACTAAGGCTATCAAGTACAAAATCCAATAGACAATGTGATATGTTCATACCCGCAGATACCTACTCATGAAGGCAAGGTAAGGGATGTTTTACATTTTTCCATGAAAGTTGTAGAGTTGTGTGTTAATACAAATTTATAATTGAGTTTAATAAGGATGGCCAATTGATTATATTGGACAAATCACGAATACATCTCTCTCATCTATAAAGGGAGAAGGCTATTAAACTCTTTAACATGTGCAAAATATTATTGTGGACATGTATAAGGATACACAGAACCCTCTGTCACTTGGCACAATAACGGTACTGAATGTTAAACTAACCAAGTGTTTCAGTCTTCTACAGTTTGCCAATTTCTAAAGAACCATAAAACAAAACAAAACAGAAAAATAAACAACACCAAAACTATGTTGAATACAGTTCAGTTTTGTGAAGATTCACACGGCTCCACAGGATCTTGCAATGCCTCATGCTTGTCATTTATTATGATCCTGCTACCAATGGGAAGATGCAGAAATCATATCCTTTGAGAGCACAGTGCATGAACATAGAGTCAGAAGACCCAGATACAAATCCCCACTTTGTCACTTATTAATAGGAGGACCATAAGCTTTCTTTTCCCAGAACAGTCCCTGTTTGTGCTGTTGAACTGACATACTGATTAATGCTATTCTCTTTCAATCCCCAAATTACCCCCATTGAATAATAAATAATATGGTCACCCTAATTATTTCTGACCTTGAAGATCCATTTGATATTTCAGAACTCTGGTTTCCTCATTTACGGGACTGAGGATCAAATTGAGACAATATACACAAAAGGACTTTGCAAGCTCTTAAGCACTATATACATGTAAGGTATCATCACCATTATTGGAAAATTTTTGTGAATAGAGTTATCAAATAATAAGGTGTGCTATCTTAAGAAAATACTGGGTCCCTTTTATTTCCTTCCTTCCTTCATTGAACAAATATTCATTGGGTTACTACTATCAGCCAGGGACTATGCTCGTCACTAGGGATGGAGATGAAAACAAACAAATGGTCCTTACTCGCTCACAGATTTTACACCAGTGCCTCTGTAAAAACAAGACCTGTTGGAAAAGTTCAAATGATAAAGGACAAATCTAGTTTTTCCATTTAATTGGGGAGACAGCTAAAGCGCAGAAAGATAAGATTCTCAGATCACTGCAGCTCAGTCTGTTTTGGATGGAGGCTAAAACTCAAGAATCCTAGTTCACGTCCATGCTCTGGCCAGTGCATTATTTTGTTTTTAAAGGATTAATGGAAATTCTTGTAGTGTCCTTGATCTTACCTCAAGAGATCTCTCAGCTCATCCTGGCCTCTGGGCAGGATTGCTTTTAAAGGCAAAACAAAACTAAGGCTAATCCCTGCAATTGTGAACAAAGTTGGTCAGTCATGTTTCTACTTGCTCCACAAACCAATCTTCAGGATGTTATTTTCAAGCTTAATGGCCCCATCTTCAGACTTTATGAGCCGCTATAATCCTATAGACCCCAAAACAGTCCAACATTCTCAGCTGAGAAATGGAGGACTTGGAAGGGAAATAAAAGGAAGGAGGGAAGCCTCTCATAATCAAATGTCCAAACAAATCAGAACTCAGAAGTTCTGGCGACGATCTACAAAGGTAAAGTTTTCGGGGTGAATATAAATATTAAGTCTTTTTCTGCTATATTCTGTGGCTATCAAAACAGCAGCTCCCTTTGACACGAATATATTACTACACCAAAAATACAAAGGGAATAAGATTATGAATCACTAATATTAGATGCACGTAAATAAATGGGTGTCTTCGGTTTCAAAAGACCAGAATCAGGGCCCAACCAACTGTGTCTTCCACATCACTTCTGGGTTCCAAAACCGTATTTTAATCAGATTTATTCTATGGGAGTCGGAAAACCTCCTGACAAATCTGAGCCAAATGCCTGCTCTGGCGCAGCTGTAACAGCCGTTCGGAGAGCTCCAAGTGCCCTCCTTTGGCCTGCAGAGAGAATTGCAATCCCTTCTGCCGTGAAAAGAGCCCTTTGGAAAAAGAATGTGTTTACAACAAAACCCTTTACTTATGAGCAAACCACAAGGATGACTAGACAAGTGGAAGTTGCCTCTACTCAAGCATTTCTGCTTTCAAAAAGCCTCATTGCAGGAGTTTCATTATACATCTCTCTCAACCCTGGTCGGCAAACACGGCTCATTCTTAACCCTCTCAAGTCGAACACTGGATTTTAATAGCAATTTGTCAAGGAACACATGGTTCTCTATCTTATATATAAGCCGCCTCTGAGGACAGGTTCTGGCCAACAGTCATCCGTCCTCTTCTTCTCTCTCCACTCAGTGTTTATTTCATTCTGTCCTATGCTACAATTAACTATTTACAAAACGGCTTGTCACTTATCCCTCTACCTCCAGAACACAGCACAGTGCCTGGCATGTAGTTGAGACTCTTTAACCACAAAAGGATGGTAGGATGTGAGAGAACTCACTGGAAGAAAACCTTCAGTCATATCATTGTTGGAATGGATTTTCTTCCTTCAATCTAGTTTGATCTAATTTCCTGGTAAACTTTTCAGTAGCTTTCCTTTTAGGACTTTCGGAACTTGAGCACAGCCATACAGACTCAATGGTGTTAGGTGGCATAAGTTTTCAAAGGCAAGAGGAGGAACTCAAGGTTTTATGACCCCCTTACTACGTCTCTGACTTTAAAATCTCTACAGAAAATGCAGGGTAATGTTAGTTGCAACCCTCAGCCTTCTACCTTGGCAAAGAGCTATACGGTTGGTTATACTCAGGTAACAAATTCAAACCTCTTTGATCAACATCAAATCTTATATTGTCATGGGAAATGCCATCTTTGTTTGAGAGATATCCTTGAGCAATCTTAAGATTTCTGGAGCAATATCCTAAGCTAAATATTTCCTTAGGCAATCTGCACATCAACTTCACCATTCTGATTAGTGCTCCTGCTGAATATGGTGGATGGTTGTTGGAGATGCTTGCTTGCTTGATAAATTATAGTGGAAATTTTTAATGTAATATATACCTCAGATATTATGTCACTTCTTTACCTAATGTGACTTTCTGAAATTTGAAAGGACAAAGTTAGTTGTATATTTCATACACAGCTTAAATCACACAGCACAAGACAAGTCCATAGTGGCTGCCTATATGACCAAATTAAGTTTATCTCAGAAGAGATTTGAATATGTGCTGGGTGTTCTTTGATCAAATGGGGCCATTCTTTGTCATAAATTGGCCTATACTGAGCACCTGCCAGATCCAGGGCCCCTTGGCAGTCACTTGACTGGAAAAGCAATAGACGGTGACAAGAAACATGGTCTCCAACCAGAGAGACTCAGTCTACTGAACTGACTACTTGAGTGGCCAACATTTTCAGAAAGTAGTTGAAACACAAGCCCAACTATAGAGATCCCAATATAAATGAACAGAAGAAAACCTATTATAGCAATATAGTAACAGATGGCACGCTCAGATCTACTCAATATGTGTACAGAAAAAAATATATGAAAAAATAATGAATCTTTTGAATATTTGTTGGAAGAGGTAAGTAGAAGGTATAAATCACCTCCACCTTTCCCTCGTCCAAGAAGGCTTTATAAAGTAACTAAAATAGGAACATTGCTTTCAATTAAAAGCCATGGCAAAGGACCGAAAGTAAAGTGTCAGTGGATTAAAAAAATAGATAAGGTAGCATGTAAATAGAATAAATATCTTTACCAATAATAAAAAATTTGTCTGAAAAGTAAATTTTAAAATCCCAAATTTTACCTCTCTTTTTATACTAATATTTGAGGAACTCATGACTAAATTGCAATGTGACATAGTAACGGAGAATACTAGTCTTTAAGACAATGGGAAACTTCTATTTTAAGTCTTAACTCTAAAGTATGTCATTAATAAAAATGACTTTTCACTGCACAGTAGATAAAACTTTGATATCAATGTATGTCCATGTATGTGTATATAAACATAGACCTGTATGTATAAATGCATCTGAAGATATATATACACATATATGCATTCATGCATAACCATAAAACCTATTCGCTTGGGGAAATATTCAAATCAAGAGACAAAACGATAAATCTCTTTTGCAGAAACTATTTGTTAGCATTTCCCCTGAACACACACTCAACAAAGAAAATATGTTATTAAATATGATTTATTTATTAACATTTCCAAGATTGCTCCAGGTTTGTAAATTTTCTCTCTGGGCTGAAGCATTCTGTATTTGATCATCGTGCATAACCATTTAGTTAAGCAGAAAAGAAGGTTTTGTAAACAATACGTTCAGTCCTTTGCTATGGCTGTATTGTCAATAAATTGCATCCACTGCTGTTGGACCATCCACTGCTTCATGAAAATCGGAGAAGCAAAGGAGGAAGTCAGACCTTATGGTGATGGTATCCATCCATCTATCTATCTACCTACCTACCTATCTATCTATCTACCTAATTATTATTCTGTATCTAATTCAGAACATTATCTAGTCTAGGGTTCATAATATTTTGTGCTATAGACTCCTGTGACAGTCTCGTGAGATCTGTGGATTCTTTCTGAGAATAATATTTTTAAATGTATATAATAAAATACAGAGAATAACAAAGATAACAATTATATTCAAATACATTAAAGTATGTTAAAATTGAAAAATTATGATAAAATAATACATGTGCTTCTTTAACTTATTAAATATAAATATCTAGTGGTGGATTTCATAACTACCATCATTTTAAAATAGTGATGAACATAAATGATATTTTGAGAAATCTGCAACAACTATAATATGCTATAAAAAATCTGTGATATCTATTGGTGACAAATTCACAAGTATTGATAAAACTAATGTGGTTTATTGCCTACATTCATAATTGAAAGAAATGTTAAATTCCAGTGAGAGATTATTGAAAAGAAAGATGTAATTTTTTCCTCATCCATGCTCATGGACTCTCATATGTTAGAATTCCCCAGATGAAAGCTTACAGTACAAACACATAGGTCTTTATTGGCCTGGTTTGGGTAAAGCAATAGTAATATATATTACTTGTTTAGGAAATGTGTGTCTATATTCCCCCCTGTGTTATTGATACAACTTACATAAATCTTTATAATGCTGAACTTACACAGAAAAAGCAATGATTTCTGTTATACATTTTAAAATTATTAATGGAATTGTCAAGGGCAATTAGTAAAGTGTTGAACTTTTTGTAGACCTCATAACACAGGGGGAGAATATTAGAGAAGTAAATGACAAAGAGGTAAAAGAAAAGGGAATTGAGTGTATCTGGATGTTTTATTAGAACAGTGAAGGCCTAAATTCAATAGTAGTTAAGAAGTGGTCTAGAGATTTCATATACAAAGATGTTCACTAATCATTGTTTCCAAACGTTGTTCTATTGAACAGCATGCAGATCTGGGTTTGAACAGCATGCACTACAGAGCTAGACATAGATAGAGCTTGAGAAAGCTGAGTGAAATAAATATCAGCTAGAAGGAGCTTGGCTCGAGAAGAGAAGAGAGGGAAAGAAGTTGGGCCAGGATCGTGAGGGTAAGGAGTGGAGTTAAGGCTGAGAAGAAATGAGGTTTGGGCCAGCCCAAGTGGCCTACTGGTTAAGTTTAGTGTGCTCCCCTTTGGAGGCCTGGGTAGCATTTGAGACTTTATAATATATCCCTGACCTCCAAGCTAAACTGTTCACTATTTTCTAGACTTCTTAGTTGACTTTCCCAACAGCATACTGTATCTTTCTTAATGTTCTTCTCTTCATCTCCACTTACAAAAATCTTACTCATTCTTCAAGATGAAGCTCAAATGTCAGTTCCTTGAAGTGTTTTCTAATGGACACTCTCTAGTTAGAACTAATTTCCACTCCTCTAATTTTGTCTCTCCTTTCATCATACCACCATACCACACTATGTCCTTCGTTGGGTTGGGTGTGTAAATGACTGATTGGAGTGACTAAATCTTTATGGCAAAGATCACAAGTTCCTCATGTTTGATGTTCTCTGTAGCATTTAGCATCATGCTTAGAATATAGTAGGTATTTAATAAATGTTTACATATTATTGGAGATATCTCATCAATATAAACCAAATCCAATGATTCTGTACCATTCATGGAACCATGTTGCTCCTGACCAGTAGAAATGCCCAGGATGAAGATGTAATCATCTACTCACTATATGTCAGCTCCAGAAGTGACCTCACCAGCCATGCACTCCTTTGTTGGGTTTTAATGATGACAAACCTGTCCAGAAACAGTCCAGAAAAACTGTGCTTGTTACCCAAGATCACAGAGCCTAAAAAATAATGTGGATTTCCTAATATTCAGTCCACCAATCTTTCGGCTTCACCATAAAATATATTAAGAAGAGAAGACAACAGAAACTCTGGATTGAAAGACCATAATTCCCACCATGTTAAATTTAGCTCTTAGGAAGTTTTTGTGGGTTTTTTTAGTAGCTACAAATTAAAAAGAAATGGAGAAATAAACAAAACGGTAAATGACATGTCACAGGAAGAACTGCAACCGTCCTGAAGTTGAAGGTGACAGATATCAGTGATCAAGCTGTAGAACTGAGGAAGGCAGAAGAAGTAATGTGGGGGTAGGAGCTGGGAGAGTTGAGTAGAGAGGAGAAGAGAGGCTGACGTGTCACCCTGATGTCTCAAAAGCCTTGGCGTCATCCCTAACTCTCCTTTGTCTCACCCCCTCATGTAGTAGCCCATCAGCAAGTCCCATTGGCTCTACCTTCAATATACAGCCAGAATTTGACCATTTCTCACCATCTCTACTGTCATCTCTTGTCTAGATTCTTGCAATATCCACCTAAATTGTCTCCACTTCTGCCTTTGCAGTTTATCCTCAGCACAGAAATCAGGGTGACCCAGGCGAAATGTCTGCAAGATCACATCAGTTCTCTGCTTGGAGCCCTCTAATGTCTCTCCACTGGCTTCAAGATGAAAGTCAATGTCTTCACCGTGGCGTACAAGGCTTCCATGATCGCCCCCTCACTCCCCGTTCACTCTAACCTCATCTCCCACTATCACATTCACTCACTCAATTCCAGCCACACTGACCTCCTCTCTACCCTCTAATCCAGGCCCACCGCTGCCTCTGGGTCTTTGAACTTCTCTTCTGAGCCAAGGAAGAGCCTGGCCAGTGCCAGAGGCTAGTTCAAAAGTCAAGTTCTCAGTGAGAACTTCCCTGGCCAGATATCTAAATCCCCCTCATGATTTGTTTCCCTGCTTATTCTTTCTTTATTCTCATTAGGGTTTAGCACTAAATGTTTTACTTATTTCTCTTTACAGTCCGATGCCCAAATAAAATGTTAGCTCAATGGGAGATTTTTGCCTTTTTCACTCTTTTTTGATCCCTGATAGATCACTGATATATCTTTTTTGATTACTGAATGCTGACTATCCAGTAGGCATTGTATAAATAGTCATTGAACAAACTAATGAATAAATAAATGCACAAGTCACTTTTAATAGGCTCTTAACATATTAAGCCTTGCACCTGCCTAAAAAAAACTTTGCTCATACTCTAAAATCATTTTAAACTAAACTAAACAAATTCTCTAAAGGGTAATTAGGATTTTTTCTTCCAGAGACAAATTAGACAATTTCCTACTAACTAAAGAACTCCCTACATGATCACTGGAATTTATGAAGCACACCAAACTGTCAGATTGCACATAAGAGGAGGTGTGTGTGTGCAAAAAAGGGGACAAAAGAGTCATGGGTTTTGGAGAAAGACTAATGTCCTTCAGACCTGAAGATTGGTAAAGGCATGATTGGTGGGCACCAAACTATTTGGTCACTGAGAAACTACAATTAAGAGTTTTGCCAAAACCAAAATACGAGCTAAAGAAATCTCCAAAAAGACAAGAAGCTACTCTCTGGAACCCAGAAGTTGTCCTCCAGAGTCTTTGGAACTTTGGGTATGATTCTCCTTCTAAGATCAACTCTACAACGTTCCATAATATTCATTTCAGAAATTCTCTGTAAATTTCAGGCATCTTTATGATCCAAACTTAGTGAGAGTGTATTAATCATGGATGGTACGTAGAACCTAGAAATAATATATTTTATAAATATTATTGACTAATACTGAATAGAACTTTACAGGGCATTTTAATATGTATTATTTTTGAAGTATGTGAACTCTATTTCTATATTTTACCTTCCCCTCAATCTTTACTACTCACTTTATCTGTGTTTTCCCTGATTATGAATTTTATCTATTTTTGTTTAAATCATATATGGAACAAGGCAAAATGAGCTAGCTAGCTAAATACCGTGGGTGTATATGTACGAGGTTTCATTATCCATATTGTGCAGGTAAGGAAACTGAAACTCAGAGAATTTAGATGAATATGTCCAAGGCCACACACCTCACTAAATTATGAAGCTGAGACATATCAGGAATGATCTGACCCATGCCTTGTCTACCAAACCACACTTCTTTTCTGCAATATGCCATCCAAGCTAGTGTAACGCTTTGACCAAAATGCTAATCCAGTATAAAATATCCCCTTGTATTGTGCTCATTTGCACAAGGCAGTCCCTCCGGTTGTGGTAAGAACTCCAAGTTTTCATACGTGAACGTGGGTTGACCAGTCAGGTTGGCCTCTGTACTTATTCCTGTGATGAACCCAATGCTTTGCACAGTGGAATTCATCTTGACTGACAGCATAGCCACGTGAGTGCACACACACTCATGGAATGCCTCATCTCTCGACCTGGTGCTCTGCCCGTTCTCTAGCCCTCACCATGTGGGCTCCTTATCTGCCACTATTACCATTTTAGAGATTTATTCTATTGTTTCCATTATTCCAAGTTCAAAAAGTGATGACACATGTTTAATGCTTCATGTGGAAACATCAAGCTCAATATCAAAAAAACTAAATAAATTAATGCCCACGAAAATGTAAAATTTTAGTGTCAACATTTATAACTCAAAAAACATGATTTTTGCAGCATCTTGGAATATTGGTTCAAGTGATCACTCAAAAATCACACCTAGCTAAACCACTCTAGCAGAATACCTAAGCAGTGTGTACCTGTGGATAGATATTTTATTGCCACTTACCTCTAAATTTATGGTTCTCGGTCTCACTGTACCTCAGAATCACCTGGGGAGCTTAAAAAATTTTGATGACCAAACTCCATGCCAAACCATTTAAACTAGAATTTTTGGATGTGGGTTCAGCTGAATTTCAGTGTTAGTTTCCTTATTTGACGATGGATAATTAAGTAAGCTACAGTAGCTATGAAGAATCGAAATCAAACGGACACAAATGCTATACAGGTAATTTTAGGCCCATATTGAGAACTACTGCTTTATTCTAGATGAATATGAACTCCAACAGGCATGGATTAGTAAGATCAGCCTCTTTCTCAGTATTCTGAGAGTCCTCAACCTGACCTTGCTCTACTCAATGGAATCATTTTGATCCAACGTGAATATGAACTAGAATGTGTACATTATATTAATTCCACCTGTATATAGACGGTCAAGTGATTGCAATGCTGGAAAGAAAAGTTCAGCTCTCGCTGCCTTGGAAAATGCCCAACAATCTGTCCTGCAGAAAGGTTGAAATGTCAAATAATGTAGCTTCCTACAAAACTGAATTAGAGCATGACCTCAAATGTTAATATATTCAGATCTTTCCTCTGCCCTTAGAAGGTCAAATACTCACAACAGTCATAAAATCTACACTGCCCTATCCTCCCAGGATTTCTGAGGCTGCAGCAACAAATTACACAATTAAAGAAAAAGAAATCTCCTATTGAAGGAAAGTTACAGTCGAAGAGGAAGGAAGACTTTACGAAGATGCAGCTCAACAGAGAAATGTGTCCTTGATACCATATTAATGTTTAATGGTTGTGCCATTCTTTACAACTTACAACAGTCTTTTGCCTCTGTCAATTGACTGGATCCTCACAATAGTTGTACTTGGTGACTAGTACTCCCATATTTCCATTTTCTATAAAGGAAATAGAGATTACAAGAGGTTAAGTGACTCATCCAATGTCAACAGCACAGCTAAGACCTGAACTCAGGTCTTGTTCAGGAAATCTTGAGCCCTTCCGAGTGCCTTTCCCTATGTGTGGGAAGGCGTCAATGCTTCTGGAACAGGTTTTCTGTTAGATACTACCTACAATAACACTTCCTTCCCACACCACGTAAATGCAAAATCTGTTTTTAAATTTTATCAATACATTATACCACTCATAAGTCAGAAGGAATAAATTCATCCACTAAAATAATGTTTTTCATTAGAGATTATTGAGCATTTTCTATTCTTTATTTTCATTCACAACAGTTTATAACCAACAGCTGCACCGTAGAACCAGTTTGGGGCAGATTCCTTAAATGCCAGATAGAAATTTTTTTGAGACTATTTTTCTCAGTATTGTCTCTACAGTCAGTCAAATAAACTGTAATAACTATGAAAAATCTAGCCAAACATGAATGCAATCATCCCCGGAGACAATTCTGAGTCAAATGAAGAGGCAGACAACTAAACGAAAGACATAAGAACTCTCTGGCTTTTCACCTAAAAATCCGACATGACAAAAGATATACTAATGGTAACCCACATAAAAGGCAGTACTTTGAGCAATAGTGATGAATATGAAACCCAGTCAATGCCCCATTTTAAATAACATCTGTGACTCTTTGTAATCCATAATAATAAAATTACTCTTTTTGGTTTGTGTTCTTCTGTAGAGGAGAAGGGGGAAACAGCGCTCAGAGCAACAAGATGGCAGGAACACCCTCTCCTTTCATATTAATCCCCAAAATAGCAGTCAATTTTCACAGAATCAAACAGCCAAATGAAGACTGGACAGAATACAAAACCAGGGGCAACAGAAAAGCAGATGCTTTGGCGAGAAGGCAGCCGATAAATGTTGGTTTCCCAGGATTTTGATAGCAGGAGTGTTTATCTTATTGAAAGCAGAGTCTAATTGAATAAAAGAGTTTTTAAAATAGTGGGCCATTAATTAGACGGCATGGGGTAAAGCATGGATTCAGTAATGTAGGAGGCTTCGGGGAGCCACAGGCAGCTCTCATCGATTCTGTCAGGGTGCCAGAGGAACAAGAGAGCCGAATGTTTTGCCTCTTCTGGAAACCTACCTGATACATTTGGAAGTGGCTTCCCCATGCATTGCCTCTGTTCAAATCATCCCATAATTACTCTGGCACTGTAAGCTGCGAACTTGGCGGGCTCTGAGAGATATCAGATGTTTTTCTCATGCTTGCTGAACCTCTCTTAGACAAATTTTGCATTGTTTTTTGTGTCAGTTTTATCGTGGAACATCGTGTTGCCATCTGGGAAGAAAAACAACATGGTAGAGGAGCAGCTGGTGAATGGCAATGGCCAAATAAACATTGGCAGGCACCCGCCATTAGGTGAGATAACAGGGATGGGTGGCCGCCAACACCAACGATCCCTCACCGCTGGAACATCTTTCACTGTCCCCTTCTCTCTTATCTTCATTCAAATTCATGGCAATTTTTCATTCAGAGGCTCAAGCTCTCCAAGTGTCAGGTGTTGGGCTTTCCCATCTCTATCCTGGAGGAACAAGATAGGGTGGGGAACAAGTGCCCCACCAAATGAATTTCTCTCCCTGGGCACGACAATGGGCTTCCTGAAGCAAGGAAGAAGCTTCTGACACCTTAGCAGAAAGGCTGCCCTGAGGAATGGGAGGATACCAAAACCCTCACCAAGCTTTCAACCAATTTGGCAGCCTTTATTTTGGTCACTTCCAGCATCACAGGTATTTGTGGCTTTCAAATCTTTAAATCTTTTAAGGACCATATATATGGTAAACAAATATAAATAATACTAAGAGGCAGGACAGCAAGGGCAAGTAAGTTACATCTGATTAACAAGGTTATACCTCATTCTTTCTTATTTCGAAGATATAATTTTTCCATTGCAACATTTCTGAAATTGAGATGCATAGATGCCTAGAAAAATGTCTGACGACCTCCAAGCAGCTGAGGAAGTTGTGAAGTGCCAACAGTCATTATTGCTGCACGTGTACAAACTGGTGAGCTTTCATCCAGCCACTCAGTTGTGTTATTTCTATTGTTGCAACCAACACGGTTGAATTTTTAACTTAAATTTGGATTGCAAGTCGTGGCTTAAAATATCTTCAAAAGATTATATTGTAAGAGAGCATTAATTTTTTTTAAGTTGTTCAGTTTATAGGAATTTCTTACAGGCAATATGATCAGAAGCTTTAGAAATTGCTGAATCACTCAAAATAACTCGAAATTTTTAATTTAGTAGAGGTTGGAACAATGAGCATATGTGTCATGGAGACTGACCTTCAGCTAGAACATCTATCTGACAAAACCTTCTGACTGACTTTCAATACACAATTCAATTAAGGGAAAATTATATATATACCACATATATAATATATTCAATATATTATATACGTTCAATATATAATTCAATTAAGGGATATTACATATAATGTAATTAATATAAACTTTATATATATTTACCTTAATTAAATTATATGTTGACTATAATATATATTGAACATGTATTTTATATATATATTTCATATATAAATCAATTTAGGGAAAAGTTTTATATATATAATATATATAGTGAGTATATATTAATTATATATATATTGTTTTTTCAGGTATATATGAATTTAACCAAAAAGGAAATCGAAATTCAAATGAAAATCCTGGAATTCTCAGTAAGATTATACTCTAAGTCCTAAAAAGGGTGAGGTTACAAGCACGAAGAGCAGTGTACACCCCGCCCATTTATAAAGGCCAGTGGCTAAGAATCTTTGAATGCTGGAGTGTAAAAGGCTTAAACACAAAGTGATAGTTACAAAATGACATGAAATTATATGCAAAATTGATTATAAAGAAAAATCATACATAAAACCTATGTATAGGTGCTGACCCTGTGACCGAGTGGTTGGGCTCGCACACTCTGCTCCTGCAGCCCGGGGTTTACCAGTTCGGATCTTGGGTGTGGACCTACACAGGGCTCACCAAGCCATGCTGTGGCAGGTGTCCCACATAGAACTAGAATGACTTACAGCTAGGATATAAGACTATGTACTGGAGCTTTGGGAGGGAAAAAGAAAACAAAAAGAATCTATGTGTAGTTATTATACTGTTTCTTCTACCACCAAAAAAAAAAATTGATGGTGATGTTAGAGGAAATATGCTAACTTTCCAAATTTTGTTGGGGAGCACGTAATTTGTCACTTCGTTTTAAATGTAAGGTCCTAAGAGCCCACAGCTCACTTTTGACAGAACTCAAACTAGAAATTATGAGCAAAGTGGGGGGACTTCATAAAAGGGAGAATGGGACAACGCGACACTAAATGTCACACTCTAACCTATGGGATATGTCAAATTAGGACTAGCCAGTAACTCTCCTTAAACAACATTAGAACAAGTTTTCTGGAAAACTCCTTGCTACCAAATCCATCCTCATTTATAAGTCTATGATTAAATATGATCAGAAAGATAGCTGGCAAAATCTAAGAGAGACCAAAACATAAAGAAACTTCTAAAAGCCTGTTTAGATTCATTTCAACATTATTCATGAAAAAAGTCAGTCACTCGGAATGTTTCAATACATAATATTATTTGTGTGTAGCCACATTCTTTTGTTAATGTGCTATTCATTCTTTTGAAATCTTCCAGGTAAGAACGTGACAATTGTTATTACCCTGATTTGAGCTCCAATGACATAAATTGAGTCAGTCTTTCATTATATTGTTAATTCAGAAATTTTGAGATCATAATCTATTAGTCCAAAATCCTTAATCTGGGAACTCAATAAGATTTTTGCCCACAGACCACTCTTAATCAACTTTTATAAGAAATTTTACCCTAGAGCAGCAGGGAAATACGTTCTGAAGTAAACCCAGTATTGGCTAAAAGAAGCTGCAGGCATTTCTTCTTCCCTTCTTGAGCATCTACTATGGATGTAACAGTAGATGGACTCTGTAATGAGACCAAGAAAGGTCATTCTTGGCCCCATTTTACCGATGGAGAAATTGAAGCTTAGAAATGGTAAATAATTTGTCCAAGTTCAAGCAAAAACCCAGAGAATCTGTCTCTAAGGCCTATGACCTTAACTGCTACACTGTGATGCAAGGTGTTCAATATTTAAGTACCAAATCAGTAGCATATAACTGCTATTGTGATTTAGAAGTCAGTTAAAGTAGGTCAGGTAGGTTTCCTAGAAGAGCTGGAAACTCAATAGGGCCTTGTGGGATAAGTAAGCTTGGTAAAAGTAGATTTTGTCAAAGAGTCAGCAAATAAGCAAATAAAACTGAAAAGACTATTGGAGGGAATAGCTGGAGTTTCATAAAAGGCCTGTAAGAGAAGAAACTGGAATTGGAATTACATGCTGGCCAAGGCAGTGCAAATCAATTTGTAAACGATGGATGTCTCGCTGGAAGGCTTCCAGGGAGACATGGCAATACAGACAGGAAGTAGCCCCCACAGTGATGAGTAAGTCAGTGCCTTCCTGAGAAGGGTAATAGCCTCACTGTTCACTGGGGCCCAGATGACAGAATGCGAGAAGGCGACAGAGCTAATATGATCATTGCATGAAAAATTAGAGCATATAATCACATGGATATTTTTCACCCCAAAAGACAGGATCTTGTCACTTAACAGGATCAATGAAGAAAGAAGCATATCCTTGGCCACTAAGAAGCACCGGGAGCAGCTGTATCTCTGCCTTATTGAGAGTGAGGTGATTTTGACACGGCTACAGGTTTATCTTCTGACCCACCAGAAGGTCCCTGTTAGCAGCAGAATTTCATCGGAAGAGTAAAACATAATCATGAAGTACCCCAAGCTCCAAGGATGCAACCACAGGGCTATGTAAATTAAAAGGCTATGTAAATTAAAACTCAGGCTTTCAGGAGCCCAGCCTTCGACGTCTAGGGTAGGAAAAGCTTGTCACATCGACATTAACAAAAGGGGCACAGTGAGTCAGAAAACCTCAGCCGAGTATCCTATCACCAGTATAAACCAAAAAAGATTCTACCATTGCACACTTACCAACAAAGCCAGGCCTGGGATGGGACGTGGGTATTGGGGGTGGGGGTCCTTGCCACAACGTGGGCATAGGTGGGAACCCTAAAGGCTACAGAATCTGTTTAAATATAGAAGACAATTTACTCTGACCTCTAAATGGACTGCATGGGGCAATGTCAAGTGCCTTAGGCCCTCAGAGAGGGAACCTAAACTTTGGGAAAGCAAATGAAAAAAACATAAGAACCATTGGACCCGACAATGAACTCCTTAAAGAAGGGGATAATATTTTACTTATATTCCCAGTACCAAGCATGAAGCCCAGCATATATTAAAAGTTTAATAAACATTTGGTGGCTAAAAAGAGGCATGATGTCCCTTCTAAAACTCTGTGAGACACACTAGAGACAGAATAAGCCTTACCAAGGGATAAAATGGACATCAGTTAGATGATATTATCTGAGCAGGGCAGGAGGCCCCCTCTTTCACTGAACTTCTCCAGCAGCCCTCATGGCAGGCTCACATGTGGCCATTAGAGGATCATTCTCAGTGGGGGTGGCAAGCTTATGAAGGACTAACATTGAACTGATGTCACTCTATGAAGCATTACTGGCATCAGTAGCCTGTTCTGGAGATGTCAAAAGCAAGTGAGGACAGAAAAGAAAAAGAAAAAGAGAAAAATAAAGTGCTGAAAAGAAACCACCTACTTAATTTCCCTTGAACTCCAAATAGAGAAGACCGTACCGTTTGTAACATACATGCACCGTATTTGAAAGCAGTAGTAACATTTGCCTTCTCTATCCCTAAGCCTGCCCCCTACCCCCTTTTGTACTCTGTCTTTCCTTTCAATTGCTCCTTAAGCTGAGCTCCAGGAGAACCCATGTGCACAGGCTCTCAGTAAAAATAGGCTCAGTCAAGGTAAGTAAAACTCCTGGCTCTGGGTCTTTCTATCCCCTTTCATTCAGGCTACCTGTCATTTATTTGCTCCATCAAATATCAAAGCCTATTACATAGCTACAATAACTAAAATGCTATGGTGATCCAGCTATTCCACTGCTGGGTATTTATCCAAAGAACTTGAAAACGCAAATGCATAAAGATACATGCACCCCTATGTTCATTGAAGCCTTATTCACAATAGCCAAGACTTGGAAGCAACCTAGGTGCCCATCAAGGGATGAATGGATAAAGAAGATGTGGTATATACACACGATCGAATACTACTCAGCCATAAGAAATGACGAAATCCAGCCATTTGTGACAACATGGATGATTTTGAGGGTATTATGCTGAGTGAAATAAGTCAAAGGGAGAAAGTCAATACCATACGATCTCACTCATAAGTAGAAGATTAAAACAAACAAACACGTAGCAACAGAGATTGGATTGGTGGTTACTAGAGGGCAAGGGGGGAGCGGGAACACCAAAAGGGGTGATTTGGCTCACATGTGAGGTGATGGACTACAATTAATTTTTGTGTGGTGAACATGATGTAAGCTACACAGAATTCGAAATATATTACGATGTACATCTGAAAGTTATATAATGTTATAATCCAATGTTACTGCAATAGAAATAAAAATAATAAGTAAAAAAATAAATAAAATGCTATGGCACTGGCATAAGAATAGACAGAAAAAAAGTCATTAGATGGCTTAGAAATAGAAAATAGCGTTTATTAAAATTTATATATTGTAAATGTGCTAACCCAAATCAGCTTCAGCAATTAATATTACTGAAATACTTAGTTTTGGCTTTTAAATCTATTTAGTTCCTAGTTTATTCCAAAGATAAGTGCAAAAATATAAAGCACAGAAAGCTGAAGAAAATAAAAAGTAATTTTATCAATTCTCTGGCTTTTTAAGCTTTAATGTTAGACAAGAAATTATAGAAAAAAGTTAAATTTGACAACATAATACTTTGTCTTTATATAATAAACATCTAATTGTTTCAGTAACAGTACCTTAATTTTCCTTTGGGTGAACAGTGCTCCCTCTTGGCTGATTTCGGTCTCTCTCCATCCCTTCAAACACAGATGATCAAGGGAAGCCTGGCCAATCCCATGTTCTTTATCACCAGGCAGAATGGCTGTTTCAAGAATGGGTACACGGCCGTGTCCACCCAGTGAGACTCAATTTAAGAGACTGTACCAGAATGCCTGAGAAAGAGAACCCTCCCTCACTGGGGTGACTGAGAGGGCTGAATCTCTGCCTGGTCATCTGCCACCAACAGAAAAGGTGTGCCTGAATTAGGTCAATCCAGAAAAAACTCAAGCTGAGAGATGGACAGATTCTGAGTCTGGATGATGCTAATAAGTCTCTCAACTCAGTTCTACCTGAAGACAGTTCCCTGGAGCCTTCAGTGAGCCAATAAATTCCCATTTTTGTTAGGCTACTTTGAAGCGGCTCTGTGTCTCTTATAACTACAAAGCGTTAAATCTCAAAATGAGGGGAAAAAATATAATATATGTTGCATAAGGGTGATAATTTTATGAATATATAAATTACTCATAAAAATTGATAAATATTTTACTTCATAGAAAAATGAACAATTTAATAAAAGGACAAAATGACTAATAAACTTGAAAATTTAAAAATACTCAAAATTAATAATCAAAGCAATACAATTAAAGCATATTTTAGGTATCGTTTCTCACTTAAAAAGTTTAGCAAAAAGTGATAATCATCGAAAATGGCAGCAAAAAGGAGAAAAGATAAGCGTTCTCAAGCACTGCTTGAGTCTGTACGGACACTTCTGTTGGTTCGAAACCTCAGGAACTCCCCAGATGAAATCTGAAACTGGCCCATACAAGGGCAAGAGGCAAGGAGCGACTGAAGGAAGAGGCAGACCACTCCAGGTTGGTAGGTGGCAGATTTAATAAGCAAGGGAACTTATATACAAAGCTTGTCTTGGGTGGCCACAAGATCTCCAAACCCGCCTGCCAGGATCTTGAAAGTTTATATAGAGGCCTTACCAGGGGTCAGCCACATGTTCAGTCTTGATGGTCTCAACAACACATTGCTCTCTCGAGTGGGAATGATGGGCAGAGTGTACATTCCAAGGACAGGGTGAGGAACTTCTGTCTGACCAGGTCCAGCTCATGGGTCAACAAGCAGTCACATCCTTTCAATGACCTCCTCCAACAATTTTGTAAAGAACTATTGGACAATATATATATACAGACACTTAAAGCCTCCAAAACTATGCTACAATAATTCCACCGTTACTAATCTATCCTAAGGAATAATCTGAAATAGAGATAAAACATTATGTATAAGAAACTGCAAAACTCATGTCATTAAAAATGACATTTACAAAAACTTTTAAAAGCATAGTAAAATATTTTCATTGTGTCCTTAAGTCAAAAAAGCAGCAAAAAAACTTGCATTTATAATATGATTGTGACTAAGAAATCATGTGAGCAGAGAAAAAATAAAGGAAGAAAGTAAACCAACGTTGATAGTGACTATCACTGGGTGGTTGAGTGATATTTCTTTTCTTTGTGTTACTTTTCTGCATTTTCCAAATTGCCTATAATAAGTCTAATCTTGGTAATCAAAGGAAATTTTAAAAGTTCTTTTTAAAAAGTTACTTGCCTCTTTGTCTCATTTTCTTAGAAGTATACGGACTCTTGGAGGGTGCAGAATGTCACAGATTCAAAGGGTACACTAACTGGAAGGGATTTCAGAGGTGATGTGGATCGACATGTCTGCTAACACAGCATCTCTGACAGACAGTCGTTCCTTTATTTGAAGCCCTACAGTGACAGAGGGAGGGGCAAGGCACAGAGCTCATTCGTCTTCAAGAGGGCTCATAGTTCTAAGTGATGGAGGGGCCCCCCTTACATTGACTCAATGTCTTATGCTGAATTTCCTTATGTTGACTTGCCTCTTGGTAACTTCAAATCATTAATCCTAGTTCTACTCTCTGGAGCAACGAAAATCATGTCATGGGAAGATCATGGGTTTATCATCGGGTAGATCAAAGTCTGAATCTGTGCTACCCCTTGTACTAGCATTGCGGGCTCTGGCAATAACTCTGAGCTTCTGTTTCCTCACTTGTGAAATGGAGACAATGATACTGATCTCTCAGCCAAGTTAAAGAGATTCCATGTGTAAAGCACCTAGCATAGATACGCACAGCCAGACCCTGATGGAATGTTAATTCTTTATTCTCTTATCCTGATGGTTAGGCACATTGCATAGAATACAAAAAAACTTCAAAAATGTTTGTTGAATGAATGAATTGTTTCTCAAACAGCTGTGAGTCCACCTATGCAAACAATAATCTACTCAGGTTTCCCCATCGCATCTTTGAGAGCGCAATGAGAGAATGTGAGCTGCTCTATGGAATTTGAGATCCATTATATTTCAGCTTTACTCTGAATTACTAGTTTCAAAAAGAGAGATCTGATTTGTTGAGCTAATGTTCTTCTGGAACTCATGTCGCTGTCAGTGATCGCCCTCCTCTCATAACTACTCATAAACCACCTACTTAATGGCCTAGGTAAGGATTACTCTTACAATGACAATAAAATTACTAGCCTATAGTTTTCAAAATCCTTTTCCTTCTCTTTTTTCTCTGCCTTTGATTGTGTGGCATTTTCTCTGTAACATCTCAGTGAACTTTCAAGAAAAAAAGTGAAACAATAAAAAAACAAGCACTCTTAGTGAGGACCAAAAGGGAATCAGACATCATACTTGTTGGTTCTTTGCATCCTAGGGTGTAAGGTATCAGGGCGTGAAGATCTGAACTTAATTTAACGCACACTGGTGCTCTCTGTTCCCCCCCGCTTCCTTGCAATCTGATTCTATCTTCATATTTTCAGTCCTGCTCTTTTCAGGAGGGTGATCAGCTACTTGGAGCCGACAGGAGCATAACGTGACTTTTGTTTTCTCTGTTAACTGTTAATATTGCACCAGGTGCCCTTGAAAGGAGTCTCATCCCTCTGGACTCCTTTTAGGCTTTCTGGAAAGCCTCTCCTTCTCTGCAAGTTTCTCCAAATGGTTCATACTGGTTTCTGCCCATTGATCTTTGGTCATCTGACTCTGATTTCGTTCTTTTTAGGATAGGAACAGCAAGAGTGATTTTATTTAATATTCTTCTCCTTTTCTTTTTCCTCTGGATATCAAGCGGGTATTTTGTAATTTCCCCAGAACTGCATCTAAGATCAGGGGTGAAGCCTAAAATATGCTAAGATGCCCATATTCTAATATATAGCATATCCCTACAGAGTTTACTAATAGGCATCGGTTTCGAACAAGCCTTACTATCCATCATTCCCACCTCTCCCTGGGCAATGTAAGAGAAGTTAGGTGTTGTGAGGAGGATAGCCATTTAAAGAGAAACTATTCTGTGAGAGACATGGAAAGTAGGTCATCTTATTACCTAAAACCAAGGGACGAGGGCTCAAAGGGAAGTGATGCTAAGAATAGGGGGTGACTACGTGAAGAATGGATGGGCAATTCATTTTCCAGCTGGCAATCTGTTTGGCCAACACATCTGGGCTACCTGAGGCAAGGAGAAGAGAATCAAAGAGCACAGTGAGGCTGGGAGGAGAAGCAGCCATGAAGCTCTCTGCCCCATCATTTGACATGTCATGAATGGATGACTTTCCTAAGGGTCAACAGACAAGGAGAAAAGTTGCTGTGCTCTAGCTGTCTTCCCATACTTCTGGAAAGGAGATCTCAGTTTTGGGGTGGACAACTTTTGGAGGGGCAAAGGGAGTAAAAAAGGTAAAGCCAGATTTCTTGCATCAGGAACTATGTATTAGAAAGGGAAGGACTATGGAGACCCTCAGAAGAACCCACATATGAGACGATCAGCAACTACATGCCTGCCACACAGAAGGCATTAATGATTACCTTGAGCCAACAAATGAGGACAGCTAACCAAGCAGAGAACTCAGCCTCCCCACAGGCAGCTAAATAAGGAAGCATTTGTCCTTGACCCTCTTCTGTACTGCCTGAACATGACAGAAAAACTCCTGGCCAGAAGACTGAGGAGGAAGGATTCAATACTTTGTAGAATAAAGGGGAGAAAAGAATTTACGTATTTTTTTGAGGAAGATTAGCCCTGAGCTAACTACTATCAATCCTCCTCTTTTTGCTGTGGAAGACTTGCCTTGAGCTAACATCCATGCCCATCTTCCTCTATTTTATACATGGGACGCCTACCACAGCACTGCTTTTGCCAAGCAGTGCCATGTCCGCACCCAGGATCCGAACCGGTTAACTCCAGGCCACCCAGAAGCAGAACGTGCAAACTTAATCACTGCGCCACTGGGCTGACCCCTGAAGAAAATAATTTAATTTAAAATTAAAATTTTGAAACAACACAAGACTATTTTAATCATTAAAAGTGACCGGCACATTCTGCAATCTAGCCAACATATTATTAGGGTACCTGCTATTAATTGCATACAATTAGGTATAATGAAGAAGAGCAGTAATTGGAAGCTTATATCCAAATGAGTTGAAATTCCTCAAGAAATATATTTAGTTATATCCTCCCAAGCTTTCGTCTTCTCCTGGAATTAGGACAGCCAGAATATTATTAACTGATGTTCTCTCCCTTTTTCTCCCTTGTCTGGATAATATCGTGGTTGTACCCTCAAAATACCTATGCTTCTAGGTATCCCCTACAGCAGCACAATAAAAATGTCTTGAAAGAACAATCTGAAGTGAGAATCCTCAAAGGGGCCCTATTTGACCTTTGCAGTGCAAGAATTCAGATACGCCAGGGGACCTCTGTGTAGACTGCCCAGGACAATTGCAAGGCCTTCATCAAGGAGCAATCACCGGATGGGGTAGAGATGTGATTACGTAAACATTCAGAGGGAGGGCCCTGGAACTCCTTGGCAGTGTGAAATATGGAGGGAGTTCATCCTGATGGGAGATTCAAGATGCCTGTTGCAGTAGAGGGCCAGGGGTTGATTTTATAGGTCACCATGGGCAACGCCACTTATAACATCTCCCAATCCATTTGTACAACAACTTGTGCCAAATTCCACTAGAAGGGGCAATATAGGGAGTCAAAGCGGTGGAGGGGAGTTATTAAATTAAAATGAATTAGGAAATCAATAGGCACACTAAGAAAATGAAAACTCAAGATCAGATTATTGTAAAAAACAAAAGTTGTAGCTGATGGGAAGAACATTCTTGCCCACTTCTCCAGAGTGAGATTAACAACCTATAGGGTGACATTTATTTCAAGAGTTGTGCCATCATAAGGTAACAACAAATCCTGCAGCCTGCGAGAAAGTTAGCCCACCCCACAGGAACGTCAACCTAAACAAGGATCCTAGAGGGCAAAAGAGCACAGACTGGCACCAAAAACCGTGTTTAATAGACAGTTGTTAAAATGAGAATGAATGGTGGAATAGGAGGACTTTTGGGGGCATCGAAGAGAACGTGAACTGCTCTGAAGACCCTGCCAAGAAAAGGGATTTCATAGATTACATTGATCTGGATTTGAAAAAAGAATACTTTCATCATATTTCCCCCTATTATTTATCAGTCTTACCATTTTGGTTACATTGAATCCCTAGGCTAATTGTGGCCTGGAAGATTTAATAAGTTAAAGTCAAGGTAAGTATTAATGGTTAAAAACTTAGCATTTATATTTTAACTGGGCCCTTCAATATCGTAGACCAAACTCACAAGTAACAGGAATTTCAGGCACCACTACAGGGAGAAGAGCCCTTTGAAGATGGACTGAGTATTTATAAAATTCACACCAATATTGGTAGCCTAGTATTACACATCAATATGCTATTCTTCTACAAAGCTGATGTCTCTGATCGATTTTATCAAGGCAAATATTTTGAGTTTTTCTTTTGCTTTACAATCACTGGTGATGAATTCAAGCTGATCCAACACGTGGCTCAAACTTCCTTGTGACCACTAAATAAATGAAACAGTAGCCTCAGTGCCATAGCTACATGATGCTCAGGTCATGCTGTTCTGATTTTGTTTTTTTGGTGAGGAAGATTGGCCCTGAGCTAATGTCTATTGGCAATCTTCCTCTTCCTGCTTGAGGAAGATTGTCACTGATCTAAGATCTGTGCCAACCTTCCTCTATTTTGCATGTAGGATGCCACCACAGCATGGCTTGATGAGTGGTGTGTAGGTCCACACTGGGGATCCACATCTGCGAATCCCAGGCCACTGAAGCAGAATGCGTGAACTTAACCACTATGCCACCAGGCTCGCCCCATTCTGACTTTTTTTAAGTCTGACATGAAATTTCTTATAGCCCATGAATAAAACAAATTTGGAAAGTTCTACTGCAGAATATTCCAGCTGAATATTTCACATTCAGCTATTTGTTATGAAGCCCTAAAGTGATATTGGAAACCCTAAAGTGAAAACCCATTCTTCATTTTGAACGTTTCTGCATTGTTTGAAAAAAAAGAAGGTGAATCTGCTGCTGCAGGACTAATAAAAAGTTGATACTTACTGCATTCGAAACAAAGCATTACTTATTAGTTCGGAATTCAAAATACCTCGGAATTATAGTACTTTCTGGGAAATGAATGAGGAATTGGACCAAGATGCCATACCTAGTTTGACTAGAGACAGAACAACTGCAAAGCAAATAGCGTGCACTTTCACCCCAATGACCTGGAGAACAATCACAAACAAAATATTCAAGGGCTTAAAACTTAGCTGTGGGAAAATTACTGCAGCTAAATAGAGAAGAGAACACCCATCCCAGGGGAAGCAAGTAGATGGCATGTGGAATGCAATTAACAGCGGTGGCAAAGTACCGTTACGGTTTGTTTCATCCAGTCACTCTGATCAAAGGTAGCTACAATGAGGGAACTGGACTCTCTACTCCAGCATCTGGGGAATTCAGGGATTTCCAGCACAAAGACCCATCAGTTGAAGGGCGATGTGACAGAGGATTCAGGGAGATTGGCTAATGGACAGGGGAATAAATTCTCCCAGAATGCTCCCCGTTGAAACCAGTGGAAATGGAGTCACCCTTCAGATCATCTGTATGCCTGTTTCTTTTTTCCATTTTCAATTTATAATAACAATAACGACCTAGACATAGGACATTTCCTGGGCCTTAATGACTGTCTGAGGTTAATGGCCCTCAACTACACCTCAGGCCATCAACCCCTCCCAGCTGGTCATTAATCTCCAGGAAATATCCTGTTCCAGGGTCATTATTGTTTCAATATCAACTATACCTTAAAAGCTTTATGGATTCTGCAAATACAGATCTCTTGCCAATAGAGGTTATAAAACCTGTTTAGAATTCTGAAATTATCTTGAGTTTGACCTCTCAGAGATGTGTTGTTTGAAACTAAAATTGGCTTAAGAAAACATTCGACTTTATCTTTGTTTATTTACATTTTCTCAGGAATGAGGTCTATTAAATATTACAGGGACCCAAACAAAAATCAATGAATACTGGAAGAAAAAGATCAACTTTACAGGGGAGCACCCTCTCTCCTGAACAGTAGGATAATTCAGCCTTTGAGAACATGATGTTATTTGTGAAAATAGCTCCCTAAAATAGTTTATGTGTGTGTCACCAGAGTACACCCCATGCATAGAATCTTCAAAATATATCCTAATTCTAAAATGTCATTTTTCAGTTTCATAAGACATTCCCCAACTTATGCATTCCTATTATTACAATAAGCATTCTATCCACAGTAGAATATTCCATATGAGGAGAGGCTGCTGAGATGTAGATGAAATACAACTTCTGGAAGGGGCAGCTATTAAGATTCTGAGTCGGGGGGCTGGCCCAGTGGTGCAGTGGTTAAGTTTGCACCCTCTGCTTCAGCAGTCAGGGGTTCACAGGTTCGGATCCTGGGTGCAGACCTAGGACCACTCATCAAGCCATGCTGTGGTGGCTTCCCACATATAAAATAGAGGGAGATTGACACAGATGTTAGCTCAGGGATAATCTTCCTCAAGCAAAAGGAGGAAGATTGGCAACAGATGTTAACTCAGGGCCAATCTTCCTCACAAAAAAGAAAGAAAGAAAGAAAAAGATTCTGATTCAGCAGCAAAGGGGAGGATGGTGCCCAGAAAGCACTGGCGATCTAGAGATCTCGTATAGACAAAAGAGAGGGACAGGGCAAGTGTTTAGAACCAAGGAAATCCAACAAATGCTAATAGGGGCAGCCCCAGTAAGCAGGCAAATCATAGAAACACAGGCTCTTGGGTGGGCTGGACCTTGGAAAAATGTGGAGGCACTGGATGGGCCCCAGCTTTGGGGAAGAATTTAGGGTCAGAGATCCATGCATGGACTTTCTGACAAGAACAGAGTCTAGCTGCAGAATTAGCCCGAACTGTGTTCCCATGTAGACTTGTGACAGAGTTCCAGATCCCAAAACTGAAGAATAAAATAGGATTCTGGTCACAGGAATGAGTACGGGCTCAGGTGCCAGACTGGGAGTGCAGAGACAGAGAAACAGGAAGGCAGGCAGTCCTACCTGGGTTGGATTCCCAAGATGTGTGAGGGAGTGATCCTGGAGCCTGGCACACAGCCGAATCGTGGAGGTGTCGGGCCACGGAGCAGAAAGTCAAAGAGGTCATACACTGCTATCCACTCCAATATTCCACTGCAAAAGGAAAAAAATCCATTCTTTGAAATGCCATTTGAAGATTTTATTCTAGGTCACATAAATGTGAAAAGTACAAGATGAAATGACTCAAAGTGGGGAGTAGAGAAAAACAATAACTTCCCAGAATTTTCAAAATTAACTCTTTATCATGGGGAAATGAATCATTTCTCTCATAGAAAATGGAATGATGTATTAGTATTTTCCTACTTGACTACTGTTATAACACTTTCTGTAAGCACCAAAGTTGACCTACTAATTGCTACTGGAATATTTTAACAGTGAAATCAGGAAAGTGTAGGACAAAAGATGAATTTGGAAAAGACCCTGAGATAAGGACTTGAGTGTCGATAGTTCTCTTGGAGAACTTCTTAGATGATAGATGATTCTTAAACCCCTCGCCTACTTTTAGAATTAAAGTTGAGCCAAGGCTGGAAGGAGGATTTATTCAGAGGGCTGCGCCGTGAGTCTGTACCCTCACAGGGGAAGGATGGGCGGGCTACCCCTCCCTAGCCTAGTGAGATGGGCGTTTCAAAGGGAAGGATGGCAGTGCTGTTCCTCTCTTGTCTCAAGATAAGTGAGGCAGGCTAAACAATGAACCCCCCAAATAAGCCCATGTCCTAATCCCCTTTGAATATGTTACTGCACATGGCAAGGGGTCTCACAGATGTGATTAAGGATCTTGAAATGGGAGATAATCCTGGGTTATTTACATGGGCTGGAGGTAATCAGAAGGGTCCCTATAAGAGGGAGTGGGCGGGTCAGAGCCAGAGAAGGCCATGTGACAACGGAAGCAAAGGTCAGAGAATCTGAGATGGACCTGAAGATTCTACACGCCTGGCTTTGAGGATGAAGGAAGGAGCCACGAGCCTAGGAGGCAGGTGGCCTCTAGAAGCTGGGAAGGCAAGGAAACAGATTCTTTCCTAGAGCTCCAGAAGGAATACAGCTCTGCCAACACCTTGATGTTAGCCAGTGAGAGCCATGCCAGATTTCTCCCCTCCAGAACTGTATGATAATAAATTTGTGTTGAGCTAAACCACAAAGTTTGTGGTAATTTGTTACAGCAGGAATAGGAAACTAATACAGCAAGACAAGGGTTTTAGGGAGCCCACTAGGAGATCTTCCTATGTGTCTGTGAAGCATAGGGAATACTGGGAACCACGCTCTGACTCTCATCTGGAAAATCCAAGGGCATGGGACAGGTTGGCTAACCGCTTTGACAGCAAAGTAAACAAGTGGGAATTGGTCTGTGTTCCAGAACCTGTTTAAACAAAGAATATGTGAGCGTGTCCTGCCGACACAGGATTATCTTAGGTCTTATTCATGACAGCCACCTGCAAGCCCAGCTTCATGGACATGGGACTTGTGCAGTCACACAGGGACCTGCTTCCAGAAGGAACCCATGCTTGGTTTAATTTCTGCGCCATTGGCTTAAAATTCTTAAGGATTTTTCAGCAAGGTGCCCTGCATTTTCATTTTGCACTGAGTTCTGCAAATTATGTAGCCAGTCCTGGCCATCTAGAAGGGCAGAAGACCAGCAGAGAGAGGCTGGCAGAATGACAAAAGCCTTAGTGGCTGAAAGAGACATAAGTGAACACATGGTTTAGATATGCAATTGCCAGGTCAGGGCTAGAGATTCCAGTCGTGTCGTGATAGCAGTTGGGCAACCTCCAAAAACTTCCTACAAGCAACCACAGGAGAAAGAATGAGGTTTAAACACCAAGCAGGCCTGAGGGGAAAAGGTGCCCGTGCACAACACTACCAGTCAAGTAAAGACTTTAAAGTCCCCTTTCCTCTCTTACCTAGGCGATGTCTGACAGTGTGGCCAGCTTGGCGGGAAGCAGGAGTAGGTGTGCTCTGTGTGGAAAGAGGTAGGTCAACAAGCCCGTTCCCAGTTGCAGCCTTTCCACCTACATCGGCCCTCAGCTCCAGAGGGCAGACACCTCAACTCCACACCAAGTTCAGAGTTTTGATTATTACATGGTACTGGACCCTTTGATTCCTAACTGGGACATTGTATTGTGACTGAAATCAACCAGAAAAAGTCATGGGCTTGCCAAATTTCCATTGGAGAGAAGAATCAGCCCCAATGGAGACAATTTAAAAGAACAATGGAAGACCAAACAATCTATGGGTTGCAGTTGTTCAAGGCAATGGGTATATAGGCCAAGGTGGAGGAGTTTGGGATAAAAACTCTCATGGCGAATTTGGTAGACATTGCTCACCAAGAAGATCTGATATTGCCTTTATTATCCAAACAGAGAATAAATAATATAAAGGGGGAAAACCTCCAATATACAATTTCTAAGAGGAAAAAAAGGCATGATAAAAACTTGAGCCTCCATTCCCAATGGAAATATAAGGTAGTCTATTCCCCTGGGATGTCTGGTCGTAACGCACAGTATGGGCAAGCACTGAGGGCTTCTCAATCCCATCTACCCTGCACTGCCCCAGAATTATCTTTCTCCAATACAATGACCATGTTACTCTTCTACCTAAGTCTCTGATGCCTCTTGGGGTGCTTCGAGACGAAACTCAAAGTCTTGAGCACAAATATGTCGTGCTCCTCAGCTGACCTGGCTGTCCCTCCCCACCCCTTGCCACACACTGTTAGAGCACTGAGCCCCGAACTTTGACACTCACATCCACCTTCACAGTTTTTGCTACATTCATGTTCCCCTGAATAACTGTCTACTTAATATTTTTCAATAAACCAAGTATTGTTTTCACTCAAGTAAATTTATTTTCATTCAAAGCAATGTCTTTAAATCAAGTTTTAATATACTACTTGTAGTTTTACTAAATATTTTACTCCTACTAAAATTAATTTTCAAAGTTAAAAATCTTACCTCTGTGTCCCACCTAATACTATGTTATGCCACCAGTTCTTTACGTAACACACATTGGGACGTGCTACCCTAGACAGAAAACTGCAGTGAATTTTTGACCACTCCCTGAGCACATTGCGCCTTTGAACCTGTTGTTTTCTCTCCTCTTGAAATATCCTTTCCCATTATCTATAAAGTTACTCTCTTCTTTTAAGACTCAACTCAACCTCAAGTCACCTCCTGTTTGAAACTTCCCTAATCATAATGTTAGATGTGCCCCCTCCGTATTCCTAAGCACTTTCCACCTGAATTGACTATAACGTTTATCACATGATGGTGCCTTTTGACATTAAGTACTCTAGTCATCTTTGAGACATCCTATTACCTAGCTCAGTACCTACTGAGTGCTCAGAAAAATGTTTGCTAAATAAGTGAAGAATGATGAAATATATAGGCAAAGCTAAGCTAATTATAATTATCTTATAGTAGGAATATTCCAACATATTACTTCTGTTATGCAAAAGATAACCCAAATCTCAAGGCATGAAAGACTTCTCCATAATTATCAAGTGGGACTACTAAGCAAATTTAAAGGATTGTGTTTCCGGTTTAGGGCAGAAAGAACACAAAGTTAGAAGAATTGAGAAGGGGGTATAAAACTGTATCAAATTTCAGTGTAAATTTTTTACAAAAGTTTGCATGCAGAGTCTCTAGTTAGCCTTTTTAGGAACCATCCATTTAATAATCACTTTCTAATTGAAATTTTTTTAAGTTAAAGCTAGAGAAGCAAACTTGAAATAAAGCAACGAGTGATTAAAGCAGAGACCAAGTGTCAGTTACCTCAGAAGAAACGATCTCACTGAAAATAAAAACTGTATCCCCAACATGCAGGTTACACTGAAAAATGGCTCCATAATACCAGCAACATGTTATAATTGAGGAAATTCCTTTTTCCTATTGCACTTTAGACGGAAGAATGAACCAGAAAACATTGAGGGGCATGGTCTCAGATATGGGAGACTTTCATAATCTTCTTTTTTAATCCCAGTAGAACATTTAATCTCTCTCGTCCTTATTTTCCTCATCTGTAAAATAAAAAGCAGTTGATTGATAGGCTAATGAATAGACATCCAAAAATGGTAAAAGTGCATATTTTTAAATATTTTGGTTATGCCTGAAAAATAGAGTGACTACACAAACACATTCTTTGAAGTGCTTCCATTTGGGGAGAAGGTGGGAGAACAAGCTGAATGCTCCTAAATTGGGCCGCAGGTAAACATGTGTTGAATGCCTCGTGTAGACTGAGTCGTGCCCCTCCAAAATTCATATGTTGAAGTCCTAATCCCCAGGACCTCAGATTGGGACAGTATTTGGAGAGACAGCCTTTAAAGGATGTAATTAAGTTAAAATGAGGTCCTTAGGGTGGGCCCTAATCCTATATGGCTGGTGTCTTTGTAAGAAGAGGAGATTAGGATGCAGACACACACACATGGATGACCACGTGAGGACACAGGGAGAACACAGCCATCTGCAAGCCACGGAGAGAGGCTCCGGAGAAACCAACCCTGCCCACACCTCGATCAGGACTCACAGGCTCCAGAATCGTGAGAAAATACATTTGTGTTGTTTAAACCAGCCAGTCCGTAGTACTTTGCTATGGAAGCCCTAGGAAATTAATATAGGCCCTCTCCAGCCCTCAAGATGAGATGGCTATGTAAACAGATAAATAGGTTGGTAAGAATGGTAAGGTGAAGCAAATTATGAATATTATCAGCTCAGCAGAATTTCATGCAGTGATTGAAAGGACAATTATAGAAAGTAGGTAGCAACCTGGAAAATGTTTATAAAAAATATTAAGTGAAAAGGCAAAACACAACAATATATCTATTCTATGAGAGCTATAAAAGATGGTTTGTTAATAGACAAAAAATAGAAGAAAACTTGGAAAAAGACAGAGTTTTTGCTCTGAGGTGAGATCCTTGATGAACTTTCTTTCCTTTTTTTTTTTTTTTTTTTGATGAGGAAGATTGGCCCTGAGCTAACATCTGTGCCAGTCTTCCTCTACTTTATATGTGTGACCCTGCCACAGCATGGCTTCATGAGCGGTGTGTAGCTCTGGGCCCAGGATCCAAACCTGCAAACCCCAGGCCACCGAAGCAGAGCACATGAACTTAATCACTACACCACAGGGCCGGCCCCAGAACTTTAATTTTTTTTTAGTTCTTTATTGCTATTGTAATAGCAATGATGCAATAAGTTTAAAAATATTTAATTTTATAAGAAAATATATAAACTTTTTGCCAGTTCAAGCTACCATAGTTTATTGGATATTAAAGAATAACAATATTAACTAATGGTATACTCTCTCTTTTTTTTCCCTTCACATTTCAGTTTAGTTCAAGGTTCTGCTTTTGAGAAAGCTATTCTGAGAAGTATTCTGAAAGGAAATTCAGACATTTTATGAGCCTAAAGATTATACACAAAAATTCTCTAAAAATAGGTAAGGACAGGAGGAAAATAGTGTACTTGATTCTGTGTTCAAAAAACAACGATCTAGGGACCAGCCCTATAGCCAAGTGGTTGAATTCACCCGCTCTGCTTTGGTGGCCCAGGGTTTCACTGGTTCGGATCCTGGGCGCGGACATGGCACCACTCATCAGGCCATGCTGAGGCAGCGTCCCTCATAGCACAACCAGAGGCACTCACAACTAGAATATATACATCTATGTACTGGGGGGCTTTGGAGAGAAGAAGAAGAAGAAGAAAAAAAAGATTGGCAACAGATGTTAGCTCAGGCGCCAAAAAAAAAAAGCGATCTAAAATGAGGTTCTAGAGTCTTGGCTGGCTAGAAGCCTCAAAACTGGGTTCATTTATAAAAATATCCAAGAAGAATTTGCCAAAGTGAAGTGAGGCCAAGCAAGGGGAGCCAAAGAAATAGCTCTCCATCCATGCCAGGCAGCAGGAGGGGCCAGCGCCCGGGCAGCTCCATTGAGGGCTCATGCACCTGGCCGGTCCCCTCCCAGCAGAGGGATGAAGGCCCAGCAAACAGAGCCTGAATGCCCAGCCTGGCGAAAGAGAGGGTGTTTTCACTACAGAGTTCCACACAAAGGCCACTGCGTTGCTGGCAGCAATGCAGCAAAACCTGACATCGCTCAGCGACTCTTCAGCGCGGGGCAGGCACGGCATGGAAAAGTTAACAAGGTGAAAACAGCTGCTCTACAGCTGCACTGGGTGTTAATCAAGCCACCTCCTGAACAGCAGGAAGGCTTATATCAAGGACCTTAATTTGCCCCCAAGGCCCTGTTTTTACCTTGATTTAACAATTCTCACTAATAGCAATCTGTTGTCCTCACCCCATACAAGGCCCCAACCTTGGGGTTCTGCTACTCCTACAGCTTGCCTTTGGTGCCCCTCAAGGAGAAAAGCTCCCCAGGAAGAAGACAGAGCTTTATTTTTATCCCAGTTAAAGTCCCTATCCAATCCATTAATAGCTACGATAACCTTGGTCCAGGGCATTTCCTGGAGAAGCTATAACCAGCTGGGGTTAATGAACTCTCCCTACCATTAATTCCTGGGAGAGGCCATTGGCCTGAATTGTTACTTAATTACTCTTCTGTATACAGCTTCATAAAGCAATGAAATGCCTTCTTTCAGGAAGAAGGGAGATGGTAATGGGGGTCATCAGAGGCCATTAATTTTACAAATAGTTTGTTAGAAACTACAGTATGTTAAGAAGTCACTCTGGCTCACAAATCAACTCAATGTGGTCCTTATTAAGTCAAGATCCGAAACTTCCCAGGTTTCCATGGCTCGCACACACAAGAAGTTACAAATAGTGCAGAATCTGGCCAAAATGTACAAACTCAGGTATGCAGAAATATGTTCTTCGCATTCTGCAACTGATCATATCATCCTTTCTAGCTTCTATGCCTCAGGTTGGTAGAAAAGAGTCAAGGAGGTCAATTCCAGATATCATAGACGTTTCTGAGTTAAAAATCTCTTTGGGGTAATTTCTCCCTCTTTTAGGGAGATTTTCCTCTCCAGAGCTCTCTTCTTCCCCAGGACAGTGGCAGGTGCAGGGAAAGCTACGTATCCTTAAGGCATCAAAGGAATAGCTTTGGGTTTCATGCCTCCTCTTGGTCATCCTGGATCTACTGGCCTTTCGGGTTGCGTGCTGGCCCATCCCGCTGATGACCATGGACCTTGCTATTGCTGGTGATTGTGAGGCCTGCGGATTCTGTGTCCACCTCAGCACGACGTAAGGTCTCCAGTTCACTAGGCCTCCTAACATCTACACCACACTTTGGGGTCTGGGAACGCCCAGCTGCTTTCTCTGCATCCTCTATTTAAAATAGCAACAACTTCCCTCCCATGTAAACAATACTCACTACTTTTCATCTTACCTCCTTCACTAATTTATTTCTTCATAGCATTCTCTTCTTTTATCACACCAAATAAAATAAATTTACTCATTTACTTTGTTCCTAGTGTTACCCACCCACACATACACACACACTCTAAAATGGAATTTCTGTGAGGGCAGGTCCTCTTTTGCCGGTTTTTTCACTCTCTCTCCCTAGTGTTTAGAACTGTCCCTAGCATTCATAGGTGCTCTTTCAATGTTTCAAGGTTTTTAGAATGAATGAGTGGTTAGTTGGCTATATTATGGGATTAGACTGCTAGCCTTAGGACCCAGAGTTCCCATATTAGTCACACATGGGCAGGGAGGGAGCTCAATCTGCCAGAGAAATAAAAGATAGGGTCTACCCCTTCATACTGCCCAGAAATCAGATCCATTGAACCTACTGCTACCAAGCGTAGACTCAGCCATGAAACACACAAACCCATGGAGGCTCTGAACTCTGCACAAATGGTGAGAAACCATTGCCACCCACCCCACTGTGACACGTTGCTCCACCCATCCTATGTCAATAGCAGAATTATGACTCCTCGGAAGGTTCTGAGATTCTACTGGATGGTTCCAGTGGGGAAAGATTAGATTCTTCAGAAGCTAACTGACTAGGGCAGAATCAGGAAGACCATACGCATCAGAAGGGAAGTAGAGTTTATCAAAGAAATGGAGAAAAAGAGGAAACTAAGGGGCAGAATGATCCAAATTACTTACTGTTGCTTGGCTTTTCTGAGCCCTATTTAATTCTAAAGATCTTAATATCTGGAGATTCTTGCAGAGGCCAGACTATAAAGCAAAAAGATGCTTGTCAGAGCCGTTATACGCTACATCCATGTCCCTGGGGCCTTAAGGAAAGCAGCTGGGCCTAGAGCAAAAGAGGACGTAGGAACAATTGATAACCCCTATTGATTCTTACGGTCATGTATAAATTTCCAAAGGGTTTTGTGTTGGTGAGCCATCTCTGAATAGATCTGCTAGCAGGACATCTATTGAACTTTCAGAATCATCCCTATGTCCTGACTGTATCCTCACTGAGGCATAGTCAGATCGTGGGCAGAAAAATCAGAAGGCTGGGTTTTGTCATGGCCGAAATGTGGGGGTTGGAGGGAGGAAATCAGTTAATTTAATTTCGTTCCCATCTTCTGGGACTCTTGGCTAGTTACTCTGTTTCATAAATGCACCCATGTCCCCAATTCATTAGATACGTCGCTGTTCGTATTTTAGGGAATCTACAATGGAAGAACACAAAGACCAGCCAGATTCTGAGTAAGTAATCATGTTTATGCAAAGCCACAGCCAAGACCAAGGTATGAAGGGAGGCTGCCATTGATGGCTTCCCTCGTCTTCTAGTCTGCCTCTCTTCTTCTACCCCGTCTGTCCATCCGCCGCTGCGCTCCACACCTCGCACTCCGTGCCCTCCTGAAGTTACAGCTATTGTAAAGCCCCCATCCAAGCCAGCCCTTCCAAGGCAGGACTCTTACCCTTCATTCCTACTCAAAACGAAAGTCCCTCTGCCTCACTACCTTATTCCCAGTTAATCATTTTGAAGACAAACCAACTAATTAATTGACACACAAGAAAAAGAAAAGTTTGTTGAGAGCTTCCCACATGTCTTTTCTAGATTGCTCTAGCATTACCATTATTTCGTTCAAATTTACTTCAAAAAACAAGCTTGCATTCTTGAAAGTGAATGCCTGGATCTATCTGTCTGTGCTCAGTTGAGTGAGTCCCACGGTAGATTCTCAAGCTTTGCAGCAGGCAGTGGAGGAGAAGTTTTGAGATGGTGGAGGGAGGGAAAGACTGGAGCCCTGCCTGCTGGTGGAAACGTCCGTGGCTCTGCATGAAGCCGGGCCCAACCGTAAGCGATGTGCCAGCTGCCTGGATAAAAGTACTTAATAAAAGTGCATTGCATGGGCAGATTTTCTGAACAATTTGTCTGAGAAAACATTCTCTCCAATGCAAGAGGTTACTTAAAGATGCAAAGCTTCTCCTGGAGCCAGAGCAGAGGTGCCCTATTATGTTGAGCACCTTGGCCAAGAAAAGCCTGGGAAAGACTTCCCCTCACTGACTGAGTTGAGAATTATTGAAAAAAAGTGGAGAGCATGATTAAGAAATATAATTTCCTAAGAATGAGAATGGAAAGCTATGCTCTCAGAAACAGCCAGGTTAATGAATTACACATCTTCTAGATATCCCCTTTGGCCCAAAGATTATCGACCTTAAGGTAACTGACTTTTGTTCATTTGGGGGGCTGAGTCTATAGGTCAGAGAAAGTGGAAATCTTAAGACTGGCCCAGTCAAAGAGGAACATTAATAGTTTGAACATGGACCTTGAAAGGGATATGCAGAGAATAGACGAAGCAAATCAAGAACTTCTTCTCAAAATCCACGAGAAGGAAGAGGAGATTCAGAGGTGAGTGTTGGGGTTTCCTGAGGGAAGTTCACAATCCAAAGCATAGAGTGGAGGAGAAGACACCAAACGGAACTTTCCTGCTTGCTCTCGAGACCTATATCTTGTACAGCAAAAGTTTCTTCTTCATTCTTTGGCATTTCTCTGTGGCTCACACCTTGAAATAGAGCATGTTTCAAAGAGATTCCTAAAAGACTGGGTGATGTTTACCCGAGTTATAAACACACTGGGGGGTTTGACTTGGGAATCAGGGCACTCTTCCTTTTGCTGCCTTTAAAGTGATTCTGATTCTAAGGATCCAGGAAAGAAGGGGTTCCAACTTGAGACTCATGTTTATTCTCATTGAAGTACCCTTAAAACTGACATACGGGTTGTATCAGTTCTGAAACCGCCAATTCCTCAAAGTGTGTGCTTCTGTCCCCCAGGCTGGAAAGTGAGATCACTGAGACCAAAGACTCAGCGGAAGACGAGGAGTGGGAGGAGATCTGCACCCCGATGGAAAGGGAAAAAGCCTTGCAGGAGCTGGAAGAAGAAACGGGCAGACTTGTAAGCAAGAAGCTGGGAAGAGCCGTTGAGAGGTTTTATTCCTCATCCTGTCTCGCATCAGCGGTCAGATCAGCTCCTCTTTTTACATACAAAGACTAGTCAACTTAGAAGTCATGGCAGAATGTGTCCCCACGTGGCAGGGCATGTGTGGAGGGCAAGGCTTCCTTGGTAATATTTAATATTGGGAAGCCCTGCGAGTGGGCGTCTCTATCCGTGGTAAACTGGTGGGTATATATTTAGATCAAACCACAGGTCCTACACCTGACATTATGCAGTCAGAGTTACTGCAGGAAAATATCACCAGAGTGAAATGGAGAACAATCAACTGGATAAAGATGATGGGGTTGTGCACATGCACACTTAATACTCTGCTGCTTTCTCTCAACAGGAAAGGAAGAACGAGACTCTGGTCCACAGTATAACAGAACTTCAAAGAAAGGTGGGTTGGGGTTCTTGTGTTGTCCAGCATCCCCACGGCAGACCCAGTCATCAAAGAGGCAAGGGAGGGAAAATGATCGAGAGGGACCCCCCCCTGTCAGAGTAGCCTGTGCTGGGCATGGCGGTACTGCTCCACTCTCTTGAGTCTGAGCCTCACACCTCAATGCTTGGAGTTTCTCTGCAAGCTCAGGGGAGAGGAGCCAATGAGGTATTCGGTGATCCTGTGGGTTCTCCATTCTAACACAAGAAAATGGATTCCAACAGATACTCTCTTGAAGTGACTGACTGGGACCTTTGGATGAGAATTTAATTTTACTTTCAGCCGAGACTTTTAAAACTACTTAATTCTCAAGAATTTCCTTTTCCTTGTCCCATCATTCCCTCTACTTCAACTCCTGCTCAGAATACAGTGGGCGTCCCATGATTACCCTACTCTCTAACCCATGCCTGCAGCCCTGTGTGACCCAGCATGGATTAAGGGTTCACAGACATGCTCCTGCCTTGAGTGGACTCTAGCTTTGGTGGCCAAGACAAGTGAGAAGAAGAAGGTAGAATAAAGATATTTCCAAGGGCACCAAGTACCCACCAAGGGACCATCTGCTGGCAGCTTTTATCAAGGCCAAGTTACTGGCCTGCACGCCAGAGAATGTTGTTGTCTTCTATATTTTGTACTTGATGTATTTTTCATTTGAAGTGTATTTTCTTTTATCTGAAACCGTAGCTTACAAGCAAATTACCTAAGACAATCAAGTGTGAACAAGACAATCTAAACGGAACCCCAGAAGAGTTAAAGGTAAATGAAAAAGCAGTTTTGAGTGGGTCTGGGCTATGTGACCAGGACTGTTTCCACTTGAAGTCAAAGTTGAGATAAATTCTATGCAGTTTTAGCCCACGTTAGGCTTAAGCCTGGGCCGCTGAGTACTGAATTCTCCTCTGCCCTTAGTAGGGCATTTCACGCTGAAGTCATGTGTTTTGTTCTTGCTTCCATCAGGAAGAGCAGAATACAAACGCACAAATGCGTACACGACATTGGGGGCAGCGGAAGTTCCCGGTTTAACCCTCAGCCCCAGCGCTTACCGTGGTACATGAAGTGGGGCAGTTTCATCAGCTTCTCCAGCCTCAGTGTGAAAATTGAATGAAATCGTACATGTAAAATACTCTTTCCTTTGTTTGGAGTGTAAAACTCTTGAAAAGTCACATCATTTTAAAGCGATTCTTTAAAAATCTGGCTTAGGCATATGTATGAATTCATAGCGGCAGAGCCAGGATTGTAAATCCACTGTGGCTAGGGAATTTACACACCCTGTCGTTGATTCCAACCCAGAAAAGGAATGGCCACTCAGGTATTCAGTGACATCCCCCTGCTAAGCACATCGTGCAGTGCTTAGCGTTTCTCTAATTTGTTTTCCGGAGTTAAGAACTCGGGCACAACCACACCCATCTGATCAAACACTCCAGAAGAACTAGAGACTTGTTTTATTCATACAGCAGATACAATTTTTACTTGATACTTTCTGTAGAATTGCATCTTTGTCCTTGCCTTACCTAAGTTCTCTTTAGCTTCTTCAGCACACCCTTAAGCCCATACTGTGTGTATCAAGCCTCTGAAGCTATGGACACACTGAAAATAGAAACAGAAAAGGAAAGGATAGAGAATTACTCCCCTATCTTCTGTTGGCCAAATCAGTGTTGATGGCCACAAAAAACAGGAAGTCCAAAGCCACCAAGCAAGCTTGCTTGGCCATGCTCATTCCAGAAACTTATCTGGACAGAAATAAATCTGGAGGCTGCATGTACATTGCGAAAAAACTGGAGCTGAGGCTAGAAAGGATTGCGGAGCTCCTCTTCTGTCCTCGTCACATAGCTGCAGCACTCAGCAGATTCAGGGTCTTCCTTCTCCTGAGGCCAACAAGTTCTCCTGACAGCGAGCCTGCCAGAATCCAGTGGTGACACTTTAAGTCTGGCTGTGCTGGCTAAGTCAGCAGAGCTGAGCTGATAAAGTATGGATAGAGAGTTCCAGGCATTGTCAGAACAATGGCCATTATGTTCCTGGCAGCAATCAGTTCAGCCCTAAAGAGTTCTAGAGTCTTATTAACTCTTGCCCACCTGTTTTGTAGAATTCTCAGGTGATATTCCTAACTCTATGAAATATACAGCATCTCTTTTGCTCCTGTTCCTCTTACATACTGGTGATCAGTTCAGTAGTTTAATGAGATACCTGCTTCAACTCCTTGTAACTCAGACCACTGTCTTAAAAATATAGCCCTTAGCACATTTGGCTGTCTGGCCTTAAAGGTAATTGACTGGAGGGGAAAGGAACAGTTGCAAGAGTCCAGATAAGAAGTAATGGTACCTAGACGAAAGTGGGAAAAACAGAGCTGAAAAGGAAGGAAAGAAAGATACCCACAGATCATATCCCAAAAGGCCTCTATTCTGCTCCGTCTACTGCTGCTTTTCCTACCCACGTTTGCAAGCCACCATAACCCCCACCTGGACGCAGAGGGAGCCTCCTGACTAGTCTCCCTGTTTCTACTCTTTCCTGAAAAATCTACTTTCCACACATGGAAAAGATCCTTCTTTAAAAACACAAAACAGACTGTGTCTTTTCTACTTCAAGCTCTCTCCTGGCTTCTCACTACAATTGGAATAAAGAGCCAACTCCTTCTAGAAGCTATAAGACCCTACATAATCTCGTCCATGTCTACCTTTCCCCACCTCACCTCCTTTTTACCAGACTGCCCATATGCTCCAGCCACATAACGGCTTCATGCAGACCAAATTTGGGCGACTTCACAGTCTTGGCCCTCACTGTAACCTCTACATGGAACATATTTCTTCCAGATCTCCATTTGATTAATTTTTATCATGTAGATTTCAGCTCAAGTGTCATCTCATCAGAGAGGTCTTCGCCAACCACCTGTAACAGCTCTCACAACATCACTCACTCTCATCACATTACTGTTTTTATTTCCTTCGTGGCACTTATTATCAGGTTGATTGTTACATCCCATGTCAGCTCCATGAGGCAGACAGACAGCCTATCAATCCTGTTCACCATTGTATACTCAGTATTCCCCCCACCCTCTCCCCATCACTCCAGCATAGTGACCAATAGAATATAGGCTTTCATCAAATATTTAAAGGAAAAGACGGAAGATGAAATACAGGGAGGGAGAAAGAGTGAGTCATGAATATATAAAAAGAAAAGGAAAAGAGAAGATTTTCAAGATTAACACTTTTTCTAAGAGAAATAGCTAGGAAAGAAAGAAGCTAAGAATTGAAGTTTATGGATGAAGGGAGCACTGATGAATGCTAAGGGGTCCAGAGGGTAGAAAAGCAGGTTCACCAGGCAGCTGCAAAGGACACTGGATGGTTTGACTCCCTTTTATCAAAAGACATCTGAACTGGTGCCTGATGCAAGTCAGTCACCTGTGAGAAAGCCTTTGAGACAGATTTCAGAATGGGATTCCGTTTTCACCTTGCTGAGCTATGGTTCTCCTCCCCTTTCTATAGGTTAAGTTACAACAGCTGGAAGCTTCCTATGCAGACCAAGAGAAGGAGCTGGCCAAGGTAATGAGAGGAGGAACTTCAATGTTACTTCTCCCAAGGGAAAGGAAACTTGATCCTCCGTCAGACCATCTGATACATTCCTCAAGTGACTGGGTTATAATAAGGTTCGGGATCCAGACCACTACGGGGCCAAGGAGGGCATGAAGAAAACAAAGACGAATACACTCCTCTACATTACCTGCTCTAACAGTTTTACAGGATCCATTCCATAATCTATATCTTTCACAAATCAGTATCTATTCTTCTCCCCACTATCCCCAAACAATTCCCATTGGGACTGTAAAATATAGCTTGTTTATCCTCAAAAAAGCAAATGAGTTCATATGTACTAAACTTACTTAGAACAATTAGAAAACCATATTTACAGTCCAGGACCTAGGAGGAAATGAGTATACTCTTGTTCTTCCAGCAATGTACTGAGAGAAATTTAAGACTGAATTTTGGCTTCCCAGGTCCTGGAAGACTACGCGTTGGTGGCCCAGCTCTGTGAGGATCAGGCCCTCTGCATAAAGGTAGCGTTCTCAGTGAAGAGGTAGGAAAGGGCTTGTTAAGGTACAGGTGAAATGAAAGCAGGCTTTTCAAAGAATACTGTCTGGAACAACTTTAACTCTTCAAGGTGGCGCCATAAAGGGACTTTAAGGTCCTTGACACTCCACCATCAACATTATTCTATTACTTCCCTGGTCTCCTAACCTCTGAGCTTCCAAATGAATAATGAGCACTTTTCCTATTGATAATCCCACCTGCCCAGGGACGTGCCCAGTGGTGAAGCGTAGTGAGAGATGAGGAGTGGTGGTGGGTGGGGGTCCAAGAAACGACATAGAGGGGCAGTGGGAGTAGCAAACATTCATGTCACAGTGTGATGATATGTGCTTATTATGATTAGAAAAACCGTAAAGCTTCTAATTAGTAACTGCGGATTTTTCTTTCTCTTTGAAGAAGTACCAGGAAACTCTGAGGAAAATAGAGGAAGAACTGGAGACCCGGTTCCTTGAGAGAGAAGTGTGAGCTTTGGCAAACACAGGAACCTCCTGGTTTGGGTGGTAACTCCATCTCAGCCTGGGCCAGAGCAAACCTTTCTCCGACCAATTCCTATGTGGAATTGAGTGAGCCCAACACCACGTACCTTTCCCTCTGTTCATGATCTGGCTGCCCCTACTAACCCACACCAACTTTAAAACACAGGCCCTTCCCAAACCCGTCTTAAAAGACTCAGAAATGCATCTCCCTTCATAATTTTATCACCATTTGATATATTATATATTAAATATATCACCATATTTTATCACCAAATTTTATAAATTTGGATTTATATTAAGGGCAGGAACGTGAGCCTTAAAAAAGGATCAGGCACCTTGATAAGAAGGGCATTCCTTATATTTCACAGAAAAGGCCTTGAAACTGATACCTTCCTCACTTCCCCCAATATCCAGAATCTCAACCATATAGAATAGGGATGAAACTAATCTCTAGACACACACTAAGGCTACCACGTTGTAAAACTCAAACTGTATACTATATTAAACTATGAACATTGCTAATTAGAAATAAGAAATAAGAGCAAAGCCCCCCCGAAAAGTACTTCTTGAGTTTGTCAGAAGAACCTAAATAGTGAGAAACCAAAACCAAAAACCTCGCTTCCATTTTTTGACCCTCTTTAGAAGTTAAAACTTAATTCAGTCAAGAAGTATTTCTATTTATTAAGTATTTTGGAATCTTGGGATCAAGAGAAAGAGACCCAAACTGCATATATCCTCTAAAATAGGTCAGGTCCACACTGGGGGCTAAGGACCAGGACTCGGATGTTCTCACCCTTAAAGGACACCTTCAGGTCTCCCTAGATCCTTCCTGAACATTAAGTATGGCTTGACTGCTAAGCTAAGATTCTAGAACAGGGCTGCCCAATAGAACTTTCTGTGCTGTCCAATAGGTAGCCACTACTAGCCACCTACTGAGTACTTAAAATATGGCTAATGAGGAACTGATTTTTTTAATTTTAATTAACCTAAATGTAAATAGTCACATGTAGCCACTAGCTAAAATAGCAGACAGAATATCTTTAGAATATAAAACTTTGTTTTATTTTTCATGAGGAAGATTGGCCCTGAGCTAACCTCTGTTGTGAATCTTCCTCTCTCTTTTTTTTCTTCTCCCCAAAGCCCCAGTACATAGTTGTAAGTCCTTCTAGCTCTTCTATGTGGGATGCCACCACAGCGTGGCTTGATAAGTGGTGTGTAGGTCTGCACCCAGGATCTGAACCGGTGAACCCCGAGCCACCAAAGCAGAGTGTGTGAACTTAACCACTACACCACTAGACCAGCCCCATATAAAACTATTTTTAAATAACCATCATGTAGTATGAATATTTGAGTGTACCTTATTCATTCCCTATCTTGGTTCCCTTCCCCTTAGATCAAAAGTCTTGAGCATGTCTGCAAGAAAAAAGCATAACAGCCAAAATAATAAGGTAAGCGTTCCACTCCATCTTCAGCTTCTCTCAGTGTCATTGCCTTTCAAAGGAGTTTCCAAAACACCAAATATTTACCAGTCTTCCCATGTGCATTTTCCAAGCATAGTACCAGATGTAATTCCAAAGCATTATAACCCTAAACAAACAAAGAGGGTGCTAAGGAACAATTGTCTTCCCTCCCTTACAGCCATGCAAATGACATGTTCTCAAAAACACAGCCTAAGATCTAAGAGAGTTCAGAATGGAAGCAAAAAGGAACATTAACTGAGGATCTACTCTATGGAGAGGAGGCCAACACACGATGCATACACCCTTCCCCCAATTCCCACAACGACATATTTCTTTCCTGATGATCCCAACATGGTCCCAAATCTTTCACAACACAGAGCACCAGGGTATCTATCACCATCAGAGTTGGTCCTGTGCGTTAAAACATAAGTCATTGCTTCTTGATGATACAGCTTCAGTGTCTGTTCGTAGTTAACATCCTGACAGCACCAGCACATAGGCAAAGGAAATAGAATTGGATGCAGAGCGCCAGGCCTCTTGGACTGCTTGGTGTCTTGTGGCAGCAAGTACATAAGGCTAAGGAGAAACTTTTGTTGGATTTTAATTTTGTAATTTATATTAGCTTTAGAGCCAAGGCTGATATTCACTAGAAAGTTTACGTCATTGAGACTTACGGTCTTCAGAATATCAGAAAAGAGATGTCATCTCTTCCTTAAAAGCAAATATCAACAATCGACCATTGTCCTTCAGGTCATTTGGATGTTTGGATATATGTTAGACCATGTCCACAGTTACTATGGTTCTCATTGTCCTGAACAAGTTATTCTGGTCCCAAGCTTGCATATTTGACTCAGCAAACAGAACTCCTGAAATTAACTGGACGCCACCTCTCTAGAACCAAGCTTGGCATGCTCCTGATATGTACACCACCTATTCCCAGTTGTTTATCAAAGCATTCCTTCTAACCACCTATCAGAGAAACAACAGAGTTGTCTTCATCAAGATTATCAGAGTTCTGTGGTGGTTCAATGACATAAGATGCTTGAGTAATTTTTGTAGAGGCTCCCTGAGCAACTGACCAGGTAGCATGCCACTTAATCTTATTCAAGCTATAGAACAAAATTTGTAACCCAGAAAGTTTCTGTCTAATTCCAATTCTGCAAACCTCATTTCCACAATTTTAAAATATAGTCATAATTCCTCTTCCTTTCTATTTCACAAGGAAGTTAAAAGGAAAATGAAAAAACTGAGAAAATACTTTGGAAAAGAGATGCTACAGAAATCCAGGATATACTCATCTTAACATTTTTATAGTTTTTAAAATTATCTCTTAGAATATGTTTGTGTGGCTTTCATAGCCTGTAAACTCCTCTAAGGATCACTGGCTAAGTAGAAGTTAAGGGTGTTATTCAGAGAGCCCAGAACGTGGATTCAGAAGACCCATGTTCCAGGCCTGGCCCTGCCACTTACTAGCTGTATGACCTTGGGCAACATACTTTACCTTTCTTTGCCTTCATTTATTCCTAACAGTATATAAACAGGTAACAAAAAATTAGATTTGAAGATTTCATCTGCTTATGCATATGAAAAAAATTATAAAATATTATCTAAATATAAGATTTAACTAATGGCTCACTGAGTATTATTTGACAGTGATGGTAGCTTCCAGAAATTACTTGTTTATCAATGGCCTTTCTTCTTCTCCCAGGATACTTCTCTCCATAAGAAGGGAACACGGTTCTGTAGAAGGTAAGTAAATATCTTTGAGTAAAGTTTCTGGAAAACTGGGAATTCTCCTTAGCCATCCTGGAAGACAGCAAAGTCTCGATAAGGAGAACCTTGTAAACACACACACACACACACAGAGTCCAGTCAACAAACTAGTGTCATCAATGACTACCTTTCTCAGTTCTAATGTTATGAGTTCCTTGTCCAAAGGCAATTAGAAATCTCAGCTTTCCAGTATTAGAAGCCGATTGCCTAGTAGTAATCAGAAATAGGAATCTTATGGTAAAAGAGATGTGGCAAATCTCATACTTACTCCCTTTCCCTTTAACAATTTGAATTAGCTTGAGGTATCTGGTTTCCCAGTAGCATCAGTACATTAGAAATGGGGAGATCCTTCCTGGTTCATAAGCATTCCAGATTAGGTTTTCACGCTATTGTGTGAGATGTGTCTACCTCAGATCTTGTTACAATGTCAGCACATTACTCCTTTGATGTGAAAGAAGAAATTTAAATACAAAAAGAACTTCTAAATGCAAGTATACCACTGCCTAACAGCAGATAAAAGAGAGAGAAAATGATTGTGAAAAAGAGACAGCACCTAACAGTATCCGGCACATAATAATTGCTCAAAAATACTTGCTAAACTGAATAAGAATTCAAGATTCAAACAACTGAGTGGATCTTAGTCCTGAGGGAATCACTGTGATAGCAAAGTAAAATTGGTATTCAAGAAGTCCGTGCATTTTCAAGAAAAGGTCAAATAATGTTCAATATAATCTGTGTAAGAAGACATAGAGAAACATATATTCAAAGTGGTATGAAATATGATTTAGCAAAAATTCCATCAAAATGGTTAACATAAAATTATTGGTGCTTAAAGGTCAGTTCCAATTGTCTGGAAAATTTGCTTAAGGGGGATACCCTTCCTATCAGATGAGTGAAATGTTACATATTTCGACATCACTAAATACAATGTTCCCAGAACAAGTGGCAGAAATTTCCCTTGAACTCCTACGCTGCCTTGGCACCTATACTTTAACACCAGTGCCCCGCATGGAATTGCCCATGTGGACCCCCAGGATAAGAACGTCTGCCTCAGGGAGCGTTGGTATCCTGAAGAGAACCTGACGACATCCTGCACGTCTAGCTCGTCCCCTCAAACTACAGATGTCTTTCCTCTTGTTCTGTTCCAATATCCTGGGGGGCACTGGCATATTAGGCACTGACTCAAGAGATAAGAAAGCTAGGCTATCCCTAGGATTTTCCCTGGGAATATCATTCCAGAATCTTCTCATGAATATTTTATCCAGCTTCAGGGAGAATTGTAGAAAGAAGTCTGTAAAGGGCTTCCTGATTGTAGGTCTGACCAAGATGCTGTACTAGAATGGATCCTGGCTCCTGTCACTGAGAGTAACTCTAGAGGAAAATTTAAGAAAAGTCGTGGGGAAGGGGCTACTTTTGACTGGTGAGTGGAGGTGGGTAGTGAATTTGTCCTGGGGCAGGAGAGCCCAGCACAGCTGGATAAGAGTAATATCGAAAAGGATGCAGTGCAGGTGTGCACACGCAAATCATATTAAAACCCCAAGGGCAAAATAATTCATCAGTTAAAGAAGAAATCAGACCACAGAGGGAAATTTATAGAAATTTATTAGGAAACATTAAAAGTAACATGAATGAAAGAAGAGAAATATCATAATTATGGGTAGAGAGCCTTAATATCATAAATATATCAATGGCCTCCAGAGGATTAATAAAGTCAATTCGATTCCAATCAAACTCCCCAAAAGATTTTTCATGGAATTGAATAAAATGATACTAAAATATACCATATATGGAAGAGTAAAGATAATTTTCAAGAAAGGCTAGGAGGGAGGGACATGCCTTTCCAGATATGAAGATTTACTGTGACACCACAGTAATTATGACAGTGTGGTATTGCCACAGGAAGAGGAAAATTGAGCAGTGGAATAGAACAAAGAGCTCACAAACAGTGCAAATACAGAACTTTGACAAATCACAGCGATTATGTGTGGAAAGGAAAGGAAGAATTGTCCAATAAATATGGTGGGGAAAAATGGTTTTCCAGATGAGAAAAAACATGACATTGGATCACTGCTATACAGCATATACGAAAAGCCAGCCCAGATATGTTAAGGAATTAAATGTCTTTTAAAAAAATCTTTAAAACTCAGCATTAGTTAGCTACTGCTGCATAACAAATTACCCCAAACTCAGTGGCTTCAAACAACAAACACCTATAATCTCGCAGTTTCTGTGGGTCAGGAATCTGTGAGCCACTTAGCCAGGAGGTCCCAGCTCAGGGTCTGTTATGAGGCTACAGTGAAGATGCTGCTCAGAGTTATAGTCATTGGAAGGCTTATCTGAGCACAGAGGATTTATTTGCAAAGTAGTTTACTCAGACTTCTGGCAAGTTTTGCTGGTTGCTGGCTGGAGATCTCAGGTCCGCATCACATGGACTCTCCACAAGGCTGCTTGTGTGTCCTTGCCACGTGACAACTGGCTTCCTTATGAAAGTAAGGATGAAGCTACAATGCCTTTAGTATGTATCTGGGAGGCACACACTGTCATCTCCATGACATTCGATTCTTTAGAAGCAAGTCATTAAGTCCGGTCCACACTCCAACGGAGGGCAATCTCTTGAGGGGAGGAGTATCAAAGAATTGGTGGATGTATTTTTAAACCAGCATAAACTCTTGAGAGAAGATAAGATTATCTTTTAGATCTTGAGGTACAGAATGATTTTTTAAACAAGATGCAAAACTCATTGATTCTAATGAAAGAAAATGTAGATAAACTAGGCTTTATTAAATTTAATAGCTTTTGTTCTTTAGTACCTTAGAGCGAGTGAAAGTTATAAAGTAGAGGGAAGATATTCAAAATACACAATATGGAAAAGGATTCATATCAAGAACATATAAAGAACTCCTACAAATCAATAAGAAAAGCCCAAGCCACCTAGTAGATAAATGGCAAGGGGAAACACATAAGACCAAAAAACCTATCATTGTTCATGAGGGAAATGTCAATTAAGACCATAGTGAGATATCACTTTACACCCATTTGATTGGCAAAATATTAAAAATCTTATGATATCAAGTGCTGGAGAGGATATGGATCCACAGAAACACATACCCTGCTGGAGGGGTATAAATTGGTGCAACTACTTTGGAAAACAATTTTCCAAAATAAAAATAAACAAAAAAGATAACTTCAGATAGTGATAAATCCTAAAAGAAAATAAAACACAGTGATGGGAGAGAAAGTAGCTGGCAGACCAGCATGTAGGAAGGCGCTGCCTTTATAAGAGGTTGTTGGGAATAGAGACAACAATTCGTGGGAGACATTTGAACATCAAGAAGGAGCCAGCCATGCTTTTAGGTATGACTTATTATCTTGTTCCCGATTTTCTAACCTCTGGTTAACGGTTTCTTGGCTTTCTCTTTTCAGGATTTTTCGATATCTCTTTTTCACCATCCTATTTTTCATCAGACTGCTGGGCTACTTGTTTTTCCATATAAGTTTTATAAATCCAGATCTCCTTGTCAACATACTGCCCAAGATACTGAACAGGGGCATCCTGTGGAAGCTACGATGCTTTCTCTTTCCATCTCTCACTCTTGAGACAGAGGACATTTTACCCCACTGATCCCCAAGAAATATTCTTGAGCAAAAGAAGGCAAGTGGCGTCGGAGTCTGTAGACTAGGAGACGGTGGAACTTGTGGAGAGAAGAGGTTTTCTTCAGTTATCCCCTTAAGGTTTGCCTCCTCGATTACCGGCCCTCCCCATGCTGTCCCTCCAAGATTGACCTTGCCCAGTAAAGAGCTCTGTCAATAGATTTCTGTGGCTATACGGATAGTCTAAATCGTACCAGACAGTAAACAAACTAGACCATTTTTGGAATAATGTCATGAATGCTAAGCAAAATTAGAGTTGATCAATTCTTCTAGTGAATCTTAAAACTCTAAGAGACTGGATCCCTGCAATGCAGAGGATTGCTCCCTGCTTATATTAGAACTCTGACTGCAAGTGACCTTAGTTTAAGCTAATTTATAAATTTACAGAAAAAAAAAAAGTATTGCATCATACAACTAAAAATCTGGGGCTTTAGACATCCTTCTGGATCCAGAAGCCTCAAAGCAATGTCATCAGGATTTCATCTCTCTCCCTTCTTTCTTGGAATGGGTATTCTCTTCTAGCGGCAAGATGCTGCCAACAGCCTGTCTCATACTACCAGATTAGTGATCTTAGCAGAATGAAAAAGTCTTTTCCAATAGCTCCAGCAGGAAATTTCAGAGATTCTGAATTAGCTGGAGTCAGTTGCCTACCCCTGTCCCACAATCAATGTGGCCAAAGGAATGGGCATACTCTGATTGGTCAAGCATGAATCCATGAATCATACGTCCAACTTCTTGTAAGGGATAGGGGAGGAAAGGGAACAAGAAAGAGATAAGGGAGTCAGCCCCACCTAAACTATATGGAATGTGCTGCCCACAGGAAAAGGGGCTCGGTTCCCAAAGAATGGGAAAGGGATTCTGGGCAGGCAAAAGCAGACGTCCACTTAATCACCAGTTTTAGCCTTACACATAAACATCCAACTTTGGCAATTAAACAAACTCTTAAAGCTGTAGCTCATTTCATGTGTCTTCCTACCAGTAAAAATTTTAACTTCTCAAGATCATGGATTGAAATACTGGAAAACTACCACAAAGAGCTCCATATAAGTACCAGGTGAAGAATTAGGTCTCCAGGGCTAAAGTAAGCAAGGATTCTAGAGCAAATAGCATACGACAGATACAAACTGCTTCACACACTTAGGGTAACCTACATATGGTCACATCTCTTACTTTCCAATTAATTGCTGATGCATCCACATGCCTTATTAACAGGGTATACTCAAACTCCCTCTTGACGATTTCCAGCCCCCCTAAATTGTCAGGAGCCTTGACAGCTCTGAAGTCAGAGCAGGGAGGGGTCCTCCCAGCTTCCACACCAGCAGAGAACTAACTTTAAGACTCCTTAGTCCACTGTCATTGCTTCTTGAGGCCACACGATGTCACTGTTGAAAACCAGTCCTATACAGGTTGATCAAATAATTTATTGTCCAAACTGAGACACATCTGATAACAGAAAAGGACACTATTAATAATTATGCCAGGACAGGAGAAATCAGATAGGACTGTTTCAGCAAACCAGAAGGTATGGTCACAGTCCTGATATGCAGGACTGATGCGCAGTTCAGGATCCTGTTAACATGGTGCATTTTGCTGAGGCAGCTGGGTCCCATCCTTCAGTGTTAAATTCAGCCAAGGGTACCCCTTGCTTAGAGTCCCAGTGCCAGAACTCAAGGTGCACCTCTCCTTCCGTTCACATACCCAGCCCTCTGCTCCAGGGTCAAGTTCCTAAAGAATCACGATTGATTCCAGTGTCTGCCACGCTCCCTCTTGCCTTCCCATCTGGGAAGTCGGCCTACTCTCAGGAGACTCATCCCACTAGAGGTCAGGAGGTCGGTCTCCAGACTCAACCGTTGAAATACAAGGGCCCAATGATCCCCTAAAAGGGAGGCTCCAAGGTACACACCTTCCCTTCCAGGCACTTTCCACTTTTCTGGAACTTCTGGCTCAATAGAGAGAGGCAGTATTCAAGCTGCACTTCATTTCTATGGTTAAACTTGGGTTTTCTAATACGGTATCAGCTGGTCTATCTAGCTAACATCTCTACATGTCTACATTTCAAAATAAGTATTGCTCAAAATGATGAGTTCATATTGCTCCTGATTGAGAGCAGCAGGGAAAGGAAGAGGACATTTCTTAAACCCCTAGTACTGTGTAGTGTTGGGGATATAAAGATAAAGAAGACTTCACATCTGTCCTTGGGAAGGTAGAAAGAAAGACAGACACATCACATGTGTGCATGATGAGTCCTTCAACAGAAAAATAGAGAAGGGAGTGATTCCCCATGCCTACGCCCAACAGGAGGTGACATCAGTTCCATAGATTATGCCAGTCTGAGAGAGAGGATGACATGGCAAGCACTAAATAACCTGACCATGTGTCAGTAAAGCCATTCTTTACTGACAGGCTAAAAGCATCTTCTATCCTAGATGAACATTTTAAAGAGAAGCAACAAACTGGAAGTACTAAAAAAATGAGCAACTTTCTTAATCTAGTAAATTGCCTAGAAGAGGTAAATTCTTTCTTAACTCCAGGCTTCAGAGAAAATTAAACCCTTTTCTCCTGGCAATTATTAGAGTAAGGCACAGACACTATAGTCTAACAATACAAATAACTCTGAGTTATTTACCTGGAGCTCTAAATGAAAATACCCTCCATCATGTCGATAAAGATCTGCCTTGCACGCACCATTCAATCCTGCACTGAATGGCAGCGCAATTCAGGGATTCAGTAGAATCTGGCAGTTTCTTTCCACTGGGTGGCCAATGCTGCATTGACTGGACTCCATTCTTGGCAGAAGAGAAAGATCAGGTGTGGCCGGCTCCTATTTACCAGCATCCCACCACAGGATAGAACAAGAAATCCGTACCCTCTATACTCATGAATCTGAAACCTGGAATCATGAAAGAAAAAATCCTTTCCCTCATTGTGGTTTCAGAGTCATTTATGTTAAGAAAACTTTTAGAAAAATTTTCATTCATGTGTATTTCATTATTCATCATGATATTTTCTCTGCTGTCGCTAAGGGGAATAATGCTGAGAAAACACTTCAAAGCTATTGTTGAGGACACAAATCCCTAATGCCACCTTAAAGTCCACAGAATTTCCCTTTTTGTTGTTTAAAGTAAAGGTAAATGTTGACTGTGTTGTTTGGGGTCATACCTGGAATACAGTAGCTGAGGGTGAGAAGTCAGACCACAGCCATCTGCTCAGAGGGTAAAGAGAGCCAACAAAAAACAACTGTTCTAGAAGGTAGAGAAAGTCAGAAAACGGTTTCCACCATGTAACATCATTACTGTAGAAGGAGAGGCTGTAGTATTTTACACAGTTTTATTAAAAAGAAGAAGGAAGAGGAGGGAAGAAAGAGAGGGAAGGGAAAAAGAAAGGAAGAAAGAAAAATATGTTGTTCCCTTGCCTGTGTAAACTTTGGACAACTGCTGTTTTGGATGCCTTTATTTCATCACAGCTCCTTTAAAGTGGGTTAAAGTTTTCAATTTTATAATACTGAGAAGAAGTGGTCTTCTAAAGGCAAGTTTCAAAGGTTAAAATCACTGTTTTAGGGGCCTGCCCAATGACGTAGTGGTTAAGCTTGCGTGCTGCACTTCACACCTGGGGTTCACTGGTTGGGATCCCGGGCACGGACCTACACACTGCTCATCAAGCCATGCTGTGGCAGCATCCCACATACAAAATAGAGGAAGGCCGGCACAGATGTTAGCTCAGGGACAATCTTCCTCAAGCAAAAAGAGGAAGATTGGCAACAGATGTTAGCTCAGGGCCAATTTCCCCACCGAAAAAAAAAAAAATAAAACTATTTTAAAAATTGTTTCTGCTAAGGAGCAAAACTAATAGAAGCTCTTCTGTGTTTGCAGTGAAAACTGGGAAGGGAGTATTCATACGCAGTGTGGGGTCTGAGCCTGCCTAGAAATAAGTGTAGGGGAGGTAAGCTGCTGTCGGCTGGGCTGTCTTGCATCTCCTGCCGAATACTTACAGCTGAGACTGGCTGGCTGGGGCAGCACCTGGCCTCCCAGTGTCTGGATCACTGCAGACAACAGAGCCGCCGGCCTTGGCTCTGGAGCCGTGCACGTCTCTCCTGATTTGACCACGGCTGCACGGTTCCCTCAGGAACAGCAGAGGGCACTGTTGCATGGTTCACGCAGGATCTTCTCAGAAGCTATTTCTTCACACAGGGAAATGATACTCCTGCTAGATACAGACCAGATGGAGGAAGGTTCATAACAATGGCAAATCCGTCCCATTTTTCACAGGTTCGTAGGCCAGAGCTGGGTTTGAACATCAAAAGTGTAGATAACATAGTACCCCATTCCTACGGCTGAGTCACTACCTACAGTTATAATCTGCCTAAAATCTTCAGAACATGTGTCCTGAGTGGAAAGATTTCCTCACATAGTCTCTGTTCTTATGCCTCTGCCCACTGTGAAGGAGGACTCACACTTTGATAAACCCCAAAAATAGATCTTACTCCATAGTGCTACTTAAACTAAGTTTTATAGCTATATAAACTTAGGGTTCGTGGAGACAGAGGAAAGGATGCACGTTGCTATCACTGCCGAAGCTGAATCGAATTCTCCCTTGGTCTCATCTATTTTTCCCTTTCAAAGTCCTCTCTCCTCCCGATCTTTTATTCAATCTACCTTCCTGTTCCTCCACACAGCTTTAAAAAGAAAATTGTGGCCCAGAACCATTCAGCTCTCCCTCTCGGATTATATTTTCCTCTCAGGAAAACCAAAGTTTAGGCAATACTTGTCCAGTAACCTGAGTTCATTCTACCACACTCACGAAGATGTTCCCACAGACACAGAAAGAGTTTGCCAAGACACTCCCCCAGCCCTCTTACAGCAGACAGGATGTTAATGATCATAAAGTCCATTTATCGAGCGCTTATTATGTGCCAGGCATTTTGCTAAGTGTTTCACTTGCATTATTGTATTAAACGCTCACAATCTTCCAAGGTAGATATGATTATGCCCCGTTTACAAATAAGGAAGCCAGTTCTGAGAGTAAATAAAACAACTGAAGTTCCGAGTGGAAAGAACCAGACTCTCAGACAAATGAGAAGTTCATAGAATTGGCAGAGAGTTTACAGATTGCTCATTCAGGCCCAGGGAGGTTGTCTCCCCCCAATCACGGAACTAGTTAACGGCAGAACCAACCAGGATAAGAACCTGGTCTCAAGTCTTTTTTCAGTGGCCCCTCCAGCAAACCAGCATTTCCCAACTCTTTACAGTGGGACACTAACATAACGGAGATTTTGTTGCGATTGTTATTTAAAATGAAAATCAACTGCACCCTCCTATCTTTAAGGTAAAGGCATAATTCTTACCTCCGGGGAAATAAACCTCCACATTTCTCTCCCTGCCCCTATAGAAACTAACGGGAAGAGAAGAGAAGAAAGGGTGACACTTGGAAATACATAAACCTTTTTTTAGCAGAGCACATTAATAAATCTTGAGTTATGCAAAGTGTGAGTTGTGGGGGAGTGATACGTGCTAGAGCTGAAATGTTCTTTATAATAATAAAATACAAGGAATTTTTGTCACATTTGGGAAGAGAAGAAGCAGGAAAGAAAGCTGAGCAACATGACGAGACACTGAGATCCCAGTTGGTGGACACGAACAAGGGACTTTCAGAAGACCAGGAAAGCGAATATTCCATTTTAGATGATTTTCTAAGCAGTGTGGCCATGTATGCTTCCACACACTCAACAGCCAATAAAATCTACCACACGTAGGTGTACATATTTGCCTCGATGATTTTCCTTTTTTGACTCTTACAAGTGAATTTTGGGACAAAAGCAATTATGTCTCAAGTTTGAGTCAAAGCTGGATCAGAGATAAAGGAATAGCCATAAGTTATAGAATGCAGAAGGAGCTAGCAGAAATCCTCAGGAAAAGAACAAAAGCAGTACGTGAATGTGGGGGATGGTGGGAAAGACAACCTTAGCTGGCAGCAAAGAGTGGGGTGGCTCCTAGTGACTTCTAGTCAATAGCAGAATCTTCCACATCTCTTCTTTCAGCTTAGTGTTCTTCACAGTGTCAGACTAATGTCGAGGAGCTTTTCCCCTATGTTTTCTTCTAGGAGTTTTATGATTTCAAGCCTTATATTTAAGTCTTTTAAGTTAATCCATTTTAAGTTGCTTTTTGTGTGTGGTGTAAGATAAGAGTTCAATCTCATTCTTTTGCACATAGATAGCCAGTTTTCCCAACACCATTTATTGAAAAGACTATCCTTTCTCCATTGTACATTTTGGGGGCCTTTGTCAAAAATTAGTCGGTCAAGTACACATGGGGTTAATGCTGGGCTCACTATTCTCTGCTGTAGATCTATGTATCTGTTGTTATGCCAATATCATGCTGTTTTGATTACTATAGCTTTATAATTTAGTTTGAAATCAGGCAGTGTGATGCCACCAGCTTTGTTCTTCCTGCTCTAGATTGCTTGAGCTATTTGGTGTCTTACGTGTTTCCATATGAATTTTAGGACTGTTTTTTCTATTTCTGTGAAAAATGTCATTGGAATTTTGATAGAGATTGCATTGAATCTGTAGATTGCTTTGGGTATTAATTCCTCCAGTCCATAAACATGGGTTATATTTCCATTTATTAGTCTCTTCTTCAATTTCTTTCATTAGAATTTCATAGTTTTCAGTGTACAGATCTTTCACATCCTTGGTTAAATTTATTCCTAAGTATTTTATTCTTTTTGATGCTATTGTAAATGGGATTCTTTTCTTAATTTCTTTTCTTGGATAATTCATTGTTAGTGCAGAGAAACATAACTGGTTTTTGTATGTTGACTGTAACTGCAATTTTACTGAATTTGTTTATTATTTTAACTGTCTTTTGAGTTTCTAGTGTTTTCTATGTATAAGATCATGTCATCCGCAATTTTACTTCTACCATTCTGATTTGAATTCCTTTATTTCTTTTCCTTGCCTATTGTTCTGACTGCGACTTCTAGTACTATGTTGAACAGAAGTGGTGAGAGTGGGCACACTTTTCTCGTTCCTGATCTTAAAGGGAAATCTTTCACCTTTTCACCATCCAGTATGTTAGCTGTAGGCTTGTCATATTGGCCTTTATTATGTTGAGACACATTCCTTCCACACCTAACTTGTTGAGAGTTATAATGAAAAGATGTTGAATTTTGTTGAATGCTTTTTCTGCATCAATTGAGATGACCGTATGATTTTTATACTTCATTTTGTTAATGTGATGGATCACATTTAGTAATTTGCCAACAGTGAACCATCCTTGCATCCCTGAAACAAATCCCACATGATCATGGTGTACGATCCTTTTAACATTGTCGATGTTCCATGTTCACCAGGGGTATTGACCTGTGATTTTCTTTTCCTGTAGTGTCCTTGTTTGGCTTTGGCATTACGGTAATGCTGGACTTCTAAAATGAGCAGGAAGTGTTCCTTCCTCTTCAGTTTTTTGGAAGAGTTTGAGAATGGATTGGTATTAATTCTTATTTAAATGCTTGGTAGAATTCACCAGTGAAGCCATCAGGTCCTGGACCTTTTTTGTTGGGAGAGTTTGATTATTGACTCAATTTCCTTGTTATTGGTCTGCTTTGATTTTCAATTTCTTCATAATTTAGTCTTGATAGGTTGTATATTTCTAGAAATTTATCCATTTCCTCTAGGTTACCCAATTTGTTGGTGTATAACTGTTTATAATAGTCTCTTATAATCCGTTAGTTTCTGTGATATCAGTTGTAATATCCTCTCTTTCATTTTTCATTTTATTTGAGTCTTCTCTCTTCTTAGTCTAGCTACAGGTTTGTCAATTTTGTTCATCTTTTTGAAAACCAACTCTTAGTTGTGTTGATCTTTTCTACTGTCTTTCTAGTCTCTTACTTCATTTATTTCTGCTCTGATCTTTGTCATTTTCTTCCTTATACAAACTTTGAGTTTAGTTTGTTTTCCAGTTCCTTGAGACACCAAAAGTGCAGATAACAAAAGTAAAAATAAACATGTGGGACTAGATCAAACTAAAAAGTTTCTGCAGAGCAGGGGAATCAATCAACAAAATTAAAAGGCAACCTATAGAATGGAAAAATTTTGCATATATCTGATAAGGGGTTACTATCTAAAATATATAAGGAACGCTTACAACTCAAGAGGAAAAACAAAATAACCCAATTTAAAAATTGGCAAAGGGGGCCAGCCCCTTGGCTGAGTGGTTAAGTTTGCGTGCTCCACTTTGGCAGCCCAGGGTTTCGCCGGTTCAAATCCTGGGCCCGGACATGGCACCATTCATCAGGCCATGCTAAGGTGGCGTCCCACATGCCACAGCTAGAAGGACCCACAACTGAAAATACACAACTATGTACCAGACGGCTTTGGAGAGAAAAAGGAAAAAAAATAAAAATTGGCAAAGTACCTGAATAGATGTTTCTCCAAAAAAAGACATACAAATGGCCAACCAGGTATATGAAAAGATGCTCAACATCACTAGTCATCAGGGAAATGCAAATCAAAGCCACAATGAGTTATCACCTCAAACGTGTTAGGATGGTTGTTATTGAAATAGCCAAAACATAACAAGTGCTGGTGAGGATGTGGAGAGAATGGAACACTTGTATACTGTTGTTGCCATGTTGATGGGAATATAAACTGACATAGCCATTATGGAAAACAGCATGGAGACTTTTCAAAAAATTAAAACTAGAAGTACCATATGATCCAGCAATTCTACTTCTGGGTATATATACAAAGGAAATAAAATCACTATTTGAAATAGATATCTTAACTCCCATGTTCATTACAGCATTATTCACAAAATAGCCAATACATGAAAACAACCTAAATGTCTGTCAACAAATAAATAGATCAAGAATATGTGGTACACACATACAGTGGAATATTATTCAGCCTTAAAAAAAAAGGAAATCCTGCCATTTGAGACAACATGGATGAACCTGGAGGACATCGTGCTAAGTAAAATAGCACAGACACAGAAAGACAAATATTGCATAATCTCGTGTATATGTGGAATCTAAAAGAAAAAGTTTAATTCATAGCAACAAAGAGTCAAATGATGGTCACTAGAGTCTGGGGCATGAGGGAAAAGAGGAGATAAAATAAATAGTTAGAAAATGTCTCCCCTCATTTTCCCACCACACAGGAGGTGAACCATGTGGAAGGTTACAGAATTCCACCAGATTTTAATTGTGAGAGTGTAGGGGAGGGTAGTGTTAATTTTTCTTCTAAAATTAGAATGATTTTTCCTGGTTTTTATTATCAGGTTCCATGCACTTATAAAAATATTTTAATGTAAATGAATTAAACTTGTACAATTTTTTTGCTGTCTTCTTTCACCCAAAGTACATAATATTCATGTTTCTATTGGAGTTCTAGCAATACATTGTAAATTTTTTAGAGTTTTGTGCATAATTATAGAAATGTTATACTCTACCATGATAAGGAAATTTTTTAGAAACTTGGAAATTCCTTTTCATTCTTTTTTTTTTTTTTTTTTGGTGAGGAAGATTGTCCATGCCAATCTTCCTCTATTTTGTATGTGGGTTGCTGCCACAGCATGGCTCATGAGTGGTATAGGTCTCTGCCTGGGATCCAAACACATGAACTTTGGGCTGCTGAAGCAGAGGACATGAACTTAACCAGTATGCCATCAGACCGGCCCCCCTTTTCATTCTATTTTTAAGAAGACAATCAGGTAGGCTGACTTTCTCACCTCTAGAGATGAAGAACCATGAAAACAATTTCAAGGCAGAATAGTGATCCATATTACCTTAGGTCCATTTAATCCAGAATCTGCATTCATTCAGATGTGTGTACACTGAAGTTTTCTCTTGCTTCTTCTTAGCTATTAATTGAAACATGGCCTCTACCCAGCTACTCTGTATCCTCTCTAAAATCAAATTGTTTTTGAGATTGCATTTATTTAAAATATATTCTGAAACTCAATTTCTCACTAATTTGTGTTAGCCTTCCCAAAGTTAATGCAAATTTTAGTATATTCTCTGTAGAAAGAACATATCTTGCCTGGACCCTCTTCTACTCCAGGAATCAATTATTCAATAAGAAAGTAATACGCCTTTATCATCCTCAGCTTCCAAAATTTGTAGAATTTTGGAACTAGAAGAAAACAACACAATTGAATCCCAGAGAAGTTAAAGTGATTTACTTTGGTTTACACAGATAACTGGTATTAGAAGGCAAAACTCCCAGAATCATAGAAAATCACTTATAAAAAATAATACATTTTTTATTGTATGAAATACATATAACAGAAAATTTACTATCTTAACCCTTTTGAAGTGTGCAGTTCAGTGGTATTAAGTACATTCATATTGTTGTGCAGTCATCACCACCATCCGTCTCCAGAATTCTTTTCATCTTGCAAAATGGATGCGGTGTACCCATTAAATAGTAATTCCTTATTCCTCCCTGTCCTCATTCCCTGGCAACCATCATTATACTTTCTGTCTCTATAAATCTGACTACTCTAGGTACCTCATATAACTGGAATCATATAGTATTTGTCTTTTTGTTACTGGTGTATTTTACTTAGCATAATGCTCTCAAAGTTCATCCACGTTGTAACATTCGTAAAAATGTCCTTCCTTTTTAAGGTTAAATAATATTCCATTGTATGAATATTCCATATTTTGCTTGTCCGCTCATCTCTCAAAGGACATTAAGGTTGCTTCCAAATTTTAGCTGTTGGGAATGCTGCTGGTATGAACATGGGTGTACAAATATCTCTTTGAGATTCTGCTTTCAATTGTTTTGAGACTATACCTAGAAGTGGAATTGCTGGATCACATGGTAATTCTACTGCTAATTTTAAAGAACTATCATACTATTTTCCACAATGGTTGTACCATTTTACATTCGCAACAAAAGTGAACAAGGATTCTAATTTTTCCACATCCTTGTCAACACCTGTTATTTTTTGGTAGTATTTTTCATATAGTAGCCATCCTAATGGGTGTGAGGTGGTATTTTTTTGTGGTTTTGTTTTGCATTTCCTTAAAAATTAGTGATGTTGAGCATCTTTTCATGTGCTTATTGGACATTTGTACATCTTCTTTGAAGAAATGTCTATTCAAGTCCTTTCTAATTTTTGAATCAGGTTGTTTTTCTGTTGTTGAGTTCTAGGAATTTTCTATATATTCTGGATATTAATCTTTTATCAGATATATGATTTGCAAATATGTTTTACATTCTGTGGGTTGCCTTCTACTCTGTTAACAGTGTCTTTGATACATAAAATTTTAAAATTTCCTGAAGTCCAATTTGTCTATTTTTCTTTTGTTGCCTATGCCTATGGCACCATATCCAAGAAATCATTGCCAAATCCAATGTGATGAAGCTTTTGTACTACGTTTTCTTCTAAGAGTTTTATAGTTTTAACTCTTATGTTTTGGTCTTTGATCCATTTTGAGTTAATTTTTGTTAGAAGGGTCCAACTTCATTCTTCTGCATGTGAGTATCTAGTTTTTCCAGCACCATTTGTTGAAAAGACTGACCTTTCCTGATTGAATGTTCTTGACATCCTTGTTGAAAATCATTTGAGTATATATGCCAAGATTTATTTCTGGGCTGTCTATTCTGATCCATTGGTCTCTATGCATGTCTTCATACCAGTACCACACTGTTTTGATTACCATAACTTTTTAGTAAGTTTGGACATCAGGAAGTGTGAGTCCTTCGACTTCATTCTTATTGTTTAAGATATTTTGGCTATTTGCTATCCCTAGAGGCTACATATGAATTTTAAGATAGGTTTTGTATTTCTGGAATAAAAAAGTCATTGGGATTTTGGTAGGGATTGCGTTAAAGTTGTAGATTGCTTTGGGTTATACTGGCATCTTAAAATTAAATATTTCAATTCATGAACAAGAGATGTCGTCCCATTTATCTGTTTTCTTTAATTTCTTTCAGCAATGTTTTGTAGTTTTCATTGCATATGTCTTTCACTCTTTCACCTCCTTGGTTGATTTCCTCAACGTTTTATTCTTTTTGCAGCTATTGTAAACAGAATTGTTTTTCTAATTTCCTTTTCAGATTGTTCATTGTTAGGTCTAGAAATGCAAATGATTTTTGTGTGTTGATTTTGTATCCTGCTACTTTGCTGAAATTTGTTTATTAATTCTAACAGTATATTTTGTAGAATTTTAGGGTCTTCTATATATAAGATCATATAATCTATGAACAGAGAGAGCTTTACTACTTCTTTTCCCATTTGGATGTCTTTTATTTCTTTTTTCTTGCCTAATTTCTCTGGCTAAAATTTCCAGTATTATATTGAATGAAAGTGATGAAAGCCGGCATCCTAACCTTGTTCCTGATTTTAGAGGAAAAACTTCCAGCCTTTCACCACTGAGCATGATGTTCACTGTAGGTTTTTGATATACAGCATTTAATTATGCTGAGGTAGTTTCCTTCTATTTCTAGTTCATTGAGTGTTTTTATTATTACAGGATGTTGAATTTTGTTAAATTCTTTTTCTGTGTCAGTTGAGATGATCTTATGGTTTTTCCCCTCATTCTGTTAAAGTGGTGTATTACACTGATCAATTTTCATACTGAATCATGTCTGCATTCCAGGAAAAATCCCACTTGGTCATGATGCATAATTCTTTTAATATGCTGCTGAATTTGATTTGCAACATTTTGTTGAGAATTTTTGCATCAATGTTCATAAGGGAAATTGGTCTGTAGTTTTCTTTTCTTATAGTGTCTTTGTCTGGCTTTGATATCAGGGAAATGCTGGCCTCATAAAATGAGTTGGGAAGTGTCCCCTTCTTTAATTCTTTGGAAATGTTTGAGAAGAATTAGTGTTAGTTCTTCTTTAAATATTTGTTAAAAACTCACCAGTGAAGCCATCAGGTCCAGGGCTTTTCTTTGTTGGGAGATTTTTGATTACTGATTCAATCTCTTTACTTACTATAGATCTATTTATAGAATAGGTTCTCTATTTCTTCATGATCTAGTCTCAGTAGGTTTTGTGTTTCTAGGATTTGTCCATTTCATCTAGGTTACCGAATTTGTTGGTGTACAACTATTCATACTACTTTCTTATATTTTTTCATTTCTGTAGCATCGGTACTAATGCCTTCACTTTCATTTCTGATTTTAGTTATTTGAGTCTTCTTTTTTTCGGTCATCTAGCTGAAAGTTTGTCACTTTTGTTGACCTTTTTGAAGAATTAGCTTTTTCTTTCTTTGATTTCCTCTATTTTTCTATTTTCTACTTAACTATCTCTGCCCTAATCTTAATCTACTCTCAAATCGGCACCTCACATATCAACTGGCCCACCCAGCTTCCTGTCACACTTAAGTTTGACAAATGACTTTCTACAGAGGAGAGCTCATGACATGTCCCTAGTAATTTCCTCCAGATTGGCATCAGCCCTTATTCAACCACAAGAAGCTCTTTCAATCTGAAATTCCAGATATATTAATGTCTACATCTGTAGGAACCAGGCTGGTAATAGGAAGGAGTAAGGGAGGTGTGTAAGGGCAATAGTGAGTGGTGGGTGGCAAAGACTGTTCTATACCTTTCCTATCACTTCAGTAGCTCATCAAAGAGAGGAAAGGTTGGCACATCTTGATTTAGTTTTGTTTCCCCCAAATTTCTATAATCACAGTTTCCTCTTTTAAGTTCTGGTAAAATTTTTTCCCTTTGGGGTTAGGGGACTATGCAAAGGAAAGAATAAGACTGGAAAAGTGGTCTGTTAGGTGCTAAATGGTACTACATTTTATAAGCAACAGCTCTCCCTACCTCCACTTATTAGAACCCACTCTTGACACACATACCAGTCAATTTGGAAACAAGGAGCCAATCCCTCAAAGAAAAGTAGGCTTCGTCCCCTCCAGGGTATCTTGGTGCCAGTGACACAGGAATGGCCACTACAGTGCTAAAAATCTTTCTTCTAACTTTGCCAGCCACTGCTGCACCAAGCTATTAATATTTAAACCATAGTCAATAGAGTGTCTCTACACTGTTCTCTTCTTTCCTCCTCATTCTCCCAAAAGAATCAGAAAGAACCCATATGGTTTGGTAAAAGTCTTTTATACCCAACAACCCGATTTTATTTCTCTTTTTTTTCCTCTGATTCAACCTGCATTCCTTGGGCAATAAAAGTCAGAATGCCTCAATAACTGGTCCTGGCCTTTCTCACAGAGTCCAAATGGGTACTTCTACTTGAGAAGCCAGTGGCTAATGCCAAACGAGGTGTCTAATTCCCACTCTGCCTGACACAAAGCTGCTCCAGGAATCTTCCAGTCGTCTTCCTACATGCAGTTCAGTCATTTTGTAGAAGCACAAGATCCCTGAGAGCCCAGCAATGTGTGACACTGCTGCAAAAAATATTTTTATCACTATGCTGCTCTGCAATGACTCAGAAAAGATGCAAGAAATAGGCAAGAAGGTAATAAAATCATGTTTCCAGAGGTACAAGGCTGGCCTGTTACGCAAGTCCAAGAAAAGTCCATATCCACTTTATCCACATGGTGGTGCTAGCCTCAAAAAAATTCCCCGAAAAGGAAATGAACAGTTGCACTTTTCTCTCGTTAATGGTAAAGCCGTACACCGTGGTCAAACAGCACTGGTCCGAGGGAACTATGCGTTAATTCTGCAAGTGAGCATCTGAAATCGATGAGTTGGTCCTAGTCCTCATTGCCACCCTACCTCCCAGGGGGAATAAAATGAACCCAATCTTTTGAACCCACTGATTCAATCTCTACCGATCCTGGGTGCAAAAGAGTGACTCATGTTGGGCTGTTGGATGTGCGCAATCCTGGCGCAGAACCTTGAAAGGGAACTGGGATGGCCTGGGGACAGCTAGTCTAGGCTCTTCTTTAGGTTCTTGTAACTGCTGCTGGCAGTGAAAGAAGATGGAAACAGCAGACATTTCACTGGTGTCACCGAATAAAAGAAGACAGGTTCAACGTGGGTGCCTTCTGGGCCAACGGGTGGAGAAGACAAGAAAGTCTGTTTTGGGCTTCTGAACCCAAAAATATGCTCTCCACCTATCATATGACCAAGTCTTACCAGCTGCCTCTTCCTTCTGTGGAATCTAAATCTTTCATTTAAATATTTTCAAAGCTCAGGGGAATCTCATTAAGTATGCTAAATAGTGCTTAGGCAATGTAGAAGATGCCAAATGGAACCAATTACCAGGTGTATAAACAAGTGATTTTTAAAAACATGGTACTTGTCAACACCAAAAAGCACTCTCAACTTTAAAAGGGAGAGCTGTCAAAAGTTCATTAATGGTCTTCTATAAATCGTCCCTTACCTGATGCTGATATTGACCCCAATGACAGCCATGAGTAGATACAGGTCCAAAGTGTTTTCAGACCGGGCCTTAGATACTGGCAGCTTGCTAACACCCGTGACTTGGGAGATATCACACAGTGCCATTGCCATTATACCCAAATATCCCTCACCTGCCTGCCAAGGACTTTTGACCATTTACATTTTTAAAATCCCCAACTTTAGGCAAAAGCTGCTAAAAATATCATCTCTATAATTTCATTCATAACATATACATTTAACAGAGAAAGAAGGAAAGACTCAAGGAAATATTCCCATTGAATGAGTTCATTAGATTGGCTAATTCACCCTTGCAAGGAGATGGATCCTGAGAAGATGGCATATGGGACAACTAAGTGTCAAGAGAGGCCAAAGAGTTCAGCAGTCCTAAGATCTGGGGCCACGGAATGACCTGGGGTACAAGCAAGAATGAGTCTGGAAGAATTTTCCCATTTATCACAGATCAGACATAGTAAAGTGATGGCTCACAGGCTCAATCAAATTTACAGTTGCATTTTGTTCAGCTCACACAGTGTTTTGTTAAAAATTTGCGTTTGTTTCAAATGCTTAAAATTCTGGAGAGGTCATCAAAAAGTTTAGATTTTGGACTTCTCTTTAAAAAATGAGGGGCTGGCCCTGTGGTGCAGTGGTTGAGTTTGCACGTTCTGCTTCTCGGCAGCCCAGGGTTCGCCTGTTCGGATGCCGGGTACAGACATGGCACCACTTGGCAAAAGCCATACTGTGGTAGGTGTCTCATATACAAAACAGAGGAAGATGGGCACGGATGTTAGCTCAGGGCTAGTCTTCTTCAGCAAAGAGAGGAGAATTGGCAGTAGTTAGCTCAGGGCTAATCTTCCTCAAAAGAAAAATAAATAAATAAATAATGAAAAGTTTTGTCTTCACTGGACAGAATTCTCGTGTGACAATAATTGCTCAAAGATGAGAAATAACAGCTAAGTCAACAGAGTACATGGCCATTTGTTCACCATAGTCCCCATCACCCCTATTGTGTCATATTGAGTCTACCATCAGGGCCCCCACCATGGTGTAAGTCCTAATTGATCTGGATTCCTAAGGGCCACATAGAGAGAGCATCCTTAAAAGGAGGATGATGATGCCAACAGTACGAGGAGGTACCAAAAGACAGACAATTTCTGAAAAGAACATGGTCATACCTGACAGAAATAAAGAAAACACCAGAGAAAAATTAATATAGCACAGCTCATACTGGGCTAAGTAGAAAGCAGAAGGGTTTCCAGGGACTCAGAGCAGCGTGAGGAGAGGAAACAACTGAAAAACCATATGATGTGATGAGAAAGTTTTCCTGAATCTCAGCTTTTGATTTATGAGGAGGCAAACCACAAGACTTACTAACAAGTCATATGAACTTTAGAAATAGTCAAAGGCTCCCGTTGCAGCAAGGATGCAGCCTACGTGCTCGCTTTCCCACAGGTCACGGCTGAGGAGTGATGAAACTGAGCTGCTCTAAAGGAAGTTGGGCTTAGGCTGAACATAAGGAACAAACCTCATTCTAGAATTATATACATTAAATTCTGAGATAATTGCACGGAATCATAAATTATTTGTTCTTAAGTGATTTGTGCCCGTCTTAATTTATACAGGTGACTAAGTGATGACACAAAGAGGTCAATGCCACTGAAAGAAAAGTTTACTGTTACGCACAGGTCCCCTAGAAATGAGAGGCACAGCACACCACACAGGGCAACAAGGGGAAGCACCAGAGTCCATCAGGAGGCAGACGCAGGAGGGAGGGGAAAGCACAGCCTAGAGCCTCGATTGTGTTTTCCATGGAAAAAGCAAGGCAGGGAAGGGAAAATAGCCCAGGATTAGCTAGTTTGAATAATGTTGGCAGCCTCTGGGCTATAAGAGGTGGTCTCTGGTTGTCTGGTACCTGGCCCTGGGTGATTAGGACAGAGGAAATACTGGCTTGGTGTGTGAGAGTTAGATAAAGGAGGTGGTTGGGGGTATGTACTCAGGATTAGTTGGAGAGTTTGTAATATCATCTTTGCACACCTGGGAGGGCTGGATCACAGGGGAGATGTAAACAGCTCTGGTCATTAGTTGGCCCTGTGATTAATGGATGCTAAATAGACGCATACAGAATCTAAAAGATCACAGATCATTAAGGGAATTTAAGAAGGCTTCAATTCATTCTTCTGATTTTATAAACGAGTAAATTGATATTTAAAGATGGAATGTCATTTGTCCAAAATCCAATGAAGCTTGTTAGCAGCGCTACATGGAATAGAATTCCCACGTAGTACTCCCAACTCTGTGACCTCTGCTCCACTCCCCTGACCTATGCTAATACGCATATTGACTTACGCAATTCCTTTCGTCACGTCTTGAGACTCTAAAGCAGGGACTGACAAACTTTTTCGGTGAAAGATCAGACAGTAAATATCCTAGGCGTGCAGATCATATAGACTCCGTCACAACTCCAACTCCGCCATTGAAGGCCTAACGCAGCTGAAGACAATGCATCAACAAATGAGTGTCTGTGCTCCAATGAAACTTTATTCATGGACACTGACATTAGAATCCCATACCAATTTCATGTGTCATGAAATATTCTTTTAAAAAATTTTTTTCAACCATTTAAAAATGTAATAACTATTCTTAGCTCACAGGCTGTACAAAAACAGGCAGCAGCCTGAGTGTTGCACATGAGCCATAGTTTACCAACCTGTGGGCTCCATAGTTTGTCCGCACACTTCCTATGAAATCTGATGATTGAACCTGATGACAGTTCACCACTCTACGTCTTAGTTTCTCCCATGATAAAATGAGGAAACTAGACTCTAACGTCCCTTAAAGACCTGTGAGCTTGAGGGTTTTGCCAAGGGTACTCAAAGACAAAACTGGGCTGTGAAAGGGAATCTGTGGGCTCTCTTTCATGGAACAATATTAGGAAATATCTCTCACAGATATCTCCAGGAACCAAAGTAATTCAGGAATTATATTGTGAAGAACAGTAGATACACAGAATTTTAAAGAAAATAACGATTTGTGGAATGATAAATGTAGGGAACAGGATTAAGTTAATTTCTCTACTCTAGGACTCCTCAAATCTAATATGCATTAGGACTATCCAAAGGAGGGGGTCCTCCAAAATGAGACTCTCGGACAAGGACTTGGGCGCAGGCAGTTTATGTCAGAGGAAAAAAATAGGAAACACAAATGAGATGGGGAAACTGAGGCAGAGATGTGAGAAAAGCCATAGTGCTGGTGGTAATGAACAAGTCACTGCTGTGAACAACCTCAGCTCAATTCTGCTGACAACTCCCTGAGAAACTATGATGTGGCTTCAGAATTATTCCACAGAGTGTGGGAGGCTTAGGCATCTATTTATCAAGCCCAAGCTCCCACTGGCTGAGGGCTGTCCCGAGGGAATGAACACTCCCACACTTCCAGGTTGCCCCTGCAGGGAGCCCAGAGAAGCTCCCAGAGTGCTGAAGAAAGCCCTCAGGCAAAGAAGAAGAGAGCTGGCTTAAGGTGGAAGCTATCAACATGCCAGAAACATCTACCAAGGCTATATTCTAAGAGGTGTTGAAAAGATAAGGTATGGGTGGCAACTCATTGGCTACAGAGGTGATTGGGGGAGGGAGGGAATCAACATTTTCTAACCTCATTTGCCCTCAAAACACTTTCTTCCATGAAGCATCCCAATGAATTTGACTCCAGAACTCCTTTATCTGTGAAGCATCTGTCCTTGGAGAAAGACTCTTAACGTAAATAGAATAGTGCCAGCCACCGAGTAATCTCAGCAAAATTAGAGGGTCTTTTCAGGTTTTAGTTTCTAAAATTGATATGACAAACATACACCAAAAGCCAATAAGCCTCAGTCATCTCTGGAGCAGAAACTAGGCCAATACATTTCACACAGTGCCCGGCATGAGGTCAACTCCAATATGAAAAAAACAGTGAAGGAAGATTCCCCTCCAAATGAGGTTGCCATCTGAAGGGAGGCACGTTGGAGGAGGGACAGAATGTTCAAAGTGTAGTTGGAATCATGACAAGGCATCACCATCTGCCATCTGAGTCCCCTCTCCCTAGTCCTTTAACCATCTGCACACCTGCTCAGGCATGTCATATCGGGGAAGAGATGGCCATGCCATCACTAATGCAGTGGCAATAAAAACAAAAGCTCAAGAAATAGCTCTAAGGCCCCCAACACCATTACATCCTTAAACGTGAAATCTGTTTCCGTGAAGAAACACGTGGAAAAGAGATTTATAAGCCTAAAGCTTACATCTACACAGGGCTGAAGTTTCTCTGTGATCTGAATTTTTAGACTATCAGGTCATACATAGAAAATCAGCAAACTGTTACAGAAATAGGAGAGCAAATACTAAGCAGAACCAAACCTGGAATATGTGGAATTACACATATCCTCATTTTGAACTGTGATCAACACAAAAATTGCCTCTTCTCTACCTTCATTCGGATTTCATCTCTAGACCCACTTTTCCCAGGAAAGCTAAAACAAATCCACCCAAAACTAATTACGGAGAAGTGCTCAAAGCAAGTAGTTCTCCTACAGAGTACTGCACAGAAGACTACAGTTTGGCTTTTCCAGCCCTTTAGACCCTCCACACCAGAGACTGGGTTTATGTAAATGTGACACATACAAAGGGGAATAGAACCTGTCCAGGATCCATTCTGTAAGAAATGCAATTTACTTGGTCTGTCTTCTCCAGGCAACAGGATTTTTATTCTAAATGTTAGATAAGGTCCTCCTAGTTCATGTGTCTCCTTAAAAATAACTGAAAGTGTTTTTTTAACTTGGAAATTAAAAAGATACCAGAAGTATCTTTGTGCACTCTGCTTCAGTGGCCTGGGGTTCACAGGTTCGGGTCCCAGGCACGGACCTAGCACAGCTCATCAAGCCACACTGTGGTGGCATCCCACATAAAATAGAGGAAGATTGGCACAGATGTTACCTCAGGGACAGTCTTCCTCACACACAAAAAAAGATACCAAAAGATACACCATTAATAAGAACTCACTGAATATATTATATGCAGTGAAATAGATATACTCTCTTTGAATTAGTTAGGTTAAGCATATGAACCCATGTGGAGGCAGTAAAACATAGCAGTTAGATATACAAGCTCTGAGGTCAGACTGCCTGGCTTCACTCTGGGTTCACCACTGACTAGCTGTGTGATCTGAGTCAAGTCACATAAACTCTCTGAGACTCAGTTTCTTTGTATATAAATGAGGAATGATAATCTATGTAAATGAAGTGCATGTAAATGAAAATATATGTAAAGTGTGCACCATGGTATCTAGAACATAATAAGAGTTTTAAAATTTTGGCTGTTTGTGGGGCCAGCTCCATGGCATAGTGGTTAAGTTCAGCATGCTCCACTTTGGTGGCCTGGATTCATGGGTTTGGACCCTGGGCGTGGATCTACACTGCTCATCAGCGATGCTGTGGTGGTGACCCATGTATAAAGTGGAGGAAGGTTGGCACAGATGTAAGCTCAGGGCTAATCTTCCTTGGCAAAATAAATAAATAGATAAAATGTTGGCTATTTGTAGTTAGCTGAAAAATGGCCCCCCAAAAGATATCTACTTTTGAAAACCTGGAACCCATAAATGTTACCTTATATGGCATAAGCATCTTTGCAAATGTGATTACTTTTAAGGATCTTGAGATGGGGAGACTGTCTGGATTATCTGAGTGGGCCCTAAATGCAACCACAGGTATCCTCATTAGAGGGAGGCAGAGGGAGATTTCACACACACACAGGGAAAAAGCCGATGTGAAGATGGAGCAGAGAGACATTCGAAGGTGCTAGCCCCGAAGACTGGAGTGATGTGGTCACAAGCCAAAGAGTATCAGCAGCCAGCAGAAACTGGAAGAGACAAGGAAAGGGCTCTCCCTTAGAACCTCCGAGGGACTGCAGCCCTGCCAAATACCGTGATTTCAGCCCAGTGACAAAGAGTTTGGACTACTGGCCTCCAGAATTGTAAGAGAACAAACGTCTGCTGTTTTGAGCCACCAAGTTTGTGACAATTTGTTAGAGCAGCCATAGGAAACTAACACACTACTGTTATACATTTAGATTGATTCTCTATTGCTGCCTAACAAAACTTAGTGGCTCAAAACAACAAATGTTTATTATCTCACAGTTTCTGTGGGTCAGGAATCTGGGCATAGCTTAGCTAGGTGTCTCTGCCTCAATGTCTCTCACAAGGCTGTAATCAAGCCTTAAGACGAGACTTGAATGAAGAAAGATCCAAGCAGGATTCAGTTCTTTGCAAACCACTAGCCCAAGGGCCTCATATTCTCACTGAAGGTTGGTCAAGGGCTGCCCTCAGTTCTTTGTCACAGATGCGTCGCCACAGGGCAGCTCACAACTTGGTGGCTGATCTCATCAGAGGGAGGGAGAGATCAGGAGAGAGGGAGAAGATGGAAGTCAACATCTTCTATAAACCTGATCTCAGAAGCAATATTCCATTACTTTTGCTGCATTGTCTTCATTGGAAGTGATCGCTAGGTCTAAGACGACTAACTACCCGGAATAATGACTGCACACAGTCTTTTTACTTGATAGCTGTTCTGGCTTCTCATCATCAACTGATCTTTTTTGAATACCGAACTAATCTAAGTCACACTGGTCTGCTTCCTGTATAACACAGGACTGTTAACCAAAAATTTCCCAGTCTTTCAATCTGCAAATGCTCATTAGACTTTAAAATAAAAGGGAAGTAACAATCATATCTACATAGCTTTACATCTGTTTCTATGTGTTTCTGTGTAATTCCTCCAACTCTGAAAAACATGTCTGCTCTGTGGTTACCTGGGAATGGCTTCTACCTGTTACTGTTGTGAGAGGATTTTTCTAGATTTCCCTGCATTTGGCATAAGGAGAGCAACTTCCAGCCCCAAACATCTCTTCTCAGTCTCAGTGATTATTCCCTATGTCTGACTGTCACATGTGTCTCTCTCTAGCCCCAGGACCTGTGGTGAGGCTTCAAAACTGTCCTTTTGTTTCACTAACATTTTGCTGTTTGCACTACTTAAATCAAATATCATAGAGCTTTACAGCTGAAAATATCTTAAATTTGCCTGATCAAACCCTCTAAGAGAAAAGCTTTGAGGGCTTTCTCTCTGATATTCTGATACTTTCAGTGCTAGTTAGAGTCACCTGAGGCTGTTGTCGCCATTCCTAAAGCAGTGATCACATGTGCGTATGTTTGTGTGTGTGTTGCTCACCGTACACTGCTTTCAGATGCTCTGACTCGTTCTCAAGTACACAATATGCACTTAGGAAATGTTTGAAAGCAACATCAAAATCCATGCTAGAACAACAAAAAAAAATAGTCAAGAGAAACATAACATTTGATGAGGATTCTGAAGGGAGGTGATGTTAATGTTTGAATGTAGCCCCATGCAGAGCACTGATTCTTTTCCTGGCTTCATGTCCTAATATCAGTCAAAGGCCAGTCAGGAGATAGAAATCCCACAGTAATTTGAAAAGGGAAGTTTAATATAAAGAATTATTAGCTATTTACAGGGGGGATTGGCTACCAAAAGAGAACTCTAAATATTACCCTATGTCTGGGTGAGAGAACCCAAGGAAGGATGACACCTGGAAGGTGCCACCTCCCCAAGGCTGGGAATCAGACCTGGCTAGAGGGCTGTGGTTGCAGCCTACTGGATGGCAGAGGAGTCGCTGGGCTGCCCTGGGTCGCAGCTGCCCTAGGTCCGGCCAGAGCGCCAAGGCTGGTAGGCGGAGAACCATCATTGAGTGCCAATGAAACTCACTGGGAAGCTGTTGGCAGAGGCTGCTGAGGAATTCACTGGGAAGCTGTCAGAGGAAGGACAGAACTCACCTGAAAGCCACCCAGAGGGATACTGGCTAAGCTCACTGGGAAGCCAGCTTTCCAGGAAGTTGCCTGCAGTTGGAACCATTGAAACTTGCAGGAGGCCACCTCCACTGGGTGTTCTGCAGCAGGATGGCCAAGACCACAGGAATGAGGAGGGAAAAGCACATCTGGACCAGGAAGAGAAGCCCCTGCCTGTAGTGTTCCTCTTTTGCTCTGTACTGATAAAACTTACCATGGTACCAGTAGGTAAAGAAGAAATGTTTACAAGACCCATCTCTGCTATCAAGTATGACCGTGAAGGGTGGATCTGGAGCTGAGAGGCAATACATCAATAACAGGCGCACACTTGTCATCAGTGAGGAGGCACAAGCTCTAGTCTCAGCTCCAAGTGCTTGCTAACACCCAGGACCTCTGAGATATTTGATTCCCTGTGTGATGCCTTGGTATCTCTTTACTCTCCTCAATCCAATAGATGAAACATTTTGAGTTTGAGAATCCCAATGAGCCATTCTATTACTTCAACACATAATAATTGAAAACAGCCAATAAAAAAAAACACCAAGATTCCTAGAGCTCATATTAATAGTATTCTTTTTCTATTTTATTTTGCCAGTTACCACATATTTACAAAGATAACTTTTATTTGATTCCTATGGCTGCTTGTGATACTGTGATTATAATAAGAAACATATATGCAGTCTTTGTTCCTAGCTCCTGACACAAGAGTTCCTAAAACCTTGGAATTTCCTGAGTGACAGGAGTAAGAGGATTGTCTTCTGCTATTCTTAATAAGCCTACTTCAACCAGACCTGAATTTATGCTGATGAGGTGACTCTTGGTGGGCTCCTAGACAGCTTCAAGATGGGGGCCGTTGCCAGAGGAATCAACCATGTGATTAGAAGGTTGGAACTTTCAGCCCCACCCCCCATCTTCAGGGAGGGAAAAAGGGCTGGAGAATGAGTTAATCACCAATAGCGTTAATTTAACCGATCATGCCTATGTAATGGAATCTCCATGAAACAACAGGGTTTGCAGAGTTTCTGATTTGGTGAATACATGTGCCAGGAGGGTGGTGCACCCCAACTCCACAGGGACAGAAGCTCCTGTGCAGAGGGCCCTTCCAGACCTTACCCTACGTACCTTTTTATCTGGCTGTTCATTTGTATCCTTTATAATGTCTTCTATAATATATACTGGTAATCGTAAGCAAAGTGCTTCCCTGCGTTCTATGAGCCATTCTATCAAATTACCAAACCTGGGGAGGGGATCATGGTGTGCCCACCCAAGAAGGTCATCTGCCCACCACAAGATACGCCAGTAGTCAAGAGGCAAGGTGGTAGGAGAGAAATGGTTTTATTACAGTTTGCTGGCAAGGAGGAAGATGGCTGACTAATGTCCAAAAGAACCATCTTACAGAACAAAGACTACACGCCAGTTACGTAGGGGGCTGATCTCTGGATGGGGGAGGCATCTGGTCTTCGTTCTTGATAATCTTTTGTTTTACTGGGTATGCATCAGAGACTGGGGCAAGATACTATACACTGATCATGGATGATGGCTATCAGCATAAACTCTCTACCCAGAAGTCACCACATTCCTAAGGAACTCGTAAGAACACAGTTATCGACTTATCCCAGCCGGGTTAGATAATCAGAGGTCATTCAAAGTTACAATATGGTTTCTTTTCTACAATATGGCTTCTCTTATGTCAACCTTGTGCTGAGCTGGTATCAAGTGAAGCCCCCAACTTAGAGCCAATTGGTCTGAAGTACAGGTAACTCGGACTTCAGACTGGCATCTCAAGTGGGAGCAGTCTTGTGGGTCTGAGCCCTTAAGCTGTGGGGTCTGTGCTAACTTCAGATAGTTGATGTCAGAATTGAATTAAATTGTAGGACACCCAGTTGGTGTCCGCAGAGAATTGGAGAATTGCTTGGTGTGGAAAACCCACACATTTGTGTGGCAGAAAATTTGTGGGTAAAAACAGCCCATTACTGCTATAGCGAATTACCACAAACTTAGTGGTTTAAAATAACACAAATTTATTCACTTACAGCTCTGGAGGTCAGAGTCTAAGATGAGTCTTCTGGGCTGCATTCCTTCTGAAGGCTGTATGAGGGAATCCTTTTCCATTTCCAGCTTCTAGAGATGAACTACATTCCTTGGCTCATGTCCCCTTCCTCTAGCTTCAAAGCCAGCAGGGTATCATCTTCTCTGTGACCTCTACTGCTGTCCTCACATTTTCTGTCTCATCTGTCCCTCTTGCCTCCCTCTCAAGAACTCTTGTGACTACACTGGACCACCAGAATAATCTTCCTACCTGACAACCCTTAATTTAATCACATCTGCAAAGGTTCTTGCCATGGTTCTGGAGATTAAGGCATGGATATCTTCCAGAGGCCATTATTCTATCACACAATCCTTCTTAAAATTAAAGTCTCTTGAATATTACTTGGGTTTCTTTCCACGTATATTTTCTCATATAGAAGGGTCTCAAAACCTACATACACAGTTTTCAAGATGCCATAATGAGTCACTAGATACTCTTGATTTCTCTTCAGCTCCCCTATTCTTAATCTTCCTAAGAAACTTTTCATTTAATCATCTTTCACCCTCCTTGTAATTCCTTTTCATTAAACAATAAAATAGATGATACTTTAGCTTATGAATTTACTAGACCTAATAACACAAGCTTCCCCACAGACCATTAATTACTCTACAAACCTCTCTATATTCACTTGAAGTGTCTTCCAAGAGTTAGCAGGATTTCTGGATTAATGAACAGAGGTGAAATGACTCACACACAGCGTCCTGCCCCACAAACCTAAAATTGCTTACTCTATTTCTCTCTCTGTTCCAAGCTCACTTTGCTCTCATTTTGCTTCTCAGTATATGGCAGTAGAGAAAGTGGAATACATAATTAATTCGAGGGCATTTAAAAATTCTCAAAGTAAAAACAGTTTTCAATTAGAGGATGGAGTGTCAAAATGGGATTAGGAAACAACAGTGAGATACCACTACACACCTATCAGAATGGTCAAAATCCCAAACACTGACAACACCAAATGCTGGTGAGGATGTGGAGCAACAGGAACTCTTATTCATTGCTGATGGGCATGCAAAATGGTACAGCCCCTTTGGAAGACAGTTTGACAATTTCTCACAAAACTAAGCGTACTCTTACCAGATGATATGAATATCCACCTAGAAAACCCAAAGCATTCATTAGATTAGGTTAAGCTGCTGTAACAAACATCAAAATTTCAATTTCCTAAAGGACAAGAAGTTTTTTTTTGTTGAGAGAGAATGCTGCAAGTCAGCAGGCAGCTCTCCATAACATACTGGAACTCAGGATACTTCCACCTTGTGGCTCCACCATCTCCTGGGGACTTAATCTCATATGCATGGAAATACTTGCAACATATGTAATGAAGTGTTGGTTTCCAAGATATCTAAAAAGTGGCTACAAATCAATGAAAGCCTTTCAGATAGCTGAAAAGCATTTCCTTAGAAAACAATTCAGAGGCCATCTATTTTAGCAAAAGCAGATGTATGTGAAGGTACATCCTTCACTTTAAAAGTCTTATCAAATATTTTCCCACCAAAATAGCTGTCTTTGAGGGTTTGGGCAAGAGTCACTCTAAGACGTAGCTGACGGAGGTGTGAATTAGTTACATTTAAAATGCACCTGTCCTTTGACCCAGCTATAACACATCTAGGAATCTATCCTCCAGAAATATTAACCCAAGGACATGAAGAGAATCCCTGCTGGTCCCCCTGCTTGAAACGTAACCTTTCCACGCACCTGCTGCCTCTATCCCCTTGCCTCCTTCTGTTCTTTGCTCAGATCTCATCTTCTCAGGAAGGTTTCCCTGGACCATCTTATTTAAAACTGAAACCCTCCTATTCCCCATGTCTGCTTTCTTTTCCTTTGCAGCACTTACCCTCATCTGACATTCTATATAATTTAATTATTTTTTATGGGCTGACTTTGCTGTTCTTCATTGCTATATCCCCAGTGATGAAACAATTCCTGGCACTGTAGGTGCTCAATAAGTAGATGTTAAATGAAGGAGTGAATCTCAACGTTGTTTGTAATAGTGAAAGAAGATTAGAACCAATCTCAATACTAGTTAAATGAATAATGGCAACTTTATTACTGAAAAAAAATTTGCTACCATTTAAAATATGTTATATATCTATGTATACCAAGCGACAAACATATCTATGATATGTTTGGGTTAAAAAAATTATTGTACAATATAGGCAAATGTCTGGAAGAATATACCATCCATTAATAATGCTTACCTCTGGAGAATGAAACCGGAGAGGAGAAAGAGGAGGAAGAAGGGTGAAGGGATGGCTCTAATCTTCTACCAGAGGCTGAGTTTCACTCAGATCAAAAGACCCCAGGAGCATCACTCCATCTTGGCTTAAACTCAATGCCACCCTTAGACTCATGCAAACAGGGTCCCACACTTGGGCCCCAGCATGATGCCTGTCATTCAGCTGGCCCCTCTCTGACCATCACCAGGCTGTGCCCCTCTCCATAGGGCAAAGAGTTCATGGGGAGATGCCATTCTGGTGCCCATTATCCCCCCATCTGGGCAACAGTCTATGTACCCAGAACATCAGAATTCCGTGCCAATAGCCCAGAGCTCATTTCCAGGGCCTGCCTGGACTTTTTCCCAGGACAGACCTCCTGAGCAAGAACTGGGCCAACAGCGTCCTCTACCCTGGGCCTGAATGGCAGCCACAAGGCAGCTGTCAGGATTTAGCGGACAAAGCTTGGCTGTGTGGGCTGGGGATTCCCAGAGCAAAGCCAGGGCTGAGAAGACAAGGGGGTAAACCACAGGCTGGGGGCCTCCATTTGTCCTTTTACTCCAGGTGCCACAGATGTTAGGAAGAGGCCTGCCTGAAATTAACCCACCAAGCTTCTCTACCAAAGCCCCAGTTCTGCCAGGGATGGGCATTCTTTCCAGTCTTACCTCGGCCTAACTGCACGTCCCGCCCTTGGGACAGGGCTTTACTCAAACAGAAACCAACTGCTTTCTGAAGTTCCTTGGACCACTGACCACTGACCAGGGCACAAACAACAAATGTCATCGTGTCTCAGATACCACCAGGGCCTAATGCCTCTGCCAGTCTAAAAGCCATATGATGGCAGAAATCCAGTTAACATCTTGAGGCCAGTTAATTCAACCATGCCTGTCACTGACTGTCATCCTTTGCCACTATCCAAAATGCAAGCTCCTCTGATCATGTGCCCTTTCTTCTATTCTCACCCATTCAGTTCTGTGTCTCTTCCAGCAAAATCCACCTATTATCTTCCCATTATTGACAAATCCATCTGCCCTTCTCCTGTTACTCTCTGGGATCCCCATTCTTTGTAAACTACCCCTGACTTTCCACCTTTCCTCCAAACACTCCCTCTACCAGCTTGTTTCCACCTCCTGATCCTAGGTTGCTCATTGTCTCACTATCATATGATAAGGGGAGGGACACGCATCACAGTTTTCTTGGTCTACATTACTGTCTTCAGATTACTACCCCTCCACCTTTGTATAAAAACACCTTCATTGAGGTTCACATCATCCGTCTGTGGCTCTCACTCTTTCCCTTGTCGTTGTTATTATTGACCTTCTAGTTACTACTTGTATTTATTACAGATTTGAGCACCTGGATCACACTTATCATCATTCTTTCTTCTCTAGTGCTGTCTTCATTCTAGGTTCTAGGTGAATCTGATGTCCATGTGCGCAATGTATCTGACATCGCAGCTCCTTGACTCTCCATTTCAGCAATGTGTTCTGATTCTAAATCCAGTTCTTCACTATTTTCTAAAACTATTCCACCTCTTAAACTAAAATCTTGATATTCAACCCCAAATTGCATCTTCTCATCTTTTCTTACTCTTTATTCTCTCCATCTCTATTCTTATGCCTCATCAATACCTCCCAACATTTTTTTTTAAAAGATTGGCACCTGAGCTCACATCTGTTGCCAATCTTCTTTTTTTCTTTTTCCTTCTTCTTCTTCCCAAAGCCCTCCCAGTACGTAGTTGTGTATTGTAGTTGTGAGTGTCTCCGGTTGTGCTGTGTAGGATGCCTCCTCAGCATGGCCTGACGAGTGGTGCCATGTTCGCGCCCAGGATTTGAACCTGTGAAACCCTGGGCTGCCGAATTGGAGAGCTCGAAATTAACCACTTGGCCACGGGGCCATCCCCTCTCCAAACCGTTAATCCCACATTTCCTCCAGTCTGTCTGCCCCTGTCTGTGCACCGGACTTCCAGTCATCCTCCAATTATCATTGTACACCAAAATCTGGTTGTGGCACTCTCCTATTTAAAATTCTTCAAAGGATCTTCATAAGTTTTAGAAATTTCAAATCCCTTAAACAATGTCTTTTATAATTTGGCCTTGACTGACCACTCCAGCCTTATTTCCCACCCAACAGGCACCCTGCACTCCCATTTTGCTGACCTAGTTTCAGTTTCATCAGTCCAGCTACCTAAAATGCCCTTCTCTCCTGTCTCCTCTTGGGTAACTCAATCCTTAAAACAGTTTATTTTTTAAATGAAAGTTTTTACTTTAAGATAATTGTAGATTCACATGCAGTTGTAAAACATAATACAGAGGTAATCCATGTATGCTTTACCCAGTTTCCCCCAATGGTAACATCTTGTAAAACAATAGTATAATATCAGAACCAAGATATTGATATCGATGCAATCAAGATACAGAAGAATCTCATCACTGCAAGGATCCCTCATTATGATAGTCACAGTCATTTACTTCCCACCCCTAATGTCTTTCTTAACCTCTGGCAACCACTAATCTGTTCTTCCTTTCTCTGATTTTGTCATTTCAAGTAAGTTATGTAAATTATATCATACAGTTTGTAACCTTTTGAGATTGACTTTTTTCATTCATCATAATTCTTTGCAGAATCATCCATGTTGTTGCATGTATCAATAGTTCATTTTTCTTGCTGAAACTATTCAGCAATAAACATCCATGGAATGGATGTACCATGGTTCATTCAATCCTTGACCCATTAAAACCATCTGGGTTGTTTAAAAATTTTTTTTTCTATTACTAATAAAGCCTCTATAAACATTTCATGTAAAGGTTTTTGTGTGAACATAAGTTTTCATTTCTTTGGGATAAATATCCAAGAATATAACTTCTGGATCATACGGTTGTTGCACATTTGTTTGTTTTTTTTTAAAGAAATTAACAAAACATTTTCCAGGGTGGCTGTGACATTTCACATTCCCACCAGCAATGTATGAGTGATCTGATCTGATTTCTCCGCAGCCTCACCAACATTTGGTGGTGTTATTTTTTTCATTTTAGCCATTCCGCTAGGTGTATAGTATATCTCATTGTGGTTCTAATTTGCATTTCCCTAATGGCTACTGATATTGAACATCTTTTCATGTGTTTATTTACCAGCTGTATATCCTCTTTAGTGAAATGCCTCTCCATGAATTTTTTTCTCATTGCATTTTTTTGACTGTTGAGTTTTAAGAGTTCTTTATATATTCTGGATACTAGTCCTTTGTCAGATATGTGGTTTCCAAATGTTTCTCCCAGTTTGTATCTTGCCTATTTATTCTGTTAACTGGGTCTTCCATGGATAAAAATACTTTAATTTTGAATAATTCCAATTTATCAAATTTTCCTTTTATGGATCATGGTTTTAGTGTCTTGTCTAAGAACTCTTTACCTAGCCCTAAATCTCAAAAGATTTTTCTCCTACTTGTTTCTAAAAGTTCTGTAGTTTTACATTTCATATTTAATTCCAAGATCCATTTTGAGATAATCTTTGTATAAGGTATGAGACTTAGGTCGAGATTGACTTTTTGCCTTGAATGTCCAATTGCTGCAGCACTATCTGTTGAAAGTCTTTCCTCCAATGAACTGATTTTTTACCTTTCTCAATAAGTTGGGCATATTTGTGTGTATAGATTTCTGGGTTCGCTATTCTGTTCCACTGATTTATGTATCTTAAGCTCCACCAATACCACATAATCATGATTACCATAGCTAAATAATAAGTCTCCAAGTCAGGTAAACCGATTCCTCCAAATTTTTGGTTTTATCAAAATTGTTTTATCTTTTCTAGTTCTTTGCCCTTTCCATAAAAATTTTAGAATAAGCTTACCCATATCTACAGAAACATCTTGCTAGGATTTTGATAGGGAGTACCTTAAATCTGCATATCACTTTAAGGAGAATTGACATCTTTACTTTGTTGAATCTTCCAATTCATAAAGACGGTATGTCACTCCATGTAGTTAATCTTCTTTGATTTGTTTCATCACCATTTTGTAGTTTTAGCACACAAGTCCTGTACATGTTTCGTTAGATTTACACCTTCAGTAGTTTATTTTTTTGAATGGTTGTAAGTAGCATAATAGTTTTATCTTCAATGTCCACATATTCATTGCTAGTATGTAGAAATGCAATTGATTTTTGTACGTTGATCTTGTAAACTGCTACCTTGCTGAACTCATTTATTAATTCTACGGATTTTTTTTTGGTGGATTCCTTGAAATTTTCTCCATAGAAAATCATGTCATCTGCAAATGGGGACAGTTTTATTTCTTCCCTTTTGATCTGCAAGCCTTTTTTCTTGCCTTATTGCACTAGTTAGAATTTCAAGCGCTATGTTGAATAAGAGTGGTGAGAACCGACATCTTTGTCTTGTTCCTGATCTTTGAAGGAAAGCATTCAGTCTTTCACCATTAAGTATTACGTTAGCTGTAGGTTTCCTGTAGACGTTTTTTAACAAGTTAGGAAGTTACCCTCTAGTTTTATTTTTCTGGGAATTTTTATTCTGAAAGGATATTGAATTTTGTCAAATTTTTTTCTGAATCAATTGATATGCTATTATTGATATTATTTTTCTTCTTTATCCTGTTAATAAGATGAATTACATAGACTGGTTTTTAAATATTGAATCAGCTTTGCATCCCTGGAATAGACCATACTTGGAAATGGTGTATAATTTTCTTATATATTGCTGAATTCTATTTGCGAATATATTGTTGAGGACTTTTGCATCTATATTCATAAAAGACATAGGTCTGCAGTTTTCCTTTTTTGGACTATCTCTGTCCAGTTTTGAAATCAGGGTAATTCTAGTTTCATAAGAGAATTAGGAAATGCTCCCTCTTCTTCTATTTTCTGCAAAAGATGATCTAGAAATGGTGTTAATTTTTCTTTAAACGTCTGGTAAAATTCTTCAGTGAAACCGTCTGGGTCTGGAGATATCTTCTTGGGAAGCTTTTTCATTACAAATTCAATTTTCTTAACAGTTATAAGCCATTGTAATTATCTACTTCATACTGATGATATGAGGAATTTTTTTTTTTTAGGATGGCATGAGGAATTTTGAGGAATTGGTTCATTTCATATAAGTTGTCAAATCTATGTGTATAGTTGTTTATATATTTCCTTATTATCTTTTTGATATTTGCAGAGTCCTGTTTAATTCCTGATACTGGTAATTTGTATCTTCTCTCTTTATTTCTTAATCAGTTTTGCTAGAGGTTTGTCAATTTTGTAGATCTTTTCAAAGAACTAGGCTCTTTATTTCATTGGTTTTCTCCATTGTTTGTGTTTTCAATTTCATTGATTTCTGCTCTTATTTTTAATTCCTTCCTTTTGCTTGCTTTGGGTTTATTTTGCTCTTTTGCTCAGGTTCTTGAGGTGGAAGCCTGGATAATTGATTTGAGACTTATCCTGCTTTTCTAATGTAAGCATTTAATGACATGAATTTCCCTCTAAGCACTGCTTTATGCTTGATATGTTCCACAAATTTTGACAGGTTTTATTTCAATTTTCATTCAGTTCAACACTTTTTTTTATTTCCCTTGAGATTTCCTCTTTGACTCATGGATTATTCAGAGTATTGTGTTTATTTTCTAGACTGTTGGAGATTTTGCCTGCTACCTCTCTGTTACTGATGGCTAGGTTAATTCCACTGTGATTGGAGGACGCATTCTGCATGACTTCAAGTCTCCTGAAGCCATTGAGGTTTCTTTTTTGACCATAAAAATAATCTATCTTGTTATATATTCATTGGGCATTTGAAAAGAATAAGTATTTTGCTGTTGGTGGGGTGAGTGTCCTATAAATATCAATTGGATCCTGGTGGTTGATAGTGTTGTTAAGTTCTTTTATATCTTTGCTGATTTTCTTTCTAGTTCTTCTACCAATTATTGAGAGAGAGGTATTCAAGTCTCCAGCTATGGTTGTGGATTTGTCTCTTTCTCCTTCCAGTACTATCAGGCTTTGTTTCACATATTTTGTATCTCTGTTGTTTGGTGCATACAGATTTAGGATTGCTATGGGATTAGTTTTGGTGGATCGATCCTTTTATATTATATAAAGTCCCTCTCTTTCTCTAGTAAATTTTTTAACTGTGAATTCTACTTTATCTGATATTAACATAGCCACTCCTGCTTTCTTGTTATTAAGGTTTACATAACATCTCTTGTTCAACGTCCTTAAAATGTTATATTTCACGTGAGTCTCTTATAGGCAGCAAGTAGCTGGGTCATGTTTTTCAATCCACTCTGTCGACATCTGTCATTTAGTTGGTGTTTTTGGACAATTCACATTTAAGGTACTTATTGATATATTAGGGCTTAAATCTGCTATGTCATTTTTTGTTTTCTGTTTATTCTATTTTTCATCTCTCTGGGGTTTTTTCCTGCTTTCCTATGGATTACTTGAACATTGTTTTAGAATTCCATTTTGATTTATTTACAGCGTTTTTGAGTATATCTCTTTGTATAGCGTTTTAGTGGTTGCTCTATGTAGTACATTATATAAACATAACTTATCATGGTCTACTAGTCCTTTTACCAGTTTGAGTGAGGTATAAAAACCTTACCAATGTAATGTTCTTTTACCGTCTTCTGTTTATAATTATCTTAAAAAAATTCCTCTATATCCATTGAGAATCACATCAGAAGTGTTATAATTTCTGCTTCAACCATCAAATATAATTTAGAAAACTCCAGAGGAGGAGGAAATTCTATTGTATTTACCCATATTTTTGCTTACTATGTTCTTTCTTCCTTCCTGATGTTCCAAGATTCTTTCTTTTGTCATCTCCTTTCCAATAGGAAGAAAGGAAGAAGAAAGAAAGGGTGGCTAAAACTTCCTTTAACTATTCTTTTAGGTTGGGTCTGCTGACAACAAATTCCTCTAGTTTTCTTTCATCCAGAAATGTCTTGATTTCCCCTTTATTCTCGAAGAATTTTTTCCGGATATAGGATTCTGGGCTGACAGTTCTTTTCTTTCAGCATTTGAAAAAATATTGTTTCAGTTCCTTCTGTGTCCATGGTTTCTGATGAATAACAGATATCATTCAAATTGTGTGGCCCTATAAGTCAGAAGTCATTTTCCTCTTACTGTCTTTAAGTTTTTTCTTTGTCTTTGGTTTTCACAAGTTAGACTATAACGTACTTGAGTGTGTCTTTGGTTTATTCTTCTTAGGGATAGCTCAACTTCTTGGATCTGTAAGTTTACATTTTTGCCATATTTAGCAAATTTTCAGCCATTATTTCTTCAAGTACTTTTAAAACTTCACCTTCTTTCTCACCTCTTTCCAAGACTCTAATGTCACAAATGTTGGATCTTTTATTATAGTCCCACAGGTCCCTGAGGCTCTGTTAATATTTTTTTTCAGTGAATTTTCTCTCTGTTATTCAAATTGGGTGATTTCTATTGTCCTATTTTCCAGTTCATTAATTATTTCCTCTGTCCTCCCCATTCTTCTGTTGAGCCCATCAACTGAGATTTTATTTCAGTTACTGTATTTTTCAGTTGTCTAATTTCCACTTGGTTCTTCTTATGTCTTCTATTTCTTTGCTAAGAGTTTCTATTTTTTTTTTTGTTTCATGCATGTTCATCATTCTTCACTGAAAGATTTTTATGATGGCTGCTTTAAAGTCTTTGGCAGATCATTCTAATATTTCTGTCATCTCAGTGTTGGCAACTATTGATTGTCTTTTTTCATTTAGTCTGAGATCTTCCTGATTATTGATATGATGGATGATTTTTTTGTTAAAATCTGGATATTTTGAGTATTATGTTATAAGACTCCAAATCTTAATTAAACCTTTTTTAAATTTTTTAATTGCAGTAACATTGGATTATATCATTATACAGCTTTCAGATGTACATCATAATATATTTCGAATTCTGTGTAGATTACATCATGTTCACCACCAAAAAACTAATTATAGTTCATCCCCTCACATGTGAGCCTAATCACCCCTTTTCCCCTCCCCACCTTCCCCTATGGTAAGCACCAATCCAATCTCCATTGCTATGTGTTTGTTTGTCGTTGTATTTATTTTCTGCTTATGAGTGAGATCATACAGTATTTGACTTTCTCCCTCTGACTCATTTCACTTAGCATAATATTGTCAAGGACCATCCATGTTGTCACAAATGGCTGGATTTCATCATTTCTTATGGCTAAGTAGTATTCCATTTTGTATATATACCACATCTTCTTTATCCATTCGTCCCTTGCTGGGCACCTAGGTTGCTTCCAAGACTTGGCTATTATGTATAACGCTGCAATGAACATAGGGGTGCATGTATCTTTATGCCTTTGCGTTTTCAAGTTCTTTGGATAAATACCCAGCAGTGGGATAGCTGGATCATATGGTAGCACTATTCTTAATTTTCTGAGAATACTCCATACTGCTCTCCATAGTGGCTGCACTAGTTTGCACTCCCACCAGCAGTGTACAAGGGTTCCCTTCTCTCCACATCCTCTCCAACATTTGTTGTTTCCTGACTTGTTAATTATAGCCATTCTGACCAGAGTGAGGTGATACTTCATTGTAGTTTTTATTTGCATTTCCCTAATGTTGAGCATCTTTCATGTGCCTGTTGGCCGTCCATATATCTTCTTTGGAGAAATCTCTGTTCAGATCTTTTGCCCATTTTCTGATTGGATTGTTGTTAAACCTTCTTTTTACCTGAGTTTCTCTGACATCACTGCAGCAGGGAAAGATGTGGAGGTGAGGAAGAGGAGGTATCACCAATTCATTACCGGCAGATGTACAAGTACTTCATTGTCCTGGCAAGAGTTTAATGTTTAAAATATGTTTGTATTATTTTTTCAATCAGAGAAAGTAAAACATGTGCTTTGAAAGACTTAGTTCAATCATAAGTTCCTCCAGGAAGCCTTTCCTAATCCCTCAATCCTAGGTTAGGGCTCTTTTTTTCTATATGTTCCCAGATCCACCTACACTGTCTCATTATAGAATTATACTATTTTGTAAATGCCTGTCTACTTGTTAGTCTCCACTAAACTGTAAGTTTGGTGACAGTGCACTCTTTTACTTGATGCTGAATCCATACACTAGAATAGAATAATGTCCGACATATAATTGTCACTTAATAAATATATTTTGGAAAGCTATCATTTTGATGTTCAAAATCTTCAGGAACTTGCTAGTAACTTTTATGGGAAAGGTCACACTCAGTTTGTTATTAAAGACTCTGCAGTCAGGCGTACTGACCCCTATAAATGAAACTCCCACCACTACCCCATATAAATTCTTTCTTCAACAAAAATGGCCACTTTGTCTCCAGAATGCTCCTACCCACCTGCATTTCTACCTACCAGTCTGGAGGATGGTGGGAGTGGAAGGATCTTATCTCATGTCTTATCTCCACCTTTTCTAGAATCCTTTTTCTAATCACTCTGACATATTTTTTCATAGTATTTGTGCACTGAAATCATCTTTGACATACACCGACTCATTTTATTTCTTTCTCAGTATATACTTATCCCCAAGATCTCCACACCTACAAGTTCCATGCAAGTAGGATCTGTGTCTTTAGTGCTTAATACATGGTATAATATCTTGCATCTCTTGCAAATAGGTACTCAATAAACATTTGTTGTTGAAGAAAAAGAAAAATTAAAACTTGGAGTATTTTAAGAGGATACAATATTAAACCACAAGTTAAGAAAATTGCTTTCTTGGGGCTGGCCCCACGACCTAGTGGTTAAGTTTGATGCACTCTGCTTCAGTGGCCAGGTTCAGTTCCCGGGCGCAGACCTATACCATTCGTTGATGGCCATGCTGTGGTGGCAACTCACATACAAAATAGAGGAAGATTGGCATGGATGTTAGCTCAGGGCTAACCTTCCTCAAGGAAAAGAAAAAGAGGAGGATTGGCAATGGATGTTAGCTCAGGGCTAATCTTCCTCAGCAAAAAAATAAATAATAAAAATAAAAATGTTAAAAAGCAAAGTGCTTTCTCCATCTAGCTCCGTTCCTTGCTCAGTGTAAATAGTAACCAGACTGAGTCACTTAGCCTCCTATTATTCACTTTCGTCATCAGTAAAATGAGAGTAAAACTTGATCACATGTAGACACCTTAAAAGATATTTGAGGTTGGTGGTGATTATGACTAAGTGGTGTTTAATAAAGTTGTTTTTGTCTGTGTGTTTGCTAAAGAGATCTCAAATGACCAATTTCATAGGTAACAGTCTGAGCACGTGAGTTCAAGTGTTCAGAAGTGAGTGACTAGCTCCACATTAATCCAGCCTGTTTCAAGGCTCATTATATGGCAGCTGCCCCATGGGACAAGTCTCTGACTTGAATGACTGGCTCAGCCAGTGCTGACATTCCATTCAACAATTCTCAGCAAACGCATCTGTGCAAACTCACTTTTGCTCACAGATTCATTTCTCTATGAAATATCTCAAACACAAATATTTTGGGAAAAAGTACAGCACAGGGTCTCTTTGCAGACTCACTTTTGGAAAAAAAAAAAACCCGCAACATAGTCAAAATAATTGTGGTTGCATAAAGGGTTTCCTCCAAAAGGGCAGAGAGTCAAGCATTAACAATCAAGGGGAGCTGGAGTCTATAGAGCAGAGATGGGAGAAGGCGAGAGCCAAGGCAGCAAACAGCTCAAGAAAACTTCTTTTCCTGCCTGGAAAGGGTCGCCGGCTCACTCGGTGCAAAATAGCAAGTCCCATTGGACTCTAAAACCTTCTTCCATAAGATGACAGAATGGACCACAATGGACTTTCTCGATACAAACAAAAAAGTAAAATGAGAGAAACAGAAAAATCATCCAAAATGAAGACTTCTCTTTGAACATATACTCAATGGAACCTAAAGGTGAAGCTTAGGATTCTTCTTCTATTTCAATAGAAAATAATTTTAGCAGTTTCTGTAGGAGGAAAGGAGGAAAGAGAAGCAGATGAATCAGACTAGCTTGGGTGTATAAAAGGACCAGTGGGAGGAGTAATGATCTGGGATAAAGTGGAGAGAAGAGGGAGCCAAATGGAAAGTTATTTGGTTCTCTGTGTTTGACAGAATTTTAATTCTTGACCCCCAAAATCAATTAGGTCTCTATTAGGGCTGGTATTATGTATGTAGTTTCTACACACACACACACACACACACAGTGCTTGCCTACTGATAGTTCACTATCCCAAGAAGTATAATTCAGGAAATCAGTTTTATTAAGTGGATTACATAGCTAATTCAACTCTCTCAGAATTGAAAAGCTTAAAGAGAAAAGTAGAGAGCAACTGATGTGCATTTATAAACAGGAGGCTTTTTATACCAGCAAAAAAGGATGTAGTTTCTTATTAGAGGCAAATTTACTCTTGTAGAGTATTTTTGGTAAAATGTCTCAGATAAAACTTAACTTTTCCTTCACCACTCTATAAAACCTCACGGGGTTTATTCCGTTGTCTTCTGGGTTGTGTAAGAGTTCATTACTGGTTTGCCCTTGAATTGGAGAAAATCTTTATAATTCTTGTGAAATGTTTCATTTCCTGCCCTCCAACCTCCATAGGAAGAAGGAGCCACTTTACATTTGTAGGCTGCCCTCTTCCCAGGGTCTATGACATAACATTCAGAAGACTTACAACAAAGCCAATCTTACTGATGATCTCTTCCCACCCCTGTAGCTGAATCCTAGTAACTGGATCAGGGAGACCCAGTGCAGGTCTTGGACCTCAGTTCCAATCATCACATCTCTCCCTGCCTTCTTTTGTGCGAGTCTTGGTCACTGCCAGGAACTCAGAAGATTAAGCCATGATGGCGGGTGTTAACTTAGACATCCTCATCCTCACCTTCCAACTGAATAATCATCAAATTCCAGCAACTTTACCTTCTAAGTATCTCTTGAGTTCCATTCTCACTAACCCCAATTTGGGCCACCACCAATTCACACCTGTATTGTTATCATGGCCTCTAAATTCCTCTCCCAGCCTCCAAATTTGCTGCTGTCAAATTCTTCTCCATGTTGCAGCAGAGTAATCATTCTGAAGGGTCCATTCTCTTTTTGAAGCCCTTTTGCCACTTTCTCTTACTCCCCAAATAAAGTCCAAACTCCTTAACAGGAATAAAGGGCTCATCCTGATGTAACCCTAGTTACCACACTGACTTCGGATTGCTCACCCTTCCACCCAGACTCACCTCCAGTGTAGACTCCAGACTCTTTGAATTACTTTCAGTTACCCAAACAAGCCATTCTCTTTCTCATTTCCTGGCCTGTGTTCATGCACTGAACATTACCCTTTGCCTATTCGTCCTTCAGGTCCCTGTTTAGACGGCACCTCCTTCAGGAGTCCTTTCCTGACTCTCCCAAATGAGTTATGTTCCCTTCTAAATGCTCTCATAGAAACCTGTACTTTACTCTGTTATAGAAGTTATTGTGCTGGAGTGTAACTCCCCACTTACTAACTTCTATTTGCCGTTCAACTATAAGCCCAAGGAGGTCAAGGTATGAGTAGCTCTTGTCACCTCTGCATTCTCACATCTGGTATATATCCTGACACATCCAAGCTCCACGAAAAATATTAGCTGAACGAACTAAGGCACACCGAAGCCCTAGGAATGAGGGCATGCCTCCATCTTGCCACTCCCTTACACACTTCAGGGACAGTATTCTTGCCCCTAAATTTCCAGTCCTATAGCTGGACCCTACTTAAAATCCTTCTAAGTCTTCTCATTGTTCTTTGAATAAAGTCTAAAATCCTTAGTATGGCCTAAAAACCCTACTCCACCTAGCTGTTTCATCACCACTCGTGGTAGCTAGCCTCTTGGTATTGACATCCTCGTCTAGTCTACCCCACATTGTGTAAGTATTCGTCTCTGTGTCCAACAGCATACAGTGGAAGTAATGACATATCACTTTAGAGGCTAAAGAATAAAAGTCATTGCATCTTCTGCCTCTGTCTCTCCTGTGGACCACTTGCTCTGGAAAAAGTTAGCTGCCATGTTATGAGCAAACCTATGGACCTACGTGATGAGGAACCAACGTCTCTGCCCTACAGCCAGTAAATAACTAAGTATTCCAGCCAACAGCCATATGCGAGAGCTTTTTGGAAGCAAATGCTCTAACCCCATTCAATCCTTCAGATGACTGCTGCCCCAACCAATATTTTTATTACAGCTCCATGAGCGACCCTGGGCCAGAATCACCATCTAAGCCACTTCTGGATACCTGACCCAAGAAACTGTGAGATAATAAATGTTTGTTGTTTTGAGCCACTAAGCTCCAGAGTGATTTGTTATGCAGCGATAGATAACTAACATCACTCTGGTCCCACCATTGCCCGGTGATTCTTGCCAGGCTTCTTTCAGTTTCAGAACCATGCCAAGCTCCCTCTTGCCTGTGATTCTTTTCACATTCTCTCCCTTTGCCTTTGTCACCATGACAATTGCTCTATGTATCAGCCTAAACAGCATTTGCTCAGGAGATTTCCCTGTCCCCCAGACCAGCTTAGGTCATCTTTTATATGCTCTCAGGACAGCAGTCATTTTCCCTTCTTAGCCCTTTGCACATCTATTGTATCATTCAGTAAATATTTGTGGAATATCAACTATTTTCCAAATGCTGTGCCATGTAAGGGTCAAAACAATCATTATCTTGCCCTCATAAAGTTCATAATCTAGAGTAATTCTTTACTTAATTATTCACGTTTAATCATTTACTTGATTACATACATTTGATATTTACAATTACTTGCTAATTTCTGTCTTTTCCACTGGCATAAAAAATCCCATGGGGGTAGGGCCAGCCCAGTGGCATAGAGGTTAATTTCAGGCATTCCACTTTGGCAGCCTGGGGTTCACAGGTTCGGATCCCAGGCATGGACCTACACTCCATCCATCGAGCCATGCTGTGGTGGTGTCACACATACAAAATAGAGGAAGATTGGCACAAATGTTAACTCAGGGCCAATCTTCCTCACCAAAAAAAAAAAGAAAAAATTCCATGGGGACTATGTCTCAATGTTCCCCAGGATTGCCCCAGTGTCTGGCCGTGCATCATGCATTCAGAAGCTACTTACAACAGGAATGTGGCAGTAATCATCAGAGGACTGCATAACAAACCAAGAGTAGAGTTGTTAGTAAATGACAATATGACAAAACTCATTCTCTCTTACTCTCCTAACACATTCTTTTGTCACACCTTTCACATGCTTGTCTTCCTTTTCTTTCCCTCTTCTATCTCTAAGGATATCAGGTATCCTTACTTACAACATAAAGGGCTGTAATAGCAGAAGAAGCAGACTAAGTCAACAGACCTAGGCTTTCAGCCTGTCTTTGCCACTAAAAAGCTGTAAAATTCAGGGTAAGTCCATTACCCTTTCTGCACCCTCTTTTTCTTTATTTGGGAAATGGATGAGTCAGATTAGATGACAACTAAAGCCCTTCCAGAGCACTGAGCTTCTATTTGAGGTTCTTCAAAACGAAAGCAGTAGGATCAGCCCAAGACACTGCGTCTGTATAGAACATTTAAGTTTTGTGAAAGAGCTTTCCTATCTATTATTGTACCTGACTCTCACAATAGACTAATGATGATACCATTAATCCCATATTACAGTCAAGGAAATGGACATCTAGAAACATATGAGGGCTTGAGTCTCAGACAGCTTGGTGAGGATAATGTGATTAGTGATATAATAAGGATCTACACACATAGAACATTGAGTGAGCGTAAGGAGAGAACACTTCAACTCCATCATACTGCTTTAGGGATTAATTTATGTTTGCCCTTTTAGCTTAGAAGAATAAAACCCCTTTCAAATGTCAAGATGAAACACTGAGTCACTCCCAGAGGCTGCTGCTCCTCTGCCGCCTTCCCTGGCTCCACTTCCCCAGCCGCCCCCAGGGCTCTGTTCTTAGACCTTCTCCTCTGCTCACTCCACCTCATCTCCCTGGTCGAGTCCGTCTACTCCCACCGTTCAGTGACAATCCATATGCTGCCAACACCCAAATACTTATATCAAGCTCCAGCTTCTCCAAGCCCTAGAGCTATGTTACCAATCATCTATCAGACAGCTCCACCAGGATTCCCCACCGCTGCACCATGTCTAGACGCCCCCAGACTCCGGGACCCTATGGTCTAAGGGGCCCCACTGTGGCTCTCCTCTGACTGTGATCTCCACCACAGGGTGAGGATTCTGCAGGCCAGTGGGCCCTGCCCACCCAGAGCCCATGCCTCCACTTCTAAACCAAGCTCCAGCTACCCAGGACCCTCTTCCAGAGCTCCCACAGTCCTCCTTCCCAAGGTTGCTTCTCCTGAGGGCAAGCTGCACCGCTTTGTACACATGCCTAGGTGTAAGGGTGGCTCTTTGTTGGGGGTGTGGACAGACCTTGCAGGATGGAGTGTCCACACCTAGTGTGTGATGAAGACAGAGATGGAAAGGGAAGGGGGGTGAGCCTTGGGTCCGGGCATTTTCACATAGCCACATTCTGGCACAGGACTCAGAGGAGTCCGAGAATTCTACATTCAAACATGTGCAGGTATGTGGGAGAATATAACGTTTTATTTAATAATGTGTTAGCTTGATGTATAAGTTTTAAATATTTAGATATATGGGATGTGAAGCTCCATTTATACCCTTTAACCAAGCCCTGAAAATATAATCAGAAAGTCTGGCCAACAAAGACTTAACTCATCTAAAACCAAACCAATCTTCGCCTCGCCACCTGTCTTAGCTTAGGGCTCTTGAAAAGTCTATCCTGAAATAAGTTACCTGCAAGTAGCTTACTTGAGAGGCAATCCTAAGGAGCAGGAGTGTTGGAATGGAAAGGATGAGACAGGGAAGAAGAAACACCAACATACAAGTGTGTTAATGAGGTCCCACTGTGAGCAACAGTACTGGTTTCTGCCAGGCACTCCTGAGAAGGTACAGAACACCTCCTGAGATTGACCACTCAAAGGATAGAAGTGGGAGCTTTTATCCTTTGGATCCCTTCCGCACTGATTGACAGTTGTACTGGGTGTGTTACCTCCCTCCAACTTCATGTGCTTGGACTCAGGGAGCCCTACCTAGGGCAGAACGTGAAGACCTAGAGCCCTCGCAGGAGGCAACATGCCATCAGCACAAGTGAACTGAAGCTGTCCTATAAAGGTCTATCACAGCCATGGTCAAAAAACAGAGGGGAGGCCAAGAGGATATGAATTGGACACCAGATATGCTTACTATATATCACCCGACCTCCTTCCTCCCTCCCTCCCTCCCCACCGGCTTACACTTATATTCTTCTCCTACATTCTTTTCCTATTAATAATGTCACTAGCCAATGAGTCTCCCAAGGAGAGAATTCTGGAGTCACCCTCGCTTCCCCTCCTTCATTATTCTCATCTCATCAGTCACAACATCTTGACAGTTCCAACTCTGAAGTGTTTCTCAGCTGGAGCCCTTGCTCTGCGTTTCCCTCCCCTTGACTCTAAGTCTCAGTTCAACTGCAAGAGCCTCATACCCACACCTACTAGTGGAGGCCTCCATGGCAGCTCCCCACTGTAGGCAGCATTAGCTGACTCTTTGTAGAGCCTCCCCCGACCCATCTCTCCCATCTCTAGTCTCATCTGTCCACCTCTACGCATACTACCTCCTTAGCATGTAACTATTCTGCTTTAGGACTCCCATCGTCCCCCACTGCTACAGAATCAAGTTAGAATTCCACTCCCAGTCTCCAACATTCTTCTTTCTCTTTCCAATCTTCCCTCACTGCCAGCTCATCTTCCAGAGCCCATCACACACACACACACACACACACAACACTCCAATCACACCCAACTTTTCACTATTCTCCAAGTCAGCCATATCCTTTCCTGCCTCCACAGTGTTGTTCGTGCTGTTTCCTCAGTATAGAAATCATTTCTGGAGCAGCCACCCCCTCATACCCACACATCTGCTAAATCCTTATGCATCTGTCAGGAGCCGCGGAAATGTCACCTTCTCTGACTCCTCCAGCCTGATTCAGTGCTCCTAGCCCTGCTGGAACACTTAAATCATGTCATAATGACATGCTTGCATGACTCTTTCCATATTTGGAAGTTCTTCCAGGTCTGGGAATAATGTTTTATTCACCTTTCTATTAGTACCCAGTACAGCAGTTGGCACAAAACAAAGTGAAATGACTGTTACGTGAATGCCAGAATGAGCCTCTCTGAGTAAAAGAAGAACAACTGGGGCATGCACTACCTTACCTACCTCGAGTTTAAGGGACATTTGCACAGAGACACTTAAAAGGGGAATTCAGAAAGGAAACAGTGCTGAACAGAGTCTGATGCCCATAAAGACTACAGAGAGAAGTAGGTTGAAAACCAGCTAAGTCACTGGTGTTTCTTGCAGGAGTAGCAAGGAGGTGTTACTGTGGTATTTAACACATGAACAAGTAACAGCAAAGAATGAACCGGAATAGGCGGGGCTAATGCTGCGAAAATTACCTAGCGAAGCCTATATTTAGGAGGAAGAGAAGAATTGGCTCTATCTGTTTAATCCTCAGGACAATGTATGTCTTTTACAATTATTTATTTAAAGCATTGCTTTACAGAACATTTTGCAATTTATAACTATAATGTAAAAATAGCTAATTTCTGCTTGTGTCCAAATTAACAAATATGTGCCTTTTTATAAAAAGGAACTGTGAAGTACTTGGAATTACAATCGCAGAGCCCAGGGGCTGGCAGAGTGCTATTCCCAACTCAAGAGGGTCAAGGACCCAGACACTAGAACAAGCAGACAAGATAATACTTGCTAGCCATCAAATTCCCACGAGTCATCAAGAGGAATAAGGGCAGAACAGAAAGTAGAGATTCAAGGACTTCTACCGAGGAATTGGAGATTTGGGCGATGGAATGGGAAAGAAGGTCAACATCACAACGTGATGTCCCAGCATCACAAGAGGTAAAAATATTTTATCGACAACCGTAAGTGAAAATAATTATCAAAGTGAACTCAGCTATGTAAACATAAACATCACCCCTATTTGTTCTGTAAGAGCGTAATCACACATTTTTTTTTATCAATATGGAAAATAAAAAGAGAAAAAGAATGAGACCCTTTTCATGGAAAGAGCTACCCCTACTGTGTCCAAGTACTCTTTGCTCATTTCCTAGCAAAGTTGTACTAACATCTTCATCACCTAAAAAATGATCCCATCCATTTTACCTGTTCCCTGTGACTGGAATATGGACGGCACTGTTGTGAATAGAAGGAGAAACACAGTTGATTCTTTCTTTAGCAATACAGTCTTTTGCTTTTTTATGAGACAACTGGTGTGAGATATGGGAAGACGGAAATTTCAGTGATGATGGAATCTTCCACTCCACTGGGTACCACACGTGCATTTCCATGAGTTTCAACTGCTTCGTTCCTCCAACTAGAAACTTCCAAGTCATCTGAGGTAAGACTGGTTAGTTATTTAGCTGTATGTTATAAGCAGCAAGACTTTCCACATTAGTTGCTGCACCTTGAGTCGTCTATATAGCATTGGAAATTGAAGTGAGATCACAGAGGAAGTAAAAAGGCATTCATTCCACATGTGTCTTTGTGTCACGGGATAAAATCCAGCTCGCTCTCCTCACTTAAGTCAGTCAGGAATTAAATGTAACAATACAAAATGGTATGACAAAGACAGTCAAGAGAGTCACATAATCAGCTGTCCCCATCTGTTTAGGGGCAGGTATGAAGAAACACAGCCTTTGACTGAAGAAAGGGATCTATGTGAGCTATAAGTTAAAAATTCTGAGTGTGAGATTTGTTAAATATAGAAATGGATGACTAAGAAAGATGGAATAGTCCTGGGTGGGTTCTAAAAATAGAAGTGGTGTTCACCAGGCTGCGACTGTTTGGCTATTATATGGCTAATGAAGTGCAAGGGAAAGCTAGCATCAAGTTCAAGCTTACGTCTGCATAGAGGACTAGGCAAATTAGAACTATACCATAACTCTATCAGGACATGGTCTCAAGTTCACACTTACCCTTCCACCCCAATAGTCCCTAGTAAATAGTAGTACTTGTTATATAAATTACCATTATTCTGATTACTCTGATTATTGTTTCTTCTTAGAACAGAGTTTCTAGAGATGCATGTGTCCCATACGGGTCAAGCAGGCAGAGTGGAACTGTGTTTCTTACTTCCGCATTCTCCTTTTCCCATTCTCAAAATTATACCCCAGGTATAGATTACATCACAATCCCCAAGCACCTGCCTGACCCTTTATGGCAGTTTGTCCTTATATGATAATCATACTGATCAATCAAGAAGCTACTTGCCTTGACAAGTAAACTCAGCAGCACGCAGCTCAGCTCATACAATGGAACCAAACCCTAGACTTGTGAATTAGTGTTCTAATGCCACAAGCAAATTACCACAAACTTAGCTGCATAAAACACCACATATTTATTATCTCAGTTTCCATGGATCAGGAGTTTGGACACAATCTATCTAGGTCCTCTGCTCAGCATCTCACAAGGTTGCAATCAGAGTATCAGCCAGGCTGCATTCTCATCAAAGGCTCAACTGGGGAAGAATTTACTTCTAAGTTCATTCCAATTGTTGGCGGAATTCATCTCCTTGCAGCTGTATGACTCGGGCCCCAGCTTTTTGCTGACTCAGGTCCTAGGGGCCGTCTGCAATTCCTCGCCACATGAGTTTCCCAAGCATAGCTGCTTCCTTCATCAAGCCCTCAGTTTCCAGTCTGCTAAAATAGACTCTTACATAACATATCACCATCACCAAAGTGAGATCCCCTCACCGTTATCACATTCTGTTGGTTAAAAGCAAGTCACAGTTCCCACCCAACTCAAAGGGAGGAGATGACACAAAGATATGAACACCAGGAGGCAGAGATAACTGGGGGTCACCTTAGGGTCTGCCTGCCTCAGCTCCTGTAATGGTGTCTTGACAACAGGAGCTACACAACCACTGAAGAGGGTGCAGGTCCTGGCATTCTCTAGGAATCACAACCCTACTCCTCAGAAAGCAAATGGAGTCACCACACGACCCAGCAAGTCCACACCTAGGTGCATTGCCAAGAGAAATAAAAATATACATCCACACAAAATCTTATACGTGAATATCCATAGCAGCATTATTCACAATAGCCAAAAAGTGGAAACAACACAAATGTCTGTCTATGGATGAATAGATAAATAAAATCTTGGATAGCCATATGATGGAATATTATTCAGAGATAAAAAGAAATGAAGTACTGAGACATGCTATAACATGGATGAGTCTCAAAAACATTACACTTAGAGAAAGAACCCAGTCACAAAAGACCACATATTGTATGATTTCATTTATATGAAATGTTCAGAATAGGCAGATCTATAAAGAGGAAAAGTAGATAAGTGGTTACCAGGGGCTGGAGGGAGGAGGGAATGACTGCTAATGGATTTCTTTACGAGATAAGGAAATGTTCTAAATTAAGATTGTGATAATAATTATCACAATAATAATAATAATTCTGTGAAAATACTAAACACTTTAAATGGGTGAATATTATGGTATGCGAATTATAGCTCAATAGAGCTGTTAAAAAAAGAAAGACCCAGAAGAGTGTTATTAAAAAAAGTAATCTAAGGGACTGGCCCAGTAGCATAGTGGTTAAGTTCACGGGCTCCACTTTGTCGGCCTGGGGTTCGCAGGTTTGGATCCCAGGCATGGACCTAGACATTGCTCATCAAGCCATGTTGTGGCAGCATCCCACATACAAAATAGAGGAAGATTGGCACAAATGTTAGTCTGGCAACAATCTTCCTCAAGCAAAAAGAGGAAGACTGGCAATGGATGTTAGCTCAGGGCCAATCGTCCTCACAAAAAAAAAGTAATCTAAGACATACTATTTAGATACAAAAACGTCAAAATGTTGGCATTTCTCTGGCATTTAAATGATTTACAGGCATTATAGATATTCAAAATGGGGATCATCTCAGAAAATCTACGCTGTAATAAGACCTTTCCATAGTACAGACACGGAAAGATGAAAATAAGGCACATAGGTAGCAAACGGTTTTCCCAACAGTGCAGCAAAAGTCAGTCAGTTTTTTGAGAGCTCATGCCAGAATCCATTTCCACATTCTTTCATGAAGGTCTCTTCTTTCCTCCTCGTTAACTCAAATATTAAACAGACACCAGTACAGTTTAAGAAAAATAGTAATTTCCCAAAAGATATTGCTTTATTGGTTCAGAATATGGAAATTCAAGAAAGTATATATATCTATATACACATATATACATATATATCTCTCAAAAAACCAAGTCTTACACTTTAAATATATACAATTTTTATTTGTAATTATACCTCAAAAAGATGGAAAAAAAGAAAATTCAAGAGATAGTACCAAGGTTATCCTCTCCTCAGGCAGAACAATAGGTGCCAGCTCCAGACATCCTTAAGCGTGAAGTATGGTCACGCTTCAAGGTGACGGTTTCAGCAGGGATCCAGAGAACGAACAGTGCCAGAAACCATAGTCAGCCAGGCACACCTGTTCACATGTTTAGAGAGAAATGTGAACTGATACCAGCTTAGAGATGTATTTCACACACTTATTGACTTGTACCTTCACAAGCTCCCTCTCCATCCAACCTACCTAACCCTTCCGTCTGCCCTGTCACCCAGATCCACATGGGGAAAACGCCTTATCCTGAGAACCAGCAGTTGACCAGAGGCTTTACACAGCTGACTGGCCTACCTGCCACAGATGTGCCAAAGTTTTGCAATTTGTGGTACTTCCTGTCAATTCCTTGGTGTTCTAATCAATGCCTGCCTCCCCCACGTCCCTTGTCACCCTATGGAACCAGGAAAAGAATAAAAGTCTGTTAGATCCCTTGAAGCAGTCCAGACTTCCAAAGATAACAATACAGCTTTTGATGCAGAGTTGTTACCGAATATCTAGGTGGCTTTCTAAGATTGTTCCAGAGAAAACGATATAGCTTTTTCCTAGCTGAAGAAAATCCTTCAGAAAACATCACCATTTTAGGAACATTCACACCCAGAGCCCCAGGGAATGGGTTCAGCATAAGTCAAGGCTCCAGCACTTGATGACGCCCAGAAGTCACCTGAACACAGAATTGCAACCATCTTCTTAGCCCTTTGGGGACAAATAAAAGGGTATGTTATTCTGTCCCCTGTCTCTAGCAAGGACCGCACCTCAGCCACCTCTGACATGTCTTGATCCATTTTCTAAGACATCTATAGCGAAGGGGTTCCTCCAACCATATACCCATGATGCTCCACGTACATCTACCATTCAGAATTGAGCTCTTGGGCTTGTCTCTCACGCCCTCCAGGGTCCCTCGGTGCCATCACTTGAAAGTGTGCAAAGTCTCCTCCCACCCCTAGCTGATCCTTAGACAAGGAGAAAGTGTAAGAGCGTTCTTTCCACATTTCACTAAACAATCACTTGGAATTTTGACAATCTTCAGGTGTTTTTAAAATTCCTAAAGATAAAACCAAATTTTTATGGGGTCCTCTTCATAATCCTCTATCACAATCTTATTATTCAACCAGCAACACACACATACACACACAGCCATTTTCCTAGTACAGACTATCTCCTCATTGGCAAAGGCCTGCTGCCCTTGTGTTTGACACATGGGAGGAAATGGTGGGGGGCAGGGGAGACGCCAAGGCCAAGGAGAAGGCAAGTACCAAAGCAGAGAAATCAGAATTGGGAAGCCCAGGTCAACAGAGCTCCCTGAAGAGATCAGGGCACCCGTCTGTGGCTCCAAAGGCCCCTGCATCCCCTCTCCCAGGGGCCACAGCTCTGGGGACGCTGGCATTCAACAGTCTCAGGGAATCTCAGCCCGACACGCTGTCTCCAGTTCCGCTTTATTGTTCCTCTCAGGCCGGCTGCTTACAAAATTATGTTTGTTCTCCCACTTCCTTTGTCAATACTTCCTCCAGCAGCCAAAACAAACACTCAGCAATATGGCTACATACCAATCTCAGAACCAGAAAAAAAGAGAGAGAAAGAAAATGAAAACCTCATGGTGCACATGTGGCACAGGAACACAAAAGCTCCGTTTCTGGGAGGAGAGACAACAGTTCGGCTCTGCATCCCTGTTTTTCTCTCCCTCCTTCTCCACCCTCATCTTCCTTCCCTATCCCACACCAAGAAACCCAGAGGGCTTCTTCAGCCTGGGATCCTTGCCAAAGGGTCAAGGACACTAGCTGCTCCAAACGCACAGCCCTTCCGGCCCTGCTCCAACATTCACGTTTGTTCCTCTGGGGCTGGGCGGCCGGGCGGCTAGGCAGCTGGGCTCAAGGTCAGCCACACTGGTTTGTGTGTGTTCCGGGGCTGGAAGCGTTGCAGTGAGGCTGGAGAAGCCTCGCTCATCTAAGGTTTGACCTTTTCTCACAATGGCTCCATTGACTGGGCTTCAGAAACTGTGATACGCTGTTTGAGAAGGAGCACACCGTGCTAGGAAAGGCCCTTCACTGGGAGGGAGTTGACCTCAATTCTGGTCAGCCTCCTCCATCACCGGCTTCCTTTTCACCCCAAGCTGGGTGAGGTTAGGCAGATCATATAAACTGGGAGGCTTTTGCTACAAATGGGGAAACCAAATTCTGACCTGACTAAAAGCAAAGCCAGGGCTCAGTGACATCTTGAGGTCCCTTCTGGCTCCAGTATCAATGATACCTTGATGGTCTAGACTAGGGATGGCAAACTCAATAGCCAAGGGGCAGGTGACACAAATGATGTACACTGCATCTAAAGGAGCAGTCACTATTTAGCTCTAGCTGAATTTTTGAATACAAGAATGTAAGCTTGGTTTTGACAGAAATTTTGTATTTCAGGAGAAGACAGAAATCTCCTGATTTTAAAATGTTGACGCCTAATTTAAAAACTTCACAATTCTGTGAAAGCCAAATAAAACATATCTTCTAGCTCTTTCTACCCCTCCCACCAGTTTGTAAACTTCTGTCTAGAAAGTGACTCTCAACTGGATATGACCCAGTTGGGGTTGATGTGGGGGGTAGCCCTGTATCAAAACCTCCATGAGGGGCTTTTTCAACTAACCAAGCTCCCCTCACAATATACACTTAGGCGTATATTTCCCCTCCCTAGTGCTTGCTTTGCCCTTGAAAATTGTTGCGTGACATGGGCAGTGTATTATACATGTGAATGTTGTGGTAACAGAAGAAGATTGACAATTACCAGAAAGGAAGTGTTTGCGTTCATTTGGACCATACAGTTTTACAAAGTGTTTTCATGTACATTTTTACATCATCATCTCTTTTTTTAAAAAAAAAAAAAAAGAAAGAAAGAAAATAGAAATTATAGCTCAGAGTATTTTAGTCACTTGCCCAAGGCCACATAGCTAACAAGCGATAAACATGGAATTCAACCCAGCATCTTCCAACGTGGGATTCTTAAGAGGCCCTGAGTACTGAATCGCAGACCTCTAGGAAATGGTCCTGGCCCATGCTCCCTTCTTCGAGATCCTGGCCTGGCCTTGCTGTACCGGTGTCCTTCCCAGCCCTGACATGACTTCTCATCACCCAGAACTTTTAGAGCTCGTGACAATACCACTCTAACCATAGCCGATTGGAAGAATATGTACCATAGCCAGATCATTGCTTAAAGCGACAACAGTGGTTGCCCCAAATGAAATGAATGTTCCCACTATGGATCATCCTGGATATGAAAGGAAGCAGGAAAGGAAGAAGAATCCCCCTCTCTTTGGGCGTTTGGGAGTGTAGGATTAGATTTTGGATGTGGAGGAGGAGGTCACAGGAACTACCACGGGGGTGAGGCGGACTAGCCCTTCCACAGGACATGGCTAGGGCGGAGGAGGAAGGAAGGCAGTGGGGACCTCCCTGCACAAGGCATGGCCGATGGGCTCAGGAGCTGGGAAAGCTATTCTGAGGTTTTTAATTTGCTTTTTCTTCATTGTAAACCCCTCCGTTATTCTCAAACTTTCAGTAAATATTTTAAATACCATAATCTTGCCTTACTTACATTACTTACATTTTAAAGAATCATGAGAGGGACACTATCCACACCTGGAATGAAATAGTTCAGGGAAAATGGAAAACGCAATGATGGATGTCTTCTGATTGCCCCTCCAGATCTGCTCTCCATTCCTCTCTACGCTGCTCTGTGCCGGGGAGGCTGAGCTGTACCGACTACATCTATGAGCTTCCTCGCTCTCAGGTTTCTGGGTGGTTTTGTCCAAGGAGGAGATCAGAGGGAGGGAAGGATGAAGCTGAGAGTAGGGGATTTATTCCCCTAGTTGCCTTACCATAGGGTTGAAACGTGCTGGCTACATCCCTTGACCAAAGATCTCAGCTTCTTCCAGAACAGTCATCTCCATTTGGCACATTTGGCTCCATCACTTTTGGCACGTGACCTTCTTGTAACTGCTCCCTTCCTTTGCCTCTTCATTACAGGAGTGTTAATGGGAACTCAGCTTTCAGCCCGGGGGTGCTACACCCTATTGTAAATTGGGTTTTTTTTAAAACTCTCTTCAAATTACCAGATTCAGTGTTTATCTGTTTCCTGTTGGGACCCTGATTGACACAATAACTTTGTTGTTGTTGTTAATGAATCATATTAAGGAATAAATTGCCATAGATAAAAACACACAGATCTTAAAAGTCCACTTCAGTAACTATTGACAATGCACAGCCCCATGTAACCAACATCCCAGTGAAGATAAATGAAACCTCCATCACCCAAAAAGTACCTTCATATTCCTTTCAGGGCCACCTCCTCTAGCCTCAAAGAGACAACCACCGTATAAAACCACTTTTCACAAAATGGAAAGAGAGAGACTAAGAACAAGTTTTGGCTGATTAAAATTGACATGTCACAAATAGAAACAATTCATGGAATTAACAGGTATTCTTCACATAGAACCAGAAAAAGTGAAGATAGGAAGTTGATAAATGACTTGACTTCCTGAGATCACCTAGAATGCAAGGCTCAGACTTATTTTTAGTCGGGCATAATAGGTTAGGGTAAATTTGAGGGCTGGAGAACATTAAGACACTTGACGTATAACACAGATCACACATTTACCACAGGACTCTGTCATTCTGAAGACAGATGACTAAACTAGAGAGAGAAGCCTGGTACAAAGCATGCATCTATAATTATCAGTGATCTGTAACCTGGTTGGCATGGGGCCTCTAACCAATGAAGATCCCTGATCATGGAAGCATCTTGGAAGGTCAACTCAAATATATACACTTGCTTGGGGCATTCTAAAGGACGACTTGAGAGCCATTCAGTAGATAGCAGAATGACACGGGGATCTTAAGGTAGTAGAAGCTATGATGACTAAACAGAAGTCGCGGAGTAGACAGTACAGTAAGAGATTACGTGGGAGAGGAGCAGAATTAGAAAATGGGTGGGTCACCACAGTGGTCAAGCACTGAGCTAAGAGCACTGGATGCCTATTTCGAAGGGGAGGAAATATGAAAATGGCTGCAGAGTCACTCCAACTACTGTTGGATTATTGAGCAACTGCTACTGATGGATCCTGAACAACACCCCCATTCTCTGTAAGACACGGTTGGGTGGGGGGATAAGATAGTTTTTTTCTTTTTCCATAGAATAAACTCCCAATGATTGAGGAAACTTGATTTATCTCTATTCCCTACCAACTGAAAGAGCTTAGCACACTGCAAGGAAGGTTTGCAAGACTGAAAGAGCTCATAAGACACAGGCCCAGGAGTCATCCACTCTGTGTGGGAGAACGTAGTTTTATTTCCCTAATGTCTTCAAAGAAGTCTGGGTAGGGAGGAAACTCCAGTGAAGAGGTTGCTGAGTGACTGGTTGGTTGTGGTTTCTAGCCATGAGCCCCGCCCCCCAAATAAGAACTCTTGGCAGCCTCTGGAAGCAGCTGCAAGGGGTTCAGAGTGAGGGCCAGGACCTACGCTGGAAGCTAGAGAGTGGGTAGTGGGACCAATGATTTTAAAGAGGGCCACACACTAGACATTGAAGAGAGAAGATTTGAAAGGGAGAGGCCGGCCCCGTGGCCGAGTGGTTAAGTTCACGTACTCTGCTTTGGCGGCCTAGGGTTTTGCCTGTTTGGATCCTGGGCCCGGACCCAGTACCACTCATCAAGCCATGCTGAGGTGATGTCTCACATAGCACAACTAGAAGGACCCACAACTAGAATATACAACTATGTACCAATGGGCTTTGGGGAGAAGAATAAAAAGAGGAAGATTGGCAACAGATGTTAGCTCAGGGGCAATCTTTAAAAAAAAAAAGCACCAAGATTTGAAAGAGAGACATAAAATATCTTGAATGAAGAAGAAGAGTTCATTCATCCAACAAATATTGATGAACACTGTGCTATGGGATACAAAACAAAAGACGTGATTCCTGCCCTTGGGGAGCTCACAGTGTAATCTGGCAATTCTGCACTGGTTTTACTATCAGTAACCACTGCAGGAAGAGATAACCTGCATGCCTGTGAATTAGATAATCTATTAAACACAAGTGGTGCAGAGTACTCCATAATGGGAGCAATTATTAATGTGATTAGTATTTTATTATAAGACCATTTTGATTTTTGCTGTTCCTCTGTCCTCCTTTACTTGTGAGATATTACAGGCTGCCTGCCCAGTAGCCATCCCCTCCCCCTTCTAGGCTAACAGAAGCCTGATTTTTGTCTGGGGCAGCAAATATCAGCATTGGCCTTCTAAAGCAAAGCCCTCAGAGTCATTCTCTTCTTTGCACTTTTCAGTTTCCCAAGATCCCTTGCAGCCAGGAGTTACCACGTGACCTAAATCTGGCAAATGAGATGTCAGGGCATGTCTGCTGGGGGAAATCTTTTACGTCCTGGATAAAAAGAAACTTTACAGTAAAAGACTTCAGCTCTTTCCCCTTCCAGGTATTAGGGCTTGATATCAGGAGCTGCTGTAGGCATCTTATGACCGTGAGATGACAAGTATAAAAAGGAAGGCCAATGTGCTAAAGAGGACCCATGAGGTGAAAGGCTGGACAGATTCTGGATCCCCAACAACATTTTTAATCCTCTGAATAAGCCTCTGCCATCAGTATTCCTTGTTAAGTAAACAATAAATGCCTTTACAGGTCAAGCCTTCTTTAGTAGGTTATTCTGTCATTTACAGCTGATGACAAATTTTCCTGACTTTTAAGAGACAGTGTCCCTGTATTGATATCTTCCATCTAGAGCTTTACTATCCAATCAAGCAGGCACCGGACACAAGCGGCTACTGAGCAATCAAAATGTGCCTAGCTCAAACTGAGATGTTCTGTAAGTGTAAAATATATGCCTGGTTTCAATATATGCCTATTGCTGCAGACTTAGTGCAGAAAAAAGAGATGTAAAATACTGGCTAATCATTTGTTATTAATGCAATAATATTTTGGATATATTAGATTAGATAAAATATATTATTAAAGTTAATTTCACCTGTTTCCTTTTGCTTTTTTAACACAGCTACTAGAAAAGGTAAAACTATTTATGTGGCTCACACTACATTTCTTTTGGACAGCGCTGTCTAGAATGTACAGGCTGAGTCACGAGAGTGTTTAGCGGTATTGGCAAAAGAGAAGGAACAGACATCAGGACATGGCAGTGGTGGCTCACTCCAGGAGATGGCCCCGGGGAAGCTTGTTTGTATTTTCTCTATTTCTAGACTAACGTTTATTTCTGTGCATTTGGAGAACAAAGAAAATCAGAACCTGTACTTCCTAATGTACACAGCCGATATGTCTCACTTTGGCCCTTTCTATCACTTTACCAACAGTTACAATATTTTTCCTCTCAGTAGTTGAAAGGACATACACCCAGCCCTTTGTAAATTCTTCATCTTGATGTTACATTCAGTTCACACTTCAGAACTACATTAAATGACAAAGCGGAGGGTCTTCCCATCCCCACCCGCCTAACTCTCCTCCTTGGTCTCCTGATGCTCTCTGAATTCGTCAAGACCCATGATGTCCTACCCTAGGCCTGATCCCACATCAAGGTCCAAGTTTATTCATCATAATTTTCTCTCTTCACTGCAGCTGATTTCAGTTAAGTATACAAAAGAGATAACCAAACTGAGGATGCTACAAGGTACTAAAATTCCTCTCAGGCACGTTTGCATTTTGCATCTTGAAAACAGATCTCCAGTTAACCCAAATGATTTGCTCATCGTTCATGGTATAGCTAAAGCAAATCCAGAGAGTAGAGGTAAACGGTTTGGTGCAGCAAGCCGTTTTCATCAGCTAAAATGAGACCAAGTAAGCTTTTACTTTCTGGGTCTATGCATGATGCGGTTTCTACCAATAAAAATGAGTGCATCCACTTGATTTCCCCCATCTTTGTCCATTCAGGCTGCTATAACAAAAATACCACAGATTGGGTGGCTTATAAACAACACAAATTAATTTCTTACAATACTGGAGGCTGGGAAGTCTAAGATCAAGACACCAGCAGATACAGTGTCTGGTGAGGGCCTGCTTCCTAGTTCATAGATGGCTGTCTTCTTGCTGTGTCCTCACAGGGGAAGAAGGGCAAGGGAACCCTCTGTGGTCTCTTTTACAAGGGCGCTAATCCCATTCATGAGCGTTTCACCCTCATGACCTACTCACCTACCAAAGGTCCCATCTCCAAATACCATCACACTGGGGATTAGGTTTCAACATCTGAATCTGGGGGGACACAAACATTCAGCCCATAGCACTCTCCCAAGCCATGGGCTTGTATGATGAAAGAATAAGCACTGGCCCTTTTTAGACCATTTGGATCAACTGACAGCATCCAACCCCGACCAATACACACAGAAAAAGAAGTTGATGAAATGTTTATAAAATTTGGCGGAAATGAGAAAGCAGCTGAAAACTAGGTTCCAGGTTTGAATTTAATAGGTTTCTGAGAAGGACAAGGAGGCAGCAAACGGGAGGGAAAATTTTCCAAAGGACTAGAGAGATACAGAGAGTGTTCAATTTTAGATCCCGTCCCGCTCCTATCAACAACGTGAAATCTAGCTGACTATTTCAGCAGTATACACAATTCCACTAATCAGAAAAATATGCAAGCAATTGAGCAGCTGTCTTCCAGACACACTTTAATATATGGATCTGGAAATCATCCCAAATTCTGGAGCAAAACCAAATCAATCAAAAACCCATTAGGGTTATCTTACTATACGTCAACAAGGCAGTGCTATTTTCAAAAAGTAACATCCTTTGGATCCAAAAGGAGGTCTCTTGAGTTTCCCTTTATTGTAAGAGAAAAGCCACTGGATCTGGAATCTTGATTCAGCTCTCTCCCACTAACTCCATTGGTCTTGAGCAAATCATTTCACCTTTTCAAAAGACCAGATATACTCCAAGGTCTCACCTAATCCTAACATTTGATGATTTGATTTTCCTGATTAGTTTTCTAACCTGTGCTAATAGCTATTTATTTAAATGTGGGGAATAAAGAAAAGGTGAGTTATTTTTATGCCTAACCTCTCTAGGATCTATCAAGGAGAATCTGTAACAAAATGTTTAAAGTGTTTCCATGAAGTTGGTGGTGGGATTCAGGATGAATTTTTTCTGCACATGTGTGAAGAAGTCTTTATTGAAGGATGAGATGATGAAAGGGATTTCTATCGGTGTAGTAAAGAATTTGGCCTTGCTCAAAGAAAACATCTGGCCCACGTCCTTGGCTTCTGGGAGGTAATCTCTGGGCCCTCCAGAGAAGAGTTTGTCCAGAAGCCTTGGGTCATACTGGATAGTTTAACAATGTGATTTAAGGCAAGGGCTGGCCACCCCCGTATAGTCTAGGGGAGGAGGAGAGACTGGCAAAAGACTTACAATGTGACTTAGGATGAGGGCTCTGGGTTACACAGAATCAGTGAACCTGGAGACTGAGATCAATCATGTGGGCAATCAATGAATCATGCCCATGTAATAAAGCCCCAATAAAAACTCTGGACACTGAGGCTCAGCTGAGCTTCTCTGGTTGGGATATTTTGTGCATATTGTCACACATTGATGCCAGTAAAGTGATATGTCCTGACTCCACAGGGAGAGGACAATGGAAGTTTCATGTGTGGTACTTTTCCTAGACTCTGCCACGTGAGCTTCTTCCCTTGGCTGATTTGAATCTGTATCCTTTCCCTGTAATAAAATATTATAGTAAGTATAATAACTTCCAGTGAGTTCTGAGTCCTTATTGGAAACTGTCAAACCTGAGGATGGTTTTTGGGACCCTCCAAAATTGCAGTTGATACCAGATGTCAGGACAGTCCTGAGGACTATGCGTTCTATTTTGTTGTTGGCCTAAACTCTCTACAACTTCACAGCAATGAAAAAAATTAAAATTTAAGATGGATATTCTTCCTAAAAACCCAGTGGCCTTTAACCATTTCCCACAAACTAGCCAATAGACTCCTAACATGCTTTTTATTCATTCTTTCTCTTTCTCTTCTATCACTCTCTCACATCTCTACTCCAAGAAAATTCTTATTTTTAATGAAGGTCACATTTCCTATTTCTCTTGATTTTTCACTCCTACATAATCATTTCACTGGAATTTCACTTTCTTATTAAGAAGTATCTTTATTGATTCTAATTTTTTATGTGTATATTCAAACTTTTCTACCATGAATATATACATACACATACTTAACATATCTTTTTAATAAAAAAGTAACCTTCTCAAAACCAGGCCCACGTATTTTCCATTCTTGACACAGATTCACATATAAAAATATAACTGTCCAGCCAGAACACTTAATTGAAAGCAATTTATACTTCACAGCTTTTAAAATTTTCTTTTCTAATTTTTGACATTCTGATACAGCTTGCATCCCAGCTTCTAATCTCCAAAATTTTCTACTCTCTTTCAAAATTCTCTTCAAACTGCGCCTGAGAAGCTAGCTTATCATGGTCTTGCCCCTTTTCCTCTCTTCTTTGTATTTGCTGTCTTCTTTTCTACTATTTTCTGCCCTTTTCTAAGTAAATCTGCTATCCTATCTACCTTTCCCTCCTTCTCACACAATACCTCTAATATGTCTGATAAGTGAGAACCAAAACCATGGACGCCCACACAGCTTACTGACTATATTAATAACCCTTTACTAGTCCAATGTGTTGATCAATATAACTTTACTATTCCAGGAAACTTTCCTCCAAAAATAAAAATTACAAATAACTTTACTCTTTATTCCAGTAACTTTCTGAGAGACCAATCAAGTCTTCAACAGAAAGTATTAAATGATAGTATACTTTCTAAGACTCTTGGACTCCCTCTTCAAAATCCTCACCCTGTTAGGTGTTAGGTCCACAAACCCTAGACCATTATATCATGATCCTTATCCAATCCTAAGCAAGCCCCTGCATTAAAAGACCCACCTTCATCTAGGTAGGTCTTCAAAATCTTAATAAATATCCTGACTGTGCCCTCCCTCTTTTGAGGTTCTATTAAGACTATACCAAGGTTATATTCTCCCTTACAAGAACAAACTCAGCTTTGTGCTATCACAGGTAGTTCTGACGACATTTTAGGGAGCCGGTATTCAACATAATGCTCAGGAGTAACAATAAGGTAACAAGCCATAATTTTCCTTTGTGACTGATTGTCTCTATGTGGGCCTCTGGTGGAGGAAGAGGTAGGGAAACGTGGTACAGGGTGGTAGGGAAGAGAAAGAAATATAGACATGAATGCTACTTTAAAATTTATGAGACTTCCACCACCACCATCTCATTTGAGCCTCATGACAATGCTATGTGGCAGACAGAGCCGAGTCCCTATTTTAAAGATGGAGATATCAGACTTACAGAGGTTAAGTGAGTTTAAGATTTAGGACATACAAAATGAAACATCAAGAAGAAAATTCCAAAGCAGGGGTCAGCAAACTGTTTCCTGTGGGTCAAATCTGGACCCACGGCCTGTCGACGTAAGTAAAATTGTATAGCAACATAGCCATGTCCATTTCTTTGCATAATTGCCTATGGCTGCTTTGGTACTAAAACAGCATCGTTGAGTAGTTCCGACAGAGACCATATGGCCTGTAAAGCCTAAAATATTCACTATCTGGCTTTTTACAGCAAAGGTTTACCAACCTCTCTTCTAAAACAAGACATAAACTCCCAAATAAATGAGATAAAATGATTAAACTCTAACGGCCTTGAAGATATTAATCAGATAGTTCTTCATCAAGCAAAGGGATATTTGCTAATGTGAACTGATAAATTGCTAGATTCTAAGGTTTCTAAATAATAGGAAAGAGTCCTCCTGGATAGTTCTCAACCCAGACACAGACTGCACTGATATTGTGAATTGAAATTGTATTGGTAAAGAATGATTGTTCAGCCAGCACTGCGGGCATCCAGGCAGCAGCAAACAGGAACATAAATAGCTACAATCATAAAAATACTGTTGATGAAACGTGAACTTTAAAGACTGAGCAACAGAAAATATTAAGAGAACTCTCTAGAATCACTGAATCAGCAATAGCTGAGAAAGGAAACGAGTCTGACATGAGCAGGCACGAATATCAGGAAACACGTCCGTGGCTTAGTGGATCACAGAGTCAGCTTTCCTAGAATGAGTTATGTCTGCTTTTTTACCTTCCCTGCACGGTCTGAACTTCAGCCTCTGTCCAGATCTCCCTGCTTCCAGGCTCGCTCCTCTGCAGCCTGCTCTCCCAACAAAATGGTCCTTTTACAGCAGCGCTTAGATCAGGTTACTACTTCACTCAAAAGCCTCCAGTGGCTTCACATTTCACCAGAAGAAGATTTTTCCTTGAAGCTGATAAAGCTGCAGCACCAAGGCCCCTCACTTGTACAGGCCCCTTACAAGCCCCTGGAAGAAGCTGGCAATACATTTACACAGTCTTTTTTTCTTTTTTTTTAATTTGCAAATGAGAGATATTTTAACCACAACTGCCTATTTTGAATTTCCCCTGTCACAGTTCTCTTTGGGTCAAACGGTGCTAGAACAGACACAGACACTTTGGGATCTAGTTAAGAAGCTGAGTTCCAGTGGCCTTTAGTTTGAGTTAGTGGAATATATTATTGTGGTTCACAGTTATTTTGACATAAAGTTTTTGCTGGTATAGGAATGGCCTCCAGGAATGCTTCTGCTATCCTCTGTGCCGGCATTCACTGTGACACTCAAGTTCAGGGTGAGAGGTCATGAGGTCATCACACCAGAAATATGCGGCTAGTGGAAGAGCACAGGGGTTTGAAACATGGAGCCAGAAGCTGGTCTGTGGAAAATTCTTACAAATCTGTACTTCATGGAAGAAAGAAATCTGAGAAAAGCTTTCCCAAATTTGACAACAATTCTAAAAATGTACGTGGCATTACCAGTAACGAGTTGTGAAGTTAAAAGAAATTTTTCTATGTGCTGAATAAAAAATAAATTTTGACCAAACAAGCTAAAGGAACAACTGAATTATCTTTCTGTTTTTCCTATAAAAAGAAACATTACAGGGCCAGCCCCATTGTGTAGTGGTTAAGTTCGTGCACTCTGCTTTGGTGTCCCAAGGTTCGCAGGTTTGAATCCTGGGCACGGACCAAGACGCTGCTCACCAAGCCATGCTGTGGTGGCATCCCACTTACAAAATAGAGGAGGATGGGTACAGGTGTTAGCTCAGGGCCAGTCTTCCTCACAAAAAACAAATAAATAACTAACATTACAAAATAAAATGTAAAAAGGTAATCAAAGAGATTTTAGTCAAATGAAGGGGAAAAAATTATATAGAGGGGTATTAGTATTACAGTTAGTAAAACTATTATAATATTTTTTGGATTTTGTGGTATGTGGTATGGAGGAGGGGGGAAAAAACTTTTTCCTCCACTCTGCTAGGTTCTGCACCAGGGGTCCTGGAAATTAAACTGACATAAGACAGATTAACAAGAGAGAAACAGAGTTTATTAACAGGAGCCACGCACATACTCACTGAAGAAGAAACTCCGTGATGAGTAACTCAAATGGGTGGTTAGAACTTGGGGCTTATATAGCATCTTAATAAGGAATAATAAATTTGTAGAGTGGTGACAAGAAAAATAAAAGGGATTTTTGGCATTTAGGGGCAGCAAATTATGGGAACATAAAATATGGGGGGAAACAAATAGAAGACAAGGGTTGTTTTAGTGAGATTTGTTATGTAGATTTCTCTCTGTCTCTGGGCTGATAAGAAACTCTGGTGATTGAGTCATTTCGTCATTTTTTTTTCCTTTTTTCTTTTTTTTGCTTGAGGAAGATTAGCCCTGAGCTAATATCTGTGCCAGTCTTCCTCTTGTGTTGCTGCCACAGAGTGGCTGACTAGCGGTGTGTAGGTTGGTACCCAGGACACAAACCCTTGAACCCAGGCCGCCAAAGCAGAATGTGCTGAACTTAACCACTATGCCACATTTTGCCTTTCCTGGTATGAGAGTGGAAAGGCAGAAAGCTGTTTTTGCATCTGCCGTTCTTCATTGTCTCCAGCTCAAAATAGTCCTTCTGCCAAAGTGGCATATTTGGAGGTGGCCTATTCTGATCCTCTACACTGGTATTTTTGTCCCTGTTTAAAAATTTGTCATTTCTGGGGGCCAGCCCAGTGGCGCAGTGGTTAAGTTTGCACGTTCTGCTTCTCAACGGCCCAGGGTTCCCTGGTTCGGATCCCGGGTGCGGACATGGCACTGCTTGGCAAAAGCCATGCTGCGGTAGGCGTCCCACATATAAAGTAGAGGAAGGTGGGCAGGGATGTTAGCTCAGGGCCAGTCTTCCTCAGCAAAAAGAGGAGGATTGGCAGTAGTTAGCTCAGGACTGATCTTCCTCAAAAAAATAAAAAACTTTTATCATTTCTTGTGATTTTTCTTTTCCTTCCAAACAAGTATTGAGGTTTATATTTAATTTTGCATTTCTTTATGTGTAGAAGACCTCAAGAATGGTAAAATTTCAAACCCCACAAATCCTGGATGCACCCTTAAGTATTGGAGTTAAATACAACGCCCTTCTAACTGACCTTGCATGACTGGCCCTGCTACTCTCTGACTCTTCTCCAACACTCCCACCCCCTCTCGCTCCACTCAAGCCACTGTAGCCAGTGCTGTTTCTGGATCCCACTCAGGACTTTCCCACCACAGGACATTTGCAATGGCTGCTTCCTCTGTCTTAAATGCTCTTTCCCTAGGTAGTACCATGACTTTTCTCTTTCTTCTGGTCTCTGCTAAAATATTGCCTTAACAGAGCAGACTTCCCTAATTCCCTTTATAAAACAGCACTGCCCTCCGGCTCCCATCACTTTCTGTCATCTTGCCTTGCCTTAGTTTCCTTCTTAACAATCTGTACCACTCAACACTTTAAATAGTTATTTATTATCAATTTTCCCAAGTAAAGTGTGAGTGTCAACAAGGGCAAGACTCTTTTTCACCCCAGGGCCTAGAGCAATTCCTGGCTGGTAGTTGGTTCTTTCAAATGATTTTTTGAGTGAATGAATAAATGAGAAAAAGAATGAATGAGCAAATGTGTCACCCAGGGAAGTCCCTAAAACATTTTCTACGTCTAATGCTTCATTTTTAAGTTGTTCCTGCTGACAGGAACCAAGGCAGAACGTTTCCAGATGGTCAAACCGCAGGACTGGTCCAAACCAGAAAGGTCCAAGATGGCGATGGGGTGCCATGTGCAAGAGGAAACATGTGCAAAATGTGCTGCGTGCACGAAGGGAAGATCTGCGCATGCCCCAAATGCCCCTGCCCCGAGCCACGATGTGGAGACCCCTCCCCCTTCACGTCCCATAAGAACCCTGCTCATCTTTCCTTCTAGGTGGAAGGTGTTTTAGAGAAGGAGCTCTGCCTCCTCCATTCATTGACCAACAAATAACGTTCCTGCTCTGCTATTCTGAACGCATTCTCGTTCTGTTGGTGGAAGCAGCTTGGGCCAAAAGGACCCACTTGTGGGTCACTGATCCCTTAGGGCTTGGTAACAGAGTTATTAATACCCAAATTTAAAGGGATTAATAGTAAGTGCAAGACCAGACGGTGGCCATACCATATTTTATTTGCAATTTTCAATGTAAATTATATAGTTTGGTAAACTATACCTGATTCATCGGAGAGCAGGGGTTCAGCTCTTTTCAACTGGAACTTACAGTTGCATAGAAAGAGGCCGAAGTAGAGAATCGCTTCAAGTATTACTGAGGGTAAATAATCAAACTGTGTGGACACAGTTATGACTCTTCCTGAGAAGGTAAACCAGCAAGCAGTATTTTTACCAAACAGCACCTGATTGAGACCCATTCCTACAGGTTGATAACATTTCTTTCATAACGTCTTAATCTCGTAGTGCAAACTGCCTTTTCAAAATGTTCTTAAAACCGTGACTTATTTCTCATGACATTAAACATAAGACCTAACATCCTACAAGCTGGAAGAAGTTTCCGAGATCCCCGGGCCTGATGGTTCCCAACCCAGCTGTGCATTAGGAGGACCTGGGGCCTGTGTTAAGAAAATAGATTTCCAGGCCCAAGAGCTAGTATATCAGAATCTGGTGGTGGAGCCTGGAAAGCAATCTTTTTCTAACAGATTGTCTTCTGAAAGTTAGGCAGCCTTCCTGACTCACCAGTATTTGTGAACTACTGAACTTGTCTGCTCCTCTTACTTATTGTGTTTCACAAATGGTGAAACTACTATACGTAAACCTTGAATAGGAAATAGAAAAAGAGAACCCAATACCCGCTGAGATAGTGGGTCTCAACTGACGGAACAAATAGGTCACCCGGGAAACCTTTATTCCAATAGCTAGGCTCTCCCCAAGGTTCATTAAATCAGAGTCTCTGGGTGGGACCTAAGGTAGTACTGTTTTTAAAAGCTCCACGGTGAGTCTAATGTGTAGCCACAATTGAGGAACCCTGATCTAGAAGAAAAGAATTTCAGGAAACAGAGAAACTAGCACTTCCTAGTTTCTGAGTCTTAGAATCATATTGGCAACAAGCAACTTGGAGATATCCCATCCTACTGAGGTTTTCATCATTGAGAATCTTGGATTCTAGAGAGAAACTTGCCCAAGGTCAAATAATTAGTTAGAGGCTGCTTTAGAACCTGAACCCGGGTCTCTCATTTCCAGAGCTGGTGCCACTTGTAGTACATCAGAATTGTCTGATCCACTGTTATTTCGTTCCATAAGGTAGCTGTTAGGGACCTGATGGAATCTTAGTCCATCTTCTGGTCATACTAGGGCTTCTGCAGTGAATCACAGGCAGGAACTTGTCACAGACTGGATTATTGGTGGGCTAGCTAAGCAGCTCCAAGACACCAATCTGTTACAGTATTTCCCAAACTTTCTTGGTCAAAAGATTCATGTGGGGAAATAGTTAATAATACAGATTCCCAGGTCTCTTCATTGCAGATTCTGACTCAGTATCTCAGCGCAGGACCTTAGAATATATAAGTTTAACAAGAGCTGCAGCTGATTCATATGCTCTGCAAGTTTGGGAAAGGCTATACTAAAACATTATTGGAATAAATGATACTTTATCCCACTTAATTCCAATTTCCACACATGACTCTTTAGATGAAGAGTCAGCGAACTTTTTCCATGATGGATTAGGTAGAAATATTTTAGGCATTGCAGGCCATGTGGTCTCTCTTGCAACTATTCAACTTGCCTTTGTAGTGTGAAAGCAGCCACAGATAACACAGATGAATGAGAGTGGCTATACTCCAATACAGCTATTTACAAAAACAGATGGGGAGCTGGATTTGACCCAAACATTGTAATCTGGCAACCTCCTGCTTTAGATAGCTACCAAAATGTAAGTCTATATTTGTATCATTTAGAAATATTTGCCTATAAGAAGTAAAAACAAACAAAAACTAACAGTGACTTAAACTAATGAAGGTTTATTTTATCTCATATAACAAATTTAGACTTAAGTGTTTGCTGATGTTAGTTTAGCAACTTAATAATATCTTGGAAGTGACAGCATCTACCTCCAGAAACTTCTAGAAGACATCTCCTTATGTATCGTTGGCTAGATTTGGATCATGTATCTACATCAGGTTCATGATTAAGTTCACTATTCCTGAAACCAAGGGAATTGTACCTAAAATGGATGCAATATGGGGTGGTGCTCAGATCTGTTAACATGGAATAAGGCTTGGTAAGTAGTGCCTTTAAGCAGCCAACTAACAGTGTCTGCCACAGTCCACCCCTTTGGCAACCTAATTCCCACACACATCCTCCTTCCTACCTACATATTTAGTTTATATAGGTATACTCACTTCCTCCTCAAGAGAAAAAAACTACAAAGTCACGTCTAGTTACTACATACAGGGCCAAATCTAAGATGTCTAGGTGATGTTCAACCTTCTTCATTTGGTCCACATACATCTTCTTATAGACCTGGAAGTTTTCCCTAAAGAACAGGTTAGCCACCTCCACTGCATCTTACCTACAGTGGTGGGAAAAGACTAGATAAATAGTTAATATTTACTAGAATATACTCTATCCTACTAGAAAGGAATAGTGAAAAATGTTTGTCCTCTCAATGGAGGAAACTCCTTGGTTAGTCAACCTGACAGTTCCTGGTTCTGACTATGAAAATCTCTCTATTTTTTTCCTCCATAGCCTCTGGTTCTTCCCTTTAGGAAGATAGTCTTTAACCAGTATTTTCAATGGCTCTATCTGAGATGGGCACTCAAAAGAAAGTTCTCTTCTAATTTTAGCAAACTCTGCACGTTGGTACAAGTTCACACACCTAGGGATTGCCTTTGAGGTTCAACAATTATATGCAGCTGTTGGCAAGTCTTGCATTATCTTTAACAATAAAGTTCTTCTCAAAAACTTTGTAGATTTAGTCTATTTGCTTCTGGTCAATTCCTTGCATTAGTAACCACAGCTAAAGATTTTGTCTAGACATAGTCTTTGAGGCTAAGAATTCTTGTCTCCCTCTTGTTAGATCCTGTGCTCTCCCAAATCCTCTGGCATTTAACACACACAATCAGATCTTTATGGCAAAAAGCTCCAGTTTTATCAGTCTTAAGGGTACCACTTTCTCACCTCTGCTTTTTTAACTTGGGGTACAACAGACACCTTCTCTAACCCTGCAAGAATGTAAATTATGGGACTCTGTTCATTTAGAGTGGAAGTCACAGCGAGGGTACCTTTCTCAGCAAACTCATGCTTTCTTTCCTCTCTGCTTAGAGATTAGCCATCTAGCTTGTTTCCCTCTCTTGGTGGGAATTTTTTGCTAAAATAAGCTATGACACATAAACATCTTGAATTTTCCCTTCCATTTCTCATGCCACTACAACCTCTGTCAACATGTGATCTGCATTCTAAGATATATCAGGCAACCAGCTGCTTAAATGTCAAAGGTTTCCAGGTTAAGATAGTTGGGTCCTCAATGCCCACTCTGACCTGCCTCTTAAAGTGTGTTACTTGCAGCATTCTACTTCCAGGACCCAAATTCTGTATCAGTTAGCTATGATTTCAGTTGTAAATCATTAAAACTCAATTAACCATAGTTTAAACAAGTAAAAAAATATTTTTCTTACCTAAGAAATCTAGATGTAAGTAGTGGCATTGGTTCAAAGGCATTAGGGCCCTGTATCAACGTTTCTGTGATTCTTTTGGCCTCCTCCTCATAGTCACAAGATAGCTGCAGCATATCATCCAACCACATTCAAAGGCAGGAAGTAGCTGGCAGTGTCACGTAGAGCATTTCTCCTCAGCTTCTGCCTCATATCAAGAAGTAAAATCCTTCCCAAAGCCCCCCAGCAGACCTGTACTTAAATCTCATTGGCCAGAAGTGGATCATAAGCCTGTCTACCCCCTGGACCCTTAGCTGGGACTACCTTCCATGAAATCTAAGGACCTCTCCTGGCAAAAAAAAGTGGGGGTTCTCTTAGCAGGAAAGAAAGGCAGGTAGTATCTTTGGATAGTCAACCAACAGTGTCTGTCATAGCACTGTTCCCAAAAAAGTTGGCGGGAGACTCAAATGGAAATTATTTTAAATTAAAATAAAAGTCAATTAAACTTCCTCATAAATCTTTTCTCATGCCACTGCAAATTGCACAGTGCAATCAGAGGCTGCACCAAAACTGAAACAACCTCTATTAGTTTTCTAGTTTTTGCTGCATAACAAATTACCACAAACTTAGCAGCTTAAAACTACACCCATTTATTATCTCAGTTCTGTAGGTCAGAAGCCCAGGTGGTCTTGATTGGTTTCTCTGTGTAGGGTCTCACAAGGCTGAAATCAAGGTGGGGCTGTGGGGAAGAATCCACTTACAAGTTCATTCAGGTTGTTGGCAGAATTCAGTTCTGTATGGTTGTAGGACTGATGTCTCTGTTTCCTTGCTGTCTGTGAGCTAGAGATTGCTCTCAGCAACTAAAGGCTGATCTCTGGCCCTTGCTTGTGACCTCTTCCATCTTCAAAGCCAGTAATGACATGTCAAATCCTTTTGCTTCCAATTTTTGACTTTCTTTTCTGCTACCAGCTGGAGAAAACTCTCCTAAGTTGTAATAGGTTAGATTGGGCCCACTCTGATAGAATCTCCCTATTTTATAATCTACTAATTAATAACCTTCATTACATATGCAAAATCCCTTTTGCCGTGTAAAGTAACATAATCACCAGGGTAACACTAGGAGGACAAAGGTCATGGAGGCCATCTTAGAATTCTGCCTATGGCACGAGCTGTCACAGCTGAAATTCTGAAAACAATTTATGATTACTGCCATCTACTAGGAATAATTATTTTATTATCTAATTTAAAAATGATTAAATGTGTCTCCAAGAAGGTGCCTATAATCACAAGTAAAGAGAATGAAGCAGTAATCAAAAACCTTCCCAAAAATAAAAGTCCAGAACCAGAAGGCTTTTCTGGAGAATTCTACCAAACATTCGAAGAAGAATTTAACACTTATCTTTCTCAAACTATTCCAGAAAACTGAGGAAGATGGATCACTTCCTAACACATTCTATGAGGCCAATATCACCCTGATAGCAAAGCCAGACAAGGACAATACAAAGAAGGAAAATTACAGGCCAATATCACTGATGAACATAGATACAAAAATCCTCAACAAATATTGACAAACTGAATACAGCAATACATTAAAAAGACCATACACCATGATCAAGTGGGATTTATATCAAGGACACAGGGGTGCTTCAACATCTGCAAACGAATCAATGTGATACACCACATTAACAAAATGAGGAACAAAAACCACATGATCATCTCAACAGACACAGAGAAAGCATTTGACAAGATCCAACATCCATTTATGATAAAAACACTCAATAAAATGGGCGTAGAAGGAAAGTACCTCAACATAATAAAAGCCATATGTGACAAACCCACAGCCAACATCACACTCAATGGGGAAAAACTGAAAGCCATCCCTCTGAGAACAGAAACAAGACAAGGGTGCCCACTCTCACCACTTTTATTCAACATAGTATTGGAGGTTTTGGCCAGAGCAATTAGGCAAGAAAAAGAAATAAAAGGAATCCAAATAGGCAATGAAGAAGTGAAACTCTCACTCTTTGTAGACAACATGATTTTATATAGAGAAAACCCTAAAAAAATCCATTGGATTGCTATTAGAAATAATCAGCAATTACAGCAAAGTTGCAGGGTACAAAATCAGCTTACAAAAATCAGTTGAATTTCTATACTCTAATAATTAACTAAGAGAAAGAGAACTCAAGAACACTATCCCACTCACAATTGAAACAAAAAGAATAAAATATCTTGGAATAAATTTAACCAAGGAAGTGAAAGCCCTATACAATGAAAACCACCAGACTTTACTGAAAGAAATTGATGACAACATAAAGAAATGGAAAAACATTCCATGTACCTGGATTGGAAGAATAAACATGGTTAAAATGTCCATACAATCTAAAGCAATCTACAAATTCAATGCAATCCCAATCAGAATCCCAATGACATTCCTCACAGAAATACAACAAAGAATACTAAAATTCATATGCGGCAAGAAAAGACTCCAAATTGCTAAAGCAATCCTGAGAAAAAAGAACAAAGCTGGAGGCATCACAATCCCTGATTTCAAAATATGCTACAAAGCTATAGTCATCAAAACAGCATGTTACTGGTACAAAAACAGGCACACAAATCAATGGAACAGAGTTGAAAGCCCAGAAATAAAACCACACGTCTACGGACAGCTAATTTTCAACAAAGGAGCTAAGAACATACAATGGAGAAAGGAAAGTCTCTTCAATAAATGGTATTGGGAAAACTGGACAGCCACATGCAAAAGAATGAAAGTAGAGCATGCTTTCATGTCATTCACAAAAATAAACTCAAAGTGGATCAAAGACTTGAAGGTAAGACCTGAAACCGTAAAACTTCTAGAAGAAAACAGGCGGTACACTCTTTGACATCAGTCTTAAAAGGATCTTTTTGGACACCATGTATTCTCAGATAAGGGAAACTAAAGGAAAAATAAACAAGTGGGACTTCATCAGACTAAAGAGCTTCTTCAAGGCAAAGGAAACCTGGATTGAAACAAAAAGGCAACCCACCAACTGGGAAAAAAATATTTGTAAATCATATATCCGACAAAGGGTTAACCTCCATAATATACAAAGAACTCACACAACTCAACAACAAAAAATTAAACAACTTTATCAAAAGATAGGCAGAGGCTATGAACAGATATTTCTCCAAAGAAGATATACAGATGGCCAATAGGCACATGCAAAGATGCTCAACATCACTGATCATGAGGAAAATGTAAATCAAAACTACACTAACATATCACCTTACACCCGTTAGAATGGCTATAATAACCAAGACAAAAAGTAACAAATGTCAGAGGTGATGTGGAGAAAAGGGAACCCTTATACACTGCTGGTAGGAATGCAAACTGGTTCAACCACTATGAAAAACAGTACGGAGACTTCTCAAAAGACTATAAGTAGAAATACCATATGACCCAGCTATCCCACTACTAGGTATCTATCCAAAGAACTTGAAATCAGCAATTCCAAGAGACTCGTGCACCCCTATGTTCATTGCAGCATTATTCACAATAGCCAAGACACTGAAGCAACCTAAGTGCCCATCAACTGATGATTGGATAAAGAAGATATGGTATATATATATATATACACACATACACACACATATATATACACACATATATATACATGTACATACATATACATGCATATACATATACACACATATACATATATATACACATACACAATGGAATATTACTCAGCCATAAAAAATGACGAAATTGTCCCATTCACAACAACATGGATGGACCTTGAGGTTATTATGTTAAGCAAAATGAGCCAGATAGAGAAGGACAAACACTGTATGATTTCACTCATATGTGGAAGATAAACACATGGACAAAGAGAGCTATTTTAGTGGTTACTAGGGGGAAGGGGGCTGGGGGTGGGCACAAAGGGTGAAGGGTTGCACCTATAAGGTGACTGACAAATAAAAATGTACAACTGAAATTTCACAATGTTGTAAACTATCATAACCTCAATTTGGAAAAAAAAAGACGTCTATTTTTTGAAAATTACAAAAGAAAGCTGAAGAAAGAATAAATGTTTCTGCAAAGCAGGAAATGTTTTAACCTCAAAGAAGTTAGAGAATAAAACTTTTGAACCTGTGTTAAAAAGGGCTAGTTAACTATTTCCACATAACTTGGATCTTTTCTCAGAGTAATAACACTATCCAGCTATGAGAAGCACAAAACTGTGAAAGAAAATTTTCAACACATTTAAATGTCGTGTTATCACATACATGTACTTCCCATCCCCTATTTTGAAGGGAAAGAGATACACAATGGTTATGAACAGAAAGTCAGATGTCTCCCTGATCCCAATTAAATAAGTGTAAACAAATATTTAAAGATTATCAATCTGAAGTCGCCAGCACAGCCTGGTCACATTTCATAATTCAGGTACCGTGATCAGTATACAAACACATCTGCTAAATGAATATTTGTGGGTCACTGATCAAATAAATCTGGCATATAGACTAAGACTTCCCCGTCTAAGACAGGCATGGCATGGCGGCCATATTCCCCGTGTTTCACGGATCTACAGGTTCCAGGGGCCAAAACCACAGAGTGAGGTGGGGAGGGACAAGATAGAAAAGAAGACGCCAGGGGAAAATACAGGAAAGCTGCCCAAAAGACCAGAGCCAAGAAGAGCTAAACACAACCTGAGTGTCCATACCTTTTCAATACCCCTAATATTTTGCTCTTCCCCAATTCCTTAGCAAATGAAGAGGTTGCTTTTTCTCCACATTCCTCAGCCTGCATTTTGACCTTTGGGAACCCCCTTTTCCTTTCACAGCTGCTCTTTGAATTAACAAATTTAACTAGATTTCACCCTGTGCTTTTCTCTCAACTAACACTTCTCTAAGAATTGGTCAACACGTAGGTCATTTTCCAAATAGCGCTCTTAAAAGTTATCACCATCTTCTACTTCACTCTCCTTTAAATTCACCACACACACAAACACAAAAACACACACACAATCTTCCCTCCCTCATCCAGGCCTAAAAGATATCTTTTAGAGCTGGTTTTGCTCCAATGTATATTCCACAATGTGGAGAGAGTTTCTTGGCTTACTTTTTACAGTTTTGAAAAATTCATAACCAGGAACCCGTTACCCAAACACGCTGCAAATCCATAGCTCTCTCAAATTGTTTCTCACTCACAGCCCCCATGATACCTTGCTATGAAATTCCCAGGGATCCCCATAAGTCTGATGCCTCGAACCTTCTGGGGGATACTACCCACAGACAATATAATTCATGTATGGTTGGTTACAAGTCAAGATGAGGTTAGCAACACTAAATTGATTGTAAGAAAGCAGAGTGAAATGAAAAGAAAGAAGTGGAGGGCAACTGGCATTTGGGGGCTAAGCAAGATATCTGAAAAGTACTGACAACGCAATCAGTTATCTGAGGCACAGAGGACTGTCAACCGAGGGGAAGGATGCAATACTTAACCATAGGGAAGCATTTTAAGAAAATGAACATCTTTTCCTCAGGACAAACACAAAAACACACAAAGTCAATTCCATTCAGCTAGGTTCCACTGATCCCTAGCAGCGGGCCAGCGCTAGAGCTTCATTTTGTTTTAATTCCCAGATACATAGAGTCTATGTCAATAGGACTTCCAGGTACCTTAGACTCCAAGTGCATCTATGTCCAATGTGCATGTGGTTCTGTAGAGCACATAGTCCATTCTCAGGAATTCTTTAAATAAATGTTGACCTGAGTTATTTCTTGATTTCACTTGCATATCTTCTTTCTTAACCCCTGCATTAAAGATGACCCGGAAAACTTACAGAGCAAGCATTTATTTGAATACTGGGTGAAGAGGGGAGAAGATGTAGATTTTCAAAGCCTCTAAAGAAAATAGAACTAGGTAATAAATGCTGTTAGACTGAACCTAATGACTTGGACATTTCATGAGAGATAGACATGAGTAAAAATGCAATAAAATGGTGGAGTTGTGGCTTTTTATCCTTATTTTAGAAGCACAATCTCCTTTGCAAACACATTTTCACAAGAAAACCCAAACACAAATGGGATGAAAGTAAAAATTCTCTGGTTGAAATAAGGTCATGGGACCCAGAGCCCCATCCAACCTGTAAGTGGTCCTCATAAATCTCCATGGAAGCTGGAGAGATCCTTGAAGTGTAGTTTGAAACTCATCGATAGAAAATGCACACCATCCTATGGGTAAATTACCTGAAAATGTGGCTCCATATAAGTTACTTAATTTTTGACTGGCAACTGAGTGGTGTGAGGGACAGCTAGAAGTGTTTTGCCAAGGTCATCACAGGTCCAATACTCCTTATCATTTGCCCAAGTGACATGGATGCTGGAATATCAACCATGAGGGACTAGAGTAAGTGACCAGCATCTTAGCAAATCAATCAATATTTTTAGCAGAATTTAGGAAAATCTGCAGTAAAAAGCTTGACTGATTTTTCTTTCTCAAGGCAAGTGAAGACAAATCTGAGAAGGAAAAAAAATGTCTAAACTTTCCCTGATTGTCTCATTTATTTTTTATCCTGTTGAATACTACATGTATATTTATACATATGTATTTATTTGCAAACCACCTCAAATTCTTTTTGGAAAGAAGAGAGAAAGGAGAGTAGGGAAGGAGGGTTCCAGTTCAAGATGGCGACACAGGACCCTGAACTCACCTCCTCCCACAAACACATCCAACCTACAGGTCTGTATGGAAGAACTTCCTCTGAAAAAAGTAAAAACTGGCTGAGCAACTCCTCCATGTGGGGCAGCCGAGAGAAGGCCCGCACTGAAGGGGCAGGAGAGGCTAGGACACAATCTTGTCATAAAGCACATCTCCCATGGCCCACAGTTGGGAGGTAGTTCAAAATGGAGAGCTTCTCCCTAAGGAAAAGAGGGCTTGAACCCCACATTGGGCACCCCCAACTTTTAATACCAGCACCTGAGAGAGAAGCCCTCAAAACACCTAGCTTTGAAAACCAACCAGGCTCACTCCAGGAGACCACAAGTCTTCAAAAGTGCCACGCAAGGACTCACCTGCCCCAGGGCCCAATGTGGAAGTGCTGTTGAGGGCCTCTGGGCTTTGTGTGGGGGAGGCTCATTTGCTTGTCTTGGAGCCTTGGCCTGAGGGGCAGACATCTGATTTGACACCATTTGGAGGCCTGCTGGGGTGCTTTCCTCATGGAGACTGGTGGCCCCAATCTCTGTGCTCCCCCTCTGCCACCTCCAGCCGGTGGGCACCATCTTCCTGCTCTCCCTCCACACGTTGCAGAGCGCGATGTCTCCCGGAGGGGAGCTTTTATACACAGCTGCCTCCCAGGGGATGCCCCTTGATCGCCTGGCTCAGGTGGCCAGGGGGTGCTTACCCTCGCAGTCCCACAGGACTGTATATGTCTGTATTCTTTAAAAGCTGCTGCCTGGGGGGGGCTGGCTTCCAATCAGCCTGAATCTAGGTGCTGACTGTGATCCTCCCCTTTGGGACACTTGACAGGTCTTGGGACACCCTCAACTACTGGGAGCCAGTAAGGGCTGCTTGGACAATCACAAAGATTTGAGAGACAACCAAGAGCTGGGGCTGGGTTGAATGACAAGTTACCTCTCCTATGAGAGGCCACGACTTCCAGACGGGGAGAAGTGGCTGTTTTATCTAACACGTAGAAACCAACACAGAGTCTAGCAGAAGGAAGAAAGAGAGGGAAGGAGGGAGGAAAGACTGTGTAACGGCAAGATGGAAAAATAAAAGCTATGTATGACAGAACAGATGAAGAGCCAGGGATCAAAATGGATATGTTCAGGGAGAATTCAGCAACATTCATTAACTACTTGTTAAACACTAACTTTGTTCTAGGGATCTCCTGCCAGGTCCTGGGGGTACAAAGATGAGAGCCCTGCCCAGTGGTCCCCACAAGCTGATGGAGACAGGGCTGTCATGTTGCAGAACTGCAGAGGGTGCCCACTAGAGGTGTCCAGTGAGGTGGCCCTGAGTGGGCAAACCAGACTTGAACAATGAAATAAATAAGTCCTGTAAGAGTCATGAACTCTGGGAGCAAAGAGACAGGGTGACTAAGCTGCCTGGACGAGTTACGGACAGCCTTTCGGAGAAGGTGATATCTGAGCTGACTTCAGAAAATGAGTAGAGAGTTGGCAGGCAGAGAAAGGGACAAGGTCTGCCAAGCACCGGATAAGGTGACCATGTGTCAGAAATAGAAAACTTCCCCTACACCTAAAATCTCTGTGCTCCATAGGATGCCTAGTTTAAAAACAAGCAACCGAGTGTGTAATTAAGTACCTCTCTTAAAGTAACACAGTGGAACGACATGGAAAATCAGTGAAAATTCACTTTAATCAAGACTTAAAACAAAATGTCCTGCTTTTTTCTTTTCAGCAATAAGGACAACCAAGACAGGATCCCTCTCTGAACTGCTTGCTCCTCTTACCATATAAAGACATCAAATGCTATATAAAAACGCTGGAAGTTTCAAGTAAAGTTCCTGCATTTTATCCAACTTTCTTTCCCTTCTGAAAGCACCAGGAAGTCAAAAGAAGTCACCAGGACAAGTCAGCAATTTAGTGGAATTTGATGAAGTTTGCAGGCCCTCTTTTTTTCGGAATTAAAAATCTAGAGGTGAGAAAGGTTCAGGTAATAATTAGCCTCTGACTCACTCCGTGGTAGGACATGGAGTGCACGGCACTTGTGCTGCAAAAAGGTCATCCAGTCGACAAGCAACCTCAGCATCCAGAATCTGCTGTTCTGCCTTCCCCGACAGAGGAAGGCAAGGTACAAAAAAAGGCAGCTTCCTTTACTAATGGCTCAGCATAAAGAGCCATTTGCCCGAAGACTGAAGCAACTTTAAAGACTCAATTTACATAGACCTAGAAAAAGCATAAACCAAGAGCCAGGGACTCTGATGTTTTAACCCTTTTTAAGTAATTTAAACAATTGCAAAGCATGTTTGCAAGTGTAGTATTTCCTTAGCTCCCATTTGTCCCAGGTGATAAATCTGCTCAAAACATCAGTGTTCTCATTTAAACCTCTTTAAATCCCCTTTCAGAAGCGTCTGGGTTTCCCATGAGAAAGTACAGCATTGTTGCTAAGTTCAGAGTCTCTGAAATCAGACCTCCTTGGTTTCAGTTCTAGCTTCCCCCCACCTCCCTATAGAGCGTTAGCAAATCACTAAATCTCTCTAAAGCCTAGTCCTCGGCACTGCAAAATGAGGCTCCTCATAGTAACCATCTCGCACGGGTGTAGCGAGGATTAAATGAGACGATCTGTGCAAACAACCTACCGTATCTTAACGACTCAATAAATCAACGATTTTTCTCCTCATTTCATTCCTGATATTTTCATTCTAAGTTGATTGTGGAAAGAGAGACTGATGACAGGGCTCGGGTCTTGATACACTTGCACTCGGAATTTGTTTTGAGCCAATCATGTTATTAGCAACAGAACATCTTTCCTCTTTCATTCCTAGTGTTAGCAAGCCTTAAGCAAGGAATTGCAGTAGAGACTGCCAGGCTAAAGTGTGAATGCACATAAGAATATTTGAGAGAAGGAATAAAAAAGGAAAATAAAGATCGAAGGGATTTACAAAATAATTGAACAGTGGCAGTTGTATTTAGGACAATCTTCCAGTTATCCATAAGGATCTTTAAACAAGGGAAAGAAGAATAAGCTGGCCAGCACAGCCCCAGGTCAAGGCTCCCTGCCTCTCCACAAGTTTGGACTATGCCAGAATCACAAGTTAATGTGTGTTGAAGTCACCTCTATCTGGTCGGAACCTCACCATTAATGATATGAGCCCAGGGTCACTTGGGTCTCCATCAGGCCGCCCAACGTATCTAGGCAATCTAGATGAGTCTAGGTGGGGAATAAATGCATTAAGACTTTTTTAAGGATGGAGTTGTTTGGGAGCAGAGGAGTAAATAAAAATTTAAACTCCTATTCCTGTACCTCAGTCAATGGCAAGCACTTGGCTACAGCTTACCATCCTTGATTTTAACTTTTTTTCTTTTCTGATGAGAAAAGTGTCCCCTAATGGAGACATGACTATGACATAGGCAAATGCTTGATTCATTAATCATTTGGTCTCCAGCTGTGTAGCAGACTCCTACTAAAAACCTTGGGGAGGTTCTACTTGAAGCTGTGGTTTCATTTCAAAGGAAACCAAAAAGTGGGAGTGGAGGAGTGGGGGACTATATAGGAAAACCTCTTCCCTCTGTCTTTTTTTGACTTTTCTAAAAGGAGATCACTAGTGCCCACCCCATGACATAGTGGTTAAGTTTGGCGTGCTCTGCTTCAGTGGCCCAGGTTCACAGGTTCAGATCCCAGGTGCAGAGCTACACCACTTGTCAGCCATGCTGTGGTGGCATCCCACATATAAAGTGGAAGAGGATTGGCACAGATCTTAGCTCAGGGCTAATCTTCCTCAAGCTAAAAAAAGAGGAAGATCAGCAACAGATGTTAGCTCAGGGTTAATCATCCTCAAGCAAAAAAAAAAGAGGAAGATCAGCAACAGATGTTAGCTCAGGGTTAATCTTCCTCAGCAAAAAAATAAATAAATAAAAGGAGAGCACAAAAAAGAAAACACATGGGGCCAGCCCAGTGGGATAGAGGTTAAGGTAGAGCACTGCTTCAGCGGCCTAGGGTGCATGAGTTTGGATCCTGGGTGTGGACCTACACACTGCTCATCAAGCCATGCTGTGGCGACATCCCACATACAGAGTAGAGGAGGACTGGCACAGATGTTAGCTCAATGACAATCTTCCTCACCAAGGAAGAAAGAGAGAGAGAGAGAGAGAGAGAGAGAGAGAATGAAAGAGAGAGAGAGAGAAGGAAGAAAGGAAGAAACGAAGAAAATACACGAGTAAAAGAGGTCCAAGTACAATAAGAATCACAGTTTCTAAAGGATAGTAAAACGTGAATGATCTGAGAGTTGAAAACCACATTTCTAATGTTTACTTCAGCTGTGATTCGTTATGAAACATTGATGAGGGTCACAGAAACCTCCAGACCTCAGTTTTCCCATCTGTAAAATGAAGATGTGAATAATTGGCCAAGTCACATTACATCTAGTGCGCTTTCAGAGACTCAGAATGAAAATCATGAACAAGTATTAATACAAAGACAAAAGATTCCCTCCTGAGAAAGACTAGACCAGCAAAAAAGTAAACATTCACATTTGGGTGCTAATTGGATATCCCAGGTTAAAGTAACTTATTAAAAATTATTGGGAACAAAAATCTGTTTGGTGATAAAAAGAGAGGATTTCTACGAGAGGAGGCAGACAGCATCCTAGAGATTCAGTGACCTTCATCGACTAGGTAGAATGAAAATGCTTCCCCCTTGTCCCATAAGGGAAATCCTTGAGAAGTTTGTGGACTGTCACCATCTGTTCAGCAAAACATGTATCAACATAATATTTTCCACATGTTACATATTTTTTTAAATTTTGAAAACAGAAATTCATCTTTTTCTAGTCCAAACGTCTTGCTATAACCATTGTCAAAGGAAATTAGGTAGAAACTATCTGTTTTTAGCCCACTCCTCTCCCACCCACTCCCCACCACCAAATCATTTGCATTTTCTTTGGCAATGTATGACTTAAAGCTGAGAAGAAACTAACCATTTGGCTCCTTCTCAAATCATAGCAAATCTGTAGTTCTTAAGTCTGTAGCACCCCTGCTCTGACACCCATCTTCCATGGAGTTGCAAAGTCATGTCTCTCCATCTCCCTCAGCAGAACCCCATAGTGACCTCCAAAAGCAACTTGATCAAGGCCAAGAGTACCATCACCACCTGGGGATCCACTCTTGGCTGTGCCATGGAAGCCAACCACCCCTCTCCCTACTAGCCTTCTCCCACCAGCCTCTTCTGACTGATGCACTCAGCACTCAGACCTGGAAGTCAACGCAGTGGGCCAAGCAGTGCTTTCCAAGCACCAGTTCTGTCCCTGGCACCATACAAGCCACAAAAGGATGTGGACAAACAGTCCTGAACATGCTTCCTACCCTCAAAGAGCTCACCAACTTGTTGGGGAGAAGATAGAGCCATTAGAGACTAAGACAGTAAAAACATTCAATGTGACCCAGTACAAATGATGATGACAACACTGTGATGGTGATGATGACGGTGACCAGGCAGATCTCAAATTTAACTTCTTTATTCCATCTGTGCCTTCTCTTCCAAGTTTCTAGACATTGGTTTGCCAGAGGAAATGAACTTTTAATCCTTTCTGGTTTAAAGGTGAGTCTGATCCATATTTTTGGTAGTCCCTTTAGCTAATATTCAGCTGTGTAATGCCCATCTTCCAAAAAGGTCAAATTTTAGAAAACAGTTGTCCTGTCCATTTAGCTGGTTTTATCTGGCTCTGAGAAAATCTTGGTCCATCCATAATCTTTGGTAATGTTATTGTCTCTCCAAAAACTAGATTTATTTCTACCTAGCTGCAATATCCAAACAGAAAGTAAATACTGAGTGACGTGTTTATAACAGGTGTGTAGAGCACACAGTATTATTATTTTTAAAAAGTAAGCTGAGACCTAAAGACTTTAGCGCTACTTTAGAATAATCGTTATGGGCTGAACTGTGTCCCCCCAAAAGTCATATGTCAAAGTCCTAACTCCCAGTACCTCAGAATGTGACTGTATTTGGAGATAGAGTCTTTAGAGAGGTAATTAAGTTAAAATGAGGTCATTCAGGTACATCTTAATCCAGTATCACTGTGTCCTTATAAGAAGAGGCAATTTAGACACTAACAGGCCAGCAGGAAGACCATGTGAAGTCACAGGAAGAAGATGGGCGTCTACAAGCCAAGGAGAGACACCTCAGAAGACACCAGCCATGGCACCATCTTGATCTCAGACATCTGGCCTCCAAAATTGTGTTTAAGCCATGTAGACTGTGGTACTTTGTCATGGCAGCCCAAGCAAACTAATATAATAGGCAAACTCTAAAAACATCTCTCCATAAACAGTGCAACAAAAATGGGTTTTGTCTGGTCTCCCACTGGTATTAGCTGTTTTGCACACTTCAACAGTGTCTGCCACAATAGATGTTTAGTAATGTTTGTTGGATTAATGAATAAACATTACCCTCAGTTATTTCAAGGTATAACTTTACCAACCCAAATAGAAAATCAAACTGAAAAAGCAATTCCTCATTAAAAAAAAAAAGAAAAATTCTACATTTGTATGCCAAGTAATTTCTAATCATTGTTAGAAAAACAAATGGAAGGTCAAAATAGCAATGAAACTCATCATTTCTGCAAATGTTAATGAGTTACTTCCTTGAAGTAGAAGTCTCAAATTACGGAGAGGTCATTAGCCAAAGTATTTTATTTGAATTTTCATGTGTGTTTCTATACCAGAGCCCTTCTAAGCTTCAATGCCTTGTTTTTTTCTGTCATCTCATTGATTTCTTCCAAATCCTGCTGAAGTTGTCAGAAGTACAATTATCTCCATTTTATACATGGAGAAAGGGAAATGGAGAGTCAAAGAATATTCTTCAATATTGGAGAGCAGGCTCACAGGGAAGGCAGTTACACCAGACGAATACAGACAAACATAAGCACTTAGGAGAGCTGGGGGAGGGGGCGGAGGGAAGGAACTGAGGGGGAGCACAGTCTTGGAGCCCCCTCTCATGAGTCTGATCATCTCTAGAGCCCAGCAAGTCAGAACCTTTCACATTCTGTCCAAAAGGGTTTGGTTCCTGAAATAGCTCCAGGATCTAAATAGAAGGCCTTGACCTCTATGTGAGCCGTTTCATTCATTCATTCATTCATTCAGTAATTACTTGTTGAGCATCTACTATGTGCAAGACACTCTTGTAGGCCCTAGGATGCTCCAGTGAACAAAACAGACAAAACATCCCTGCCCTCACAGAGCTTACATTCCAGTGGTGGGGACAGAAAAATAAAAAGGACAGATAAGTAAAACATACAACATATTAGATAGTATTAGGTGCTAAGGAGCCAAATAAAACAGTGATGAAGGATACAAAACGAGGGATATATAGAAAACATAAAGTGAAGGATGAGTTGAAATATTAGTTTGGCCAAGAAAGGCCTCATGAAGATGAGTCAGGAGGCGGATGACATAGGAAAACATTCAAACAGCTTCTCACCTACTCAAACAGTATCTTGAGCCCTTGATCCAAACAGCCTGGCTTCCATTCACAACTCCACTCATTTACTGTCTGCATTTGAGCAAATTTCCTAAGTTACCCGAGTCTCAATTCCTCTATCTGTAAAATGGGGATAATGACACTTACCTTGTAGAACTTTAAAGAGTTAACGCAGAAATTAAAAAATGCGTGTCAAGTGCTTAAAACAGTGCCTGACATAAAAGAACTCGATAAATATTAGGTTTTTCAATAGCTTTTATTTTTTTAAACTGTTTCTACGAATTGATTTCAACATTGTTAAAATGAGACTAATGCCAGACCACCTCACTGGATTGTTGTGGAAATCAGATAAGACATATAAAGAGCTCTTGGATCCTGGATCAGAGTAAATGCTAAAAATACACTTCCTGCTCTTGTTACTATTATAACCTGGTAAAATGTTTATTTTCTTAACAGCTACAATAGCATTCCTCTTGGAAAAATAGATGTTAGGAATAGAAGGTGAGATAGATCCTAAGGGCATGGACATATATCCACAATTATCTAAGCAAAAAAGGAAAGCTAGGGCCAGGCCCTGTGGCTTAGTGGTTAAGTTCTCGCGCTCCGCTTCAGTGGCCCGAGGTTTGTGGGTTCAGATCCTGGGCACAGACCTACACACCTCTCATCAAGCCATGCTGTGAAGGCATCCCATGACAAAATATAGGAAGGTTGGCACAGATGTTAGCTCAGGGCCAATCTTCCTCAGCAAAAAGAAAGAAAGAAAGAAAGAAAAGAAAGAAAGAAAGAAAGAAAGAAAGAAAGAAAGAAAGAAAGAAAGAAAGAAAGAAAGAAAGAAAGAAAGAAAGAAAAAAGAAGGGGAAAAAAAGGAGAGCTAGTTAAGCTGTTCTGCACTTGAAAACAAGATGGTGGGGGATTTAGGAGAAAAAGGAAACAGAGGAGAGAAAGGGGAAGAAGGAGAGAGGAGCCAAGGAGATATTGTGAGGCTAGGGATTTTACAGGGTGAGGGAAACTGTAAGAGAATATGTCTGTTCTTTAAGGATGAGATGGTGCAGAAACATTTTACATACAGGGAGGCATGAAATTATTTGTTTTGTCGCAACGTGGACCCTTCTTCTGTCTGCCCATGCCACCAAAATCTTTAGTAAAGACAATTATACTAACAAGGGCTTTGTATGAATAAGCCTTTCATGCAAATTGCAAAGGGTTTGGTGAGCCAGAAGGGACCATGAAATTATAAACTCCAGCGGAATTTGGAGAAATCTTAGAGAGGACTTTGGGCTTCTATAAGGAATGGATAGAGCCTGGAGAGAAACAGGATCCTACCTAGTTCTCTGGGGGGTCGGTAGGGGGGAGGGATATGTTGGTGGTGGAGCAGGGTGGATATTATGGGGACCTTACGTGATGGTCAGGGCTGGTTAAGCAGTCTCTGTAAGTCTTTTGTCCGAGGCTGGCGCTTGAAGTCCGCAGGGCAGGTCATCAGGAGAAGATAAGATACAAAGTGGGGGTGAACAAGTACAATCTGGAACCCACAAGGACCAGGACAGACTGGAACCTGTTAGATCAGTTATACCTGGTTCCACCCTTGATGGTGTGGGCATTGTGCCTGAAGAAGCCAGGGCCCTTTGTCACAGAGCTAAATACACAGGTGGCCCAAGCGTCAGAGAACTTAAAGGAGAGTCCCAAGGCAGGTGGCTGCTGTCCTGTGCCAATAAGGGAGGCCAACAGAGAGAGACAGTGTGTCTCAGCGTGAGCTATAAGAGTGCCCACCCTGACTTTCCATGCAGAAAACACAAAATGATGGCTGTTTCACTCTCAAACCTCCAAATCCACTGCAAACATGTGTCTTGTGGCCCACCTAATCGAACACATTCAGGGAAGGGATTTCTAGGAAAAGTAATTCAACGTAGTCAAGTTGACGTATTACCAGGCCACCACACTAATAACTCTCACCACCAGCTGAGCTAGATAGCTCATCCCTATTTGCAATTGAGAAAACTGAGGTTTGAGTGAAGGTAGGTAACTTGCCTTGAGTCATGGAGCTACTAACTGGCAGAGCCAAAACTCCAAATGCCTCTACTTTGCCTGATTAGACATATTAAGTAACAACAGTCCAAACGGGAATAGTGATTGTGATTTAATAGGTATCCCAAAAGAAAGCCCCTAGTATTGTTAATTTTTATAATAACCCCTTACAGATGTACAATGCTTTGTAGTTTTCAAATTGTTTCTTATTAACTTTTTCTCTGCATCCTCAGAAAAACGCTGTGAAAAAGGTAGGTGAGCATATTATCTACGTTACACAGATGAGGAAATTAATTCTTATTTATGCTTTCTTAAAACCACACGGCCAGTGGCAGAGCCAACTCTGGAATCCAAGTTTCCTGATTTAGCCCATTATTCCAGAGCCCCATTCAAATCAAGGTAGCTGGCCAGAGTTCACAAATCAGCCAGGAAGGAAAGATGATAAAAGACCACAAACAGTAGTGGGTCTGGTGGCAATTCTGTTGAAAATTTTTAAACCCAATGCCACAGACCTGCTTCTAACCTAGCAAATGAATTTACCCACCTCATCCTTACCCTTAGCCCTTTCCCAGTAATAGTCAGAAGCAAAACAATTCTCTATTACCTGACATGGTTTGCTGTATCCCAGCACAAGGTTCTGAGTCTTTTTGGGTTCTGAAAATGGGAGGTGGGCACTGAGTCCATCCATTTTAGGGAGAAACAATGGTGTCTCCATGAAAGAAGTTGAAACCCCATCCTCATTTTACCAAAACACTAAAGTTCTCTCTTGTCCAGACTTCAAGAGAAATTTAACTATTTCAAATGTTGTAGCTAGATTTTATTCATTCCTTCTACAAACATTTCTGGAACTTCTATCACGGGCAGGCAGAGTGCTAGGCACACTGTGGTCACAACATGAATCAAACACTGATTCTGCCCTCAAAAAGCTGACGGGAAATAAATGGCATGAACATAAATCTATATACCATGAGATGCCGTGAGAGAAATTTTAGATGAAGTGCTCTGGGAGCTCAGTTAGAGATAACTACTTTTGGTTAGGGATAATAAAGGAAGCTTTCTGGCAGTAGAACTTGAAGACGGTGTCTAAAGAAATCACCTATGGAAACATGGAGTCGTTTAGACTGGCTGGAGCATAAGCATGTGAGGTGGAGAAGAGGAAAATAGTTAGAAGGGTATGTTGGGAGCACTAGGAAATGAAGTTCGAGGGTAAATTGGAACCAGATTGTGGTAGGCCTTGAAAGTCTTGATAAGAAATTCAAAATTTATGCGTGCATGACTGAAGTTCTCAAGGAGTTTTGGGGCAACTTAAGACACTTGGGTCAATTAGAGTTTGCAAAGTTTGAAGAAAAGCAAATCTCAACTAATTTACATTTAACCACTTTCGATGCTAATTAAGTGTCATGGAATAAATAAAGATGTATTAATTCTTTTTAATCAAGGGTAATTTATTAACTTTGGCAATTATCCCTTCTGACTACTCCCTCATACTCAATGATGAATGCCTAGCTTTGGATCAGAAGTCAGAAAAGGCAAGGAAGGGAAAATGCCCAGTTGGTGATTAGATCCGATGCTCAGCTTGATTGGCTCAAGCCCCAGGATGATATTGTTTTGTTGTCTTCAATGACTGTTTTCTGTAAGCTGAGGGCCCTTGATTGGAAGAGAATGCACAGCCTACCTGTAAGTTCTAGTACAGGGAAAATAAAAAGAGGCAAATTAGGATGTCATTTTCTGACGGAGACAATCCATTACAAGGATGGTTGCCTCTGGAAGGGTCTCAACAGGAGTCCCATCAAGTCTTCTCATTTCAATGACTAGGAAAATGAATAAACCTAGGCTAGACAGCTCATGAAATTAGCCATCACTGCATCATCCAGCAGTCATATGATAACAACCCAAGCTATAGTGACTGTATAACACTCATATGAAACTTCACCCTCATGGGAGAGAAAAAACCAACTCATTAGTCCGGCACTGTTTCCTAATAAAGATTTCACAGCCTGAGACTGTGAAAGAATAGAGGAATTTTTTTTTTTTTGGAGGAAGATTAGCCCTGAGCTAACTACTGCCAATCTTCCTCTTTTTGCTGAGGAAGACTGGCCCTGAGCTAACATCCATGCCCATCTTCCTCTACTTTATATGTGGGATGCCTACCACAGCATGGCTTTTGCCAGTCGGAGCCATGTCCGCACCCGGGATCCGAACCAGTGAACCCCAGGCTGCCAAGAAGCAGAATGTGTGAACTTAACCGCTGTGCCACTGGGCTGGCCCCAAATAGAGGAAATTTTTTATTGTTCCTCTAAATATACATTTCTATGTGTACAAATACACAACTATATTAAACATATTTTTAATATTATATATTTTTCATTTTCCCATTATATTATTTTTAATTAAAATAACTCAACTTTCCTCCTGAAAAGTGAAAATTACTCACTTACAATAACAGTTTCCAAAGATCAATGGACAAATATCCAATTATCCTAACTGTTCATTTTTCCAGGAAAAAAATAGAGATTATAACAGAGACTGTCCCATCCAGTCAGTTACAATATAAATAGATGATGATGAATCCAGCAGATAATTAAACATTTTCACACATTTAGTTATTAATTTTGGCTAAAACTATTTTATAAATACCATTGTCTTTTTGTTATTGTTGCTTTTGCAGGGAAAGATTCGCCCTGAGCTCACATCTGTTGTCAATCTTCCTCTTTTTTTTCCTTTTTTCCTCCCCAAAGCCCCAGTGCATGGTTGTATATATCCTAATTGTAAGTTGTTGTAGTTCTTGTATGTGAGCCACCACCACAGCATGGCAACTGACAGATGGGTGGTGTGGTTCCGTGACCAGGAAATGAACCCGAGGTGACCAAAGCAGTGAGTGCCGAACTTTAACCACTAGGCCATCAGGGCTGGCTCATCATCGTCTTCTTTGATGGGCATAAAAAGGCAGAACCAGAACCCCAAGTGCTGGTGGACTGGAGGATTCCCCAAGGGAGGAAGGAAATGTATAGAAACATAGGTGAGAATTCTGAGCCAGTCAGACCAGCAACCAAGGACTGTTGGAGGGCTTTGGTCCTCCCCACTCCCCACCACCATTACTCCTCACGAACAAACAAACCCACCCCCAATTAAACCTTTTAAGTTTTATTTCATCTTTACTATTATTCTCCTAATATCAATACTATTCTCTGTCAACGAATCCTTCTTATCATGTAGGTACAACTTACTGGGTTCAGAGAACAATCAAATGAAAACACATCTCCTTCTAGCAAACACATTCCTTTAAGGTTAAAATTAAACAAGTTCATCTGACTTTTATTTTTTCCCGTGACAGCAAACCCTGGGGTCTGTCTCTACCTCTCTCTAGCTGCCTTGTGCATTTATACCAGTCCACAGAGCCTTCTGAGAGGCCAGGAACAAGCAGAATGAAAATGGAACAAATGATCCACAGCCCCAGCGCTTTGTTTCCAGGAGCAACTGGCATCCACGTGTAGAATCTCTGAGGCTAGACATGATGGGAACCAGCAAGGGGAACTATGTGGTCCAGAAAAAAGTATGTGTGGACTTGAATGGCTTGTCATTATTAAATTTCCCTACTGGGCCCACATACTGCCTCTTGCCAGTTTACCAGATTTTGCCTAACCTCATCCACATATAAAAGTCTATGGAAGAACAGGAGAGCCTTTCAGGGGGCAAGTCATTCATGTTTAGATTCAGGCCGACTTAGGAATCTTGAGTAGCACTGTCATTATCCTGCAGGGCACACCACAGAGCAGCCAACAAGCTCCCCCTCAATGGGTACAAAATTTCCTCTGGAATTTACAGAGCAGAAACCTTAAACACACATCGCCATAAGAACCAGATTACATAATGTCTCCATCACTCTACTGACAGCTACAATTATGAGTCAATCCCTGGTTTAAATATGAAACCGGAAGCTCCGTGTTTCCCCTCTGACTATGTGGCAGGCTAAGTCGGGCTCTCCGGGCCTGTCAGTTTGGAGATCTGAGCTGCTCCCACAGTCACTCATTTAGCATGAGACCAAATGACGGGGTAATTAAAAGCAGCGCTGCCGAGACCCGCTCCAGGAGCAGACGCTCTTCTTGTTCAACCACGGCCCGCACAGGGAACAGAAATAGCGCCCCCTCCCCTTTAAAGTTTCCTTCTCTTTATCCTCCCCAGCTAATTTCTGGCTTCTGATCTTTCAATCCCACAAAATAAAACAAAAATAAAAGCCCCATTACCGAAAGATGACATGTTATTGAACATATGCCTGTAAGATGTAATGTGCCCTTGCAGGCTCCTCTTTGTACTTCTCGAAGCCTTCCAGCTCAGAAGGCTCTAAGTTGCCCTGGCAACCTCACATGACTAAGAGCTCTTTACAGCCCCACCTAGCCACAAGGACTCAAATTTGAGTCAACAGGGGCCACCCCAGCACTTAGTAGTCCAGAGACTAAGTAAATAGCATTGCTTTTGGGTGTTTTAGGAGCCAAAGACTGGCTGAATGAGGCATCCCCTCCCTTTTATTGCCCAAAGATGGGACAAATAAAAGTCTCCACCCTAACTTTTAGAGAGCCCTGACTAGGAAGGCCATGGGTCATTGGGTAAATAAAGGAGAGGTCTTCTCTTCCTTTTTCTGGCTACCGAACAAATAAGACAGAGAAAAAAAAGGGAAGCTGAGCTAATAATTTGACTCTTCCAGAAATGGAAAAGCAATATGTGATACAGCTAATCTGATCTTATCAAATGAGATGAACTAGCATCTATTTGTCCTTTGGGATCCAGGGTCTGGTCACTATCTACTCCACAGGCTTCCCTGGCATGAAAAACCCAGAGTCCTTGAGGACTACCCCAGAAATCAGGAGAGTAGAGATGCAATTGTAATGCCACATTTTGTGACCCTAGCCAAGCCACTGTCACCTCTCTCAAGTAATTTCTTAGTCTGCGGTAAGGAATGACAGTCTTTGCTTTCTTCTCTGCAGGTAGTTGTTGCTGCAAACTTTATCCTCTAGGCATGTTTCTAGGCACGTGCAGTTCTAGGTTTTTAAAATAAAAGGTATTACCAAATCTTGAGTATTCCAAATACACAGGCATAGTCCTTTAAAAAATAAACAAATCTAAAGATATGAAACATGATTGTTCACAGGGCATTCTTGACTTTATCAACGTAAGCAGACAAGAACCTTCCATTCTGGATCCCTTCTGGATCATGAATTATTTGCTAGATTCAGGTAGATTGATCCAAGCCACCACCTATTAATGACCAATTTGAAATGAGGATAAAGCTGCTTGAAAAAAATATATTATAAGTCAGATGGAAACAGAAATACCTAATAACTTGGAGAAGATTCAGCAGTTCTGTCAAGTGAGCGGGCACTACAACCGTTACGGTTACACAACTTTTGTTCCATCCTAGAATCACTTCCCATGTGGGATTTCACATGGATTGTGTCCACCTGGCTAAACAGACAGGAACGGGACAGTCTGAAAAGAGTCTCAACTCCAAAGGATGATATCCACATCAAGACAAAATAGTGCCCAGAATGACAGCCAAACAGAGCCACATGACAAGAAATAAAGTTGTGGGCAGCTGTGTGTGTGGTATACTGTACCCTGACACAAACAAGAAATCATTGGCGTCCCATCTTTAAACTGGACTTTATATTACTCACCACCTCATCAGTGTTTGTGTGTGTGTGTGTGTGTGTGTGTGTGTGGTGTGGTGTGGGAGTGGGGAGAGATAAGGGGAGCATGCATTTTCTTATGTCAATGTCACTTATGTGGTATTTCTGCAAACACCTGGAGGTGTATTTGAAGTAGGATGTCCTCTGCTATCTCATATTTATGAGTTTCCTCATTGGGATGCAAAAGTATCCAGGTTTTTTTTTTTTTGAATAAGAAAAATATTCATGTATTCAAGGGCTCAGAGCAAAACACTCCAGTTAGATGTCTGAGCAAAGCCCACAATAACAAGAACCATGGAGACGTTTAGATCAATGTATAAGAAACAACGGTGCCCATCACACACAGCCATTACTCTTACTGTCTCGTTTCCACAGGATGTTTTAAAGAACCACCGCCGATGCACACTCCTTGCAAACATGAAGCATGATCCATGTTTGCTGGTATTAACCATCTGCTCGCTGGGAAAGAATGACACTTCCACCTGAGGGCCCCACACTCTGCCTATGGGCATTTCAGGAAACATTTGCTGCATGTTTGTGCTTTCAAAAATGTTTTCCTACACTTTTCTTCAAACTTGTCCTGAATTTCTGCCTAGCCAAGGAGCCTCAGTACCCACCTAGCTCCCCCTATTCCTCGTTTAGATTTATAAGTGACAGAAAAAAGCCAACGTGAGTATTAATTCATTACATTTCTGGATTTATTTGTTCATTCAACATATCTGTTGCCCACTTAGGATGGTCAGGGACTGCCCTGGGCACAGACGATACCGGAAAAAAGACAGGTTCGTGTTCTCATTGGAGAGAGATAAACATTAGACTATTAGTCCTAGTAATAAATGGCACAAATTCAACAAAACAAGACCGGATAGAATCTTTTTACACAGATGTTTCCTGGAGTTCCAGTCCCATACATCTTTCACGTGTGAGTAGATAAGGCGCTCACCTCCAATTTAGAAAGAATTCACAAGCACCCAGAGCTTTACGTCTGTTCTCTAGCCTTATGAGATTCATTTCAACGGATGAAAAATATTAAGCTCAGAGAGGCCATGTGGGTTTTCTGGGGCCACACAGTTGTCTCAATGGAGGAATTAAGGAAATCTTACAGAAGAATCTGATTATCAAAATAGCTGTCGCACCGTAGTCCTTCAACATTTGCAGCCTCCATCATTTTAGAGGTCTGGCTCTGACCATTTCTGGACCTGCGACGTGGCCCATTCCCGCTGAGAAAATGGAAAATGATCAGCGACCTCAGAAACAACTTCCTCCTCCAAATGCAATTTCTCGTCCTCCTAAACCTTTAAAGCAGGCAAGGTAGTGTAAGGCGTACCAAGGAGGCTTTCAAAACAGGCACTCTAGCCTGCAGGTCAGCCTGGATCGTGTCCAAATTGGGTTCCACCCACGGTGAAAACCAATCTGTTTATGGGTACGCTTTTATGATGTTACAGAACGTCTGCGAGAGAGAGGGAGCTCAAGTTGCCGCCTGCTCTCTAAGTAACCCACCCTACAAAGGTGCACACACATGCTCCAGAGACAGAAAAAAAGCTTGACGGGCCTTCCCTCCTCCCCGGCCTGCAATGAAACGCGCTTTAATTGCATCAAAGGGCTCTTCTCAATGGGGTTTCAGAGCCGCGAGAGCGGCGTTCCCGGCGAGGGTTCCTTTCCGGCTTGCCAGCATTCCTGCGCACGGCGAAGGGAAGGGGATGGGGCTCCTTCGGGAGAGCCGGAGGCTCATTTCCATTCCTCTCGCATACAGCCTCCGTTGTGCGGATCGGGCCTGCCGAGGGCAGCCGCGGCGGCCGGCGAACAAAGCCCCATTCATCCCGGGCCGGCTTCCTCGCGGCCGCAGATGGGCTGGCCCCGGCACGCCATCCTGCAGCCTCGGGCGCGCGGCCCGGTCCGGCGCGCACAGGGCGCGATTCAGGAGGCCGGCTCTGGCCAGGGCGACCCGGCTTCTTTTTCAGCGGGCTCCACAGGGACGATCGGCCGAAACCCGTTTCATTTCTGGGCGGGGGAGCCGCGGCCACCGAGTCTTCTCAGCGTGGCCATCCTCAGTTTACTCGCGGCTCGGTGAGCACGCAGATGTCAGTTTCCGCGGCGCTCGCCCGCCTCCCCCACGCTGCCCCTCGGGATGGTATCGCCCGAAGTGCCCCAAGCTGAGAGAGGACTTTGTTTCTACTCCGCGGCCTCTGAAATCCCGACGAAAGGGTCACTTCCTGACTTTTGTGTCTCTCAATCCAGTGCCTTGAACGTTCTTACCCTCTTGTTGTGACTAAGGACATAATTGCAAGCCTTCTCCGTAGCTTTTTTCAGGACTTGACATTCCTCTAGGTTGAAGTTTGGGACTGTGGCTTCACAACAAAGACCACTTTTTTCCTGCTCCCTCTCGCTCCTGGGAAAAAGAAAAAGAGAGAAGAAAACGCACTTGTTCGCCACCCCTGTTCACAGGCTTAAAGCACAATTCCTCTGCTCCCCACGCTAGACCCACAACGGGTTAATGCTCCTGAGACCCCCGAACATCTGAATAAAAGGGCTGCAGCTCCTTTTTCCTGAACTCCCAGGCAGCTGAGGGAGTGGGGAGGTGGGGTTTGCGTCCTAGACCACATTCTACAGCAGAAACAGGCTCCAGATCCACATTCCTAGGGTGTGGATTCAACAGGGAATGGCAGAATCGAAGAACACCAGATATAGGAAGACTTATCAACCCTTATCGTTCATTTCACAGATAAGAAGCAGATAAGATCGGAAAGGGGAAATGACTTGCCCACCCTCAGGAGGAAGCTGGTTCATGTTAGGAAAAATGGCCCCAAGCGAACTTCCAAAATAACCTCAAAGATAATTTTCAACAAGAAATTCTCCAAGAAAAATACATACTGTTCAAAAAATATATTTCCTATATTCTTTTTACTCTGTGCATCAGAAAGGGCCTTCCCTTGAGTTGGTGGGGGAAAAGGTAAGAACCCAGGTTTGAAATGAGGATTAGAAGAGAACCTTCAAATATTTTCTCCAAGAATGCTCCCTGTGTTTCTTTTACTTCCTACATTTTGAACATTGCTGACCTCTCTCGTCAAAGTATTGCATCCTTCATGTGGTTAAAAAGCACAACAAAATAAAAACTGGTTACTCACCACTTTAAGACTCCTTTCCTCTTGCTGGAAAAAAACCTTGAGAGTCTTAAAATGGAGATAGGGTTTCTTTGCGGTGGTTATTTGTGAAGGCACAAATGAGCCAGTATACACACACACAAAGGAGAGAGTGAGGGTGGGCTCGCCGCATGCCAGGCACTATTCTAAGCACTTGACAGCATTACCTCATTGAATCCTCACAAGAACCTATGAGGTTTACTATTACTCGACTCCCATTTGACAGAAAAAGAAATCAAGGCTGAGAGAGGTTAACTATTAACTTTATCAAGATGACACTGATGTTAAGTGGCTGAGCCAGGCAAGCTGATGCCTGGGCCTGATCCCTTTCACACTGGGCTTTATGAAGCTTTAGGCACAAACACGTGGGAACACACCGTGGACACAGGGGTCTCAGTTGGGAGCCAGGGAGGCTCCAGCCAGACATAGGTTTTTGTGCTTCTGGAAGAGGAGACACTGGCATGCCGGAAGGCCATAGGAAGGAGAATCAGCTTCACCCCCCGCACCCCCTCTACCCCCCCACCCCCTCCCCCAATTCCACCTGCAAAGGAAGAGGGCCAGTCTGAGGACTTACTCATTTAATGCTGAAACTCCCCACTGGAATGTAAAGTAGTGCGAGTTAGTCCTCCCTCCCTATTCTGAGCTGCCTTGTCATTTTTTCTTTGAAGCAATGCTCTGTAAACTACAATGGTGTCTCGGTGTCTCGCTTTGTTGTGTCTAACAGAACTTGGGTTCAGATTCAAATCTGTCATTTCCAAGATAGGAGACTGTAGGAAATTTATTTAAGCACTATAAGTCTCAGTTTCCTCACTTATAAACTGAAGAAAATAAGAATACCTGCCTCATCTGGTCATTGTGAGGATTAAAGGAGATTTTCCCTGTAAGCGTTCACTGTAGTATTTAGCCTGTAGGAAGCATTTGTATCAATCCATGTAGACTAGGTTATGCTGTGATTAAAAAAATCGTAATTGTAACAACGTAGATTTATTTCTCACTCACTCTATATGTCCATCCCGAGTTAGCTGGAAGCTCTGCTCCATGTCTTTTCACTGGTGCCAGTTGTTATGGCCGAGGGGACAGGAGAGCATTGGAGGGTCATTGTACTGCTTCTGAAATGCTCAGCCTGGAAGTCAGACACATCGCTTCCCTTGTAACTCATCAGCCGGAACTAACATACTCCATCCTATCTTAGACCCCCACTCCAGGAAGACCAGGAAGTGCAGTCCTACTGTGTGCACAGCGTGGGGGTCTGAAAACACATGGGACCAGCACTGATGATCACCACCACGCTCAATAAACAACTGCTCTTCTTCCTCAGGATAGCAAATACTAGTTCTTTTTTGTGACTTCCAAATTTATAGCTAGTCCTTGAGACTTTAGAGCAGCTTTGAGGCAGAAGTCTCTGTAATCTCAGAAGTCACGTTCCGCTAAGATTCAACAATAGCTTCTGGTTGCACGAGGCTACCAAGGGGTTCTGCTTCTTAGGAACTCCACTTATGGGAAAGAAGAGGGGAAAAAAAACACTTAAAATGCTCCCCTTCGACAAACTCAACTTGGAGTTCATAGCGGGAGGGAGCAGAAAATACGCAAATAAGAGCAAACACAACTTTTGACCATGCAACTGAGAAAGCCCCTAGGAAAGACGCTGTAGAGACAGGGAGCATGGCTGACACTCTCCTTCTCTCCCACATCAGACTTGCCCAGCTGTGTCTTATGGAAATGATTCTTAACCTCTCCTCAACATTCCCCAAGTCATTTCAAATGAACTTGCCTTTGTTTTCTAAACAATTCAAACCTCATCTGGAGCTAATTGGACACAGACCTCGCTGGTTGACTGACCTACACAGAAATGCTCATCTACTTCTCTCTTTTTTGACTTCTGCTTATATTCAAGCTCAAATTATCCTATTATATCTTATCCGGCCATTCCCCTATTGTTGGGCATTTTAGATTGTTACTGATTTTTTCATATCATAAATATAAAAAACAGCACTAAAATAAGTATTCTGGTACATAAAATCTCCATCTGTATATATAATTATCTCTCGAGGCTGGAGTCACCAGGTAAAATTGTGTGAATTTTGCTCCAGAAAAGCCCGTGGCAGCCTTTCCCCATGGGATAGCCTTTACTTCTCCCTGTAGGAACACCAGACAGGGTGTAGCTGCTGTGGAAACTGCCTGATTACTGGGCATCCTGGAAATTCCCTGGCCCCCTGGCATCATGGACAACAGTGGGACCAAATTCTTCAAGAACCTTTTCCAGGATGGTATACACCTCAAAATTTCCCCATTTAAAAAACGTAATGTAGGGGCCGGCCCGGTGGCGTAGTGGTTAAGTTCGCATGCTCCACTTGGGTGGCCCCAGGGTTCACTGGTTTGGGCCCTGGGTGCAGACCTATGCGCTGCTTATCAAGCCACGTTGTGGCGGTGTCCCACATGTAAAATAGAGGAAGAGGGGCACAGATGTTAACTCAGGGCCAATCTTCCTCAGCAAAAAGCAGAGGATTGGCCATGGATAATCTTCCTCAAACAAGAAAGTAATGTATAAAAGTGGTCTAATTTAAAATAATGGTTATAGGACTATGTAGCAACAGGGAAGAGTGCTTATAATTCAGGAAGTGAGAAAAGCAGACTGTACAGTGACTACTATATCTTAAAAAATAATTACTAAAAGGACTGTCAAGGACTACATAAAAAGTATCCATGTAGGGAGATAATAGAAATGACTTTTTCCTTTAATCTTCCAGAATTTTACAATATGGTTATATTGCTTTATAATCTAAAACACTTAAGCAAAGGATACATCTGAGGAGCATGCTCGCTGGGAAAGCTGCGTAGCAGCTGTTCTGTCAGAAGTTCCTGGCCATTGTTGCACTTGAGCCAGCCCGAGTTGCCTGGATGTGCAGGCCCCGCGCGTCTGAGTTCCCCAGGGTTTTCTTGTAGCTGCTTCCTCTCTCTCTCAAACAGGGAACGCCCCGGGCGGCTAAGCAAAGACTGCAAGGTCTGCATCACCACCAGGCCTGGCTGCAGGCTTCCTGAAGGCCCGGGACCTCCGAGAGAGGGAACGGAACTTGCAGGGGGGGTTCAGAGCAAAATGGTTTCAGAGCAAGAAACCATTTAAAAGAAACAGGAAATGAGGCTCTCAAACCCAAACCATGTGGAAAGACAGGCCACATCGCTTAAACAAACCAACAATGATACAAGTCTATATAAATGCCCCATTGCTCCCACATTCCTGAAAATCATTTGCAGTCCAATTGGGAAAATGTATTTATTTAACAAACATTTCTCAAGCACCCATGTGGACTAGGCGCTAGGATCATCTTAACGTTTCAAATTAAAAATCATCGCAGCCCTACCGGGACATACCTTCTACAGAAAGAAATAGACATGCAAATATCTAATCAAGTCTGCCAACGGGATAAATTTAATAAAAGAGGCAGAGTATTTCTCTATGTTAACAGAAGAGGCAATTGAAAAGGCCCACTAGATTTGGCAATTGCAGAAAAAATTCCCAGGCTAGGAGGTGAGAGACAGCCGCAATGAAGTGAGGAGGTAAGATGGTAGAGACTGAATGAAGCCTTTTCTCTCCAGAAGCTTAGCTGGCAAGAAAAGAGAAAAGACAGGAGGATAGTAGCTTAAGTTGGAATTCAGGACCAAGGGAGGGTAATCTCCCAGATGGGAGAGGCCTGAATATGTTTATAGATTGAGAAGCAGAAGTCAGCACAGACGAAGAAGTTGAAGACACAGGATGGACAGGGGAGATGGGTGGGGATGGCATCTGGTGTGTATTTAACTAGTACTAACAATTCCTCTTGGAATTTTGACCCTATCAACCACAAGGTGCCAAACATTCCTCCCTGTATAGTATACAGAGTTCGTATTTTCCAGCTTTTCTCCTTCCTGGTTCCAGCAGGCCATTAGATCTAAGATCCTATCTTACGTAAATCCAGCACTTTCAAAATAACAATGATCTTTTAGAATTTATAGATTTTGTTTACTCTAACAGGCATCAAATTAATAGCTATTTGATATTTCCCTTAGCCTTCTTTCCTTCCTCAAGGTCATTACCTAAACATGACCTCAAAGTTGCAGATGCCCAGAAACAAAGGCACTCTGGAAATCGCTGCGTTCAGAGAAATCCCGCTAACTGTAAGTTAGAAGAGGACCAAAGGGAAGCAGTTATTGTGGAGGATAGTATATTTTCTTTTCTTTTTGAACTGTTTTAGTTTTTGGTTACATTTTCTTTTAACCTTTTTTAAAATATTTATTCCCTCAGAACCCATAGGTTTGCCACAGACATCCATCGGCTGACCAAAGATGGGTAAAATAAAAAGGAAGGAAATATTTCTTGAGAGAAGCAATGCCTTTTCTGTTAATTAGTTACTTAGTCTTTTTCTTCAGTTAATCAAACTAATGCTAGTTTCGAAAAGATAGATATTTGAGTGGAAAAGACAATAATGAAATGAAATAATCCTTGCAAGGAATTTTTCAAAGTCTTTTCAAATATAAAACTACAGAATTCTGGTAGTCAAAGGAAATTATAGGATACAGGATCTAGTCAACTTGAGCGGCAAATCTTCTTTTATCTATTCGCCATCTTTGAGAGGTAATGTTGCAGTCTGAAAACAAACGCTTCCTGTTGCTGTGAGCAGTAGACCACCCTTTAGTGCTGACATGGAAGATATTTATTATTTCACTCTCACTCCGAACCAGTTCCCAGACTGGCATTGATAAACTAAGGGAATGTGGAGTCTGGTGTGGAAGCAGAGAAGCTGAAAATAGCAGTGTGTTTTTATTCATAACATAATTGTGTTTCTGAAAGCTACATGGAAAATAATTACTTTTTCCTTTTAATTGAGTTGTGCCATTAAAGTCATCTTGTCAGGTTGATCTTCGATTGACACTCTCTTTTACTAACTTAGTCAGATTTTCTCTACCCAGCTTCCTCTTCCATCATTTACTGAGGAATTGTCTATAAACAGATGTGTAGTGCCAAAGAGGGACAAGAGAGGGACAATATTTTACAGACACCCTTCAGGGATTGTTTTGTAAAACAAGAATGCTCTTGCTAGGTAAATAACCACCCCATTCTTTACTATTTTATAAATTTTATTCTTCCGTATTATGTTTTCTTAGAGCTTTCCTGAATAAAAGAACCCTCCCAGAGAAACCAACTCTGCCATTTCTGAAAACATAAAACCCAAAACGCAACTTATCACATGAGTACAGTGTAGGGGACTCTGTCAAATTTAATCCCATTCGTCATAATATAAGAAAGAAAATGGAGACATTTCTAGATATTTCTCTATTTGTCAAATTTCAGATTTTACAAAAGTTCATTTCTTGACCTTTTTCTCATTCAGTACTCAAATTTTGCAAGAGTTTGTTTACTTTTTGGATTGTTAAAGCCTCTAACTACATTTTCATGACAAATACATTATGTTCTTATTCAAGGACTGAAAGGATCTAAAGCAAATTTAAGAAAAGAAAAAGAGCTCCTCTTATACCTGTTCTTGTCGGGATGTATCAAATGCAGTGAGAAGCATCTAGGCCAGTTACGATATAGGGATTCCATTGGGAAATAAATATAGAATTATGAGGATGCTGTTGATTGCTAAGTGATTAATCACTCCCAAATAAAGGGCTGTCTCATGAAGCTGAGGACATAAGGTTTCTAGAGGCTTCTAGGAAACATTGACTGAACATTTATTTTGTACAAGGCACTGTGCTAGATGCTATGAAGGATTCAAAGACGAAGAAGACACAGCTGGTGTTTTCTAACCACTCTTACACCTAGAGCCTGGATAAAAATAAAAAGGTAGGCAAAAGCATAAAGAAGACCTTTTTTTTTTTTAGAAAAAGGAAAAAGAGAAGAACTAGTAGGGACACATCTAATTTGCCAAGTGCCATGTAAACAAAAGCATTTCTTTTGCATAGTTGAGGAACAAGGATTTTTCAAGAGTTAAACGTCAAACTTGACAAAATTAAATGGTTGTCCTTACTGATCAATCCAGGCCTACTATAACCTAAAGGAAGGAATGATGAGTTTAGCTGTCAAGATCAGTGACATTTGTAACACCTGGTACTTTGTAAACATAAGAACAGTAACTCAATCCTACTTGGTTCTGTTTATCTCAAAATTCTACTCCAAAGCTAGTCTAAGAAACCAAAAGGCAACCTTAACTCGGTAGCTTTGTAAACTCACTGAGGGGAGAAAGCGTGCCCTGAAGTCCAGTTGGTGCCCCTGGATTGACAGGAGCTCTCTAGACCAGGACTACACTCTGTTAGCTGAAGGTCAAGTCGTGATGTTTTGAGACTTGGGTTCCCCTGAATTAGGCTGCAATAAACATGGAGCTTAGGAATCCTAATTACAGTAGTTTTTATTGAAATACAAACAAGGTGGAATTTTTAAACCTCTAATAAGTAAATTGTGAATTCACATGTCTAGGACGTTGAAGTCCTCTCTGAAAAAAAGCCAGCATATCTCAAAAAAGGTATTTTCTCTTTGAATGTGTCCAGCTCACCTGTTCCACTGAGGACAGAGCAACATGATAAAGTCAGCAAGATTGACAGTAAGGACTGTTTATCTTGGATGAACAGAACAGAAAGCAGGTATCAGCTATTTTACCATCTGGAAGTAACTTATAGTCTAGAGCAGGGGTTGGCACACGACAGTCCATGGGCCAACCAGCCTCCCACCTGTCTTTGTAAATAAAATTTTATTGGACCCAGCCACACTCATTCATTTATGCATTGTCTGTGGCTGCTTCAGTGCCATGACGGCAGAGTTGAGTACCTGCAACAGAGACCATATGGCTCATAAAGCCTAAATATTTACTATCTGGCCCTTTCCAGAAAAGGGTTGCTGACCCTGGTCTAAAGGAGTGCAAAGGCTTATGTCTATTTGAAATATCACATAAACAATTACACCATCTTTTTAACCTGTGGCTCAAAGAGTATCTGTAGCTTTACCCCCAAAAAAAGAACGATGGAGTACTTTATCAAATAAACAGTTTCTTACACTGTTAAATCATCTGTTCAAGTCAGCTGTAGTAAAAACTGGCAACTCCTTTTCTGATACACTCCAAAAATCCTTCCAAATCACTCCTTATAAAGCATGGTTGGCCTTCCCATACCGGTTTAGAATTTGAAGAGCCTGATCGCCTACTACATAAACATATTTTGGTCAAAGTGGTTTCTTCCTCCACTTCGTGTTCAGTTCTATTTTTCAACATTTCTCCTCCTCTGTAAGGTTCTTCCCTCTGAACAATAGATAATATCTCAGCCCACTTAGCTATTATTTCTATCCTTGAATTCCTTTCATTATATTTGGGTTGCATTTTTTTTCCTAGTGTGTGTCTGGAAATGTGCTTTTCTATATTTATTCTGCACATGACTGCTTCAGTGTGCTTCATTTTACTTCCTTCCTTAATACACTATGTTGTTAAGAGTGTTTATTTTTTCCTCCCATCCTTCATCCTGTTGCGGTTATTTTTAAGGTGCTACTGATTCCCTGACACCCAAACCCCAAGGTAGAGAATGTCAGATCTACTTCTCACAGGGCTCTCAAAAGGTCACAGGAATTTTTTTTTTTGCTTCTTTTAGGATATTTTCCCTTAAAAAATCTGCCTTCTTATTAAAGGTCTTTTCTAACTGGATTCAAACTACGGGTTTTATTGACTATCCAGTTAGATTACTTTTCTTATATATTTTTGGAAATATTTATCGGTATGTGTCGTTATACCAAGAAAAATCCCAAAAGAAGAAAAAAAAGCAACCAACCCACTTTACATTAAATCACCGATATTAAGTGTTATCGTGCCATTATAAGCAAAATCAAAGTGAAACAACCATCTTTTCTTTAAGATGGAAAAGATGGACTGGATTATCGTCCTTGAAAGTGCATTCCCAAACAGCTGAACAATTATGCGAAGAGAATATTGATTAATTATTTCATATATTCCTATTCCAAGGGTGTCACCACTTTTGACCAATAATGAGGTTCCATAATCAAAGCTACCCTCCAACATGTTTATTCTGATTTCAATGAAACATTGGAGACTTGCTGGTTATGCTGATGGCAAGTTGGAAGGGATACTTAGAAAAATCAGCACCATGCCGAAATAATCAAGATGAAATTAAAGATAAATGTAAAATTCTACCTTTAAGTTTTACAGAATCAATTGTTTAGTACCCTATTAGGAATTTATGTTGGTGCAGTAATTCATGCCAACAAACACGTCACAACAGTGCAACTATATAAGCCAAAATTTTAATATGGCTTAAGAAATACAAGAGTGAATCTTTGACTATGTTCATAAGATTCCAATACTCTTATACAACTTATTAAGATTAGTTGTATTCTGTGATAGAGCAATTCACAAGTATTTCCTCTCTTTCTCTCTTTTTCTTTTTCTTTTTGGACACAGGGAAGAAATGTATTTTTCTGTCCTATTGAATTCAGTCCTGGTCATGTGATTTGCTTCAGCTAAAGAAATGTAAACAGAAGTAAGGTGTGTCCCTTACTTATTCCACGAGGGCAAGCCTCAGGCAGAAGATTTAGTATGAGGTTTGCCATGTGTTCTTTTTCTTCTGCCACTGTGACCAGCAATGCATGCATAGTGGCTGTCCTATCTGCCTGGGTGCCAGAGCAAGGACGATAGAGACAACATGAAGCTCTTAGTCCACCCAATGGCCACGTGGAATGAGCCACGGAGATTTCAGAGTTGTTGGTTATAGAATCAAAACCTAGCCTATTTTCTATTAGAACAGTTGAGACCACTTATAGAATATTATGTTCCTATGTTTTAAGTCCAGAGGCTGATGCCTAAAATGATGAAAAGACTCCCACATAGAAGGACATTGGGCTCCTTAAAAAACACTCCAGGTGGCTGGCCCAGTGGCACAGTGGTTAAGTTTGTATGCTCTGCTTTGGTGGCCCGGGGTTCACAGGTTAGGATCCCAGGTGCAGACCTACACTCTCTCATCAAGCCATACTATGGTGGCATCCCACATACAAAATAGAGGAAGATTGGCACAGATGTTACCTCAGCAACAATCTTCCTCAAACAGAAAGGGGAAAATTGGCAACAGATGTTAGGTCAGGGCCAATCTTCCTCGCCAAAAATTAAAAAAAATTAATAGAAACCACTCCAAAGAGCACATACAAGCTAGGGTTTCAGTTTATTAGATGGAGTAGGTTTGCAACAAGAAAGGCTCTCCAAAAATGGGATGGACTGGCTTATCAAGTGGCAATTTCCTTTTCACCAGAAGTATTTAAAGAGTAACTAAATGGCCAGAGATCTATGGAAAAAAACTAAAGCTTTAGGAACAAGGCTGAGTGAGATAACTTTGAATGTCCCCACAATTTCTGAGATTATAAAACTGAAACAGATGTAACAATACTCATGACACACGTTAGCACTTCCAAGCCTACAAAAACTCATTCCTTACAGGCTTGTAATATAACATATTAGATGAAAACAATTACATATAAGATTATTTCTCCTTAATAATCATTGCCAAAAGCCAATAGCTCTCCCAGCGGCTTCCAGAAACCGTGCCTTTCTCACATTGGGGAAAGTCCCCGAACAATAGTTTTCAAGCACTAGATGGCTTCTATTGATCTATAGCTCCCTATTGGGAGAGAGTTTTACAAAGATTTCTGTCACCTCTAGAGTTTTAGGAATGATGGCTTGATTTGATCCCTGACAGATCCTGTAATTTCAAATTAAATACTTCATTTATTTGGTAAAGTCTCTGGTAATAAGCTTTCTTATTTTGAAGATTATTAATAGACTTAGAAAAAAATAGACTTAGAACGCTGAGGAAATGACCCCACATAGACCTTGAAACGACTTCCTGGTTTCCAAAGTGAAAATTCTTGTGCTGATAGAATAGCAACTTACCTCCAATGCACTTCAGAAAGATAAACAATCTCGGCTTCTTTACTTCCTCTAAGATGCTGATAGCAAAAAGATGTTGCAAGACTGCGTGGCCTTTTTAGACCACAATTTATGTTACTAATATCAGGCACATTGAAAAATTAAGACAGAGATATTTAATATTTTGCTAAATCGTAGAATCTGTCATTTGTATTGGCATAATTCCATTTACTTTACAATATTCCATTTGCCTCTGGTATTTAACAATACTCTCTAAGTACCAAAATCATTTAAAGAAAAAAACTGAAAAATAAGAGAGGACTAAACTCTTTGTACTCTGTCTGACAAGATCCTGGGATCATTTGTAAGATAAATTGTCCAAACACTTCATCTCACCTTGTTCTATATACAAAAATATCTCAAATATCAACGATTGATAATCTTTTGCTGTAGCAAGTAAGGGCCCCACCAGGAGCCAAATGTAGGATAGGTCTATGTAAGAAGCAGGAGGAGATAGACCTTAGATCTGGCTAGATCGACAAAGGTGATCACTACAGTGATATAGAGCCATAGTTAAGAACCAGACTCTAGAATCAGGCAGAGCTGTGTTTGTGTCCGTGCTTCCTCATCACTAGCTATGTCAGCTTGGGCAAGTTATTTAACCTCTCTAAATGTCAGCTTCCTTATCTATAAGGTGGCTATAACAATGGGACACACCTTAGAGCAGTACCCTGTGAGTGAATTAAGACAATACATTAATTCTCTCAGTGCCTCAAAGTAACGGTATCAATTACTTATTGTCGCATAGCAAGTCATTTTAAGACTTAGTGGCTTAAAGTTTGTTTATTTGCTCATCACTCTGTGGATTGGCAATTTGGGTTGGGCTCATCTAGCTAGTGTTTTCTCTCCATATGGCAATGACTGGACTCACTCATGGGTTTACAGTCAGTTGACATGTTGGCTGGAGCTGGCTGGTCCTGGATGGCCTTGTTCACATGTCTGGAGACTCAAATGGGATAGTTGGAAAGGACAGAATGGTTGAGACAGTCTCTTTCCAAATGCTCTCTCTCTCCATATGATAGTTCATCCTAAAGGAGGTTCTCCTGGGCTTGTTCCCCAGCAGCAGTATTCCAGAAGGGCAAGTCTCAATGCATGTGTGCTTTATCACGCCTCATCTTACATCACGTTTGCTGATGTCCTATTAGGCACAGCAAGTCACATGGTCAGGTCCAGAGTCATTGTAGGAGCACACTATACAAGTTGTAGATAGCAAAATTCACAACTCATTGGAAGCCATTCTTTTTTTACTGCTGCAATCTATTTGTAAACTACTGTAGCTTAGTGAATGCTAGCTTCATCATCATCATCATCATCATCATCATCATCTATTCAGTATGTATTAATCTGAAATCAGTTATCTTTGAATGAATAAATTAAGAGTTTCAGGTTTCCAAAGTCAGAACTTGGCAGGCAGATACACAATCCACAAGTATTTATTGAGCTCTTCTGTATACCTGGTTCTTTCCTAGATGCTTTAGATACAGCAGTCAATAAGGCCCTTCCCTCAAGGAACTTATGTTCTAGTGGACAGGAAAGAAGACTGGAGACAGAATGGTAAACATATAGAACATTCAGGAAGAATGGACAATATTAGGCCTTCTATACTGAACTTTTGGACCTTCTGAGAAATGTCTCCTATCAAGTACATCTTGTGGAAATTGCTAGTCTTACTTAGCCAGGATTAAAGGAGCTGGAAGAATAGAAAACAGCACAGTGCAGGATGAACTGTGTGCATTCAGTAAACCCTGACTACAACGGTGATTCGTTTTATTCCTTTCAGGAACTTAATCCCCTTTACCCTGACATAAGCCTTCAGCTTTGGTACTGGAGAGTGCCATTCTTAGGCTAGATTGGGGTTCAGAAGGAGCATCCATGCTCTAATCTAGAGCTGTATGAAGGGGTTAGCTCACAAAGCAATGTGATCAGATCCAGTTCGCCTTGAAACTGCCCCTAGGCAATTTCCCACAATAAAAGATTAGAGCTCCACTGGGGCCAACCCAGAAGCACAGCGATTAAGTTCGCACGTTCAGCTTCTCGGCAGCCCAGGGTTCACCAGTTTGGATCCCAGGTGAAGACATGGCACCACTTAGCAAAAGCCATGCTGTGGTAGGTGTCCCACATATAAAGTCGAGGAAGATGGGCATGGATGTTAGCTCGGGGCCAGTCTTCCTCAGCAAAAAGAGGAGGATTGGCAGTAGTTAGCTCGGGGCTGATCTTCCTCAAAAAAAAAAAAAAAAGATTAGAGCTCCAGGGCCCTAAAATCCAGGATGTCATTGGACCGTCACCCTGGAGTAAACCAGTAGATTATCTGATTTAGAAGTAGTCTGAGAGTCTCTGGAAATTACGAGGATATCCAAGGACCAATGTGACATTTTAAGAGATTAAACCCACAAACCCAGGGCAAGGAAGGGGCTGTAGAAGCGAACTGGGTATCAGGAGACCACAGAGCAGCGGGAGCCCAGGATTAATTGCTTGTATACAGGACTCTGACTGGAAGTGGGACCTATTTTGTACATAAAGGCATGAGATTGGAAGCTTCTTGAAGCCATGAGCCATAGTCATTTCAGATTAACATTGGTAGGGGACCTACTATGTGCCAAGCACATAATCCTGGTCCAGGTTCTAGGAATATACAGATGAATAGAGTATGATAGAATATAATCTTCAAGAGGACTGACCAACCAAAGGAAATGATCAGAAGCAAAAGTTGGGTCAGTCAGGAATCAGAACACAGGAAATGGTTCATGTCATACCACAAAATGTGTTGTTTTGACATGGTACAGAGTCAGTTCCTCTGGTGGAAGCCTGCCTTGACCACAGGCAATTACTCATTGCTTCCTCCATTTCTACAGTTCTCTATTCTTACCTCTAATGTAGAGTTTATCCTGTTCAACCTCTTCATGTCTGGTTTGCCCTAGATTATATTCCCGCCTTCTAGCACAAAGTCTGGCACATAGCGGGCATCTAATAAATGTGTTTTAATTATATGCTTGACTAAATGAATAAAAGAATAAAGAAATCTCCCGTGTTTGGAGCCTTTCTTTAAGGCCACAGGCCTTGCCCTGCTGGATTGGAAAAGGCTGTTGTCGGAAAGAAGTCTGAGTTGGAGTGAAACACACCATTCATCATGTTACAACATTCTCCTCCCATCTTTTCAATATATAACTTGGTCAAACACTGTAGAACTTCATAACTAAATTGATGACCATTTCAGTTTGCTCATTTTAATTATCAAGAAACCTATGGGAGGGGCTGGCCCCATGGCATAGTGGTTAGGTTCCCACACTCCAATTTGGAGCCCGGGGTTCACAGGTTCGGGTCCCAGGCATGGACCTAGCACCACTCGTCAAGTCACGCTATGGTGGCATCCCGCAGAAAATAGAGGAAGATAGGCATAGATGTTAGCTCAGCAACAATCTTCCTCACCAAAAAAAAAGAAAGAAACCTATGGAAAATAAATCTTTTCATTATGGTAACAGTTCTTTTGTTTTTTGGATGCTTCTTAAGGACAAAAGTAAAAAAGCATAGTTAAGGGAAAATAAAAGTTAAACGTTTTAGGAAAATTGATACACAGTGCGCCTCACCTTTCCATATGATAGTTTTCACATGCACTTCAAGGATGGGATTTAGCTCTCTTGCACGCACACATAGACACGTACTGTGTTACTTTAGTCTCATCAACAGGTGCCTTTCAGTTACTTCCTTTTTCTAAAACAAGAAGAACTGAGTCAGCGATTTGGCCAGGGGGAAAGCTCTTAGCAATGACTATTAATAATGAATACTTCCTAATGTTGGCAAAATCTGTTTCCCCTTTAGAACACAGAGAGAGCAAGCTACTGAAAGTTCGTATCACTCATGGGGTCAAAGATTCAGGAAAAACTGCTTCTATAAGTCTTGGTTTAGTTAAAATTTGGACCACATATTTTGGGACATGTCCCAGAGTTCTTTATGTAGGCTATTAACAGAGGCAGCTTCTGTTTCAGAGTAAAAGCTAAACAAAAAATTTAAGTGTTTTAAGTATTTCTATGTTCCAAGTCCTGTGATAAGCTCTTGTATTAACTTATTGTTTAACCCCAACAACTACCCTGAGTGAGGAGCTGGGAGTGGAGACCTGGTCTTTCTGACTTAAAGGGCATGCTCTTCACTGTTACTTTACACCGTTCCAGTTGAGATCGCTAATTCAGAACGTAGTTGAACATGGCTGGCATCTCTATTGAGAAGAACTGTGTTCCACAAATTTCTCATTTCCGTTGCTGAGGGAAGCAGAGAAAGATTGTCAACTTCCCCAGATGTCCCAGCAATAGGATTCAAGGTCTGAGACTGAACATCAGACAATCTATTATATGTTTCCTCATTCTGCTTTCATTAGAAGGCGTTGGTTCATCTCTGAAAGACAAAGGCATTTAAACCATCTCGCCAACAACCCATTCTGGACCAAACCACCACATTCATTTGAAATAAGAAGTGTGTGCAGTGGCTCAGGGTGACCCAGTTAAGAGCAGCCCCATTTAAAGCTATTAAGCGTGGTTTCTTTTTCAGTGAGGTCATCCAGTTTAATCCCTCTGGACTGAAACAGCCTATAAAGCGGTCTCTCTAACAGCTTATCTCGCTCCGTTCCTTGGTGGACTAAAGGGCTCAAATGTGTAAGAGTGCTCTCTTAAAGTAAGAAGGAAGAGGTTGGTAGCGAGGGGGAGGATAGGTAAGAAGAACGCAAGCAGAGAAATGCTAGTCACCTGGAGCCACTACTCAAGGGATTGCAAAAGGACAGAGAGAGAGGTTAGGAGCGAGTACAAGAAGGAAGTTTGAAGACTCTGCATCCACTTTCTCACCATTCAGTGAATCCGCCCTTGCTGAGAACCAGCTATAAAAAAGGGAAGATACAAGAAGGACCTCACTCAGAGCATGTGCTCCTGGGCTCCACCATGGGAAAATGTACGGCCGTTAACTGCCCAGTGCACTTTCATCTGCTTTATAAAGGATTATAGCAATGCCTTCCTGGAAATATGCGTCAAATAAAAAGGCATATTCCTTATTAAAAATTTCGCCATTGGGAAGTTTCTGAATCAGAAACTTGGGATGGAGTAGGGGTGTGACCAGCAATCTTTGTTTTAACAAGCTCTCCAGGTAAAGTGTGGGAACCAATGGTTTATACGCCTCTATTTCTCCCACCCATCTCCAGCATGAAGAGGTAATCAAAGCTTTCTTCAATTCAGACTATGAGATGTTAAAAGGATAAAGCAGATCAATCTTTACCGATTGCTAAAGTAAAAAATATGATGCATAAGGCTGTGAAGGGCATTATATCATTTATAGAGTAAAAATTATCTATCATCTATCTATCTGCTCTGTTTGTCTCTAAACAGAAAATTTTTGAAGGAAATGTAAACAATAGTTACATCTAGGGATCAAGATATTTGGACATGAGAGAGAGCAGGGGGACATTTATTTTTTACATTGATAGCCCTTTATATTTTTGTTTACCATAATCATTCCTTCTTCCTGTACTGTTGCATTTTAAAAGTTTCACAGTCAATTCTGATGATCAGCTGGAATTAAGAACCACTGTAGAGAACTGGTTGTTTGTTTCCATTAGTTTAGTAGCCATTAAGTGACTGTTTTTGGTGTTTTTTTTTTGAGGAAGATTAGCCCTGAGCTAACCGATGCCAATCCTCCTCTTTTTGCTGAGGAAGACTGGCCCTGAGCTAACATCCATGCCCATCTTCCTCTACTTTATACATGGGATGCCTACCACGGAATGGCTTTTTGCCAAGCCATGCCATGTCCACACCCGGGATCCGAACAGGCAAACCCTGGGCCTCTGAGAAGCAGAAGGTGCGAACTTAACTGCGGCGCCACCGGGTGGGCCCTAAGTGACTCTTGATATAGTCACTGACTCTGTTGAGTCTCTCAAGCTCACTGTTTTCTGAAGCTTCTTTGAAGTCCTGCTCCAGAAAATATGTGCCGTCAAGATAGGATGATCCTTGGGGTAACACCAGTCTGTGAAGACCAGTCATGGAGCTCTGCATCACAGGATCTTCTGAAACCCATTGTATAGATGAGTCTGAGGTTCCCCACACTCAGATTCAGCAGGAGTGTGGCCAGATTCAAGAAGAAGATACTGAGAAACACAATTTGGTTTACATGAGTGAATTCAATTAGCAAATATCAAAATCATTTGTCTAAGAGGGTCCAGCTTGCTCCCTCTACAGAGATCAGCATGCCCTGTTAGTATCCAGGAAGGAAAATCATTTTCAAGAGCAGAACAAATCTGTGTCAGCACAGGAATAGGCTGTACTTTCCATTCACTTAGAAGCAGGAAGAACCCCAGGCGAAATTGTTAAGTACCCTGAACTTATCTTCAGATCTTTCTACTCTCCCCTTTCTAAGCCTCTCCCATCCTCCTACTGCTGGGAGGAGGCCGAACGAACCTGCATGTCTGTACCCTGGGAGTCTTCAAAACTGCCATCAGACAGCTCAGGAACTCTAGTCCTACACCCACGCGTGCCTGCCCACCAGGAAGCATCTTCAAAACTATTCCTTCAAAATGGTTCCTCCCAGCATCAAAATTCACCTTCTTCCTCCCTTCCCCATCCAAATATTTAGTCCCCTGATATTCTAGTCTTATTTAGCTGTAGCTGAAGAAAGCAATTCCAGAAAGTCACACTGAGGATTACATCAGTAGTTCTCAGTCTTATTGGTCCCAATCCCCTGGCATATTTGGGAGACACGGAATAGTGGGGAAAAGGGGAGAGGACAGGGACTCCATCATCATTTTAAGGAGGATGAAGCATGTGGTTTGAAAGAACCCCCAATCCTGATTCATAGTCCTTGAGTGACTTCTTTGGAGAGTCACTGGGTTAGCTAGATATTAATTTCATAGTTAACTTCCCAAGGCTATTTATGTGTTAATGGGGCAATTCTTTAAACCCAAACTGAATCTCTATTTATGGCACTACAGGTAGGTTGCTAGTGGGGAAGATATTTTGGGATATGAGAGCCTTCCTGGGTTTCTCCCAAATACATCACATCGATGGGTGCCTATCTCACCTACACAGCGGGCTGTCTCCCTTGCCCAAAACTTTGCTAAAGATTTGCTAAAAATCTCGAAGAACCTTCCCAGGATGTCACTTGAAATTCCACTTATTAGGCCGCTCCTGCCAAAGGAAGGCAAGAGAGGAAAACTATGCGTTCTATCACCTCTTCATTTTTAATGGTATTGACTCTTGAAACCCAGAGGAATGCTAGCTTCCATAAGCTTCTCTCCACAGACTGATATTTTAAGTCTGGAATGCTAAGAACCAACAAGCTTCCTTTTGCCCTTGTGGACAGGACCTAGTTTACCTGACCCAGAATAGGCAGCTCTGTTTTTCTGATGGAAATCTTGGAAATCAGGGTAGAAAATATAATGAGAGTAGCCTCATAAAACAAGGAAATATCTACACACAAATATTTTTTTAGAGCTCACAATATCACAAATGCTTTGCTTACCTTTTGAATGGTCACTTTACTTTCCCCGCAACACCTCAAAAATACCCATTTCTGAAACCCCTCTAATTCCACTGTCAATGTTGAACTCCACTTGCAATCTTGGTCTACCCAACATCACCTAAACCAATCTCCAAAAATCTTTGCTATCACAAAAACTGGAAATGACACCACTGTTACAAAAGCCAACACCACTTTTATCAGTGAATTACAAAGACATTATTGAACAAAGGTTTTGGTTTAGCACAATTTGGGACCATGTAAAATCAAACTAAACGATCTTCCTTAGACTGAAAATCCAATCACCTTTCTTATGAGATTCACCATAGAAAAGCTGAATGTTAATGATTCCAGCCATTAAAATTCTAGCTGGAGACCTAGAGGCTGGATCTGATGCTGTTTCACCAAGAAAAAGCTGTAGTCATTTATTAGAAGCCCACATGTTGACCAAAGCCTCAGAGTGGAATTCAGTTGAAATTCTGGCACTCAAAATCTGTAACCTTGAGCTGTCTAATAGGGATTGAACAAATATCTTAAAGCAGTTTTTGTTTTACACAAGTCTCATTGGTTGCAAATAACAGAAGCCCACTTGAACCACCTTAACTGAAAGGTGGGAAAGGGGAGATTACAAGACTATCTCATGGATCCCAAGGGTACAGAGAAAAGGTCTTATAAGGACTAGAGTCAGACACCAGAAAATGCTTACGAACTAAGCCTGTGATTCCCTCTCTCTCTCTCTGCTCTCTTCCCCTTTCCCTCTCTCCTCCTCTCTCTCTTTGTCCTTCTCTCTCTCCCTACTCCCCTTCTTTTCCCCTCCCTCTCTCTTTCAACGCCTCTCTCCCTCCTCCTCTCTGAATTTCTCTCTCCTCCTGTCATCTCTCTGTCTTTCTCTCTCCCTCCCTGCATCCATCCACCCTCTCTCCTCCTCTCCCTCCCTCCTTCTCTCCTTCTCTTTTTCTCTCTCCCTCTGCCACCATGGTTTCTCATGGCTGCCTTTCTCTGAGGGTTTGCCTCCATCTTACCTCTCAGCAGAAGCACTTTCTTTGCTTCCCCATACCTGAGTTACAAAAGACCACCTCTCAGTCAGTACAGTGTCACCAAAAGTTCAGTTGCAAACTCTGGGAGACAATCTGATTGGCCCAACATGAGTGAACTCTCTCTTTCTGATTGATTCAATGGAGATAGAGAGGGGCAGAGACTTATAGTATTAACACACTTCTGGGGCTCCACTCCTTGAGAGGGCTGGGAAGATATTAGTTATCCCTCCCATTGAAAAATATTTAAAAATGTAAAGGTCACAAATTGACAAATGGAAAAACCATTAGGCTAAACCTTTGGGAATTCTTTCTCTCCCTAGTTGGTTTCCGCTAACATGAGAACTTATAAAATATCCTTTAGTGTTCTTTCTTGGGGAAAAATACATATCTACTTTAGACAAGATTTTTTTTATTTTTTTGAGGAAGATTAACCCTGAGCTAACATCTGCCACCAATCCTCCTCTTTTTGTTGAGGAAGACTGGCCCTGAGCTAACATCCATGCCCATCTTCCTCTACTTTATATGTGGGATGCCTGCCACGGCATGGATTGATAAATGGTGCACCTGGGATCTGAAACAGCGAAGCTCAGGCTGCTGAAGCAGAATGTGTGAACTTAACCACTGTGCCACCAGGCCGGCCCCAATAAGATAATTTTTTGATGCAGAAAAAAATCAGTAGACTGGGGAGGTTATGAGATTCAGGTTCCACTACTAACCAGCAATGTGTAACCTTGCACGATTCACTGTTGCTCTCTGGATCTCCTCACCCTATGCGCATCTCTAAGGCCCCTTCCAGCCCTAACATGCTAATTCTTCTGAGATGTTTATATCTGCTCTTATAATAACCACTTGGAGAGAAGGGCTATTCGACTTGTCTGGTGCCTTTGGGAGGAGCATTTATTCAGGGCGGAGATGAAGCAGGTCTGCATCTTGTTTGCTTTTGTAGTTAGTGTTTTGGAACTCTGGAGACTAGGATCCATGGGGTGAATTGCTTGCATACTGGTAGCTTCATTCACTCTTTCAAGCTATTTGGGTGCCAGTTACGAGAGTCTCTAAAAGAACTGGAATATCAAAAGTGAGTTAATTTACCTTATGTTCACCAACACAATTAGTCTCCAGGGCGTTCAAACACACTCCTGCTAAATTGGGCATTTTCAGTGTCACTTAAATTCCAATGTGCATTCAAAATAAGAACCCCAATGACAATGCACATGCCTTATTAAGCTCTGTTCTGGGAATTCCTGCAAGAGTGATAGAGAAAGAGCATTAAAGATAGGAAGAGAGTATCTCGAAGCCTGCTAACTCATTTCCTCTGATGGAAATCAATAAGCTTTTGACCACCACCATCGCTATCAAAAAGCAGATGATCAGCCGACCCGCCACGCCTTAGCTTTCACATCCTTTCCCATTAGAGCTGCTGAGTGTGGCTTTTGAACCAGGCCGGATCAATCAGATGCAACAGAAGATAGTTCTTGTCTGCTCTTGCACAAATTTCCACTCTAAAAGGAAAATGAGTTCCTATTTTTAAAGGTTGATAATAAATCAGGGAAGTGTTACATCCACTGTGCCAACCACACTTTTTTTTCTTGCATATATTCTACTTTGCAATTGAAGATATTTAGAATAGTCAGTTAGGAATTTTGCCACAGTCACATATCACATAACAATATTTCATTCAGTGATGGACCACATATATGATGGTGGTCCCATAACATTAGGACCATATGGCCTAGGTTCGTAGTAGGCTATACCATCTAGATTTTTGTAAGTACATTCTATGATATTCACACAATAGCGAATGAGCACAAATGACTGGCACACAATAGGTGAGCAATAAATACATGTGTCCCTTAATTTTCTGGGTTGAATCAAATGTCCAAGAAAAAAGAGAGAAAAAGAAATCTGGAATTTTTAAGGAATTTGTTCACAAGGCTATAATATTTCATTCAACATAATTATAATTTTTCTCCCATGATCTCAAAGTATTTTCACATTTATCATTGATCTTTTGCAATCACCATGTGATTTGAGCAATCTTTTAAATTTCTGTCACATGTCAATCACGTGACATATGATTTCTGTCAATCAGCATGTGACAGAAACAGAGCTAAATATTATCAACTCCATCCCTAATGAAAAAATTTAAGCACAGAAAAAGACAAGAGACTTCTCCAAATTAACAACTCAGTAACAGGATAGAACTCAGAGTCTCTGACTCTGACTTATTACCAAGTTACAACGCCTCATTAAGAATCCAGTACCAACAAGGCCTGTTTAACTGGCTGTAAAATGCTTTCCTTAAAGGACTAGATTATATTCTTTAGAACGTAAGTCACCAGTATCACACAAATAAAAGTCAATAGCCAATTGACTCTCTCTCTCTGCCTCTTTCTCTCTCTCTACATATATACACACAAACATATATATACATACATATATGTACATTATACATATACACTATCTGATCACATCCCAGAATTGCTTAAGAGAACTCCAGTTCTGAAAAATATGAGATAAAAGTTTAAATATGAAAAATGAACAAGATTCTACCATAGATGTGCATTCATATTGCAATCCCATCTCAGGACTGGAACCCTCACCAGATACTCTGATGGAGCATTTCCACTTGAGCAGAAATAATGCAGAATTTTAATAGTTTAAAAGGCAATAAAGCAGTATCAATAAGATGAAAAACCATCGTAGCTGTGAATTGTGTTCAGGGGTCTTCCGGAGAACCCAGTAAGTCTTGACTAACGAGCAGAAGGCTGATTTTCACCCTGCGGTTTGTAACAGTTAGACTATTATCATTATTATCATACACATTTTTGCCACACATTCATCACATGAAATCTGATTCATAGCAGCCATCAGCACTGTGATCACATTCCCTGGAGACGCCATTTACTCACAACCTTATCTAGTGCCAACGCCTGAGGATGAAAAGGCAGTGGCCTCTCAGGACCTCCTGAGGTCCATTCAGACCTGCCTGATCTATCCTCCCCTGTGAGGCAGTCTGCCTCAGAGACGGCCCCGCTCTCTCCATCTTTGATTAACTGCACATACCTGTGAATCTGAATTTGTCAAAACCCACTGGGAGGAGAAGAAATTCATGCTTTGCCTTCAGCCATCAATGAGAACAGCCCTCTGGCCTCTTTTCCACTTGTTTACAAACCTGTGTGTGTGTGTGTCTGTGTCTGTGTCTGTGTGTGTGTATGTGATACCCTGTACCGCCACTCCTTGTCAGTTTTCTTTTTAAAATTTTGATTAAAAATTGAAAGTGAAGATTCCATTTTATCAACAATATACGTATTTGTATCAGGTCATATAACACCAAATGTCTTATAATAAAAAATAGCAGTCATCTGCCTCCCCTCGCCCAGAGGCAATCACCTTCCTGTTACCCAGTGGCAACCATTTTCTGCTTTTAACTACTTCTTCTGCTTCTTGCTGCATATTTCTGAATAATTCTCTTGAACTATCTTTTAGGTTTTTTCCTTCATATATGATCTCTTGGCTTCCTATTGGAGAAGACAGAATTTAACCCTCTTACATAGACTCCTTACCAAGTACACGCACACACGTATTTCTCATCCTCCCAGTACTGAGTTTTTTTAATTAAATCAATCTTAGTACTTACATTATTATAATTGTATAAATATCATTCACACATGAGACATGTAATGCACTCTGATAGCATTTTCTTTCTCGTAAAACTTTTGTTTTTCTTAGTCTTAATAATGGATACTATTTTGGTTTTCTACATACTTATGACTAATCCATGCCCAACTCTCTGACAGTTTTGAAACTCCTCTCAATACCATCAAACACATCAGATAATCCATAAACTCCTTCCCCACTCCCCAAGGATCCATCCTTTCTGAAGCCCTCTCCCCTCTTGCTCCAACCTGGACCATTTTCTCTCTGGGCCTACTGTACAATTGTCATCCTGGGACTTTTGATCATCATCATTCTGGAAATCTCTTTATTTTTCTTCTGTTGAATCCCCCTTTTCCGCATCCCATGTCTTTTTCTTCATGACATGATTCCCTCACTTTGATGGAACATGTCTTCTAGCAAGTTCCTCTGAAAGACTGCATGAGAGGTAAATGACACCTGCATGTCTAAAACATCCTTCTCCTACCTACACATGTGGTTGGTAGTTTGGGTAAAGAAATCTAGTCTGAGATAATTTTTACGCAGAAATTTAAAAGATTGCTCTGTTGCCTTCTAGCTTCTAATGTTGTTGTTGAGAAGGCTAATGTTGTTCTAATTCCCAATCATAATGTGGGATTTTTCTCAGTTTTTTTTACTTTCACTGGAAATTCTTGATTTTTTTCCTTCAGTCCTGAAGTTTGGAGATGTCACAGTGATGTGGCGTGGTGTGGGTTTTTTACATTAACTGTTCTAGGTACTTGGTGGACTCTTTCAACCTAGAGATTTATACCCTCCAGTTCTGAAAAGTTCTTTCGTATTATTTCTTTGATAATTCCTTCCTCTTCATTTTCTCCATTCTCTCTTCGTGAAATTTATTTTGATTGAGGCTGGATCTCCTGGATGGATCCTCTAATCATTTTATCTTTTCCCTCTCATTTTTTCACTTCTTTCTCTGGGAGATTTCTTCAACTTTATCTTCCAAACCTTATTTTTAACTAATATATTTATTTTGGTGAGGAAAACTGGCCCTGAGCTAACATCTGTTACCAGTCTTCCTCTTTTTGCTTGAGGAAGATTGCCACTGAGCTAACGTCTGTGCCAGTCTTTCTCCATTTTGTATGTGGGACACCACCACAGCCTGACTTGATAAGTAGTGAGTAGGTCCATGCCTGGGATCTGAACCCACAAACGCCAGCCCACCAAAGTAGAGCACACAAACCTAACCACTATGCCACTGGGCCAGCCCCCTCCAAACCTTATTTTGAATGCTTTTAGTTCTGTTCTCATATTCTTAATTTACAAACAATTTTCCTTGTTCTTTGCGTATTTCACAGTGTAATTTCTTTTATCTTTCTGAGGATATTTTTTTCCGAAATTTTCTTCTGGGAAGAGGCTGCATGGGCCTTTTTTTTTTTTTTTTAAGTATCTTTTGGGTTCTGTCTCTTTTTCTACATTAAAAGGATGTGGTGGGGCTGACCCAGTGGTGCAGCGGTTAAGTTTGCACATTCCACTTCAGCGACCTGGAGTTTCCCGGTTTGGATCCCAGGTGCAGACCTACACACTCCCTGTCAAGCCATGCTGTGGCAGGCATCCCACATATAAAGTAGAGGAAGATGGGCACAGATGTTAGCTCAGGGCCAGTCTTCCTCAGCAAAAAGAGGAGGATTGGTGACGGATGTTAGTTAGGGGCTAGCCTTCCTCAAAAAGAAATAAAGGATCTGAAAGAAAACAGTTCAGTGGTCACCAGGGGAAGGGGGGTGGGGGGACACAGGGGGTGAAGGGGAGCACTTATGTGAGGACAGTCAAGAAATAATGTACAACTGAAATCTCACATTGATGTAAACTATTATGAACTCAATAAAAAACAAAGAAAGGATCTGGTGATCCTTCATTCTCTGTTCATAATTAAACAAGGCACCTAAGGACTGAGCAAAAGCATTTTGGGTAGTTCATATGTTTCGGTAAGGTTTGCTAACTCGTGGGCCTTACTTCAGTATGATCAGGCATCTTTACTGGGTGTACCAAATGCCAGTGCCTGTGGTCTTTTTTCCTGGGCTGTCAGATTTCCCAGAGATGAATCCCTTTATCTCCTGCCTGCCTGCTAGGGTCTGGAGGCCATGCGAAAAAAGGAGGCTGGAGATCACACTCCTAGAGACACAGATTGACATCAACCCTCCAATTTTTAATACTTCTTCTCACACATCCTCATATGTTCCTCGTGTCCCCTAATCCTAAGCCTTGCCGGTTGAACCTCTTTAGCCTTATTTGAACCTTCTGCCAGAGGGGCTGGAGTAGTCACAGCTGAATTGATTTGAGGAGGAATCTGGGCATCCAATGCTTCTTTTAGAGACTCCAACTTTCAGCTCCACCCACACCCAGTTCCAGAATAGCTTGCCTCCAGTTCCTGAGTTTTTCTCCAATTCATCCACACAAATCTACTTGCTTCCTTTTATCCCACCTCCTGCAGGCACTTACCTTTTGGCCTTTCCCCCTTGACTAAGTCATAATGTCTTCCTAACTTTGATGATATCTCTTTTCTCTGTCAGATGGATTTAAACCCTAGTCATGTTTTACTGCCATTTAAGTGGAGTTTGGGGACACGATCTACCTTGTTGAGCACAAGTTCCTCACTCCTCTTTCCACCATGCTTTATGAATTTATTTGGCCAATATTCTCTCAGTGTGAGTATAGACTTGCGGGTAGTGGATGAGAGAGACAAGCAAGTATAACATATATTCTTAGCTCTAAGGGAGCTTATACACAAGTTGAGGGATGAAATACACACGCATTAACAAATTCTAAGACAAATTTTAGAAACAGGATAAAGTCCTAACTCAGTGCTCTATCGGATTACGCAAAAGGGAAGGATAAGGCAACCACGCCAGGCATTCAGAATTGGGCACAATCTCCTTGGCCCAAAATGCAAGGGCAGATTTCACTGAGAAGTAGTCCTCAAGTTTTATCGAATTTGGAAAGCCACTGAGAGTGAAGGAATTCCAAGTCAGAGAAACAGAAACACAGAGAAAGCGTGGAGAATGGCGAATGAATTTGGCAAAAACAGAAGGTTCATGCGAGGGAACTATAACTAGGCTATCAACAATTCCATATTTTAGGTGAAAAATGGCTAAGACAAATATGGATAATAATAAAGAACACTGCACCGAGCCTCCAGCTTGTGCCATCTGCACCTGGGCCTCGATGTACAGTGACAGTGAGTCACTCCACCGCCTCACCTCCAAGTTCTCATGTACAGCCTGCGAATTACACCTAACAAAACTGCCCTTTCTTCTCTCTAGTGGAACTTCTGGGCACAACAAGGAGCTTCTCCTAAAGAAAGGAGCAGATGAAGGAACAGATTCTTCTGCAACATCTGCTTTCTGAATACGTCGTACAGAAGATTTTTAGATCTACTTGGGTGAAGGTTTAAAAAAGAAAACAGGGAGTGGGTGGGTGGGTTACAGCTACAAAGGAAGTGGTGGTGAACTTTTAGAAAGAGGAAAGGTGAATGTGGGATAAAAGATTCTCTGGGATAACAAATACACTGAACATGAGAGCTGCGTGAGAGTTCAGAGTACAGCTTAGCTAAGGGGGCAGCAATGCACAGTGTTCAAAAGAGGAGGGAGATGCAGGAGGAAACATTCAAATTGAAATACTGCATTTATAAGAAACTAAAGTGCCATTCATTTATGTTTGCAGAAATGTTTATGGCTATTTGGTGGCAGAAATCATTGTAAATATGTGAATGTTAGAAATATATGGCATGCTAACATCTTCTATAGTGAACCAAAATCTGGATAGGCAAATAAGCCGAGCACTAACAAGTTTTGTTCCTTTTCTTTTTTCCTTTGTTCTCCTCCCTCCTGCAACACTGGGGCAGCGCTTCCTCCCACCCAGGACCCTTCCAGGGCCCTTCAATGTTCACAGCCTAATACTCGTTCTTCCATTTTCTTCTTCTGGTTTTCTTGTTTGTTTTGTTGTGAAAGGCACCGGGAAATCCTGTGTATCAAACTCTCTTGGCAACTGTGTAAATGGGTAGGCACCTGCCTTTTCTCTGGAAATGCTGAGAGTAACCCTAGCGGTGTTTCCCTAGCGACCCTTCAAGGAAGCTTTTTCAAACAGGAGTGAGAAGGCACCCTCACCTGGGAGGCGACTTAGTGCTGTGACCCCTGGCAGAGACTTGCTCCAGGAGCACAGCTCTTCCACTAACAGTAACAGACACGGTTGCCCAAAGTCAGGCTCAATACCACACAGCAGCCAGAGATAGGTCCAAGGAAGACAAATTTGCAGCCACCTTCCTCATGTCCTAGGAAAATTGTGTTTCTAAGTTCCATCTTTATTCACAGAAAAAGCCAACCGTCTATAATTACTGCCAGTGCATTTTTCATATGTGTTCTTGTGCTGGATACCTTCGAGATCCTCTCTCTATTCTTCCCCTTCTGATCTGTGCCTCGCTAGGCTGATCTTCAAGGACCACATCAACAAAACTCCCGTGCCCTCTGCCTTCCCACTGGGTTTGGCCAATGAGAGCCTTGGCAGGAGGTCAGAGGGTGCAATGAGAGTGAGGTCTGGGTGTGAGTTCCCCCGGCTCCCTCCCTGGGAGGCAGCCATGGGTTGGACATGTCCTTCCATCCAAGATCAATGTGCCTTTCCAGGTGACCTTCTCCACACAGCTTTTTTTTTCTGGTTCAGTAACTGCTCCCTCTCCTCATCCTTTCAGATCTAGGTGTAATAACAGTTCACCCGGCGCTTTGAGCCTCAGGTCACCGCACCGTGTCTTGTGGTTCCTCTGCACTCTACCCTTCCCCCCAAACATACCTTTATAAACAGTCTCCTTGTAAATGAACTCTCCCTGAATCATCCTAATTTGGGTATGCCATCTGTTTCCTGCTTTGAACTGACAGAGGTAATCACTCAAGAAATAAGTCATTTTTAATAAAAGATGTTATCTAAAATGGCTAGTCTTGAAAAGAGGTGAAACTAATACAGCAAGGGAAAACATTCCAGCTTTGACGTCACAGAAAGGTTGGTTCAAGTTCCAGACCATCCTCTTATAAACTGAGTGTCCTTGGACAAGGTGCTCAAACTTTCAAAGCCTTAGTTGTTTAATCTTTAAAATAAACATTATAATAGTACCTACATCATAGAATTGGTATGAAGATTAAATGAGACAATTTTAAATGAGATTAAAGAAATCCATATAAGGCAAGCTCTCCATTCCTATTAGCTAATAAAAAACAATCATAATAATAACATAAATATTTACTAGTTAATAAGTAATTATTCTTCTGAAAGAGGCTTAATCTAGAAGATTGACTTGAATTAGACCTTAAAGATTGGGTAGCTGAAATTTACGTTGCTACCCTCAGGTAGGAGTTACCCAAGATGCATTTCTTTACAGAGGATATAAGAATTATTGCTTTCAATTTTCCATCAGTTAATTCCAGACATCTAAAAGGAAAGTTACCTTGAGATTTTGGCAGAGACTCAAGATCAGAAGTCACTTCATTTGTTGGCAAATATAGTGACCACTTTGTCCAGAAATCCTCCCCAAGATGGCCATATACAAGTACCATTGCGTACATCTATAACTTCATTCAAAAGCAAAACAGGGGCCTCCTTTCCTCTTTCAGTGCCATGAATTAATCACTAGCTTTAATTAAGAATCACACTGCAGAGGCCTCTATAATTGGAGAGTTAATTTAATGAGCTATTGCAAGTTAAAGTAATTTCCACTTCCTTGAACTTAACCGTGGTAAATGGAGTTTTCTCAGGAAAACTTCATTACCTGTCCGATTATCCTAAGCCTTCCAGATCATCTCCGTTTGATTGTGTTTGTCTCCAGTCCAGGGAGCAAAATCCTGCATGGATTTGAAATCAAAAGGATGCTGACAGTACATCCGTGAAGCAGATGTACTTTTGTTGTAAAAGGTTTACATATGTTAATAGATTTAAATTGGTCTATGAACAAAGTCAATTGCCATTTCTTGATTATTTATACAAATTAAAGGATGGCTTAACTTAATTTCTACCATGTGTGCCCTCTGGCAATAAAGGTTACTGAAGATTTCAGTCCTTCTCTTTTCAAAGGATTGGGGAAGGAAGACTATCTTCTATCTGCCAATATTTAGCTGTACTTCATAAAAGGCGGTTTATTTTGGAGCCTATAATGATCTAATCAAAAAAAACATGATCTGATGTAACTTCCTCTACTCAGCTCCAGCACCTCTCCTAGAAAAGACCAAAAACAAACTGCAAACAAAAGAAACAAAACTATATAGAATTTCACCAGCAGGCACAGTCCCAAACCAAGACATGCAATTTTAAGGATCTTGACATCATGGCCAAAATAGACAAAGTACATGTGGTTAGATTGGTTGACCATGGATTATTGGGGTGAAATGGCAGCAGGATGCATTAACCCGTGCACCCAGAATCAAGGGATGAGGTACTTCTGAAAGCAAGAAAGAGAGGTTTGTGATTCTTTAACAGGATCGACATGTACATATTTGAAAACAAACGTATTCATTGAACTCTATAATCAAGGAGCTCTTTTCTAGCGCTCTTTTGATACAAGATCTCTAATATGAGAATAAGTAGGAGAAAAAGGGGAGTTTTTCATTTGTCTCATAGACAGCCCTATCAAGGCTGGGTTTCCACAAGAGTGCGGAGGCTCTAAAGACCTTGGCCTGGGTGTCCCAACTCAAGATAGACATTTTCTAGTCCCGCTTACTCTGGTCCTCTGCCCCAGAACAGTTAGAGAGGGAGGACCACATCACAGCACTAGAATTCATTCTAACCCGTTTCTGCCTCTAACTCACTTTGTATTTTGGGGGCAGGTAACATCATCTGTGAGTCTCGAAGTTCAAGTCAGATTGTTCAGCGTGATGGAGTAGTACATATACATGAATTTTAGAAATTCTGAAGTGTTCTACAAACAAGGGTTGAATGATGAAAAACTTAGCTCTGTGTTTCCATTTATCAAGTGTCCAATTATTAACAGTTCAGTAGAGAAAGGGAGTGCAGATTTCCTCGTTGACATTCTTGTATTCAACAACAGATAATGTTAGGTATAAGCCAATGCAATTATCCATTTTATGTAGTAAAAATATTTTATGTTAAATTTTTTAAATGCAGTTTATAAACATTTTTTTCTGACTCACCTTCGTGAAAAAAAAAAGGTTCTTACCAATGGCTTAGATAAAATCAAGGGTGATAAATCCAAGAGGGGTCGCTGAAAAATTGTGATATAAGGTTATACACTTCATTTTGAAAAATAACATTTTGTATCTGATTGCAAGAAGAGTTCATCCTCATTGGAGGACATTTGGAAATTATAAAAAGAATTAACATTTTTTTAGTAGCATGGTCCCTTTTCTGCCCTATTCAAATGTACATATGTACTACTCTTTATAAAATTTTCTCTCCTTGACCAAAAGTGAGATCATATGGACCATCAAATCCTCCCAATGCCACCTGCTGGTGCCATTATGAGGCCCCTCCAAAGTGAGGACCCTGGATGCAGTGGGCCCGGTCTATTCCTCTATAGCAGTTTTTTTCATATGCTCTATGCTTTGACAGAGCAGAGCACAGAGTGAAGTTAAGAGCTGTAGTAGGCAGAATTCTAAGCCGGCCCTGAAGACTGCCAGCCCCTGGTGTACACACATCTTCTCCCAGGCATCCAGTCAAACACTAATCTAGGAGCTACTGGGAAGGAATTTGCAGATGTAATTAAGGTCACAAATCCGTGGAGCTTAATATAGGGAGATTGTCCTAGTAGGCCTGGTCTAATCAGGTGAAACCATAAAAGGAACAGGTTGTTCTCGAAGAAAGAGATTTGAAGCAGAAGAAGGAGGCCTCTAGGAACTGAGAAAAGCCCCGGCCACAGTTGGCAAGCAACCAGGGATCTTAGGCCTACAGCTGCGAAGAAAGGATACGGCCAACAGCCTGAATGAGCTGGGAAGCAAATTCTTCTCCGGGGCCTCCAGAGAAGAATCCAGCCAGCTCAACACCTTGATTTCAGTCTTCTAAGACCCTGAGCAGAATAGCCAGTCATGCTGTGCTTGGACTTCCGACCTACAGAACCGTGAGCCAATAAATTGTTTTAAGCCGCTATGTTTGCAGTAATTTGTTATGCAACAATAGGAAACTAACACAAAAATTCTATTTGTAAAGGTCTCCAGTTTCTTTTGATTAAGGAAAGCAATTCAGTTGTTTTCTATTGCTGCTGTAGTATTCTGCTGCATTGATGTACCACCATTTGTTTATCTGTTCAGCGGTTGAGGAACATTTGGGTTGTTTCCAGTTTGGGGCTATTCCGAATAAAGCTGTACACCAAGTCTTTTGGGGACATCTGGTGCTACTTTTAAGTCCAGCACAGGCAACACAGAAGAAACCATTTAACTCAGGGCTACTTCAGCTCAATGTCTCCCAACCCCGTTATTCTGTCATCCTATATTTGAGTTCTGATTGGAGAATCAAGGGCCCTGAGACTCATAGACTAGCCACCAAGTGCCCAGGCTGGGTCCCTCAGCCCACTTCCCCACCTAATTCCAGGCCACACTCCATCAAGCCAGCTTTGAACTTTTTGGCAATCCTATAAATATAAAAAGACTAAAGATATCCAGAGACCCACAGTAGTTTACATTCGAACTAGCACGCAGATGCAAAGGAAGCAAATAAACAGAATAGAAACCACCTGCTCTCCACACTGCAGCTCCTCACCATGGATGCTAATTACAGGTCATCTGCAAATCCATTGCCCTTGGCAACACTATTGAGACTTCCCAGCAGTTTTCATTGTGTTTGCCCACCCCTAAAGGAACATTTGTAATAGTCACTAACACCATATTTCTCATTAAGTGATAGAAGAGAATAACCATTTCGAAGCACTTTTTTTTTATACAAAAGGTAAAGGAGAATAAGTTTGGCAGTTTACCTAGAAATTCAGTGAGTCAAGAATAAGAATTCAGGGGGCCGGCCTGGTGGCGCACCGGTTAAGTTCACATGTTGCACTTCGGCAGCCCAGGGTTTGCCGGTTTGGATCCCGGGTGCAGACATGGCACCGCTTGGCACACCATGCTGTGGTAGGTGTCCCACATATAAAGTAGAGGAAGATGGGCACGGATGTTGGCTCAGGGCCAGTCTTCCTCAGCAAAAAGTGGAGGATTGGCAGCAGATGTTAGCTCTGGGCTAATCTTCCTCAAAAAAAAAAAAGAATAAGAATTCAGGTGTCTGGAATTCTGTCGTTACTCTCTGCATCAACAGATAGTCTTTTTCACTAGAAATAAACCTACAACGAGAGACACTAGAAATACATTCACTCACAATGAATACTTACATAGTTTTTGTTTAAGCCTAACTTGTCATGTTTCTTTTTGGGGGAGGAGTTAAAGTTTTTTTAAAATCTAATTGTTTAATTGAATGTGATTTGTTTTTGTCAAGGTCAAAAGCCACCGGAGAAAAAATGGGAAAGGGAGGGAGATACCGACTTAAGTGTCCCGAGATGCCTCGTTCTAAATTTATATTGCCTCAAAATCCCTGTATTGGTTGATAAAAGATTATCAAATTTCAAATATACACAGGTTTTACAAATGTTAACTTTAAGAATGGCCACTAGTCATGGCAGCTAGTGCCTTGAAGTAACCAGAATTGGGGAAAGAGATGTTGTTTTAGAAACTGGGACGATGAGGTGTATGACTTATTTGAGAGTAGAGAGCAAGTTCTCCAGACAGATAAAAGTGGCCTGCACAACAGGAATGCGCTAAAAGAAGCACTGGAGAAGATAAAATTGCCTTTTTCAAGTCCAGCTAATTGTAGAATGAGCACTTTTGACTGAAAACAATATCCACTTGACCGCCTCCCTGATCCGTGAAACCCTGGCTGACTGCAAAGTCCATTCATCTGTCTAAAGTCAATAATAATGGTCACTACCTCTCCAAACTCTCACCTCATTCCAGCGTTCACTCTCCCTCACTGACTGGGCTCATGCCTGTTCACCTTCGTGTGTGTGTGTGTGTGTGTGTGTTCTCACACTACAGGATGCCAGGCTTGTTCTCATTCACCCAGTACTGGTTCCTTACCCTGAATCCCTGAACCACTTCCCACTATCAGCCCCTTGAGTGGTGGCAACAGGACATCACTGCCAGGAGAACAATTTTGAGTGAGGGATCCTTTGACCTCTTTAGTCACTCGGATAAATCGGGAGCATTCCATGTGGTGGGACTGTAAAATGTCCATGTTGATCATTAATCTGATCAGAATCCAACCACACCTAAGGCCCCAGGGAATGACTGGTTTCCAAGTGGGATGATTCTTTCTCATGTTCATGTGAGCTCGGCCTCCCGACATTGCTGGCAATGCTCTTAGCACTCATGTGCTATGAGTTACAGCTTGCGGAGACCTTAGAGCCCAAGGGACCCATGCCATGGTTTTGGGATTGTCCTTCATTCATTGTAGAACAGTCCCACAAGGGATTTTCAGAGAGACTACGCTGTGGCCTGCAGAGTTGGGGAGGGCCGCTGTGTTGAATAATACCTGGGATTCCCAAGGGACCAACCCCTATGCTCCAGCGGAGCGAGCAGCTGCCTCGGGCGTGGAGCTTTTATAAATTTCCGGCTACAGTCAGTGCTGGTCCCTGGGCCAAGACTGAGTCGCACAGAGGAAGGTCAGTAATTGGTAGCACCTGGCTGAGGTGAAAGCCTTCTGTCACACGTACGCGTGTGTGTGTGTGTCTGTGTCTGTGTGTGTCTGTGTCTAGAGGAAAGCAGCTGCTTCCCACAGGTAAAAGTTTCTCTCCCAAAGTGAGACCTTGGAACCATTTTTCTTAGTCTTTCTTTATTTGCCAGGGTTTGGTAGTTTTCTGAAGGAAAGACCCCATTGAGAGAGTGATACAGAAAGAGCAAGTCTCATTTCTAATCCTGCTCTGTTACCAACTACCTTTGTGACCCTGAGCTAATAACTTAATTTACTTACTTCATCTGTGAAAAGGGGAAGTGCCCCCTGGACCTGTGGCTCTGTGATGTACCTCCCCGCCATATACGCCTAAATCTAGGACAACCCTAAGAAAGCCATCTTTTGGCCATGCAGATGCATATTTTTGAGGTGTGGACAAATGAGTCAAATGTCTACTCAAAATGTTTAACTACTTAGTTATGCATACATATTTAAAATTATATTTATAAAATAATACATTGATTTTTAAATATAATATTTGTCCACTGTCACTTCATAAAACAATGTTATTCCTCACCAGCGTCATTTGGTGGCTAATCCAGCAATTTTCCAGACACATCACCATCACTTCCTTCTAAGCTGTTTGAGAGCTGACACTCTGAGTCCATGTACAATGCTGTCACTAAAAACGATATCCCAAGCCACCTGTTCACGTGGCACTTGGTCACTTTTTCATTTCCTGTAGGTGTATATTTATAATCTCGATTACGTGCCCCTTGCTGAATTGCATTTTTATGTGTTCTCTAAAAGGCCTATTTAAAAAAACATCTAACACTTGCATTTCAGGGCTAATAACTTTAAGAATAATTACTAAATCAGTGATAAATTTTTTTTACTCTTTTTTTTAACCAGTTCTGGCAGATGACCTCCATAAACATCCAGAACAGACATTAACTTAGATCATTTCACCCCGATGCATCTTCCCATAGCAGTAGTTTGTTGTTCCAAATTCAGATTTTGAGAGAGGACCAAAAGATGACTTCATTCGGATGTGTATTGAAGGTGACTTCCTTTTTTCTGAGAAATAATTTTGGAGACAAAAAAATTCACTTTATATTTGGGCGAATGGGGGTATATATAAAGCCATTAATTCAAATTAATTCCAGAATTTTAAAAGTAGCATATGCTTTGTTTTTCTTTCTTCATTTGGCTTTGGAACGCAAGGTCACAACACTTTAAGTAGAAGATTTCCTTTAAAATGATATTACTATTATTCTTCCTTTAAAAGGCAGGAACAGAATTTAATATATCTGCTCAATCAAGAAGTCTCACTCTGAACCACGAGAAAACTAAAAGGAAGTCCCTTAAAAAGTAACCACCCCACCAGTCTATCATGTACAGCTCAACACTGACCAAGAAGATAGGAAAAGAGTTCACACACAGAACTTTACGTTTTTTCAATTTTTCCTTTGAAGTCAACTTTCCAACAACAACCCAGGCCTTGCCTTTTTCTTCTGATTTTTCCCTTTACATGGAAGGAGGAAAAAAATACTGGTGCCCGCAATAGTTGCGGGTAGCTGCTGCCTTTAATTTGCTCTCCTGGTCAGACAAGAAAGTGTTGCCACTTTTGAACGGCCCTCCCCAAGATCCCAGAGCATTCCTGCCAGGAGTGGACTATGGAAACTTTTTCCAATCAGGCAGGAAATGAAGAGAAACCTGTCCTTCCGTTTGGCTCAAAATAAGGACGAGTGTATATAGAAGAGTTCCAGAAAAAAAAGGCAAGAAAAATAAATTCAGCTTTCCACCACCAACACCACCACCCCTTTTCGTCCCCAATAGAAACCTACAGGCAAGCTGTTCTCGGTGGATGTTAAGTATCCAAAATTGTGGAGTGTTATGCAGGATTAGAGCAAAAAAGTCGGCGCAAAGCTGTTGTGTCCTCTCTTCAGCTCTGCAGCAGTGACATGACCTGTTATCCAGATGTCTCTTTCACCTACCTCAGCCAGGGGGATGGGAAGAGCAAAGGGGCTTTGTCTCCAACAATAAAATAAGTCACCTCTAAAGAGACTGAGAGTCACCTTATTAGACCCTAACTCTTACTTCCACCTGAATGGAAAGCTCAGGCTGAAGTAAGGGCATCCTCAGGCAGCCAATCACTGGGACACATTGTTCCGAAGCCTCGGGCATCACAGGGAAAATCCCATTATTGAATCCCCACCCCCACCCTAGACAGTGGCTACTTGATTTCACCAGGCCTCTGTTCTGTCTTTCAGTTAAAAAAACAAAACAAGGTCCCTAGTACCTTTATTGGGAGAATTTTGAACAGAATTGTTTAAGGAGAGGGTTAATACTGACTTGGTATTCAAGATGGCCAACTCCTCCCCCATAGAAAAATCTGAAAATAATTCTGATAAAAAGAGCAGCTCTGCTTGTGAGCCAAGCAGATGGCTACCCACCCCTTCATCAAGTCTGTTAGTTTCCACATTGCTGCCTTGGAAGTTTCTCCCCAGGAAAACACATGGACGTGAGACTTTTTGACTGAGTTAGGAATCTGTTTTAAAACAAGGCCCGTGCACACGAACGCCTAGGTCTGCCTGACATAATTGCCCGCTTCATTTTCTGCAGGATATTTTCCCTGGCAGATTGACTGCCCTTCTGGATAACTAAATATATCACTTATGGTCAACAAAGCGAAAACATTGAGGCTTCTTTGTGGAGAATTTAGACCAAAGCTCAGTGCTTACCCGAATTCTCTGGAGCCATGCAGTAGGTCGGGGCTGGGTGTATGCTAGAGGGTTGGAGCACGCCTATTTGGAAAATGTCTCAGATTCTACTTGAAGGTTTATTTGCAGAGTTGCTCATTAAACCAGAAGGAGAAGGAAAATCGGAGGCTACTTACTAAGGGAAGCTTCCTGTTTCACCAGGAAGTGGGGAGTGACTGCTTTATAATCCCACGCAATCCCACTTCCTCTAGGTAATTGTCATATCCCAAAGAGACGCAACAATTAAAGTCCAATCTTAATGACACAGTTGGTGCTAAGGTGGGTGTCCATCAGCCAACATACTGTGTGAGTGCATTAAGAAAATTTAGCATGTTGGCAAATATAGAATTACTGACAATAGCTTGCAACGACCAAAATAAGCACTGGTGTGGACTAAACTATTTTTTATAAGGCATGGTGTTCTCAGCATGGGGTGAAGAGTCCTTGGATAGACTTCAGAGTGGTCCTCCTAGAAGTTCTGTGGAAAAAAATTTGGCATCTGCATATGTGCCTTTTAGAGGGATGGTCCATTGCTTCTTTCGTGTTCCCAAAAGTTTCTTAACAAAAACTGTTAAGAAGCAGAAGCATTAGTCTAGATGGTAAGTGCTACACATTAAGTAACATGACATACCCTCATGACTTGGTTTTACCAATTCGATCTTTAAAATGAATTCAGGGGCCAGTCTGGCGGTGTAGTGGTTAAGTTTGCACGCTCTGCTTCAGCGGCCCGGCCTTCACAAGTTTAGATCCCGGAGGCAGACCTACTCATAGCTCATCATGCCAGGATGTGGCAGCATCCCACATACAAACTAGAGGAAGATTGGCACAGAAGTTAGCTCAGGGCCAATCTTCCTCACCAAAAATAAATTCATTGCCTTCTCCTCAAATCATGACTCTGCCATATGCTAACAACCATGTGCTGTGGATCACGTACTCTAGTTTAAACCATAACTGTGTGTGAGATATTGATAAGCAGATTTTCTCATCTTAGTTAATTTTTTTTTTTTTTTTGGTGAGCAAGATTGACCCTGAGCTAACACCTGTACCAATCTCCCTCTATTTTGCATGTGGGATGCTGCCACAGCCTGGCTTGATGAGTGATGTGTAGGTCTGTGCCAGGGATCCAAACCTGCAAACCCTGGGCTGCTGAAGCTGAGCGTATAAACCGAACCACTACGCCACTGGGCCAGTCCCAGTTAATGTTTTCTTTTAAAAAGGTATCTCTTTAATAATATGATTAACATAACCATTAATGAGAATAATATATATATTGTGAAATAATTTTGAAAACAAATGAATGCCAATGATATAGTTTGGTACCTTTCTCACTAGTTCTAATTTAACCTTAATCACCACTATGAATTATAATCTCTCTCATAAAAGGCCTAATCTTGTTCAGCATCAAAGCACTCTCAAATTTTGTGTTATAGGTGAAAACAAAGTTTAAAAAAAATACTTCTAGTTGCCTGTTGTACCTGCTAGATATAATCAAAGCGATCCAGTATATGAGAAGATATAAAGAAAACTCTAGGCTTAAATAGGACTTCAACACTTTATTATCTTTATTAATTGATGATTGCTTAATTCAATTTTAACTTCCCTATCTCAGCAGAATGATGTACCAAAATTTTCACAGGAGCCTCTCAAACTTTTTGTATTATTTTTCGAGAACAGCTTTATTAAGAGATACTTTCCATACCATAAAATTCACCATTTTAAAGTGTACAGTTCAGTGTTTTTTTTAGTATATCCACAAGGTTGTACAACCAGCACAACTATCTAATTTTAGGACATTTTCATTGCCCCAAAAAGAAATCTCACATCCATCAGCAAGTCGCTCCCCATTGCCCCTCCTCCAGGCCCTGGCAACCACTAATTTACTTCCTGTTTCTGTTGATTTGTCTTTTCTGCACATTTCATACAGTATTTGTCCTTTTGCGTCTGGCTTCTGTTACTCAGGGTAATGTTTTTGGGGTTCATCCATGTTGTAGCATCTATCGATACTTCATTCTTAGAGGCTGGCCTTTCGAAATTTTCAATGAGGTTTTATTTTGGCTATTCCCAAATATATATAGTATTATAGCGATGTCTGTCAGATGTCATTTTGTTAAACAGGTCCTGTAACAGGGTGACTAGCACGGTATAGCAATAAGAGGCATGGCACGGTGCCAAGCTGATTCTAAAGAGAGCCCAGAATGGACACTGAGCCGTCAGATGTCCTCACAGAGTAGCACAGCACTGAAGTCTATCATCAGGTGGGAAGAGACTAGTAACGGGGTGGGGGGGGGGGTGCTTTTTAGGGCATCAAGACATGACTCTTGGTCCTTTCAACTATTTTATTTCCTTCAAGTTGGCTGCCAAAAATTCTAGTGTTCAAACCTGTGCAGAAGAGACAAAAAGATTGAGAACCAGCATTTCATTGACCCTGGTTTTCTCTGTTGGGCTAAATGGTAATTGCCATCAACATGCACTGAATCCTCTTCTGGTGGAAACAAATGCCTTTGATTTGGCTCAATGTGAGCTTTGCTTATCTTTTAGCAGGAGGTCATGCTTTGCTGGGTCATGACCACAGGTGGTCTATTTATCATGGATTTGGCTTTCTTTCTCCACAGGCAGAGGAGGGGCAACCTATATAGCGTTATGATGCCACTGAAACCATAAAAGGGCTGTCCACCTTTCTCCTATCACCAAGAGATCCTTTTCCACTGAATTCTTTTGAAGCACCACACCACCCCCTTTCTCTTTCTTATAATGCAGCCACCAGTCCTAAGAGTTTAGACTGATTTACTTGGAGCCGGGTGTGATTTTATTTGACTACAAGTACAGGATTCTTTCCTATTTTAAGCACAGTCCTACAGTAATTGTTCCCGTATGATCACATAGAAAGCTTGTTTAAAAAGCAGATCTCTTTCGTCTGATTCTGATTAGGTAAAGCTGGGGTGGAGCCCAGAAACTTGCATTCTGAGGAAGCACAATTGTCCTACGTGGAAGCAGAAGACCTATTAAAAGAGTCTGAGATACACTGCCCTACTGGCTTCAGTTTATAAACTGCCTCAGATCCTACTTCAAAAATGTCCCTCTTGAATGTTCATTCCTTAAAACAGTAAAGTTGGGGAGGAAGACCAAATTTTAATTTTTTGTCATGGCATCTCACTTAGTAATAAGCTCTTCAGATGCCAATTTTTATCCATGTCTTTCTCCATATCCAGTGTGAAATAATGGTTATGTTGTCACTGCTTGGTGGAAAGATAGTGACTGAAGAGAAGACTCTAGAGTGAGAAAGCAAGTTCAAGAGCAGGAAAAGAAGGAAAGGCAATTTAGCACGCTTGTCCTTGGAGAAAATTGATTGGTGCCCTGAGGAAATGCCCTCTGGTATTTCCATTTTGAGGAAATAAATATTATTTGTAGCAGGGAAATGCTTTGAGTGGAGATTGTGCAATAAGGACTATTTTCTTCTTTTAAACTTTTGCAGAAAGCATTTTCAGGATACAAACTTGGAGTAGGAAATGTGTGTGTCTGAAAGATTCTACACTACTATTCAGTTCCTGACTTTAACACCCCTTGTTCTTTGGCCCAGGGGTCCCTCTTCAAGTCTTCAAATTGAATATTTTATGTAACTCATCGAGGAGTTTTGAACAATGTACCCACCGTGGAACTCACATTAGGTTTTGACAAAGGGTTTAGGGTATCTGGTGATGCCAACCTGACATCATCTTGCGTGTTCACACATCACTATTAATTTTGTTTAAAACTAATGGAATCACCATTTCTGTCAACTAAAATTGCCTACCTGAGTCTAAAGCATTCCTTTTTCATCAAAAGCCTATGCCTCCATATGTAACAACAGTTAATGGACAAAGGTTTTTGAGAGTACTTCTCTCCCAGAAGTTTTCTCTGTTTAAAGGAGAGCAATAAGATTTCTATATCTTACTATGGGCTTTATTCTTGAGCATCAGCACTAAGTTCTATCTACTGCCAAGATTCTAATTTCTGACTGAAATAGTGGAATATGTGAGTTCATAAAGCAAGAGGCATGGAACAGGGTGTGAACCAAGAGGCAGAAGTGTGTCTAAGGCTAGAGACTTAACTAAACATGGTTCAGGCAGTGCAAAAGAAAACATAAATCAAAGGCCGGACTTAGCAGAGAGACGGGAACTAAGCAAGGAAGCGGAACTCAAATCATGTAAATATATGGGAAAACAAAAAGCTAACCAAGGCAAAAATAGAAGGAAGCCCAACACTAGGAGATGGCTCAGGTGAGTGGTCAGTAACTGGGAGACCCGCCTACACAGAAGGCTAAGGCAGACCCGTCTCAAAACAGATGGAGAGCAACAGAGGCAAAAAGAGTCCATTCTGGACTTTCAGCTATCTCCTGGTCCAAGGCTTCGTAGCCATTTCCTGTTGAGACTGATTGGAGCATTTAGCCTCCGAGGTTAATGGAAGGGAAGAAATATGATTGGGAAATAAGAACAGATCGTATCTCTTTTTCGAAGAAGAAGAAGAAGATGATGATGATTAGCCATGAGCTAACATCTGCTGCCAATCCTCCTCTCTTTTTGCTGAGGAAGCTTGGCCCTGAGCTAACATCCATGCCCATCTTCCTCTACTTTATATGTGGGATGCCTACCACAACATGGCTTGACAAGTGGAGGGTAGGTCCAAGCCTGGGATCCGAACCAGCAAACCCCAGGCACCAAAGCAGAACGTGCGAACCTAACTACTGCACCATTGGGCTGGCCCCCCAGATTGTACCCTTAAAGCTAGTACTTATAAATTCCTATGTGGCTGAGAGGGTGAGAAGTTATATGGAGATGGAAAACAAAAATTAGCAAGGATTCCAGGCAGGCATCATGTGCTTGGAGAAGCCATCCTGGCCTTCCCCGCCTGGGTTAGGAGCTCCAGCTGCTCTCACAGTATCCTTTCCTTTCACCTTTTATGGCATCTACCGCACCCCGTGGGGATTGTTAATCTCCCTGTCCAGGCTGCAACCACCTTGAGGTAAGTAGCATGGCTTATTTATCTTTATATGCCCTGTGTATAGCAGTTTTACGATAAAGTTTCATCAAATGTCAACACTTACCTTCATCTTATAAAACCACAAGTTCCTTATAGACAGGACAGGCACCTTTATGACACTTCATAGGCACAATATTTTAGTTGATAAAGAAGATGCACATTTTATCCAATGGGGTCTTTACTCTCTTTTAATTCACTCAAGTTATATCTCATAGACAGGCACTCTGCAGTCACACCAAAGAACTCCTCATACTGACACAAGAAGCAGCTTCCTCACGCTGGCTATTTTATAGAAAGTGCTTGACTGAGCTGGGGGCTAAGTTACAAGACTTCAAGTCTTTTGAACACATTCCAATCAGCTCTGTTTTCTCTAAGGGCTCTTGATCATTTTTCAAAGAGGTGGTATCGCATAGCAATTGAGAACACAGACTCAAGAGACAGACTTGACTTGCATTCCAGCTCTTCCACTTATTACTTGGTGACCAAAGGCAAGTTATGTAACCTCTCTGTACCTCAATTGTGCCGTCTGTAAAATAGAAATAGAGGTTGCTGTGAGAGTTAACTACATTACTGGCTATTTTTTAAAATTATTTTTTAATTTTTTTTAGGCATACTTATTTTTTTGGTGAGGAAGATTGGCCCTGTGCTAACATCTGTTGCCAATCTTCCTTTTTTTTCTTTTTCTCTCCAAAGCCCCAGTAGTATATCCTAGTTGTAAGTCCTTCTATTTCTTCTATGTGGGATGCTGCCATAGTACGGCTTGATGAGCAGTGCCAGGTCTGCACCCAGGATCCAAACCAGTGAACCCTGGGCCGCTAAAGCACAGTGCACAAACTTAACCACTTGGCCATGGGGCTGGCCCCACTGGTCATTTCTTCAAGTACTTAAAACAGTGCCTGGCACACAATAAGCTGTATAAATTATATAAAAATTAGCTACTATAATATTTTGGTTTGCCAGATACCACTGATTACTTTGATCAATAATTATAATACCCACAATATATTTGGGTCCTTCCTCAAAACATTACTTCTCTCTTTATCTCATATTTTGCCCCAGTTTTTGGTAAAAGATAATTTATTATAAAAATAAGCAAATATGCTAAAAATGGAAAAGAAAATAAGCATACGTTAATATTACTTCATTTATCATGAAATAAGCTATAACAACTTCCTGAATTTATCACACAAAATTCAAAAAATTTAGCCGAAGAAACTAAGATGGGATATTGGAGAAAGTCTCTCTTTGGTCTTAATCATTTCCTAAGAAGTTACTAAACCTGAGGTCATTATTATTTACACAGAAAGACAATCTCTTCTGCTTCTGGAAAATTACAAAACGTTGCCAGCATGTTTTCTGATCGTCCCTACTTCCTGTGGTGGGGTCTGAAAACCACGCCAACTTTCATAACTGCTGAGATTTCCAGAGTGAAGCCTCATTTGATAATCTTGCAAAAACAGATAGGCTGTACTTCTTCTCTTCCTTTTCTAAATGCCACATATGCCAGCATTTACAAAATGTTAAAAAAATTCCGAGCAGCCTCAAGGCAGCTCCAAGCAGGTGCACGCGCTATTTCTCTCTCCCAGGGAGGCCTGGGAAATCCCTCTTCCCCCCCCCATCTCCCATAGATCCAGTTAATCCAACCTGGAATCTGTTTTACTAGAGAAAAAAAAAGTTTTATCTCTGGCCTCCCAGGTTCTGGCTAGTATCTCTGGAATCTAAATAATGAAAAGCAGGAAAGAATGGATCAGTAAAAATAAAATTGTCATTTACCTAACATGATTAAGAGCTGGGATATCATTAAAAGTTATCACTGATAAATTTTCCAGATTAGCAATTTTCAAAGATTTTGGAATAAAGGAAAATAACATGGGATGCTAAATCACACTTGAACATAACTTGATTTTTCAAAGACCCATGCTGCGCTTCATGCTTGTCCCCAGGAAGAGCAGTCCTTGTTTAATAGGATCAGAAAATATAGATGATGGAACTTTGAATCAGTCATTTGTAGCATCCTTTCAAAGTTGTTTTTTAAATCCTTGTTTTTTGTTTTTTTTTTTCTTCAGTTTGCCATGTGTCTATGGTTGAAGAGAGAAACAGTCTGCTTATTTGCGGTTTCTATTTGTTCTGATTTTTTCATGTTGCTCATCTTGGCCTTTAAAAAAATCTCTTTTTAATTTTATATAGCTTCTTTTGGGCTTTTGTCCGGTACAATGTGCTCAACTCCAGTCACTCTTACATAGTGGCCTATGTCAGAGGCACAGGCAAGCCCCTGCTATCTCCTCGGTAAAGCAGCAAGAAGATTTTTTTAAAGTCCAACCAGCTCCCACTCTTAGGAGTATAGAGCACATTTGAGTTGAAGTCCTCTTCCTCAGAAATCCTGTTGTTACCATGGGAAAACTGTGAAAATGCTCAAATGTGGGCATGCTATAATTAGAACCAAACGTGGGCTTTATGGGACCTGTCATGATGTTTCTAGGAAGCTAGTTCTGCGTTGGCTTCATAAGACATCCTTTTCCTACAATCATGACTCACTTGTGACTTCCAAGCCTCGCTCCTCCTCCTCCCCACCCCTCCCCCGACTTGCTCTGGGCTGGAAGAATGCCCGAAGGCTCCAGAGACGTTCGAGTAGGCGGGTGTCCAGTCCACTAATGAGAACGCACTTCTAGGCATTGTGGAAGTGGGACAGAGGATTTTGCTGGGCATAGTCAGATGTGATGGGTATATGTTAATCATCCCCGAGAAGACTCATTTCTTTGGCAACCCTACCCTACTCCCTAATCCATTCCAAGCCCTCCCATTGCTCCCTCCTTCCTTCCTTTCAGGAAGGCATGTGCAAGTTCTCCGCACAATGATGAATCTCTGCTCCTCAGGGGAATGCACAAGTCAGAAATGCTTTTAAAAAGGAAAGAGGAGCCAAAGCCTTTGCATAAGCAGGCCAGCTGCAGAACCCCACGGGGGGGAGGGGGGGTGGATTCAGGGGAGAAACCTCCTTGCGGCCATGGCCCCAAACCTCCCGGCTGCCACTTGTTTCCATTGTCTGCCCACAACCCCACACAAGCCAGCCCACACCTCCGGGACTGCACCCACTGTCATTTTCAGGAAGAGATTTTCTGAGTCCATCTTGGCATTTCTGTGAAATCACAGAAACAGTTCCTTCAATCAGAGAACTGAAAGAGATGATCGAATAACTTTTATTTGTAAAATGATGAAAAGGCGATCAGGAGAGTTTATCTGACCTGCCCAAGCTCGTGCAGCTCTAGACACATGGAGCCAGAACCAGAATCAGCATGTTTTCATTCCTCGTCCTTTGCCTTTTTCACATGAGCTTGTAAAAGCAAACCATATGGTAGACAAGCTCTTTTCACCTCTGGTCTCTTGCTGTGGGTCCCTTTAATGCGCTCTTGTCATTTGTGTGATGTGTAAGCAGCATGTAGTTAAGCTGAGTCTGATTATGAAGACTTATCTGGAGTACTTGTTAAAAATAGAGATTCCCAGGACTCTCCTTGGGGGATCTAGAATGGGTCTCAGGAATCCTTTAACAAGTTTCCCAAGTGAGTCTTATGATCAAGTCAATTCAGAGAAAAACATGGTAGAGCCAAAGTAAAAAAAAAAAAAAAAAATGTCCGTTTGATGGGCAGGGTGTGCCAACAAGAATAGAACGGGGGATGGAGACGACCAGGAATTTTGCCTCCCAGCTGCTTTTCTCGTGGGTTAACCACTAGACCACACTTCCTCTCTAGGAGAGGCAAGGAATTAAAATCAAAGGTTTACCACTGATTCATGCTGCCTGCTAATGCTGCTTATTGCGCCATGCTTGACCCTGTGCTCTCGGGCTTGGAAACAGATGTGGGGAGGGAGCAGCCTGAGGTGCTGAGGGATAGGAGAGGCGGGGTGAAGGCAGCCAGCCAGGAAAAGCACTTCCTCTGCTGCTACAGTTCAGGCAGGAGTGGAAGTCAGTCTAAATTGTTACCATGCAGATCTGGAATCATTTTTGCAATCGCCTGGCTCCAACTCCAGGTTTGTGCATTCTGCAACAAGAACTGAAAACTTGGTAATGCTCCTGACCCGACTTTTGCCTCTGCCCTCATTTGAATGCATATTTTGAAGTTACATGTTTAGCTTGACAGTCATTTCGTTAGGCAAGAGAGTTTGGTTACCCTCCTTGCCCCACACCCTCCCTCCCCACACACATTTATTAAAAGGAAGTACAGAAGAGTTGAGCAATTTGACCAAGGTTATACTAATCTCAATATTGTGGTTGTTTGATTAAAAATGCAACCAAGCCATTTCGACTAAGCTTTCCAGACTCCCTCCCATATGTTCTGATCATCAGGCAACTGAAAAAACTGGATTTATTTTCTCTCATAAGGTGACTACTTAGCTATGCCCCTTAGACATGTCACTGGTTATCAAAAACAAGTCGTTTTTGAGTGTTAACTATTGATTCTAGAAATAGTTTTTGTGACTTCTTTACTAAACCACAAGTTCCATGAAGGTGAGGAAGAAATTTCAGGTTTGGTTTTCACTAGATATTGCATTTGTGGCAGTGCTTGACTCCCCGGGGGGAAAGGAGGCTGAATTTTAGGTCCACAGGGGTTAGCATTTCCAGATTTAACAAATAAAAACACGGGCTGGTCAGTTAAATTTGAATTTCAGATTTAAAAAATGTTAGTATAAGTATGTCTCATGCAATATTTGGGACATGCTTACACTAAACAATCATTTATTAGTTATCCAAAATTCAAACTTAATGAGGCATCCTGTTCACCAATCTGGCAAGCTTAGCAAGGGTCCTCTGCATTAGTACTGGAGTCTCCAGGATTCTCTCAAAGATCATTGAAACGCAACCCCTTCCCTCCAGAAGACTTCCAGCAGAGCCTCTGAGTAGAAGGCAGTCTGTCTACACAACAGTTATACCACATTATGATAAATTATATAGCAGAAAATGCAAAGAGGTCCAGAATCACAAGGCAAAGAGCAAACAAACAAGACCAGCACAGCATGAAGCTTTCTCAGAACTGGTAACATTTGATCTTCATGTGAAAGGATATGAAGTTCATCAGATGGAGGCATGGAGGCTTGAAAGAGAGTGATGAGTTCCACGTGGCTGGGGTTTCGGGTTTGTGAGTATAGATCTAGGGGTGAGAGTGAAAGGATATCAAGAGTTGAGGTTTGGGAGGTTGACTGGGGTAGCCGTGTGAAGTGCCTTTATGCCATGCTGAAGAGTTTGGAACTTATCTTGATGGGTAGGGAAGCAAGCAAGTGTTTTTCAGCTGAGTGGCATAATCACTTCTGTTTTTGAAAGATAATTCTGGTGGCAGATTGGAGTGGGCAGAACTTGTAGGCAGGGAGACCAATTAGGAGGTTATTGAAATAGCCCAGGCAAGAAAGGATGAGCTTATTTCGACTAAGGCACTGGTGGTGGAAATAGTGAGGGAAGCAAAAATTCCAGAGACATTTAGGTGGTAGAATCAATACAACTTGGTGATTTATTGCATAAGGGTAGTAAGATGGAGGATAGAGTTAATATAGTATGTCTCCAGACAAATAATGGGTATTATTTTTACTCTATCTGCAGAATGGACTAATAATCTTTACTCTACTTACTTCATAAGGCTACTTTGAAGACCAATTAAGATCATTTATGTGAAATTGGTTTGTCAAGTATAATGAGCTGTAAAATGTACTGCTTTTAAATGAATATGTGTCTATCTCAGTAGACAGTGAATTCTTTCAAGGCAAGGCTTCCATTTTATTCGTCTTGGGTATCCCCTGCACCTTGCCTACTGCCTTGAACGCATAGGAAACCAACACATATTTGGAGCATTGAATCATATTTGAAATTCTACCATGCCAAACCAAAATAATAAACACAGTTTTACCATCTTATTAGTATGTATGTGGAATTATATAATGAATCTAGATTGATGAAGATGCCAGCAAAATCAGGGCCACAAATTCCAGGAGAAATGCCCACTTAGGTAATGCTGATGCTGAAGAAAATCTCTTTCTCTTTGTTCACAGATACACTGACACTGAGGCCCATCTTAGCTGCCCAGACACGTTTCCCTCTTTATCCCTCCTATTATTAAGTATTTAAAATCCCAAAGAAATTGTCTGCTTACTCTGCTTTAGACATCACCTTAGTAATGTCTGGTAAATACCACTAGACTCAGCTTGGTTTAGGTGGGGAGTCCTTGTCTCTCTATCCCAGTATGTAGCACCATGCCTAAGTTATGGTTGGTGCTCAATAAGAATGTTATGACTGAAAGATGATGATAATTTCCAAATTGAGTACCATTCAGATTTCGAACATGACTGAGTCTCTATTCTCAACCAAGCAAAAGACCTGTCATTTTGAATTTTATCACAAAATATGGGTACTACATTTTTAGATAATAAGTTCACCAGATTTTTCTTCTCCTACAATTTATCCATCTCCCTCACTCGTTCTCCTCCTTTTCCTTTTCCTCATTGATTCTGCTGTTTCTTGGGCTGTTTTGATTCCAAGAATGATGTTTCTCTACTTCCCTCTGTTTAGAGTTCTCTCCATTTAGAGTCAAAATTATATCTGGAGAGACTGCCATAAGCAGAAGTCTTCTGTTTCCATCAGGTAGAAATTATCATATTATTATGTTATTAACTATTGTTCATACTTATTTATGGAGCACATATCATGTCACTTATTACATTAAAAGCTTTATGTAATTATCTCATTGAAATCTTAAACGGTCCAATAAAATGTCTCTTACTGTCCCCTTTTTATATATGATGGACCTGAGGCTTTAAAAATATTAAGTTATTCCAGGTCAAAGAATTTGACAGAGGCAGAATTGGAACTGGGTCTTGCTGACTCCCCAGTCATTTCCTCCCTACTGAACTGACGATTCCCAAACTCTAGCAGGCAACACAATCACCTGTGGGCCTTGTTCACCATAGATTGATTGCTGGGTCTCACCTCCAGAGTAATTCAGAGTGATTCAGTAAAGCTGGATGAGACACAGAATTACAGCTCTAACAAGTTCCCAGGTGATACTGATGTTGCTGATCCAGAGACCACACTTTGAGAATCCCTGGACTAAACAACACTGCTTAATATTGGCTCATTATTGTACTTCAACTCTGGGACAGTCATTGACCTGAGCAGTGAGAATACAAAGACGAGTGAGGCACTTTTTGCGCTTAGAAGCATACAGTCTAGTTGAGGAGTCAGATAAGTAAGTAGAATATCAATAATACAAATATCATAAGTTGTATAAAGTTATATGCACAGAGTGCTACGGAAACACCAAGTGGCAAGCTCCAACCAGGTGAGGGAAGGCCAAAAAAGGCATACTGGAAAATTTAATTTAAATTTTAAAGAATGACCAGAAGTAAGGAAAAGAAGAGGGGAGAGGTGTTTTTTGGTAATGGAAACAGCTTGTGCAAAAACACGAAGATATTACGTTTTTGGTATACTATGAAAATTTCAGGTAGTTTGTTTAAGACTGGAGAAGAAACAATTGCAGAATGTTCGAGGAGGGCTTACATGTGACCCTGACTTTGGATTTTCTCCTTGAGGAAAGGCCATCCCTCTGTAGTATGGGGACTCCAGATGTGGGAACTAGAGTTATAGTAAAAAAAAAATAGGGGAATCAAGAAGGCATTTAAGTATCATAATTATCTGTGAGAAGATCAATAAAAATTGATGAATGTTTATCCAAATTAACCAGGATAAAATTAGAGAAGACAAAAACTACTAATATCAGGATTGAGAGAGAGGATATCATTACAAATTCTACAGATATTAAAAGAGAAATTAGGATATATTAGAACAACTTTATGTCAATAAATTTGACTACTCAGATGAAGTGGACATATTCTTTAAAAGACACATACAACTAAAACTCACTCAAGAAAAATAGATAACCTGAATAGCTCAATATTTATTAAAGCACTTAAATTTGTTAAGAGCCTTCACGCAAAGAAAACTCCAAGCTAAGATAATTTTGCTGAGGAATTCTACCAAATATTTAAGAAAAAAATAATACTAATTCTACACAAAATCTTCCAGAAAATTAAAGGTGGATTACTTCCCAACTCATTCTATGAGGCCAGCATTACTCTGACACCAAAATGAGACAAAGGTAGAAAAGAAAATTACTCCCAATACTTTGCATGAAGATTAATGCAAAATTCTTAAGAAGATTTTATAAAATTAAGTCCAACATTATATTAAAAATAATACATCCCAGGAGTGCAATATTGGTTTAGCCTTTGAAAATCAGTCAATGTGATTACCTCTATAAAAGAATTTTTAAAGTCCTCCCCAATACATGTATAAAAGTATTTGACAAACTTCAATATCCATACCCGAAAAAAAAATTTTGTTAGGAATATAGGAAATTTTTTCAACCTGAAATGGCAGCTATGAAAAATATACAGCTAATGCCATGCTTAATAGTAAAAGGCTGGATGCTTTCCCCTTCAGATTAGGAATAAGGCAAGGATGTCCACTCTCGTGACTTCTAGTCAATATTGCACTGGGTTTCTAATCAGGGCAATAAGGAGAGAAAAAGAAGGTATCCAGATTGGAAAGAAATAAAACTATCTTTATTAACAGATGATATGATTGTCTATCAATAAAATCTTGCAAAATCTACAAAAATGCTACTAAAACTCATTATTATGAGTTTAACAAAATTGCAGTATACAAGATCAATCTATAGAAATCTATTATATTTCTGCATAACAGCAATGAAAAATTGAAATTTAGAAAATGCAATTTACCATGGCATCAAAAGTACTTAAGACTTGGGGCTGGTCTGGTGGTGTAGTGGTTAAGTTTGCACAGTCCGCTTTGGCGGCCTGGGGTTCGCCAGTTTGGATCCTGGACATGGACCTACACACCACTCATCAAGCCATGCTGTGGTCACATCCGACATAGAAGAACTAGAAGGACTTACAACTAGGATGTACAACTATGTGCTGGGGCGTTGGGGAGGGAAAAAAAAAAGTACTTAAGGATAAATCTGATGAAAGATGTATATGACCCACACTCTGAAAATTACAAAACATTGCTGAAAGAAATTAAAGAAGATATGAATAAATGGAGAGAAAGACCATGTTCGTGTATCAAAAGATTCGTTTTTGTTAATGTAAACTCCCCCCAAACTGATCTGTAATTTCAATACAATGTCAACCAAAATCTCAGCAGACCTTTTGGCATTATGAATTCTAAAATTCATATGGAAGTGTAATGGACTTAGAATAGCCAAAATTAGTTTTAAAAAGAACAAAGTTCGAGGACTTGCTTTATCTTTCAAGACTTGTCCTAAAGCTACAGTAATCCAGATTGTGTGATATTGATATAGAAATAAACTAATACATCAATGGAACAGAATAGAGAATACAAAAATAGATCCACACATGTATGGACAACTGATTTTTGAGAAAGGTGTAAAGGCAATTCAGTAGAAAGAAGACAGTGTTTTTGAGAAATGGTGCTTGAACAATTGGCTATCCATATACAAAAAATAAGAAAAAATAACTTCAGTCCTTACCTCCCAATATATACTAAAATTAACTAAAAACTGATGAGAGACCTAAGCGTAAAACCTAAAACTAAAACTTCTAGAAGAAAATCTTTGTGACCTTGGATTAGGTAAAGATTTCTTAGATAAAACAACAAAAGCACAATCTATAAATGAAAAAAATGGATAAATTTGACTTCATCAAAATTAAGAACTTCTGCTCTCTGAAGGACATGGTTAAGTGGATGAAAAGCCAAGTCACATATCTGATAAAGGCCTTGTATCCTTGAATTTACAAAGAACATTCAAATCTCCATAACATAAAAACAAACAACCCAATTAAAAAATTCGGCAAAAGATTTGAACAGATACTTTAACAAAAAGATATGCAGGTAGCAAATAAGCACATAAAGAAACCACTACTCAACATCATCAGCCATTAGAAAATTAAATTGAAATAATGAAACCACAATGAAATGTCTCTACATACCTATTAGAATGGCTAGCATTTTAAAAGACCGAGCATACCAAGCATGTGGAGCAATTATAACTCTCCTGCCTCAGAGGTGGGAATGTAAAGTAGGATCGCCACTTTGGAAAACAACTTGGCTGTTTCTTAAAAAGTCAGTCTTACAGGGGCTGGCCCCGTGGCCGAGTGGTTAAGTTCGCGCGCTCCACTGCAGGAGGCCCAGTGTTTCGTTGGTTCGAATCCTGGGCGCAGACATGGCACTGCTCATCAAGCCACGCTGAGGCAGTGTCCCACATGCCACAACTAGAAGGACCCACAACGAAGAATATACAACTATGTACTGGGGGGCTTTGGGGAGAAAAAGGAAAAAATAAAATCTTAAAAAAAAAAAAAAAGTCAATCTTACATTTACTATATGACCCAACCATTCTCCTTCTAGCTATTTAACCAAGAGAAATGCCCATATAGAAACTTGTACACAGATGTTTAAAACAGCTTGATTTGTTAACAGTCAAAAACTAAACATAGGGGCCAGCCCTGTGGCTGAGTGGTTAAGTTCATGCACTCCACTTTGGCAGCCCGGGCTTCACCAGTTCGGGTCCTGGGTGCAGACCTACACACCACTCATCAAGCCATGCTGTGGCGGCATCCCGCATAGAAGAACTAGAATGACCAACAAGTAGGATATAGAACTGTGTACTGGGGCTTTGGGGAGAAAACACAAAAAAACCTAAAACTAACTCATATGTCCACTGATGGATGAATGGATAAACAAAGTGTGGGATAGCCATGTAATGAAATAGTTCTCAGCAATACAACTGAATGAACCATTTATAACATGCAACGTCATGGATGAATCTCAAAATTATTAAACTGAGAGAAAGCAGCCAGAGAAGAAAGCAGTGCATACTCTATGATTCCATTTATATAAATTCCTATATCATCAACTCATACATAGTGACAGAAATCAAAACAGTTGTTGCCTTGGAATAGAGAAGATGTGGGGAAGTTGAGAGGAGATTACAAAGACACAAGAAAACTTTTGGGTGTAATAAATATGTTCATTACCTTGATTGTCCTGATGATTTCACAGGTACATACTTATTTCAAAAGCTATCAAATGTAAATTTGAATGTTTATCTTATGTCAATTTTATTTTATGCCAGTTTATTTTTTGTCAATTTTTACCCCAATACGTCTTTAAGAAAAGAACTTATCTGTGCTGTGTGCTTTCAGTGTCTAGGACAGGAGAGGGTGGAACTCTATTTTATAATCTATTTCAAGTAGCATACAATTTCTAGATATTTATAAAAAAGAATTTTTGACGTTATAAACAAATGCCCATAAATCACAATATCATAGTCTCTGACCATAATAATCCCCCAGAAAGGCCCAACATGAGTCAAAAGATTAGATTCTAGTTATGACTTTGCTATTGCCTTACTGGGTGGCCTCAGAAATCCCCACAGTCACTCTAGGCCTAGTTTCCACATTCCTAAAATGAAGGCATGGGACTGGATGAAGGGGCATCACATTATGCTGTGCTCAGTGGGTGGAGAGAGGGAGTGTGGTAAGAGGAGCCAAGCTGGCAAGGATCCAGAACCCCTTCTCCTTGCTAAGGACTGAATATTTGTGTGCCCCCTTTCCAACTTCATATGTTGAAGCCTTAATCCCCATTGTGACGGTGTTTAGAAGTGGGGCCTTTGGGAGGTGATTATGTTTAGACCGGGTCGTGAAGGTGGGGCCCTCATGTTGGAATTAGTGCCCTTATAAGAACAGGAAGAGACCAGAGCTCACTCCTTCCCACCATGTGAGGATACAACAAGAAGGCAGCCATAGGCAAGCCAGGAAGAGAGTCCTCACCAGAATCTGACCAGGCTGCCCCCTAATCTTGGACTTCCCAGCCTCCAGAACTGTGAGAAATAAATGTCTGCTGTTTAAGCCACCCAGTCAGTGGCATTGTGTTACAGCAGCCCAAGCTGACCAAGGCACTCCTCCATCCAGAGTGGTTCTGCTTTGATCCATTCTATGTAGTAAGTTTGTCCATAAGACTTATTTCGAAAAATGAGTTTTCACAAATTTCAAAAGAAAATTTACAACTACTGTAGTAAATGACCTCTAAAATCTCCTCAGGTGCCAAATGCTATGATCCTCCTCAGTAAAATTAAATCTGCCAGACATTCATTGTGATTCTTCGTGAGCAGGCATTTGTTCACAAAGCTGTTTTATACAACATTAACGAACTCTCAGTAATCCTCCAAAAGTTTTCTCTTGGAATTAAAAAAAAAATAAATGACATTCATTATTTATTATTATTTATTTTAAAATCCTTTTGGTGTTTTATTCTGATCCAGATGGAAGTGATGCTCTTCCCTGTGTTTCTCGGCAGTGTGCTCCTAAGTGCTTGTGGCTGTGCACAGAGGGCAGGGAGCTATAGGAAAGACAATGTACAGAGAGTCCACCTGTTGTCCCAATGTCTCCTCCAGCCGCATTTGCTCCTCTCCACTCTCATGGTGGTTCTCAAGGCCCCTAGAACGATTCATCAGTGAGTCTAAGTAATTCAGAAAATCAGTTTCTCAGAAGCCTTTAGACAGCCGTGCACCCAAATCTGCTGATTTGTGTAGGAGTCTTGTTTTCCAAGAGACCCCATCTGCCTTGCAGCCTCACTACTCTTCCTACTGGTTTCTTTTTCCCCTAAGATATTTGTACATTGTGCCTGTGTTTTTTTTTCATTCCCCTAATTGCAGTGACTCAGTTTGTTTTTCTAGTGCCCACATCCTTTCCCCACAAACTTAGAGGATTGAAAACATGGTACAGTGGAAAGGAAACCTAGACTCTAATTCTGGCTTTGCCATTCAGCTTCCCATGGGATTCGGGGGGACTTATATCATCCTCCTGGGCCTCAGTTTTCTCATCTGAAAAGGGGAAGCTTAGGTTAGTTTTTCCTAAAGTGTTTGACCTACCATGGCTGATGTGGGAGGAGATTTTAGATTTTAGATCCATTATATATACTTAGTAAGTTTGTATTTATTTTATTGCACATTAAAAAATATATAATTGTTACATCAAACAGCTTGAGTTAGATTTTAACATAATTAATAGAGTAATAGTAATTAGATTTTTAAGTGAATTAAAGTAAAATATTAAACAGATTTAAGGGGTAACTGGATATGGAAAAAATTGGGAAGATGGTACATAATGGTGGCCTGGAAGCAACGTTCTGTTTTGCCTCAGTATTTCACAGGAAATCTACATTTCTTGATGTTGAGTTGGAGTCATGTACCTGAGTTCTGGCCCATGAAATATGAACACAAGTCATGTGTCACTTCTGGAAGAAGCCAGTGTGCCGTCTCCGTCTTTCTGTTCTCTTGTCAAAGCAACTTTGAAAGCTGTGGCATTGTCACGATACAGAAAGAGCATAGAACCTTCCGACGGATGACAGTGTCTGCCAACCCAAACTGGACATGTGTGGCTAAGAAATACACTTTCATCAAGTTAAGCCACAGAGATTTCTGAGTTGATTTTCTCAGTATGGCCTACCTTATCCTGACTAATACAAGGCACGATAAGATTATCAGGTTCCACCTAGCTCTAAATTTCTACATTGTCCTTTTTCAGCTGTTCCCTTCTTATTCAGTTTTAACTTCTACGTTTTACTGGCCCTCTAACTTCAAAGACGTCCTCTCTAAACCAATTTGCTTATGTTTTGCCCTTCCGACTATCTCTGTTTTTAGAAGTGGCATTTATTTTAATGATGGCTGTAGTTCTGGTTAACTACATAGAACCCTCCTCACATCCAAAGAAGACATGGCAATTAGTGTTGCTGCCTGTTTGTGGTGCCTTTCTGAATAGCCTTTGGGACCATCAGCTCTTTCAGACTACTCGTACATAAAGAGGACAATTTCTGCAGAGCCTTGCTCACTATGATGTCACCACTCCCAATGGTTATGAGCCTGTGTCCTTGGCTTGAGAAAGCCACTTCTTTCACCATCTTGTGTCAGACTAGCCAGCTTCTAGCCATTGGCTCCCAAAGTTCACCAGCGGAATACATTGTTAGAAGCTGTAATATAGGAAGATATCTACCAACGCTGTTCACAGTATGAACCCTTTCCAGCCCCAAACAGCTAGAGGAGCCTTCTTTCTTCTGTCTTCATCATTTGCCAGAACAGCCCGGCTACATGATGAAAATCATCTTTTTAATCTTTGAAGCGGATTATATTTTGGAACTTCGTGTTAGCTTGTGTTGTCTGGTTTTGTCATTTAATGGTCATAGATATTTGAGTAAAAAAAAAAAAGTGTTTTTCAAGAAGTTTGATTTAAGGTCTGGGTCAAATCACAGCCTGTTAGTTCTAATCACTGAAACTGCTCTATGCACCTTCGATCTATATGGTCTGCCAAGTTTTCGTCCGCCTGTTCTCCAAAGAACATTAAATTTTGATTTGATTTGCTTCTCTAGTACTTGATCAATCAGTGTATTAAATGTGCTGCTCAGGCAGTGGAAATAAGAGAGAGTTTTTAACAATGTAAGCTGATGGGAATTTTTGAATTATTTATAGTGTTTTCCTTATTCAGGAAATATAGAAGCCTAGTTTTTTTGAGACTCAATACACACACCAGTGGTGACCCTTTAAACGGTCCAGGAAAACAGTGGCTTTTATTCTGAGTTTATAAATGGAATGATCATTTGTTTCTTATTTATACCATAGAAACTTCCAAAAAAGAATGTGAAGATCATCTTAGAACTATTAAAAATTATTAGCCATTAAAAACACAGTGTGTGGACAACAGTAATGTCTGTTGGTAATCACAAAACCATGGAATTATAGAATAGTGGAATGGAAGAAAACAACCAACCATATGACTCAGCTCCTTATTTAACAGATAGAAATGAAAAAACTGGGACACAAAGGGTAACATATTTTATTTTTTATAAAAACTGTATTGAGACATAATACATATACTATATAATTCACCAATTTTAAGTGTACAATTAAACGTTTTTTGGTATATTTGAAAAGCAACCATCATTACAATCAATTTTGGAAAATTTTCATTACCCAAAAGGAAACCATGTACCCCTTAGTAGTCACTACCCATTTCCCCTCAGCTTCCTCAGCCCTAAGCAAACTCTGATCTACTGGCTATCTTTAACGATTTGCCTATTCTGGACACTTCGTTTAAATGGAATCATGCAATATGTGATCTTTTGTGACAGCTTCTTTCACTTAAATGTTTTTAAGTTTCATCCATATTGCAGTGTGCATCACTACTTCATTCCTTTTTAATTGCTAAATAATATTCCATTGTATTGCTATAGAATATTTTGTTATCTATTCCTCCATTGACGGATATTTGGGTTGTTTTCACCTTTTGGCTACTATGAACAACGCTGCTTTGAAAATTCATGTATAAGTTTTTATGTGGGCATAAGTTTTCATCTCTCTTGGGTATATACCTAGGAATGAAATTGCTGGATCTTGTGGCAACTCTATATTACCTTGTGAGGAACTGCCAGACTATTTTCCATTTACATTCCCACCAGCTGTGTAAGAGACTTCCAATCACTCCATATCTTCATGAAAATTTATTATTACCTGTTTTTTTTTTATTATAGCTATCCTAGTGGGCGTGAAGTAGTATTTTATTGCAGTTTTCATTTATATTTCCCTGATGGCTAATGATGTTGATACTCTTCTCATGTGCTTATTAGCCATTTGTATATTTTTCTATGAAGTATTTATTCAGATCTTTTGCCCAGTTTTGGTTTATTTCTCTTTTTATTATTGAATTGTGAGAGTCCTTTATATATTCTGGATAAAAGTCCTAATCATATATATGATTTACAAATATTTTCTCTCATTCCTTTGGTTGTCTTTTCACTTTCTTGATGGCATCCTTTGACACATAGAAATTTTTAATTTTAAGGAAGCCCCATTTGTCTATTTTTTTCTTTTTTGGCTTGTGCTTTTGGTGTCATATCCAAGAAAGCATTGCCTAATCCAAGGTCATGTTGATTTATGCCTATGTTTTCTTTTAAGAGTTTTTATAAAACTTTTACTTTTATTTTGTATTTGTACAACAGTTTTATTTTTTAAATTTAGATATTTCTTTTCTTATGTTTAGGTCTTTGATCCATGTTGACTTGACTTTGTATATTGTGTGAGGTAGGGGTCCAACTTCATTCTTTTGCATGTGGCTATCCAGTCGTCCCAACATCATTTGTTAAAAAGACTATTCTTTCCCTCAACGAATTATCTTAGCAACCTTGTCAAATATCAATTTATTGTAAATATGACAGTTATTTCTGGATTTGATTCCATTGATCTATCTGTCTATCCTTATGCCAGTACCACACCATCTTGATTATCAAGGCTTTGTAGTAAGTTTTGAAATCAGGAAGTGTGAGATCTCTAGCTGTGTTCTTTTTAAAGATTGTTTTCACTATTTTGGGTCACTTATGTTTGTATGTGAATTTTAGGATCAGGTTTTCAATTTCTATAAAGAAGGCAGCTTGGACTTTGATAGGGATTTCCTTGAATCTAGGGTTGCTTTGAACAGTATTGCCATTTTAGTAATGCTAAGTCTTCCGATCCATCCACATGGGATATCTTTCCATTTATTTAGGTCTTCTTTCTTCTTTCTTGTTTAGGTCTTTAATTTCTTTCAACAGTGTCTTGTAGTTTTCAGTGCAAAGTTTTGCACTACTTTGTTAAATTCATTACCAAATATTTTACTCTCTCGAATGCTATTATAAATGGAATTGTTTCCTTGATTTCATTTTTAGATTGTTCAGTGTTAGTGTATAGAAATACAATTGTTTTTTGTATATTGACCGTATAACCTGACATCTTGTTGAGCTCCTTTATTACTTCTAACAGTTTGCTTAGGATTTTCTATATACAAGATTATGTCATCTGCAAATAGAAAAAGTTCTAATTTTCCCTTTCCAATCTAGACACCTTATTTACTTTTTTTCCCCTAATTTCTCTGTCTAGAAACTTGGTGCAATGTTAGATACGAGTGGCAGAGCAGACATCCTTGTCTTTTTCCTGATTTTAAAGGGAAACATTCAGTCTTTCACCATTAAGTATGATGTTAGCTGTGGGTTTTTCCTAGATGCCCTTTGTCAGGTTGAGAAAGATCTCTTCCATCCCTAATTTCATGAGTATTTTTATCATGAAGTGGTGGTGAATTTTTGTCAAATGCTTTTTCTGCATCTATTGGCATGATCGTGTGGTTTTTCTCCTTTATTCTGTTCATATGGTATATTACATTAATTGATTTTCAGATGTTAAACCAACCTTGCATTCCTGGGATAAATTCCTCTTGATCATAGTGTATAATTCTTTTTATATGTTGCTATATTTGCCTTGCTAACATTTTGGGTGGGGTTTTTGCATCTATATTTATAAGAGCTATTGCTCTATAGTTTTCTTTTCCTGTACTGTCTTTCTCTGATTTTGATATCAGGACTTATAGATGGCATATTATTTTTAAAGTATGAAAATCCCTGAAAAAATTCAGATAGTGGGAAAGACTGAAAGTTAGAAAGTGTAAATCCTTTGCCCTGTCCCAAGTTCACTGTGAATAGAATTAATGCATATGTGTGTGTGTGTGCACATGCATATAGATACAAATTCTACTCACAGTGGACTTATATGTATATACAGTATGCGTCTTATCTTAGAGGTTTGTGGTTAAGGAATGAAAAGTGACTATCTGAGATCACATGATTTAAAATTAACAAAATCATCTTCAGATTCTTCATATTGTGACTCCCAACCTAATAACCTGGCAGGCTCAGAAATCAATGCATTTTTAGAGATTTTCCAATCCCTTGTGACAGAAACAAGGCTCCACAATATAGATTAAGTGCTATTAGGCTATTGATGATGAATATTGGATTAACAAGTTTACTATCACCTTAAACATCAATATACCATGACAAGCAATACCAGTGTGATTTTGATTTCAATATTTTTCTCAGCATAACCAAACTTATTTAATAACATATATATGCTGCAAGCCAAATTTCTTATATCTCACCATAAATCATTATATTAGATAGAGTGACATGAGTTGCTATAACAACTTACCCCAAAATCTTAGTAGCTTCAAAAATAAAAATTTATATCTTTTGTTCACCAAATGATCTAGTATGGGTGGCAGGTTTTCCTGATTAGATGCCAGCTCTCCTCTAACTGGTAGATCAGGCACCCAGGCTCCTTCCATCTTATAACTCTGCCATCATCAGCACATGGTTTCCAAGACATTTTCAACATATAACTTGCAAATTTGTCATACTCATCTGCATGGAACTACAGAAGGGGAAGAAGTATGAAAGATCACACGTGGGAGGTTTAAATGGAGCAGATCTGGAAGTGATATACATCATATCTGCTTACATTCTATTGCCAGACATATAGCAATACTTAATTGCAAGGAAAGTTGGGAATTGCAGTTTTAATGTGAGCCCAGAAAAAAGAGAAAACAGGTTTGGTGACCATCCCACCTGTCTCTGCTACAATTATCATTCTCCTCCATGAGAAATTTGCAGAATCAGAAATTATTATTCCAAAACTTTTTTCCTTAAATTGAATATCTAATATCTCTTGCTAAATTTCAATCTTCCTTTGTCCTAAATTTAGGAAACTAAAATTTTAGATTCAAAATTCTCTTAGCTATCTTTTACGAATTTTTGAAAATGCGTAATACAACAACAAATTATTCTTTATACCAAATTTTAATTGTTCACCATATGTGTTGGCAAAGATTGTGCATATATATAAATATTTCTATTGTATGCATCTTTACATATATGTCTTATCTAGCTAGACTCTGAATTCCACGAGGAGAGAAAGGAACATGTCTTGGCTTTGTATCCCTACATTTAGCATGACATCTAGAACGTCATACTCATTCATTTATTCAGCAAATATTTATTAAGAGGCTATTATATACAAGTTAATGTGCTAGGCATTGGAATACAAAAGAAGGCAATAAAGAATTTTCCTTATCCTCACAAACCTTACAATTAAGAATCCCATATCAACAGACAAGGTGAACTGGAGATCCTGAAACTCTCCCCCTACATACCATCTGACTGTGCCTCATGAAACATTTAAAACACTATTGTGGTGTCTTTGTAACATGTCAGCTAGACTAGGCTGACCCATATTTCCCAGAATTCCCTTTCCTGTATGATTCCAGTTAGGGGTGAGCCATAAGAGAGATTTGGAGAGGGAGAGTGAGAGAGCAACCGTTTTTTATCCCATGCATGTTGCTTATCTGCTGGCTTACCCTGTTGGCTTGAAAAAACAACTACACCAACTGCCCCACCTTAGCTCTTCCTAGATCTTCTTTCCACTTCTCTGACTCCTGAGCCAGGTGTGTGTGTTTAGTTCTGTGACAAAAGACCCTGGCATCTGCAGAACACCAATACCACCAATATCAGAGACCAAAAGAACTGACAGGGTCTTCAGACCATCCCCATGGGCTCTCATTCATGCCTGTGAGTTCCAAATTGTTCTCTCTACTTCTTAATACGCATCTTCTCTTGCCTACCCTATGGACTTAAAGCCCCAGCAAAGACAAGAGGCCTACAGAGGCTTCTTAACCAGCTTCCACAATTGCTTGAGCTCAAACTCCTGTACAACAACAACAATAAAATCTCTCTCTCTCTCTCTCTCTCCCCCCTTCCCTTTTTATTTACCTATATTCTGCTTCTCTGATTGAACCCTAAACCATGACTGATACAACTATTTTAAATGAATAGATGAACCTGCAATGAAGTAAGAGAAATTTGCTGAGGCCAGAAATAAAACACAAGTCCAGAAGCACATTTATATGGTGACTGACAAATAATAATGTACAACTGAAATTTCACAATGTCATAAACTATTATGACCTCAATAAAATTTAATAAAAAAAATACTTATAGAAAAAAAAAACATACTTCAAGGAAGCAAAGCAACAATGAAGTTTTCTAGCCACCCTAATGTTATATATGGATACCAACAAAATGGACTTTCTTTGTGCCAGGAATTATTCTAAGTACTTTACATATACGTTCACTCATCTAATCTCATTATCCCAATGAGGCAGGTGCCTCATTGGAAATTAAGATACAAGATGGTTAAGGTCACAAAGCTAAGAAACAGCAAAGCCAAAACTGGAATCCAGGTAGTCTCGCTGCAATGCCTGTGCTTTAACTCTGTGCTGTGAGCCCCATGGCCAAGTACTTCAGTACATCATAGGACTAGGAGCAATCTTCAACCCTGTGAGGGCACAGTTAGAGACCCGTGACAACTCTATATAAAACCTGGACTCAGAAAACATGGATTTAGATGGAAATTCCAAAGGAAAGATCTCTCTAGAGGATGTATACCCTGGAGAAATCAAACCTTCTCTTGATTACGAAGCCTATAAGCTTGGAAATGTAATTTAAAGTGCTATAAAGTCCATAGGGCCCTCAGGCATATTCTGACAGAAACAATTAATAGTCCTATTTTGGAGAACACACCCTCAACCCCAGGCCTCAGAGAATTTCTATGCGTTAGAGAAATAACAAATATTAATTCATAATTTTTTTTTAAATTGGGCCAGCCCCAGTGGCCTAGTGGTTAAGTTCAGTGTGCTCCACTTTGGAAGCCCAGGTTCAGTTCCTGGGCACAGACCTACACTGCTCATCAGTGGCCGTGCTGTGGCAGCAGCTCACATACAAAAAAAGGAAGATTGGCAACAGATGTTAACTCAGGACCAATCTTTCTCAGGAAAAAAAAACACCAAACATGCTATACCTACAAGGAAGCAAGCCACCATGAGCAAAAATCACAGAAATAAGCACACAAAAAAACAGACCTGCAGCAATCTCAGACACTGGAATCATCAGATACAGACCATACAAGATATATGTGTAATATGTTTTTTAAAAATTTAAAGGAATGGGGATATGAAAAAGAGCAGAAGACTATCAAAAAGTAAAAGTCAATTTAAAAAAACAAATATATCTAAGATATAAAAAGTGTAATTCAATTGATTACCAATGATCACTTATCTCTTGGTTTCTAATACCGTTCTCCAATAAAAGAAATTGGGGGTCCTTGGAGAAATGGATGATTCCAGGACTGAGAATAAAATATACAAAATGAGCATACAGCATCTTGAAGTGCCAGAAAGTAAGGAAGTGCAAAAAAAAAAAAAATCACAATGATACAGGAACCAACAGAAAGAGCTCCCAATGACCAAAGCTGAAATAATTTGAGCAAGAAAATAAGTAAAGTAGTACTGGACTATAAAAGTATAAAATAAATATCCATGAGCCTATACTGATATTAATAAATGATTGAATCAATCAATAAATGGGGGAGAAGAGACAAATCTTCCATGAAGAAGAACTGCAAACAATCGATTACACATTCCATCCTCAAGGAGGTGGAGCATAACTCCCAACTCCTTAAGTGTGGGCTGCACATAGTGGTTTCTTCCTAAGAGGACAGTATGGAAAGGGGGTTGGGTGAGGAGTAACTTTACAATGGAGAAATCTGACCAACATTACCTCAGCCTGATGATCAAGGTCAACAGCAACAATGATAAGTCATGTACCCTTGATATGACATGACAAGAAACAGCACTTTACCTCAGGGCCATTTCTAAAAACCTCCTAAAAACCCATAACTCCAGCCTAATCAGGAGAAAAATCCTAATAGAGGGACATTTTACAAAACATATGACCTATATTCCTCAAAACTGTCATGGTCATTATCAAACAAGGAAAGTCTAAGAAACTGTCACAGTCAAAATGAGCCTAAGGAGACATGACACTAAATGTAATGTGGTGTCCTAGATGGGGTCCTGGAACAGAAGGAGGGCATTGGGTGAAAACTAAGAAAATAAGAATAAAATATGAACTTAAACTGATAATAATGTATCAATATCAGTTCATTAATTGCAATAAATTTCCTATACTAACGTGAGATATTAACAGGGGAAAGTGGATTCAGAGTTTATGGGAATTCCCTATACTGTCTTTCTGATTTTTCTGTAAATCTAAAACTGTTCTAAAAAATAAGGGTTTTTTGTTTGTTTCTAAAAGTCTCACTAGATGGATTAAACAGTGGTTTGGATATAGCTGAAGAGAAATTTATTTATCTGGAAAATAGATCCAAAGATACTACTCAGAATTCAGCTCAGAGAGACCAAGAAAGGTCAAGAAATTCAGAAGATATAACAAGAAGCTCCAACATATGTCTAACTGAAGTTCCAAAAGGAGAATAAAGAGGGAATGGATGAGCAATAAAAGTGGAAGACAGAAAGTCTGAGAATTTTCCAGAGTTAATCAAAGATACAATTCCTTAGACTCAGGAAGCCCAATAAATATCAAGTAGGAAAAAAATCCACACAGGAAGACAAATTGTAGGCGAAGAGAGAATCTTAAAAGCAGTCAGAGAAAAATGCCTAACTACCTATAAAGCTATGTGAATTAGACTAAAAACTGACTTCTCAGTCAGAAGATAGTATAAAAATATCTTCAACCTCATGTCAGGAAATAATTTCAAAGTTAGAATTTTATACGTGGAAAAACTATTCTTGAAGAATGAGAATAAAATAAAGATACTTGGATAAATAAAAATTGAGCAAGTTGACCATTAAAAGATCCTACTAAATGAGCATCTAAAGGATGTACTTTAATAGGAAAAATGATCCAGAAAAGTCTGAGAAGAATTGTACAAAAGAAGAGAATTAGTTACAAAAAGAATTGTAACTAAAAAGATAGATAAACCTATGGTAAAACTAAACAAGCATTGAAAGCATGTAAAAAGTAAAATCTATTTCATAAAGCATAAAAAATAGAGAGAAAACACTAGACAAGTTACGTGCAAGATGAGAGGGATGATTTGAGTTCACACATAGCAAGATCCTCATACTATTTGGGAGTTGGATAAAAATATTCACTTACCTTAGAATTTGTCAAATGTACATCCTTAAATTTCAAGAGTAATCACTAAACCAATAGATAATAGAGAATATATATCCCACACATATAACAGAGGGAAAAAAATAGAAGTAAAAAATAAAATTAAACTTAGAACAAAAATCTCAACCAATTTGAATGAAGTCAAGAGAAAAAAATAAACTGTATAAGCAGGACAAATGGAAAGCACAAACTAAAATGGCACCAATAAACTTTTTTAATCAAAAACTATACAAATCTTGAACAAGTAGGAATCTTACTCCCTCCACTGAATTGTCTTGCCTCATGTTAATCTCCTCCCTCAGTGTTAGCTGATCAATTATTTCTGATCGAATTTGATACTTCAACCTGCACAACCACCTCCCATAAAATATATTGTATGATAGAGATGGTGTTAAATACACGGCCTATTATTGGCTATTTAAACTCTCATTTATCAGTGCTACTGGAAGGAAGTCCTGACATGAACAGGAAAAAAACGAAACACATCAAACTTAATTCTGTCATCCATATTTTAGCTGCCTCAGCAGCCTATGACTACAAAACAAAGAGATACTGTTCATATCCAAACTATAATTATACAAATCCCAACTGGCCTATTTTTGGAAAACAGTCTCTTTAGAGCACTCCCCAGGTATTTCTAAGAGTTTCTCAGAGTACTGCCTCACATCTACTCTGAAGAACGAGCCCCATTTCCTTCCACTCCAGCCTTCTTAACATTACACTTTGTTTCTGCTGTGGATGACCTTATGTGCTCACCACTTCAGCGAACACTGCCATCCATTGCTGGTGAACTACCACTGATTTCCACCCGACTCTGACCTCAGGAAGTAGACACTCTTTTCGCTAATTCCCCATGTTATATCTGAGACCAATTTGTGACTTTCAGCAATATTTCACTGAAGTCTTAAAAAGTAATGTAACTATAACATAATGTGCCTATTAAAACATCTGGTCATATCCAAAGAAGATAGACAAATGGCCAACAGGCATATGAAAACATGCTCAATGTAATTACTCACTAAGGAAATGTGAATCAAAACCACAATGAGATATTATCTCATACCTGTTAGGATGGCTATTATCAAAAAGCAAAAGACTGTAAGTGTTGGCAAGGATGTAGAGAAATTAGAACTCTTGCATACTATTGGTGAGAATGAAAAATGGCACAGCCCACTACTGAAAACAGTATGGAGGTGCCTCAAAAAATTAAAAATAGAACTACTATGTGACCCAGCAATCCTACTTTTGGATATTTATCCAAAAGAATTGAAGTCAACATCTCGAAAAGATATTAGCACTCCCATGTTCACTGTGGCACTATTCACAATAGCCAAGATGTGGAAACAACCTAAATGTCCATTAATGGATGAATGGGTTTTTAAAAAGTGTGGTATAGACATACAATGGAATATTTTTCAGCCTTAAAAAAGAAGGAAATCCTGCAGTACATGACAACGTGGATGAAACTTGAGGTCATTACGCTAAGTGAAATAAGCCAATCACAGAAGGACAGATACTGCGTGATTCCACTCATATGAGGTATCCAAAATAGTCTGTCAGGGGCTAGGGAGGGGGAGAGTGGGAGAGTTCATAATCAATGGCCATAAAATTTCAGGTATTCAAGATGTATAAGTTCTAGAGATGTGCTATCTGCTGTACAACCTGGTACCTTTAGATAACAGCATTATACTGTATACTTAAAAATCTGTTGAGAAAGTAGGTCTCATGTTGTGTCCTTACCACAACAAAATAAATTTTTTTTAAAACATCTAGTCATAGAACCCAAAAGGCTAAACTCAATCAAAAACTGAGGCCTCCATGTAGTTGGGTCAAGCTCAACAGCTACCAATAAAAATCTTCAGGCCTTTCCACCCTACATACCCAAGCCTAACTAAATCTCAACTCTCCTAATCTAAGATTCACTTTTTTTTTCATATCTGAATGATTGTTAGTAGAACCATGAATTCTTTTGAGAAAGATTCTACTCCATACCCACTAGGTGTGTCTCACACTCAGAAACCAGAGAAGTTAATCAATGATAATATTTTGAAAGCTTATTTCCTAATGTCTGAATTATTCTGTCTCAAAAACTGCCCAGTGTGAGATATTAATGGTTCAACCCATGTGTCACTGCACCAAATCGACTTTAATTCCTTTTCACAGCCTCTCCTCACATATTACATGGAGAGATGAGCCTATATGTTTCTAGGTGATATAGAGATAGCCTATATGTGATAGAAGTCCAGGTCCCCAGTCTGCTATGAAGACAGGAACACCGTATGAGTTAGGATAATGTGAGCTGCTATAACAAATAAGATCAAAGATTTCAACAAAATAATTTCCTTTCCTTTCATTTAACAATCAAAGATAATGTTCCAGGTCTACAGGTGTGTTTCTCTTTGGGACAATTCGGAGACCTAGGCTTCTTTTATACCATGGCCCTGCCATCCTCTAGATTCTGTCAACTGCACCCATCAAAGGAAAGGAGAAAGAGAGCATGGAGAAGGCCTATCCACTTCTTTTCTTTTCTTTAGTTTTTGCTGCGGTAACATTGGTTTATAACATAATATAAATTTCAGGTGTAGATTGTTGCCTGGAAGTGACACACATCGCTTTCACTTACATATTTTGACAAGAACCAACCACGTGGTCACAGCTAATTGTAAGGAAGCCTAGGAAATACAGTCTAGCTCTGTGCTCAGAAAAAAAAGGGGAAACAGTTCATAAACAGCTAGCAGAGTTTTTTTGCAAGCACACACACAAATGAAGAATAATCAGTTTCTGCCCATAAGCCCACCTCTTTTCAGATTTTGAGGGAAAAATTCTCTAATTCTGCTGGAGTACAATTGTGCTTGTACACTCCATTCACTTAAATTATTTTACAACTCAGTCTGAAGCAAGTACATTTACATTACTTCGTTGTATTCTGAGCTCCCCAAACAGTAGTTATGGAGGTCCACGATCTAAGTCTACATGACTGAAAGCAAAATAATCCCTCCCAAGACCAAGAAAAAGATTCCCCTAAAGACTAATTCCTGCCTCACACTTTATGAACCAAAATTGAACTCGACTTCAAAGTAGCAGGACTCTAGTCTTCGAAAATTTCGAATTCAGTTTCCACTGGTTCCCGGTTCCAGTGAAATTGGAAAGCCTTTGGGAATTCTTCCTCTTCATACGTCACACGACGACTCACACAATACATTCGACAAACCAGGCTGTTGATAAACATTTGTGGCCTTGAACCAGCTGATGTCAAGGACCTTCTTAGCAGGTATTTTTGAAGTAGGGAAGGAACCTGGGATAGTGACTTGCAAAGACCCTTTAATCCTTGTTTCCGCTTTGTAATGAGGTGGATCAGCTGTGGGAAAGACTGATGGTTTTTCCCAGCAGGCTGGAGCGGGACACATGCGCACAGGGAGAGGGTTACCTGAACTAACTGCAGCATAGCCTCCATTTAAAAGTCATAATGACTGTACAGAGTTTGGATTCAAACAAGCTAGCAGACCCAAGCTATTTGCACAAGAACTTTGACCACTTTGTAATCCTGGTGTGTTAAGTAGGTGTGCCTTCCCACACGTATTTGTGAGTAATATCGATTACTTTTCATAAGCCCACAGCCTATATGTCCCACCAGGCTTTTTGGCTTCACTAGACTGATATACCCGTTTCCTCAAAACTCTTGTATCTGGGGCCTGGGCGCACTGACCTTACATCGTCTCAGCGCTCATTCAAGAGAACCTTCCGGCAATTAGGCTCTCGCGTGACTCACAGCTCCTTTCCCTCCTGATTCCAAAGTCGCGTTTTCAGCCTACAACATATTCCCTAACTACCAGTTAAGTTAAAAACAAAAAAGTAGATCTAAACCTATAGTTGAAACAATTTACGAGGCCTCCAATAAGTCCACTGCATGAAAGAAAAGTAAAACACCAAAAGAAATTGTAACAAACTAGGAATAGATGGAAATTTCCTTAAACTAATAAAGTACATCTACTAAGAAGATATCAAACAGTACTTAATGGCCAAACAATAGAAGCATCCTTTGTCTAGTCAGAAATAAGATATGAGGCCAGCCCCGTGGCCAAGTGGTTAAGTTTGCCTGCTCCACTTCAGCGGCCCAGGGTTTCCCCGATTCAGATCCTGGGCGCAGACCTAGCACCGCTCATCAGGCCATGCTGAGGTGGCGTCCCACAGAGCAGAACTAGAAGGACCTACAACTAGAATATACAACTATGTACTGGGCTGGAGGTGGGGGTGGGGAGGAGTGGTTTGGGGAGAAGATAAAAAAAGATTGCCAACAGATGTTAGCTCAGGGTCAATCTTAAAAAAAAAGGAAAAGAAAAGAAAAGTCATCTTTATGAAAAAAAAAAAACAAAACAAGATATGGATGCCTGCTATTCCTGGCTTTATTCAGCATTTTGTTGGACTATCTATACAGTACTGCAAAACAAGAAAATAAAGTAGAAATGTAAGGATAGAAAAGAAAGAAACAAAATCATTGGAATTAATAAAAGTTGTTTCTAGATAGACAATACATTATACAAATAATTAGCAATGTTTCCATGTACTAGAAATAATCAATTACAAAATATTAGATCATTTTTTTAAACTCTCATTCACTGTAGGAACTAAAATCCGAAGTGTACATCTAATCAAATAGGTTCAAGATATTTATATGGAGAATTTTAATAATATTTTGAAGGGCATAATAGAAGGCCTAGATAAATAAAAAATGGATCATTTTTGAGGAGAAAATTCAAGATCATTAAAGTAGTCATTCTCCCCAATTTATAACGTCAATGCAATCAAAACCCCAACAGCGTTGTTATAAAGCTGATTCTGAGTTTCATGTGGAAAGAGAAAAGGCTAAAACAAGTTTGAATAGGAGGACAAGAGAAGGAGGAGTGATAACGTCCCACCACCTGTCAAGACTTAGTATAAATCTGTAGTAAATAGACTGCGTGGTATTTGCAGGGATAAATAAACAGGCTAACGGAACAGAACAGAGAGCCTAGGAAAATATCCCCATGTATGGGGAAACTTGGTATTTGACAGAGGGTGAAAATGATAGACCATTAAATAAACAGTACAAGAACAATTGTTTATGCATGTGGAAAAAAGGTAAAATTAGAATTATGTCCACTATGCTCAATTATATTCCAGACGGATTAAAGACCTAAATAAGAGCACGAGGCTTTAAGTCTTTTAGAAGAAAATATTGGAGAACATAAGAAAGGTTTTTGCAAATAAGACCAAATAAAAGGAGGAGCCTTTAAAAAAGATTAGTATATTTGACATCATTAAAATTTTAAATTTCTATATTTTGGAAGATATAATAAACAAACAAAGACAAACCATACACTGTGAAAAGGTCCTTGCAACATATGTAACAGATAAAGAATAGGTACTCAGAATACATAAATAATGTTAACAAATCAGTTAAAAAAACTCAGTAAAGGGGCTGGCCCTGTAGCCGAGTGGTTAAGTTCGCGTGCTCCACTGCAGGCGGTTCAGGGTTTTGCTGGTTCGAATCCTGGGCGCGGACATGGCACTGCTCATCAGAACACGCTGAGGCAGCATCCCACATGCCACAACTAGAAGGACCCACAACGAAGAACATACAACTATATACTGGGGGGCTTTGGGGAGAAAAAGGAAGAAAATAAAATCTTTAAAAGAAAAAAACAGTAGAAAATTGAGCAAGGCTATAAACAGGCAATTCACACAAGAGGAAAGCTAAATGCAATAAAACATATAATAATATTATGTATGACAGTAACAAAAGAAATGCAAATTAAAACCTGTGAGATACCATTTCACTCTCATAAGACTGGTAAACGTTTTAAAGTTTGATAATTCCAAGGATATATGAGACGAGGGGAAGCAGCACCTGTCATGCGCTGGTGGGAGGGAAAATTGGGACAATTGAGTAATATCTGGTAAGACTGAAGAAAAAATTTTGAGCCGGCTCTTCTACTTCTAGTTATACTTGCCAAAAAAGATTTCCCTCTGTGTACCAAGAAGGGTGCATAAGGATGTTAATTTCAGTACTGCTTGTGAAAGCAAAAATGAATTGGGAAAGAACCTACATATTTGGGGAATAGAAAAATAAATTCTACAAGTGAATATTACATAGTAATTTTTTACATTGTAATTTACAGATATATCAACTTGATATTAACATAGATAAAACTAAAAGCCAGAGGTTTGAGTGAAACATTTATTAAATCTGGCAGTGGAAATATGAGTACCTATTAGATTTTTATCTAACCTTTTTGTATGCATGAAATATTCAATAATTTTAAAATAATAACAAATTACTATTTTACACAATATTAATCAGAATAGGCCAAATCCAGGAATGTCCTCAATTATTTTCCTCTTGTGAATTAGCCAGTGTGGACAGCAGCCACAGCATTTTGCCACAAACTGATCAATAAATTCCTTCACTGAATTTCTGCTCATAATTTTTGTTCAAGATTAGGGTGTATTACCAATTAAAACAGTATCTGTTAAATGTCAAAATAATAAAACAACTCTTTTGCCTAAACAGTGAAATGATCACCTTCCTTCGGACATGTTATGAAGAGCTCTAAAAAGACAACTCACAAATTACCTAGGTTTCAGGCCAACTCTCTTTGTCACTGATGAGTCTCCGGAGAACTTGGGAAAGCTACATTTCCTCTTTGACCCTCAGTGTCGTCTTCTGTGTAATGAAAGTTTGGACCAGGGGATCCCAGAGAGTACTAATACCTGTAACTCAGTGACCTACAATTTACTTGAGAACAAAAAAGTAAACTTAAGCTCAAGCATCGCCAGCTCAAGCAAAAGAGGAAAAAAAGTTTGTTGATACACTAATAATTCCCGAAAAAGAGAACAGCTGCTAATTAAGTGAACAAAATAGGTGATTAAATTGAGAATTTAAGCCCCCTCATAAATACAGAGCATAATCTATTGATTTCCTGGTTTTTGAAGGTCAGTAGCTGATTGAAGAACTTAAGCAACTGAATTTAGAATATTTACAAATATCCAACTTTCAAAAACCTAGGTTCTTTTTGAAGTCAGACTGCTACAAGCAGACTAATCAGTTTCGATTTAACTTCAAGACATGTCCATAACTGATTACCCAAATCCTTCTATTTTTTTCTCCTGATGGTGAAATGCAAAAGTTTTAAATACCTCTGTAATTATAGTAAACATAGACAACAATCTCTAAAATTGCAGCATACTATTTGGTGTCCCTAACCTATGGGCTGTCTATAAAGAGCTGGATTAAAAGGGGCCATCTGGGAAGCGGAATTAAACACCAGATTCCAGGTGTTTGAGAGGCAATACAAAGGTATTCTCTTCTTTTCAGTAGTAAATGAAAATGGTTTTCATATGAGCTTTTTTCTAGCTTATATAAAAAAAACCTGGAAATCTGTCTGAGATTATGTTATAAAAGGGAAGAAAGTTTTCAGTTTTGAGCTAACAACTGGATATAAGAGCAAACTAGCCTTGATAATCCGGGTATTTTAGATGGTTTCCACCCCCTCCGACCTCCCAACACCCACAGGAAATCTAGAGTAATCCAAAATTCTATAAAATAGGACCCATGATTAAAATAGTATGTATTCAGGGGGCCAGCCCCGTGGCGGAGGGTTAAGTTCACGAGCTCTGCTTGAGCGGCCCAGGGTTTCCACAGTTCAGATCCTGGGCACAGACGTGGCACCGCTCATCAAGCCATGCTGAGGCGGCATCCCACATGCCACAACTAGAAGGACCCACAACTAAAAATATACAACTATGTATCAGGGGGTTTGGGGGAGAAAAAGGAAAAATAAAAAGAAAATAAAATAGTATATATTCAGCAATCATTATTCTTTATACACTGAGACTTATTTCATCCATCTTTTTTGTTTTTTTGTTTAGTGGTCTTCCCCTCTGTTCCCACCCCAACCTTCCTGTTTTTGGTTAGCATAGAAGGTTTTTCTATGTTGACGTGGAAGCTATAGGTTATTTTCTATTCTTCTAGAGATTTCCCTAAACATATATACTTAGCCATGTGCTTTTCTAACCAAGTCTAAATTAGTCAGTGTCTCTGTCCTGCAAATGAACAAGATGATGACCCTAGAACATGTGAACACTTCCCACCCCCATAAAGTTATTACTATCTAGCTTTGGTTTCTTATTTTTTAACCCAAGATGGGATTATTATTTTTAATAGTCCAATTGTTCTTTTTAAATTTACCAGCATCCTTTAACTTCCGTGCTCACTGTTGTTTATTGCATCCCTCCCATCCCCTCTAAGGATTCTCATCTTTACGGTATAATTGCTTTTTTAGAAAAGACATATGGGTATAATGTATGCCTGAAAATATCTTGAGTTTACCCTTACCCTTGAATACCCATTTAGCTGAGAATAGGACTGTAGATTGCCAGTGATTTTCCCTCAGGACTTTGAAGATGTTTGCTTCATTGCCCCCTGAAATCTATGATTACAGATGTGAAGTCTCCTGGCAAGCTGATTTTCTTGGTAGGTAATCTTTCTCTGAGATTAGGTAATCTTGGAGATTTTCTCTTTATCCTTGACATTCTGCAGTTTCACTTGGAGGTGGATTTATTTTATTTAAGTTGCTTGACACTTGAACTGAACTTTCCACCTAAGGATGCATGTCTCTCTTCAATTCAGGAAAATTCTCAGCCGATTTCTTCTCAAATGTAGCCTCTTCAAGACTCCAAGACTGCATTTAATCTCATCTTCTACACAAACTAGATTCTCTAAATCTAACGTCCACATACTTTCAGAGCGTATGACTTTAGCTAAGCTCCTTTCAAATTCCAAGGCTCAGATAATAGGAGAAAAATTCTAAGACATGTGTCTCCAAATTGATAGAGCCTATAGATTGCCTGAAAAATGGCTTTACAGGTCCAGCCCAGTGGCATAGTGGTTAAGTTCTCCTGCTTCACGGGTTCGGATCCCAGGCATGGACCTACATACCGCTCATCAAGCCATGATGAGGCAGCATCCCACCTACAAATAAACAAAAAAAATATAGGACGATTGGCCCAGATGTTAGCTCAGGGACAATCTTCCTCACCAAAAAACAAACAAACAAAAAAAATGACTTTACAAGGATCCATAGCAAGGTCCATCATAGTGAAATTATGGAGCAATGGGATAAAGTCCCTAAAATATTCATTTCACAGTAGTACTGGAAACACAGAAACCACCAAATGTTTAACTGAAAGGCAGTTTCACTTTTCGGAAGGTAAACTTGACACACAGAGAGATTAAGGACGATTTCATTTCAAGCCATTGTCAGATTCAGGACTAAGCCCAACATTTCCTGAATTTCAGCAAAGTAGTCTTAATGCTATTCTGCATTACCTTCCCAAAACATTAGAAATATCTTAGCTATCCCATCAAAACTCATGCCCTGCTCATTTTCTAATCCAACAGGAGAAGATCTTGAATATCGGGGGGCAGAAAGGATCTTTGGAACACCATTGGAGTAAACAAGAGGTTAACTGACTCGCCCAGGAACATGGATAATTTAGCCCTAAAACATTGGCCCTGCCCAAGCAGCCAAACAAGATGGATTAAAAGAAAAACTACTGGAAATATTATGAATTAAAAGACCTATTCAGTTGAGGAGCTGAATATTTGCTCGCTGTATAAGCAAACCCACACTGATTTTCTGTGGGTGGCGGCAAAAAATAAGGTTTCTACGAATTTCTTCAGAACTGTATTATAAGAGCTAATTGGTGGAGACTGATTTAACTAGGAGAGCCCTTTCGTGGGCTAAAGAGTTTCTAATCATAAGTACCAGAGAAAACTGATGACTGATTAAAGGAAAAACAAAAAGGAAAATCAAGCATGGAGGTAATTAGCCAGACGAATAAACTATGCCAGGAACATGATTGTTCTTTGAAAAGAAAAGATAAATGGAGCTAAACAAGAGTCACGCACTACTTTAATCTATCAATTGATGAGTAATTTCAGTATTTCAGTTTGTGCTATATGGCCAGCTCTCTACTAGAGGTATCATGGGAAAAAGGCCCCCAAATTATTAGCAGCTGAGTTAATAAATACAATACATTGTGTTTTCTTTCCACCTTCACAGCAAAACTAAAAGGAGAGCTTGCAGAGAAGAGATCTCATTTTGTCAGCTCTGGGTGAGGCAAAGCAGGATGTAATTGGACTTTGCCCACAAGTATATAAAGAAACAATTCTAAGTCAAACAAATACAGATCCTCAGCCTGGTTAAAGAGCCCAGAAAGAACAGTTCATAAGCAAGAGAAGAGAAGGGGCACTTCTTAGCTGAGCCTGGAAGGAAGAATCAAATGAAAATAAAGAAACATGGCTATGTTAACGTGAAGATGAAAAATATCCGTAATCTTGCTGAAGAAAAGTGAGATTGTCAGTATTTCTGCAGTGGTAAAGAAAGCAAGCTTGGGGGTTTATAGAGAAATGTCTTTGAAACAACCATTAGGGGATGGAGTTAGGCGGGAATAGAGGAAGAACAAAGAACAGACTTGATGTACAATGACCAAGGAGGAAATATAATTTTTTTGTGGGCCATTTGGGTTTAATTACGAGTCTTTCTTTAGCAGCTCTCTGTGGTTAGGAGCAATAGACAAAAGAGGGGGCTCAGAGGGCAGGCGGATCTGATTAACAGGATCAGAAAAGTCCAACAGGCTGAGAAGATCACCTTGAAGTTGTTGACTATTTAGTCCCTGGTGAGGAGGGAGTCTAACCTGGCCAGGGGAAATGAACCATCAAGACTGACCATTAGGGGACCAGCCCACTGGCGTAGTGCTTAAGTTCGCATGCTCAGCTTCAGCAGCCTGGGGTTCGTGGGATTCGGATCCTGGGCGCAGACCTACACACCGAGCATCAAGCCACACTGTGGTGGCATCTCACATACAAAACAGAGGAGGATTGGCACAGATGTTAGCTCAGCGACAATCTTCCTCCAACAAAAAGAGGAAGATTGGCAACAGATGTTAGCTCAGGGCCACTCTTCCTCGCTGGAAAAAAAAAATGTTTCTCAAAAAGTTTAGCTAACTTTCTGCTAACAGGAGCACAGCTGTAGTAGAGGACTTGGAATGTGACCCATGGGCCTGAATCATTGGCATCACCTGAGATCTTGTCAGAAATGCAGAATCTCAGAATTCAAGATATTCTCAATCAAATTTGCACTTTAACAAGACCTCCACACATCATTCATATGCACATTAAAATTTGAGATGTGCTGGAATAATAGAAAAGTCAATGGCCTAGAAGACCCAAGTTCTACTTTTCATTCATTCATAAACTTAAAAAATATGTTTATTGAATCCTATTATGTTCCTGGAACTGTTTTAAACGCTGGGGAACAGCAACGATTAAGACAAATCCTTGCTTAAATTCTACTGAAAAGACAGTCAATAAACCACAAAACAAAATATTTCAGAAAATGTGTGTTCAATAAAACAGGTAAAAATATTATGAAAAAAAGGTCAGAAGCTATTTTAATTAGGGAATTCAATAAATACTGAGCAGAGTCCTGAATAACGAGGTGACAAGCACAGCAGGGGTGAGGGCACAGAGGGAATAGCAATGGAACAGCAAGTGTAAAAGCCCAGAGGCAGGAGCCAGACCGGAAGTCCACTTTCACACGTCTGGATCAGAGACTCCTCTTCTCCAAAATAAAGATATTGGACCAATGATCCCTGAAGTCAGTAATTCTCGGATTTCATGACTATTTTTAAGATGACTATTCTTGAGTGTTCTAGGGAGAACACAGAATTGTATTTTTAATGGGAACAAACCCATGGCTACATTTTTAAGGTAGCAAGTATTAAAATGGCCACATATCAGGGGTTCTAATCAGCATTTAAGTTAGCTCATCATTCGTAGATCTATTCTTCTGGTATTTTCTCGCCTCCCATCCCTCAACTCATACAGACAAGTCAAAGATCATTGATAGGAAGTGCTTGTATCTAGGACTCGTTCCCATCACTGTCCCCTTCATCTTCCATTTATTAGTGATGCATTAGACAGTGGACTCCATCTGCCGAGGAGGCCAACATCCCAGCAGTTGAGACTGGAGATGAGGTTCTGCTATTTAGCAAGCAGGCCGAGGAATACCTAAATCCAGCCCCATCAAACATCCCCTGAGTTTCATTTGGAAACTATTCACACATAAAACAATACAAAATGAGAAATACGGAACCACGTTACACATCTCTCTTGGCAAGGTTCGCTTGGAGCGCATGGCTTGGGCCCAAAATCTCCAGGGAGTTTTACCTTCCTCTCAATCCTAAATCCACCCTTTATCCAGCTGCTGAGAGGAAAATAATGGGCATCCTGCCAAGCTCATCTCCAGCTACTCCTGCTACGTTTGTGATCCCATTCCACCGAAATGAGTTTCATTCCTCAAACCCATTTCACTCCCACTTATATCTAAGCCTTAAGATGCGCTGTTCCCTCTGCTTAGAACACTCTTTCCACCCACAACTCTCTTCCTCTCGCTACATTCTGCTCATCCTTTGGGTCTCTGGTCCTCTCCTATAGCTTCTTGTGCTTCCACTATCAGAGCTTTTATCACACTGTATTCTAACGATGTGTTTACTGGTCTGCAGCCCCCTAGGCTGTTAAGAAACTTGAGGAGTCAGGTACATCTTGTTCAGCTTTGTTAAACCAGAACTGTATCTACAGTCACAGGTACACAATAGGCGCTTAATAATTATTTATTGAATGAATGAATGCAATTTCCATCTGTCCCTTTATTCACTTCTTTTAACCCTGCTCAACCATCTTTAGATCTGTGTTCTTCTTAGCAAACTTTCCCAATCTTTTTGAATAAGAACAGTTTTCAGAATTGAAAACTTGCTCTCCTGATATCTTAATATCCAAAAAAAAGTATTTTTTTTCCAAGAGTCCCTAGGAAGGGAACCACAGTATTTTCAAAAATGCGGGAGAACTAAAAAAAAAAAATCCAGGAATCCATGACTCCTGTGACAGCTGAAATAAATAGACTGCCTTAGTCATCACTATTCTCTTAAACCAGTTTGAGGAAACATGTTTTGCTTTTTGTTTTAAAGAGGAACAGATTGCTCAGAGTTTGGGGGAGCCAGACACGAATCAGAAAGCCCTTCCTCTTTCATTTTCCAAGTCCTTGCTCTCTGCCCAGCCCTGAGATATTTAGTGAACGGGAGATGAAACAACCTTCTTTCTCTTCTCCAGGCAGCCTTGCATGGTGTTGAAGAGAGAAATCGTGAGCACTCCTCCAGCAGCCAGCCTCAGGAGGTTAGCACAGAAGGAGGAGGTCCAGGAATTCTGCTCGCCCTGGACACAGGAAGCTCTGAACCCAAGGGACCTGAATCTACACTGGGAGAGGGAATTGGGGTTGAAAATTAACTCTTCAGCTGCTGAACAAGCTCAGCAAGCTGTGGAATGATACTAGTCACCCGATCAAAGGAGAAGCAAGCAGCTGATATCTGCTCCAAAAGTCTTTCTGGCATTTTCCCTCTGGCTCTGGACCAACCTGTTCATTTTTTAATTTTTGGAAGTATATAGAAGGAAACTAACATTTGCTGAGCTCCTTTTTGTGCCAGGCAGTGTGCTAAGCACTTTACACGCATTGTCATACTTAATCATCCATACAACCACGTGAGGTATCTATTTTTATGCTCATTCTACAAACAAATTGATGCTCAGAGAAAGCAAGCAACTTAGCCACTTAATTAATGAATAGTAGAGCCCAGGGTTAAACCTAAACCTAATGAATTCAAATCTCAGTATTTTTTTCCTCCTGCCCCTGGGGATTTGTACCTTGAAATCATAGAAATGTTCCCAACCTTTTAGGTAGCGCAAAATTTAAAAAGATTCTACACAGCTCATAACATCACAACCAGAACCATTCTGTAGGTGACCCGTAGTTGATCCTAGCCAGAAGATTGTATCCAACTGTATTGTTCTGCTAAGACTTCTCTGAAAGAGCATTTTGACAAAGGTTAGCTGTTTACCCAAATAACCCAGCTTCCCTTAACAACTGAAAATTATCCCAACATCCAGAAATTGTGTTCCCATCTTAAGCAACAGCTCTAAGCACTTAGAATTTCCCTTAGCATTGTGCATCTCTATAGCATCTATCCAGGGATCTTGTAATGATTTATTTATCTTCCCCACTACAGTATGAGCTCCTAAACAGCATGGAAGGCAGAGAGAATAGGATCCACTTTTGTGTTGCTTAACCCAAGGCCTGGCACTCAGGGCCACTCATTCAACCTTTGTTGGATTGGATTGATCTAGCAGAGACCACAACTGTGAAAACAACTAACTATAATGCAATTTGAGAAGAGCTGCCGTTAAAACAGGTTTAAGATGAGGTGTAAGCATATAAAGACAATCAGATAAATCTGTTTAGAGGAAAGGCTGTTTGGGAAAGTTGCCCAATGAAATGAGTTCACCAGGTGGGGGAGGAATAAGGAGAAAGGCATTTCAAATATGGAGAAGCTTAAGCAAAGGCAAGAAGGCAGGAAAGTATGGCAAGAAGCTGGAAGAGGGACCCATGGCTTTGTCTTCTTGTACTTTTGAGGGAGGCAGAGGAAAAGGAACAAGAGTCAAAAGAGTTAAGAATTTTTGTCAACAATACCAAAATGTACCTTCTTATTTCTTTACATTTGTGCTTAGTAGATCATTTAAGGTGTGGTTGTGGTCCAGAGGCTATGAAGCCTGGAGTGTGCTTATGAATAGGCCATCCTCTTAGACTTAGATATTAGATATTACTCCTAATATTGCTGGTAGAACTTTAGGGGGAAGGGAGGTGGAGCGACCCATAAGGGCAAAGATCATCAATACTGAGGAAAACTTTTTGGAAGATAGAGCCAATCTCCTCCTACTAAGAGTGAGAAATGAAGTGCTTCCCATAGCATTCATGCGTCAACCAATCCCTGAACTAGTTCTTTCAGGATGCCCCATGGCCACAGCAATGAGGGGAGGTGACATTGACATAATCAGACTCCCCGCCCACAGTCTAAGAAGTCCTAGAGCAGTGGCTCTAAGCCTTGCCTGCCCATCAGAATCACTTAGGGAGCTTTCCAATACCCTGATGCTCAGGTCCCACTACTGCCCAATTGCTTCAGAATCTCTGGAGAAGGAGCTAGGCATCATTATGCTTTAAAGCATCTTGGGTGATTCCAGTATGCAGCCAAGTTTGAGAACTGCTGGCCCAAAGAGTGGAGAAATTGGTGAGGAGCTGGGATGGTGAGATCGTGATTCAGGAGAGCTAAGGTGAGGTGATTCCCAGGCAGGTTGGCTGTGGATCCCACTAGGGAAAACCCTGATATAACAGATTGGCCTCTGTTAGCTGTGTAGTGAGAACCATGGAGATAAAGTCCATTTGGAGCCTGGTTACCATGCATGAAAGACACTATCTAATAATGGATCCTTGTTATGTAACAGCAAATTCTAATCTATTCTTATTCCCAAGGACAATAATGCAAATCTCCTTCTGAGAAGAGCCGTGGCACTATGTGAGAACGTGGATTACAAAACGTGATATGGCACAATTGCAATTTCACAGATTGCTTGTCCATTAAATCATGTGATTTCGCCAACACCACCTACACTCCTGAATGTTTTACTGAACAACAGCATGTACTTACCAAAATAATAAGAGGGGGGACCCTTATTGATTTCAAAAGAAAATCCACCTTTGGGGCAAAAGGCAAATGTTTTTAAATAAATAAGTGTGTGTAAATATGCTTGTAATAGGCAAATAATAAAAACAAGGAGTTTCTTTTCTCCTAATCAGAAGAGGGAACCCTTTTTCCAAGGTTGACTCAAATGTTTCTTTTAATAATGCTTATTCAATTGATATTAGTGTATGATATTTACAGAACTCTTTAAATTTACAGATCAGAAAAGCAGCATTATGTATTAACTAATTAAAAGGAGCACATATTATGTCTGTAGTTTTAAAAACTTCATAAAGATGTTGTTTGACTATATATATCTACCTCTTGAAGGGCGGTGGTCTTCCTGAATATGTTCATGGACTGGTAAAATTTGGTACTTGATCAACAAAGCTGTATTGTAGATAATTATCTCAAGAATCTGGGTCAAGCGTCAGATCCTTTTAGAAATGGCATGCCAACTCTTTCAGTGTCTTCTCCATCACCATAGAAAAGAGTCAAGGAAGGCAAAAAGAAAATTTCTCCGAGGTGCATGGAGTTGCATAGCAGTAACCTTTCCTATACACAGAAACACTGAGATGAGTATTATATGCCTTCAATATTCCCTTTTATAATGCAAACCCTCTCCCCACCCTAATTCACTGGGCTGCAGCACACAGATACTCCTTCTGAAGAGCCAAAGTTTGCTGTCCATCTCTGCAGCACCTCCTGAGAAGAGCCTGTGAACCAGTAGACCCTTCTGCCAAGAACCTTGGTAGGTTTGAAAATGAAACTCGGGAGCTGTGGATAGTTCAATTGAACCTAATTCATAGCCCTGGGAGGCCCCAGCATCTGGCTTACTAAATTACCATATAGGAATGTCGTGATAAAAGCCATGTACAGATTAGGTAAGTTACTTAGAAACAGTTTTTTTAATGCCGTTAATTTGATAGATTCAAGCACTCCTCAGTCCGTGCTGTCACTCCTGGGTTCCTATCACCACTTCTAGCCAGCTGGCTCTATCTGTAGCTGCAACTGGCCTTATTTGTCTATTCTTTCTCCTTCAGCCTCAATCCAATGGAAAGTACTTCCTTTAGTTCTCTCTGTCTCTGGAAAGCAAAGTCTTTTTCTGTCCATGCCCTTGACAGCCTCCTTGGCTTTAGCTCCTCCCAGTCACCAGATCCTCATCTCAATAGGTTCTCTGAGCTCCAGCCACCAAGTCACCTTGCAGGAGTTCATGGGCTGTGCCTTTTCAATCTGTCATCTGAGCCTCTCTGAATTCTAATGATTTTCTCTTGGATTAATTTTATTAACTGCTCCTGTCACCTTCAGATCATCCTAGGTTCTCGCCCCAAAGTTCTGCACATTCTCTTCTATATCTTGGTTAAAGACTTTTGTCTTTTCTTTTCTTTTCTTTTCAGTTCCATGAGAAAGAAACCCATGCACACTTGACAAACATAATGGAGGTTTTATTGGAAAGATCTAGGATAATGGAATCTAATGGTTTCATCAGAGATGGGGAACCAGGAAAAGCAAAGGAGGGGAAATCTTTTCTCTCGGGGCTCTTTAATATCTCCTCATCTCCTCTTTGCTTCCTTCTATTTCTTTATTGTCTCCCTACAAAATGGGGAAGACAGCCACACCAAAGCTCTCGAGTACATACTGACTTAGTTCAGATCCCAGAGTCTACGACCTAAGGACCCAATTTTAAAACAGCCAAATTTCGGTGAGCTATTTGCTCTTGGTTCAACAAGCTATGGCCTGATCAGGTGGGAAATCACAGTTTCTGGAGCAACTTGTGGGCGGAAGAAGATTGTTCTCAAAGGAGAGATCACATGAATACATATTATACTATACAAGCCCTACTTTTCCCTGTAATTTCTTTGGCCCTGCCAAAATTTAGGTTTTCAATCCAACTCTTCTAACGGATGCATTTTGTGCTAGGATGAAGTTTTCCAAACATTTTAAAAGCAAGGAAACCTCTCTTTTTTCCAACAAAATATTTTACTATAACCCAAGACGTAAAACAGATAAAAAGCTGAGTTGTTCTGGTTGAATGGGAGTGGGGAGGGAGCAGAGCGCACCTCCTCCTTACATTTTGCTCCTTGGTGTCCCTGAAGCCCTGCCTCAGGCCCCTAGGGAAGCCACTGCTCTTGTGTTTATAACCAAAGATAGTCACTTCTATTGCTATAAAAATATGTTCCACTTCTGTTCCTTGCCTTGTCAACTTTAGACAGTATCTTTTGACTGCCCACCATAAAAGATCTACTCAATTCTACTTTCTCGCGCTCCCTTCCTAGTTTGGAGAGTTTAACTTATTTTTATTCCTTTTGTCACTACTGTTAGAGCTTTAAATATTATACTTAAAGAGTATTTTTTCTTTTTCCTTTATTTTTGGTAAGGAAGAGTTGCCCTGAGCTAACATCTGTTGCCAATCCTCCTCTTTTTTTTTTTGCTTGAGGGAGACTAGCCCTGAGCTAACATCCAGGCCAATCTTCCTCTATTTAGTATGTGGGATGCCTCCACAGCATGGCTGATGAGTGGCATGGGCCAGCACCCAGGATCCAAACCTGCGAACCCGGGCCACCAAAGTGGAGCATGCAGAAATTTAACCACTCAGCCCCGGGGCCAGCCCCCAAGAGTATTTTTTCTTTTGACTTTAGGTAACATCTCATCTCTCCACCAACTAAAATAGCTCCCTTGCACTGCCCCCCTCTCCTCCTCCATTCCAATATATATATAAATATATCACTTTTAACATCTGAACACAGGATCATTAATAATAATCCTGGACACAGGATCAAAAGGGCTTTCTATCCATCATTTCTATTCCTCGATCCACTCTGCCACATAGTGTACTTATTCTCTCACTGGTTTGTGAATGCAAACTTCATTTTAGAGCATAAGCTCCTAAGAAGCCATGAGTGAGGTCTTTTATCTTCTTTTAAACTGCACCAACCACAGGGGAAAAAGCAGACAGATAGGGTGTGGGCCTGGAGGTGGTGGAAACCGTCATCACTGATTCGAGAAGCTGAAAATCTAAATCTGAAACACTCTGGGGAGAGAGAGAAGAGGAATGATTTCCTGCAAAAACTCAAGCATCCCTTAGATTTCATGGTCCGTTTTCCTTCACAAATGCCCCTATTTTTGTTATTCTACACAATACAACAGAACACTGTGACATTCAGGCACTGGTAGAACCGTTTTCAATTAGCAGCAGCCAGTTTCCTGGTGGCTTTGTCAGGGAGATCCCACGCCATAACCACAGACAGATATTGTATTGTCTGTGAGATGCTCATACTATTCTCCTTGTTGTTGATAAGTCAAGTCATCCCACAGTCTCTTCCTCACACTGTCTTCTACTTTCCCAGCCCTTCTGTGAGGCAAATGAAGTTGCATTTTCAATCCACATTCTCCATCGACGTTACCTCCCTCTGTAAATGATTTTCTTAATAATACACTGACTCTCTTGGGCTCACTTTAGTTTCCAGATAATTGGCCAGTATAATTCAACACTCATGTTGGAGAAGGTGCTGAAAAACTGAAGAGGGAAGAAAACTTTCATTAGTGCTAAGCTGTCAGTGGCCTTTATAAGTGATGATAAAACATTAAGAATACTCAGGCAGAACAGCTTATCCTGTAGTGTCAGGAATAGGGAGGGGCAACCAGGCTTCCGAGGGATAGCCTTCCCTGGAGTTTTCCTCCCCTTCTTTAATTGTTCTTATTTGGCTATGGGTTTAGGATGGCTCAGTCAATGGGCAAGAGGGCAAGATTTTACGAGCTTTCAAATTACCATCTAGGCGAGGTACATTAATTATCAAGTACTTAATTGATTTTGAGTGCCTACTGGAATTTAGGAACGTTTTCAAGTGTGCAATCTTATTTGATCTTCTCAACAATACTGTGAAGTAAAAAAGGCACATATTCTGTATTCACTTTATTTTGCAGATTAGGAAGCCATGATTTGTAGGAATTAGGTACATTTCACAAAGTCGCATAGCTAAGATGTAGCAGAAGCCTCTTTATACCAAACCATGTTGTCTTTTCCACTTGCTGCCCAGGATTGCACCAGCAGGCCCTCTGGGAATGACAAAGTTTAATCAGTAGTTTAGCAAACAGATTCATGAGGTATAATCACCAAGCAACTTTATACTGGCTCACATTCTCCCTATAAAGGTTAATCAACGGGGAACGTTCTTCTTCTGACTTAGATGAAAACTCAAAAGTCCCGTGATTCTTCTGATCGCTCAGATACTAAAAAATCAAGCTGCCCTTTCAAGTTGCAAACACAGTCTCAAATTCATAATTAAGAGAATCGAATTACATGCAATAATCAAAACTTCAAACCAGATTTGGAATTAAAACTCCTCCTTCCCCTCCTCCCGTAAGACTTTTGATGGGTAGGAGGTCAGGAAAGCGGTGGGGACAGGGAAAGGGGAGTCCTTGTTCCGTCCCTTCTCCATTTTGCTAATCTGGTTGTGATCTTTTCTTCCAAGGCCAGAGGGTTTTGAAAGGAGAGAGGAGAGATGGAGGTGGGCAGGAAAGCTCTCACCTTATTAGAACTATCACAAAACAGTCCTGCAGTCTCTGGTGAATAACCCTGATTCTTACGAGCTGTTTTGTGGATTCTTAGAAAGAAAGAGCCCTATCACTGAGGACTTCTGCCCAGAGATTCCCTTGATGTGAGTCATGTGCACTCCTCCAGTTCATCCGTCTAAAGCAAGCCGGCCTGTCTGATGCCTTTTAGATTTCTCAAACAGGAGGAAAACTCAAGTCTTCTCTGTATCCTAATTTCATATCAAGCTCAGTGAGTGTTCCTAATAAGGCCCTTGCACTGGGCTTACAATAAGGTGCAAGGACTTCATCCTGCTCCCTTGGGGAGTATTAGAATCCCAGCTGAGCTCTCTCCAAAGAAATTCTCTTTAAAATCCTTCCTCAATTCTGTTTTTTCAGACCCTCAATGTAGGCAAGAGTTGCCAGTCACGTAACTGGTTTTGAGATACAGCCTTTGAAACTTTACGTTTTGACCTGGAACTTCTCCAGGAACTATATCTATTAACACTATGCACCTTGGTCAGAATTTTCAAATGTTACATCCTATTATATCAAGAAAGTATAAAATCTGATCCCTGCTCTTGAAGAGTTTCCTTTCTAACTGGGAAGGCAACCAACATCTGAAACTACATAAGGATAGAAACAGCATCAGCCAGAAGTGCTGCAGATGCTCAGTGAACAGAGAATTGCCATGGGCTAGAATAACATTCTAGAAGTCTTATAACAAGCAAAAAACAAGAAGAAAGCAAGCGTTCCAGAGAGGAAAATCACCATTAAAAAAGAAAAGCATGTGATAAAAATGATCATGATATTTTCACTAGCACCCAAAATTGTCTCTTCTCTCCATCTATTGTAACAGCCTTGGTTCAGGTCACCATTGCCATTCACTTGATTAACGCAATGGCCTCTTGGTTAGTCAACTTAAGCTTAATATTCCTCCTCCCTGCCACCTTCTCCCAGGCCATTCTCATCATCTGGATGATACTTCCCTCCAGATTCATCTTTTGTTGTTTCTCTTATCCAGACATCCCAGAAGTTCCCCCAAATCTCTGATATTTTGCCTCCTTTTTCCGTACTATTCTCTCCATCTGACTCTCCTACTTTCACCTCCTCTTCACCTGGTATGTTTGATGATTGACCTACATTCTGCATCCATTCCCATCTCCTCTTAGTGTATCTTCCTTTGTATAGCAGAGCCTAGAAAGCTGAAAATCACATTTCCCAGATGCCCGTACAGCTAGGGTTCTGGGTGTGAATTAGACTTCATAAATCAGATGCAATCACTTGAAAATCAGAAGGAGGAAATGAAGGAGAAGCCATATTCCAGCTGTGTGTTTCCTTTGGGCCAGAAAAGTTGTGCAGATATGGATATTTCTGAATTCCAGTACCCAGCTTCCAGATTCATGGGTGTTGTCCACAGCAGTGGCTTCCTGATTCCAGCTTCCTGACTCCTGCGTCTTAATTACAGCACCATGTTTTTGAAATCAATAAGTCCAGAGGACCTCTTGAATCTCTCCTTCTGATTGTGACAAGATAGTAGCTCCCATAACAGGTGACAAGTCTGTGAGTCATTACTGGAGGTTCAGGCTACAGCCCATTCTTCTAGCTCTTCCAATAACTTGAAAAGCACGTAAATCCCTATATTTAATCCCTTCCTGCTTAAAATACTTAGAGTGCCTTCTTTTTTCTATACAAAAGCTTGTTTGGTTCACCTTCTAATGTCAAGTTATTCTATATGCCCTAATTCAAATGTTCCTTCGTCTAGGAAATCCGAGTCATCCACAAGCAGGAGGGTATTCCAGATGGAAGTTTACATTTTCTTCTGTAAACTTTCATAGCATGCTATACATATGGTTATCATTGCATATATCTCAGAAAATAAGATTTTCATAATATTATCTTTCTTCCTTACTAGACTTCCCTACTTTCCTTGCAGAAAGAGAGACTTTGTCATACTGATTTTTGTACCCCAAGCTCCCAGCACAGTCCCTAGTACATGATAAGACTTCGATGTATGTTAAATGAATTAATGTCTCCTTGGAAGGATGGATGGATGGATGGATGGAGTGGAAATATGCCCTCAGACTGAAGCGAATGATAATCTTTAGTGAATCACTTCTTTTCTGTTGGTACATAGCTTATAATTGGTTTTTTTGATCTTCATACTGAGAAAATTTTTAGAATATCTCCCACTAACTCATGGAAGTCAAATAAGGGGACTTTCTTAATTACCCTTTCTGAAGCAGTGCTACAAAGGAGGAAGCATACAATTGCATGCATATTTTCCCCAGATTTAGCTCCATAATGAGGAACCAGAAACTCAAACAAAAATAGAAATGTGTTTTCCTCTTTTTTTAATATAAAGTGATGCTACCATATAATAAGTACTATGCTGGAATAGTATTTAATTGGCATAAAAAATGAGAAAAAAACTATATCTAAAAAGGTGGGCTGTGTGTCTATTAAATACAATAGTTAATAGTAATAGTAACTATTTTTGGTGTATATATATCCATTTTACAGTCAGGAAATTGAGCTTTAGGTAATAAGGAACAAAAGAACTGGGATTCAAACCTGACTCTGACAAAAGACACATCTTAAACATTAAGATGCATAAAGGTTTAAAGTAAAGGGATGGAAAAGATATACCATACCAACTGTACCCAAGAGAAAATTGGTGTAATGACAGCAATACCAGATTAAGAAGATTCTAAGGCAAGTAGTATGACTAGAAATAAAGAGGAATATTTTACATTGATGAAAGTGTCAATTCAATAGAAGTCATAAATGTCTATGCATTTAATAACGTAGTTTCAAAATCTATAAAGCAAAATAGTTAAATTTATAATAATAACTGAAAATTTTAATGTATCTCTTTCAGTAACTGATAGAATAGGCAGATGAAAAATCAGTAAGGATATATGAGATTTTAACACTATAATTAAAAACTTGATATAATTAATACATACATAACACTATACCCAACAACTTTGTTTTATACATTCTTTACAAATGCACATGGAACATTTACTAAAATGGATCTTATGCTAGGCCATTAAAGAAAGTCTCAACTAATTTCAAAGGATACAATCACACAGAGTAAATTCTTGGCCCACAGTGGAATTAACCTAGAAATCAATAACAGAAAAGTAACCAAAATATCCCAAAATATTTTTAAATTAAGCAATATATTTCTAAATAACCCATGGATCAAAGAAGAAATCACAATGGAACTTGGAAAATTTTTAGCTAAATGATAATGAAGTCTTGACATAGCAATACTTATGGTATGCAGTTAAAGCAGTGCTGAGAGGGAAACATATAACTTTAAATGCATATATGAGAAAGAAAAAAAGATTAAAGTTTTCATCTCAAGAAACTTGGCTGAAAAAAAAAACACAGCAAATTAAACCCAAAGGAAATAAGAGCAGAAATCAATAAAATAGAAAGTAAACATACACCAGAGAAAATTAACAAAAGCAAAAGATGGCTCTTTGAAAAGAAATTTAAAAATTGCTCAAGCCCAAGAAAGATTAAAAAAGAAAACACAACTTCCTGATATCATATATAAAAAGAAAGACTTCATGACAGGTTCCACAGACATTAAAAAGATAATAAACAGATAATAAATATATTTGAGTTTAGACAAAATGGAAAAATTCCTTGAAAAACACAATTTACCAAAAATGACTAAAAAATAAATAGAAAATCTTAATAGTCCTGAATCTATTGAAGAAATTGAATCCATAATTAAAACAACAAAAACTCCAGCCCCAGATTTCTCCAGTAAAATTATTCCAAATATTTAAGGAAGTAAGAACAATCTTATGCCGACTCTTTCTGATAATGGAAAAGAAATACTATTTCCCAATTCATTTCATAAGGCCAGCATGACCTTGATACCAAACTTGACACTAACATTACAAGGAAGGAAAATTACAGGCCAGTATTTCTATGGACATAATGCAAAACTCCCAAACAAAATATTAGCAAAGTGAATCTGTGGATACAGAATAAGGATAATAACTACATTTCAGTCAGGTAGGGCTTATTACGAGAATGCAAGGTTGGTAAAGATTTGAAAATCAATAATAATTAATAGAATAGAGGAGAAAATCCATATGGTTATTCCAATAGAGAAATAAACTTGAGTCAGTCTGACTTAAAATTCTAGGCTTTAAAAAAGTAACTGAACAGCATTATATGGATAAGAAATGCTTTCAGCTAAAGATAACAGAAAATAATAAAACTGAGTAAAAAGTAGCTCAAAAAAAGGGGGTTCATGAAGTCTAGAGATAGGCAGTTAAAGCTGTTTCAATATTTAATAATATCATCTGGGATCCAGACTCTATCCTCCTGCTTTGTCACTTTTTGAAGCATCTGTAATAGTGCCTGGCACCACAGTAGGTGTTCACTAAATGCTTGTTGAATGAAAGAATCAGTGTGTTAATCTTCACCCTAAAGCTTATTACATAATGGCCACAAGACAAGCCTAATGGCCTCAGGTCCATGTTCCAGGCATGGAGAAGAACAAAGCAGAAAGGAGTATGGTGCCTATATCCAGAAAGCCAGAAACGCTCAGCTTCCATCTCCTTGTATAGAACTGACTCATTTGGTCACCTGATTGAGAGGGAATTCGGTGAGTAAGTATTTCTAGCTGAGCACATTACCACTCTGAAAAACAAATAGAGTCTGGTACTTAAGACAAGAGAGACCAGGTACTGGGTCCCTCTGTACAGAAGGCACAATGCTAAGGATTGTTAAATCCGCAATGTTGAGTAAGAAGGGCACCATCTCTAGGGAGATTGAAGTTTAACAAGGAGATAAGTAGAAAGCAGCCATAATACAGGGAAGAGTAAGACAACAACTATGCAAGAGGGTCACACGAAGGGCTCTTGGACATCAAAGGCAGAAAAGACCATACCTATGAGGGAGACTGGAACATCTTCAGAGAATAAAGCTTTTGAGAAGCTTTAAAGATGGCTAAGATTTCCACAAGTGGCAATGGGCAGTAGGATATTCTAGCTGGAAATGCACCAGCAAAAGCAATTCAGCAATATATCTGGTATCTAAGGCACAATAAATGTACACTACAGTATCAGATATCCATAAGGATCTATTTGCAGATAAACCTAGAAACATAAATTTGGACTATACCATAGGGGCACTGAATGCTTGGTAAAGAATTTAAACTTAATCCAATTGACAAGAAAGAGACAATGAAGGATTGGGGGCAAAGAAATGACAAGATAGATGTAGGACATTTTTTCCCCCCAGTTTTATTGAGAAATGATTGTGTGATATTGTGATTTATAATAGTGTATATTTGGTCTTCCTCCCCATTTCTAGCACAGAGCTCCTAAAACCTTTGGAATTTCTGAAGTGATGAGAGCAACGAGGGTGTGTTATGTTAAGGAGGTGACTTTTGGGAAATACCTGAGGACGGGGCTGGTTGCCAGGAGAACCAACCATGTGATTAGAGGACTAGAACTTTCAGTCCCTCCCCCCAACCTCCTGGGAGGGGAGATGGACTGGAGGTTGAATCAATCACCAATGGCCGATGATTTAATCAGTTATGCCTATGTGTGAAGCCTCCATAAAAACCCCAAAGGACGGGGTTCAGAGAGCTTCCGGTTTGGTGAACAGGTGGAGATTCAGGGAGAATGGCACACCTGGAGAGGGCATGAAACTCTTTGCCTCTTCCCCATACCTTGCCCTATGCATTTCTTCTACCTGTCTGTTCCTGAGTTATATCCCTTTATAATAAACTGGGAATCTAGTAGATAGAATGTTTCTCTGAGTTCTGTGAGTGGCTCTAGGAAATTAATTGAACCCAAGGAGGGGGCCACTGGAACCTCCAACCTATAGCCAGTCAGTCAGAAGCCTAGGTGGCAAACTGGACTTACGACTAGTGTCTGAAGTTGGCTGGAGGACAATCTTGTAGGACTGAGCCCTTACCCTGTGGGATCTGACACTATCTCCAGGTAGATAGTGTCAGAATTGAGTTGAATGGTAGGACATCCAGCTGGTGTCAGAGAATTGCTTGATGGTGTGGGGAACCCCACCCCCCAGATTGGAACTAGTACTGGGACCCTTAAATTTTCATTTAACATTGTGTTAGTTTAAGGAGTACAACATAATGACTTGATATATGTAAATATTGTGAAATGATTTTATTTGTGGTACTTTTGCAAATTTATTCTGATACCTAAAATGTTTGGAACAGGGAGAGAAGTTTCTAGGACATTGTGATTGTCCTGGAAGAGATTGTCCTAGGGAGAAGTCAACATTCCAGGCTTGAGGAAGAACAAAGCAGAAAGTTCTCAGTGCTGTAATGGTTTCAATCAAGTGATAAGGTGAGCAAGAAAAGGAAAAGCTGAGTGAGAAGACCCTGGAGAGGAAGAAGCATTTGGATCTGGCAATTGGCTGGATACTGAGAAGAGAGAAAAGGTGGTGACAGTCTTAAGCTTCACTGAAAAAAGAATGGTGATGTCATTACCAGGAGAAGGGGAGGTGTTAAGAGGACATCTAAGTGAATTTGTTCAGCCAACCGAAAGCTACAGCATTAGGACTCATCCACATGGACATGAAGAACTTCTATGAAGGAGCAAGCCTAGGGAGAAGAAACCCAAGGCAACATCTTGGAAGAAGTTTGGTGGATGGAAAATTTAAGAGGAGCCAGTGAAAAAATGAGACAGGAAATGTAAGGAGGAGGAGTTAGAAATGTGAACATCAGCAGAGGCCAGGGCCTTTCTGGCATCAAAAACAGAAGCAACAGATTTTTGCGAAGCACTCGCTTATTATCTATGTACCTCATCTGAACCTAAATTCCTTAAAAACCAGAAATGTCTAATTCATTCTTGTGTTTCCAATGCACAACACTACGCCTGCCACTGAATAGTCAAGTAATACAGAGGGAGAGAGGGCAGTTGGAGGGGGGAAAAAGGAGTTTGGAGGGATAGAGGAAGAAACTAAAAACAGTTGGGCTGGTGATTAGGAGAATGTTTTCAACAGATGGTGGAAGTACAGGCCAGGCTGCAAGTGGTTAAAGGTGTGACTGCCACAGAGTGAAGACCATGGGTACAGATGGCTTTCTCAGAAGGGCGGGTGGTGAAAGGATTGAGAGTGCATCTAGAAAACTCAGGGACAAATTTTTGTTTGCTTGCCTTTATTTTATTTGCTGTGATGGGAACACAATTTGAGATATTGTTCTATGTGTTTTCCTTCCGAGATTTAAAGTATTCAGTCGGCTCCATCCTTACTAAAAAGTCTTCCGGGCTTTTTTTGTTGTTGTTCTTTCAAGCTCTTAAGCCCTTAGGGGAAATTAGGGAATTTGTGGTTAAAGAACCAATTTCTTGAAGAAAAATGAAGGGAGACATATTTCTCTCAGACTAGAGTTTTCCACAGCCAGGGCAGGAGGAGGAAATAGAAAGTCTGTGGATTCCCAGAGCGGAGATGAGGGCCTGCCTCCCAGCAGCCCCAGAGAAGGAGGTAAGAGCTGAGAGACAAGGGCCGTGTGATCTGTCTAGGGGTACAGGATGCCGGGCAAGTTCAGCAAAGATGCCTACGTGCCAAGGAGCATGGAAACAAACTTCTCAACGGTGACTTCTTCATTCTCCCTCCATTCTCAGGCCTTCCTACTCCAGAACTTCCACTGTGGGGAAAGAGTAAACCCTAAGAAGGAAAGAAGTCAATGTTTTTTTTAACCACATCAGCAGAATGGGGCTTTGAGTCAGAAACGAAGTTGCAATATAGAAAGGACAGAGAGGTAGGCTTTGCGCTGGGTATGTGGACCAAGCTCTTCTGGAGCAGGCTTGTAGGCAGAGGAGCAGGGGCCTCAGAAACTGCAAAGTTCACAGAGTTAGAAGGCCCATGCACACACATCATGATACAGGCAGTACCCCAGACATGTCCAGCTGGACTGCCCTGAAAGAGAGGACACGATGGGTAGACGGAAGTTAATGAAAATCTCCTCAGATGGCTTCCATTTTTTTTAAGTGAATTTTGGGGCCAAGTGACTGAAAGAGAGAAGAGAAAAGGTTTGGAACAGCAATCCTGAGGAGTAGTCTGAAAAGACTGACAAATACGTATACGGGTGAGCAGCAAGGAGTGCCCAGTGGCCTTTTAAGAGCATGCAGTCTGCAAGAATGGAAATCAGCATGTGTTTATGCATTGATTTATCTGTGTTTATATTCTGCCTTGTTCCACAAAGAATAGTGGTTTCTTACAGGGCACACATAAAATAAATCAGAAAATAAATAAAATAAAAAATCAGAAGCAGAGAGAATATATAAATATATAATAGAATAGAATTCACAAGCAGGATGCTCTAGGCAACACAATTCTGTGTGTTTCTCCAGCCAGCGCTCAGCCACCTGTACAAAGGATCAGGGAATGATAAAGCTGGGTGTTCTGTGGGAATAATGCAAGAACAAAGAGGAAAGTATGAAAGTGCAGTCCTCAGCTGCTCATGACAGTGACCTTTGTCAGCTGACTGAAATAAAAATGGGATGCATGGACTGAAAGAACTGGGGAGAGCGAACTACAGAATACAATTAAGACAAATAGTAGGAAGAGATGGAAACATAAACAGAAGCTTGAGATCAAAGACTGCATGGTGCAGACTATATGCTTAGATGCTAGCTAAGGGAAGTCCACTTAAGAGACCTCTGTGGACTAGTTAGTGATGGCTTACTCTACCCCTGAAATCCAATTCTTCCAGGCTAGATAATAACAGAATCCTCAAACCGGTTCTGAGCTTTTAGCCACGGAGTCAATAAATATTTATTGATCATCAACTATGTAATAAGCTAAGAACTGAGGATAAAAATAAATAAGACAAGGTCCTTGAGGTACACAATGGGGAAATGAAGGTAAGCAAATAATTGCAAGGCAAAGCCGTTAGTGCTGGAGTGTGGGCGTGGGCACAGTGCTGTGGGACTGCCACTCGGTGGGTGCCATGCACCTCTGCCTCGCCCCGGGAAGTCAGGGAAGCATCACCAAAGGGGACTTCGCCCTGTGTCCTGAAAGATGGATTGGACAGGGTGAAAATGTGTTAGGGTTCGGAGGCACAAATGAGCATTGTATGTTTTGTAAATAGAAAGATATTCTATGTGGCTTCATTAGAACACTTAGAGGTGAGTGGTCAATGAGGCGGACAAGGGAGGCTGGGGCCGACAGGGAAGGGTGTCATGTGCTGCCTTGTAACCCACTGGGACTGAGGAGGATCTGAGGTTTTCATCAGGGAAGTGACAAGGTCAGTGGTGTGAGAAGCTTCCTCTGGCAGCGTGGAGAACATCTTGGTGGTGGGAAAGAGAGCAGTCAGGGAGACCCCCAAGGCTAAGGCATGTGGATGGGGGCTAGGAACAGAGAATTCTCAAGAGTGCAACAAAATCAACAGCCTTGCTTGCTTCCAGGGGCGCCGCAAATAAACGTGATCTTTAGGGAAGGCAGCTGCCATATGTGCATAGAACTTTAAAATGTTTGCTCCCTTCGACCCCATAATTCCATTTCTAGGACTCTATCTTAACAAAGTAATCAGTCCTATAAAAAAGATTTATGTTCAAGGATGCATACCATAATGTTTTCTAAAATTTAAAAATATTCTAAATGTGCAATAATTGGAGAACTGTTAAATAAATTATAGCCCATTCATACAATAGACTACCAAATAGTCATTAAAAATTGTGTTTTCAAAGACTATGTGATGGCTTTGGCACTCTCACGATAAAATAGTAAGTTAAAAAGGATATGAAATGATAGACAGTTTGATATAAATTTTCCAAATCAATGTATGTATGAATTAAAATATTAGATTGAAATTCACCAAAATGTGAATTGTGTTCACCTCTCTTTAGTGAGGTAATAGATATTTTTATTTTGTTCTTTCTACCTTTCCATATTTTCCAAATTATATTCAGTGAATATGTATTTCTTATATAATCAGACAGTTATTTTTAAAATTAAGTGAATAATGTAAAACAGATTCACAAGTGAAAGAGTTTGAGCTTCTAGAAAACACAAGTAGCTGAGAGAGAAATAAGTGTGTCTTGAGCAATCTGAGATGGAGCGAGTCTAGATAAGCACACACTCACCGATGCCGCCATCACCATCGCCGAAGACTCAGAATCTAATTACATTATTGTTGCTTCATTATCCAAGAAAAAGGCAACTGAGAGGAGGGAAAAAATGTTACTCCAATGCTATCACAGGTACAACCAAGACACAATAGATGATTTCTATGAAGATATTCTTATTGCATTTAGTGACATCCCTTTCCATTTGTACATGTTTTGGAAAATTCTCAATATAATGTATCCAGACTCCAAACTGACAGAAAACTCAAATAACCAGATTTTTCCTGAGGTATACAATGATCACTACTTTTCATAACAATGGCACTAATGTGCTATGAGATATTTAGACAGATTATTATCCCAAAACTCTTATGTGATATTCAGAGTTTTTCTTTAATCTTCTAATTCTGTGAAAAATTAGTTCATATGTCATATAATGGACTTAGTGACCTAAAATATTCAATTAACCAGAGACCCCCATTCTCTTTTAGTGCTAAATGAAGTTGATTTTACACATATTCTTCATTTCTTAATTATGTTAGCAGCTGGTTGTTAGGCATGAACAAACAGCTATGTTATCCTCGTATGCAGAAATGTTACTCTCAGTCAGAACACAGGCAGCAGAATGATGCCAGAAGAAAGGTCCAGCCATCCTGCGCAGTGTCTCTTTAATTTCATGACATTCCCGACTACTAACTTCCAGTGTGCCCTTCATGCAGCCCAGCAATCAGAGTGCATTTCCCTAGCCTGCTGACAATCCCACTCTCCCAGACTACAATCCATATTTTCTCCTCCCTCCTCAAACTTCCAACACCTCCTCCCCCATCCTCACTCTCAGCTCTTGACCTTGATTGCTATTTCACTGAGAAAATAGAAACAATCAGGAGAAAACTTCCACAAGTTCCCACCAACACCTCCACCCGCCCACCAGCATCTGGGCCCTATATGCTGCCTTCTCTCCTGTTACCAGGGATGAACTGTCCACGTTCCTACGTGAGGCTGAACTCCCCACTTGTTCACTAGATCCCAGTCCTTTTAAATACTCAAGAACATGCCTCCCGAACTTCTTCCTCTTTCCCTGACCAGCATCATCACTTTTCCCCTGTGGACTGGGGATCATTCCATCAGCACACAAATATGTTATTTCTCTCATCTGTGTTGTCCTCATATTTGCGTTCTTCTTTACAGCAATTCCTCTAAAGAGTTACCTATACTCACATCTCTAAACCCTGTTCTACCATTCTCTCTAGAAGGCCCTTTAATCAGGCTTTTGCCTCTTCCAGGTACCAAAACTGCTCTCTACCATATTTTGTTTATTTGGGCAGGGGTTGGGCTGTTTTTACTGCAGCTGTAGATATCAGAGGTTAAGTTCTCCTCTGGTGTCCTTGTGGTGCCTCCCTTGTTGTCTTCGGATTTCTCTAGAGCCATCTCAAATATCCTATCGTCTGAGATGCACAGATCTTTGGGTTGTTATCATAAAGGTGTCCTATTGATGTGGTGGTGAGGTGTGGGGCAGGGGGAAGCATTTTATAACCCGTGATTAGGTCTCAGTCTTTAGTGAGTCTGGGCCCCTGGGCTGTGACCTTCACAAGTGCTTCTCAGTTTTGTTTTGGTTTGTTTTCCCCTTAACACAGACAGGAAGGCTAAAGGGTGCTGGAGTTGGGTATTTCCCTTCCCCTACGTTAGTTAGTAAAACCCCAGTGGTTTAGGCTCTGGTAAAATAGTTTCTCTTGACTGCAGAACTTCTCAAGAACAGAATGCCCTGGGCATATTGCAAAATGGCTACTTCTCCCCTCCCCTGCTGGGAAACACCAGAGGATTTTTCTCTGATCTTCACTGTGAGAACCTGATAGGGCTCCTGGAGCTAGAACTCACAAAAGTGTAGGGGCCCGCCTTCAGACTGAGCCCCTCCAGAGTTTTTCTCTCTCAGACTTGTCCACACCGAGCCTCTAGCAATCCTCAATTACAGATTAGGTTTTCCTCCCTGGGCACTGGTCCCCAAGGAGGCTTCTGCTCCTGAGCTTCTGATTCTCTGTATCTTCTCCAATTTGGGGAGCAAAGAACAATTTGCCCTGTGACCTCAGTTCTCTGGCGGATCTAAGAAGAGTTGTTGATTTTCAGTTTGCTCAGCTTTCTTCTCGCTGTGTGAAGGAAACAGACAACTTCCATGATCTTTACATGCTGGACCAGAAATTGATACCCATCAACACAAGGTTGCCATAAGGGAAGCCATATTGTAGAAGAGAAACCATATTGTAACTTTGAAGGACCTCTAATTAATGAATCCAGACATGTTCTATAGATTTTATGCACCCTCCCAGCTGCTATAAGTTGATAACTTTGTTCTTCTGAGTTCCTTGGGAATGTGATGACCCCCAGGCAGAGAGTCTGCGCTGATGGCTGTCATCAACAGCAAGTGAAAGATCAGAGTATAGGCCGTTGCTCCGGTCTCTGATGGATATCCAATAAAAAGAAAGACTATGAGGAACTGAGACTAGATCTCTGCCCCACCTGGAGATCAAATAGAGGCCCCACTGGGATTAGGTCTATTTTTCAGGGACTGTTAAAATTTGGGTTGTCTATACTTCTTATCCTCCTGGTCGGACACTTGATTATAAAATGTGCTTTTTAGATGTTTTAGATGTTGAGCAGGATACAAAATTCTAATAATACAAAAATGTCAACATGAAGCGGGGAACAAGAGAATATTTCCAAATGAGTGCTAAACAGTTTCATTCCTCTAACCCACATCTACGCCCCAATTTCAGCTGAAAGTAGCTAGATGGGTTGTTGTCCCAAATCCCTCAAGAATGAGGAATACCCAAGAATAGGAGGGACTAAAACTGGCAGAGAGTTAGTCACTGATGATTAAGTAGCTAGGAACTAAAGTCTTTTTTCTTTTTGCAATTGCTGATTACAGCATTTAGCTGTTTAACCCACCCATTGTTAACTGTGCTGTATAGGCAATATGCTGTCTGACTCCCACTGGGTTCCTATAGATAACATCTCCCTGGAGCCTGGGTCACCATGGTAATGGATGTTTAAGCTGTTTTTCAGGAATTTGAACCCCTTTGTCCACTTCCGGCCAGTTGAAACCACCAACTCATCAACTGGGCCTGTGCAGATGTCCGATAGGCAACCTTTTGATATCAAGAGGCTAAAAATTCCATCCTCACCCAAAATCAGGGGCCATTTTGTGAGCCTGGGTCCTGTGAAAAGGCATGGAGTCTGACTACACTTGTGAGATCATCAATTACCTCACCTCCAATCACCTATCTCTACGTTTCAGACCACCCTGCCCCCATCCCATAAATATCCCTGAGTCCCTATTTTCAGGGAAGCAAATTTGAGGCTCAAGCTCTCACTTCTTCGCATGGCTGCCTTGTGATTAAACCCTCTCTCTGCTACAATCTCATCGTCTCGGTGTTTGGCTTTCTGGGCAATGGGCCAAAACGAACCTGGTTCAGTAACAAAACCAGAAGTCCATGTTATATATTTTATTCATTTATTTTTGTTTCTTGTCCTTCTCACCCACTAGAATGTAAGTTCTGTGAGGGCCGGGATTTCTGTGTGATTTGTTCACTGCAGTATCCCCAGTGCTTAGAACAATGCCTGACACACAGTAGGTGCTCAGATAATATTTCTTTCAAGAAATTGGATAAACAAAAAGAACATCTCCCAGTAATTTCTAGCACAGAAGTTTCTTAGTTGGGGCCACCGAACAAGGGCCTTCACCTAAACTGTCCCTCTGCCTGGAGAATTCTTTCCCATCCTCACTTTCCTCTTTACCTAGTTAACTCCCATCCATCCAAGTGTCAGGTTAAATATCAGTTTCTCAGGGAAACCTTTCCTGACCTTCAGGTTGAGGATCATAAGCACTCGTAACCCTGTTATTCCTTCTCATACTTACTGTAATTAAATAATTGTATAATCACTTATTTGATATTTGTATCCATCACAAGATTATAAATTCTTTAAAGGGTGGAACTATGTGTCTTCTATTCACTTCAGTAGATCTGGCACCTAAGAGACTACTTGAAACATATTAGATGCTTAATAAATATTCATTGTATGGTTAAAGGCAATAGTTATCTTACATTGGTAAGATAACTGTATTATTGCTACTTAACAAATTACCCCAAAACTTTGTGCTTTAAAAACAACCATAATCGTACATTATGTCTCACAGTTTCTATGGGTCAGGAATTTGGGAGTGGCTTAGCGAAGTGTATGGCTAAGGGTCTCTCCTGAGGTTATAGCCAAGACATCAGCCAGGGCTGCAGCCCTCTGAAGGCATGCCTGGGGCTGGAGGATGCACTTCCATGATGGAGCTTTCACATGGCTGGCAAGTTCGTGCTGGCTGTTGCCAGGTCTCAGTTCCTCCCGGTGGGAGCCTCTTTCAAGGCTATTTGGATATTCTCACAACATGACAGCTCACCTTCCCTGAAGTGGGCAATCCAAGAGAGATCGAATGGAAATGGTAGTATATTTTTATGATCTAGCCTCAGAAGTCACAAATTATGACTTCTGCCACATTCTGTTTGTTGGAAGAAAGTCCCAACATCTGGCCCACATTTAAATGGCAGAGAACTAGACTCTCCAACTTTGCAAGGAATGGTGTCAAAGAATTTGTGGACATATTTTAAAACCAGCACATAACCAGTTAACAAGTTAAGGGACAAGGGGATGAGGAAGAATTTGACGTAATGACTCAAAATCAATTGTCCTAGTTTTAGAATAGAGACGGAAAAATAACTCAACATGGATGCAGAGGTGTACTGTTCATAAATGCTCCTCTATCTCAGAATATCCTGGAGGAAAAAATACCAAATCCTAGAAGATCAAAAGCCAACAGCCAGCACAGCTCTGCAACAAAAAAGATATATATATATATGTCATCAGTGGATAAGGTAATGAATGAAATAGTTGCAAAATAATAGCACTTTCCAACTTTGCAAGGGTTGCAATACCCCTATAAATTTCTGAAAAAGAAAACCTTCAATCTGTCCACACACGGGTGTGGCTGCAGGTGGAGGACAGCAAGCACATAGAGTTACTTTCTCTGCGGATTCATATCAGCCAATATCTGATCCTAGGATTGGAGGATTAAGTGGATAAAGTCCAAGGTTAGAATTTGAAAAGGCATAAATTACATAATCTATTGTAACAGCACAGCCATCTATGAGCCCAGCAGAACTTCAGCACAAGCCAAGATCCCTAAACCACTGTTTTTCGGAGAAGTTAGTCGCAGGGTCTTAGCTCTCTTGCAGTTTGGGGAGATACCATCTGTCTGCTAAAAATCCCTGTCTAGCTTTAACTGCCTACTGCTGTCTCCTTCTCTTCCTTTCCTGGGCCATTTTGAGCACGGAAGAATGGTTTGTAAATCACGTAAATAATAAATAGCCTACACCACATAAGAAATATCTAAGAAATATATAAGAAGTGGTAGTAACTCACAGTAGATGAAAAGTCCAGTTGAAAAAATATGCGTGTGTGTACGTGTGTCTGTATGTACTTCTTTTTCCTCTGAATTCCTACTACATAAAGATTTCACATGAGTAGATTCTTCATATAACAAAAACTTACTCCTTCAGGTACTCAAACATTGATTATTCTATGTTTTTTAACTAAGTGTGCTAAAGTTTAAACTTTGCTTGATGGTTCCAGATTATCTTTATGATTTTTAAAGATTGTTCTATATTTTCTAAGGCAACCTAGAGCAACAGAAAGAGTATTAGATTAGGAATCACAATAACTTCAAGTTCATCAACCTCCCTGACACACAGTTTCCTCATCTGTAAAATGGGAATAATATCTTCCCTGGATTTCTCATTGTTTATGATAAATGTTAAATTTTATAACATATGTAAATGTTATCAATCAATTATTGAATATAAGAATATAGATACTAAAATAAAGATGCATTTTAGCCAAAGAAGTGTTATACAGCTATGATTTTGATGTTTTTATGTTTATTGTATATGAATCATAATTCCCCAAAGCAGTTAGATTATGCTTAAAGTTACGGTAAATAGATTCTGAGTAAATGGATTCTTCCATGGAAAAAAAAACACACTTTTTTTTTTTTGAGGAAGATTAGCCCTAAGCTAACTACTACCAATCCTCCTCTTTTTTTTTTTTTTTTAAAGATTTTTTTATTTTTTCCATTTTCTCCCCAAAGCCCCCCGGTACATAGTTGTGTATTCTTCGTTGTGGGTTCTTCTAGTTGTGGCATGTGGGACACTGCCTCAGCGTGGTCTGATGAGCAGTGCCATGTCCGCGCCCAGGATTCGAACCAACGAAACACTGGGCCGCCTGCAGTGGAGCGCGCGAACTTAACCACTCGGCCACGGGGCCAGCCCCCACCAATCCTCCTCTTTTTGCTGAAGAAGACTGGCTCTGAGCTAACATCCATGCTCATCTTCCTCTACTTTATATGTGGGACGCCTACCACAGCATGGCTTACCAAGAGGTGCCATGTCCGCACCAGGATCCAAACCGGCGAACCCCAAGCCCCCGGAGCAGACCGTGTGCATTTAACCGCTGAGCCACTGGGCCAGTCCCCAAAATACTTACTTTTAATTACAGGGTTTTTGTAATACCCATTTTTGGATATGGAGATCTCTCTTTGCTTATTTTTTCCTTCTTTGCTCTGACAAACTTGAGTTTGCTAAATGAGGGACCTCTGAATAACTGAAGTTTTATATTCTGTGTATCTTTTCTTAGCATGAATGCAAATGCCATGAATAGTTAATATAATATTTCCCATGTTGATTGCTTCTGAAAATAGACATAAGTATATAAAAATATGGCCAACACTGACCAACATGGCATGGTCGGTATGGCCGCTGACCATGGCCAACACGGTTAAGTTTCCCAAGTCCTTGGGAAATTTGCTACATTGATACTTTTCTAATATCATCATCAGACTTTACTACTACTTTATTACATTGATTTCTAAGAAACCACAGGCTTGGGCAGACACAGTATTAAATAGAGTAGATGATATTTGGGGCATTATCTCCCCAGAGCGGTGGTGTAAAGCAATGTGTCTCTCTTCCAGAGAAAACCTTCAACCTCACCTTTACAATTCCATCACGGAATCAAAAGAACAAGTGAGTGATGGAGGCCACAGGCTCCAAATTTGACAATGATTCTGAAAGTCATTTCAGGACAATGCATAAGGCAGTAGTTTCTAAACACTGGACTGTGGCCCAGGGCATCAGAATCAGCTGGCAAACTTTGCTGGTTCTGACCTCACACTACTGAAGCCAAATCTCTCGAAGATGAGGCATAAGTATCTGGACTTTCAACAAAACATCCAAGTGGTTCTCATGAGAAGGTCATGTTTGAGAATCGCTGGGTGAAACTGGATGACGGAGAGTGTCCACCACTCTGCATTATCTCACTGTTGACAGAATGTCCCACAGGATCCTGCCATTCTCCCACCCCCCAAAATGCCCATCAAAACCTAGTACTCTGATTTTCATTCCTTCAGCAAGTATTTACTAAGCTCCTACCACATGAACTGTGATGGGTGCCAGTTTTACAGCAATAAATAAAACAGATTATCTTCCATCACTATGCTTAAAATCCTGCGGGAGGAGGAGACAGTATATTAAGCAAATAATCACTCAAATTTCTACACATCATGGGGGCTATAAAAGAAAACAGGGTGTTTGAGAAAGTATAACTAGTGTTTCAAATCTTGATGGAGTATGGGAGTGGTCAGAGAAGCCCTCTGTTAAGAAATGACATTCAATTTGTGATTTAAATAATGAGTACCAATTAGCGGTATGGGCAATTCAAGAGCTACAGACAGCAGGTGTATGAACCTTGCAGCAGCAAGGAGCCTCACTTCCTGCACAGACTCTTCTCAAACTGTAGTTTCAGGTCCACTGAGCAGCGTGCCTTAAATCAGCCTTGGAAAAGAACAGTCAAAATCAGAGGGAGTCCACAGACTGGTGGGCTCCATTATGAGATCCCATTCCTGGGTGTTTATTTGTTTATAATCTTCCACTTGGGGTTCTAGTAATCAGATTTTACATAGCTTGATCTAAAACAGTGGTTCTCAATATGGGCTGTACATTGGAATCTCCTAGGGAGCTTTAAAAAAGAATACTGATGGCTTGGCCTCACTCCTAGAAATTCTGATTTAACTGGTCTGGGGTGTAGTTTGGACATGAGAATTTTCTAAAGCTCCCCAGATGATTCTAACATGTAAACTATTTTGAGAATCACTATTTAAAGGAGAAAAAAAATTAAGTCTGAAATGATTAAAAAGGAAAGTCAATGAACAGTTCAAGCAATCTCCATGTTTTCTATGTCTCTGTTGGAAGGCAAAGAGCTGGTGAAATTGAACGCTAAATGCTAGCACACCAACCATTATCGACGGCCTCTCTGGCTCTCTATAGATGACCCTCTTTGGCACTCCATCCTTTTTATGAGGGAATCTTTTATGCCTAGGACTTTGTAGGCTGGGCTGAGGAAAAAAGATGTAAATGCAGGTTAAAAATATCTTCCCCTCAGAAAATCTGAAGTCCATTTGGAAAGACAGAACTAACATCCACAAAATAGTAAAATGGACACAGTGTAAGGTATGAACTGAGGCAACAGAAGTTCAAGAGATGGGGAGAAAGCTTCACCGAAGGCTGGGCAGATGGAAAGAGACAAGAGGACGTTGCACTTAAGTGATCTTAGAAGAGGGAAAAGGAGTAAGCCCAGGCAAGGCAGTAGGGATAACCATGGTAGAAAGAATAAATAAATAAGGAAGAGACCACCTTACTGCCCCCAGGGGAGGAGTTGGGAGTAGGAAGAGATCTGCTCTCTCGCCGGTAGAGGTTGGCCAAAACCCAACAGCCATTATTACATCTTGTTTTTCAGAGATCCGTTCTCCTTAGGCATCTCCCTCACAGTGAAGAAGACCAATTCTGTTTTTCCATTTCCCTCCATCAGAAAAGTGACTAACCTTTGATTTCCAATGCTTTGACGTCAACTGCCAGTTTTACAATTTTTATTTCCTCGAAGGTCCTCGCATCATAAGTAGATAAAATAGCCTTTCATATTTTAATGGGTTATTTTGATCACTCATGTATGAGTTTCTCCAGATTACCTACCCAAGGAGAAATCAAATCCCAGCTATACTTTATGATCTATTTACTACGTGTCAGGCACCGTGGGAAGTCCGCACACACATCACCTCATTTAATTTTCACCACATTTCATTTGGAAACTATTATGCCTATTTTCTTCGGATGAAAACCATGAGGTACAGAGAAGGTAAGTAATTTTCCCAAGTTCACACAGTAAGTGGTAGAGCCTGGATTTTTGCCCGAGTCTACTTATTCCAAAGTTTAACTGTAGGTACTGCCTTTCACAAATTTTGTAACAGACAAGAAATTAAGATTCTTAATATTACTTTACTACACCTAAGAAGACGTCGTGATCACTGTGCAGCAGAACCACCTGTGGCACTTTTTTTTAACTGTAGAAGCTTAGATCCCACCTTGGAACTACTGAATGAGAATATCCAAGGCAGAGCCCGGAAATCTATAATATTTTTGAGGCCCCATAGGTGAGTATGATGCAGCCTGGATGGAGAACATTGATCCTATTCTGTGACATGGGCTGGGAAACACTTGCGTGGCCTAAACGCTACTCCTTCTGCTTGTATGCAGATCTGCATAAGGCTCCTCGCTTAGAAATAAGTGTAGCATCTTTCTATTCAAACCGCTAGAAACACCCATACTAAGAAAAACAGTGATGATGATAGTTAACAGAAGCAAGTTTAAGTGGACGCTCTACCTCGGAGGAGCTCAACCAATCCCAAATTCAGGGAACTTACGCGATGTCACCATTTCTAGTCAGCACTGACCTAGTGGATTATTGCGTTCTCCAAAAGAATTAAAATATATATTACACTAGCCCTGTTGTTTGTGGTTAGCAAATGGGCTTCTGGAGCTGAAGGCTGTTTAAGATGTGCCCAGTTTCCAGCTTCAGTCGTTTAAGCATATAGTTTCTGCATCCTTAAAAATTATTTTAAGTAAGTACTAATAGAGGTCAGATGCTCAACACCACTACAGAAAATGTGGTTTGGGACAGATTTTGGAATCATCAAATAATGACAATCTCGTTCATCATGATCTCAACAGCTTTGAAGGTTGTTACAGCTAGCACGTGATTATTTTAGGCAGAGGAGTTTGGCATAACAATAGCAGGCTGGGAGAACCAGAAGTGGACCTTGAGAATATTTGGAAATAAAATAGGATGGGTAGGTTTGGGTCAATCTTTTCTCCTTTTTGAGGACAACAATTAATATTCATGTTATTCAGAGGATCATTCTGAAGCGATATACTTAAAACTAAATTTTCTTTCATTTGGAGCAAAAGACTATTACTCAAAGATATCTATATGAAATGAGACCTATACAGGAAACAGCATTTTTTCATCTTCCTTAAGGACACCAAGTAGAAGGCAAATACGAAATTAAGCTTCATCAGCTTTATGAATCATCTATCAATCATCTGCTTGATTGTGGCTTATTTGAAGCTCTATCCTAATACATCATTTCATAAGCAATTGAAAATTACCAAGAAATGTATTGGCATTTCCTAAGTGTAAATGTAAGAGAATATAAATAAGTCAACTTCTGGAGATAGAAGGTTTACCTATCATTAGATCTTATGTAACAACTTACAACTGCCCAGCCTTTCAAAGATAGACAAGGACATAGCAATTAAAGCACAGTTTCGGAACACATAAACTCCATCCAAGCAATAAAATTAAGGCTGTAAATTTGTTTGCCTACCAGCTCCTGCATATTCATTTGTTGTTACAAATGGTTTAATATAGACAGGGAGGGCAATCTACCTGCTGTCCCCATATTTTATGACTCCCTGGGAAGTGGCAATTATCAGTGGCAATTAACACAGAGAGAAAGTGGAAGAGAGCAATTAACATCATAATTTTGGTTGCTTTATCAAGTCTGAATTGCGACAGACTTTTTTAGTGGTTAGTTTTATACCATTAGAACCTTCTGCCATCTGATGAGAATAAATTGGTGGGACTTATTCTTATTGCAATCTCACCTAGTAGAAACATCTCAGAAGCATCAAGTTTAAACCGGGCATGTACTTAGCAGAGGAAAACCTAGAATAGCAAGATATGGTCCCTCAGTACGTAGGGCAGTTGACACAAATACCTTTGACTTCATAGGCTTACAGTGATCTACCAAATAGTGGCGGCAATTCTGAAATCACCGCGCTGGGTAGAGGTTCCACTACATATTGGTGCTTCAGAACATCACTGCCCCAAGACCCGCTCTTCTCAGTAATGGTTCATGCTCTCAGTGAGTGGAACAGACTCACTTTGTAAAGGTGAAGAAAAGCAAAAGGCTGAATAACGTAAGTTTTTTTTTTTAAGTGAATTCCCCATTTTCATCTTAGTTCTAGGTTTATAGAATCATAAAACATCTCATCTGGAAGGGACCGTGAAGATCATCCAGCAACCCCTTCATTTTACAGGTGGGGAAACTCAGCCCCAGAGGACTTAAGTGGCTCATTCAAGGCCATATTCCTAGTTCGTTGCTGAGCTCCCGGGTCTCCCATGAGTGCCCAGCCTGTTAGAGAGGGACTGAGACAGATTTGCCTTTCACGTCCTACCAACTGGAAATTCTTTGAGGTTAGCAGCTAGCTCTTTTTTTTGGAAGGTGCTAAACCCATTGGTCATTCCCATATTAATGCCTTGAGTGCTTTCGACAGGCAACGTCTAGATGTTTCTGTGAAAGTGTGAAAGGGAGGTTTGTCTGAAACTATGTGGAGGGGAGCAGAGGGACTGCATCCCACAGGAATGCAGGCGGTTTGCTGAACTTGCCATCACATTTGCAAATGTCTATTCCTAGGTCCTAACTTTCTACTCAGACGAACTGAAGTTAACTTGATGTCTCTGAGCCTCAATTTCCTCATCTATATTACCAAGATAATAACAATGACTTCCAGGGTTGTTATAAAATTAGAGTACAGGTTGTGAAATAAATTATGAAAATAACCGAGCAAAATGCCTGGCATTTGGTAGGTGCTCATTAAACATTAGTTCTATTTTCCTTTTCATTCACCACTACCCCTATCAGAAACTTCAAATAAAATCAAAGCGGTTTTTTGACCACTGGGCCTAAAACTCCTTACCCATGAAATAGAGATAAGATAACCTACTTCATAGGGTCATGGTGAAGATTAAAGGTGATAATGTCGGTGAAAGTGCCTTGTAAAGTATACACTGTTATACACATAAGGGATTAATACTGTTATTATCCACACTCCAATACTCCAGACTCAACTTTTTGTTTTCCAGTCTGCTTAAATACTGTCATCTTTCCTTCCCAAGTACCTGCCACTCTTCCTTCAATTCTTCATCTGCCTTCTTCTCTGGTCAAATGAACAGTTCCTGAGTATCTGCTGTGTGCTGGGCGCTGTGGTGCTACATAATGAAACCCAGTCTCCCTACTCTCCCCGGCATGGCCTGTCCCTCCACCCAACTCCCTTATGGCATGTGTTTATTATCTCATTTGGCGCTTACCACATATTGCTAGCCATCTTTTAGCCCTTGTATATTTGGATTCCTCTACTAGATTACTGGACTCTTCAAGGACAAAGAATATGTTGTTCGTTGTGTTTTGGGTGTTTTTGCAAACTCCTCAAGTCTAACAGAGTGCTTTGATCAGAGCAGTCTCACAATATCTATCTGTTGAGTGATCGACCAGTTACAGTATTGAATTGAGCCAATAGCTTTGTTTTAGTTACTATGCTTACATTAAAAATTACCAGAAAACTTAGTGGAGTAAAACAACCATTTATTATGTCCTTGGATTCTGTTGGTCAGGAATTTGGACAGAGCACAGAGGGAATGGTTTGTCTCTGCTCCTAGATGTCTGATACTGAAAGACTTGAAGGCTGGAGGCTGGAATCATCTGAAGGCTCATTCACTCACAATTAATGCTAGCTGTCAGTCTGGGAACTTAAGAGCTATTGATCAGAACATCTATATATGGCCTCTCCATGTGACTTGGGCTTCTTTACAATATTGTGGCTGCAAAAAAGATAGCCAGGCGGAAGCTGTGTCCTTTATACGACTTAGTCCCAGAACTCACTCAACATCACTTTTGTCATACTCTACTGGTCAGATGAGTCATAAGTCCATTCAGGTTCAAGGGGAGGGGAAATAAACTCCATGTCTGAGGGCAAAGAAGCCTGGTTCTGAAAGAACATGCAGGAGTGGAAATACTGCTGTGGCCATTTTTGGAAGATACAATCTGACACAAGCCCTTATTGTTCTAAAGAAACACCACCAAGTTTTTCTGTGTTTTAAATTTAAGGGACCATCTTACTCTGAAGTTTCTAAATAGACAACTTGAAATCTAGAGGTCTTTGTTTTGTAAATTGAGAAAGAGAGGCATGGAAAAGAGGTGGGCACAGTGAGTGTGGGTCCCAGCACCTCTGTCCAGTGAATGGTCAGTGGGTATTCAGCACGACAGAATCATCAGTTACCATGTAGAAAATAAGTCAATAGCTCCATATTTGGCATTTGGTTGGAGCTTCTTTTTCTCCCCCAAAAGGTGCCTTATCCTTGATGATATGACAAAAGTTGGCTCACTGGTTAACTTTCCTGCCTGAGACCTGACTCTTTCCTTAGCTCAAATAATAATCTATTCCAAGTGTTGTCATGCTCAATAGCTTACTGATGTTTGCATGGCAAAGGGAGAGCAGAAGGGTGTTTTTTAAGTTTATGAAGGCATACCTTGGAGATATTGAGGGTTTGGTTCCAGATCACTGCAATAAAGGAATATTATAATAAAGTGAGTCACACGAATGTTTTGGTTTCCTGGTGCATATAAAAGTTATGTTTACACTATACTGTACTCTATTAACTGTGCAATAGTATTGTGTCTAAAAAGACAATGTACGTACCTTAATTTAAAAATACGTTGTTGCTAAAAAGTGCTAACCATCATCTGAGCCTTCAGTGAGTCATAATCTTTTTGCTGGTGGAGGGTCTTGCCTCCATGTTGACGGCTGCTGACTGATCAGGATGATGGTTACTGAAGCTTGGGGTAGTTATGGCAATTTCTTAAAAGAAGACAACAATGAAGTTTGCCACATCAATTGGCTCTTCCTTTCATGAACGATTTCTCTGTAGCATGTGATGTTGTTTGATGATATTTTACCCACAGTAGGACTTTTTTCAAAATTGGACTCAATCTTCTCAAACCCTGCCACTTGTTTTATCAACTAAGCTTATGTAACATTCTAAATCCTTTGTTGTCATCAACAATCTTCACAGCATCTTTACCAAGAATAGATTCCATTTCAAGAAACCGCTTTCTTTGCTCATGATAAGCAGCAACTCCTCATCCGTTAAGATTTTATCATGAGATGGCAGCCATTCAGTCACATCTTCCAGGCTCCACTTCTAATTCTAGTTCTCTTGCTATTTCTACCACATCTGCAGTTACTTCCTCCACAAGTCTTGAGCCCCTCAAAGTCATCCATGAGGGTTGGAATCAACTTCTTCCAAACTCCTGTTAATATTGATATTCTGACCTCTTCCCATGAATCACAACTGTTTTTAATGGTACCTAGAATAGTGAATCCTTTCTGGATGGTTTTCAATTTACTTTGCCCAGATCCATCAGAGGAATCACCAACAATAGTAGCTATAGCCTTATGAAATGTATTTCTTAAATAATAAGACTTGAAAGTCTAAATAACTCCTTGATTCATGGATTGCAGAATGGATTTCTTTTCTTGAACTTCATGAACCAACCACTGCTAACTTCAAATTTTCCTTCTGCAGCTTCCTTATCTCTCTTGACCTTCACAGAATTGAAGAGACTTAGGGCCTTGCTCTGGATTAGGCTTTGGCTTAAGGGGATGTTGTGGCTGGTTTGATCTTCTATCCAGACCACTAAAACTTTCTCCATATCAGCAGTAAGGCTGTTTTGCTTTCTTATCATTCGTGTGCTCACTGGAGTAGCACTTTTAATTTCCCTCAAGACCTTTCCCTTTGCATTCACAACTTGGCTAACTGTTTGGCGCAAGAGGCCTAGCTTTTGGCCTATCTCATCTTTTGACATGCCTTCCTCGCTAAGCTTAACCATTTCTAGCTTTTGATGTAAAGTGAGGATGTGTGACTCTTCCTTTCACTTGAACTCTGAGAAGCCTGTGTAGGGTTATTAATTGGCCTAATTTCAATATTGTTGTGTCTCAGGGAATAGGGAGGCCTGAGGAGAGAGAGGAGATTGGGGAACGGCCCGTCAGTGGAGCGTCAAAACACACACATTTATTGATTAAGTTTACCATCTGATATGGGCACAGTCCATGGCACCTCAAAACAATTACAATAGTAATATTAAAGATCACTGATCACAGATCACCATAGCAAATGTAATAATAATGAAAAAGTTTGAAATATTGTGAGAATTACCAAAATGTGACACAGAGACACAAAATGAGCAAATGCTTTTGGAAAAATGCTACTGATAGACTTGCTCAATGCAGGGTTGCCACAAACCTTCAATTTGAAAAAAACACACCATCTGGGGCCAGCCCCATGGCCAAGTGGTTAAGTTCGCACGCTCTGCTCCAGCAGCCCAGGGTTTCACCAGTTGGGATCCTGGGCGCGGACATGGCACCGCTCATCAGGCCATGTTGAGGCGGCGTCCCACATGCCACAAATAGGAGGACCCACTACTAAAAAATATACAATTATGTACTTGGGGGATTTGTGGAGAAAAAGCAATTAAAAAAAAAAGAAGATTGGCAACAGTTGTTAGCTCAGGTACCAATCTTTAAATAAATAAATAAATAAAACACACCATCTGCGAAGGCAATAAAATGAAATATGCCTGTATGTTCTTTACTTTTCTGTGAGAGTTTCAGGATTCCCTCTTATAACACTTCCCCACCCACAACCACCAAAAAAAGAGAAAGAAAATGGATCAGGTGGCAAATAAAGGTATTACAGACCCCAGAGTAGGAAAAATAATCTGCAGGCGTGTGTTACTATAACAGTGAAGCAGACTTTTCCTAGAAAGGCGTAAGTAGAAGTTCTACATGGTCAGTTTAGCACAGAATACTTGTTCTCTTTCCAGATATGCAGCACAGCAGGCAAAACCAGGAGAGAGTAAAGTCTGTGGTCCACCCCTCCTCCCCATGCATTCACACACACACACACACAGAGACACACACACACACACACACCCCGCTAGTGCTTTCCTGCTTTGTCCACACTTAGCAGCACGGGCTACTGTGACAGCTACTCATCCAGGCCTTCTGGTCTGCTAAGAAAATTTCTTGAGTCCTACTTAATTTTCTAGGCTGCTCATCCAGCTTCCCAGAGTCTTGAAGTCACTCTGCTCCACTGGCACTGGTTAACCAGTAAATTAATTATTCCTTCCAGGTAAACTATTTATTATTAGGATCTTCTGGAGGCCTAGATCTTTGGACCTTCAAAAAACAGTAGCAAGAATCAGCAATACTTAGCAAAAACCTTTAAAAAGTGAAAAGTTTTTGACCTAGCAATTAGACTTCTGGGAATATGTACCAGGTAAATAATTGAACCCAAACATGTGTAATGTAGATGTCACCACTATGTTACTTATCATAATGAAAATTTGGAAATCATCTGAATATCCAAAAGTAGGAGAATTGTTAGATAAAATAGAGTATTTCCAGTTAGTTGAATAATGGCTAAGAATCCACATAATGGGATAATATGCAAACATTTAAAGTAACAAATTAGGGGCCGGCCTGTGGCTGAGTGGCTAAGTTTGTGCACTCTGCTTCAGTGGCCCCAGGTTTCTCACGTTCGGATCCTGGGCGCGGACATGGCACTGCTCATCAGGCCATGCTGAGGCGGTATCCCACATGCCACAACTAGAAGGACCCACAACTAAAATATGCAACTATGTACTGGGGGCATTTAGGGAGGGAAAAAAAAGCAAAAAAGCAGTAAAATAACAAATTATATATTTATTGGCATGGAAATTTTTTGATAACATATTATGAGATACAAAAAGTAGGTTACATAGCATAATATAGAAAATCATCTAGTCTTTGTAAATATGTTTTTAATATGTATTTTTTTTCATATGCATATCCTCCCAGGAAAACCCTGGAAGGAAACACAAAAATGTTAACATTGTTATAAAACCTCTGGTAGGTGTTTTGGGATTATTTTAATTTTTGTTATTTTTGCTTATTTGTATTTTCTCCTTTTACCCAATGATGAGTATTATTTATATTTCTTTTTTAGTTAAATACGTTAAAAACTCGTGGTAATGTCAGTAGAAAACATATTTTAACCAGGTAGAGTTTTCTATTTCCCCTCAAATTTTATCCCCTAATCAGCCATCCATTCTGTCTGTGGGTGGTCTAAGTTTTAAGGGACAGTAAGTAATTATTTTACCAAAGTATAACAAGTACAGGGGCCCAGCCGGTGGCATAGTAGTTATGTTCCTGTACTCTGCTTTGGTGACCTGGGGTTTGTAGGTTCACTTCCTGGGCATGGACCTACACACCGCTCAACAAACACGCTCTGGCAGCATCCCACATCTAAAATAGAGGAAGATTGGCACAGATGTTAGCTCAGGACCAATCTTCCTCACCAAAAAAATTAAGAAGTTCAACAAGTACACAAATCTTATAGCTCAATACAAGTATTACTGTCGGTAATTATTTTTAAATGAAAATGGAGGTCAATATTGGCACCTAAAACAAAGAATAAATAGGGAGTACATATTTAGGTGCCAAGATCATGTCTCTCCATTCCCCAAATTCAATCAGAGTCAGATTAAGAGACTGCCAGCCAGGCTACTGTATGGGGAGTCAACATATCAGGGAGCAATCACTCTTTGCTGCTAATGGAATGAGTTGGAGAACATTGTATTTGCCAGAAATTTTCTCAGGAAGAGTGAACCATGAAACTTAAAGAAATACTTGGATAAGGCAAGTATTGGGATGGGGTATTAGACCTCCCGAGAGGCATCCTTCAGGCCCCATTTTCTAAAGAGGGGCATCAGGTTAACTTCAGACTTTCTGATTTGCTGAATAGTGTATAAGAGTTTGGGGACAGCATTAAATTGCTTGGAAATAAAAAGAATAGGATGAGCCCTGATTCCAGTGCCTTTCTTCTATGCTTCTCCCCTGCAGTGTTCACCTCTCCTCTACAGAAATACTTAAAAAGCTTAAAAACTCAACTTATAGGGCTGCCAAATTTTCAGCCTGCCCAGAACATTCACATGTCTCATTTCAACTCTGAATCCAGCACATAAGCCCGCAGGGTTCAAAGTCTCAACAACGGCAGCAATACTGGAGCTTCCGCCTCCAAATGGCATCTTGATAGGACTGTATTTATAGCTGCTAAGTGGCCTCCTGTAAAAACTCTGGAAGAATTCCCATTAATAAGACTTTGATACCAGAGTGTAAGAGGATATGCTATATTCTCCCTTCCTGTACTATATTCTCACCTCTTATTTACTATGAATTGTCCAAATTATTTTCTCTTAATAGTTTGGTTCTATATAGATAAAATTTAGGTAATATTCGAATTGCTAGAAATGTTGTCCTTTGGAAATAGTGCCGTACTGTATGCATTCATTTGTTGAACATCTTCTACATGAGCTTGAAGGAGTTGGACAAGTCAACTGATGACAGCCTATCTGATAGGTATGACGCACAGCACATCATGGGAAGAGAGCATGCCCACCTAAAACACTGAAGAGTGTGAATTTTGAAGGCAGAGGAAGATCACTCGACAAAAGAGGAGGAAAGATCCCTTCCAGCAGTCACATCAACATGTGTGCAGTTTCCCGAAGTGTGTTCCATAGAGGACCAATTCAAAGGGATGCCAAAGGGATGCTAATAGGTAAATTATTAGCAAAAGAATCTGTGAAAAAATGTTTGAAAAACACTGGGTTAAACATTACACAAACCGAAAATGAAGCATGTTTTATTAAAAATAAAGGAGAGGGAAGATTCTTCTTCAAAAATGTCGATGCCATAAAAGACAAAGAAAGGCGATCGCGGCAGCGACAGCGGTATGCCCCTCAGATCTCCTGTCAAGAAAGTACCTGCTGCAAGGAATGCAGTTGACTGGTAGCCTCCAGCTGCCACATCTTAGAACTGGCTGCAGCATTTATGCTGAGGCCACACTTCCCCAAGGCTGCTCCCAAACAATAAATGAGCGTGGAGGGAGACCACAGCCGGGCCACCCACCTTGTGATGGATCTTGAATCTTGTGTCTTCTCTATCTTGACTATGGTGGTGGCTAAACCAGTCTCTACGTGCGATAAAATTGCATGGAACTAAATACACACACACAGATAAGTACATGTGAAGTTGGAGAAATCGCGATAAGATCTGTAGATTGTATCAATGTCAATTTCCCAGTTGAGCTATTGTACTATAGTTATGCAAGGTGGGGAAAATGGGTCAATTATTACTAGTCACCGTGTTATTTCTTCCAACTGCATGTGAATCTACAACGATCTCAAAATAAAACACTCACACACACACACACACTCTTTAATCTTTCCTAATGTGTTAACATTTACCTTTCCCAAGGAATAGGTGTGTATTTTAATGGCATCTAATGGAGACAATGTCTTTATCCAGAAGAGCAGTTCCCATAGCTGGCTGCCTTTCAGTATCTAGGCTAAACTCAGGGGAAAGATATTTTTGTGCAGGCAAGTCTTTTAGCAATGTTCACATCTCACGACATCAGCAGCTGCCTACTCCACCTCCTCCATCTCCCTTCAGTGGATTGAAACTCAAAGTTTGTTCTTATTCATGAAGAGCTCTGCTCAGTCTTGCCCAACTTGGGAACTGACTATCTGTACATTTCCCTGTGTTACAGAGCAAAACTTAAGAAAACTGTTTTATTCTAATTTTTCTCTTTTGAAGGTGAAAGAGAAGATATGTTCTTGAAATGTGTGTCTAGGAGCTCAAAGCATGAGAAAGAAAAAGCCGAATTCAAACGGGTGTGTAAGAGCTTCCTCTCTTACTGTCCTCTCAGCCACGGTGGAGGAGTAAAAGCCTTTTTCTCTGTTGACAATCAATCGACAAATATTTACAATCTTTTCAACAAGCTTTTTCAACCATTACTTGATCATTAGAAAAGACTTCGAACTTCCAGGCTCTCTAAAGGCTTTAGGGATTTAGGTGCAGAAAAATGAAACCATAGACAGTTAATAGAGCTCCCACTCTGCTCCCGGACTTCAACTGCAGGGAGCTTTTAAGAATCAATTTGTGGTTCTGAGCAAATGGGCTCGACTAGAATGAGAACCCAGAACAGAAACAGCTGAAAAAGGAGATAAGCAAATAGAAAAGTCTAATTATTGTTAGAATAGTACTCAATTATATTAGACTTCTTTTAAACTTGAAAAGTATGTGTAAAGCATAAAATAAAGCTTCTTCACTATTTGTGCTTCTTAGCTGAATAACGGAAAGTGCTCTGCAATTAGTACATTGAGTAATTTGCCTTTATAAATAACCTGTGGGCCAAGATGATAAGTGATCTACTTAGGATGCTGATTTTATTCACTTCCCTGCTTGTCTCTCCGTGGTTCAGCAGGTTAGAAATGTGGTACTTGCTTGCAAGATTGCATTTGTTCTTCCAACACTTCATGCTTTCCAAAACTGAGCTCTTAAAACCTCGTACAGTGGGGAGAGGGGATATATGGGAACTCTCTGTACTATCTGCTCAGTTTATCGTAAACTTAAAACTTTTCTAAAACATCAAGTCTATTAATTAAAAACAAAACAAAACCTCATAGGGAACCAGAGTCAAGGTTAGGAATATATCTACAGAATTTCCTTATCTTGTGTACTGATATCCTGGATACCTCCCCTCTCTGGCAAGGATAACAAAAGCCACCAGCCCTCATTCCCTCTGCCCGCCCCCGGAAATTGGCTGGTTCTATTTTAGAAGGAATCTACTAATGGAGGTGGGAAGAAATAGCTGGAGGAAGAGGCCTGGAGACCGTCCTGGAGGGAAGAAAACAGAGGAGATCAGCATGGTTCTTAGGGACCTCACTCCTCAAGAGGAGAGCTAGATGCGACTGGCTGACACAGAAGGTGAGAAGAAAAGAATCCCTGAGAGAGAGCTTTGCACATATTGTCAGTCATCCTCTTTGCATTCTGTAGTAGAGAAAATGGCCACATCTGCTGGAAATAAAGAAGAGACAAGCGTTCTGTGTTGGCCTGTGGAACATTTCGGCATCCAAGACAGGGCAGACAAGACTAGCACAAGGTTCTGTGGCCTGTGGCTGGGTCAGGAAGCACTGGCCAGACACACAGATAAAACGTGTAGGAAAGACGGCAGTTCCTAAGACACTCATCCCTCAGGGATTCCCCTCCCCTGCCTGAGCAGAGGGAAGGATTGGGTTGACTTGGAAGTTCCCACAGGTCACGGGCAAGGAAAGCAGAAAAATCCATTTGCTACAGTAGGACATCCCAGCTCTATCCCATGACTGGGATGGCCCGAGGGAAATACCTGTTATGTAAGTAATCTCTGCAATGAATCACTGAATCATGCAGTGTTGTGAAAACGCTGCATCCTTTGTAATAAAAATTCCCATTAATTTTTTTAAAGTAAACTTAATTTCAGAGAGTCAGATGATGCAACCCATTTCAGAAAGAGTAGAATTGGGAAGGCTCTGCCATGCTGCAGCCTCCTCACTTCCCAGTCCTGAAAAGACTCAGGGACATCAAACCAATTGGTCTTAATATCCCGAGACTTCTGCCTCTACTATGTCACTTTACAGGGCCTGGGGCAAGAAGCTTCACTCCAAGGCCCCCTTTTTAACTGTCTATAAAATGAGGATAATATCTTCCCAGGAGCAGCCACCATATCCATGTGCCACTAGTGATGCTTTATCAACTATACAAATATATACTGAACCCTAAACTGCATAAGTGGAGCCTGCGATGCTAGATGCCAATATCTAACCCGAAACCTCAGATTTTTAGAATGATTCATATGGACTTCTCAGAAATGTCAGTGCAATCCATTTCCCCAATCCTAAAAGCCTGAAGGGTATAGAGCCTGGTAATTTCCTAACGCGGGTCAATGTGGAGGAAGCAGCATCTGGGGGTTTCCGCAGTTCTTTTACCATTCAAGGATGTGGAGAGAATACTGGGAATCCCAACAGCAACCTCAGTAGTAGAGTTTCAGGATTATCTACGGTGTGTGTGCACGACTGCCATCCACTTTCAATGCACAAGCAGCGATTTCCGGATCCAGACATAGTGGCTGATTGCTCGTCTCTATCCAGCTCCCCTAGATAAAATTAGGAGAACAGGTAATGCCAAAGTCATAGATCAAATTCCAAGTTCCACTCTTCTCAAGACTCCCTGCATGTCCAAGAGATGGATTATGGCCTCCAGTCATCCCGGTGCCTTTAAATGAACCAGCTCGCCCACATGAATGCATGCTACGAGCACATGAAACACCCGCCAGCCGAAGGAATTAGGAATTCGGAATGCGTCTAGACCATTTCCTTTAAAGAGATTAAGAAAGTTGCCCAAGGTCACACTGCCAGTAACTGGAAAGACAGGGATTCAAATCTAAGTCTGCCAAACAGACTTAACAGAGACTGGGTGATGGCGACCACATTGTTGACTGTGGTTCAAGGTGCCCCTTCACAGGAAACACAATGCTGCCAATTTGATTTGACAGGTGAGCTGGTGCAGGCTAAGAGTGCTAGTGTTCAAGAGGCTAATAATAAAACACACACAGACTCTCAGGCCCAGGTGACTCTATACATTTCAAGAGTTGTCATTATTTTATCTGCCATAATGTATCTCCTCTGCCCATATCTCACGTTGTCCAGGTCGCCAGTTACTAAATAGAATTGAAGTCAGTTAATGTGTGTTTTGCCTCTGCTGTGCTTGCTGCACTTACTGAGTATCGAATGGGATTAAAAGAATAATAAAACATATTCTCTGTCCTCCAGCCACTCAATCTAAGGGGCTAGGGGTGGGAGCGCAGATCTGGAAAGGGAAGCAAAAACACAAATATCTGGTATTCAGCCCAGGGTAAGCTAAATGCCCTGAGAGAAAAACCAAGTCCTGTGGAAGCAGGTCCTACCGAGATTTTTCCCAAAGTACCTGGAGTTCTTGGCCAGGAAGTTAACTCTAAGCTCACCTAATAATACTTGTATATCAGTTGACTTCACCTCAGGAGAAATCGCCTGAAAAAAGTCTTAACTTGCTGTTGCCATAAGCCCCTCCTTCTTCTATTTTTTACAACAGAGAAGCAAAATTCTCCACTGTTGTTTTTTGCCCCTGAGCATTCTTAACATGTTGGGACTTAGTTCAGGTCTTTCTGAGAACAGCATAATTGGTAGGAATGTGATCAAGGGCCTATCCACTAGGAATGTACACATGATCTACATGGCTTGGTTCTATTGGTTTCAGTGGCATATTCTCAAGTCACGTAAAAACAGCTCGGAGATTAATGCACGCACAAAAAATTATTCATTTTTTTCTCAGATTGTTGCAGCAACATAGTAAGGCCATTCTCTCTGCCCGGCTTGTGTCAGCACTTTCAATCTATCCCTGTTTTTTCAAGTCTTTCAGACTTGGCTGTGAAACTGCCCTGTGGGTCTGAAATTCAGGAGACGGTATTGTAAGGCCATTTTGATTAGATTTTTGCAAGTTTCTCTGTCTGAGCTGGCTGCTCATTACATGACACCCAAGGAAGCTTGCACAATTCTTAAGCTGCTGTGTTTCTAAAATGAAATGGGATTATCTACCTGACAACCGGGACATCGTTCAGTATTGCTATTTAGGAATCAATTAAAATCAAAAGCTTTGATCCTTTAGGATTATATCTAAAACCCCTTTGAGTTGTATAAAAATTTGAGATTTGTGGTTTTAATCCCCATTTTTATGATATGTGAAGATGGTTTACATTTTGTCTGATTCTCTCCTTCATAAGCTTTTTTCACCCTCTACCATCTGGGACTAAAGAAAATTCTTCACATGCTTATTCTCACCTTTAAGTGGGAGGCCTCGCTCTGATGCTTGGTGATTCGGAGGCAACAGGCACCATGATTTCCAGACAATTTCTCTAAGTTTGGTTCCAATCTAAAATACTCAGATTTCTCATTTCCCTTGGTAGTGTCAAGAATTGGGGCATGTTATCAGAGATGCAGCAATAAGGGAAGTCCACAGATCAGAGCGTTTTCTTTAAGTCCTTTTGCCTGTGGTTTCTGCAGGCTGCAGAGAAAGGCAGTCGGTATAGTGGAAAGTGCATGGGCTCTCAGTCAACAGACCTGGCGCTGAATATCAGTTTTACCACTGTGACCAAGGGCGTGTTATATGAACCCTGGTCTCTTCAACTCTAACCAGTGGAAAGGATGCTTCATTTTAAGAAGTCAAGATGGTTAGAATTCATTCACTTATTTATTTAATAAATATTTTGGGGACCTTGACTGTGTGCCAAGCACATAAACATTGGAACCACAGATACAGTCCCTGCCCTGGGGGAGCCTACAGCCAGTCAGGGAGACAAACCTGAATCCAAAAATGACCCAAATAAAGCAAAAAGGTAGAGTTACAAAATGGGAAGTGCTACAAAGAAAAGGTACATGCTGCTTTGAGAGCATATCAGCCTCACCCAGGGAACTAAGGAGGCTTCCTTAAGTAGTGATGTTGAGCTCAGAATGAAGGATGGGGAAGCATTAGCTAGGCAGAGTTGGGGGTACTTGGGGCAGCGGGGTGTTCCAGTCAGAGAGATCAGCATGTGCAAAGGCCCTGCAGCAGGAAGAAGCATGGCCCCCAAGCAAGACGAGTGGAGGAGAACGTGGAGCTAGGCAACGTAGGGGCCAGAACCAGCAAAGTCTCATAGTTATGATGCTCCTATTAATAGCACTCCCTTTAGCTCTCAAAAGTGTCCCCAGTTGGATAATTATATGATCACACTGCTCACAGGCCGTGTTAATCATGTTGACCTTTTTCTTGAAAGCAGTAAACAATTTTAAGCACGGGAATAACATGATGGTTTGAGAAAGCCAAGGAGTAGAGAATAAATTGGTTTCTCCTATGAGGAGAGGTCTCTCCTATGACTGCATATTTCACATCAGCCTGACGGGGAACCATAGCCTGAAAAGAGCAGTCTTGCCAATTTATCGAGGTACAAGTAACTATCTTCCACAAATAGGCTTCTGATGAACTTTTAAGAACCAATTTTAAGGTACGTTCAGTGCTGTATTAGTCAAGACTCTCCAGAAAGACAGAATCAATAGGATGTGAGTGTGTAGAGATGAAGAGAGAGATTTTACGGAATGGGCTCAAACGATTGTGGGAGGTGGGCAAATGCAAAATCTGCAGGGAAGGTTGGCAGGCCAGAGACCTAGGGCATAGTTGCCATGTGAGTCCAAAGGCAGTGTGTTGGCAGAATTCCCTCTTCTTTGGGGAATCTTTTACTCTTTTTTCTATTAAGGCCTTCAACTGATTAGATAGGCCCACCCACGTTATGGAGGATAATCTGCCTTACTCAACATCTACAGACTTAAATGTTGATCTCATCTGAAAAACACCTTCACAGAAACATCTAGAATAATGTTTGAGCAAATATCCAGGTACTCTGGCCTAGCCAGGTTGACATATAAAATTGACCATCACAAGTGCCTCTTGGTGCAGGTAAATGAGCGAGGTTTTGACCCTTCTGGTTTTTGGAGAGCACATTTCCTAATCCCAATATCCTTGAGATCTATTCCCAAGAATATCTACTCCCACAGATTCTCATGGCATCTCTGTGCTGGGGCATCAGCTCAGTCAAGACAGTTGCTGAACAGACAAAGCAAAGTTTTAGAAGAGGAAGAGCCAGGCTTTGTCTTGCCCAGGACTCCCACCTACCACAGGCTTCGTTGGTCCCTACAGCCAGAGTGGAGTGGTGAGATGTTCTGGGAAGAGGTGTGGCTGAGAGACCTTCCCCTTTGAGAGTTCCCCCCTTGGAAGAATAGGGCAAGAACTGTTTAGTTTGTCAAGGAAATTCCCTGAGGGAAACATTAACTTTGAAACTTCACAATTTCAACAAGGAAGTTATAAAGGCTGACATCTAAGAGCTGAAAGTCTTCCCCCACATTCTCATTAAAAAAGAAAAGAAAAGAAAGGGAAAAAAAAGACCTCACATAAGTAGCTTCCCTCTGATACTTTTGTGCTTACGTAAAGAAACAGGAGTTATGTGTTATAGTTTCACCACACCAACCGTGTTTGTGATACCAGTTATAATTTCCCCATGGCATTAGCATTTGACTTTTTAATTCACAAAACCCCTCCGTTCTGCTCCTGAAGAGAAAAACGACATGCTCTGGTTTTGTGTGCATATATCCCCTTATTCAAGAAGGTAAGCAAGAGGTAAAAGTCAGAGAATTCACAGAGCATGAGGCATTTCAAGAAGACATTCAGTCTCACACCACACCCATTTTTTGTTTTCTTTTTCCCTTTGTCTTTTTATAAGTCAAAGAGGGACAGCATATTTAGTAAAGGGAAGAGAAAGTTTTTCATGACAAGAATCATTCTGCAGACTGGCTAATTTTTAGCTTCACTGTAGACAGAATGAGAGAAAATGGGCTTAGACTTTGCATGGGTGACTGAAGTTATAGAGAACGATGTGATACTGACAGAACTGCAGAGTAAAAGGGAGTCTGAGAGTGACCGTGGACTCCGCTTCCTGAAAAGACCAGAGTAACAACACACCAGGATTTTCCACACCAGCCATATTAGGACACAGTGGTGTGTCAAACATTTTATCAGTGTGTCTCCGCGAGGATTTTCCCCTCACACATCCCAGGAGCCAGTTGTCCCAGACCTGTAACTGTTCAAAGGCCCCAAACTCTTTCCTTCTTTCTATTGCTCTCTCAGTTCAAAACATACCCAGGACTTTGGGGGGACACAGAGGGTTTGGATTACCTGCTCTGAGGTGTGCCCCCACCCCAACAGCCAGCACCACCGGTGTTCATTAGACTTCCTTTCAATAGTGTACACCAAAACAAAACACAACACAAAGACTCATCTATGTTGACACATACCATATAACCACACAAGCCAACTTAAAAATATATATAAACAGCAGGGCCGGCCCAGTAGTGCAGCGGTTAAGTGCGCACGTTCCACTTTGGTGGCCTGGGGTTCACCGGTTCGGATCCCGGGTGCGGACATGGCACCACTTGGCAAAAGCCATGCTGTGGTAGGCGTCCCACGTATAAGATAAAGGAAGATAGGCATGGGTGTCAGCTCAGGGCCAGTCTTCCTCAGCAAAAAGAGGAGGATCGGCAGTAGTTAGCTCAGGGCTAATCTTCCTCAAAAAAAAAAAAAAAAAATATATATATATATAAATGGCAAATCATTCTAAATCATGTTCTGTAACTTTTTTATCTACCTGTAAACACATACTGATTTTCTTTTTCCAATCAAAGCACTAAATTACTCCTCTGCAGAGCTATGGTATTTCTACCAGATTTGCCAGCTTTTTTAGAAGTTGAGACAATCTGAAGTTTGAAGATTCTTCATCATCAAGTGTCAGCTTTACTTTAGGAGCTAGCTCACTCCAACCTAGTCCGTTGTAGACAGCAAATCTCTCTTCTTCTCTAGAGGTAGAACTGAGCAGAAACCAAAAAACTGATCAGATTGAAGGGAATGGAAGAGTGGGAGAGGCAGGAAAGGGAGTTAAACCTTTCACGTGACCACTTTTTTCATCCTGTGATTTATCACCAAAAATATGTCAAAGGACAAAATGTTTACTCCACCCCATCTCTCCACCATCACAGCTTTCCTTTCTTCCCTTCCTGAATTAAGCACCTCCAATTAACTTTTACCCACAACTGTCAGCTCTCACCTCCACACCCTTCTCACGTTGTAGAAGTAAACCCTGGCCGCTTCAGAAAGGGAAAACGTCAACATGGCATGATTAAGTCTGACCTAGACCACATCTTACCAGGATGACATAGTGCTGCTCTTCCTGGAGTTAGGATGGGATGCTCTAACTACAAAGATCTGTCAGGGTCCTCGTATGTGTATAGTTCAAACTGAGTTTGATTTAAGTGATATTTCTAAATCCTGGAGTATTTTTAAAAATTTTGTACTCATTTGTAAGAACTTGGAAAGATTTTTTACCTCGTAGAGATGAGGGAATGACAACTTTTTTCCTACAATAAAAGGTCTGATTTTTGTTTTTGACATGACGGATCAGGAATCAGTGCGAAGTTGATTGATCCAGGTTCCTAAGGAGAGAGACTACTATGATCTGAATCGTGTCGTGTCCCGCCCACCCCCCCACCAATTCATGTTGAAGCCATAACCCCCAAGGTGACTGTATTTGTAGATAGAGCCTTTAGGGAGGTAAAAAAGATTAAATGAGGTCATAAGGGTGAGGCCCTAATCCTATAGAATTGGTATCTTTAATAAGAAGAAGAACAGACAACAGATCTCTCTCTCTCTCTCCCCCTCACTCTCTCTCCCTCTCCCTCCCTCTCTCTCTCCCTCTCTCTCTCTTCCTCCTTCTCTCTCTGCACACACACAAAGAGATCATGTGAGCACACAGCAAGATGGCAGCCACCTACAAACTAAGAGAATAGGCCTCAGAATGAAACCTATCACGCTGGCACCTCGATGTTGGACTTCCCAGCCTCCAGAACTGTGAGAAATCAATTTCTGTTGTTTAAACCACCCAGTACGTTGTGTTTTGTTACGGCAGCCCTAGCAGACTAAGACAGAGATCAAGTTCCAGATTGGGAGGAGCAGGAGATGGGCCAGGACTAGAAGCCCAGTGAGCAATCTGAATAGCGAGAATGCCCCAGGGTTTAGAAAACACAAGGGAAGCACCAGTGTATATAGAGACGTGGCATGCGATTACAGAGAGCTCTGAGAGCCAAGCCAGAGGATCAGCTAATGCAAGCTTGGTGGTTTAGAGCAGAGCAGGATTTGAATCCCTGCTCTTCCCAGCTGTGTGACCTTCGGCAGCTTTTTCTGAGCTTGACTTTTCTCATTTGTGAAGTGAGGATAAAGGCAGTAATTGTTTACTGTGAAGATTAAATAAAATATAGAGGGAAAGAGCTGAGCACAGGACCTGCCTCCTAGGAAGCACTTACTTAAATTATCCAAAACAAGAAAGGGAGCAGATAGGCCAAGGTTGCCACCCAACAGCTGACGTGGCCATAGGATAGAGCTACAACACAGCACAAAGTGAAGACTCAACATGGGGGCTGGGAACAACATCTCCAAAGGTAGGCCAACTACCAGGAAGTCACAGTGCTGTACAGTGTGACTGCTGGACCCTGTGTGACAGGCTGGCTGCTGCCACCTGTTCTAAGCAGCCTTGCTGATGTGGATAGATGTACACATCATTGTTCTAGCAGAAAACAGATGTTTCACTCAAAGAGTGAAAGACAGAGTAATTCTTGTTAGGGAATGTCAAAGAAGGATGGTGGAGCCTCCCTGGGCTAGCAGCAGAGGGACATCGCCACATATCCTAGGCCTGAATGGCAAGGAGAGGGAGTGGTTGCTGGGGTCCCGTGAGACCTGCATTGTAGGAAAGGTTTTTCATTGTGGTCTTTTCTAGAAGAACACAGCCACTCACAACCTGAGGCCTGGCAGGAAGGGCGCTGGGCAATAAGGAGATCTGCTTCTCTTTCCTGCTGCCTTCTGACTTCTTGCCAGTCCCTCCCAGCAGCCAAATCCAAGCAGAAGCTAGAGGCCAGGGAGCCAGGCGATTTAGTCCATGGACATCAGCCTCAAAGGGCTCAGAGGGCAGAAGGTGGGGGGTTTATCTGTAGAGGCACACAGGATAGACCGCGCAACAAACAAAGGATAAAATGAGTGGACTGTCCCTCAGAACACGATGGAGATCTTAGGGCATTGTTCTTAGAGCTGAGACCAGGTCTTCTGAGGAGCCCTCCTCAGTCAAACTACAGACTCATCAAGGCAGAAAGGCATTAAGAAATCTGCCTCCTCAGGGCACAAAGGCCCCTCCCTAGCTCCTTCCTCCGACACACATCTCCTCCTCTGATTACATTCCCTGGTGTGTGTTTCAGAATCTGTAGCACTTGGTTTCTGTCCGGGTGGCTGCTCTTTTCTCCATCAGCTTCCTTGAAGCTTAAATTTCCTTCTAGAAATTCTATTTCCAAGTAAGCTCTGATGACCCTATCCTCTACCTAGGGACAAGTTTGACTTGAAATGTTTTCGAGACTAGTGGATGTATGAACACAATTCAGGGGAACAAAAGTTAAAATCTTCTGCTCCATCTTAACCTGTGTCCTGAATGCTCCACTTTGTTTGCTGTTAGTCATTGAAGAGCAATGGGACTTTGATCATTTTCATCTTGGAATGTATTGCGAAGATGTTGACTTTGGGATCTAATGCCTTGCCTCCGCCCCACCGGATATGCACTCATAAGTCTTGTTGACATTAATGAATAGTTGTGTGTGTACAGTACAAGGATAAGAGAGACAAGTTGTGTGTGTACGGTGTGAGGATAAGAGGACAAGACAGACAAGATAAGTGAGGGGTCAGAGTGGCAGTTTCTTTGCTAGAAGCAAGAGCAATAAACTTTGTCCAACAAAGGAACCAGTGGAGGAGCCATGGAGGCTATTATTTTTTCTTTATTCTATAGGGAGACATTATAAGTTCTCCTAATTAATAGAATCTTTTGTGCATCAAATTCAGAAGAGCTTTTCCCTTTCCAGAAGGAATCTAACAGCACAGCAAACATATGCATTTTTGGCTGCTTTTCAAGCCATATTTATTAACTAAGTGCTAGGGTGGAGGATGGTTTTCTTGCCAATAGGATTCATAGGACACAGCACTTGAAAGCACATCAAGGAATGAACCATTTCTATGACAGGCACAATCACTGCCTATAACTCCAACTTAGCCAGTGCTGCCAGAGCTGACCGCATAAACCACAGACTAACTGAAGGACTTCAGGCACCTAGGATTCAACACGGTCTCCCAGTATTACGAGGCACTGGGACCAATCCCCAGAGCCACTTGAGTTGAGAGAAAATAGCAGCTGGTCAGACAGAGACCATTTCCGACTTCTCCCCACCATTTTGGACACAAGGATCTTCCTCATGCTGAACTCTCTCCCATATCCTGTTGCTTGAAAGGAGTATCCTATTCACCAGAGGGCCTACACTACTCCACACGCCCTTTGCAAAACAACATTTCTGGAAGAAATCCAATGAGCTATGAAACTCAAGCAGAGAATCTGCCAGGTAATTAAGACACAGGCAGGTTTTCTTTGGTGCCGCCTGCCTCCACACCACCTCCTCTGCCCATCCTCCCTCCAAAGTCAGAAATTCTCCTTCCCTCAGAGGCAGGCTGTGAAAACGAGGTTGGAATAAAAGGTAGTTACAGGGTTCACATAAGGTGACAAAGCTGGCACTCGCTAAACACTTAGCATTATGCAGCCACCCCTTAAGAGTGCTCCAAATCCATCAGTCATCATGGAAAAATTAGAAGCTTTACTGGATGCCTGCCTCTCCAAACAGATCTTCTGAACTTCTTAATGGACTCCATAATTCAGCATTTGAGAATAGAACTTCAGACCAGCAAGACTGTCTCTATAACACACTCTCAGGCAGCTTGGAACAGGCAGAGAGGAACAAGTCAAAACAATCAGCTATTTCATTAAGGGGATAAGATTAATCTTGAATGATGCCCAAGTCTGACTCACATTGTCAAATATTATATATGATCTCTATGAGCAGGCCATTTTCCCGATTCACTGAAACATCTGTGCACTTCAATGGGCTAAGCTTTACCCTGTCCACTGCCCTCTAGCTGTTTTTGTTGTGGATTATGTAATTTAGCGAGTGATGCAATCAGAAGAATGCTTTCTACCTGTGCTTTGTACATGATGTTGTCGGATGATTAGTGGAACAGGCTAGATGGCTCAGAACCTTGGATTTCGACACCCTAATTTGTTCTGTGACCTTGGGCCTGTTACTTCCCCTCTCCTGGCATCGGATGTAAAAATGCGGAGGGGTAAATATTCTTGCCTCTTTCACCACTGGATTTGAAAAGACATTACAACTGCCATGAAAAGAAGTATTGGTCCAAGAGGCCCATACCCAGAAAAGTCAGGCTAAGAATCCTGGAAAGTGAACAGTGGGCATAATTTAAAACAAAAAGTTTTTGCCTTTTTTACTTGCTTTTGTGTTTAATTATGTGAGAAGCTATGTGTTTAAAGAGGGACTCTGAGTATAACTTAGATTTCTGTTCAGGGATGTGAAGAAGAGAAGAAGGAGTGGAGAAGTCTAGGAGGTAAAAAGTTTGCTTTGTTAGATGCAAAAAAGCTCACACTTTACCCCAAAATATATTCTACAAGGATCAATAATTTAAATGTAAAAATATGATGCCATGAAAACACTAGAAGAAAATGGGTGAATATTTTTAGAACCTTGGAGCTTTTCTAAGGATGTCATAAAGTCCAGATGCCACAAAAGAAAAAAACTGATGGATTTACTACATAAAATTGTAAAACTTCTTTACAGGAAAAGACAAAAGATACCAAATCAATGTATCAAAGAAGGACTAGAGGCAATGTTTCATTTTGCGTATCAGAAAAATGCAACAGTCCTTAAGGTAGGAGGTGCTCTTTAGAAATCAATATGAAAATCATGACCACAAAAAAGCAAAGGGATATCTAGGCAACTCAGGAAAAAGATTCAAAGACCAATAAATGTATGGAAAGATGTTCCCCCATGCTCATAATTAGAGTGAAAACCGATAAAAAGTTGGCAGATTGGTAACACATATTAAATTTTTGCTTGTAAATTCAAAGTGATTCTTCTATTAGGAGTTTCTTCTGCAGATACGTTCCCAAAAGTACACAAAGACTCTTCACTTTAGCATTGTTTGTCAGAACAGAAATCTGGGAACAGCCATCCGTGTAATGCAATACTCTAGTGCATGCATGTGTACTGACAATGCAAGTTGTCTAAGTTCATAAGAAAACAAGTTCTGGAACAGTAAACATAGTATACTCCCATTTGAAGTTAAGAAAGGATTTATAATATTTAGAAAACTGTGTGTGTGTGTGTGTGTTGCTTAAATGGACTTCCTGTTGTATCCGAACTTGGGCTGAGATTTCAACATTAATGATAGTAACTGACGTGTTCCCCCATATTGTAAATAGAGCTACGACACTATCCATTCATAACTTACTAAAAGGTAAACAAAACCATATACTGTGACCCTTAGCTCATGACTCACCTTCAGTATTTAAGAGGATGTTAGAGGACAATCAGAGTGAGGAAGAAAAGGAGAGCTTGGATAAGTGTTGTTGGCCTAATAGCATTATAGCCCCATGGGGTTCCCTTCCTCATGAGGAAGGCTGAATGGAGGACAGGAGAGAGGGAAAGAAAGAGAAAACCTCCTAGAGAATGGAGGGGGCTTATCAGAGGGAGAAAAAGCATCTCACCCTCATCTCGTTACTTGCCGATCTGCAAAAATTGAGAAGGCTCTTGCAAGAGAATGAGAGCTCTTGTGTTCCCTAAAACTCAGAGGCACAGAATGAGGTGCCTGCCTCTTGCCTGGCAAAGGCCAAGGCCAGAGCTTGCCTAAAATGACCTGTAATGGCATAGCAAAGAAAGAGGGCTGTGGTTCTTCCAGGGTTCAGTGGGGCAACCATGCCAAGTTTCCCGAGGGCTAAGCGATGGCGCTGGAAGTTAGCCAAGCTGGGCCATCTTGAAAAGATTTCACCCCAGAGCCCTGCCTACTGGAGCAAGATAACCCCAGCAGGAAAAAATCTGAGAGATGAAGGGAACCTTAAGACTGTACTTTAGGGAGAGTTATGAGAGGCTAGGCTGAGAAAGTATCTCCCACAACAGAGAGCAAAATCCCTTATTGGACAGAGGGAGTGTCTGAAAAACTGACAGAACCATCCCATGTAAGAAAATGCCAGCACGAGGTATGCACCACCCACATGGTGTAGGTTTCTGATCCCATAGCACCCATTGAGCAAGGCCTCATCCTTTTACCTGCCATCTCACCTCCGTAGCCCAGTCCTGGAGGAGCCAGGGGCAGCGGGGTTCAGTGCGGGATCCAGAGGAGTGGAAAAGCAAGGAGGAAGGGTGTGAAAAGCCACATCCCAAGCTCCTCTGTCTCCCTGTAGGCTTCTGAACAGATTAGGCTTCAGCTCCGGGAAGAGGAGAAATGTTCAACTAGATGTTAGGAAGAACTTTCGATTTTGATTAGATTTTGCAGTACACTTGAAAATGTAATACATTTAAAATACATTTAAAAATAAAAGACTGTGTTAACATCTAGACCTGTTTGGAAAAGCTGCAGGATCTGCCCAAGATACCACCCAAGGGATGTGCAGGGAACTCTGTAGAGTGAGCGTGAGGGGCTTGGGTTAGAGGAAGAATAGAGCTACTTTTCTGGATTTTGCCCCCATTTAGTCTAGGCCCTTCCATATCCCAGTTCTACATGCATTCAACAGTCCTGAAAAGATAAACAAGAAACTCGGCTGTGCTTACTCACGGGGCGGGAACAGGGCGTCACACGGTGGGGGGGAGGGGGGGTGGAATTGACTTTTATTCATCTGTACTTTCTGCATCTTTTACAATAAACATAAATAACTCTTAAAATATAAGATGTTTTAAATATGGAGCAAATGCACATTTTGTAACCAGATGAATTTATGAAAACTCTTTGCCTGGGGCGTTTATGGAATCTTTCTCAAAATCCTCTCCTTCACCTTTAACACAGTTAACTACCACCTATTTGGCCTAATCAGGTAGGATTGGGTGGAGTTCCCTGGCCACCTAGTTGGCCCCATAGGGCATCAGAACCTCCTGGCATCTATCCATTGAAGTGTGCTAGAGAACAAATTGTCCCGAGAGGGAGGCTCCAGATAGCCAGTGCGGTAGCCAGTCAGTCTCACGGAACTAGGAGATTCCCAGGTGCACCGCTTCAGCCTTTCAAGTTGCTGTCAGGGTTTCTGACACATATATAGTGTCACAGGGAGTTCCCAGCATGAACAAGCTCAGGTCTAGAGAGTTCCATGTCTTCCACTGAGAGGCTCATTCATCCACCCATCGATCCTCATTCAACACATTCTGACATCTAATATTATGACTGACCACTGTGTCCCAAGCCATGAAGTAGAAAATAAATTCCTGACAATGCTGAGAAAAGGGAAGAGAAACTTTTCTCCATGGCCCCTTTTCCTAAGAATTATTTTGTTTACGTCTCAATAGCCTCTCACGTCAACTCAATGGTGTATTTGGTCTCTATCCTCATAAATACTCATGACTGTGGTAAGGTAGTTTCTGACCCTCAGATTAAACGGCCTGAGAGGGGGCTGCTCACCTGGTGCCTCCATCAAAGAGACAGAAGGAACCTTGGAGGGGCCGGGCCCGTGGCCGAGTGGTTAAGTTCGTGCACACCGCTTCTGTGGCCCAGGGTTTCGCTGGTTCAGATCCTGGGTGCAGACATGGCACCGCTCATCAGGCCATGCTGAGGTGGCGTCCCATATAGCACAACCAGAGGCACTCACAACTAGAATACACAACTGTGTACTGGGGGGCTTTGGGGAGAAAATTTTAAAAAAAGAAAAAAAAAGAAGGAAGCTTGGAAAGACCACTCTCCAGGGACTAACCACAGCAAAGGACCTCATGCCTTTGAGTGACAGTAGCAAAAAGAGACAGCCCATCTCAGTTTGCCATCTTTATTCTCCCTTTCCATGGAGGGAAAGTTTATGTATGGCACTATATTTACTCTTCTAAAAACTGATTAGAGAGCTCTATCCTCCAGGCTCAGAGAGAAAGAACCAAGGACCTCTTCCATTTGCTCTGAGCAATGCCGAGGAGGCAGCAAGGAAAGGGGCAGAAGCGGAGGCTGCGGTGCCGCCTCAGCCAGCCCCAGCCCTGCAGAGGCCTCTTTCTACACAAGCACCACTCTGGGGCACCTGCTGTGTGGGCTCTTCCCAGCAGCTGTCATTCAGTCCTGTGGGTTACAGGACAAGAACCTCAGAAATCCAAGGCAGGGTGAGACCCAAGGGCTTGCAGCATCAGACATGGGGAAAACCTGGCAAAGAGCAGTGTAGGGAGAGAGGCAAAAATCAGGAATCATTTCTGGTGGTAGAATCCGGACCCACATCCATGAGCCGGGATGACAGAGGTCCATGAGCTCAGTGCAAGGGAGCAGAAGGCAAAAAGGTGATGAGGGAGGGGAGAGGAAAGAGTATGTCAAGAACTCTATGAAAAAAAAAAAATAGCAGAGGCAAAGAAGAAACTTGAAGCAAAGGCAACTTCTATTCCGGACTGGCAGCCTGCTTCCTCTTTCAGTGTGGTCTCACTGTACTTAAGGAACATGATCTGCTCGGTCATGTCACTCAGCCCCCCACAGGGAGCCGTGCTAGGGAAACGGCTAACAAGATAATTAACCTGGATTTTGGAATCTGAGTATGAAGATGAAGGTAGATCCTAACATAGCTCTCTCTGGCTAGTTAAGCATCATCACAAGACTGCTGGGAAAGGAAGCTGCACAAGGCTGAAATATGACAATTAACTAACAATGCAAAAGGACATACTCTGAAAGGTAAGGACAGGAAGCACTCCAGAATCCTATAAATTATTCCTGTTTATTGAGTGCTAAAAGCACAAGTTCCAGACATATATAAATAATATATTTGTATAAATAATTGAAAATGCAAGGAAAATTACATAAGCAGGAACCAAATCTAAATTTAGCAAGGCCCCTGGCTTGAAGAACCCCTCTAAACTATGCTTCTCACTAAGGCCCTTCTCCTCATCCAGGAGAAAATCAAGATGAGAAATATTTTACTGTACCATATGGAACTGGCCACAGCATTTTCTTTCTCTTGCTTTCAGTTTCCACACCTAAAAAAAAAAAAGAAGAGTGTGAATAAATGAGCTCTAAAACCCTTTCCAGCTCTGATATCATATTATGCCCTTAAAAATTACTAGAATGCTCATTAATTAGTATCCTGTTTATACTTCTACTGTTCAGGATAATAACTTGTTTTAGGCTTGATTTTCTATCTCTATTGCAAAATCCCTATGAAAATCCTAACATCTCTGAGCATCCCAAACATCTCGGAATTTCAGTTTTATAATTTGGGGCTTGACCTATCCTTAAGCAGCACTTTCTCTAGCAACATTGGTAATCTTGGTTTGGTGTTATTTAGGCTAGCAAATTACTATCTTTGGCTAAAAGAGTATACTGTAACTATGACCTTAGGTCATGAATTAGCTAATTGTCCCTCCCTCCTTGGGACATTAGCTGGTTGTCTGTTTCCTCTAGAGGAAGACTTTACACGGTGCCAAAGCTCTGGTGTCAATTAAATAAATGAGCTTCATTTCCTAAGCTGTGCAGAATGCAGAAGGAGCACGCACGCCCTGGTCTTCTTTCCTCCAGCAATGGCGACATTTGATTCTAGGGACAACTTATCAAGGAGTCGCCAGTAGTCCTGGTTAGTGAGAAAAGGAAAAGTTTGGTGTACTCTGAGTTTGGCATAACCTTCTTCCTCTATGACTGTTTAGACTCAGAGTTAACAGTTAAATCATGACAACTATCATTTATTGAATAGCAACCATGTGGCAGGCGCTCTAATCTTATGACAATTTGGCAAAGTAAATGCTATTATCTATGCTGTTGGACACTAGTACTATAGATACCAGCATCTATAGATTTTTAAAGATACTATAGTCCTATAACTACTGTATTTTAGATATCAGTATAATACTATTAACCTTGGAGTCTCAAAAAATAAGTAACTTGTCTATGGCCACATAAGAGACAGAAATAAGATTTAAACCTGGGTCTCATGTGACTCCAGTATTCTCACACTACTTCTGGGATCCTTCTCAAGCAACACAGGGCAGTGGTCAAGCCTACAGGCCCTAGAGACAGAATACCTGGTTTCAAATGCTTGATCTAGAATTTACGAGCTCTGAGGTCTTGCACAAGTTTCTTAGCTTCTCTGAGCCTTTGTTTTCTCATCTGTTGATAGTAATATTACTTACTGCACAGGGTTAAATGATGCAATATTGCAATAATACAACAATGCAAGTACACGCACGTGGCACATTCCTCGGCAAGTAGTCAGGGCTCAGTGCATGGTGGTGGTTATTGTTGTTGTTGTTATATTGTGCTTCCCCTAGAAGCAGAATTAATTCAAGTTCTGCAACAGAACCAGGGTGCTTGCCACAGTATCCACCAATATTAGACGCCCAAGAAATGTTTGTTAATGATCTCTATGGTTTGCCTAATTTATTCTCTGTCTGGGCAAGGGGTATGCGGACTCTTATTTTTTTTTAATTTACATTTCCAAGATTGGAATGAATCTCTTTTTTTCCCTTTTACATGTGTGAGCATGCATGTATGCATGCATATGTATGTATATTCAATTATATATATGTTTTATGTATTATATGTAATTTTATATACATACATATATATATATATATATATATATGGTCACAGTTTATCATCATTCGTTTATATCCATGATGCCACAATGTTACAGAAATGTTTTATTCTAGAGTTTATCATATGGTATGAAATTGCATTTCTGCATCTGAAATTGCTTATTAAATACTTGGTATCAATACAACTCCATGTACCTCAAAGATTATCAAAGAATAGATTTGGGAGCAAAATGTCACATAGAGAAAATATGTGTGTGTGTGTATGTGTGTGTGTGTGTGTGTGTGCGTGTGTGAGATATCATTCATTTACTAAGTAGTTATGGTGTTGCCAAGTTCATCAGTTAAATTGCTGAGGAGACAACAATTATCCTTATAGTATGTCCATCTTATAGTTGATAGATATAGGTAGTCAGCAACAATTGTTCCTTCCCAAACTGTTTAGTCTAACAGAAAAAAAAATTAATACTCTGTAATTGAATTGGTTCCCTATGCTACATATGTTGACAGAGACAGGCAACATGTGTAAAATATGGCCCAGAACAGAGGAATACAATAACCTCCCTATGAGTAGCACGCCATACTTCTTGGATAAGAAGACAGTGAGCCATGTAAAAATAGTGACCTTAGGACCTTTGCACTGACTATTCCCTCTTCCTAAAAATGCTCTGTAGCCACATGTCTAACTCTCTCACTTCCTTTAAGTCTTTGCTCATATGTTACCTTCTCAACGAGGCCTACCCTGATCACTCTATTTAAAATTGCAACACTCTCCCTCAGCACTCCTACTTTACCCTGCTACCTCGTTTTATTTTCCCATACTACTTAATTGACTTATTTATTAGGTTTTTTATTTTCAATCACCCACACTAAAGTGTAACTACCATGAGGGCAGGCATCTTTGTCCATTTTATTCATCACTGTATCCCAAGACCTTAGAGAAGCACCGAGAACACAATAGGTGCCCAATAAATATTTTTGGATGAAGCTTCTGCAGATGCTATTGATGGCAATTATTTCCACAAAGAAGAGATATTGTTCCATGCAGACAGGTATGTTCCTAATAAAATACAAAATTTCCATCTTCAAACAATGAACCACTACAAAAACAAAATTCCTTTGGGAGAGAAAAAGAATGAAAAATAAACTCTATCCCTGCATACACTCCTTGGGGTGGGAGGTCCTGACACGGTGACCCAGTCATACAGGTATGTTCATTTCAAGTACCTGGTCAACTGAATCACACACAGTGGTCACTCCAATTCTTTCGCCAAGTAGTGGCTCTTCACTTTGGGGTGATGTAGTCTGATCTTCACACAGTTACGTGTCTCAAATTGCATCGCAATTCTCCAGGGCTTTTTCAAACTGCCTCATACAGAGCCCTCGCATTCCGTCTTGAGGTACTATAAGATCATTTCACACCAAGAGCACACCAAGTACAGTACGAAACAGTTGCTTCCCTACCCTAATATTTTAAGTGTATGTGAGGACATTATTTCAGAGTCTAGTGTCTTTCTCTGTTATTGTCTCTAGGTTTCCCTCATCGTTACCCTGTGCTACAGGAGTTCTACCCAACCACCATGAAGGAGGATGCCTCTGGTGTTACCCAGGTATTTCCACCTTGCTTGACCATATAACTGATATTGTAAAAACAGAAGAAATAAACTGTATTATAACCACCACAACTCCCCAGCCTTATTTATCCTCCCCTAATCGTTTGCACCTTCCCCTTGTAGTTGACCAATAGTTACAAATGTATACCTTTATTATCATTTGCCATGCACATTTATAACTATTAATAACTAGATTGATAGGAACATTAAGTGCTTGATCATTTTTTTAATGAAACATGCATCTTGTGGACTTCCAAACATTTGAGAACCTCTGATTTAAGATTTCTCTTGGAAATTAACTCTATCTTTACCAGAATGAATTGGCTGTAGCCTGGAGTGGATGTTAAAATCAAAATGACTTGGAAAAGTGGATCTAATTCAAGGGAGAGTGGGCATATATGCCCTCACCAAGCACGGATCTAAAAGCTTTGGAAGTGCTGAAGGGTTGTTATAATATTTGGGGCTGTCCCTAAGTAGAGAATCACTTGTAGTGTTGAACAGAGTATTACCAGGACAAAAAATTATTTAAATCTCATGCAAAAGTGACAGGATTAAATGTGTCTTTCATGAATGATATTTAAAGAAAAAAAATTCTTCAAAAAAAATCACTCCACTCATATAAAACCATCCAATCCCAATTGGCCATTGTCTCTGTGATTTCCTGATCTATGACTTCTTTGTCTCCAACTCCACGCTCTGATTGCAACTGTCACTGAGTCACACAGCCTGCTCTAGGAATGGAGCCAATTTGATTACAACAACTGCTTGTATGACAGAGAAAGGTGGTTTTCAGGGCCCTAGCAAATGGCTCACCCAAGCTTCTGACTCTGGGGCATAAATTCTGACTGTCATTCACAAGATGGAAAATAAATATCCGCCTAACCTAGTAAACCAACAACCTGGAAAATACATATGGACACAGAGTTCCATAACCAGGACACAGCAGGAATGATCAGATTGATTTCACTCTAGTCTTCTAATAAGCACAAACGAGCACAACCACATTCTTCAAATGACAATTTCTGTGTACTCAATACATTTGCAACCTTATTTTTGTTTTCCAAGGTTACAACTGTAGCTTGCTCATTTTCTAATCCCAGGTGCCTAGTACATGGTGTATGCATAAAAATATTTAATTAACATTTTAAATATTTTGAAATAGCAAGTCACTTAGAAAGAAAGTAACAAGTTACTCAGAGGCAGAAAGGTACCTACTAGGTACCCTCATCCAGCCAAAAAGCCACTAATTTGGGGGTTGGAATCTAAGTATTCTTTCAGTCTTTAAAACTGATCTGATGGGGTGGTCCGGTGGTGTGGCAGTTAAGCTCATGCACTCCACTTTGGTGGCCTGGGGTTTGTGGGTTCAGATCCTGGGCGTGGACCTACACACCACTCATCAAGCCATGCTGTGGTGGCATCTCACATACAAAAAAATAGAGGAAGACTGGCACAGATGTTAGCTCAGGGCCAATCTTCCTCACCAAAACAAAACTGAACGGAATTATTGTGTTTTAGATTAGTTCTTTTAGTTTCATGGAAATGAAGCCCTGTTGTTTTTTAACTTATCAAATACTACAGTATTCTACTAATGTAGATAAGACACTAAAAATAATTTACGTAAGATTTCCTAACCACTATGACAACAGTGCAGAATATTCCTTTGTATTTATATTCATGTTTCTATGTTTCCCTTTCTGGTTTCATGCTAAAACATAACCTAGAATGTTAAAATTTTTCAAAACTTAGAAAGACGTAAGCAAGCCTTTTTCTATAATATATCTCCTGCCCTGACTGATAGTATATTCTTGTTTCATTCACATAGTTCACCTGACAAATCCTTACTAAACTTAGTACAATTAGGCACTTGTGGAAGAGAGAAAAAGAGACTAAAAAATAATCACTGTAGCTATCATGCAATGAATATTTCTTCGGCTCCATTTCTAGGCTAGCATTTTACATGTATTATCTCAATCAGACAAGCCTATGTGGCTGTTACTTTTCACACGCCCACTTTACAAATGAAGAAAGTTAGAGGGGGTAAGTAATTGGCCCAAGTTCACCTGTCTAATAAGTAGTGAGCCAGAACCAGCACAATGGAGAAATGGTTAAGTTCATGCACTCTGTTTTGGTGGCCCAGGGTTTGTGCATTCGTGGGTTCGGATCCCGGGTGCAGACATACACCCTGCTTATCAAGCCATGCTATGGTGGTGTCCCATATACGAAAATTAGAGAAAGATTGGCATGGATGTTAGCTCAGTGCCAATCTTCATCACACACACAAAAAAAGTTAGAAAAAGAATAACAAGTAGTGAGCTGAAGTTCAACCCCCAGCTCTGTGACCCCAAAGCCCGGTTCTTTCCTGTTCACACACAGAGGCAGAACTCAAGGAGAAGATGCATTCCCTTATTCCAACCAGCAATTTGGTTGGTAAATGAGACACATGGGCCTGAAAAAACTTAAGCGATTCTAAGGGAATACGAGAGGAAATATAAGATGGCCTAGGCAAAGCACCACTTTCCAGTAAAGTAAATCAACTGTGTAAGCAAAGGAGAATTTGGGAAAGTCAATCCCAGGCCGGAAAGACTGCAATTTTTAGTTATCCCCAACACTTCCTCCCTCTAGAATATTCATCTCCCAGCTCAGCCAGCTTTTGTGCTTTTGTTTCGCAGCTGGGTTGGCCCCCAGGGCACTCTGCTTTCCATAGATTCCTGGCCTCAGTAGCAACTTACCCTTCTTCCCTCTTAGTGGAGTCAAAGCTGGAAGTTTTCAAAAAAGCATTCTACTAAGAAAAGAAGGGGAAAATAAACAAGGGGAGGAAGAAGAGGAGGAGGGCAGAAAGTTAAAAAAAAATGAAGAGAGCAGTAAAAGAACATTTGAAATATGGAAATTAATGTTTACAAACGCCAGTTTCTTTTAAGTTTTTGTTTTGTTGCTTTGCTTTGTTTCATTTTCCAGTTCCAACAAAAGTCTACTTAGAGATCTCTCTTTTCAGTTTGGTTAATTCAAAGAACTCGTTTCTTTTTTGCCTTTGATGAGGGGTGGGAGTAGATGCCAGCTAAGGCCTCTCTGTGCCTATCATGCGTGTATTACCTTATTTCATTACGAGGACGATGAAAGGGGTAATATTGCCAGCTTATTACAGAATAGGAAACTGAGGTTCAGAAAAATGAAATCCTTTTTCCAAGGACCCTTAGCCACTCAGAGGCAGAGAGGAGCAGGCTGCCTGACCAGGCTCCTTCTCTGAGTTCCTCTTTACAACCTTCAGAACTCTCCCTTTTTTGTCCCGAGGCACTTGCTTGTACCACTCAGTTCTGTGCCTTCTCTCCTCCACCCATAGCTTCTCCAGTCAGCCCTAGAGTACTAGACCTAAGACTGGGGCTCAGAGGTTACACTGAACTCTCAAAATGCTTGGGTTCAAATCCTTATGGATTGTGAGTGTAACTAACTGGGTGACCTTGGGCTAATGCCTGGACCTTCCTGGGGTGATATTTCCTTATCTGTAAAATGTGGATGGCAAATGGTGCCACCACGTTACAGAGGGAGACCCACATGTGTAAATACCTAGGAGAAGTGAATAGAGCAGTGCCTGGCACAGCTCAGCATTACAGAATTGTAAGCTGCTGTCATTACGGAAGTTGTTGTGTAGAAAGGAATAAGAAATTAGAACTTGAACACTCTTCCTTAAACACAACATATCAGTACTCACTGAGTCACTCGGCTGCTGAAGGGTCAGCTGCATGGTTCGGGACAATATGATAAGCAACAAGGAATACCCAGAACAAGGGAATACCCTGGGATTTCCAATGTCAATCCAATCTATTATATTGATTTTTGAAGTAATGTTTCATCTGGAAGAAAACAAATCCTGTTGTTAAAAGATAAACTGAGGTGTATTAAATTTTAAGAGTTTATTTGAGCGAAAATCAATTCAAACCAAGCGGAGACAAACCGGAAGTGGTCAGGAGCTTCACCAAAAGGAGCTAGCAGAAAGACTTTTACAGAGAAGAGGCAGAAGCAAAGCAAGACAATTATTTGGTTGGCTGTAGCTTAAGCAGTGCCTTATTTGGAAAAGTCCAGTTGGCTGTTTGTGATTGGTTGCCCTTAGGTTTCGATTTCTTAACCTAGAGGCATTTCAGGCATAGGTTTTGGTTTACTTCTGTAGACTAAGGCATTATAGCCACCTCGGTCTAATGGCCTCCTTGCTTAATTATTTTAACACTGTGTTGGCCATTTTCTTAGTGTGTATATTTCTTTGAGCAAAATAGGAACTACAGATGAACAGTTTTTTATCTTAGGGCTGCAACAATCTTCAGAGTCAATAGTTAATATGCCTTCACTATACTCACCCACAGCCTTCCAATCTTTCATTCCAATGCAGATGTTATGAAAAGACATACAGAGAAGGCAGATTGAAAGACAGTCCCAAATGTGAAATATCATCCAAAATGGACTCCGTCTATTGAAGGAAAATGTTATTCTTTTATTGAAAGAGATATCTATCTATCTATCTATCTATCTATCTATCTATAGGTATATCTCTACAGTATAGATATATATACCTATAGAGAGAGAAGATTACATGATTTGGAAGATTGGGAAAAAGACATTTTATAGCAATGCCCATTGAATGAGATATAGCTTCAAGTCAAGCCTGTTTTGAATGACCTAAAGAATTTAAATGAGCCCTTTTAAAATAGTTGGATTGTTTCTGAAATAGACTGGTTAAGAAAAGTCACCAAGTGTTTGACATAAATAATAATCCTTTAAGCAAAAGTAATATTTCTGCAATATGAGTTCATATGAAACCTAACTTCTCTCTTACCTATAGGACTTTCCAGTTATCTTAGAATATTTTGGATGGGGCCTAGGAAATTTCATTTTTACCAAGTTCCTTGAGAAATTCTGATGCACACCAAGATTTTGAAACCACTGACATACTTTTTATGGCTGTCTAGTAACCTATTATATAGACATGATACCATTTATTTAATCGATCTCCTTTTCTTGGGCAATTAGGTTTAACCTAAGTTTTCATCACTATAAATCATGCTGTGATGACTGTCTTTATAACAACAGCTAACATTTATAGCATGTTTTCTCTGTACCAGCCACTATACTATACATTTATTTCCTTAAGACAAATTCGTAAGAGGTAGAATTACTGAAATAAATTTTGTGCATTTTTAAGGTTTTTGATGTCATTGCCAAGATGCCACTCCAAGAGGTTTGTTTTGTGGCCACTTTTGAGTGGGAAAACACTGACGGCTGTGTTACATGAAGACTAGCATTCAGCTATCAGCTCAGTAAGCACCCACAAACAGTGGCTCATTCAAGAGACTTAGAAAAGATACAGCACAATGTCCTGACTCCTGCATCATATCTTAGCTGCTATTGTTGCTAAAAGTAGCACTCCTGAGTGGTTGCTTCCAGGAATGCCTATCCAGAATCCAGCCACAGGGATTATATGCTGTTTCTGGGAACTGGCACATTTCACATGCTGTTCCTTCTTGGGTCTATCAAGGCATAGCCATCGCCACTAGTCAAGGGAACACAGGGCAGTGTGGAAATGCTGGATTCAAGGTCATTTTTTAAAGAGTTCAACATGAAAATGTTCTGATATCAGACCAAAAAAAATATGCACTGACCTAAATGTCCAGGTAATAAAGAAATTAAAGCAGGCCTAAAAAAAATTAGTCAGGTAGGCATATTGGAGTCATCCAGTGAACAAAAATAAAATACTTTTCCTCCGCATTGCTCATTTCTAAGATTCTCATGGAATGAAATGTGTGAAGAACTCTGAATAATATGAGTTACGTGTTCATACCGTATCTTAGCCTTTGATATGGGGAGGGACAGAGGAAATCGTTTGGAGGGGTGGCATTTTTCCACGTAAGACCAGTGCGAGATGTTTTTGGGTACTTAAATAGATATTTTTAAAATCACAGCAGCAACCCATTATAATACTAGCCCTGGGAGACAGAGCCATCTTGTTTTCAAAGAAATCTGGTTGATTAATGAACATAATGAGATCATTTAGTATCTGAGGACAAATAGTAAAATTCAATGGCTATTCACCTTTGCAAAACAGAATGAAACCACTTGCTATCAGGAAAGTGTGGAATTCTCAAACTGGAGTGGATTTTATATTTCACCGGCTTCTCCAATTCTTTTAAGAACATAGGAAGAGCAGGAATTATAAATAATTTCAATAGAGATTGTCTAGTCCCCACTCATAACTTTATAAATTAGGAAACAGGCACAGAGAAGTTAAGTGAACTTCTGAAGGTCACATAGCCAATGGAACGTGTGAGGTGTGACTATATGCCAAGATTCAATTTAGCGTTCATTCCTTTATTTTCTTTCCCTCTTGGCATTTCCAAAAAATTCCCCAATAAATTGCGATCATTACCTAAAAATGTTCCTCCCTTGAGGCAAAGTAGTAACTGGGCATCATAACTACTAAATAAAGGTGTTATTTTTTCCTCTCCACTTGCAATGCACCTCCCATATGGTGAAAACATCCCTAACCTTTCAAAAGCATTATGTCTGTTAAACGTGTATCTCATGACTGGGTGTCTATCAGAGCAATCACTCTTCGTGTGGATTTAAAACAACCTAATGCCAGCATCAATTGGCATGCGGGAAAGCAAAGAGGCAGAGAGAATGGAATATTTTCTGGAGTTTTCAATAAGGAAGATTAGGGGCAGTGATTAAAAAAAGAAGCTTAGAAGAAGGGAGATCAGAAGACAATCTGTTTGATTTAAGAAGCAGTGTAGTGAGGACAAGAACTTCTGTGGCTGTTGTTTACTGTTGTAACCAAAGTGAGCATCTGAAACCAGGCCTGGCACATGGTGAATGCCCAGTCAATGTCTGTTGAGTAAGAGAACATGAGTCTGGCACTCAAGAGAGCAGGGATCCAGTTCTGGCTTTCTGACTAGCCTTGGTCAACCCACCTTTCAGAGTCTCATTTTCATCATCTATTTCATGAAAGGCTTGGATGAAATTATTTTTATGGCAGATACAGATACTTCTTCTGCCAAGCTCCCACTTAGTGGGGGACCCGCTCCCCTTCCATCCCATCTGTGTGGCTATGATGGGACCATACTACTGATCACCAAATTTGTAAAGTCTAACCCTGCCCATGGACAGTGTTGATTAGTCCAGGGATGGGCACTCCCAAACTGGGCCGATATGAGTTTTCTCCAAGGAATTTTAGAACTGGCACCAAAAAATGAATGTCAGCCTTCTTCTGGTGGCTGAAAAACTGAGAATGTACAAACCTGCAACCACTTGGTGACCACCTTCCCTGGTTTGATCTGAGTGGTAGAAATAGCCAATAGACAGAGAGGAGAAAGGATCAGACACAGAAGTGGAGCAGAAAGACGGAAATAACTTTTAAATCCATGATCCTGAGGCCTAAGGCATTTCCGTCCTTTATGTATTCAGATGCCTTAGAGTCCTCACATTAAATTCCCCATTTGAAAAAAATAAATGAGCCACTTAGCCATTAAATTATCTATTAATTGAGATGAAAATAGTTATAGCCAATATATTCTCATCTCTCTTTCATTTCTAAGAGTTGAAGATTTCAAGGATTATGAAGGCTGTAGGGTGGCCAGATAGAAACATTATATCTTGCCAGGAAGCAATTTAACTGGAGCAGACTTCAAAACACAAGATGTTCTCCCGATGGGAAATTTCCTGGAGTCGGGGTCAAAGGAATATTTTCACTCAGGACATCAGGGACTTAAACAAAGTACTGTCTTGCCCAAATGTGAAGGTAAGTCATGGAGAAACAAGACAGAATGCATATTAGTTCCACAATCCCAGGAAAGCTACAAATCAGACTCCTCTGTCATTATTTAAAATTGTGATATTTGGTTCACCTCCCCTTAGTTGCAGGCTTGAGACAGAGTTCTATCTGCACGAAGGGTAGAAGCACAGGTATTGGTAAGAAGTGAAACGAGAAAATTACAGAAGCTTTAGTAGCATCTTACGTCAAATTACATAAAGTAACTAAATGGTATGTTTAGAATTCGCCTTCCTGCATATAATTCATGTCCCCAAGATTTCCTTCCTCTATAGTAGAATAGTTTTACATTTTCACTGAGTGTATTTTATTGAGTGATTTCTATGGAAGAAGTACTGGAGAAGAATTATAAGCATATTTCCTTGGGACTCTGAGATAAAGGCCTTCTTCATAATGAAATCCTGGGAAGGTTTCAATCTTGTGCTGTGGATCCATCTTGTCACATGGTATTTTTATCTTGATGATGATAAAAGGGCAGAAGTCCCCTCCCACCACATTCTTCATGTACTTTTCTCACGGATGACGGCTGCATTCTCCAGTTCTGCTGGTCATTTGGTTTTAAGCGTGGATCTGAACTGGGATGGGTATCGAATATTGATGGGACAAAAAGCCATTTCTCCTGGAGTCTCTGAAGAGGTACTGATAGGCCAGGTCTCCAGTTTGACATATACAGCAAAGAAGAACTGACTCCACTTCTCCAGTGGTCCCCAAAGCGGGCGGGAGAAGCCCAGGAAGTATACACGATGATGATCCATTGAGGCATAGGAATAAAAATATTAGACATTTTATTTTCACTTGTTCTTTACCTCATTCATTTTAAAAATTTTATTTTAGAGTGTTTTATAATGAACATAATATATTAATACAGTAGTATATGAATATAGTTTATATGTTGATTTTATTTGGGGCTATATTGAAAAAGTTACCAATAGGGCTATATTCCATTCTTTGAAGGATCTTGAGAACAGGGATGTTGAGAGAAGCAGAATCATATTGTGCAAATAATGCTAAACTTGGTTGGAGTCAGAGAACATGAATTCAAATCCTGGTCTGCTTCTTACTAGTTTATGTAACCTTGGGCAGATAAGTTCACCTTTTTGAGCCTTCAGTTTCCACATCTGCTAACTGGTTATATGAGGCTTACATGAGGTAATGTACATAGGACTGAGCAGAGTATCTGGTATATAAAATTTTAAATAGCATATAAATCTCAAATATATTATTAACATTGATTTTCTTAGACTCTCTAACTATATCACGTTATCATTAATCGACACATAAAAAGGTAATATTCAAATCTGTAAAGTAAATTTTCTTAAATAAGGAATATTAATCTAAATATCCTCATCTAACTATTGAGTAATAATTATTCCTTATGCAGTTTCAGTAGCATTAAGGTTTTCCTTTCTTTTCTTCTGTTATTTTCCCAATAACACCTGCTCAGCTTCATTTCAGTCCATGGTTTTATAAAGAAACACACAAATAACATCATTCACAAAATCCTTCTGCAAAATATTTCACAAGACTTAGAAAACTCTGGCAAGAAATTGCATCCAAATATTTTGGTCTGGACCTTTGTACTAGTTTTGTTTTGCACCACTTTTTTTTCATGAATGGACTGGCCTTAGGCCAGACAGGAAGGAGTTGGAAGGAAAAAGTAGAGTTTGGCTGGAAAGAAAAGTTCCAGTTGTCCTTGTATTTTTTTTTAGGGAACAAATTCCCATGCCACCAGAGAGGAGCTTTAACCTGACCTGGGGAGCATTGCCTTACAGAATGGGGACTCACAACCTTGATGCTGTTGACGTTCTGAGCTGGATAGTTTTTTGTTGTGAGGGGCTGTCCTTAGTAGCATCCTTGGCCTCTACCCACTAGATGCCAGTGGTATTCCTCCCCCACCCCCTGCCCCAGCTGTGACAACTAAAAATGTCTCCAGACATTGCCAAATGTCCCCTGGGGGGCAAAGTTGCCCCCAGTTGAGAACCACTGTCACAGAATAATCCCCATTATCTTTTCTGCTGTGCTCAAGATGAAATGAGTCTAATGAATTAGGGAGAACTTGAAATCCAATTCCAAATTTTACAATGTTTCTTCCAGATATTTTTTTTTTTTAAAGATTTTACTTTTTTCCTTTTCCTCCCCAAAGCCCCCTGGGACATAGTTGTATATTCTTAGTTGTGGGTCCTTCTAGTTGTGGCATGTGGGACACCGCCTCGGCGTGGCCTGATGAGCAGTACCATGTCCCCGCCCAGGATTCGAACCAACAAAACACTGGGCTGCCTGCAGCGGAGCGCGCAAACTTAGCCACTCAGCCACGGGGCTGGCCCCATCCAACCCACTCATGGAGGATAACCTCCTTCCTTGTTCTCCAGCTTTATTTTTCTTCCTTTTTTCTCCTCTGATCCCTCGCTTCTTTCTTTTCTCCCCTTGTCCATGTCCTTCTTCTTATAGTTCCTTTCCCCTGGTACTCTTTCGGTCAAACACTGGTCATGGAAGCCCAGCATCATGGCTGTGAGTGGGGCTCTGGAACCTGATGGACTGTGTTTGAATCAAGGCTCTACCACTTTCTTGTTGTGAGACCCACTCAAACAAGTGATTTAACCTTGTGTGCGTTTATTGTTTCATCACTACAATGGATATGATACCACTAGTACCTATTTCATGATGAGCATTAACGTATGTAAAGCACATGGAACAGAGCCTGCTGTGCAGCAAGCACCCAATAAATGTTAGTTATTATGATTATGTTCATGTCCTCCACCAGGGAAGAAAATGTACCACACTTTCATATAAAAGAGCCCAGCAACACTCGCCCATTTGTATTTACCGAGAGGGTTACCCTATATTACTGGTCTGGGAGAGGAGAAAGTTACATATGTGTCTCATAACACTTTTAGGAATAATGCCGGTTTTATTTAACACATTTGTGCTAGGGAAGCTGTGCTGGGGGAACACTAAGGACGAATGCACATTTTATAATAACACGACATATGTAGTTCCATTGAGTGTCTCCCTAAAGTATATGCATTATTATTGCTAGTCTGAATACAACGTATACAGTTTCTGTGTGAATGGAGAAAGAGCAAATTTTAAAAGTACATAAATAAAAATAGAATATCAAATACAGCAAAGAAAATTTTGAAAATCCTTTCTAAACAATACTTTTATTTTTTTTATCTATTATTTTCCTTAGAAAAGACAGTGACCCACGGATAATAGTATTTGATAAATGAGTATTTCATAACAGTTACTTCACAACAATATTCAGCTAAGGGTACAGCTAAGGAAATTGAGGCAAAGAGAAATTAACGAGAAACAGATGGATTAGGGAATTCACTGAAGAAGAAATGTGAATGAAATTAAACTTAGAGAAATGCGAAAGAAAACAACAATAAGGGGCTGGCCCCGTGGCCGAGTGGTTAAGTTCTTGCGCTCCGCTGCAGGCAGCCCAGTGTTTCGTTGGTTTAAATCCTGGGTGAGGACATGGCACAGCTCATCAAGCCATGCTGACGCAGCGTCCCACATACCGCAACTAGAAGGACCCACAACGAAGAATATACAACTATGTCCCGGGGGGCTTTGGGAAGAAAAAGGAAAAAATAAAATCTTAAAAAAAAAAAAAAAGAAAACAACAATAAGATACCATATTGGGTGGCATTACACTGGCAAAAATTACAAGAGATTATTAATATTCACTTTGAGTGAGGGTATAAAAAAAGGGTACCTCATACACTATTGGTGAGAAAATTGATTAAAAAAGCGTTTTGGGAAGACAGTTTGGCATTATGTTTCATTGGCTAAATGTTCATTCTCTTGTCCTTGCAATTTCACTTATATAAATCTTTCTGAGAGAAATCTTCACCTTTAAGCCCAAAGGTAGGTGTATAAGGATGTTCACTTAAGCATTGTTTCTAAAAGAAAAAACAAAATCTGGAAACAATCAATGATTGATGCCCATTTGTAGAGAGAAATAGATAAATTATTGTATACCCACATTATAAGATACTATAGAGCCGTTTAAAAGAATGAATGCTTATACGGAAAATGTTTATGGCATGTTGAAAAAGAAGTAGAGTAATACATAAAACTTGTGTTTATTACACGTGTGTGTGTAAATACACAGGAGAGGATCTGAAACTATATATTCTAAACTGTTAAGAGTGGTCGCCTTGGAGGCAAGTAGTATTGGAGTCTCCACTTTTGCTCTGCACTACATTTCTATAGACTTCTAAGTTTTTACAAGGAGCCCTTGTTTTAATTTAAAAATGAACAAAAAAGGCAGTTTAGTATTTTTGTCTTTGCACTTGGGGATTACTGTGGTGATATGTGGAAAGTCCGTGTAAACTCGCAACTCCAGTATATCTGCTGGGAGGTAACTGATTAAGTCTTGGGATTTCTTCATCTTGATATTAATTATTTCATGCCTTTTAAAATTATAGTTTTGAATTGTGCATGATGACCCAGGTTCACATGAGCTTCCTTAAAATTTTGGGAAGGCAAGAGGCAACTTCTATCTGTCAATATTGTTGTGGGTACGATACTAGACATTCAGGAAGATAAAAGAAATCTTAGACAACAAGTCCCATTTTCTTTCTTTCCTTCTTTTTGTGATGAGGAATATTGGCCCTCAACTAACATCTGTTGCCAATCTTCCTCTTTTTACTTGAGGAAGATTGTCCCTGAGCTAACATATGTGACAATCTTCCTCTTGTTCATACGTGGGACACCGCTACAGCATGGCTTGATGAGCGGTGTGTAGGTCCACAGCCAGGATCTGAACCTACAAACCCCAGGCTGCCAAAGCAGAGCACATGAACCTAACTACTACACTGCTAGGCCAGTCCCCAAGTCTCATTTTCTATTTGTTTTTTTTTTGAGGAAGATTAGCCCTGAGCTAACATCTGCCACAAATCCTCCTCTTTTTACTGAGGAAGACTGGCCCTGAGCTAACATCTGTGCCCATCTTCCTCCACTTTATATATGGGATGCCTGCCACAGCATGGCTTGCCAAGCGGTGCCATGTCCTCACCTGGGATCCCAACCGGTGAACCCTGGGCTGCCGAAGTGGAACATGCAAACTTAACCACTGCACCACAGGGCTGGCCCAAGTCTCATTTTCTTAATTTGATATTCAGAACATACCCTAGGAACCTCAGAACACTTTTTGGAACAAAATAAACAGAAAAAAAAGTATGTCCAGCATAAAATTTTTACATGCACTCAGAATAGACAAGAGAAATAGAAGGCCTAGTGAAAATGACATTGGGATGGATGAGAAGAGAAGCAGGACAGGTGGCCTTGGGCCTTTAGCATACAAAAAGCAACCACAGACAGTTCTTGAGTTGGGAATCAAAACGAAGTGCATTATGTAAAAGACTATTTTCTCAGAGTATTTAGGTACTAATTAGTAGATTGCAGAAATAAACCAAAAGGGCCTGTACAATAAGTATCTGCCAGAAAACATAACTGAAAACAAACAAGCCAGCTGCATAAACATCCATTGGGTCACTGTGGACATTCTAACGGATATTCTTCCAGGGAAAAGGAAGACAGGTAGGGTATTGCTGAAAGGAGTAACATATTTAAACAGGCTGAAGGCTGGGCAGTGGCTGGGAGAGCTTCATCCACATGGGGCTTCATCTTCAGCATTTCTGATCTTGTTGTTATATAAAAGAACCAAAAGAACCAAAAAGAATCAAACATTTATCAAGTATCTCTTAGCTCCAATTGTCCCTTTGGAGGTTGAAGTTATTCAAAGAAACAATGATCAGCAATTGTTTTTTCTATTCACATTCTCCTTGAACACATTGGGTGAAGCCATTTTCAAGGATGGTTTTTCATTTCACTGTTCTTGTTTGTTTCACAATGATGTTTTATGGGAACTCACTGTGAAATAATAGAAAGTATAAGTATTGGTCTCTGTCGCCAGGTCTTGGCACAGAGCTCCCCAAACCCTCGTAATTTCCTAAGTGATAAGAAGACTAGGAACATCTCTTGTTCTAATATTTGTCTTTGACCCTGTCCCTGACACAGAGCTGCTAAAACTCTTGTAAATTCCTAAGTGATAAGAACACTAGGAGCATCTTCCATTCTAATGAGGTGACTCTGGGTGGGCTCCCGGGTGGCTCCTGGATAGGAGCTGGTCACCAGAAGGATCAAGCTGTGATTAGAAGCTTGGAATTTTCAGCGCCCCCCCCCCCCCCCGTCCCCCATTCCCCAGAGACGGGAGAGGGGTTAGAAAGTGAGTTAATAATTGATCATGTCTACATGAGGAAGCTTCCATAATCCCAGTAGTAGGAGGTTCAGAGAGCTTCTGGGTTGGTGAACACATGGAGGGGCTGGGAGAGTGGGCACCCGGAGAGGGCATGGAAGCACCACGCCCCCTCTCACATCCCTTGCCCTGTGCATCTCTTCCATCTGGATCTTCATCTGTATCCTTTATCATATCCTTTTATAATAAACTGATAAATGTAAGTAAATGTTTCCCGGAGTTCTGTGAGCTGCTCTACAAATTAATCAAACCTGAGGAGGGGGCCATTGGAACCTTCAATTTATAGCCTGTTAGTCAGAAGCCCAGTGACAACCTGGGCTTTCGACTGGACTCTGAGGTGGAGGGGAGTGGGGGGTAGTCTTCTGGGACTAAGCCCTTAACCTGTGGAATCTTTTGCTATCTCCAGGTAGATGGTGTCAGAATTGAGTTAAATTGTAGGACACACAACCAGTGTTGCGGAGAACTGCCTGGTGTGGGGAAAATCCTCCCCACATTTGGTGACCAGAAGTGAAATGTTCTGTGCAGAAGTAAAGGAGACACCCAGGAGGGGAACACAGTAGGAAAGAACTGCGTTTCTCCCTACACAGAAGGAGGAAAACTGAGTTGTTTCCTAAATACTCACCTACTGTTAAGCCTCTATTTTGTGTGAAGCAAAGTCAGGTGCTCTCATAGCACCTTATAACTCTCATAGCACTTACCATGGGAACGGCAATTTACCAACTTACGTCTTCACTAGACATAAGTTCCCTGAAGTCAAGGAACTGCTTTAATGGCATCTCCAGTACTGAGCCGGGCATATGAAATTAATTAATTAATACTGACATAGATACTCGATATCTTCTGTGAGTTTATCAAAGATGGATCCTTTGAGAGTTGGACCTAATCACCATTCTCTAATGAATTCTAATGATAGTTTTCTGAAGGATTTCTCTGTCCTTTACTGAGTACTTTTGGTTTTAAAAAAGAAGATCCTTATCAGAAGCGAAGGTGATGAAAAAGAAAAAAAAAACATGAAGTCATTATTGTTAGAATTAAATGAGCTACATTTCAAGTGATTTCCAAGGAAATTTGACATTGTAGATATATGAAAAGTAAAAGAGAAACTGGGACCATACATAAATAGAATTTATGAATTTGAATAAAAGCTTGGCAAAATCTCTAATGTCATTTATACATTTGAATGGATAGGAGCTCCAGAGATATAAATTCAAAATATAAATTAAAAGTTGTCCTTTTGGAGCAATAAATTACTAGTATATAAAGTAACATTTGATAAGTACCCAGCAGACATCTCACTTTACAAGTTATTATACAAAAATAACTTGATACATATAGCTATTGGGGCTTTACAAAAACTTGGAAGTGACAGATAACTAAATATAGACATTAAATAAATACATAGTTAAGAATAGCAGCATGGGACGTATTGAGAATAACTACATTTCTAAGATGGAGACTGGACCAAATGATACAGGATTGTAGAAAGCCATTTTTCCCAAATCAGTTCTAAAAAGCTTTATGGAAAATATCAGGAGGTGTAGTTTATTAACTAAGCAAGGACAATAAGGCAGGTAAGGAGAGATTGTTCAAAGTACTTGGCACAGCTTGGCAGGGGACCCAGAAGGAAGACTGAGGTGATCGGACAAAGGAAGGAAACTTGAAATAACCACAGGTTGTCTGAGACCCAGAGGACAATAAAGGAGTGGACTGCTCTAAGGCTTCTTGATAAAGAGCTGGAGCTGAGCTGGCATTCTCTAGAACGAAGGAAAGTCAGTGTCTTCTTCGGATTTTAAATCTTGTGAAGAATGAAAACATTTCTTTCTAGTGAGGTAAGGACTGGCCGGATGTCACTGGAACTGAAGTTTTCAGCATCTAATAACTTCTGAACACAGAATTTTTCAATATGGTGTATATTTTAGATATTATTATACAAAGATATTAAAGACATTATCATAGGATTCCAAAATGGACATATTTGGGGATGCTCATAAGATTAGTGTCGTTAGGGGACAACAGCAGCAGTTACTTTTATTACTTGTCATGGCATTTATTCGTATCACATCTTGTCTTTTCTAAACATTTCCTTTTGCTTTTCCATGTCTCCCTAGCTAGACTGTAAGTTTCTGGAAAGCAGGCCTCACCCCAGCCCCTAGAGCTGTCCTGAAGATTCTGGCACCTACATGTGTTTGTATCCATCTGCTTCTCTCTAGCCCCTCACCAGTGCCCTAACTTTTCTCCCATATAGACCGTTGCAACAGCCTTTTTACTGGTCTCCAATATCTTACAATATATCTAGAAAGACATGGAAAACCAAATGGAAACATTCGGATAACACGTTATACAAAACAGATAATAAAAATAACAATCTTTTTCCTCCAATACTGACATTTCCTTTACAGCTCTCCTCCTACCTCTATCACCTAAATTTCTGTATTCTGACTTTGAATTATAACTGTTAAACTATATATTATACACACACACATGCATGTTGCCAACACAAATAGAGGGCTGGAGGAGCCAATGTTGTATGTCATTGCAGGGTCTTAAGTTTTACTTTGTGTTGTTTTTAATTTGAAACAGAGCAAATAGAAGTTGCAACAAAATGCAAAGTTTTAAGACTCCCTGAGTCGGTGGGGAAGAGCCCCCAGACTTTACATGCGCCTAACAGAGTGCGATAAAATCCAGTTAAAGTGTGATGTGGCAGAGTGGGACGAGGAAGGAACTTTCAGGTAAGTCAGAAAGAGAGTTGGAAAAAAGAAGGAATGTTCTTTCGGTAGGGATATGAGAGAAAAGAAGGAAATGGGGTTGAGAAGGAAAGGGGCGGCCCTCGAGGGCACATTCCCCTGGCGGAGAGTCCTAGGACCGCACGGAGCTAGGAGTACATGGGAGGCTTAATCCACAGAGGACCCGAGATAACGTGTTGACTGGTCTAAGTCATAGACCAGAAGGAAGAGGCTGCAAGGAAATAGGAAAAAAAGTCCTTTTGGGGGGCCAGGTAAAGGGCTAGAAATGATGATGGGAATCTCCTACTTTTGTATACTTGGAGGCTGGACAAGCCTGAAGAACAATATAGCTAGTCAGGGTCAGGAAGTGCCACTATTAGAGAGAAATAGATTATTTACAGCAAGGCTTCTTAATTTTAATGTGCAGATGAATCACCTGGGGATCTTATTAAAATGCAGATTATAATTCAGCAGGGCTGGGGTGAAGCCCAAGTGTCTGCATTCCTAACAAGCTCCCAGGTGAAGCTATGCTGCTTTGAGTAGCAAGGATTTACAATATCAAATGTGAGCATTTATAGCATTTTTACAAAATGAAGAAATCAATGAATTAGTGTTTCCCAGTAGATATCTTCTGTGGGTTTATCAAAGATTTTATTTATGAAATTATCCTCTCTTTTACCCTTAGTTGATGGCAATACAGACTTATCTGAGACCAAAAGAGGGAATATAGTGCCCCAGTTCAAACCAATAATCACATATTTGAGAGCATAACCATTGTTAGATGTCTATATTAATAATAAGATAACTACCTGTGTTGTTTATAGCAATGCATCTGCACTTTAAAGTGTCTAATAGAACTTTCTGTGATGACAGAAATGCCCCGTACCTGGACTGTCCAACATAGTAGCCACTAGGCATCTATGGCTATTGAAGACTTGAAATGTGCCTAGTACACCGAGGAGTAAATTTTTCATCATATTTATTTAAATTTAAATAGCCACAGATGGCTAGCGGTTGACATAATCATCAAAGCTGCAACCAGATGTTTTTTGCCTCTTGATGGAAGTGGTCTCCCTATCAAGGCTCTGGAATTAGCCACCAATTTACAAAAGAGACCCCAGGGTTTTCAGATCACACTTTGAGAACTGATGGTATAAGGGAATTTATCTACCAGGGTCCCACAGAAAGCAACTGGTAACAGCCAAGAACTTGAATGCTCCCTTTATCTAAAGTAGGTTCTCCTGCCAAGTCATCATCCACAGTAATAAGGACTTGAAATAGAAAGAATATCCCACCAAGGATCCTATCTTTGAGACGTTATATACAACATTAACACACACACGTGCGTGCACGCACACACATACACATACATGGGCTTTTAAAGGAGAAAATTTGAATTTGAGCTCTGGCCACATCCATACTAATATGTGATGTCTGGTAAGTCACCTTACCTCTCTGACCTTCAGTTCCCAATTCTCTCTGTAAATTGGAGTCAATAATACCCAGGAGGCAAGAGTGTGAGAAAGTGAGATTCTGAAGGGCATCATAAGTTTTAAAGTCCTATACAATGGCTAATTATTATTCACTGAAAGAGAAGTCAAATGCCACATTTAAAACAAAATCCAAGGAACTGCTTAGACTGTTTTGTTGGAGTCAATTTGTATTGCAAGCACATGGCCTTGGAAATCTTATGCAATGGATATTTCAATCCTTCGTATTTGTTGTAATGGGATATAACCTTCAAGGAACGAGCATGCCAAAGCCATTCGGGAGAAGGATGGTAAGAGAGGAGTGCTTTATTTAGCAGTGTGGAGCCTGGTAAGCATCCTCCCTGCTAAGATTATACTGAAAATAAAGGAAATCGCAGACGGCTCATTTCCCTTGTACTGGCTGTAATCTTGTGGAAACTTCCTGTAAAAGGCAGTTATAGCATTAAAAGTAAACTGATTTCACACTCACCGGATACTACCAGACCAACAATTACAGTCCTCTGGGAGAAAAATAAAATAGCATACTTATCCTTTATACTTTGTATTAGTTTGGAAGAACATGGAAACCCTAGTGATGGAGAAACAGACTCATGCCAGAGGCAAGGAAACTATTTAGAAACATGGTTACCATTTAGTAATTCCACTGAGAGGCAGAGCTCATTAGCCAAGAGACTGGTTACACTAAAAAAAAAAAAAAAAAAAAAAAGATCATTCATTAAACAAAGTACAGCTTGAAAATAGAGTTCCCTTTGATCTAAGCACATATTAACTACAGTTTTAAAATACAAAATTTTAATAACATCTGCTAAGGGGTAATGTTAAGACTAAGTTTAGAAATGGAAACGTGTACATGTATTTTATGTACTCTTAGAACCTAAAATGTTGGCATGGCTGTCACCTCTTTTGGCTTTTCAAATATAGAGATATCTGCTGAGAGCTTAATAGTGCAAGGGACAGTGTGTGTGAAATGCTGAACTGCAGTCGTGTTCCAGTGGCAATAGGAAGCCCGAGGGGCCTCCGGATTTCCATCACACTGTCCATCAACCCAGCTTCATTTTTATACATCCATGAGACTTTAGCAGAATATTTCACTTGAAATGTCTCCGCTACTTAAAACCACTGCTGAAGAGAACACCAAAAAATATGAAATGCAGCCTCTGCCTTCAAGTCACTTAAAATTTAACTGGGAAAACAAACATAAACTTATAAAAAGTGGATTAGCCAAAAAAAAAAAATTAAAAAAAGATAGTTAGCAATACAACTATAATACAGTAAAGGCAAAAATAAAAGAATTTGAGAAGACAAATTCTGAGTTCATAAGAAAGATGATCATGACAGAGTGGTCTGGAAAGAGGGAGAAAGTCTTGAAGTGGAGCGCTACATGCCATCTGCAGGGGTTCCATGAGGACAGGTCCCCTTGCTGTGCTGGTGAACTGTGCTCTGACATCTGCCTGGAACACAGAACCCACTGGTACTGTTTTAACTTGGATGATGTCCTATATTGGCTATTACTTGGCAGTTTGCTATTAGCCCACTGCTGCTTTCGATAATTAATTATTTATAACAGGTTGTTAAGTGGCTGTGGCTAATTTCTAAAGCTGAGGACAACAGTACCAAGAGCCACCTGTGAGCACCAGCTACTGTGACCAACCTCTTTCTCACAGACCCACCTGAGAAAACACCACTGAGCAAATACAAGTGTCCTCTGCCCTGCTGACCCCTGACATGGCTGTAGAATCCTTCTCGACTAGTGCTCATTGGGAGCCATACCAGCTGAATGGAGTTGGAACTTGAAGTGAAACCGTGCACTATATTCACCTTCTCACACAGCTTTTCAAGTCTTATTGGGTCCCCCTTCCCTCGCTGAACCAGCCCTCTGGCCTTGAGCAGTATGTACGTTGCCTATGATACACTTTAGGCCACCCTTTTTTGTGTTCTTCTGGAATAGAGGTTTCAGTTAGGGATGTGTTCAGAGATGGGGTGACACAAGTGGCTGCAAGGAAAGGAGGAGAAGACAGTGAAAGCCTAGAAGGACTCAGTGCCAGGCATACTTCTGAAAAAGCAGATTTGTCAGTTCCATTACAGATCTGCCAATCACAGTCTCGGGACTGGGGCCTAGGAATCTGCATTAAAGTAGTACTTGCAGTGTACTTTTAAAAAAAACCTTTTTATTATGGAAAATTTCAAATATATAAAATAGTAAAGAGAATGTACTCATCATGGATCCATAACCAATCTTTTTTCATCTATATCCCCACCCACTGCTCCCTACTCCTCACTCCACTGGATTATTTTGAAGCAAATCTCAGACATCCTATCACTTCACCTGTAAATATTTAGTATGTAGTTCTGAAAGATAAGGACTTAAAAAAATACAACCACAATATCAACACTTAAAAAAAATCCTTATTATCATCAATCTCAAGTTAGTGCTCATTTCCCCAGTTATCTCAAATTTTAAAATATTTGTTCAAATCTGGATCCAAATAAGATCTCACACACTGCATCTGGTTGCTACGTCTCTCATACTTCTTAAGGTCCGGACACTGGAATAGACCAGGACAGGCCTCTTGAATTTAGGGCAGCTACTGATAGAAAGACTAGAAGGCCCCTGTGCTCTCAGCCTCATCATAGGATCATTTCTGACTGTTTCAGGGTAGAGCACTTAGAGCTCTGGCCAGACCAAGATCGTGTTTTAAAAGCTGGTAAGATCTTCAACAACTGGGTGAGAAGAGAGAGCTACGAAAGTGCCCTTAAAGAGAAGGGCACATAGGTGTCCCGAGAATGGCACGGAGAACACCAAAGGAAAAGAACAGTTTGGTGACTGCTTCGCGGTCACGGGGTTGGGAACAATCTAAAAAGCATTAGTTGGGGTATTCATCATATCTTGCCCCTTCAGGTAAATAATGTGTGTGAAAGTGGCCAGCACAGTGTCTTGCATATGACAGCTAAGGTGCTTTTCATATTTTCTCCCAAAGCCTCTAATTGATAATTTCTCTGATGTACTTGAATCTCAAACTGATGCAAAACTTCTTCAACAGAAAAGGGGGCCTTTGCACGTGACCCAACTTTCCTCATACTTAGTTAATCATAATGACTTTGAGAGCGATCATTTATTGATGGCTTACTGAGGGCCAGGCCATGTGTCCATACAGGAGAAAACTGCTAGTTATTTGTTGAATGAATGAACAAGCCTACTGAAAGCTTTCCTTTTAACCTTCAGACCAACGGCCACCACCTTGTCATGGAGTTTACTAATATCTCCATTTTACAAAGTCATTCTAAGAGCTGGGATGTATGTATTGAGCTCTTAACCTGTTCAAGTGCTTCATGTATATTATTACCTCATTAATCAGTACATCAGCTTTATGAATTAGGTACTATTGTCCCCATTTTATACAGGCACACAGTTTAGGTAATTAATCTAGAACACACAAATTATAACCGATGGGACTTGATTCAAATCTGAGCAGCCAAAGTGGTTAGCAGTGGCATTGGACAGAGAGCAGGCCAGCACCAACACTCAGCCAGTTGCAGTTTTTTTCGCAGGAACAAGATCAAAAACGCAGGTTCAGAGGTCATCTCTGTCTATTGCGGATCCCCTCACCTCTTTCTGTCACCAACTTTGTCCCTTCTTCCCTTTGAGCATGGGCGATGCTGCTGCCAAGGCAGGAAGCAAGAGTTACATAAAGAAACCTCAGGAATCAATGGGATGGTTTTTTGGGCAGACTGACTGGTTTAGTTCCTTTATTTACTGGTCAAACGTTTATTAAGCATCTACTTTGTGCAAAACACTGTCAACAGGCTGGTGTACGCGCTCCGGAGAAGAGCAGTCCTGAAACTCCCAGGAGACGGATGGCAGAAGAGGAGGGCTGGCTTGTTTGGGAGGGTCTCCCACTTTCTTCTTCCTCAGGAAACGTTCTACCCCTCAAGCTGGCAGGAGCAGCCACCTTCATTCTCAGGTCGCACAAACCTGAGAGTGAAGAGAATAGCATTGCACACAGAGCTAGGCTGATATCTAGGGAGATGCGTCAGAAACTTGGGATTCAGTCCCCCAGGCTGGATCAAGTATAGGCTGGCTTTCTAGGTAGAGAAGAGAGAATAGAATTTACAGAGCCAGGAGCTCTGAGTCCTCCAGTCGGGCAGACCCTAGACTCTAGCCCGCAACTCCAGCAGGTTTCTGTGCAAAAACCTTTTGAGATGAATGCATACATTGTCCTCTAACATGCAAACGTGACAGCTGCCTATTCAATAATCGTTCCTCCTCCATTTAGAGCAGTTCGTGCCACAGAGGCATCTTCTGCGCTATAGTTATGCAACCTCACTCGCAGCGGGAGTTATTTCCTGTGCTTCTGGCTGCGCCAGATTCATGTAACACGCCTACCCCGGGCTTCAATGGAAGTCGTTCTCCATTAACAACCTCTCTAGCTTTCAGAGATGAATGCCCTGCACTGCATACTCCTTGCGCAGTAAGAATCCAACGTATTAAAACTAACTCTTTCTCTGTCTGTCTTTAACACACACACACTCCCGCTGTGCATGCAGCTAGGGGACTGCAGCAATGCAACCAGAGGGACAGCAGGCGGAGCTCTCTTGGTACAGTCCCTCCCTCTAACCCCCACCAAGTAAAGATGAACTCATGCCAGTTCCATTCTTTGCTCTGCAAGGAAAACACACACAGGCACACACACGCGCGCGCGGCAGAACAGAGGAGCCTCCAATTTCCTTCCTGAGCACACTGTCATCCTAGCCTCTTCGTCCAAACACCCCGGAGATTCCAAAACGAGGAACGGGGAGCAGCGCGCCGCAACAATGCAACCTCCCCAGCAGCTCCCCGTGCAGCTCGCACCCCCGCCCCCTTTCGCAGCGTGCCAAGAGTTTGGAGCGCGCGCACGCACACCGAGCGCGGTGCTGGCGTATCCCTCCGCCTCCCTCCTCCTCTCCCCGCTCGGCGGCTCGACAACGATTTGGGAAATGAAGGGAGGAGGGAACTACTTTCCTGAAACTTGCTATGCTGCACACGACTTCGAGTTGCAGTGATTCGCCCGGAGGCCGCAGCTCGGAGTCCTCCTCCCCACACGCCCTCGCAGCCCGGGCGCCTCGCTCGGCAAGCCCGCCCCGAGCCCGCTCTGGCCCCCGGGGCACGCCGGCGTCCGGGAGAAGTCGCCAGGGACTACTTCGCCTCCCTCTCCCGCGGGCACCCCCGGTTCGGGCCGCGGCGGCGGAAGGAGCGGGCGGCGTGAGCGCTTCCGCCGCCCCCCTCGCGCTCCCCTCTAGCGGGCGTGAGGAGCTGGCCCGCCGCGCTGCTGCTGGGCACGGCTGCCGGGGCCCCCGCGGCTGCGCTCCCCACTCGCCCGCCGCGGCTCGGGACCCTGCCCCGCGGCGCGCCCGCTCTCCTCCGGCCGGGGCGGGGGCGATCGGCTCGGCGGCCCCAGCCTCCCGCCGCCCCCTCCTCCCGCCTCTGGACTCGTCCGGGCTGGAGCGTGTCTGGAGGAATCCGTTGCGGTGAGGCCCGTCGCCGGGTCTGCTCGCGCCTGAGGACCGCCCCGGTCGCCAGCGGGGGCTGAGCGGGCAGCGGCGGCGAGGCGGGAGATGGTGGGGTGGGCTCCGGCGGGACCGCGCCGCCGCCGCCCGGAGCCTGGGCTCGGCACCCCCCCGCCGGCCCCCACCGAGCGGAGCTCTGCTTCCTCCTCGCCGCATCCCTGAGGGAAGCGCCGCCTCTGCTCCCGGGTTCTCCGCCCGCCCGCCCGCTCCTTCCTGGCCGGACCCCGCCGCGCTCCACCCCAGCGGCCGGAGCAGCCGCTCTCCAGTCCGCCTCGCAGCCCCCCGGCCGGCCTGGTTTCCTTCCCACCCACCCTCCTCGGATCCCCTGGCTGGACGCTGAGGCGGGGGAAGAGGCTGGGGTCGCCACGGCCGAGGTTGTTGCCGCCACCCCCCTGCGGGGGTGGCCGGGGTTCCCGGCTGGGGGGGCCCCGTTCCGGGTGAGGCATCCACCATGGTGAGGCCCCTGAGCCGCTGCCCCCGCGCCCCCCCGGCCGCCACTGCCTCCTGCCCCTCGGTGCTGCTGCTGCTGCTGCTCCTCCGCCTGCTGTTGCTCCTCCATCTCCAGATCGGATCACGGTGAGGGAAAGATGAGCGAGGAGACGGCGACTTCTGACAACGAGTAAGAGCCTCATTGATCTTGATTCCTCGCCCCCCCCAACCCTCCTCCCCCTCATCGTTCCTCAGCACTCCCCCAGACCCCTCGGAGACTCGGGTGCCGGAAAGCTTGCAGCCCTGAGAGAGTTCGGTGCATCTTGTTCTGGAGAGAACATTTCATTTCTTGAGCCATTTTACTTAATGGCAGCAAACCCACCCCCCACCCCCCGCGTTTAATTGCTTTCTTCTGAGGGAGGGCATTGAGTGTTGGGGTGGGATGGCAATTATTGTCCGTGAGATGGAGTGATGTGGATGGATGGAGGCGGGGTAGAAATTACCCCTGAGCCTGGAAGACCCCTGGCCTGTCCTTTTTCTTCTTAGCATGCCAATCATCACCCCCTGAATATCCATCCTGCTTCCTTTATAGCTATTTCACTTGGAAACTAACGTGTGGGAGCACCTTCTGCAGCAAACTGCTCTTGAATCTTAATTCGATGAGTCAGTGACTGTTAAATACCGATTAAGCCTCCCCCTTCCCCCTCCTTTTAAACTTATGACCTGTAATATTCTTGCAAAAAATGGGGCTAGGGAAACATTTTTAGCGTTTAATAGCATTAAGGACACCTGGAGTGTGGGAGATGTGGAACTATTATATTTTACCTTTGCGAATACCGGACATGTCTTGATCAGGAGCATAGAAGAATTTTGAATGCTAATTTTTTTATCCTTTGGCTATGTGGAAACACACCATTTACGTTGATCTAACAGTGTTTACATTGTTGAACATGCTGATGGCTTCATTCATTAACTTCTAGAACATCCCGGTTTAAGTTTTTGTTTATTTGGGCTGTCCTTAATGTTTTTCAAACGAAATACTTTGCCTTTTAGATATTTTGCTTTGACATAACAGCCGCCTGGAGGACTAATGGTGCACTAACAGTTTTCTTTGAGATGGGATTTAATTCCATGCAGAATATTAGCAGCCTTTTTCTTGTAATTAAGTTCCAATTTTGTTTATCTTTGGAGGGTTGGAAAGAGTTAAGTGAGTTAGGACTAGTCCTAGGAGGCATTCCTTTAAATAAAGTGCATTCCTCGAGTCAGACCGTTTTGAGAAAACTTTAAAGTCCAAAACCTAGGCCTATTTAACATAAAATAGCTTGAGAAATGCCCAGCAGCGTTTCTCCTCCCCCCGCCGCCCCCCCAGCACGCTCTTCTGCTGAGCGGCTGTGGGAGAAGGTAGATTGCTGCAGTGTCAGTGCAGTCTGGAAGCAGAAGTGGCCGCCATGTTCTCTCTCTTTTTGTGAATCGCCCTCATTTGCATAGCACACTCTTCATTCATAAAAAAATAATTAAACATCCATCACCTTGGACATCTTGAAAGAATTTCCCAAGAAAAAAATTCGAAGCTTGACTCTCGGTCTTCATGTAGATTTCTGAGTTCAGGCAGTAAGGAGAATTCGAAGTTCTAGGTTAAATTCAAAAACCTACGCACACACAAACAACTACCCCTGTTCTCAGAATGTTGACACAGTTATGTGGGAAATATCAGTTCGGGGAGGTGCTGGGATCACGTGATTGCCTCCATTCATAAAATACCTGGCTGTCCATTCACAGTGCAGTACACTGTCTCGTTGCCTTCCGCAGATTAGACCTACTTTGAGAAAGATCAAGAAGTATCTCAGATAACGCTGAGTTAGGAGAAAAACTGCTAAAAATCCTGAACGGAATAACAATAATTTCTACTGGTATCTTTTTTTAAGAAAGTAGCCTGGATCAAAGTTCTATTTTAGAGATGGGCCAAGACTAATTACGATATTTAAAGTAAAATATTGAATACCTCCTTTTGGGATGCAGCAAATGAGGGAATGTGAATTGACGAGTGTAAAATATATTGTTTCTAGATGGGGTCTTTTTGTAATACTTGCCATGGACAAATTGAGGGTGCAAGTTTTTGGTGTAGTGCTATCTGTGGGTGATTCTGCTGTTACACTAAAAATTTGTAAATATTCCCAGTAGTTTGATTCCAAAGATGTTGATATTTGAAACACTTAATGGCAATTTTTACTGGGGGGCTTACTTCTTTTTTTTTTTTTTTTTTTACTTAGTATGGGACAATTTGGAAATTACTTCACTCACCCAGATTTTTAGAATTCTGTTTTCACAAATTTATCCTGTTTTATTAATTTATATTCTAGGGTCTTTGTTATATTAGCTTTGGTAGGACAAGAGTAATATGTTTTAGCATATGATATTTCACTATGAGATATTAACTCTTAATGGGGATAAACTCTTGGGGGAGTAAGTTTTTTTTATTTTAGAAAGTGATCATCTGGTAATCAGTTTTATTAGAGCCAACATTGTTTGTGCCTTAACTAAACCACAAAGAATGAACTTCTTTGGAATGTACCTTTTATTCCGATAATTTGTATATCTCATCTTTAATATGTAAAGTAATGTTTTGAAATGGCAGTTTATCATTTATGATCATATAATGAAGAAACAAAAGAGATCTATTATGGCAGACACCCCTACAGCCTTAGTGTGATTTAAAACTGCCCTGAAATATGGATTTTATTTGGACCTTCTGTATATATTTTCTTCCTTTTTTTTTTTTTTAAAGCCACAGTGAACAGGAATTTAATTACAGTACAGACTGTTCTTAACACTCGAATGTTTTTTCACCTGATTTCAATCTTTAAAAAGTTAAATCACCAGTATCTTTGGAAACGGTTACCCTTTCTAGATAGCTGTTGTGGAAAAATCCAGTAAGGCCTTCAGAGGCTGCATTTTGAAATTCTCTAGTACATGCTCTATTATTTGAAATTAGAGTTCTGTGTAGGGATAGAAAGCTCTCAGAGGCTGATTGTGAGTATATATTTAATCAAGAACTAGTGAAGGATCTGTTATGTGTAAGACTTTGTCTTATGCTATGCCAAACTTGGGGAAGGGGTGCTAAAAGTCTGCTTTTCTTTTCCAGTCTTCATTAGGAACTGGAACTGCATTAAAAGTACCATTCTAAAAAATAATTCCCTTCATGCAAGAGTAATGGTTTATTTCAGATAATGTACAAAATGGTCTTTAAAGTGAATAAGTAATAATAATTTAGGATTTGCATTTCTACCACACATAACAGTAAATCTTAACATTTGGTATGTAATTAAACCTTTCTTTTCCTATGGTGTTGACGAGGAATTGTATTTATTTGTTGGATTTTTATTATGTGCCAGGCACTGTGATACTTTACACACGTATTATGTAATTTATACATGTGTGTTCTCAGCAGAGTGGAGTTGCGTACTATCATATCCTAATATATTGTGAATATTTTCCTATGTCGTTATTTCCTAGAACATAGTTTTTAATGGGTACATTATATTCAGTGTATAGCATACATTAGTTTTAATCAGTCTGCTGTTGCTGGGTATTTCTGTTATTTCTGAACAATGCTGCGTTTGATCCTGAGTTCTGTCTTCATCCAGATCTATTACTTTTTTCTTGACATAGTCTGGGGATGGAGTTTTAAAAAAAAGCAAATTTTAAATTGCCCTCTAGATAAGAAAAAACTCAGTGTATGAGAGTACTTATGCCTTGAAATGTCCAGTTCTCTTTCAAAAAATTTTCGCCAGTTTTGAAGGTGGAAATGAGATCTCATTCCTATTTTTAAAATGTGCTGGATGGTAAAATGAAATCAATTTTTTAAAAAAACAAAAAACTTGTTAGGTTGTTTTTGGGCAGCTGGAGTGTTTTTAAATACTATATTATAAATGGAATTGAAGTGATCATACAAAAGGCATTTGCAGGTAATTTATTTATCTCTTAGCAACTTTTATGCGGTGTAGTATAATACACAGAGTGTTGGACTTAGAACTGGGAGATACGTTTCTGTCTTAGCTGTCACTGGTTTATTCTGCGATTCTGGGTAAGTGACAGCCTCCGTGGGTCTCGGTTTACTCATTTGTAAATCAAGGAATTTGAACTAAGCATCAGTGTGGGCCCTTCCTGGGCTAAATTACCCTAAAGTAATACAGTGATAGACACATTGCAAGTCACTAGATGTATAACATACATATTTTTAATTGATTACTTTTATGATACTGTTTTTGACATTTAAGTAAATGAGAGACTTCCAGTAGAGATCTGGTAGGATGATAAAGTAAAAGCATGAATTTTGAGGAACCAAGATAAAAAATTTGGAAACAGTTGGTACAGTCATAATTTTTTAAAGACTTTCTTATTTTAGGCTTAAAAGCCATGTGTCTTTGGTAATATATGTATACATCACAGACAGAGAACTTTGTAATGCTCTTTTTTTTTTTTTTTTTTTTTTTAAATAAATATGGCCTGTGGGTGAATAAGTGAGCAAAAGGCTGTTGGGCTTAAACACCAACTTGAGTAGTTCTGAGAGGAATATGCTAACAAGATACCAGCCCTCATGCCTTATTGGCCAAGAAGTATCAGAAGTAAGTCTTTTCATTTGATTATTCATACAAATCATATTAATCTAACACTAAGCGATAATTTTACATTTAATTAAAGAAGTTAATGTAGATGGCTTTTTTCATTGTTTAATATTTAGATTTAATTAGCTGTTTATGCAAGTTTTGTGTTATAGCTGCATCTTATTTTAGAGTCCAGAACCAAAGTCATGGACAAATGCCTGCAGTGTTGTTTCTGTGGCACTCAGAATGGTTTGAAATGAAAAAACAATTATTGATGTATTTCCGTTTAAATAGAGTTCGTTATTTTTGTTAAAACATAGTTCATTAGTAATGAATTTTGGGGGCCGGCCGGGTGGCACAGCAGTTAAGGTCACATGTTCCGCTTCGGCGGCCCGGGCTTCACAGGTTCGAATCCCAGGTGCGGACCTATGCCCCGCTTGTCAAGCTGTGCTGTGGCAGGTGTCCCACGTAAAACAGAGGAAGATGGGCACGGATGTTAGCTCAGGGCTAATCTTCCTAGAAAAAAAAAAAGTATCAAAAAGTAAGGAATCTTAGACTGATGTGTTAAATAGCTTTAGACATAGTGTTCTTAGAATTTAGAGTGTTTTTGCTAATCTCTAACTGAAACTCGTTTATATTCGTAATTGAAAGAAATGCCAACAAATGATCGCAGCATTATGTATGAGTACTTGTGACAGCAGTTGTCTTAGTTTCCTAGAGCTGCCATAACAAAAGTACGTACCTCAAACTGGATGGCTTAAAACAACGGAAATTTATTGCGTCACATTTCTCGAGTTTGGAATTCCAAAATCAAGGTGTTGGCAGGGCCGTGGTCCCTCTGAAACCAGTAGTGGAATCCTTCCTTGCCTCTTCCTAGCTTCTGCTTGATGGCAATCTTTGGTATTTCTTGGCTGGCAGCTGCCTAATTCCATTCTCTGCCTTCATCATCACATGGTGTTCTCTCTGTGTGTCTCTGTTTTCACCTGGCGATCTTCTTGTAAGGACTCAAGTCGTTATTGGGTTAGGAGCTCACTCTATGCCAGTATGCCCTTCTCTTAACTAATTACCCCTGCAGCAACCCTATTCTAAATAAGGTCGTGTTCTCAGGTACTGGTACCAAACATATTTTTTTGGAGGGATACAGTTCAACCTGATACCCAGTAGAAATTAGATTTTTTTTTTATAGTACAGTTGCTGTTCAGTTATTACAGATATCTTGAAATAGCACAGTCATCACAAATTTGAAATTATTATCGTTATTAAACCATTGCTAGAGCTTGTATTTTAATATATATATGTATTTTTTTTTTTGGTGAGGAAGATTCACTCTGAGCTGACATCCATTGCCAACCTTCCTTTTTTTTTTGCTTGAGGAAGATTATCCCTGAGCTAACATCTGTGCCAATCTTCCTCTGTTTTATGTGTGGGATGCCTCCACACACCATGAGTGGAGCAGGTCCGCACCGGGGATCCGAACCTGTGAACCTGGGCCCTGGGAGAGGAGCATGTGGAACTTTAACCACTTTGCCTTGGGGCTGGCCCCTTAATATTTTAATAAAGCACATTATATTACTATATCAAAATAAAACATATTTTGATAATCATTTTGTTGCTTTCTTTTGTAATCCTATGTATTTTGTTTTAAGCTTTTAATACTGTTCTGAGAATGGAGGCCATAGGCTTTACTAGACTCCTGAAGAGGTCAGTGGCACAAAGGTTAAAAATCTCCCGCTGTAGACTGAGGCCCAGAAGGCCAAACACAGAGATAGAGATATAAAATAGGAAGATTAAGAAACATGAAGGATAAAATGAACAAGTCCAGCATAGAGTTAACAGTTCCAAAAGAAGAGATAATGGAGGAGAGGAAATATTCAGAGATAATGGCTGAGAAATTTCAAGAAGTAGCAAATCAAACCCAATTCACTGAACTGAAAACAAAACAAAGCCTCACAGTCAGACCGGGTTTGTCTTGAGATTGCAAGAATGGATCAACATGAGAAAATCAATGTCGTTTATCACCTTGGAAGATTAAGGAGGAGAAGTGATACAGTCTTAAATGCCAGAAATGCAATATTGTCATCCATCTCTACCTGTAATATGGAAGTAAATGTTCATAACTTACAGATTTATACTATAAATGTTCGTAAATATAGGTTTATATTACTTTTCTCCTCCGTAGAATTTTAGCCTTTTTGGTTTCTCTGATTTAAAATGAAAGTGCTGGATTTGGTCAACTTTAGGATTTCTTTTAGTTGAAGAGTTCTAGAATCGTAAGTGATTTTGTTTGTACTTCCAAAATCTACATTTAGTGTATTATTCCTGTTACTCATAAGTGTAGGATGGACTGGTACAAATTACTTTCTATCTGAAATTTTTGAATTATCTTGGGAGGCATTTTCTTTCTGCATTTAGATGCAAAGAATAAGCTTTAGTAAATTCAAGAGTAATTGCAAATTAGATTTTAATCTAATATCAGTTGTGTATTTTATTTCTAAATTTTATCTATATAACAGGGATTATAGTTTAGATAAAGGCAATTATCGCTTGGAATGTAGAATGTCATTGTTTTCCTGGTCAGATTTAATGATACTATTGCGTATGATTAGATGCATCTTGTTTGTTCACTTGATTAAAGATTCCTTTCACAAATAACACAGTATTTGCTAATGACTTCTCTGTATTAGTATCCTATAGTAAGATTACTAAAAATTTAGGTGGAATTCAGTGAATTGTGACTTTTCTGATGCTACTTTTTTCAAAGTTATTGAAAGTTTCACCAGATTAGAGTATTTTGTTAATTTTGTCATAAAGTCACCAACTTTTTTTTACTGTTGTATTGTATATTACATTGATATTTTGCGATTGGAATTAGGGATCAGTTCTGGGTTTGAACCCTTGATAATATGTAAAAGCATTTCAGAATTTTAGTTGCTGCATTACATATATATGGATTTGTTTGTTTTTCAGGACAGATCCATTAGTAACTTTTTCTTCAAGAATTTCGGTTTAGTGACATTTGAGTGTCTACGAGGCACTTGACTTCTCCTTGGCCCTCGAGATAGAAAGATAAGTAAAACCTGATAACTGCTTTCACTATCCAACAAGGGAACTAGATCCCTCTGAAATGTGATAAGTGCTCTGCTTATGAAGTTCTTCAGGGCTCAAGGAGAAAGTGATGCTGCCTGGGGATGGATGGCAGGTTGGGAGCTGTGTGTGAGGGAAGGCTTCAGAAAAGAGGTGGCATTTTAGGAATCACCCAGAGAGGAGGGCAGTGGAAAGGGGAAGGGCATTCCAAGAAGAGAGGGAAAAAATAAAACAAAAACAAGCATAAAAGGAGAAAAGGAAAGTTTGTTTGAAAAAAGTAGCTTTCTGAATACACTTGTTTGAAGGAGTGGTGAGGGGGATAAGAAAAGCATTGGGGGCCAGATTGTGAGTAATCTAGGTTTGTGCTTAATATGTATCCACACCCTTGGGGCAAAGGGTGGTGGCTAGGACTGGAGCGTGAGACCCACAGATGTATGTGACAGAAGCTTCTGGAAATCAGTTTTTCTTGCAAAGTTGAGGAAAATGTATTTAACTGGTCAGTAATAACGTTAATTTTGAACAGAGTTCCCATTAATTTTTCAGATAAAGGACTAAGAGTTCAAAGAAAATTTGTTTTTCAAGATATCCTCCCTCATTCTTCACCAAAACTCTTAGGTCAGTAAGGATGCTTAATGAAAACCAGCTTAAGTTTATCATGTAGGCAGTGGGGAACCATTATTTTAAGTGAGAGGGGGATATCAAATTTGTGTAGAAAGCTGAATACTGGGACTTATTTGGGCCGTTGATTGGAGGCAGAAAAAAATGAACAATAATTGATGAGGAAGCTTGCATAAGGCAAAACATGGCTGGAAGTGGTGCATTTGGAACGGTTGGGAATGAATTTGTGAGGCAGTTCAGATGTCCAGTAAGAATGATTACTTGATTGTGAAGGAAGGAGTAGGAAGAGTGTGGAATGACTGCAACATTTTAAATTTGGGCTGCTGTGATGGTTTTAAATGGAAAGAGGCAGAGAAGGTTTTTGATGGGAAAATAACTCAATTTTGATGTTTTTTAAGTTTGTAGTTTCATGTCCTAGGTATCAAGGAGAAAATGTCTCATAAGGCATTTTAACTACATGTAGTTTTGGTGCCTAAAGAAGGTTATGAATGTAGGGTTAGAGGTGACGTCTTCAGCATATGTAATCGTTGAAGCCAGTGGAAAATTGCCCAAGGAGAATATTATATAGTAATGGAAAGAACAGCAAGAAACAGCAGCCTTTTTAAGGCAGACTAAGATGAGACACTAAAAGACGACAAGTCTTGAGAGGTAGCAGAGTTCAGAGGAAAGTATTAAAGACAGAATAGGAAGTGATGAAGTGGAGACAGCAAAGAGTAAGATGATACTCATTCAGGGGGAAGTTGGGCGTTGAGATGACTTGTTGGATGAGGTGATGTCAGTAGTGGAGAGGAAGAGAAAAAAAGATTTAAGGAAAGGTGAGTAGAGCAAGGCCCAGGAAAGAGGAGTCTGTCAAACTGTTTTATTGCTTATGAGACGCTGGGCTAGATTTAATCCTTCTAACGACCCGGTGAGCCAAGTATTATCCATAGTTTACAGATGAGATAAATGAGACCTAAGAGAGGTTTAGTAACTTTCCTACAGCCACACAAGGGAGTAAGTGGTAGAGCTGAGATTTAAATTGCACTGTATTTATACCACATTGTACCTCATACAGTGGTGTGAGGCCAGACTAATGCCCAGACTAGATTCTAAAGAAAAAAATAAGCTTGAAGTGATAGGTAGACACACAGTATTGACAGCTGTTTGGAGGGACTGGAAGTTTTGTTAAAGAGCATGTAGAGTGAAAAAAAAAAAAAAAAAAAGAGCATGTAGAGTGGAAGTGGGGAAAATCGAAAGATAGATTTTGATCAGAGAACACAGACTCCGAAGTGATAACATGAGGGAAGATAAAAGCAGAAACAGGTTATTGGAGTAGAGGAGCCAAGATCTGCTAAGATATTAAAAAGGGTCAAGAGTATGGCTGTTCGGGTTACTGGGTTGGTATCAGGAGTTGAGGTGGAGAGGAATCCCGAGCCAGCCTCAGTGTATTTAATGTGTCTGTGGGATGAGTGACGTAGGGTGGGAGTATGAATGTTAACATCTGCCTCTGCAATTTAAAGAGAGAGGAGTAGGGATTTTGGAATTGGAGGTTGAAGAATCGAGTGTCAGGGAGGAGGAGAAGAAAAGGGAAGGGTTTAGCTGGCAGAAGTTGAGAGTATTGGATATGATAGGATCTCTAATTTCTACAATTAACTTGGTGTTCACAATTAATGTGATCTTGTGGTTACTGCTGACTGTGGCATTAAGACTTTGGCAAATCACATAACCTGTCTTTGTGCTTGATTCCCCATCTGTAAAACCAGGATAATATGTCCCTACTTCAGAGGGATGTTAAGATAAATGTAACCTCCCTTCCCTCAGTAACATTTTTTGATTAGAGATAGGAGAATATTAAAAAGAACTTTTATTTCTTGAGAAGAAAGGTACTAGGCTCATGAAATAATCCGTGTTCATTTTCATTTAGCCTGAAGGTAGGGTTACTTTTTAAGAAGAATTACTGACCTGTTGGTAAAATTATATTTCAGTTTAAATATTAAAGGGCAGCTTTTCAGAAAAAAATCTAAAAATTCCAACAAGAAGAAAATAATCTAAATATATATTGTGAACATTTTCTTCCGTGTTCTGAGCCAAGACTGATTGAAGATACAACTATTTAGTTATAGAAGGAGTATATTTCTAGATCTTGTTAATTAAAGCAATTTTAATACCTGAGCATGTTTTGGAAGTATAAGTAGATTTGATGTCTCTTTGTCATTTTCAAAGGAAAAAGCCATCTTTCCCAGAGTTGAATACAAGAGCTTTCAAATACTGAATGGAAGGCAAAAATCTACTTTGTGGGAGAGAAAGGGAGAGGAAGATTTTTTCAGCTTATTAAAGATTTAGACATTTAGTTTTTTATAACTGGTATCAACTAGAATCTCTGTTGATAGGTGAGATAGATCTGCTAGCTGGCAGTTCATTGCTCTTGATTTAGTCTGTTAACTTTAATTCAGGCAGCTAACAGTCTGTAAAATGTTTGGTTCATTTTATAGTCATCAACAACTAAAGCAAAAATTTGTTTATATTTTGATTTAGCCTGATGTTTAGCCTTATTCTGAAGCTGTATAATTTGTTAATTCAAAAATGATTGCCTTAGATACATAATTACTGAAACTTGGTTTGGGAATGAATTTGAAGTTATCTATGAATCAAGATCTTGAATGAACATAAATCAGGAAGTTAAAAATATGATGAAAAATGTATATATTTTTTCTCTTGAGAGTTATCTGATCCAAAAAACCAAACTTAATTAACTTAGTAAGAGTTAAGAACATTAACAAATAACTTATTTGTTACCACATAATAAAGTTAACAAATAACTTTACTAAGTATGTCAGATTAAGATGTTCTTCAACTCTGTATTATCATTTTAAAAAGCAAGGGGAGAGACAGGAGATGAATGACTGAGACAAGCTAGCTTCCAAACACCTTAGTTTTCCTTAGCAATTTTTCCTTGTCTTGATAGTTCAGGAGAGAACAAGCTTAGCTTGTAAGTGAGCCCAAAAGGAAAGGTTTATCTGGTATTATATAGACCCTCTTGCGGTTGAATCTTATATAATGTGTACTAAGCACCAGCATACATCAAATAAAAATAGTTTGACTTATAATTACTGGCTAACTTCTTTTTTTTCTCTCTCTCTTTTGTATCTGGCTACTTTTATTTAATTATTATTGTGGTAACATTGGTTTATAACATTATGTAACTTTCAGGTGTACTTCATTATATTTCAATTTCTGTGTAGATTACATCATATTCACCCCCCAAAGACTAATTATAATCCATCACCCCACACACGTGCTTAATCCTCCCTTTCGCCCTCCTTGCTCCCCCCTTTCCCTCTGGTAACCACTGGTCCAATCTCCATTTCTATGTGTGTGTTTTTCGTCGTTTTTATCTTCCACTTATGAGTGGAATTGTATGGTATTTGATTTTCTCTCTCTGACTTATCTCACTTAGCATAAAACCCTCGAGGTCCATCCATGTTGTCACAAATGGCCGGATTTCGTCATTTCTTATGGCTGAGTAGTATTCCATTGTGTATATATACTACATCTTCTTTATCCATTCGTCCCTTGATGGGCACCTAGGTTGCTTCCAAGTCCTGGCTATTATGAATAATGATACAGTGAACATAGGGGAGCATGTATCTTTATGCATTTGTGTTTTCTTGTTCTTTGGATAAATACCCAGCAGTGGAATAGCTGGATCGTATGGTAGTTATTTTATTACTTTTTTGAGGAATCTCTATGCTGTTTCCCACAGTGGCCGCACCAGTTTGTACTCCCACAAGCAGCGTTTGAGGCTTAACTTCTCTCCACATCCTCTCCAACACTTGTTAATTATAGCCATTTTGACAGGAGTGAGGTGATATCTCATTGTAGTTTTGATTTGCATTTCCCTCGTAGTTAATGATGTTGAACATCTTTTCATGTTCCTGTTGGCCATCTGTATATCTTCATTGGAGAAATGTTAGTTCAGGTCTTTTGCCCGTTTTTTAATTGAGTTGTTAGATTTTTTTGTTGTTGAGATGTATGAGTTCTTTGTATATTTTGGATATTAACCCCTTATTAGATATATGGTTTGCAAATACCTTCTCCCAATTGTTAGGTTGTCCTTTTGTTTTGTTGATGGTTTCCTTTGCTGTGCAGAAGCTTTTCAGTTTGATATAGTCCCATTTGTTTATTTTTTCTATTGTTTCCCTTGCCTGGTCAGACATGGTACTTGAAATTATGCTGCTAAGACCGATGTCTAAGAGCATACTGCCTATGTTTACTTCTAGAAATTTCATGGTTTCAGGGCTTACATTCCAGTCATTAATCCATTTTGAGTTAATTTTTGTGTATGGTGTAAGATAATGGTCTCCTTTCATTCTTTTGCATGTGGCTGTCTACCGGCTAGCTTCTAGTTGTCCCATTTTTATGTTTACCCTGTCTCAAATAGGTTTAGCTATAGGAGGAGGAAAACAGTGAAACTGAGCTGGAATCCTTTTAACTGACTGCTATGGTCTGAATGTTTGTGTCCCCCTCAAATTCATATGTTGAATCCTAACCCCCAAAGATGATGTTAGGAGGTGGGGCCTTTTCACAGGTGCCTAAGTCATGAGGGTGGAGCCCTCTTGAATGAGATTGGTGCCTTGAGGCTCTAGAGAGATCCCTAGCCCCTTCCACTGGGTAAGGACATAGCACAAGGTCTCTGGCTGTGAACCTGAAAAGAAGGCCCTCACCCGACCCTGCTGGTGCCTTGATCTTGGACTTCCCAGCCTCCAACATTGTAAGAAGTGAATTTCTGTTGTTTATGAGTTACCCATCTCTGGTATTTTGTTATAGCAGCCCGAATGGATTAAGACACTGAGTTTTCTTTGTTTGGGGAGGACAAGGAGCAATAATTACATCAAAGAAAGAATGAAATCAATTAAAAACCCAACACAACTAGTTGCTTCTAGTTCCATACATATATATTTTTATTTGTTTAGTATACATACAAATGCTTATTATTCACTTTTACCTGATATACTTAAAAAATGCTATGCTTTTACTTAATTTTTTGTAGTGATTATTTTAATGCTTGTAATATTTCATCAAGTTGTACTTCAAGATTACACATCTATCATCTTAGTGAACACTAAATTTCCAGCTCTTGGCTGTTATAAATAACATTGTAATGAGCATCCTTTTTTTGCATATAATTGTTTTCTTCTGTTCAACGAATTTCTTAGGATGAATTTACAGGAGTGAGATAAACTGTGTCAGAGTATAAGTGTTTTTTTTTAAATTCTTGATGTGAATTGCTGCTTCCAAAAATTCATTCTTTTCTGTTGTGGATTATTTATAAATAAAATTCATTTTCATATTTCTTAGATTCCATTTTTGTTCTTTAGTACCTTGATGTTTTTTATATAGCTCACAGTATATAATTAAATGATAGCTAATATTTGAATGTTTACCAGCATTGTCTTAAAATTATTTTATCGATTTAGACTCCAAAACCTGTGCCCTAAAACAGTGGGTTTTAAACTTTTGACTGTTACAGTAACAAATACATCACACCTTTTGACGTAGTATACATACATACATGCCTTTCTACACACACATACACACACACACAAAACCTTTCATAAAGCAACTTAGACTTACTGTGATGACACATGCTGACTTTTGTATTCTCTTCTGTTCTATTCAATTCAAACACATAATGCTGGTCAAGACCCTTGTAGTTAAAAATCCCCTGTTCTAAACTAAGTGCAGTATATGGGAGGTTGTCGTCTAAACATGTACCTCCTTATTGGTACTGAGGATTTACGTTTATGTTCAGCTTATGATTTCATGAAAATAAGAGATCATACTGAAAGGTACAGGATCCTCAGGGGAGTGCATTTCAAGGTCGAGTTGCGAGGAATTCCAGGGGAATTCAGATTTGAATTGCTGTAGCTATAGATAATAAATGTTACATCATTGCTTCTCACATTTCTTTGCTAAATTGCTCCGAATGATAAGGGAATGCATCCCAAACCACCCTTTAAAAAGTATATAATCATTTTGAAATCTAGTAAACTGTCTCCAAGATTCATTTGACTATTGCATTTTAATCACTAATATAGTTGTATTTCCAAATGAAATGTTTTAAATTATTTATCTTGGGAAAAAATGGAAAGCTTTTAAACCACAAAATCTTTGCGTCTTTATATCCTATGGCATTATGTGTCTCTCGGTCGGGTGGCACATTCTTGGGAGGAAGTGCTGTGGTGCAAGGCAGCATTGGGCTACATGACAGCATTGCTCCAGAGTCAAGGGCGTGATTGTGCACTGTGATTATAGCAGCCGCCATTTTCAAATGAAAAGGAGGAACATCTGGATCTAGCAAAGATTAATAGAAACTTTTGAAGTACAAAACAATATAATCACATTATAGAAAACTTGGAAGATGACAGGAAATTGCCTCTAGAAAAAATTTTCCTATGTACACTTATTTATATTATATATAGGCAAGAAATACATAGAGGGATCTTAAATTTAAAATTTGTTGTTTCTATGAAAACCAGTGGATCATACAATTTATATAGGTGAATTACCTGTGTTGGAAAGAATGCAATTATGCTAATTGGCACTCTAGGAAATCTGCAAAGTTTTGTAGAAAAGAAAAGGAAACAGATTCTAGTCTCAGTTCTACCATTTACTTATATGACTTAGAGCAAATCTTTTAGGGTGAGTATCTGTGCTAATGAAGACAGTAATCTTTTCCCATCCGTAAATTACTTTTGCATGAAAATTGTATATAAATGGATTTATTTATGTATAAGTCTTGATTTACTTTCGAGGAAAAGGAGGGTTTCATAGAAGATTGGAATAAAAAAAGGAGGTAAAGCAGAAGGCAGAAAACGGTAAGGTTTTAGCAAAACCTTAGGGAGAAGAGGAAAGCTGAGGAAAATGAACCTAGGCCTTAGAATTGAATGTCTGGATCTATTTTGGGAGCTAAATGAGATATATATAAGGAGTATTAGCCAACTTAAAGGTTGTATAACCTATATATTGGGAAGTTTTGCGAAATATCTACATAGTTAAAATCAGACTTTGAAAATTTGAGTGGTGTGTTAAATGAACTGGAAAATGCCCTTTTTAGATATTTTTGCAACAAAGCAATAAATCCACAGGGATGGTGAGATCATGTAAGGGTAGGGGAGAAATCCTAAACATTTTAAAGTGATCAGGGGATGGTAAATGAAAATTCTTTATATAAAACCTATTATTTTTAAGGAGAGATTTTATTGATATTCTGTTTATTATTTGAGCATGCTTTCCTTATTGCTTCATTAATGAAGGTAAGGTAATTGTGAGAGTTTTCATAGGCTCATATGTTGAAACAGTGTTTTGTAGACAGTAAGCATTAAGCATTTGCCAATATGCATTCAGGTATGGCCCCGGTCTCTTAACCTTATTTTCTTTTGAAATTTTTAAGTCCGTTCCTCAATTACAATAATAACCTGAGTAGGGAAAGAATTCCTGCCTGCTTTAGTACATCTCCAGCTTTTGAAATCATCAGACTATAAAAGAATTGTAGAAAAAGAAAGTATATTTTTCCTACTAGCTTTTAATTCTCTGTCTCTCACAGTTCTTTCCAAATCTTTTTATTACTTTATTGCGAGATACTTTTTCCTGCTAAAATTGTCCTTATTTCCATTTGCCACCCTTTGAGCCTTATTAGAATCCTTTCAGAATCTAAAGCATGCTTCCAGTGGAGCTTTCTGTGGTGGTGGATATGCTCTGTTTGTGCTGTCCAGTGTGGTAGCTTCTCTGTTGCTTTTTGGCTAATGAGTACTTGAAACGTGGCTTGGGTACTGAGGAACTAAATTTTTAATTTTATTTAATTTAAATAGCCACATGTGGCTAGTGGTTCCTGTATTGGATAGCATGGATCCTTAGCATTTCTAATCCTTCAATTTCAGCAAATTTTTGAAAACAGTTACATGTTCTCTATTCAATCTTAGCCAATTTGTTGAAGAAAGTAATAATTTTTTTAATAGGGAGGTAGCCGGAGGTAGTGTAGCTTTTTCCAAAGTGTGGAACTTGCCCCTGGTATGTAAGATAATTTTAGTTGTTTCACAGACATGACATTAAATTAAAGTTATTCCATTCTCAAAACTTTTTGCATTTTTATCAAGTTAAAAGGTTTATTTAAGTGTGGTGGGACTGTTTTCCTTTTTTTTTTAATAATAGAGTAATATCAACCTCAGTCTCTGATAGACAAGCCAATACTCTTTGGCTTTCACTGTATTAAATTTTTTGGTTACTGTCTATTTATGATTTGTGATAGTTTTTTTTTTAATTGGCTGCAGCGATTAAAACCTTTCCTTTTAGAAACAACATTTTTTGGATAATAAATGTGGTACACATTTAAGGCAAAAAAATTGATGAAGGTAGAGAATGTCAGAACAAAAACAAGTGTGTGACATACTGGGTCTAGTGGGAGGAGAATTGGGGTGGAACCGAGAGTCCTGCTGTGCCTCTGGCTTGCTGAGGCAGTCTCTCTCGTCTTGTTAGGTATGGTTTCTGCTTTGGTAAATTGCTTTGGGAAGAAGTTGGTTTAATGTGAGAAGAGATTTTAAATTTTAAAATGTCTTTTATTCTGTAACAAGTTCAGGTAGATCATACCGTTTGGGTAGTAGCTAACATGTATAAGCATTTTGCTGTATGTCAAACATGAATTATTTCATTTAATCCTTCACTCCAAAGCAGACTACGCTTAACCCCTCAATCCTTTCTTTTAAAAGCACAGAATTGGACTAATCATTATCTTGGTTCATACTGTCATTTTCGATTTAGGTATGGACCTCTGTAGCCTATTATTTTGATTTTTTACTTACCTGACAAATACCCACTCACAGTACAGTTCTAGAGTCAGGACGTTAATGATAACTAACATCTACCAGTGTGCTTCTGTCATATTCCCCTGACTTCTTCTCAGAGGTTACTGTGTCCTGAGTTGTGTGTTTACCATTCCCCTCCTATTTAAAAAACAAAGTTTCATCACATATATGTATGCCTAAACAATGTCTCATTATTTTTGAACTCTATAAAAGGAATATATTTACTTATTTGTCAACTCTTGGAACTTGATTTTTTTTTTTTTTGCTCAATAATACGTTACTAAGATGTGGCCTTTTTTTTGTTTTTGGTGTAATTTTTTATTCATTTGCACTTCTATATAATTTATTCCATTGTGTGAAGTTACCACAATTTAGACACTCTTGTCTAAGGGTATATTTGCTGTCCTGAGCATTACTACTGTGAACATTTTTGTAATGTGCTTCTGATATATATGTGCTAAAGAGTCTCTTGAGTATGTATTTTGGAGTAAAATAGTTGGCTTATAAGATATGTTGTGAATTTTCAAGTTTACATGGTAATGCCAAATTGTGTCCCAATATAGTTCCAATTTGTACTCTTGCTAGCAATGTAACAGAATAAGTATAAAATTGCACTTTATTGTGATCTTGATTTGTATTTTCTATAACAGATAATGATCTTTGCTAAAAATTGTTTGAGTGCTTACTGTTCTAAATACTTTATATGAATTAATAAATTCACTGCCAGACACTGTTCTAAATAATTTACGTGAATAAATAAATTCTTTTATTCCCACAACAACCGTATTGGGTAGGTACTGTTACGTCTGTTTTATAGACGAGGAAATTGAGATATGAAAAGGTTAAGCTAGTAAATCACAGAGTTGGGATTCAGTCTTGGGCAGGTCAGGCTACAGAGTTCAGCCTCTTAACTCATGTGATATTTTTACCTCTCCAAATACTCATATTTATGCGTTCATCTTCTCTTACCTTTTTCCCCTGCCCCCATCAACCTTTTGGCCTCTATGTGCTTGTGATGGTGAGTGTTGGTTATTTTATCATTATATTATTGTGTTGGCATTGTCCGTTACGTAGTCTTCCTTTAAAAAGCAGTTTCTTATAAGACCTCAGTTTCTTCATTGCTAGAATGAATAAGATGGCTCAGATGATTTCTAGCACTTTTGGCTCTAATATTTTGTAATTTGACTTACTCTCCTGTATAGTTCATTTTTAGGTTCCGAATAATCTATTTGCATTTTCTCTTTTTTTAGTGTTAAAATGTGAAACAATTTAGTATACTTTATTTAATTGTATAATTTTATTTCAAGTTAATTCTTTATTTTTTAATAGAATATTTTAAATGTAAAGTAGTTTAAAAAAATTCTCTAGCGGACTAAAATGTATACTGATCTCCACATAAGCTTTTTTACATACATCTTTTGAACTGAGAGAAATTCTTTCCTTTAACATTTCTAGGTAATGTCCTTGAGGTAGTTCTTTGTTAAGCCAGTCATCTTTGTTTATCATCTCCTACATGCTCAATAGATGTTTGTTTATTTGTTTTTTTTAGTGAGGAAGATTGGCCCTGAGCTAACGTGTGTTGCCCATCTTCCTCTTTTTGTTTGAGGAAGATTGCCTCTGAGCTGACATCTGTGCCAATCTCCTTCTATTTTGTATGTCGTTTGCCACCACAGCATGGCCTGGTGAGAGGTGTGTAGTTCTGTGCCTGGGATCCGAACCCGCAAACCCTTGGCCACCAAATGCAGCCTGCAAACTTAACAGCTACACCACTGGGCTGGCCCCTCAATAGATGTTTTTTGTTTTACTTCTTAGGTACTGAGTTTTTTAAGATAAAATATTATTTTACAATTATCATTCTAGTGAGAGATGAGAATGTATTTGCTTAATAATTGTTGAATGACAAAGTGCTAGACCCAATAATAAACACCTAATTATCCCTATATTTTGCCAAAGTAGGGTATTATCTAAACCTCAGCTCTTAAGCTGTTTATATTCTATAAAAACAGTGTATATGCCTGTTTTGGTAAGGAAAAGTCTTTTAATTCTGATGCATTTTCTGTATGCTGCATATTTCAGCGGTAAATGTTTCAGTGCACTGGGCCGAAAAGGATCAATCACACATGTGCGTTGGAATGGTAGCGTGATAGAAGCAGCCAAACAGATGGAGATCAGGATGTTACAGCTTTTTTTCTTATTAGTCAATTTTAGTCCGTCTCCTGGATTTTACACTGCTCTTAGGTCTGGCACAGTCAGTGTTGATACAGAATGAAATAGCTACAACAGACATTTATTGAGCATTTATCGTATGCCAGAAAAAGGATTGGAACTAACATTTGTGAGGTATACTGTGTTCCAGGTGTTGTTAGGACGATGGTAGGGGGGCTGGCACCGTGGCCAAGTGGTTAAGCTTGTACACTCTGCTTCGGCAGCCCAGGGTTTTGCTGGTTCGGATCCTGGGTGCGGATCTAGCACTGCTCATCAGGACATGCTGAGGTGGGGTCCCACATAGCAGAACGAGAAGGGCCTACAACTACAATATACAACTATGCACTCGGGGGGGCTTTGGGGAGAAGAAAAAAAAAGAAGGTTGGCAGCAGATGTTAGCTCAGGGCCAATCTTTAAAAAAAAAACAAACAAAAAACAAAAGATGGTAGACTTTAAGGATGTAGATAAATAAAATCTGGATCTTTGCCCTCAGGAGTTGTCAGTCTGATAGTGGAAATAAATGATTGGTTCTTTGGTAATGAAGGACTTCGAAATATTGATTCCTGCTAGGGGAAAATACAGTTTCACCAGAAGAGTGAGAAAGACTATTGGAAGTAAAAATTACTTCCTTTTGAAGAGGCATCATTACATGTTATGCTTAACTTTACATATAGTTCAAGAGTCTTATGATCTGACAAAGTAGCTACCGTCTTAACTGACTTTGGTTCACTTTGAAGTTTGTATAGCAGAATAGATTGTATAAGAAAGGTAAAAAGTTTAGCATCAACAAATTAGAGCTAATAATCAGATGAATATTGTGAACTTAGTCTTTTATAACTTTAGCCTTTATGTATGGTTAATAAAATTTGTATATGAATAATACTTTATTATTTATGGGATGTGTGTGACTTTAATCTTTTCTTTTTGTTAAATTGTATTTTTACTAGAAAAAGCTTTGAAATGAATAATTTCTAACTATTTAGCCAAGTTGGGTCAGATTTTAATGTAAGAGCATGAGATGTGTCAGTCTAAGTCCGATAAATGATCCAAACAGCCTAGACTTCTGATTGGAAGACTAAGGGCATTTTAGGTGAACTACGCAATTGTAGTTCCACACTCCTCAAATAACTTCTCATGAACCTACCCAACTATAATATTTGTCTTTTCCTCTCAATTGTTTGTATTAAAAACTGGAGATTTTATGGGTGGGAGGTTAAGGTAGAAGCAGAAGGGATTATGTAAATATGCTGGACTGTCATTGCCTTTACTAGTCTAGATAAGCTTGAGAATTTTTTCACTATTATATACTGAGGAGCTGTTATTCAAAGATATGTGGCAGTTCTTGGTAAAATAAGTATAAGCTAGTCCTCGTATTTCTATGTTACTTCAGAAATTCTTATGCATACACAGTATATATATGTATATTAATTCTCACTTTGCAATAATTTTAGACCTAGAAAAAAGGAGGGGAAAATATACAAAGAATATCCTTATGTTCTTCAGCTGGCTTTTCAAACTGTTAACATCTTACATAGCCAAGTCAGGAAATTAACAGTGATGTAATATTATCTACTGACCTCATTCAAGTTCATCATTTGTTCCACTAATGGCCTTTTTTGATTTCAGGGTACAATCCTACATCACATTATGTTAAGTATTCATGTCTCCTCAGTCTCCTTTAATCTGGAACAGCTCTTCAGTCTTTCTCGCGTAACTTTGAAACTTTTGTAGAGTACTAACCAGGTATTTTGTAGAATGTTCTTCAGTTTGAGTCTGTCTCATTTTTGGCTACAATGCTATAGAGAGATGGCGTCCTCATGCTTCAAATCAGGAGGTCCGTGATGTTGATATATCCCACACTGATGATGTGAACTTTGATCATTTGATTAGGATGGTGTCGGCCAGGTTTCTCAACTGGTAAATCCTCTTTGGAGTAAGTATCTTCTTGGGAGAGGTACTTTGAGACTATGTAAATATCCTATTTCTTGTCATACACTTGCTCCACTATTTTTAACATCTATTGATGATTCTTGCCTGCAACAATTATTGTAATGTTTGCCAAATGGTGGTTTTCTATTTCCATCATTCCTTCTACTTTTATTAATTGGAATTCTATAGATAAGCTTTCTCTTCTCCCCACATTTAAGTATTTATCAGTATGGATTATAATCCATTGCTATCATTATTTTGATGTTCTCTTGTCCCAGATTTGGCCATTGGGAACCTCTTCAAGTTGGCTTCTGTTCCCTTTTGACATATTCCTTCATTTTTTGAGCACTTCCTTTTTGGCTTCACAACATGTTCCAGGTTCATCTCATATTTTTCCTGTCCCAGCTTTGGAGTCATCCTATTTATCCAAGGAACTCTGGTTCTTTTTATTGGAGAATTGTATTTAGAAACTATCATCTGATTGCTCGATGTGCTCATTGCTGTTAGGGTGTGGTTGGTGGTACTAACCCCATTTTACAGATGAAGAAAACTAAACTGGAGGTTAAAAGTCTTGTTCATAACACCCAGATAAAAACGATAGAGTTGGGACATAAACTCAGGCCTTCTCAGTCCAAAGTTTAGTATTTTTCTACTTAGTTTCATAGTTTTCCTTCCTTACACTTGTCTTTTCCATTAATTTTATTTGTCTTTCCTGGCAAGGACAGGGCACAATTTAATTCTAATATTCAGGAAGATTATTTGCTAATAAGAGATATAGCTCTTTCAAAACAGAAAATAGTCATTACAGTTCCAAAAATGTTTATTATATGCTTGCTATGGGTAAGGCAGCCTGCTAGACGTTGGTAGTAATTAAGTGTATGTATATATGTGTTGTGGGGAACATTGTGCTGAGAATTTTTTTTTGTCTGTTTACTGTGGCTTTTTTTGCCCTCAATAGATGGTTAAGGGGTAGAGGTAAGTAGTATAGCTATTGTAAATTAATTCATTGTCCATAAAGCCAAATGGCTTAGGGATTTATATTTATATATAATTATATACTACATAAATATATATAGTATTTAGATTTATATATATATTTTATTTATTTTTATTTATTTATTTTTAAAGATTTATTTTTTATTTTTTTTCCTTTTTCTCCCCAATGTCCCCCTGTACATAGTTGTATATTCTTTGTTGTGGGTTCTTCTAGTTGTGGTATGTGGGATGCTGCCTCAGCCTGGCTTGATGAGCAGTGCCATGTCCACGCCCAGGATTCGGACCAACGGAACACTGGGCCGCCTGCAGTGGAGCGCACGAACTTAACCACTCAGCCACGGGGCCAGCCCCTTGATTTATATATATTTATATGTGTCTCCATTTAGTGTACTGTCATTTCATAATTTTAGTAATATTATGCAAACATTAAATGATAGCTATTTGCTAAAAACACTTAAGCACTTTCTATTGTTGCTTTTAATTCTTACAGTAGCTTCTTGAGTTGATGTTATTTTTCCCATATTCCAAGTGAGCAAAGAGGCTTAAATTAGGTGACTTGCCTAAGATCATAAGGTTTAATAAATACCATAAGGTAGATTTAAATCCAGTTTTCAGATTGCTTACTATTTGAAGTACTGTTTCTGTTATGTATGCATTTTGTTCGGACGTTCAAAGTGTCCCTTGGTTCTGATGTTGAGGATTCGGTGGACAAGTCTATTTTGTACACCTCCATGGGGGTTTTTGAATTCACTCTGCCAAGATTGAAGGCCCAGCTCTGTCTCTTACCAGGTTTGCGATCTTGGACCTTTGTAAACTGCATCTGCAAAATGAGGATAATAATCATACCTGTTTTGGAAGGTTATTGTGAGGATTAAATGTAATCCGTGTAAAGTGTTGAACTGTGTCTGCAGGGAACAAATACTAAAGTATTAGCTGCCCCTTAATGGTAGTACTGGTAGTGGTAGTAGTAGTAGTAGAAGTAGTAATTCATTGCAAAGAAACATCAAAAGTTCATACTGTAGAATCAACAAAGTAATACATGACAAACATTTATGGTGGACTAACTGGGGTAATTTTACAAGTCTTGAGTATTTCATGGAATCAAAGAAATTTAGAGTGAGAAAAGATTTTGATCAAATAGCATCTTGCCTGATTTTTTTTGAAGGAGAGTAAAGGCCTGGAATGATAAAATGGCTTGTCCAAAGTATTACAGTTGTGTGTGTCAGTTTCACTGGAAACTTTGGCTTCGTGACCGTTAATTTCAGTGTTCTTTTTCTTTCCACAATATGTCTATGGAAACCTCAATCTCTATTAAGAGAAATAATTTGTTTCGGGACATCATCCTCTTTATTTTTTGGAATCATTGATACCAGTAATCAACACTGATTCTTAAAATATAGCCAATGTAAGGTGGAAGGAAAATGTCTGTTTTGCCTCTTTAAGGCAATAGTAATGCTTTTAATCAGAATTCTTTTATTAATGTATGAGAAACAGGTCAATGCAAAAGCTTCTCCAAAAGCACTGTTTAGATTCTCATTCTAGCCAGCGGGCTCTTGGCAAAGAATAGTTTATTTAGCTTTTGGGTGGGTTGCTTACTTTTTAGGAATTTAAAAGACAGAAAAATGCAAAGAAGATAAGTCATCTATATTCTTAGCATCGAAAATTAATCACTGTTACCATCTTTGTCCCAATTTTTGTTTTTGCTGAGGAAGATTTGCCCTGAGCTAACATCTCTTGCCAGTCTTCCTCTTTTTGCTTGAGGAAGATTGTTGCTGAGCCATCATCTGTGCTAATCTTCCTCTATTTTATGTGGGATGCCACCAAAGCATGGCTTGACGAGTGGTGCTAGGTCCATGCCTGGGATCCAAAACCACGAACCGTGGGGTGCCAAAGCGCAGTGCGCAAACTTAACTGCTGTGCCACCAGGCTGGCCCCAAGTCTTCCTCTATCTGGTATGTGGTTGCTGCCACAGCATGGCCATTGACGAGTGGTGTAGGTCCATGCCTGGGAACTGATCCTGGGCAGCCAAAGTGGAGCACTGCCAAATTTAACCACCAGGCTACAGGGCTGCCCCCAGTTTTTTTTTTAAATCAGTTGTATGTGGTAGTTATAATGGAGTTCATCTACTCAATCTATTTTATCTAAAGAGAGCTAAAAGATGAAAAATCTGGTATTTTAGCTATAGTTATTTAGGACATTTGGTTGGGAACTGTATTCATGAAGTTAATGAGTCTGTATGTGGACAAGCAAGCTACATTTTCTTTCATAAGCAAAAACAATTGTTTGGAAAACCAAATGAGTTAGAATTAATAAGTACAAATTATTTAGCATCTCTTAAAGTAAAAGAACTGCTTAGATTGTGAACTCTTGACCATCATTCAGGAATATAATTGTAGAATGGATGGCACATTAAAAGGGAAAGCAGTGAGTCACTTTGCTAGTGAGTGAGCTGAGCCTATCACCTAACCTCCAAATCTAAAAGGTTATTATTTATTCTTTTTCCATACACACATAACCATTGTGATAAATTCATAACCTACCAGTATGATGAGATATTTAGAAACTAGATTAGATGAGGAAAAGTTGTAGAAACTTGTCAGGTTGAGCCTGGAGAAGAGTTGATCAATGAAAATTATTAACTTGTTTCCAAATAGTTGAAAACCTCATAAAATATTAGGATTAAACGTAGACTGTTTCGTCCCTGAGAATAAAACTAGAATTAGTGGATGGAGGTTAAAGGGTGGGGATGTAAATTTTTGTTTTATCCAGAAGACAACTTCCTAATGATGTGATTTGAGTGATAATGGAATAGACTGTCTTGTGAAGTCAGGAGTTTCTCAACTTGTAAGTTATTTTCAAACTGAGACAGGAAAGATGGAGCATCTGTATGGATCTTTCCGAAAGGAGTGCTGTGTTGTGTGTCAGGTTAGTCTAGATCATTTAGGTTCCTTGTAATTGTTTAAGTTCCATGCTTTTAATTTTTATACACTTAATACATTACTTTGTTTTTAAAGTTTCCAGCTTTTGAAAAATGCATATCTTTTGCTTAAAAATAAAATGCATAGCTTTAGAGAAATACCTTAGAGTTTGAGATTTATGGATGAGGAAAAAGTTGTCGAACCCCATTAATCTTTTGGTTTAAAGGAAAGCACACATACTCAGTTCATGTTCACTTACAAGAAGTTCCTGAAATTTTTAAATGAAAAGTTGATACCCAGTTTAGCATACCTTTCTCTTTAGTAGATGCTGTGAGCTCTTATAGGGCAAAGAAAGTACATTTTTGTGGCTGTTTCAAATTTGTCTATGAAATGAAAAACCTTTCACTTCTTATGTTAAGTGATTGACCCTTAATACTCACTAAATTGTCGTATTTTAGTGGACACCAGCGTTACTGCAGTCATACATGGTCCATAATATTCCATATATTTTCCATAAATACATCCTTTTGGGAATGGGTGTGAGTTTACTGTACATGCATTAAGCAGTCTTTATTCTGCCCAAGAAGCCATGGATAGTATCCTTGATTCATTCCACCTGTGTCTGATGTAAAAACTCCTGACCTAGATGGATAAGTGGTATTAGAATGGTTTGAGTTTTTAGACCTTGGAAACTCTTGAAAATTCTTATCTATGCCTGTTTCCTAATATCAATGGGAAATGTATTCTCTACATTTTACTCATGACTTTCAAAATGAAAGTTTCTAGATTATAGTTAGTCTGATGATTAAAATTTATCTGGAGCTGGTTGTTTTTATTTCCTCATTGCCTATTTTTTTTTCCTTCCATGTGAGGACCATGGTTTGTAAGACCCTTCCTTACTGGCATGCTGTTTCTTTTTGTTTTTGTTTTTTTAAACCACTGTGTATGAGGAGCCTGATGCCAATTGGAATTCAGTATTGCCCATAGTTAAAAAGCATCTCCTAAGTTTCTGTGTATTTCCATGAGGTGTACTGGGTTGCTGAACATTTTTGGGGTGGAGGCGGGGGGGTTGAGGGGTATTGGGCATTACATAAAGCTTATGTTGTCAAGGTGGATGGGTTTACTTTGTGAAATAGGATTATAGAGTTTGAGATTTGTTTCTCTGCAGGATGGGGAGTCATGATTGTAGACTCCTGTTTTTTGAGTAGATGCTGTGAGCTTACCTTTAGACTTTTAAAATTGTAGAAAAATGAAAAATGTAATTGATAGAGAATATTTACTCCGAATATTTTTACTTCGATGTAAGTGGAGCTGGGGATAAAGAACTCTTTAAGTTGTATAGCAGAACTAGAACAGCATGGGTTTTAAATCCTTGCTCAGTCACTTACAAATGATACAAGTCACTTAACCTCTTGAAACTTTAGTTTCCTTGTCTGTAATATGGAATAACACCACTTTGCAGGGTTATTGTCAGAATTAAAGGTAACACCTTTAACCAAATACCCGAAATAGATTAGGCAGGTAGTAAGAGCTAGACAAATGTTTACTATTAAATGTTTATTATTAAAGCTTAGATTGCTTTGTTTCATTTTAGGTGGTTTTATTGTGTTTTTGTGACTATAAAAGAAGAAAATAAAGGTAACCTCTAACTCTAGTACTAAGGGGGAGCCATGATGGCATTATGTTGTAAATTTTTCCAGGTGCTTTTTTTTTTTTTAAGGCATATTACACATATTTTAGCCTTATTTTTTCCAAACTAGGACTTTAGAGTTTGGCCTCTTACCATGAATGAAATAGGCACCTTTTGGCAGAGTTTTGAGCAAGAGTAATATGACCTGACTTAGGTTTTTAAAAGATCATTCAAATGTTCTTGGCTTCTATATAGACTTAAGACACTTTTTTTTAAAGTTACCTCCTTCTTCCTCAGAAAAGTCCATTAGTATTTTTAACTGAATTTCCTATAAGTAAACAGAATTTAGACAGAATTGTCATCTTTAGGATACTGAGTTTTGCTTTTAGAAAACATAAAATGTCTTTTTATTCATTCAAGTCCTTTATACCCTTCATTAAAGTTTTACGCATTTCTTCATATTGATCCTACACATTTTATTATAGTAATTTTATATTTCTTTTATTATTATACATTGGCTCTTTTTGTATTGTATTTTTTTTGCTTATTGATAGATAGGAATGAAGGCTTATTAATTTTTTATTATTTCTCATATCTACCACACTGCACTCTCTTATTTTTTTTTAATAGACTTTATTTTTTAAAGCAGTTTTAGGTTCACAGCAAAATTGAGCAGAAGGTATGGATTTCCTGTGTTCTCCCTGCCCCCACACATGCTCAGCTTCTACCGTTGTCCCCATCCTCCACCAGAGTGTGGTACATTTGATGAACCTACATTGATAGATCATTATCACCCACTGTCCGCAGTTTACATTAGGGTTTACTCTTGGTGTTGTACATTCTTTGAGTTTGGACAAATGTGCAATGATATGTATCCAGCATTATAATATATAGAGTAGTTTCACTGCCCTAAAAATCCTCTATGCTCTGCCTGTTCATTGCCCCCCCTTTCCCTAACCTCTGGCAACTACGATGATCTTTTTACTGTCTCCGTAGTTTTGTTTTGCAGAATGTCGTATAGTTGGAATTATACAATATATAGTCTTTCAGACTGGCTTCCTTCATGAAGCAGTATGCATGTAAGCTTCCTCTGTGTCTTTTTATGGCTTGATAGCTCATTTCTGTTTAGTGCTGAATAATATTCTGTTGTCTGAAAGTACCACAGTTCATCCATTCATTTACTGAAGAACATCTTGGTTGCTTCCAAGTTTGGACAAATTATGAATAAAACTGCTATTAACGTCTGTGTTCAGGTTTTTATGTGGACATAAGTTTTCAGCTCCTTTGGGTAAATACCAAGGAGTGCTATTGCTGGATTGCATGGTAAGAGTATGTTTAGTTTTATTAAGAAACCACCAAATTGTCTTCTAAATAGGTGGCTGTACCATTTTGCATTCCCACAAGCAATGAAAGAGTTCCTGTTGCTCCACATCTTGACCAGCATTTGGTCAGTGTTCTTTATTTTTGCCATTCTAAAAGGTGTGTGGTGCATTGTTTTAATCAGATGACATATGATGTGGCGAATCTTGTCATTTGATTATTTGCTATCTGTGTATCTTTTTTGGTGAAGTCTCGAGGTCTTTGGTCCAATTTTTAATTGTTATTTGTTTACTTATTGTTGAGTTTTAAGAATTCTGTGTATATTTTAGATAACAGTCGTTTATCAGATATATCTTTTACAAATATTTTTTCCCAGACTGTGGCTTGTCTTTTCATTCTCTTCACAGTGCCTTGCAGAGAAGATTTTAATTTTAATGAAGTGTTCAGCTCATCAATCTTTCTTTCATGGATTGTGCCTTTGGTGTTATATCTAAAAAGTCATTGCTGAACCCAAGGTTATATGGGTTTTTCTCCTATGTTAACTTCTAGGAGTTTGATAGTTTTGTGTTTTACATTTGAATCTGTGATCCATTTTGAGTCGGTTTTTGTGAAGAGTGTAAGGTCTGTGTCTAGATTCGTTTTTTGGCTTGTTGATGTTGAGTTGTTCCAGCATCATTTATTGAAAAAACCATCTTTGCCCCACTATATTGCCTTTGTAAAAGTGTAGATCAGTTGACTATATTTATGTGAGTCTATTTCTGGGCTCTGTGTTCTGTTCCATTAATCTATTTGTCTAGTCTTATGGCAGTACCATGCTGTCTTGATGACTGTAACTTTGTAGTAAGTCTTGAAATTGAGCAGTATCCGTCCTCTAACTTTGTTCTTCAGTATTGTGTTGGCTATTCTGGTCATTTGCCTCTCTATATAAACTTTAGAATTAGTTTGTTGATATCCATAAAATAACTTGCTGGATTTTGATTGGGATTGCATTGAATTTATAGATCAAGTTGGGAAGAGCCAACATCTTGACAAAATTGAATCTTCCTATCCATGAACATGGGGTCTCTCTCCATTTATTTAGTTCTTTGATTTCTTTCATTAGAGATTTATAGTTTTCCTCATATAGATCTTGTACATATTTTTTAGACTTCTACCTAAGTATTTCATTTTTGGGGGTGCTAATATAAATATTAGTGTGTTTTTAATTTCAAATTCCACTTGTTCCTTACTAGTATGTAGAAAAGTGATTGGCGTTTGTATATGAACTTTGTGTCCTGCAACTGTGCTATAATCACTTATTAGTTCCAGGAGTTTTCAATGTCAAATCTTTCAGGTTTTCTACATAGATGATCATGTCATCTGTGAAGAAAAAGAGTTTTATTTCTTCTCAATCTGTATAGTTTTTACTTTCTTTTCTTGTCTTAATTGTGTTAGCTAGAAATCCAAGTACAGTGTTGGGAAATCTGTATACATTTTATTTCCTTTGCTTATCTCACTGCATTGACTAGAACCTCCAATATGTTGTTGAAAAACAGTGGTGAGGGGCCAGCCTGGTGGCGTAGTGGTTAAGTTCACTCTCTGCTTTGGCGGCCCGGGGTTCACAGGCTTGGATCCTAGAAGCAGACCAAGCACTGCTCATCAAACCTCACTGTGACAGCATCCCACATAAAACAGAGGAGGATTGGAACAGATGTTATCTCAGGGACAATCTTCCTCCCAAAGAAAATAAAAAGAGTGGTGAGAGGGGACTTCTTGCCTTGTTACTGATCTTAATGGGAAAACTAGTTTCTTGCCATTAAGCATGATGTTAGCTGTAGGTGTTTCATAGATATTCTTTATGAAGGTATTTCTTATCTATTCCTAGTTTACTGACAGTTTTTATCATGAATGTGTGTTGGATGTTGTCAAATGCTTTGTATGCATCTATTGATAAAATCATGTGATTATTTTACATTACATTAATTGATTTTAAAAAAAATAATGATCCAGTTTTATATATCTGGGATAAATCCCACTTGGTTGTGATGTGCATATATATTTTTTTACACATTGTTGGATTCGGTTTGCTATTTTGTTAAAGATTTTTGCATCCATGTTCATGAGAGCTATTGGTCTGTAGTTTTCTCACAATGTTTTTGTCTGGTTTTGATGTTAGGGTAACACTGGTCTCGTTATATAATGAGTTAATAAGTATTCCTTCTCCTATTTTCTGAAAGAGATTGTAGAAAATTAGTATAATTCTTCTTTAAATGTGTGAGAGAATTCGTCAGTGAACCCAAGTGAGGCTGGTGCTTTCTGTTTTGGAAGGTTATTAATTATTGACTCATTTTTTAAAGTAAATATAGGCCTTTTCAGATTGTTTCTTTCTTGTGTGAGTTTTGGCAGATAATGCCTTTCAAGGAATTGATCCATTTCATGTACCATTTCATGTACATTATCAAATTTCTGGGCATAGAATTGATCGTAGTATTCCTTTATTATCTTTTACTGTCCCTGGGATCTTTCGTAATGTCTCCTTTTTCATGTCTAATATTAGTAATTTGTGTCTTCTCTCTTTTTTCCTAGTTAGCCTGGCTTAGAGAGTTATTGATTTTAGTGAACTTTTCAAAGAACCAGGTTTTGGTGGTTTTGATTTTTCTTTATTTTCTGTAGTCAATTTCATTGATTTCTGCTCTAATTTGTATTATTTTCTTCTGCTTTCTTTGGATTTCATTTGCTCTTTTCTTTCTGCTTTGCTAAGGTGTTAGCTTAGATAATTGATTTTAGATGTTTCCTTTTTTCCTGATATATACATTGAATGCTGTAAGTTTTCCTCTAAGCCTTGTTTGATGCATCTCACAAATTTCAACAAAATGTGTTTTCATTTTCATTTGATTCAAACTATTTTAAAGTGTCACTTGAGATTTCTTTGATCCATGTGTTATTTTAGATATGTGTTTTGTATATATACACACACAAAAAAACACATGTACATGTTTACATACATATAAACGCACATAATCGAATACATTGTTGTTACTATTTTGAACAAATTATTGTCTGCTAGATCAGTTAAGAATAAGAAAAATAAAAGTTTTTATTTTACTTTCACTCATTCCATCTTCGGTTCTCTTCCCTTCTATGTAGATCCAAGTTCCTCACCTATGTTATTTTTCTTCTCCCTGAAAGAACTTTGAGCATTTCTTATAAGGCAGATCTGCTTGCAACAATGTCTTCAGTTTTTGTTTGCCTAAGAAAGTCTTTGTATCTCCTTTACTTTGGAAGGATAATTTCACAAGGTACAGTATTCTAGGTCAGTGTTTTTTTTCTCTCAACACTAAATATTTCAGTCTCTTGCTTGTGTGGTTTCCGAGGAGAAGTCAGATATAAATCTTATCTTTGCTTCTGTATAGGTAAGATGTTTTTTCTCTGGCTTCTTTCAGGATATTTTTCTTAATCTTTGATTATGTGTAGTTTGAAAATGACATGCCTAGGTGTAGGTTTTTTTTTTTTTTTGGCATTTGTCCTGTTCTGTGTTCTCTGAGCTTCCTGGACCTGTGGTTTGGTGTCTGACATTAATTTGGGTGAATTCTAAGTCATTGTTGTTTCATGTAGTTCTTCCATTTCTTTCTCTCTTCTCCTTCTGATATTTCCATTACACATATGGTACACATTTTTTAGTTGTCCCACAGTTTTTAGATATTCTGTTCTGTTTTTTTCAGTCTTTTGTCTCTGCTTTTAAGTTTTGGAGTTTTCTGTTGAGATATCCTCAAGCTCAGAGATTCTTTCCTCAGCTGTATCCAGCCTATTAATGAGGCCGTCAAAGACATTTCTCATTTCTGTTTCGGTGTTTTTGATCTCTAGCATTTCTTTTTGGTTCTTTCTTAGGATTTCCATCTCTGCTTTCATTGCTCATCCATTCTTGCATATGGTTTACTGTATCCATTAGCAGCCTTAGCATATTAATCATAGTCGTTTTAAGTTCTTGGTTTGATAATTCCAACATCTCTGTTATATCTGAGTCTGGTTCTGATGCTCTGTCTCTTTATGTTGTGTTTTTTGCCTTTTGGTACGCCTTGTAATTCTTGATAGCCAGACATGATGTACTGATTAAAAGGAACTGCTGTAAGGAGACCTTTAGTAATATGGTGGTAAAGTATGGGGGCTGGGGAAGTGTTTTATTGTCCTATTATTAGGTCTCAGTCTTTTTTCCTCCAGCTTTATTGAAGTATAATGACACATAAAAATTGTTTATACTTGTGTATAATTTGATGTTTTGATATACACTGTGAAATTATCACAATGTAATTAACATATCTGTCACAGCACATGGTTACCATTTTTTCTTTCTTTTTCTTTTTTTTTCTTTGTGGTAAGAATACTTAAGATGTACCCTGTTAGCAAATTTCAAGTATATAGTACAGTATTGTTAGTTATAATCACAGTGGCATATATTTGATCTCCAGAACGTATTTAGGTCTTAGTCTTTTTGTGATGCTGTGTCTCTGGACTGTGAACTTCTCAAGAGTTCCTTAGTTTCCCGCTCGCCCCTCTTAGGTAGGACAGGATGGCTGGGGGGCTGTAGTTGGGTATTTCCCTTACTCTAGTCAGTTAGGTTCTGATAAAACTCCAGAAGGTTAGGCTTTGGGAAAATAATTTCTCCTGAGGGCACACTTTGTTAAGAAGAGCAGAATGCTCTGGTGTATTTTGAAATGCTTCCTTTTCCCGTTCCCTTCTGGAAGCCTGAGGGGCTTTTTCTCTGATATTCACTGTGAGGATTTGCTAGAGCTCCAAGAGGTAAAACTCTCAAAAGTGAGGGGCGCTTTGATGACTGGGTCCCCTTGGAGCTTTTCTCTCAGAGTTGTCTTCACTGAACCTTCAGCACTTCATCGCTTAGACCTCAGGTTTCCCTCCCCAGCGCTGTTTCCCATGGAAGTCTCTGCTCTCTGCTCTTGGGTTTCTGCTCCAGGAAGTTGGATTCTCTGTATTCGTCCACTTGTTTCTCCAATTGTGGGGGCAGCGCTTGCCCTGTGACCTCACCGCTTTTATGGATCTAAGAAGAGTTGATTTTTGTTTGTTCAGCTTTTTACTTGTTAGCACAGATTGGGGCCTTCCAAGCTTCTTACAGGCTGGACTGGAAACTGAAAGTCCTTCTTAGTTTTCTAACAAAAAGATTTGCTTGTGTTTTTTAGGTAAGCAATCATATAATCTGCAAATAAGGGTAATTTTTTAAATTAATATTTATATTTCATTTCTCTTCCGCTCTCCTCTTTAATCATTACTATAATTGTAATTTTTTTTACCTCCTCAGTAATGTTGTCCTATATCTGGCTGTAATAGAAATGCCTCAGGTGTTTTGCTTTGAGGTATGCTGGTAATTATTGAGGTATTAATAGCCTTTACCATGTTAAAGAGTATCTTTCTAATATTTTTTATCAAGGACATTTTCAAGAATCAATGTTGAATTAAAAATTATTTTTGAGCATCATTCGAAGTAGTAAAGTTTTTCTGAAACAATGTCTCTTGATTCCCAGTTTGGTTCCCTTTTCAGATGTGAATTTTGGGTTACAAACTATGTAAAAATAATATTGCCCCACTTTATTTTTATCAAATTTACATTTAAGATTCTGCTCCTCCTCTCTATTTCTGTGTGTTTTTGTTCATACTGCACATTATGTCGCTTTTCCATTGTCTGTAATGCTATTTAATAATGCCATTTAGATGATGAATTCCTTGAGGAGGAAGGGTTGTGAACTCCTGGAGAGAAAGAGATGCCTTCTCTCAGGAAAACCATTCTTCCCCTCCTTCACTTTCCCCTTCTGTCTAGTTTCCCTCCACTCGTCCTGCAGCTCTCTTAGGATCCGGAGTGCATCTGGCTCCTGGGAAGACAGATCACCCTGAAATCCGAGGTAGTCTGCTCTGAATGACACATAATTGAGAAAAGTTCTATATCTTTTGCTCTTTGCTTGGACTGTAAGTTGCTTGTACCTCTCTGTCGTTAGAATGCTTCCGGAGTCTCCCTCGTTTAATTTACCCCAGGTCAAAACTACTTGACCATAGGGTGCAGGGGATGATTGTTTCTGGAGGAAGGGCACTCACAGGAGGAAGGTAGAGGAAACTGGGGAACTGAAGGTTTTCTATTTTAATCTTGCTCAGGACTAAAATGTTATAAAACATTTTATTGTCTTCATAGAGGCTCATTGATATGGGACATTAATAAGTTGAGAGCGAGATTGGGAGTTTGTATGCTTTTCCGTTTGTGTACTCAACAATTCATACATATTGAGCACTTTTTGTATCTCAGATAACATTCTATTCAATACAGTAGTGACTGGGGGAAACAAGAGTCCTGCTCACGAGGAACATAAATCCTATTAGTAGGAGACAGATAATGAATACTGAAGAAGTAAGTAAATAAGATTTCAGATAGTTGTAAGCCTTATGAGGAAAATAAAACCACGAAAAGAAATAGAGTATAATAGAATAGGGTGGATGGAAGCTGGATGTTGGCGCTAGTTTAGATCAGGTGAATTCTCTTTGAGGAGGATTCATATTAGCTTGATAGTTAAGGAGTTGGCCAATGGAATATCTCAGGGGAGTATCCAAGTGAAGGAAACAATAAGTGCAGAGGCCCTGGGGCAAAAGGAAATTGTTCAAGGAGAGGAAAGAGTGCTCTTGTGGTTGGAGATAGTGAGTGAGCTAAGAGAGGTAGTCAGAGAAGTATAGTCTTATAAGTTATGGTAAGAAGCTATTAAAAGATTTTAGATTGCCAAGCTACCTTAAATCAATATTTTTGCTTTGACTACTGTGTTCTTGTGTTAGTACTTTCCCTAATTTTTAAGATTATCTAGAGCCAGAGGGGTCAGCCCCGTGGCCAACTGGTTAAGTTTGCAGCTCTGCTTCAGTGGCCCCGGGTTTTGCCGGTTCGGATCCTGGACGTGGACCTAGCACCTCCTATCAGGCCGTGATGAGATGGCGTCCCACGTAGCACAGCCGGAGGGACTTACAACTAGAATATACAACTAGGTACTGGGGGGCTGTGGAGGAGGAGGAACAGCAGCAGAAGAAGAAATTGGCAACAGATGTTAGCTCGGGTGCCAATCTTTAAAAATAAATTAATTAATTAAATAAAGCCTAAGACTGGAGTGACTGTGGCTGTATTGCCTGAAGTACTAGGAAAGAAATTATTTTGAATAGAATTTTATAGTGACAAATTTTCAGTTAGTTTATTCAAAATTAAGATTAGTTTACTAAGATTCTGAATAAGTAGTTATTCCCAAATACAGCTATACATCAGAACTGCTTCAGAAATTTAAAATACAGATTTCTTAATCCTCATCCCTTAGGCATCACGGAGCGGACCTTGAGAATGTGTGTTTTTAGAAAGTTCTTCACATGATACTCAGAGAGTCAGTCCTCAGACGTGAGTTTAAGGACCTCTGAATTAGTGGAATTTTTATCCAGAAGTTGGCCATGATTCCTGATCATTCGTGTGGTCATTATTAAATGAATTTGTTGGGATTTTACAAGTTTTGTGTTTCATGTTTGAGAGCCAAAGTGTATTCAGCACTTTGAAGTGAAAAAATATATTAAAGTGACATTTAGATTAAGGAATTAAAGGTAACGTACTGATTGGTTAATTGCTCCTTCTTGTTTCTTGCATTGTTTGGGAGATCCCAAAATATGCTATGTTTGTTTATGTAGTTTTCTAGTTTAAAAAAACAGATAAATGCAGTGGTAAAAACATTTTAAAACAATTTATATTTCTCTTGAACTAAAGGATCATTATTCGTTTAAGACAAAAGATGAAAACTGCAATTGAAACTTGTCCACATATAAATGAGCCAGTATTTAGAAAATCAGGAGATTTCATATGGGCAGGATTTCCAGCTTCTCTAAAAAGATCAAAACATTCTCGTAGTATTGGGCCTGCACACCTACAAGGCAGCTGCTAGGCTGGAGGGTCAAGTGTTCCCTTTAGATGGCCACAGTCCCACCACTACAAGTATTGGAAGCACTTACTGTAGTAGTCTTTACTCATTTATGTTTGGTTTTGACCTCTGCTTTAAGACGTCAGATGCTGTTACAGCTATCAGTATAGGCTGATTCTCAGTCTTCTGTGAAATGAGAATTAGAAAATTCTAGTATTTATTTATATTGTGAATTCCTTTCTAAAAGGCAGACTGTCTTACTTAAAATGATTTGGCTTAACAGAAGATATTAGCAGAATCTGAATTATTACTTTAATTATTCTCTATTACTAGAGAAATGAATATTCCACATTTTTGTATCAATCCATTAGTACTTTTGCATTCAAATCATGCTTCCAATAAACTAGGCTTCTCTTTTGCATTTTAAGACAAAACCATTGTCTTGGCTTTCATTAAACTCTGTTCTTCAAATTTTCCCGCCTGTCTTAAGTACTCTAACCCCCATCCCTGACTCCTCTTCTTCCTTAAAAGTAGTCTCTCTCCCAAAGCTCAGTCTCAGTAGTATATTCTACTTTTATACAGTCTTCTGATTCATTTTCAAAGCTTCCATTTCCAGAATCAATCACTTGTTCATCTGAAATCTGATGGCAGTTTAAAAAAACGATGTGCTTATTGTTTATTCGAGTTAGTTGTGAATTCTTTGAGAATAAGAACTGTGTCTTATTCATATTTGGTTACTTGCTGTTCAGTATATCATTTGGTTTGTAAAAGACATCCAATCCATCCATTTCTGTCTGAGCTTTTTTAATCAAACATCTGTTATGTGCTAGGGACTGTTGAGTTTACTTTTCTCCATGGCTTTTTAGTTATTTCCTTCGAGTTTTCTTACTATACTTGACAACTGAACTCTTGTTCTAGATTGACGCCAACTTCTTTTCTACATCCTTTACACTGTGTGCAGTACCACTGGACTGAGTCTTTACAAATTTACAATCTTGGATGTTATCTTTGACTCCTTTATTGTTCGTATTCTCTTTTTCTTAGTTTCTTAGTATTGTCTGTGAGTTTTGTTTAAAAGAATAGATCTAGAATTCTGTCTTCTCCTTCTATCTGTAAAGACACTGCTGTATTCCCAAGCTTCATTAGTGAAATAGCATTTGGATTCAAATAGCTAGCTGCCTGTCTCTGCTTCCCGACTATTCCAAGCTTTTCTGATCCTATTTTTCAATATAATTATTCTTAGATACAAATTTAATGATATCCCCCCTGCACGGAAGCCTAGAATAGTTCCCTTTTGAATATGCAAGGCCTTTTTACCAGTAGGATTCCTATTTAGTCTAACTCATTTTTGTTGTCTTCAGTAATCTTCCAACTCAATCAAGAATAGCATATATATTGCATACTCTTGTCTTCTTTCATGATATGCTACCCACTTTAAAGGATTTTTTTACCTTCTCTCAAATCTATGCCCGTGTTCCCTCCTTCGACATTGTAACGGCCATCTATTGTTTTAGTATTGTTTAGTATGCCAAGCATACCTTGATTCTGTTTCTGTTAAGAGCTCCCTACTTTTCTTTGGGGAATCATCCTTTCTTCACTTTCAGTCAGGCCTTTTGGTTTGAGTGGGTTGAGCCTTCATGGGTGTGATTGGTTCAGGGATTATCCAGTAACCCAAGCCAGACGAATCAGAGACAATGAGACTCAACTCCAGGACTTTTGAACTCTGAGAAGAGGCATTCTCTACTGTGACTCTAAGGATTTTGTGTACCTAGAGCTAATAGGGTGGGGGAAGATAAATAAGGAAGCATAACCAGAGCCAACTTTAAAATGAGGTCAGTTTTATTTAAAATTAAAACCTTTTGGTTTGAAGCGTTGTCAGTACACTTTAAACAATTGCATAGCAGGGGTTCGGCTAAATTTTCCATATTGATAGTTGTTTGTTGTGTCCATATGCAGGCAGGGGTGTGTGTGTGTGTGTGTGTGGATGGACATGCACGTGTGTAAGAGAGATCGCTTTTTAACTTACTCTACAGGAATCCAACAGCTTCTTGGAAACCTGAAGAATAAGATTAAAAGATTTTATTTTTGACTAGGTGAATACATATGAATACTGTTTTTTTCAGTGCGTTATATCAGTCATGCATTTGCTTTGACATGCATTTGCAGTGATAAAAGCATATGCTGTCTATTCAGACCTTTGCTTGAATACTTGTTCTATCACTTACTATGTATGTAATTGGGTATGGAAAAATTGAGGGATTAAGGAAATCTCACTGTAAGAAAAACTAGCTCTGAAACTGATTCTTAATTTTTTTTAGTCTAATTGGAGAAATGTTATCAAGAGTTTTTGTTTTGATCCCCAAAGGGATCCCTATTCTTTTGGTTAATTGGCAGCTGCCAGACTTTGTCCTCAGAAGGCTTGATACACAGGAGCATATGTCCTGTCTTTCCACTTTTAAAATTGACTCTGTGGCAGTACAAATTGGCTGGCAGGTCTTGTAAACTCCCTCACCTGCTCTCTGTCACCACAATTACAGATACATACTTGATGTTATTTCGAAATGTTCTATCACAGTCCACTTTTTTTATATGATGCTACTAGAATGTTTTTCTGCCTCTGTCAGTGACATTTTAGATGATATGTTGGAGGATATCTTATTTGTTAAAAACAGCAATGCTTTTCAGATTTACAACACAGATTAAAAAACATGCGTAAGAAATACTAAAGTCATTGTTTACTGATTTTTATTCTTATAACTTTGAATATTATTATAATGAGTAAGTTGCATATAATCAGGCAATATCCATATTCTGATAGCTGATATTAATAAGGCAAATTACAGTGAGCAAGCACCTCTTTAAATAGGATATGTATGTAAATATGTCCCCATCACCTTAGTTACTCTGTTTTAGATAATTATAAAAATAACTAAATCCATTCTCCTTCTTTGTGTAAAATGACTTTGGGTTAACTTTTTAAGCTCTGGTCCTATGGAATCCTGATGAAGATGGACTGTGAGTTGTGTGATTAGGCAACATTGCTGATTGATTGGTAAACGGCATCTGGACTGGGAGGATTGTGAATGAACTATATACCTGGTGGAAAGCCAGAGCTTTGGTCTGCCCTGAGTGTGGTGTATTCTTTTACCTGGGGATATCTCTTGCCAGGACTTTAAGAAGCTGTGTCCATGGGACAGTTATGAGATAGTGTGGTTCTGTATGGAGTATGCGGCTTTTAAGCCAGGAATGATTCCATACATACACTCATGATTTCATAGCCATGGGGTTTCATTCCCTTGTAACTGAACTGTCAATTAAGGAACTAAAGAATAGCCCCTGAATTGCTATGAGGACTCTTGCTGAAGAAAAGTTTTGAAGTTGTCCTGCTATATTTCCTGTCCTGTGCTTTTTTTAAGTTAAGGATGCTAAGTAGCCTATTCAGGTTGTGTGGAGTTTGATCATTTAGTTCAGCTGAACACAATTCATTGAAAGTAGATGTTGCAGATGTCCTTTTGGTATTATCAATACCTGCATGTGAAATATTGTTCATTAGTTGTAGTAGGGAGAGAGCTGTAATGGAACAGGAAAATGTCAAGTGTCGAATCATGTTGTTGTTGTTTATGAGGCATTATGAGTGGTATAGGGAAGTTCAAGATGTGATAAATGGGAGAAGTTTGAAGGTAATAATAGAAGATAATGTTAGAGGAATCATAGTGGTAATAATTGCCTAATGAAAGACACAGATGATAAATACATTGAATTCACCGGGAGAAGCCTTTAGCCTCTAGAATCCAAGATGAGAGTTAAATGTTTTGCACAGGTGTAAAGAGTGCCAGGGGAGAAAAATAGGAATATATTTTTATTTCTTTGGTGGCTTTTTTAGTTTATAAAAAAGAGAAGGCATTGGGGATTAGCTGCATGTGTTGTATGATAGAAAGTGAGCACTCCAGATTTTAAGTATGTCGTCTTTAAATATGTGCTTACCTGACAACTAATTTTGTAATCTTTTCATAAGATTCCTTGTCCAGTATGGTGGCTGTTAGCAACATGTGACTGTTGAGCACTAGTTAAAATTGCCATGTGCTGTATGTGTCTGTGTACCAAATTTCAAAGACTTAGTATGAAAAAAAGGTAAAATATCTCATTCATTATTTTATATTGATTATCTATTAAAATGATATGTTGGATATATTGGATTAGTTAAAATATACTATTAATATTAATTTCATCTGCTTTTACTTATTTTTAAATTGAGATGGAATTCACTTAACACAGATTTAACCATTTTAAAGTGTATAGTTTATGGGCAATGTTGTATGACCACCATCTCTATCTAGTTCCAAAACATTTTCATCATCCTAAAAAAACCCCATATCCATTAAAACAGATACTCCCCTTTAGCTACCCCCAATCGCCTGGCAACCACCAAGCTGACCTCTGTCTATAGATTTACCTATTCTGAATATTTCACATAGATGCAGTCATACAATATGTGACCTTTTGTGTATGGCTTCTTTCATTTAGCATATTTGTGAGCTTCCATATTGTAGCATATCATTACTTCATTCTTTTTTTTAATAGATGATATGTTCATAATTAAAAGTGTGGTATTGAAGTCTCCAACTATTGTTGTAGATCTATTTATTTCTCCCTTCAATTTTGTCAGTGTTTACTTCATATACTTTGGGACTTTGCTGTTTGGTGCATATATATTTATAATTGTTACATCTTCTTGATGAATTGACCCTTTTATCAATGTATAATGACTGTCTTTGTCTCTTGTAACAGTTTTTTACTTTGACTGTTTTCTCTGATATTAATGTATCTACTCCAGCTTGCTTTTGGTTATTATTTCATGGAATATCATTTCCTGTTCTTTCATTTTGAGCCTGTTTGCAGTTTTGCATATAAGGTGACTCTCTTGTAGACAGTACTTAGTTAGATCATGGGTTTTTTTGTTTGTTTTTAATTCTTTCTGCGAGTCTCTGCCTTTTGATTAGAGAGTTTAATCCACTTATATGTAAAGTACTTACTGATAATGAAGTATTTCTGCTATTTAGCTGTTTGTTTTCTGCATATTTTGTACCTTTTCTAGAATTCAGTTTCCTCCATTTTTCTTTTTTGTGCATTTGATTTTTTTTGTAGTCTATTCTTAATTCCCTTCCAGTTTCTTTTATACAGAGTTATGTGTTGCTTGATGATAGGGATACATTCTCAGAAATGTGTCATTAGACAATTTTATTGTTGTGTGAACATCATAGAGTGTACTAAAGGGCAATCAAATTCTGCCCCCCCCCGCCCCCCCAAATGTGTCTCTTTAACATGAAGATATTTTAGGCTGATTATTTTTAAGAAAACAAAAGACTCAGAAAGGGGCCGGCCCTGTGGTTGAGTGGTTGGGTTCACAGTCTCCGCTTCGGTGGTCCAGAGTTTCACCGGTTTGGATCCTGGGCGTGGACATGGCACTGCTCCCATCTACCACAGCACAATCAGAAGGACCTACGACTAGAATATACAACTGTCTACTGGGGTGGGGGGCTTTGGGGAGAAGAAGAAGAAAAAAATAAGATTGGTAACAGATGTTAGCTCAGGTGCCAATCTTAAAAAAAAACAAAAACAAAAGACTCAAAGTTTTTTTTGTTACCTCCCCCATAACTGGTTAAAAGAATTCAGATTTAAAAACCTATCTCAGGAAGTGAGCTATTGCCTTAGCATAACATGAACTAGGTAGTAGACAGGGAGGAACCTAAAAAGCCTGTTTGTTGATCTCCCTGCTGTGTTCTTCTGTTTCTCTGTAGCCAAACACTTATTTTCCAAATGTTTACTCCTTTCACCTACCTGTGAATTGCCTTCTTTCCCTTTGAAGTCCCTGACTCTTTCTACCCCCAACATCTTTCTCTTTAGCTGAGGATGATATTTAAGGTGAGGGCTTCAGCCATTTTGACGAGTTACTCAGTTTTCTTCATGTATGCATATTATTAACTTTCGTTTGTTTTTCTCCTGTTAATCTGTTAAAATGTCAGTTTAATTCTTAAGACTACCCAGAACAACCTAGAAGGGTAGAGGAAAGTTTCTTCCTCCTCTACAGTACTTTCACAAAGCTAGATGGTATAGCCTACTACACACCTGGGCTGTCTGGTACTAATCTTTTTTTTAAGGTATGCTTTTTTTTTTTTTATTTTTGATGAGGAAGATTGGCCCTGGGCTAACATCCATTGTCAATCTTTTTTGTACGTAGTTGTATATCCTAGTTGTCAGTCATTCTAGTTCTTCTACATGGGGTGCTGCCACAGCGTGGCTTGGCAAGCGGTATGTTGGTCTGTACCCAGGATTTGAACCAGTGAACCCCAGGCTGCTGAAGTGGAGAACACAAACTTAACCACTCGGCTGTGGGGCTGGCTTTGATCTGGTACTAATCCTATGGGGCCACCCTCATATAGGCAGTCCATTGTTGACCAAAATGTCATTATGTGGCACAAGACTGTACATATTTTTTAGATATTTTCTTACCATAGAAACCCCAGTTAACATCCTAAATTCATAACAACTTAGTTTAAATTGATACTAGCTTAGCTTTGATAGCATATAAAAGCTCTGCTCTTATGTAGTTCCACTCCTTTTTATGTTATTATTGTTACAGTTTATATCTTTATACATTAATATGCCTATTAATATAGATTTATAGTTATTGGAAGCAAAAAGAGAAGTTACAAATGAAAAATACGATAATAATGGCTTTACATTTACCTAGGTAGTAACCCTTACTGGAGTTCTTCATTTCTTATGACTTTCAGTTACTGTCTAGTGTCCTTTCATTTCATCATGAAGATCTCCTTTTAGCACTTCCTGTACAGTTGATCAACTGTGGCAAACTCCCTCAGCTTTTTAGTTATCTGAGAGTGTCTTAATTTCTCCTTCATTTTTGAAGGATAGTTTTGCTGTATATAGAATTCTTAGCTGACAATTTTTTTTTCTTTCAGCGCTTTAAATATGTTTTCTCACTGCCTCTGGCCTCCATTGTTTCCTATGAGAAATCAGCTGTTAATCTTATTGAGAGTCCCTTGTGTGTGTTGAGTAGCTTTTCTCTTGCTGCTTTCAACATTCTTTGTCTTTCCGCAACTTGATTATAATGTGTCTCAGTTTCTCTCTCTTTGTTGGTCTTTTTTGGAGTTTAGCTTCCTGGATGTGTAGATTTATGTCTTTAATCAAATTTGGGAAGTCTGTTGCCCGTTATTTCTTCAAGTATTCTTTCTGCCCCTTTCTCTTCTCTCCTTGAGACTCCCCATTGCACATGTGTTGGTATGTTTGATTGTCCCCCAGATTTCTTAGGCTCTGTCCATTTTTCTTTCTGCACCTCAGACTGGATCACTTCAACTGACCTATCTTTAAGCTTACTGATTCTTCTGTGTGTTGCAATCTGCTGTTGAAACCTTTGAGTGAATTTTCCATTCAGTTACTGTACTTAACAGCTCCAGAATTTCTATTTCATTCCTTTTCACAATTTGTTTTCTTAATTGATATTTTCTCTTTGTTCATACATTGTTTTCCTGGTGTTATTGACTGCTTTGAGTATATTTAAGACATTTGATTTAAAGTGTTTGTCTAGTAAGTCCAATGTCTGTGCTTCCTCAGGGAGATTTCTCTTAATTTCATCTGTTAATGGGTCAAGTTTTCATGTTTCTTTTCATGCTTCATAAATTTTTGTTGAAAACTGAGCAGTGCATATTATAATGTGATAACTCGGGAAATCAGATTCTTCCCACTCTCCAGGGTTTATTTTTGTTGCTGACCGTGGGCTATAGTTTGTTTAGTTACTTCTCTAAACTCTTTTTGTAAAGTCTTTATTCTTTGCCATGTGTGGTCTCTGAAGTCTTTGTTCCTTTAGTCTGTGATCATCTCATGTTTTGACAGAGATGTCCTTGAACACCAGGAGCTAGAAAAAAGAAACTGAAAGAAAGAAAAACTCTCCCAGTTTTTTCAGATTATCTCTGTATCATGACATTCCTTCAGTACTTAGCCACATTTTTTACAACTCTGCCTTACCCTTTACTTCCTGCTTGTGCTGAGCCTAGAGGTCAGCCCAAGATGAATACTTGGGATCTTCTCAGATTTTTTGTGAACATGTGTCCTGTCCTGGGAGTACATGTGGCTTCCTAAATTCCCCAGTATATGAGATCGGTTTGATTGTTCTAATTCCCTGAAGAAACAGTCTCCCCAGCTTTTCCTCCCAGGCTTTTGTTACATCTGTTGTTGGCTTCATCTGTAATATTTTGTCCCCAGCAGCAACTGGTTGTTCAGTTGCCTTACAATGTGTTTGAGGAGTGCAGGCACCCTGTGTCAGTCCTTCACATAGCTCAAGACACAATTCTTTGAGACTAAGGTCTGCTCTGCTCTCTCTGGGACCAGGAATCCATGCTGAGAATGCAGGCTGCCATCTTCCAGACTGCTGCTGAGGCAGGGGTGGGAGTGGGATTAGGCCAAGGGCAATGAAAGTGCCACAAAGCTTTCCTACCATTTTTTAAGTTGCCTTTTGATTTAGTATTTTCCTGGTTGCTGTAAACCTTTGACTGTTTTCTAGAGTTCTGACAAAATTTATTCTGACAATTTTTGCCCTGTTTTTTAGTATTTCTGATGGAGCTATTTTCTTTGCCATCTTCACTGCCAACCTCCTCTTTTAACTTTTTTAATGTAACTACTAGAAAATGGGGATTACGTACATGGCTGGCATTATATTTCTATTGGATGGTACTGCTGTAGGGTATTAAATTTTCAGTGAAAATTGAGTTCATTTATGTTGCATTCAGAAGGAAAAAATATCAAAAATTTTCAGAAGTCCCACAGTTACACAATTAGGATTAGCTATTTGCCATTATATTTTTTATTCCAAGACTAGTGTGGCATTTTCACAGGAACTCTCTAAACTTCCTTCTGTACGATGAAGTGTTATTAATGTTGTGTAATTATGTCCCTACATTACTAAAGCTCCTAAATTTTGACTAGATTCTCATTTGATTAAGTGTTTAAGTCACCTTGTGCTGTCTACTTCTCACCAGAAGCTCTCTTGATAGGTGTTTATAAGAAGGGGTGAGCATTCTTCATGCTGCTTCATCTGATTTTCTTTTTTTCCCCCTGGATTCAATTATACAGGCATTTATTAGATGCCTATTTTATGGAGGTTCTCCTAGGACTTACTTTCAGGTGTTGGCCATATCCAGGACTCTCAGATATTGGTGATTTTTAATACTGTGTGTGGAGATGCTTCCTTTTTTCTCAGGAGATTGTTCTACTGATTAATCTCTGCCACTGACTCCATGTCTTTTTAGCATCCCTGGCTTGTTTGCCTGATCCCCGAAGAATTGGCATTCTCAATATGCAGGGTTGGCAGCTTACTCTTGTTGCTCCTCTCTTCTTTGCCATTAAATGCCAAGATATTATATGCATTCTCAGCGTGGGTAAAGCTGTAGTCTAAATACTTGCCTCCAGGTGCATTTGGAAAAGTGAATGCTCTTTACCTCTGCTAAATAAAGTTATAGGTACAGAACCATATTGAAGGAGTTGGCAACATATTCAAAAGTTGAGGGTACTAAATGTAAGGGATTCTCCTGGCTTGCTTAGCAAAAGCCATCTTATGTTGACAATGAAAGAATTACCTCTTCAGGAGTGTCAACTCAATCTCCCTGTCTGTTCCCTGACTAGAGAGAGTGGTGATTTCTCACTGAATGCTCTTGTCATTGCCCTGGTGCAGTCAGAAGAGTATTATTTCATCTCAGCCCTAAACCCACAGTTTTTTCATTAGTATATCTGGTAGCACAGGTGAGACCAGGCAATATCATTTTACTGAAGACACTGAGAAACGAGTAGTAGACTACTCTGCCTTCTTCCTACCTGGTGAAAAGGAACTTCTCATATAACTGCATAGTGGTACACGCAAGGATATCATGTACCTAACCTACATCAGAAAAATGGGACAATGTCCCCTTTTTGCTTTAAGTAAGAATTATTAACCATAGCTAACCATCAAGTATCAATTACTTGAGTCTCCCACTCATACTTTATATAATGGAAGCAGTTACAAAAGCTACCTACCCTAATTATAGGCATCAGGGAAGACTTTCTGGAGAGTGAGAATTATAATTAGATAATGTGTTAAAATTTAGAGATTGTCCCTGTTCACCTTGGAGTCTGGAGGCACACCTCTCTGCTAAGCCCTATGCCTGCTTTCACAAGGTGGAAATCGTTTTCTCCTACCACCCAGCAACCTCTCTCAAGCACATCTTTCCTTCTTGAAACCTTGATCTAAGGTGCAAGAGGACTCTGGAATTCCTTCTCCTGTCTGTCCACCTTCTAAGAAGTTCCTGTCTCCTCTCAGGACATGCCCATGAGAGTATCCAGCTTTCTTCAGGCAAGACCTTATTTGCTATCTACCCTTCCCCAGAGCAGCCACGTTAAGTTTAGTAAAATAAGCCCAGCATCTTTGGAAGAAATACATGCATGTGATGTGATTTGTGGGATGTTCTGTAGAAGTGTGTGGAGAGTGCTGGGATGCAGGCTGTATCTGAACGAGTCTGTGTGATGGGGGAGAATTATAAACTGTAAATAGTGGGAACAGAGAGACTGATTCTTTCAGCTTGGTGGGAAAGGTGCACTGTGCAGGATGCAGCAGGTTTTGACATCAGGAAGGGCACAAGGCTGTTAAAATCAATCTGCATTCCACTAGAAATTCATCGTTGTACTATGAATGGCAAGTGTACAAAAACTGCTAATTCTTTTTATAGAGACAAGTACCATTTTGAGATCATAACCTTTCAGAGAGAGTACGTTTGTGTGTGTCAGAGTTTGCTAAAAACATTTTTGAATGGGTAGGGCATTCACATGGTACAAAATTCAAAAAGCATAAAAGGATATTTAATGAAAAGAAAATTACCCTTGTACCTATGTCTCATTTCACCTTGCTAGAGAAACAGGTTACTAGTTTTATTGTGTAAAGTTTCTGTCTATATGCAAGCATATGTGCATATGTGTTTTTTCCCCACAACTGGTAGCATACTAAACATACTTGTGTATCTTAAAAAAAAAAACTAATTAATAGAACTTAGAGATCAGCTCACTTGATAATATAAAGAGCTTCCTCATTTTTGTCATGGCTACATAGTGTTGCATTCAATAGGTATTCCACAATTTAACTCGTTCCCTGTTGAGTCTTATTTAGGTTGCTTTCTTTTTTTTTCCCCCCCTGTTAAAGACAGTGCTTCTCTTTAAACTATGCTTATCAAGTAATGATTTCTTACATGTAGAAGAAAATGAATAGAAGTAGAATTTGCTGAGTCAGAATATTTGCGTCTTAAATTTTGGTAGATATTTCCAAATGACCCTTCAAACATGTCATGCTTCCATCCCCTCACCAACTTTTGTGATAACAAATTTCTTGATATTTGCCAATCTGATCGATGAAAAATAGTCTTTAATTTGCACTCTTCTTTATTTTGAATGAGGTGAATTTTCTTATTATATATTTCATGGCATCTATATTTTTCTTCTGAGAATTTTATTCATGAACTTTGCCTATTTTCCTCTGGGTTCTTGGTCTTTTTAAAATGATTTTGAGGCCCTGCCCAGTGGCATAGCAGTTAAATCCTCACATTTTGCTTTGGCGGCCCGGAGTTTGCTGGTTCGGATCCTGGGCACAGACGTGTGCACCGCTTACCAAGCCATGCCGCGGCAGGCGTCCCATATATAAAGTAGAGGAAGATGGGCATGGATGTTAGCTCAGGGCCAGTCTTCCTCAGCAAAGAGGAGGATTGATGGCGGATGTTAGCTCAGGGCTAATCTTCCTCAAAAAATAAAATAAAGTAAAATGATTTTGAAGTTATTTTTGAGGAAATACCTCTTTTTTTTTCTGTTATATGTTGTTTGTGGTAGATAGAATACTGTGTTGATCTTCCTTCCCACTCCTCCACACCTCAAAGATGTCCTGGCCCTAAACCCCAGAACCTGTGAATATATTAGGACTTGGCAGATGTGATGAAGCTTATGAGCTTTGATATGGGGTGATGATCCTGGATTATCTGGATAGGCCCAATCTAATCACATAAGTCCTTAAAAGTGGAGAACCTTTCCTGCCTGTGGGGCTGTGGTCAGAGAGAGATGGGACTACAGAAGAAAGATCAGAGAAAAGCAGTGTTCCTGGCTTTGAAGATGGAAGGTGGCCATGAGCCAAGGAAATGTGGACGGCCTCTAGGAGTTGGAAAAACAAAGAAACACATTCTCTTCCATACACTCCTGAGAGGAATGCAGCACAGCTAGCACTTCGATAAGCCCAGTGAAGCCCTTTAGGCTTCACACTCACAGAACTGTATAAATTTGTGGTGTTTTAAGTCACTAAGTTTTCAGTAATTTGTTATGGCAGCAGTCAAAAACTCATACATGTGTGCTATACATTTTTTTCTCCATTTGTTGCTTTTTCTTTTTACTTTAATGTTTATGTGTTTTTTCTATGGGGGAATGTGTTTTATATAGTTGAATTTACCCTTTTATTTATTTATTTATTTTTATTTGAATTTTTTTTGTGAGGAAGATTGGCCCTGAGCTAACATCTGTGCCAATCTTCCTTTCTTTTATGTGGGGTGCTGCCACAGCATGGCTTAAAGGTAGCAGTGCTAGATCTGCACCCAGGACCTGAACCTGCCAACCCTGGTCTGCTGAACCAGAGTGCGTGGACTTAACCACCATACCACCGGGCCCGCCACCTTATCCTTTTATTTTTTAATGGCCTCCAGATCTTAGACCTTTCCTATTATAAGATTATTTAAAATTTTACCATATTTTCTTCTAATGCTTTTTCTCATCATGAGCTCTAGTATTAATGTTGGTTCCTTGTCTTCTACGTTCTGGTCTCTTATTGACAGTGAGTACTTGTATTTATAGTTCAGCTATTCTGACATAGACCTAGAGAACTTCGAAAGATGAAATCATAGCATCAGTGCTGGTAATTCAGATGTCAGAGGAGATGGACGGTAGTGATGCCAGAAGGCAGGAGACATACAAAGTTGTTAGAATTTTGTACTCCTTTAGCAGATTGCTTTTATATCCTCAAGAAGGTTTTCTCTCATCTTTTGTCTTAGTTTTCTATTGCTTTTGTAACAAATTGCTACAGACTTAGTGACTTAAAATAACACAGATTTATTATATTGTAGTCTGGAGGTCAGAAGTCCAAGTGCATCTCACTGGGCTGAGATCAAGGTATCGGAAGGGCTGCATTCCTTCTGGAGGATCTAGGGAAGAATCCCTTTCCGTGCCTTTTCCAGCTTCTGTAGAGGCCTGCATTCCTTGGCTCATGACCCCTCTTTCCATCTTCAAAGCCAAGAAGTGTAGTATCTTCAAATCTCTCTGATTCTGACCTCTTCTTCCTCCCTCTTCTACTTTAATTCATCTTATATTGGTTTCATTTTCGTTTTCTGAATATGAGTTAACATATTTTCTTCCCTTGGAACCATAATAATTTTATGGTTTACTTAAGAGAGGATGATGTAACTTAAGCAGCTTTCAGGTAACTCATTTGCAAGGAAATAACATCTTGATAAATTTTTAAATTGTAGGATCTGAAAATCTATTGCAGAGCGACTTTTCCCTTTAGACCAAATATTCTTAATCTCAGGTTTGTGAACTTCTTAGAAGGGACTGCGAATCCCCAAAATTGTATTTAAATGTGGGTTTTTAGCCATATATGTATTTTCTTCAGGGGAGATAATCTGTAGTGTTAATTACACTTTAAATAGCATCAGTGATTACCCTGGCCTCCCAATTTAAGAACCATTACCATGCAAAACAAACAAAATGACTTGTACAGCTCTGACTTTTCCTCAGTTCTGTTTCCTAAATTTATATACATTTCTAATTACCTGTTGGTCATTTATAATGTTGTAGCTGACTGTTCTTCGACTTAACATTTCAAAATACTTTCCTTAGTCTTTCTCTCCTTTTCTCTTTGTTCCTCTCTTTCTCTCTGCCATCTCATACCATCCCACCTCTGGACTCCATGCTGAGAGCTTTGGTTCCAAGGTCTTAAGTATTTATTTGTGATTTTTCTCTTTTAGCTTTCTGCTAGAGATTGCTAATTATGCCCTTGTATCTTACCTTCTTTTCTTTAGTAATTGTGTCCCCAGTTTTTAGATGGGCACATGGTCACATGGAAATATAGACTATATTTCCTAGCTTCCCTTATAGATAGGTGTGGTACTGTGACAATGTGATATAAACAGAAGTGTCTGTATACATATCTGTATTTATTAAGATATTTTATTATGTAAAATTTGTTATAATAACTTCCTAAGTAATCTCTCTGTCCACAGTCTCTCCTTATAAATTTTTCTGTACTTTCAAGCTATGTAAATCTTTATTAAACACCTTTTGGTAGGAAACTTTAGATAAGGGCATAATTGACGTATATTGGCAACATCATTGTAATAACTTGGCGGTTTTTTAATGAAAATATAATTGAGCAGTGTTTGAGGTAAAGTTTAATATCAGTGAAGTAAAAAAAAAAAGAGAGAGACATCTGGAAGTTTTAAAGCATGGCAGGGTAGGAAGGTTTAGAAGTTGGGTTAAGCTTAGGAATGGGATGAGGAAGTTTTCTGGTAGAAATCCATGCTAGAACAGGTGGGTCCTAGATACAAAGAGATGCTAATGAAGGTAGGCTTCAATTCACTGACACTGTGCAGCAGCTGTGAAGACCTGGTTGCTGTGCCCAGGGGAAAAGAGAATCATACGTAGCTGAGAAGCAAAGACCAAATTGGATTAACTTCCTGGTAATGGAAAAGGGTTAGTGTGTGCTGTAATTCAGTAAATGCATGAATACATGCTCTGCCAGATATGGGTGATTTTAGGGACTTTCTTACTTTCACAGAAAGTAGAGCATTCTGTTTGCTTCCTCTTAAGTCACTTTTATCTAAGGAGGGGATGACAAGTACAAATTTTATTATGCTACAAGGCAGAGTATGACAAAGTTTGTAAGAGCTGCTGTTAGTATTTGGGAGTGGGTGAATGTTTTCAACAAAGGAGTTACTGCTTTTATTTGGGAAAGAAGACATTTGAAGGTAAGGGGGTTATGAGATTAAAAGCACAGGCGAAAAGATTAACTTTGGCAAGAAGGAAGGTTTGTCAAAAACAAGCCAAACATTTATTGAACAACTTGAAAAGTTTTCTGGTAGGTGTTTTAGTCTTAGGTCTTGAAGTTGAAAGCTGAGTTGTTGAATTATAAACGAAGGAAGGCTATGGTAGGGAGAATACACATAAGCTTCTGAAATACTTTAAAGCTTGAAGGATCAACTAGAATAGATAAGGGAAATAGTTATATATTTGGTATAGTTGAGAACATGAGATTCAAAAAAAATTTTCCATAAATTACTTGCCCGCTTTAAAACCTCTTTTGTTGTGTTAAGGTGAACAATGAATTGGGCAACCCTACTCTTCCAGTAAGGAAATCTTTGTTTTAGTTATTTTCCTAGAAAGGACAACAAATCTTTCTAGGTGGCACTTTTTATAAAAAAAAGTTTTTAAAAGTATTTACTACTGCTACTTAAGTACTACATAGTAGTCAAAAAGAGTACTACTTTTTATAAAGTAGAAAAAAAGAAATTGGGGTAGTGAGGGTAATTATGTTGGGGACACCTTTGTTTAGAAATATTCGTACACTTAAAAACAACATTTTAAAATTTTTATAGTATTTTGAGTAGAGCCAAGTTATAGATAAAATGTGAATTCTTAATTTATTTGTTTCTTTTAATTTCTAGGTATTATAAAATAATAACTTTTGAAGAAACTGAGAAATGAAGGGAAAATACCTAATTTCCCCATCCTAAAGTAACCACTAGAGTTGTATAGATTTTTAGTAATCTTACTTATGCACAGATTTATATTTTTAAAATATAAAATATGCCTAAGAAGGATTATACAAATTGTAAATGAGAATTAGTAAGATTCAAAGATGGTAAAAATAAGAGTCTGTGCCCTACCAAGGATAACTATTCTCACCCTCTGAAGTCAAAGTACACCCTGAGCTTCTGAACTGAGTCACTTTACTCCTTGAGTCCTCCAAGTCTTGTAGAATCTAGTATAAAATTCTTAAATTTCCCAATTTACTATATAAGTAGAAGAGAAGGAAGAGTCAGGATTTTGTCGTAAAATAAACACTTTTAAATGATTATTGGGAACTTGAATTTTGGTTCTGACCTAAGTTCTACTTTGTGACTTTGTATCTTCACTGAACTTCAAATTTATTGAGCTTTAAATGCATGAGTTCAGTTCACACATATTTAATCTGAACCTAATCTATCTAAATTATGTGCTATGCTTCTTGGGATATCCTTAGACTTAAATTCTTGATAAACCAAAGGACCTTTGTCTAGTATTGATTCTGTCCCTCCAAGCTGGTTCCCAGTGTAATAATTTTCTCTGGCTTCTTGGGATGCATGTCATGTTTATTTATAGTAGAGGTACTTGTTCCAGCCCATCCTGGAGTATTCCAATTTGATATCTGTGTCAGCCCAGCGTTGATGTACTCACACCTCCTCTGGCCAGTTCTCTGAGTTGAAGTTTGGTAAGAACTGGGCTCAGACAGGAATCAGAGCCTCTGAATAACTGAATAATAAAAAGCTTAGACACAATGGTAGCCTATGAAGCTAAAGACTTTCAGAGCTTCGGTATAGAGAATTATTCTGACCCCAGTAAAAGAGAATTATGGTTGACTAGGTGAATTTTATTTTTTCCCAGGCCCTACTTGGGTTTGAATTACCAGGATGACAGCTAGTTCAATTTTAAATTCTTTGTTTTAGTAATAATTAATACTTATATAGTGTTTGTTATGTGTCAGGCATTATTTACATTTGTTAAATGTGGGTTCTTTAACTTTCTCAAGGACACATAGCTAGTAAGTTGCTGAGCCAGGATCTAACTTAGGAAAATTTGACTTTAGACTCCTTGCTCAACCACGACACAGTGCAGCTTCAAAAGTGTACAGCTCTCTGACAAAAGACTTGTGTCAAGAATATATGAAGAACTTCTAAAAAGCAATAATAAAAGACACATAATAAAAAATGATCAAAAGACTTAAAAAGAAGGCATGCAAGTGGCCAATAAGCAGTGAAAAGATGCTCAACGTAATGAGTCATTGGGGAAATGGATGTTAAAGCCACAGTGGGTTACCATTACATCCTCACTACAATAAGTAAAATTTAGAAGTCTGAAAACACCAAATGTTGGCAAGGATGTGGAGCCATTGAAATTATCATACATTATTGATAGGAGTGTATAATGTACAACCGCTTTGGAAAACAGTTTGTTAGTTTTTTATATAGTTAAATATACTACCCTATAACCCATTGATTCCATTCCTAGGTAATTATCTAAGAGAAATGAAAACATATGTGTATTAAAAGACTTGCACAAGAATGTTTATAACAGCTTTATTCATAATAGTCAACAACTAGGAACAATCTAAATACCTATCAGCGTAAGAAAGAACAAATGAATGGTGATCTGTTTATTCAGTGAGTGAACTACTAACACTATAGAGTGAAAGAAGTCAGACCAACAGGGTACAAGTGGTGATTCTCTTTGATTCCATTTACTGGAGGCCCATAAGAGACAAAACTCACTCACTCATTAGAAATCAGAGCAGTGTTTACCCAACTGATGGAAAGGAGCCTTAAGGGAACTTTCTGAAGTCATGAAAATATTCTGTATCTTGATTATCATGTTGATTACAGATGTGTACATTTGTCAGACTTTGTTGTTGTATTTAAGATCAATATGTGATGTTATGTGTAAAGTATGCCTCAAAACAAAAAATAAAGTAAAAAAAAAAAAAGGCAAGGAGGAGATTTCAGACAAGCACTGACAGCGGAAATGACAGCTGGCAAGAACATGCAGAGATGCTAAGCACAGAACTGTTACATAGAACCTCAGTTGATACTCATAATAACCAAGACAAGCTTAGGTTACATTCAGTATAGTTTTCTAAGAAGTCAGTAAGGTATATTACTTTTAGAAAGGATTTCACTAATAATTATTATATTAAAAGTTTTAGAATCAAATGCTTAAATGTGTTATCTAGAACATTAGTATAATGAAACATTTCTTAGATTTTATGCAGAGTAATTTTGGTTAACATTGGGAAATTATTCTGAATGTAACTACAGTCTAGTCTCTCCTAAGAACAGAGTCTACCAAAAATAAAGCATGAAAAGTTTCTGTAGACCAATTTGCTTGATAAGTTTTTGAAACAATATTTATCTTTATATGATTTATGTCATTTAGATTCCCAGTTGTTAGAAGAAATGGAAAATGTGAGATCTGAGCTAACCATGTATGTTTCAACATTTTATTTATACTATATTCTAGAAATGTTAGAAACTTAGTGATGTCACAATTAAGTGTGCTCAGATACAGCAGTAATTTGTCCTGGTTACATTGCAGCAGGTGGACGTACATAGACGAGTTTGATAGTGGCCTATGTAGTTTGACAGTGCTTGTCTCTGGGGTCCTTCATAACTTGTTCCATGGCAGTCAGATGTGCTTGAACTACTCAAATGATGAATTGAAATGAGAGATCTGTAGTCTTTTATTTTGAGGTTAGTCTTCAAAATGAAGGTTAACCTTTTAAGTTAGTTTGTGGTTTTTGACTTCTTTTAAGTAGGTTACTTTCTGTGAACTATCATGGAAACAGTAAACACTATTTAGTTACCACACATTAACTAATGTGGTCTTTGGTTTCTCAAACAAGACTGACAGCTTGACTGTTCTTTGTTTATGGAAAAGCTAATTTCTAATCTTTGCGTCTATTTTAGTAATAGTTATGCACGAGTGCGAGCTGTGGTGATGACCCGGGATGACTCAAGTGGCGGATGGTTACCACTTGGAGGGAGTGGACTAAGCTGCGTCACTGTCTTCAAAGTCCCTCACCAGGAAGAGAATGGCTGTGCTGACTTTTTTATCCGTGGAGAGCGACTCAGGGACAAAATGGTAAAAATAATGCATCTATTGCTGTAATTTTAAGATTCTCTAGAATAAACTGTCTATTTAAAATTATGATTATTGCACATTATGAGAATTACTTTTGCCCAGGATAAATGATTATATTTTCTGTAGTTTGTTTAGTGTTAAAGATAGTGAAATGTGCCTGTTTCTTTGCAATTGGGACTAATATTAATGTACACGTGTTAGAGGGGAGCTGCGTTTCTGATTAGGTTTAATACAAGAACATTCATGAATAGTCCCTCTAGTTATTAAACCAGGTGCACCCTGCCTCCCCTTCTCCTCGTTATCCCCTAGACTGGAGATTGGCAAAGTATGGTCTACAGGCCAAATCCAGACCTGACACATGTTTTTGTATGGCCTATGAGTTAAGAATGGTTTTTACGTTTTTAAATAATTGAAAAAAGTCAAAGAGTAATGATTTGTGACACATGGAAATTTAATGAAATTTAAATTTCTTTGTCCATAAAATGAAGTTTTGTTGGAACATAGCAAAGCTCATTCATTTACGTTTTGTCTATGGCTGCTGTCACCCTACAATAACAGAGTTGAATAGTTGCCACAGACACTGTAAATATCTGGCCCCTTACAGAAAAATTTTGCTGGCCCCTGCCCTAGATTCTTGTGTTCTCAGATTTCTTATTTCATTCCCTATTAGTCTAGTTATTCTAGACTCATAAGACTACCTGGTGGCCAACCTAATTTTAACACTGCTATCTTCCACTCCAACAAGTGTTTCCTTACATCTCTGTATTTTAAAATTTGAACCTAACCTTTGATAATGTTAGATATTTACTCTTTTAATCCGTGTGTAAAGCTCTTCTTCTTTACTTTGTTTGTAAGCCAAAAAACAACTCTAATCATATCTGAAAAGCTGAGTAATGTTAGTGTCATTCCTGCATCAAGCAAAAGGAGAGCATGCACTTAGAAGCAAAATGAGAACAGAGTGCCAAAAACTTCTAAGACTCTTGAGAATAACTAGAATTCCTTTTAAATATATATTTGTGGATAGTTTGTGAGCCCACGTTGCATCTATAATCTTACTTCTATTGAAAATGTATTTTAAGTTCCAAATAATTCTTTCATATATGAACATTTTGAATAAGCCTACTTTCAATTTGGGTTCTTGGTTTCTGGGTATTTTTCACTAAATTATTTCAGTAAGTTAGAAAGTAGTCTTATTTGTCTGTGACCCGGTTTCTGCCTCAGTTAAATGGAGACTTAGCCTCTACCATCTTGAAAGCCTTCCAACTCTAGTTTTGTGTGAGTTTATGGCTCACTCGTCACTATGTATCTCAATTAACCAAAGTGTGGTTTTAGGATTGTTGGAAACCCTAGTTTGAAGTCAGACATGTGTATAATAAGTTTAACACGTCATCTCTGAAAGTTTAAATATTTAAAGATGGTTCTTGCCATGAGTAAGATGGTGACTGGCATATACGGATGCTTATTTGAAATAAGGTTTGTAGACTTCTAAGAAAGAGCTTATGGTGATCTGTTCTACTGGTAGTGTTTTAAAAGTAATGCTTTAAAGAGTGTTTGTAAGTCAGAATACTGGTAACAGTAGTGAAGAAGAAAGGTGGCTTTTCCCAAGGGTGAAAGAAGCACTTTGGTAGAAGACTTTTCCAGCCTTTAATTTCTGATTACTTGTACTAAAAATGTCTTGTTAAACTTCCCAAAGAGTTATGTTTCACTCCCTTTTTATAAGAGGCACAAATAAAGAGCAGACTGACCAGGATTTTTTCAGGAAGGCAGTATTTTGTGTGATTGGGTCAGTACTCATTCATTCATTGGTTCATTCAGAGTGATCAGAAATTATTTCCTCTGATGCTTACCTGTAACCTGCTTGTTTTTATGATGCTTCTGAAGGTAGGGTTTATTTCCCAGGTTGCCCTTCTGATACTCTAAATTAGAGCTTCCCAAGCTGTGTGCTGTGAATACATCTAAGTCGCTGAGCCTGCAGGCTGGTTACCTCTCCACACTAGCAGCTCCTCCTCTTTCTGGTTGCCTTATAAATGCTTTTTCTAAGTGTGTCTGAGGAAAAAGTTGGAAAGCTCTGCAATACATAATTGCCTTTCATACTTTCTTTTTTCCCTGCTTTATCTCCCCAAACTCCCCCGTCCATAGTTGTATATCTTAGTTGCAGGTCCTTCTAGTTGTGGGATGTGGGACGCCACCTCAATGTGGCCTGACCAGCGGTGCCATGTCCATGCCCAGGGTCTGAACCCTGGGCCGCGGCGGCGGAGCGCGCGAACTTAACCCCTCGCCCACAGAGCCAGCCCCGGCTTTCATACTTTCTTGATGGTTGAGAAGGAATTCAAAAGAAACACCAGACGTTGGTGTTGTAGCCCAAGATAATGGAAGTACTGCCTCTCTCCCAGACATGAGGGGATGGATGGAGTGGTCTTTAACAAGGATAGATTCTCAGAACCACTTTTCTTCATCTGTGTGAATTGCATCCTTCATTTCCTGATAAATCTTTATATCCTTGATTTTTTTCCCTTTAATTCTTTAGTAGAAGTTAGTGTTATCTTGGATCACATTTTTTTTTTACATGCTAATTAAAATTTAACTGTTAATTTGTATAGATAATCTTCATGATAGAGCTCCACATTCCCCGTGGTAGAAACTTTCTCCTTTGCATTTTTCCTTAGATACAGTGGCTCTTCTCTGTTTGTATAACACTTCTATTTTATGGGCAAACATTTTACCAAAGTGTTTACCGTATATATAGGTAATATTATTTGACCATTTTCAGCTAAATTGTATGTGATATCTAAATTTAAAACACTGAATTATAATACACCTTTACAGACTTTATAAGTACCTGAGTAAATTGTCAATAATGACATTAAAATTTTGCTAAAAGATTTACTCAGCAGTTTTTAATTACAATCAGGGATCTAAAATAGCTATTTTTAAGTTTACGTTGTAGACAAAACACTGCAAATTTACTAATTTAATTAAAATTACCATGCTTTTTAAAGCACATTATGTACTAAGAGATGACAAAAAATGGAGTAGGCTACCTAGAAAGATACAGATCCTACTGTATCTTTACAACAACTGGATTACTTAAGACCGTCTGTGAAAACAAGAAAAAAATGCTGCGCTGTTATAAGATAGATGTGATTGTAAACTTAAGAGTGAAAAAGGTAATATTGAAATGAAGAAAGGAAAAACAAACATTTCAAGTTTAGAGAGTTGCCAAAGAGAGTTAAGGAATTTTTTTTGCAGATTAATAAGTGATTAGATTGTGGATAAAAAGTGGTTTATAAAAATTGAAATACCTATAAGGTAATAGTTGTGTTATTTAAAAAGGCAAATGGGGTTTTTAAATGGGGTTTCTTTCCTTATGTTAGAGACTAGAACAAGTTTAGAGTATTTGTTTTCTAGGAAGGATGTAAAGTAATTATAAGATAGCAATATCTGTATTAAAAATGAGACCTTCTTTCTATAGTGGGAAACCTTAAAGACCAGGGAAGCATCTTTCTGCCTTGGATTGCTTTGAAAAAGTGCCAAACAGCAATTTCCCATTGTGCCTCTGTGAATTATTTCATTTGTGAAACCTCAGTCCTTCTGCAGGACTCTTCCTCCACTAAAAACCAATTGCATTAACTAGCTTGTCCCTTAGGATTCAGCAGCTCTGTCACTTGAAAGATAGTAGTTCTCATGTTCACCATAATATCACAGAGTTAGGGAAAAAAGTGGGAGTGGGAGTAGAGCTGGTGTCAGCATTTTTGTGTTTTTTATTCCCCTGCAGAGTATTACTCTATCACCCACTTATATGAATCCCTTTATTGACACGGTACCATTCAGATCAACATCCTCTAGCTTTCATTTTTTGTTTAGTGACCTTCGCAATTCCTTCCTATAGCCAAGTTTTCCCCATCTGAGCCTCATCATCGTTCTTGGCTACTTTTCTTTGCACTGTCCTGACCTCCTGGTCTTCGTTTCAGCGGGCTGCTTTCCTGAGTCTGGTTGTTACCCAGAACTATTCCATTTGAGGAATTTTACAATTTCCTGTCATTTCTATTTTATTCCCCTTTTCTTGCTCTGCATTTTCATGCTTGCTTTATTACTTTTTGCCACTATTTCCACCCAATTTCACTAGAGTTCTTCTGGCTTCAGTATCTTTTTTATTATTTTCTTTTTTAATCCAGTCTAAGTTTTTCTTGTCAATCATTTAAACCACTCTATCATTTGTATTTCAGTAAACAATATGTTGCTGAGTTTTTTACCTTTCCTCGCACTAAGGGAACTTCATTGAATCTTATTAAAAGAGAATATTTTCTTTTTACAAGTGAGTCTTTCATGCAATAAATATTTATTGAACAGTTACTGTGTGCTAGACACTGTTCTAGGCACTGGGGATATTTAAATGAACAAAGGCGGAAATCTCAGTTCTTAAGGAAATAATATTTTCTGGTGAGGGACTAAGAAATACCGCAACAAATAAGTGAGTAAAATGAGTTATATGCTAGACAGTCCCAGCTGCTAAGGGGAAAAACAAATCAGAGAAAAGAAGTATAGGGATTGTTTTATGGGGAGAGTGGATAGAATTTTAGATAGAATAACCAAGAAAGGGCTTACTGAGAAGGTAGGTGTTAACATTTGAGTAGAGATTTCTAGTTATGAATAAGGCATTATATTCTAGTTTATATGTTCAGATTTTCAAATCTTGAGTAAAGTAGAAAACTGTATTGCTGGTTAAGTTCTTCTGCTATACTATATAACATCTATCTTGGACTTCTTGTGGATTTGGTGAATGGTGTCAAACTGTGCATCAATAGTAGTCATAAACCTAGCTATTTGTGATTCCTCCATTTATTCAAAGAAGTCTTATTTACTCTTGATTCTGTTTCATCCTTTTCATCTCTGCCCCTCTCTTATCTTGCCTGTATTAATGCAGATAAGGCTTATAATATTTTTTCATGGCCTAGTTTTACTTATTCTCTCTAGCTTCTATATTGCTTACCATACTGAACTTTCTAAAGCTTGAGTCTAATATTTCTTTAATAGTTCCCCAAAATTTCCTAGAGACAACTCCATCTCCTTATCTCAACACAAAAACTTTTATAATCCATCTGCCTGTTTCCCAAAGGCAATCACTTCCGTGTTGCCGCCTTACTGAGTTCAACTCATGGTTCACCAGAAACATGCATTGCTTAGGGCAATGCCCTCCCCTCTTTTACATTAACTAAGAAACTATAAAGATAGCATTTTAAGAATTTATGTGGAATAGAGAATGTAGACAGCTTACTGAGGAAATGATAATGGCAGGAACAGTTTCTTTTATATTGTCGTGGTAGGTCACAGATGGAAAAAATAGGAAAATTGAATTAGAGAAAGCACCTGGGGCAAACCAGTTTTGCTGTGAAGGACTGGAATTGGAAGAAATGCTAATAATAATTACATTCATCTAATTCAAAACTTACTTGTTCATTTTAGGGTCAGTCCATTTAAAAGATAATAAATTCAACTATTAATAATTTTTCTCTACAGCCATGAATTTTGTGACTTTCTCCCAGCAGTTGTTTTACAGCAGTTAATTCTGAATATTGCCAGTATTCCCTGAAGAGAAAAAACCCTGCCTCTTAGCGTTTCTATTCTCATTCTTTTGGAGCCACGTGATAGCTGTTTCCTGAAAATTAAGATTTAGAATGCGTCCCATATTATCTTCCTGGCTACTTTTATTTCCTCTTTTCAGAAAACTTCAGCTTAACACTTACTTCAGCACTCTCTTTACTGACTACACTATATTTCCTCTTTATTATTGAATTGTTTATTTTAGGCTAACATCACTCCGTTCTTTCGTCATTGATTTATCCTGGTTGATCTAGTCTATCAGGCTCCTCAGGATTGTCTTGGCTTCATCTTTCTCTTTTATACCTGATTGTGATATATTTCGTAATATTTCCGTTACGTCCCAAGTGCTATTAAACTGTTATAACAGTTAATAGCCTCCCTAATAGCTAAATTAAAGTCTAAATTCTGTTCTCAAATTACTGACCTTACCTGTTAGCTTTCTAAATATTTCCTCACTGCTTTTGCTCTATTAGAATCTAAATTATAATCTGAATGTAGCATGCTTTTAATTGATTGGTTGACTAATATTGTTTTAATTAATCAACAGCTGTTTGAGCCTTCCATGTGCTAGACTTTTTTTGTTTTTTGGGTTTTTTTTTTAAGTTTAAGGTGTACAGTACGATGGTTTGATTTAGTCTTGCATTCCTCTACTCGGGCTGCCATAACAAAATACCATAGACTGCCTGGCTTCAGCAGCAGAAAGTGATTTTCTCACAGTACTGGAGGCTGGGAAGTCCAAGTTCTGGGTGCCAGCTGATTCAGTTTCTGGTATGAGCTCTCTTCCTAGATTTCAGAAGGAATAGAATTCAATCCATACACTTTCTATTCAATTCTACTGATTTGTTGATTCTTGTGTAAATATACTTTTACAGTTATTTTATTTAGAGTTTAATATCTGCTAATACTGGTTTTTCCCTTGTTAGTCTTCTTTATCCTTTTTTTATATATTTCTGCTCATTCTTTCAGAACCCTAAACAATTTACCATTTTTTTCATATAGGTGTATTTGTTTATGTTTCTTCCTAGGCACATAAAAATTTTCATGACTTGTAAATGATTTTTTCTCCTCATTTATGCTGTCTTTTAAAGCTCATTCATGCAACTTATCTTCTTTTTGTGTAGCACTAGCCAGAACGCAGAATAACATTAGATGATGTTGGTGATAATTTTGGCTTCTTTGTGAATTTAATGGAATTTCTAGTGTTGCACCGATAAGTATGGTGCTAACTGTTGTTTGGACATGTCCTTAATGTCTCCTAGGTCCCCACCACCATAATTTGATACTGATTTTTCTGAAATCTGGTGTTGCAAATGTTCCATAGACTTTTGTAATCTGATATTTTTATTGAGGTAATTGTAGATTATTAATTGCTGTTGTAAGGAATAATATACAGATTCTGTTACCTTTTACCCAACATTTTGCAATGATATAGTATATCACAACCAGACTGTGTATTCACATTGATACAATTCATCATATTCAGATTTTCCCAGTTGTACTCATTTGGGTTTGTATTTAGGTCTATACAATTTCACCACATGTATCCACTACCACAGAAAAGATACAAAATAGTTCAATCACCATAAGAATTCTCCCTCCTGTTACTCTTTTATAACCACAGCTACTTCCCTCTTGGCCTGGCAGTCACTCTTCTGTTCTCCATTTCGATAATTTTGTCCTTTCAAAAATGTTATAAATGAAATCACAAATATGTAACCCTTCAGAATTGGCTTTTTTCATTCAACATAGTTCCCTGAGGGTTCATCCAAGTTGTTGAGTGTATCAATAGTTTGTTCCTTTTTATTGTTAAGTAGTATTCCATGGTATCTTTGTATCAAGGTTTGTTTCACCACTGACTCATTGAAGGACATCTAGGCTGTTTGCAGTTTTAGGCTATTGCAGATAAAACTGCTATGAACATTCATGTACGAGTTTTTCTGTGAATGTACTTTTTGTTTGTCTGGCATAAATGACCAAGACTAAACTTGCTGGGTTGTATGGTAGCTTTATATTTAGTTTTATAAGAAACTGCCAAAGTTTTTCCCAGAGTGGCTATACAATATTACGTCTCCACCAGCCATATATGAGCAATCCATTTTCTAAGCGTTCTCACCAGTATTTTGGGTAGTCACTGTTTTTTTTTTTTTTTGGTCATTCTGATAGGTGTGTAATTGTAGCTCATTGTGGTTTTAGTTTGCATTTCCCTAATGGCTAATCATGTTGAACAACTCTTCATGTGCTTATTTGTACCTTCTTTGGTGAAATCTCTCTTCATGTCCTTTGCCTATTTTCTCACTGGATTGTTTGGGTTTTTTGACTTTGAGTTTTGAGAGTTCTTTATATGTTCTAGATACTTAGTATTTTGTCGGGATCTTTTTATCTTTTCCACAGGGTCTTTTGTAGAGCAAAGTCTTAAATTTTGATGAAGTTCAGTTTATCAATTTTTCCTTTCATGGATGATGATTTTGGTGTCGTGTCCAAGAACTCTCTGCTTTGCCCTCAGTCCTGAAGATTTATCCTGGGTTTTTTTCCCTGGATGTTTTATAGTTTCACATTTTATATTTAAGTCCGTGGTCCCTTTTGAGTTAATTTTTATATAAGTTGTGATATTTAGGTCAAGGTTCATTTATTTCGCCTATGCATATCCAGTTTTTTCAGTACTGTGTGTGGGAAGGATTATCCTTCCTCCCTTAAATGACTTATATACTTGTTAAAAATCAGTTGGGCATTTTTGTGTACGTTCTCCGTTTTGTTCCATTTCTCTTTTGTTTATCCCTTCATAAGTATCACACACTGTATTACTGTAGCTATATTGTAAGCCCTGATACTGGGTAGAGACATTTCTCCCATTGTGTTCTTCTGTCTCAAGATTATTTTAGCTGTTCTAGGGTCTGTGCCTTTCCAGATCAATGTTAGAATGATCTTGTCTATGTCTGCAAAGATCCTTGCTGAGATTTTCATAGTAACTTTGTTAAACCTGTGGGTCAATTTAGGGAGAATTGACATCTTTACTGTGTGACTCTTCCAATCCATGATGTGGTGTGTCTCTGGTTAGGTGGTCTTTGAATTCTTTCATTAGCATTTTGTGATTTTCAGCATATAGATCCTATATGTGTTTTAAGAATATACCTGAATGTTTCATTTTTCTTGGAGCGGTTGTAAACCTTATTGTGTTTATAATTTAGTACATGCTCATTGTATGTGTATAGAAATGTGATTAGTTTTTGTGTGTTGATCTTGTATCCTGTTACCTTACTGAATTATGAGGGTTTTTTGTAGACTCTCTGGGATTTTTTAACATAGACAATCATGTACCTACAAATACAAACAGTTTTGTTTCTTCCTTTTCAGTCTGTATGCCTTTTATTTCTTTTTCTTCCATTATTACAATGACTAGAATTTCCAGTTCTGTGTTGAAAAGAGTGGTAATAGTGGACATCCTTGCCTTGCTCAGATCTTAGTAGAAACACGTTGTCTTTCATCCTTGAATATGATGTTAGCTATAGGGGTTTTTTTTTTTATAGATGATCTTTACTGAGTTGAGATAATTCTCTGTTCCTAACTTGCTGATAATTTTTATCATGGTTGGGTGTTGGAATTTGCCAAATACTTTTTCTGTGTCACTTGATATAATTGCATCTTCAGCTTATTGATGTGGTACATTACATTGATTGCTTTTTGAATGATGACCCAGCTTGTGTACCTGGAATAAATTCCACTTGGTCATGGTCTATAATCTTTTTATATATTGTTGGATTTGATTTGCTGCTATTTTGTTGAGGAATTTTGTGTTTAAGTTCATGAGAGATATTGGTTTGTCATTTTCTTTTTTGGTACTACCTTTGTCGGATATTGGCATCAAAGTAACACTCACATCATAAAATGAATTGGGAGTTGTTCTCTCCTCTTCTGTTTTCTAGAAGAGATTGTGTAAAATGATGTTAGTTTCTCCTTAAATATTTGGTGGACTTCTCCAGTGAAACCATCTCAGTGTAGAGGGATCTCTTTTTGAGAGTTCCTAAGTTACAAATTCAATTTTTTAATGGTTATAGGACTATTTAGGTTAACTGTTTTATCTTTGGTTGATGATAAAACCAAAGCTCTTGGTTGAGTTTTGATATATACGATTTTCAAAGAATTGGCCCATATCTTCTTCCAGGTTGTCTAACTTATGAGTATAAAGTTGCTCTTAGTATCTCAATTATTCTTTTAAAGGCTATGGGATCTTTAGCAGTAATCCCCTGTTTTATTCCTGAAATTGGTGATTTGTATTTTCGTTTTTTATTTGCCAATCTTGCTACAGCTTTATCGATTTTATTGGTTATTTTTAAACCAGATTTTTTCATTGATTTTTTTTCTCCTCTATTTTCAATTTTATTGACTTTTGTTTTTTGTTATTTTCTTCCTTCTGCTTGCTTTGGGGTTATTTTGCTCTTCTTTTTCTAGTATCTTGAGGTAGGAACTTGAATTATTGCTTTGAGCCTGTTCCTCATTCCAACATCCATACCCTTTGAAAGGATTCAGTTCACCGTAATAGAAAGGTTTGAATTTATAAAGTTTAATCTTTAGTATATTCTTTTTTTTTGTCTACTTCAACTCAAAGGCTGAAGATCTCCAACTATCATGTTTTTGGATATTCTTGTGTTTCCGAAATGTTTTTGTGTTATATAGATATTACTGTATGAATCGCTTAATAAAGGTTCATGTCTGTTAAATCCTTAGATCATTAACATTGATTCCATCAGAATTGTATGGGCCCCTCTCCAAGTTATGCAGATCCTGTTGAGGGAGAAGAGAATTGTTTAAGCTTGTTTAGTTTAATTCTGGCAGTTCAGAGGTCCCTCAGCCAGTAGGGGTTTGGGAAGGAGACAAGTAAAGAAGCTGGGAGTATTTTGTGTGCCCAGTAATTTTGTGATCTTCTTTAGTGTGGCTACTCAGAGTTAGTCAGGGCAGTGTCCTAATTAGAATTCAATTGTGACAGTTCCCTCCCCTCTTTGCTGGTAGTAATCACCCCTAAATTCTCTACAGAGGGTGGCCTTCTTGCTTGTGGCTCCTAGTACTTGACCTGTTTCCCACAGGCGCTGTTCGAATCCCAGTGGATCTCACCTCCCGTTCCCTCATCCCCTCTCCGTCTTATTTTCTAGTGATTCACTTTCTTTAATGGTTTCAGGTCTCTAAGGGTTTTCTAATTTTTTTCAATCAGTTTTGGTAAATTATAGTTTTTCTAGGAAATCAACTATTTCACTTAGGTTTTCAAATTTGCGTCATAAAACCTTAAATTGTATTCTTTATTAGTTTCTAAATCTTTGCTGTACCTTCAGTTTTGTTCCCCTTTTCATTCTAACATTGTTTGTTTGTACTTTTGGGCCTTTTTTATTTGTTCATTTCACTGGTCTTTGCAAACAATCAACTTTTAGCTTTTAATTTTTAATTAAACTTTTAATTAAATTTTAATAGTACAACAACTCTTATACATCTTTTACTCAGTTTCACTAGTTTTTAACTTTTGCCATGTTAGTTTTGTTCTCTCTCTCCCTCCCCCAGTACACACACACACACACTCTTACTTGTTTTTGAACTACAGTCACACATTGCTTAAAGAAACGGATACATTCTGAGTAATTTATTATTGTGCAAACATCATAGAGTGTACTTAGGCAAATCTAGATGGTATAGCCTACTACACACCTGGGCTATATGGTATTAATCTTATGGGACCACCATCATATATGTGGTCAGTTATTGACTGAAACAGCATTATGCGGTGCATGACTGTATTTGAAGTAAGTTGCATACATCCCAACTTTTACCCTTTACTACATCAGTGTATTTTTCCTAAGAATGAGGATATTTTCTTAGATAATCACAGTATAATTATTCTATTTAGAATACAGTACTTTAATCTACAGTTTTGTCAACTGTCCTAGAGATGTTCTTATAACATTTTTGTTCCTTCAGTACAAGATCACGTAGAATTTAGCTGTCGTGTGTCTTTACTCTGCTGTATTCTGGAGCAGTTCCTCAGTCTTTCTTTCATGACACAGACATGTGTAAAGAATGCTGACTGCCTCTCTTCTTTTTGTGGTAGCTGACTGTTATTATGCGAAAAACATTGCCGTTGTTTCTTCTGTTACTTTAAAACATTTTTTTTAAATATTCTAAAATCCCACTCAGCTCAGAACACAGCATTAAACACAAGTTTTTCTTAATAGAAAGTTGCTAAAAATATGTATTTGATAATATAATTTCATAGAATGCCTTGGTTTCCTTTATATAAAGGATACTACTAGTTTTTATATTGTCCGGAAAACAAAAAGTCATAATATGAGAGAACTGTTTGAGATACCAGCTATTGATTTTGGTTATCAAGTAATTTAATTTGAGTTTGGAATTTTTATTTCAAAAATGAACCTTGGACTCATATTTCAGAAAATTACTAGTAAATTTTTTTTGTCTCGTTACCAACTTAGCTTACTTCTTAGATAATACTACTTGTAAACATGTAATTATCTACTTGTAAGGTAGCAACTGTAATAAAGTACATAGTAGTTTGAAAGTACATATTTAATTTTACTCTGCTGTCCCAAATTATTAGTTGTTATTAGTGAAACAAAAATGCACTTGTACCCATTTTTGGCTTGGTCTATTTTAAATGCTTCTGGCAAACAGTCCAGTAATTTTATGGTGGGAGTTTTACTCTATATTTCCCAAAATAACTTGGAATATATCTTCAGAAGTTTTAGTTATTTAGTGACTGTGGCATTTCTTTTTCTTTCTTTTTGCTTCCTCTATAAAATATCCTAGAATTTCTTTCAGAAGAAGGAAAAAGGTTGGAGATTGAAATGTTTTCAGTACCTTTAGAATCCGTTCACTTAAGCTCCTCAGAGTGTAAACTCTTTGAGGTCCTGAGTACCTTTATTTATCATTCATACTCTCCCCATTCCCATCCTCAGAAAAGGTCTCCCCTCATAAATGACATACCAGCCTCTCATAGCAACTGTTCTATTATGGGCTCGTGGCATCACTTGGTGACCAACATCACCATTACTACTAATATTTATTGAAAGTTTACTATGTGTCAGGCACTATTTGAGTACTCTGTATGCATTACCTCATTTAATTCTCAACCGCCAGATGGATAATGAGTGGTAGAGACGGGATGGGACCCAGCTGGTCTTAGCTGCAAAGCCCACAAGCTTAATTAATTGCTACCAAATTCCTCTCACACAGAGCTAACATTTTTCTTCTTGGGAAGTGTATGTGTCCTGTTCCTGCTCCTTCTGTTATTCATACCTTGGTGACTTTATTTTGGACACTTTTCATTCATGTAAATCTCCATTCTCATTAACCACCTTTCTTCTTCGCCTTTCTTTTTTAACTCTTAGCCTTACTCTTCCCTCTTTCCCTTCATCTATATCAGATTTCAATATATTTATGCTAACAGTAGTTTCACTTTTCTTTCTATTTAAAGTTCACCTGTTCATCTGTATTTTTTTCATAAATAACATCTATTTAGCCTTAAACAGAAGAAACTAAAAGAATAAATGTTCTTTTTTGTTACCACTAGATTGAAAGACTAAGATCTTATTAAAATATTCATGGTTCCAGAAGTATTTATCTAGCCAGAAAAGAATTTTGACTTGTATGTCTTAACCAACTTAGTTGTGTTTAGATCTGTATAGGAATGCAAAGCTGTCCTACCAAATACCCTACATAGTTGTATTTTTCCTCCTTCATTATTACAGTCCCCTTCCTGAAGCTGGCTTCAGCCAGTCCCTTTGCAGCAGTTGTATTCTGCTCCAACCTGGTTAGGTCTGTTGGTATGTAAAAGTCTAAAAAAGGTTTTTTTGAGTGTAGTCAGAATAAACATTTAAGTGCTTTTGAATTTGTTGTTTCTTTTTCTAGTTTTAAAATTTTTCATTATATGTGTACTTTTTCCTTTATAATAATGCTTCATTTCTAATCCCAGTATACTTGTAGATGATCAAATATTCAGAAAGTTCTAGTACTGATTCTACAACATGACTCTTTAATTTGTTCTTCGTTGTTAATTAGCCACATTCTTAATGGGTCAGTTAAGGGTTATTGATGTCAAATTTCTTTGGCAGCATATTCTTTTGTAGTTATTCTTGTTGAGCCAGTCTTACATTTAATATTCATTTTACATTTGCTGTTTACACTCTTGATGTCTTTTCTGTTTAGTAATTTAATCTATCTGTTGGGTAGGAATGAGGCCAGGCCCACTGATCTACTTTTAAATTTATCTTTACTCTAATTTATAAATGTCCTTCATGGTTATCATAGAGGTCTGATGAAATTCATGTATTTCCAGAACTCCTTAAGCCCAGAAAGAAGTATATTCAACTATTAGTTAGAATTTGTTAAAGACGTGTTTCAGGTTTAACAACTGTATATAAAATATTTGTAAGATTATATTTTTAATGGTTTCTGGCATTTACTTTTAGGATAGTCTTAGCAGAACTTACAGTTATTCATTTCATTTTGTATTCTGGGAGAGTTGTAACTGCTTCAGGCCAGTAGAGTACCTTTTAGTTTACTATATTGGTAATTAATAGATATAACTCCCTATTGGCCAGAAATAATTTATCCTGTTACTTTATTTTTCCTACAGAGCAAATAACTCACCTGGTGATGTTGGATTGATTGGTTGTAATCTCTTAGCAGAAATGTAATTGCCGTTGTCTACAGTTTGTTTGCTAATTATGCCAATCATGAATGTGGTAAACATTGAATTCTACTTCCTATATGCCCATTACTATTAGAATTACCGTGTGTGGTGGGATGTGTAACCTCAATATTTACATGACTTAGGTGGAACATCTTCTTGCAAAGGTATTTGTGTGAGTCAAAGAGCTACTTCATTATCCTCCCCATTTCCTCAATGTATTTTAAAGCCCATTTTTAAAACTCACTTCTCTTTGTGTTTTGGGAGCCTCTAAAAAATAGATGCCCTTTGTGAACAAGTGGTAGAGATGAGTGTAGATCATGTTGAGATTTTATTTATCTGAGAGAAAATAGTTGGAATACAGCATTGGAAAATTTAAGATAGGGGTTAGTTCAGCAATATTTTCATGTGTTAAAAATTAATTTAGTGATATTTTCATGTAATAATAACTATAGGACCAAACTAGTTGTTTATGTCCTCCCCTTTTTTAACAATGGCAATTTAGCATCGTTTTCCAAAATGCATATTACTCTCCCACTGTTTAAGAATACAGTAAAAACGTTGCAGTAATCTATAACACCAATTTCAACTTCTTGAATTCCAGAATTTAATTTAATTATGAATTTTATTATTATTGCAAAATGATTGTTGTGACAAATAGTAAATTTTTACAAAATGCCATGGCAAAGTGCTGGCATGTAAAAGCCCTAGATACTTGTTCATTCTTTTCTAATACATGTAGAATCATCGAAGTGTAGGAAACAAAACTCTTCAGACAGTTTCATTACTTTGTCTCTAAGCAGGCAGGACAGAATTCAGTCACCTTCTTGGTTACTTATTTCAGAATTAACAAGACTTACTACCAACAATTGTTATATTCAGTGATATCCTGGTAAAGGTTTAACAATCAGCTCTCCAACAGAGGGGAAAAAGGCAATGATTTAGAGCATTTACATACTCCCACCATAGCTGATTTCAATCAATAAGACATGGAGTTGGGAAAAAGTGAGCAGTAATACACAATTATTTTTTCTTTTGTTACCTGTGCCTTTGGCATCATATCTAAGAAATCATTGCCAAATCCAAGGTCGTAAAGCTTTTGTCCTATGTTTTCTTCTAAGAGGTTTATGGCTTTAGGCCTTATTTAGGTCCTTAATCTATTTTGAGTTAATTTTTGTATATAGTGTTAGGTAAGGATGCAACTTCCTTCTTTTGCACGTGGATATTCAGTTTTTCCAGTACCATTTGTTGGAAAGACTGCTCTTTCCCCCATTGAATGGTCTTGGCACTGTTTTCAAATACGTCAAGGTAGTTTCCTTATGGTTCTAGTTTGTTGAGTGTTTTTATCATAAAAAGATGTTGAATTTTGTCAAATGCTTTTCTGCATCAATTGAGATGATCACATGTTTTTTTTTCATTTTGTTCATTTGGCATATTACATTGATCAGTTTTCATCTGGTGAACCATTCTTGCAGTCCAGGAATAAATCCCATTTAGTTACAGTGTAAATAGTCCTTTTAATAGGCTGCTGAATCTGGTTTGCTAGTATTTGTTGAAGATTTTTGGATCAGTATTCACAAGGAAATTGGTCTGTACTTTTCTCGTAGTGTCTTTGTCTGGCTTTGGTATCAGGGTAATGCTGGTCTCATAGAATGAGTTAGGAAGTGTTCCCTCCTCTTCAGGTCTTTGGAAAAGTTTGAAAAGTATAGGTATAAGTCCTTTAAATGTTTGATATAATTTACCAGTGAAGCCATCAGGTCCAGGATTTTCTTTGTTTAGAGGTTTTTGATTACTGATTCAATATCCTTACTAGTTATAGATCTATTCAGATTTTTCAGATTTTCAATTTATTTCTGACTTTGGTTCCTCTTTTTTTTTTTTTCCCTCCCCAAAGCCCAAGTACATAGTTGTATATCCTAGTTGTAGGTCATTCTAGTTCTTCTGTGTGGGGGATGCCACCACAGCGTGGCCTGACAAGCGGTGTGTAGGTCCCCACACGTGATCTGAACCAGCAAACCCCAGGCCACCGAAGTGGAGTGCCATGCTGAACCACTTGGGCACAGGGCGGTTCCCACTTATTTTTTAGTATAACCGTTTATAGCGGTACATTTCCCCTTTAACACCACTTTCACTGTGTCCCATAAGGTTTGGTAAGTTGTGTTTTTGTTTTCAGTCTGTAAGTATTTTATAATGTTGCTTGTGATTTCTTCTTTGATCGCTTGGTTGTTTAAAAGTGTGTTGTTTTACAAAATTTTGTGAATTTTCCAGTTTTCCTTTTGTTATTGATTTCTAACTTCATCCCGTTGTGGTCCGAGAATATACTTTGTATGATATCTGTATTTTTGAATATATTAAGATTTAATTTTTGGCCTTTTCATATGGTGTGTCCTGAAAAATGTCCCATGTGCACTTCAGAAGAATGTGTATTCTGTTGTTGGGTAGAGTGTGTTGTAGATGTCTGTTAGGTCTAATTGGTTTATTGTGTTAAGTCCTCTATTTCTTTATTTACCTTCTGTCTGGTTGTTCTGTTGATTATTGTGAGGGGGCTTTGAATCTCCAACTATGATTGTGGATCTGTCTATTTCTCCCTTCAACTGTGCTGGGTTTTGCTTTGTATATTTTTTGATGGTCTGTCATTAGGTGCATAAATGTTTAGTGTTATATCTTCTTGCTCTGTTGAACCTTTTATTAATATGCAATGTTCTCCTTTGTCTCTTGTAACCTTTTTGATTTAAGTCTGTTTCATCTGATAGTAGTCTAGCCACCCCTGCTCTCTTTTGGTTACTATTTGCATGGAATGTCTTTTTCTATCCTTTCACTTTTGACCTGTTTGTGCCTTTGTATCTAAGGTGAGTTCTGTGTAGGCAGCATATAGTTGGATCATGTGCTTTTTATCCATTCTTCCAATCTCTGTTATTTGATTGGAGAGTGTAATCCATTTACATATAAAGTAATTACTAATAAGGAGGGACCTACTTCTGTCTTGTGCTATTTGTTTTCTATATGCCTTATAGCTTTCTTACCTCTCATTTCCTGCATTCCTATCTTCTTTTGTGTTTAGTTGATTGTTTATAGTGAAACATTTAAATGTTTTTTTCATTTCCTTTTGTGTATATTCTATAGCTATTTTCTTTGTGGTGACCATGGAGATTACATTAACAAGGTAGAGTTTTAACACTTGAATTTGAATTTAAATCAGCTTAACTTCAGGGGCTGGCCCCATGGCCGAGTGGTTAAGTTCGCGCACTCCACTGCAGGCAAGCCAGTGTTTCGTTGGTTCGAATCCTGGGCACGGACATGGCACTGCTCATCAAACCACACTGAGGCAGCGTCGCACATGCCACAGCTAGAAGGACCCACAACGAGGAATATACAACTATGTACCGGGGGGCTTTGGGGAGAAAAAGGAAAAAAAAAAATCTTAAAAAAAATAAATAAATAAATCAGCTTAACTTCAATAACGTACAAAAACTCTGCTTCTTTACAGCCCTGTTCCCACCCTTTCTGGTTGTTGATGTCACAAAATTACATCCTTATACATTTTGTGCCCAGAAATATAAACTAATACTTCTTTTAAATGCATTAGTCTCTTAAATTTTGTGGATACAAACCAAAGTTACAGTAATAACTAGCTTTTGCACTAATAATTTTTTTCTTTAAATGTCTTTTAAATATAATAGAAAACAAAGTGCAATTAAAAACCAGTGTTACGATAGTACTGCTTTTATAATTGCTCGTGTAGTTACCTTTATTGAGATCCTTATTTCTCCATATGGCTTCAAGTTACCATCTAGTGTCGTTTCATTTCACTTTGTAGGACTCCTTTAAGCATTTTTGCAGGGCAGATCTAATGATGACAAACCCCTCAACTTTTGTCTATCTGGGACTGTCTTAATTTCTTCCACACTTTTGAAGGACAGTTTTGCCGGATATAGGACTTTTGGTTGACAGTTTTTTCTCTTTGAATATATCTACCCACTATCTTCTGGCCTCCAAAGTTTCTGAACAGAAATCTGATATTCTTGTTTAGTTTCCCTTGTATGTGACAATTCTCTTCCCTCTTGCTGCTTTCAAGATTCTCTCTGTCTCTGTGTGGCTGTCTTTGAGTTCATCTTATTTGGAGTTTGTTGAGCTTCTTGGATGTTTATATTGATATATTTCATTAAATTTGAGAAGTTTTCAACCATTGTTTCTTCAAATATTCTCTCTGCCCCTTTCTGTCTCTCTTCTTCTGCAGTTCCCACAATGTGTATTTTGGTCCTTTTGGTGGTGTCCCACAGGTGCCCCAGGCTCTGTTTGCTTTCCTTTAATCTTTATTTTTTTAAGGTATGCTTTTTTTTAGGGGGGTGAGAAAGATTGGTCCTGAGCTAATATCTGTTGCCAATCTTCCTCTTTTTTTTTCTTCTCCGCAAAGGTCCAGTATATACTTGTGTATCCTAGTTGTAATCCTTCCTAGTTCTTCTTTGTGGGACACCACCTCCGCATGGCTTGTTGAGTGGTGTGTAGGTCTGCACCCAGGATCTGAACTGGTGAAGCTTGGGCTGCCGAAGCAGAGCGTGCTAACTTAACCACTGTGCCACCGGGCTGGCCCCTTTTCAATCCTTTTTCTTTCTGTTCCTCAGACTCAAGAATTTCTATTGTCCTATCTTCAGGTTCACTGATCTTTCCTCAGCCTGCTCAAATCTGACTTTGAATCCCTCTAGTGAGTTTTTCATTTCAGTTATTGTTCTTTTCAGCTCCAGAATTTCTTTTTAGTCTGTGTGTGTTTTGTGTGTTTGGTTTTTTTGTTTGTTGGTTTTCTATCTCTTTTTTTTGATATTTCCATTTTATTCATACATCATTTTCTTGGCTTTCTCCATATCTTCATTTAGTTCACTGATCATCTTTAACACAGTTTTTTTTAAAGCCTTTCTCTGATAGATCTGGCATCAGGTCTGTTTCAGGAACGATTTCTGTTGATTTATTTTTTTTCATTTCAGCAGGCCACACTTTACTGTTTCTTTGTGTGCCTTGGAATTTTTTGTTGAACACTGGACATTTGAATCTAACAATGTGGTAACTCTGGATATTAGATTGTGCCCCTTTTCTGGAGTTTGCCGGTTTTTGGATTGTTGTGAGTTGTCTCTGTGTGGAGGATCAGCTTGAGGTATAAACTTAAGGTCTTCTTTTGTCTTTTTCTGAACCTTTCCCTAGGTGTGCATAGTCACTTTCTAATTTTTCTGTAGTTGTTTTTGAATGTCCTGGTCTTTAGTATCTGTCTCCCCAAATGGGAAAAAGTGAAATACAATGGGTAAAAAAGAGTGCTGGTCTTTTAAATAACCCTGGAAGTCACTTCATTCTGATTATGAGGGACTTACAACAATGAGGGAAGGTACAGAAATGATGGCTGCCCTCCTCTTTGCACCTCTGTGATGAGAAGCAGTAGTCAGTGACCAGAGCACTGATCCCTGATATTTGGAGGACAGGGTCCTTTTTACCCACCTTTGTTCCCGTAATTTGTGTGCAAGCTGCTCCAGGAACACATACATAGCTCCCTGCCATGGGGTTGGGAGTGGGGGATGGGGAGCTGCTACTGTACTAATAGGTGAAACTGACTGAAATTAACTGCAATTTACTGTCCATGTCTTCCCTTGGAAGTTACAAGCCTTCAACAGACTCCAGAGTTCCAACGTAGTTACATCAGACAGATGCTGTCAGTGCAATTGTTGTCTAGGTCTGGGAGAGACTCCTGGTGTTTCTTACTCTGCCATCTTCCCAGAATCCTCCTTAATAGCATCTTGATTTCTGTATTGAGTGACTTTGTGAATTAGATTAAGTATCAAGACCTCTGTGTTAATATATGGGGGAAATGTTCTTGTTAAAATTTAATAGCTCTTTTCTCACCTCAGTTTGTATTTAAGAGCTACATCAGATGCATTTGATGTATGTATAGTAATTTTTGGCATTTAACTTTTGGCAGGTGGTTTTGGAATGTATGCTTAAAAAAGACCTCATTTACAATAAGGTCACTCCAACATTTCACCACTGGAAGATTGATGACAAGAAATTTGGCCTTACCTTTCAAAGTCCTGCTGATGCTAGGGCTTTTGATAGAGGCATTCGAAGAGCTATAGAGGATATTTCTCAAGGTAGGTTTTCTTGACATTTTTTAAATTTGTTTATCAGTTATATATAGTAGAGTAGAGTAACTTTAAGCAAGTCAGCTTTTGTGGCATGTGATCAGACTTTGAAAGCTCACTGTAGGTAAAGATAAAATAATGGGCTTCTTAGTCTGTTTTATATTTGTCACATTACAGTATATACCAATTACATGTATTATCTTGAAGAGCCCATTAACAGCAGCCTTCAGATAAGTTAAGTATTTTAAAATAAGAGCTTGAAGAAGAGGAGAAGAGTCAGGTAGAACTTTCAAAATTCTCGTGTGTGTGTGCTATATCAGTCAAATCCTTGTTTGGATAATGATGAAAAGAAAATTTCTAATAAGCAAATATATGTAGACTTCAGTTATTCTATGACAAATCCCTTCTTAACTCTTTACTTGATTTTATTATTGAGGATTAGCAGAGACTACAACCCCATTTATCCCTTTGTGTATCTTAGCGATCTGCTTGATGGTTAGTTAACTCTAAAGCTTGCAAGTTTTTAAGGGAGAAAGAATACATTTACATATAAAACTAGCCTCTGCTCAATTAAACAACAAAAAAAATAACATTAAAACCTATTTCTTCCCCCAAAAGAAGTCATAACTAAAACTTGATTTGTTTTTCTAATTAGGAAGGAAAATTATCTCTATTAATAGAAATAAGCTTCTATATAGAGTAATTGAATCAAAATGTGTTAGCATTGTAATTTGTATATTTTGAAGATGACATTTTAATTGGAAAATTAGAAGAAATGAACTAATTATGAGATAGACCATAGGTAAGAACATGGAAATGCTTAGTACAAATCTATACTGATAGTACATAAAACTGTGGTTAAATAATTAGCCACTTTAAAGAGTTTGGTAAACAAACAGTCTTTAATTTTCGATTCAGAAAAACATTCCATGAAATTATAGCACTCGTTTGATTTTTATTACAAAAACCTATAAATTCTCCCTAGATCAGCATTGTCAATGTTGGCTGTGCATTTGAATCACCTGGGAGGCTTTTGAAAAATAGAATAACTGGTCCCCACTCCATACCACTTGAATCAAACTATCTGGGGAATGGAGCTGAGGCATTCCTTTTTTGTTTTTTTTGTTTTGTTTTTTTTTTTTTTTTGAAGTTTCTATGCATTTCATATGTGATGAGGACTTGTCAAATGGTTGTATTATGAATTTAGAAAAAAAAATATGAATGCTCAGATTCTGTAGCAGTGGTTGTGGTTCTCAAACCACTGCAAGGAACTTAATTAAAAATACGTGATGCCCTTTGCCTCACCCCACAGAGATTCTGACATTATTGTTTTGGGACTATACTCTGGCATCAGTAACATGTTTTAAAAGTTCCCTACTTGATTCTGATATTTAGCTAGTGTTGAAGAACCAATATGTTGAAAAGAAAATCATTATCCATGGCTGCTGGAATTTATATGGTTTATTTAAAGTTTTGTATTACTTTTAAGCCCACACTCATGTCCCTTAAGAGCAAAGTTCTTTCACTAGGATCAAATAGATTTTGGGTTTAATGTTTTAAAAGACAGTTTATAAGGAGGAGGTTACAAACTCTTAGCCACGTAGAATAGACTAGTACTCAGCCTGTCTCGTTATTTTTGAACATTTTCTTAAACGTGTTGCTTAACATTTTTATCAGCCATTGTGTTAACTTTCAACAATCCTATTAAATTTCGCTTACTTAGTCTTCCATGACAATAAGAATAAACTATGCAGCCCCTTCTAAAGGGCAGATTTGTCCTCATCTTGATGCTAGCTTTATCTCAAGGGTGGCACAAACTCAGAATACTTGCTAGGACAAATCCTTCCTTATTAGTTTATTGGGACTAAAGGCACACTTGGACACCATGAAAACCTATACAGAGACATTAATGCACAAAGGTCAATAACAACAATTGGCCATTGATTATCAGTAGTGAATTGAGGCTCATTTATTTTCTTTCATTATGAAAGCAACTAAAATCTTAGTTTTGGATACTAAATGCTGTTTCCTGGATCAGAGTATTTAGAAAAAATGAATAAATCCTATGTTGGCGTCACCTGAACACCAGAGGGGCGTGGTGTATATACTCTGCCTAGCAGTTGAAGTGTTTAGAAGGGATCATGGGCAGGGCTTGCTAGAGATAGTACACTTTCACAGAAAACATCTCTTTAGTAAGAAACTGGGAATTTACCTGTAGAAGAGGAAAACAATCCCTTTATTCTCTATTGTTCTAACAAATAAGAGTCTTTGCAAGTATACGTGGCCAATACCTGACTGGTTGCCAGGCTTCCCAGATTGATCTCTGATTATTCTTATACAACATTACAATGATATCATCAATTAATCAGTAACACTAAAATCTGAGACAAAAATTCTATGCTGAAATTAACTTTTACCTGTTTTTTTGTAGGATGCCCAGCATTTAAAAATGAAGCTGAAGGTGCAGAAGATGACTTACAAGTAAGTGGTTTGGCTTGAAAGGAATTTCTAAACATAAAAGATATAGAGGAAATCACTAGCCTTAATAAATAAACAGCTCATATAAATTTTTAAGAAAATGTCTAAGACCGTATTTGTCAGGAAATATAGAGAAATAGTAATCAACATGGTGTGTGTATGTGTATATATATATGTGTGTGTGTGTGTATTTACAGGAGAGGAGTTGTTTTGGTTTGGTTTGATTTGGTTTGTTCGTTTAATTGGCTGTTGTGATTGGAGGCTGGCACGTCTGAAATCCACAGGGTAGGCAGGTAGGCATGCATGCTCGAAATTCGGGCGTGAGTTGATGTTTTGGTCTTGAGTCAGAAGGCAGTCTCAAGGCCGATTTCCTTTCTCTTTGGGGAACTTCAGTCTTTAAGTCTTTTCAAAATGAGGCCCACCCACTTTATGGAGGGTAGTTTTTTTTTCTTTTTAACCCTGAGTCTACTGATTTAAATGTTAGTCACATCTGAAAATCACCTTCACAACAACATTTAGACTGGTATTTGACCGAACAGTTTAGGACCGTCGCCTGGCCAAGTTGACCAATAAAATTAACCGTCGCAGCACGGATGTTAGCTCAGGGCCAGTCTTCCTCAGCAAAAAGAAGAGGATTGGTGGCAGATGTTAACTCAGGGCTAATCTTCCTCAAAAATAAACCCCAAAAAAACAAAAGAACAAAAAACAAAATTTAACCATCAAAGACACCCCATTCCGTAAGCAAAGTACTTTTATTACTTATATAAAAAATTCACAGAAAAGGAATTTCAAATTGTTGTAAGTATGTGGACATCCTTCTGTTTTATCTCACTGGTAATCAGCAGGTAGTGTTAATTAACATTTTTTAGTTACCGAAAGTTTGAAAGTTGATAACTACCCCACAGTGTATTTATCCGTGAGATTGACAGATTGATGCCCTGCTGGAGAAAATGTAGATTGGTAGGTTTTTTTCTAGAAAGCAGTTCCATAATTGGTAGGTTTTTTTCTAGAATGCAGTTTGGTGATATGTATTTTTTTAAAAGCCTTACAAACAGAAACATTCATGACTGTTGGTCCAGTGGATCAATTTCCAGTAATCTATACTAAGGAAATAGAGATGCACAAAAATTTTTTACATGAAGTTTTGGAGATGTGTGTATAAAATAATGATAAAAAATAAGAATCAATCTAAATAGGAGAATGAGAATGGTTGAATTAATTAAGGTATATCTTTGTTATGCAACCATGAAAACTTTTGGTATTTATTTGCTTGCAATATATTGATAATAAAAACACAAAAATTATGTGATGTTATCATCATTACTCAGCTAAAAGGTTAAATGTTTTTGTTGGTTACTTTTGGATTGTGGGATTCTGAGCTATAGGGCTTTCTCTTCAGTACTTGTCTGTATTTTTCAAATTTCTGTGAAAGGTATTAATAGTTTTAGTATAACTGTAAAAGAACCCAAGTTTGTATGTATACCTTGTATTAATAATCAATTATTCATATTATTGTAAAAATAGTTGTAGCTTAAAGACATGGCAAAATGTTTTATGAACAGTTATCATAAAACCAAAATGTTTCTATTTTAGAAAATTTGACAAATATAGCAAAATTTAAATAAACATAAATATGCTACCATCAGTGATAACCATATATATATTTTTTAATTTGTGAGGAAGATTGGCCCTGAGCTAACATCTGTTGCCAATCTTCTCCTTTTTTTCGCTTGAGGAAGATGGTCCCTGAGCTAACATCTGTGCCATTCTTCCTCTACTTTGTATGTGGGATGCCGCCACAGCATGACTTGATGAGCGGCGTGTAGGTCCACACCCGGCATTCAAACATGTGCAGTGGTATGCGTGAACTTAACCACTCGGTCACGAGGCCAGCCCCTTTACATACATATTTTTAAATATAGCCTTTGGGTTTTTTCTGTACACATGAATGTGTGTACACATGTGTTATTATGCTATCATTATAGTATAGTCTGTTCTTTTCCCACTTAAATACGTAATAATATTTCTGTATCCTTAAATATTTTTCAGGTTTGTAATTTTTAAGGTTTTTGTTTTTATCTAATTTGTTTTCGGTGGACGTATCCTAATTGCCAATACCCCTATTGTACATTATTTTATTGATTTTTAATCATTGTTTTTAAAATATAGTGAGTTGCAGTTAATTAAGTATAAGAAATACGTAATAAAATGCAAAATAAATTTTTTTTAGTTAAATCTTTTCCAGAGTTCCATTTTGTTCTGGTATCAATCAAAATATGAGACTAAAATTAGGGAAACGTTTTCTGAATTGCTTCCTGTGATGAAAGTAAATTTGGTTAAAATTCAACTTAAAAAAGTAGAGTTTTCACATACCAACACTATGTCCATTACACAATGGCTATTCATTTTAATGTTCTTCTGAACATTATGGTAAAAGTTACCATAGACCTTAGCAACCTCAGCATATGGTTTTTTTCTTTCCTTTTTAAGTCGAGAACTTTCACCTTTTCACTTAAAGAAAGCACTTGACAGCTTCTCTTTGGCATATACGAATTGCCAGCATCATTACTCTTGCACTTTGGGACCATTATGAAGTAAAACCAGGGTTACTTGAACACACGTACTGTGATACCAGACAGTTGATCTGATAACTGAGACAGCTACTAAAGTGTACAGGTAGCCTGTACAGCATGGATACTGGACGAAGGGATAATTCATGTCCTGGGCACTACTCAGAATGGCACACACTTTAAAACTGAAGAATTACTGACTTCTGGAATTTTTCACTTAATACATTTGGACTGTGGTTGACCACAGATAACTGAAACTGCAGAAGGCAAAACCTCAGATAAAGGAGGGCCACTGTAATATCTTCACTGCAACCTCATGAAGGACTATGAGCCAGAACCACTCAGCTAAGTTGCTCCCAAATTTCTGACTCACAGAAACTGAGATAATAAATGTTGTTTGGAGCTACTGTTTAGTGGTAATTTATTATGCAGCAGTAGCTAACCAATACACAAGCAGAAAGGGAAGATGGTTAGAAAAAAGCTAACATTTGTAGCTATGTTCATTTAATCCTGCTGCCCATGCTATTCTCAACTATTTTAGATGATATGTAGCTTAGGCTAAATTCCTTCTTTCAATAGAAGATTGTTTATAGCCCCTTTATAACTAAAAGTACATTCAAGTAGAAAAAGATCGTAGTCCTTATTTAAAAATATTCTGAGCCTGAGTATATATTAACCTTAATTATACAAAAACAGTGGGAGAGGATACTGACAGGTGAGCAAATAACATGAGATCAATTTTTCTAAACACCCTATTTGAAAATTTTTAAAAAATCAGCATCCAGGATTAAAACACTGAAAGAAAACTCTTAAATTTACCTTAGCACCATTTATTTTATGATTATGTGGAAGTTTTCACTTCATTCTTATTTTGGAATATATTGGAGGTTGTAAAGTATTCTAATTTATTTAATTTCTTTATTAAGAATTAAGTACATCATTGTTTTTTGATTCACCTATGGGCTTGGCATAAACATTTTGAAATTATTTTGAATACAAGATGACTGATTTGTGGTTGTGGTTATATCAGGTTTACTTTATTGGTAATTATTTGCAAAGACAACTGAAATTCAGGTTTTAAAGAATAACCCATTATCTAATCTGTTTAACCCAGAGGAAGTAATGATTATATTTAGATCGCAAATGTCTTGAAGGCATTAAATATCAGAGCAGAAATCCTCTCCATTTTGTGTGTAAATTCATTCAATAAATATTTGAGTGCTTGTTCTGTTCCAATAAGTGTGCTAGATATTTGGTTATTTGCTGCTGGACAGCTGTCTCCTTTCTACGATTCAGTATCTTCCTCAGCTGTCGTAAATCAACAGGAAGATGTTTACCTTTCTATTTCATACCTATCTTTGAAGGGTTTCATAACACATCATCATTTGAATTTAAAATCATATCTTGCTCATCTCTTATCCCTGGTGTTTAGTACAGTACTGATCACATATATAGTTGTAGTCAAGAAAGGATTTTTTGAAGAAAAATCTTCAAAATTAGGATTTTTTTAAAACCTAAGCAATAATAAGGAATGAATGTTCTTTTCATTTGGTTTTTTCCTTTGACTATTTTAGTGAGCCAGTTAAGTTTTTTTTTAATGCTGGTTTATATTCAAGATCATTTTTACAGTGTTTTTCCAACCAGAGTGTCCGTTATAACAGCTCTTATTGTTCAAATATGCTAGATTAGTAATAAAACCCATAAACTCACCTCACGACAGGCTTGGGGTTATAAGAGGAAAAGATCTCAGATTTCATGCTTTTGGGCAGAAGAAAGATAACACCTAATTGATCTGAAGTGAAAAATTGTCATATTTTCTCTTTTGGCCAATGAGAAATACTTGACTAACTTATTCTTTTTTAGAATTGGGTAGTGTCATTTCTGAGCCAAAATGATTAAAAGGACTGTGATTTATATTTATTTTTTGAAGTTATTTTGCTTTAGGCAAGGGGGATGTGAATTGTTCGTGTAATTTTGTAAAGGCGGTAACGTTTTAATAAGGTGCTGTATTTGAAAACAAAGTTAATGGACAGGCCTTAGTTAGCTAGCGAAATGGATTTTGTATTACTGTGACTAATCACCGTCCTACATTAACTACTATCCTATAGTTAAGTTCCCAAAACCTTAATATAATTGGATTTTTATTTATTATCTTATAAGGGAGCAAAAAAACCCCTCTGTATACGCTTTTTGCATAATGTTTCATCATTATTTAAAATTTTTCTAGACTCTTAGACTCATCCATCTGCATCTAGAATATTTGGACAGTTAGAAAATTATAAAGAAGAAATTGGGAATCATTTATCCCTCCCTACCCAGAGATAACTCGTTTTAGTATTTTGGGTACTTCTGCCTAGGTTTTCCTTTATTCTTGCATATTGTATTCAGATACGTAGTTCTTTTTAAAAGCTCCATCAGGATCTATCTCTCCTCCATTTTGATTGTGTTTTTGTTGGATTTTTGTTTGATTGGTCATAGTACTGATGGTGGTGGTTGGAATTTAAGTAGTACAGATCATAAAATTTGAACCCACACAGTCTGACTTCAGAGTCTTTGAATTTAGCCATTATATCCTGAAACTGTACTACAATTTGTTTAACTATTCATGTTTTGTTGAACATGTACTTTATTTTTCACAGCCTTTTACATTAATTTTTCTTGGTGTGACCTTAGGATAAAATCCTAGAAATAGATCTACCGGTTAAAGGATTGTATAAAGATTTATATAGGTAGCAGGAACTATGTAACTACTGCCTATTAACTCAAAAGCAGATTTACAGACAATAAACAATACCTGAAAACCTAGTACCACATTTAAGCCAAAGTAACTTTTCATTAGAAACGTAGTTTAGTTTTTCTGTCAATTAATTTAGGGTGGAGAACTTGTTTTCCTTTTCTGTTTTTTCCAGATATTATATCTTGCTACCATTCTCAGATTCCTTCCATATTATTTCATCACTGGTTATTGCGTTCAGGTTGCTTAAACAAAATAAGATACATGCTATTAATGTTTTTAGACAAAGCTCATAGAAATATGCAAAATGAAAAACTCAATGGTTAATATATTCTTATCCTTAAACTAATCAAAAGTAACTAAAGAAATCTAATGAACAGAATAGGAGACAATTGTGGTCAAATCTAAAATGAATTGCTACTGTATGCTACACCAAAATGATAAAGTGATTTTACTGAGCTTGTGGAATTGTTAGTAATTTTTTCTCCTTTTTTGTGCTTTCTAAGTTTGCATAATTTGAGTGTATAATTTTAAATAACGCAAGAATAGCTTCAATAACATTTTAACATATGCAATGCTAAAATATAAGATTTCTTTATCAAAGAACATTTTTAAATTCTTCCATCATGCTAAGGTAAACTAATAAACTAATCAAAAACTTCTTTTGTTGGATATGACTGAGCCACACATTTTCAAACCTGGGATGTGTCATATACAACTAGAAGAATGAGGTTCTTGAGCACTAAGTAGACTGATAACCACTTTTTTTCACACTTGATTATTTATTGGGAATCATACATTTAAAAAGGTTTGCAGAACAATGGTAAGTTTTCTGTGCCTCAGAATTAATACAAGAAGAAGGGACAAAGGGGGAAGAGAAGTAAAGTGTTTTTATTTTTTCTGGATAACAGCTCTCAGCCCTGTGTTTTGATAGAGAGCTACAGCTGGAATTATTTTTTTGCTTTACCCAGCACCCTTTTGCCTCTATGCACAAAATTGCTATAGTAGTCTTTAAAAAAGAAAAAGCTAAACAATCTCTTGGTGACTGTGGGAGAATGATTATTAAACCACCATCTGAGAGTGAAACAGATTTCCATTGTATGTTAAATATTGGCATGGGTTACTTTACAGATAATATAGATGAACCTATGCTAACACAATACTAAAAACATTGAGTGTGGGTGCGCATATAACCACTATAGGCAATTTGTTAAAAGCTGGAGATCATGCAAATGTATATACAGTCTGTATGCATATCCTATATTCAATTTTCTGCTTTTGTGGAAGATTTTTGGCATTTCCCACCCCCTAACTTTCGATTATGTCTATGTTCCCATAGTAATTGTTACTTTTAAGGGGTTACAATCCAGTAAAAAACATTCAAAGTTTACTAAGCCTGAACAGTTTTTACTCAGTTGTTTCCAAATTAAGGAAGTCTTTTGGTTATTAATTTTAATTATGGAAGTGGTACAGATAATCTTTTTGGAAAATAACAAAATATTTTTCTTATTAGATTGGCAAAGATTGGTAAGTGATAAGGCCCAGTGTGGGCAGAGATGTGAGGAAATGATCCTTCTTGTCATATATGATTGAGAGCTTTATGGGAATTAATCATAAGGAAATAATATTACCAATGCACCAAGATGTATTTATAAGGAGATAATTGCATTGTATATAACAGAAAATTGAAAGTGATCTAAATGCCCATAATTAGAGTATTGCCTATGGAATATTTGACATATACCGATGCTGCACTTGTTTGCAACCATTTCAGAGCACAAAGTACATCTTTATATATTGACATGGGGAGAGGTCCATGGTATATTATGAAGTGAAAAAAAGTACTACATAGATGGATTGTCTAAAATATAAATGAGATCAAATTGTACATAGGGTATAAACATGCACTCATTAAAAAGTCCAGAAAGTTATATGTCATATAATAATAGGTACTATTCCTTAGGGTGGGATTAGGGGCAAAATTATTTTTTGTGTCATTTGAACAGTTATTAAAATTATTTCTTTTGTGAGTGAAGAATTTTTGTTTAAATTCTTTCTCTACATTTTTTTCTCTTATGCCAAATTTACTTCCAAGGGTGTATATTAATATAATGTGATCCGATTTGTGGATATTTGCATATCACAGGTTATTTATAGGGTACTCACTATGTGCTAGGCATAGTTCTGAGCTCTAGGGATAGGCCAAGTCTCATTACTGCCTTGTGGGAGAAATATAAATAAAAGGACACTTAGAATATGGGGTGATAGATGCAAGTATTTTTCAGGAAGTTCAGAGGAGATTAACTTGGGAGTGGATCAAAGAAGACTTTTTGAACAGTTTATGGCTGACATTGTAGAGGATTTTTTCCAGAGGGAAGATTGAAGATAGTCATTGTGGGCAGAGGAAATGACATGTACAACGAATCCGAGGTGTGAAATGTCACATGGAATGGGAGAGAAACAAGTACACCAGTATTTCTGAAACAAAAAGATGAGGGTGACAGAGGAGTAGGAGCCATGGTAAAGTAACAAACCTGTGCATTCATTTGTTCTTTTGTTCATTCTCAGATTTTCTTGGTCACAGGCCAGCCCAGTAGCATAGTGGTTAAGTTGCACACTCTGCTTCGGCAGCGCAGAGTACAGGTTTGGATCCCGGTCATGGACCTACACACTGCTTGTCAAGCCATGCTGTGGTGGTGTCCCACATACAAATAGAGGAAGATTGGCACAGATATTAGCTCAGGGCCAATGTCCCTCACCAAAAAAAATAAATTCTTGTCCACAGAAAGAAAACACTATAATTTTTAGTAGGACTGATCCATTATTCTAGAAATTAAATAGCATATAGATACATAAGAGTGAAAGTTGTGATAATGCCTAGTCTTAGTGAGAATATGGAACTTTCTTGTGGATATGTGAATTGTTAAAACCACCTTGGAAAATAATTTTTATTATGTGAACTGGAACATGTGTATATCCTATAATCCAATATTTCCACTCCTATATATGTACCAGAAAAACCCTTGTACAGTCATGTGCCACATAATGACATTTTGGTCAATGATAAACCACATATATAATGGTGGTCCCATAAGTTTAGTACCGTGTATCCTAGGTACATAGTAGGCTATACCGTCCAGGTTTGTGTAAGTACACTCTGATTTTTGTACAACACTGAAATCACCTAACAATACATTTTCCAGAACGTATTCTTGTGTTAAGCAATACATGACTGTACATATGTACCATGAGGCCTACACAAGAATGCCCTTAGCAACGTTGTTTGAATTAGCCAAAATTAACTATTTCATCTTAGGCAAGTTACTTATCTCTGAGCTTTAGTTTATTCATGTGGGATAGAGACATAATACTGTCTACCTTGAAGGTTGTTGTAGAGATTAAATAAGTTAATCCATGTAAAGTACTTGGGACAGTGTCTGATACATAGAAAACGTTCAATATGTGTTAGCTATCATTGTACAAAGAAGTGACAATGAACGAGCTGTTGATGCACATGTCAACATGAATGAGTTCCACCCAAAAAACTGAACAAAAAAAATCAAGTCCCATAATGTCGCAAATAGCATGATATCAGTCAAATAAAATTCAAAAGCATCTATAACTAAATATCGTTTAGGGATAATACTTGTTTGGTAAAACTGTAAAGAAGAGTAGGAAAATGAAAAAAACCTTGAAGATAGTGTTTACCTACTGGTGGTCCACGTGGTAGAGATGGGGATACCCACATGGAGAAATACATAGGAGTCATTTGTTGTATCGGTTATATTTTCTTTCTTAAGTTGGGTGACACGAATACACATATTCATTTTATTAGTCTTTATATTATGTTCATAGTTCTTTATGTAAAATACTTCCTTAGGGAAAGATCAATGGTTTAGTGTATAATCCTTCCTGATAGTGGTAAAATTGAAAAATCTATATCCATCCTCCTCTCAATCCGACAGACGGGATCATGTCAGACAGACGGTTCTGTACCTAGCTTTTTCTCATTTAACAGTATCTTGTGAGTACGGCATGCAGATCTTTTTAATGGCTGTATAGAATTGTATCATATATGTATCTCATAGTTTTTTAACAAATCCATTGCTGATAAAGCCATGGGATGTTTTCTTTTTTTGTTTAACAATAGTGCTACTGTGATTATTTGTGTGTATGTATCTATATATGCAATCACTTTCTCAAAGAATTACACTCCCACCAGCAGTGCCAAAGTATACCTAATTCTTCCTACCCTTGCCAACATTGAGTGTTATTATGTGTCTTTTCCATCTTTTCTAGTCTGTATTAAAAAAAGAATTATATTTTTATGTCTTTAATCGAATGAAGTCCAGCATCTTTTCATATATTTAGTGTTCCTTTCTTTTTCTTGTGAAGTAAAATTGGACTTTATCTTGTATGTCATTGTTTCTAGGGGGAGAGGGCCCTGGATTGTGTAAATTATGTATCTTATGAAAGCATTCCTCAGACAATACTGATTCTCTTTCCTCTCTCCAGTATGTGCAGGGTCCCCCAACAAAGCCTTGATAACTGGAAAGCTTAGAAGGGTTCTGAGCAGAAAAACCAATAGATTTGCATGAATAGCCTTCCACAGGCTGGAAACAGGATCAATTAGAAAGCTACTGAAATAAGACAGGCAAAAAAGATAATGAGGGCTTGCACTAAGACAGTGGATAGTGGTATGGAGAGGAGAAAGTGGATTTAAAAGATACTCAGAAGGCTAGCTGGTTTAGAAAATTTTTTTTGACAAAAAGATGTTCTTTTTTCAGAAGGGTTTGGGGCAAGGATTTAAGAATGGCTCAGTTCATTATTTCAGATGTAGAGTTGAGGGAAAATGTATTTAAGCCAAAAAGCAAATGACTGGTTCATTAGTTAGCTGAATTACTTGAAAATATTGGTAGAATATATTGTATTTTAAAGTATTATGATTCTATATCAAAAGAAATGAGGGAGGAGTGTATACCTAGATTTTAAAAGAAAACCATATAAAAGTAAACAAGCCATAGAAAAATTGGAAAATTACTCATAATTATGCCATCAAGAATGTGTTAACATTCATTTTATATCTTTTCAATCTTTTACCTTTCTATGGTTATGATAATCCTGTAAATAAAATTTTATATAATGTCTTTTTCTTACTAAACCTTTCCCCACATAGTAGATGTTATTCATAAATCTAATTTCAAATGACCATTAAATATTCCAGTAAGTGGGCATACCGTAATTTACTTAACCATTTCCTTATTTGGGGACAGTAAAATTGTTTCTTCTTTTTTACTATTAAAAATAATTCTGAGAAAAATATTTTGTGCCTAAAGCTTCTTCCATTCAGTACTTGTTTTCTTACTAGATTCAAGAAGTAGTCAAAATATGTGAATATTTTGAAAGCTTTTGATAGATTTTACTAAAATTGCTTTTCAGAAATGATCGTTTCAGATATTACTCCTGTGGTAGAATTAGCAATGAATGATAAAGGTCATTTTCCTTATCACCACCTTTTTTTTTTTGGTCAGTTTAACGTACATCTAAATTTATAACATGCTGAAAGAATTATAATTAAAATACTCTTTCCAAGCTTAGGATTCTCTAAAAGTGTTGCTTTCTCACAATTCATGGATAACATCTACCTTATTGTAAATTGTAAACTCTGCATTTTCAAACAATGAGGGTTTTGGGTTTTGTTTTTTTGTTTACCATATCAGATAGCTGAAAGATGTTTTAGTTGTTTTTAGCTGAGACCTGTTTAGGTATGTAGTTGTAAATCCACTGTGTGATATGAAATATTTCTAGTTAGCAGGTTAATTCCAGCTGTTTTGGTAAACATTTTTAAGTAGAACTAAATCATTTGTTATGCAAATATTATCCATATTTTTATTTAATAACAAAACAATAAACACTTTAGATGTTTCTCTTTAAAAATAAATGTATTCTTAATCAAAGTGAAATATATTACTATTTAATATACAGAATGTAAGTAGACTTAAGTCAGTACAGTAAAACACTGGGTTATGTAAGCATTTTGTGTTTGTTCAGATATAGATTTTTAAGTAAGCTTTATCTGATTTTACAATTCTTGAGTGCCTCCTCAATTATGTTAGAATTCAGTAAAGACAACCTGATCCAAATAGTTGTCACCGTTATAAACATGATTACTTTATAATTACTACTGATACTACTATACTTTTCATGCTCATTTATAGTTTTTTAATCTTGTATCTCAGCTAACCCCGAGATTATTAGTACAAATATTATGCATAGTTTATAATAAAAAGAAATTATGATTCAGGGAATTTACTTGCTTAAATTTTATACCCTAGTTGGATGAAACAAGGTTCCAATGTGGGCCCTTTCTTTAAACTTCTTTTTTCCGATGTTTTCTTCTGTTCGATTTGCTTATGATTTTTGAGAATTACTTGAGTCATTTTTTTTTTTTTTTGAATACTCTCTGGAACAAGTAAATGTATTTCTTGAGTTTTTTTACTCTTCTCAGTTTTGATCATGCGTGTTGAAAGAATGTTTGCTGGATACCAGTATTTAGCGAACACTTTTCTAATAATTTAGCATTAATTGTCATAGCGCATTGGGACAACTATTATGAAAATTAGCTTGAAATAGCAATTAACTGAGTTTGACATATTTAGTTTTAAGTGACAGTATGTTTTCAGATATATTTTTAAAAATTTAATTGCTTACTCCCTAATAAAATAATAGCTTTTAGTTTTCAGAGCATTTTCACATGTATTATCATCTCACTACATCCTTATGCTAATCCATGTCGTAAAACAGTATAGGTATTATAATTATTTAGTAGTTGAGAAAACTGAGTCCCAAAGAAGTTAAATGTCACAAGCCTACTTTGTTCCGGAGCAAGGACTAGAACGTGCATTTATAAATTTAAAATATTGTAGCCATTTTAAGAATTTTATTGCTTAATGTTAGAAGTAACACCAGATGTTTTTAATATTTTCATTTAAATTTAAAAAGCTTATAAAGGTTTCTACCTTTAAAATTTTTAGCCCTATAGTGATTAAATTATTTTAGAATGAGCCAATGAAAATATTTCTCATTTTTACTTAACTGACACTGTTTCTTCTCAAATAATTATACAGTAATGGGAAAAGTAATAGCAAAATTACTTTTTCTTTAAAAAAAGAAACAAACAAACAAGCAAAGCCCTTCAGGACTTTATTTTGCAGTGTGCTAAGTTTCACCTATTTAACATTTATTTCACAGATATTATTGTTTATGGAATTTTAAAAGCATGTTGTTGGCAACTGTCATTGATTGAGCATATCCCCTACCTAAGTCTCATGTGCATGATTTGAATCCGTCTAAATAATTAGGAAGTTCAGGCTAGTCTATTCGTTTACTCATTCAACAAGGTGATGGACTGCTGTCTTCCTTCTTTTGACCCCCTGTATCACACAGCACAGCATAGTCATTAGTACATACTTTTATTTTAACCTGAAAAATGATACTTTTATAGATTTGCATTTTCTTCCTAATAATTTCTTCATTTTCAATGTAAACATAGCACTTTTAGTTATAACTGGAAGCTTCAGTATAATTAGAACTCTCTCTCACATAGCATGGTTATTAGCCTTCTAATTCTTCCCAAGATGTGTTCTATTAGAAAGCCTATTTTGCTCATAAAGTTGATTTAAAAAAAATTTTTTTTTTAATTATTTTAAAATAACAAATTTCATTTTATTTTGACACGACTAATCTTGTGCATTTGAATTTGGGGAATTGCCATTCATAGTGATGGTGGTGTTACATACTTACTGATTTGCTAAATACTTGGTAGATTCAGTGAAAGTGTCTTATTTTGTTGTTGCTTTTTATATTCTGGCAACTAATTCATTGGGGATTGTTCCCATTAGGCAACTGAAGAGGATACTTCCAGTTCTCTAGTGAAAGATCATTTCCAACAAGAGACAGTTGTTACTAGTGAGCCTTATAGAAGCTCAAGACCTTCTCCTTTTGAAGATCTGAATGCCAGAAGAGTCTACTTGCAAAGCCAAGCCAATCAGGTGAGAAGATAAATATTTTTCAGTTTATTATTCCTATCTATAGACATTGGATGTGTTCGAGAAGGACATTAAAACCATCTGCTCTTTACCAGAGAAAGTAAACAAACAACAGAAATCCAGGAGAATGTGATTTATAGTGAATCAAATCTAGAATGGGGTGATAAATATATAGGCCATAAGGTCCTAAACAAGTATAATAATTGAGCTATAAATTTGACTTTAAATTTTTTGACGACAGAGGTGAAAAGGGGAAATATGTTGGTTCCGTTTTCATTATCCAGGAGGAAAAAGTGTTTCATTTCAGCCTCTAAGGAAGCAAGTTTCCCTTGCTTTATTCTGCAAGAAACTTCTCAGATAAGAGAGATTGTGAAAACATGTCTTTAGCAGACGTATCTGTGGCAAGTACACTGACAGTTTTCCTGAAGTTCTTTCTTGTAGCTTACCTCAGAAACTAATGATGTGCTCCTAAATCACTTCAGTGAGAGGTTTTCCACTGGGCACTAGGGATACAGCCTTCTAATGTTTCCAGCTTCATCTCAAAATGAAACCATGGTTGTGGGGTATAACCCTATTTTTCTGCCATTCACAAGTGTTATCAAATCTCAGAAGACCATTCTTGACCCGAATTCTCTCAGTGATACGAATAAACGCTTTTGTTGTTAAATAAACATAACTGTTACTCTGTGTGAAGTCATGTAATTTAAACCATACCCAGTGTATGTCTACAAAATCAAAGGCCAATCAAAGTGGTTTTAAAAACATATTTTAAAATATCTATTCTCTTTGACAGACGACATCTGTAAGATGTGTTATCATCCAGCAGCAGAGTGACTCTCGTAAAGCCCCCTAGTTCTCCTTTAATGATTCTCATGTTGATCTGAGGCACTCAGACAGGCTGTTTGTGAGGGAAGACATTTGTGTAAACTCTTGATAGTCAGACAGATCAAATGAACAGCTTGATAAAGCGCTCAGTTCAGTATTAATATTAGTTTGTTATACCATATATGTATACCATAAGCCAGACCCCGTGCTTAGAGTTGAGGGCTACAAAGGAAGGTAAACCATGGTTTCTGCTCTGAAGAGTTTCTGGTGAGGTGAGAGATACATGCTCATAGTACTATGGGAGCACAGGAAGGGGACATTGAACTCATTGTGGAAAATGAGAGATTTTTTTTCTCATATGCCTAACCTTTTCAGGTAAAGAATTGTTAATCAATTGAAGAGGGTAGGGCTGGCTATGAGATTTGCGGGAAAGAACACAGGAAGAGCGCAAGGATAAATGTTTTAGACGAGTGTTTTTGTCAGCTTAGTCTGCCATAATAAAATACCATAAACTAGGTGGCTTAAACAACACAAATGTCTTAGAATTCTGGAAAGGGCTGGAAGTGCAAGATTAGGGTGCCAGCGTGGTCAATTCCTGGTGAGGGCTCTCTTCCTAGATTTCAGAGAGCCGCCTTCTCTCTGTGTCCTCATACGAGAGAGAGAAAAAGCACCAGCAAGCAAATTCTTTGGTGTCTGTGCTTATGAGAAGACCAGGATCACACCCTTCATGACCTAACTACCTCTCAAAGGTCCCATCTCCACATACCATCACGTTGATGGTTAGGGTTTCATGAATTTTGAGGGACACAAACATGTAGTCCATAACAAGAAGCAACATGAGCAAAGGAATGCAAGATCTGGGGGAAAACCAACACAGAGGGTAAAGAAGAGAGGCAGAGAGGACAAGGGCCAGAGTGTTGGATTTTTATGTTCTGCAATACACCTTGGGCTTTATCTTATTTGTTGCCTCACAAACCTGGGTACATGGTCTTGTGCCAGAAGACACAAGAAACCACAAGTTAAATCCAGTTGCATTTTTACAGAGTATCAGTTTTACTGAAAACCAAAAAAATTCCAAATTGATATACCTGTTTACATTCCCACAGTGGGGGGAATTTTCCTGAACACTTGGTATTGCCCTTTTTTTTTACCCCCAATTTAGTCACTTGGTGGAAGTAAAGTAATATTTTATTGTGATTTGAACTTATACTTTCGTGATTACTACTCATGTTGAGCAGCTTTTTTCATGTGCCTATTGACCATTTAGAAATTCTGTTTGTGAAGTACCTGTTCAAGTTTTTGTACATCTCATATTGAGTTGTCTGTCATTTTCTTATTGATTTATAGGCATTATTTTTATTTATTTTGGAAGTAAGTTCTTGTTGAGTATGTATTGCAGATGTCTTCTACCCTGTGGTTTGCCTTTTCACTCTCTTAATAATGCCTTTTGTTGATAAGAGTTCTTAATTTTAGTAAAAGAGCAATTTAATAATCTTTTCCTCTGTGGTGAGTGCTTTTTATGTCCTAAGAAATCTTTGAGTACCCTCACCAAATCATGAAGATATTTTATCTATCTTTCAGAAGGTTTATTATTTTTCCTTTCATGTTTGATTTTTATATATGGTTGATATTAGAAGGTCGAGGTTTTTTCCCCCTCCATCCGGGTAGCCAATTGTCCAGCACCATCTAGTGAAAAGTTCATGCTTTCTAAAACTATTGCGTTGCATTATCACCTTTGTTATGTGACTAAGTATGTATGGATCTGTTTCTAATCTCTATTGTGTTCCATTAGCCTATTTGTCTATTTCTATACCAATGCTACATTTCTTAAATTACTGTAGCTTTATAATAATTTTGCGATCTGGGAGTTATGTTCTCCAACTTTGTCCTTGAAGATTTTTTTTATTGGGGCTGGCCTGGTGGCGTACTGGTTAAGTTTGCGCATTCTGCTTCAGTGGCCCCGGGTTCCCCGGTTTGGGTCCTGGTTGTGAATCTCTGCACCGCTCATCAGGCCATGTTGTGGTGGCATCCCACACAGAAGAACTAGAAGGACTTACCACTAGGATGTTCAACTATGTACTGAGTTTCTGGGGAGAAAAAACGAAAAAGGAAGATTGGCAATAGATGTTAGCTCATGGCCAATCTTCCTCACCAAAAAAAAGGATTTTCTTTGTTGTTTTTGACCTATATAAATTTTAGAATCAGTTCATCAATTTCCACAAAACTTACAAAATTTTGATTGAAATTGTATTGCATTCATAAATTAATTTGAGGAGAATTGATATCTTGATAACATTGAATCTTCTAATCCATGAAATGATGTTTATATCCATTTATATATTATTTGTTAACTTATTCTTAGGTGTTTGATTTTTTTGTTATTGTAAGTGTTGTTAAAGAACAAAAATTCAGTCAAGTAAATTTAAAGATCTGATTGGCCTTACTCAGCAGTTCTTGAATTGGGCAGTCACCCATCCCATCGAACAAATACATTGGAACTCTGAAGAGTTGTACAAAATGATGGAAGGTTTTTATAGACAGAAAGAAAGTGGGACAAAGAAGTTAAGACTGGATTATTTCAGGCAAGGTCACCTTCCTTAGGGGAGGGCAGGGGTCTTATCAGGCAGATTACCTCACTGGTGTTGGTCAGGAAATTCTAGACTGATCTGCTTAAAAATCTCCTGAGAGAGACTACAATTGCAGTTAGGATAGGTATTAAGTCTTGGAGGGGGTTAGCATAAATCACTCCATTTGGGGCCTGTTATTTCTTTATAACAGTATATTTTGTATATTGACCCTGTACCCAGAGACATTCTTCAATTAATTTATTAACTCTCTACTTCAATCTGTAGATTCTTTAGATGTTGATTTCTTGTCTTGTTGCACTGACTAGGACTTCTAGTGCTAGGGGGCATTGAAGAAATTTTACTTTTGTTCTTTATCTCAGGGGAAAGCTTTCTGTAGTCATCATTAACTATGATACTTGCTTTATTTTTTCGTAGATCCCTTTATCTGATTAAGTGTATTTTTATATTCTCACATGACTAAGTTTTAATCACATACTTTGTTTCCAGTAATCGACATAATCCTATTCTTTTCCTCCTTTGTTCTATTGATTGGTAGATTGTAGTACTTTGCAACCTTTCAGTCTTGGAATAAACCCTTCTTGGTTGCTATATAATATTCATTATACATACACATACATGCACACTTAAAATTGGATTGGATTTATTAGTACTTATCTAGGATTCTTATGTCTTTCTGAAAGAAGTTGGCATATAGTTTTCCTTATAATATCCTGATCAGGTGTTGTAATCAACATATACTAGCTTCATAAAATAAATTGGGCAGTGTTTTTCTCTCTCTCTTTTGTCTTTTTTTTTTTTTTTTTTTTTTTTTTGCTGAGGAAGATTTGCCCTGAGCTAACATCTGCTACCAATCTTCCTTTTTTGGTTTGTTTTTGCTTGAGGAAGATTAGCCCTGAGCTAACATCTGCTACCAGTCTTCCTCTATTTTGTATGTGGGTTGCCGCCACAGCATGGCTGATGAGTGGTGTAGGTCCAAAGGTCCAAGCCTGGGATCCAAACCCACGAACCCAGAGTGCGCAAATTTAACCACTATGCCACAGGGCCGGCCCCTAAGATAGGGTGATTTTCTTTCCATCTGGGCCTGGAGTTTTCTTTGTCAGATGGTTTTAAACTACAGATTCATTTTGTTTAACAGATAGAGGACTATTCAGATTTTCTAATTCTTTTTGTGTTAGCTATGACAAGTTGTGGTTTGCAAGGACTTTGTCTATTTCATCTGAATGTTCAAGTTTATTTGCATAAACATGTCTTATTTTTCATTGCTAATACTAGAAATAGTGTGCCTCTCTTCTTTCAATTATTCTTGCTTAGGGGTTTATTAATTTTATTAGCCTATTCAACAATTTAACTTTTGGGTTTTTTACTTTTGTCTTTTCTATTTCATTGATTTTTCTTCCTAACTTCTATTTTCCTGCTTTCTTAGGATTTTATTTTACTATTCTGTTTTAGCTTCTTGTGAAAGCTTAGTCCCATGATTTTTTTTCTTGTCTTTTTTTTTCTAATCTATGTATTTAAGGCTATCCGTATAGTACAGGATTTTGTTTTTCATTCTTTTTTTAATGGAAAATTTCAAATGTATCAAAAGTAAAATGAATAGTAGAATGAACTACCATGTACTACACTGCCTCTACCGTTAGTCATTGGCAAAATGATATGCCATATATTCATTATTATTCAGAAATGGATTGTTTGATTTCTAAACATTTGGGATTTTCTAATTTTCTCTCTATTATTACAAATATCCATTCAAAGAATATACTGTGAATGGTTTCTTTCTGTAACATTTGTTGAGACTTGGTTAATGACTCATCATATGGTCAGTGTGCCATGTGCACTTGAAAAGAATGTATTCTTAGATGTTGGGTTCAGTGTTCTTTCTGTGTATTAGGTCAGGTTTGTTGTTGAACAACTATTTGAACTTATGTTCAAATCTTATATATCCTTATTAATTTTGTTTTAAATCTGCTTGTCAGTAACTGAGCAGGGTATGTTTAAAAATCTTCATATGATCATAGAATCATCTTCTTTTAATTTCATCAGCTGTACTTTATATGTTTTGTGGCTGTTATACATTGCATGTAATTTTACAATTGTTATATCTTTTTGTTGAATTGACTCTTCTGTCGTTATGAGATATGCTTCTTTGTTGATGGTTATACTTCTTGCCTAAAAGGCTACTTTGTGTGATGTGAGCATGGCTACATCAGTTTTCTTTTGCTTGGCGTTTGCACAGTATGTATTTTTCCATCCTTTTTTTTTAACGTTTCTGGGTGTTGTATGTGAGATGTCTCTTTCATACCATGTGTAGTTAGTCGTCGTTGTTTCCCCTCAGGGTGTCTTTGTCTTTTAGAGTATTTTGTCCTTTTACTGCAATAACTGAGATATTTAAGTATACGTCTTCCATCTTGTTTTCTGTTTGCCCCATTTGTTCTCTGTTCATTGTTTCCTCCCTTTTTTCCTTCACGTCCTTTCTCAAGTATATTTAACTACTTAATTTCCCCCCTTTATTAGCTAATTAGCACTGCAGTTCAGTATTTTTGGTAGTCATCCTGGAGATTACAGTATGCATTGTAGACTCCTTAGACTCTACCTTAAACTGACATTTTGTTTTTACCGCTTCCTCGACAATGCATGGATCCTACAGTACCTTAACACCGTATAGCTCTCTCTCACTTACCTTTTGTGCTGCTGTTGTCACGAATTTTAATTCGTTCTCATCCTCCCTATCTCTCTTCTCTCTCTCTCTCTCTCTCTATATACATATGTTAAAACCTCCCAAAATATTATTATATATACTCAATGTTGATTTAGGTTTATCCTCCTATTTATGATTTTTGATGTTCTTTAAGCCCTCGTTTTTTACTATACTTCCTTCGAGGATCTTTTACTGTTTATTGCTGTCAGTGAATCTCCATTTTTGTTTTTCTGAAAACATCTTTTATTTCCTCCATTTTTGAAGGATGTTTTGCTGACTCTTGCATTCTAAGTTACCGTTTCTTTTCTTTCAGCCATCTTTTCAAAGATATCATACCATTAGCTTATAGTTTTCCATCATTGCTATTAAGAAATATTTTCTTTATTTGTGTCTTTCAGCTGTTTTATTATGCTATGCCTAGGTATTATGTTATTTATCTTGTTTGGTATTATGGAACTTCTTGAATCTGTGGCCGATGTGTTTGAGCAAATTTAGAAATTTCTCCACCAGTGTCTTGAAATATTGTTTCTGGATCTGAGGCTCAGGGAAAGATAGGGACTGGAGATAAAATTGGGGAATCATTATCTAAGGATGCAAATTAAAACTATGAGAATGCTTAGAATTACTTTGTAAGAAGAATGGTGTTCAAAACTAGAACACTGGGGATCACTAAATATTAAAAGACAGTGAGTTAAAGAATAGTCACATAGATAGGAGAACTAGGAAAGGATAATAGCATCTCAGAAGCCTAGGAAGGAGAGTTGAACGAAAGTGATGGAGTAGTTAATGTCTTGCAGTTAAATGGTCCAATAAAATTTGAATTCATCGCTATAAAGGTAATTGGTAACTTTAGCACAGTTTCGGTGGGATTAGAAGGTATTCGTGACAGGAGAAGACACGAAGACTTTTTATTTGTTTTTTGTTTTTTGTTTTTTGCTGTGGGCTCCTTTCAAAAAGGTTGACTGCAAAGGCTTTCCTTGAGAGAGTAGATAGAGCTAGAGGAGTGCAGGGCCAAGGAAGGAATATGTTTATAAGTTGAAAGGATAAAGAAAGCGAGCGGTTAAAGATTCAGGACAGAGAGAATGATTGACAGAGCAGAGGTACAAAGGAGACTATTAGGAACACAGGTAAAGGAATTACATGAAAAGAGGTGGAGTTACTTCATTTCTAGGCTGAAGAGAAGTTAGGAAGAACTAGATTTAATATGAAGGAGACAGAAAGTTAATGAAATTCAAACTTGATCAACTCAGCAGTGTGGGCCCGAGCATTCTTAGGCAAGCCTAAAATTTAACTCTTATTTTTATCCTAGAAACTTGATGGGGGATGAAGAGAAAATAAAAGACTTTCTAGATCATCTGGGAACTTTTCTTCCAGAAACTCTCAATGTAGCTATACCGTAGCAAATTAGTATAGTTTGAAATATTCAGTAGGCAAATTTTGAAAGATTCTCTGCTAATGGATCTGATTAATTAGGTTACTTAAGGTTGCAAGAAATAGATATTCTCAGGCTGTATCAATTACTAGGGGCTTAGTGTAAGGACCTGGGTAAGTACCAGGCTAACAGCACATACTCATACAACCTCCCTGGTACCTCCACCCTAACTAATTCTGATGTCACTATTTTCCATTTCAGTAAATGGTATATACATTTGCTCAGGGCAGAAGTTGAAGCCATCCTGACTCATTCTTCTCTTAATCTCACACCCTGTGTATTCAATTGATCAGCAATCCTATCACCTCTATGTTTAATGTATATTTCTTTTTCAGACCTCCATCATTTCCTACTATTAGAGTCTTCTAATTTCTCTACTTCACCCTTATCCTTCCCACCCTCCCCAACAATCTGTTCACACAGTAGCCGAAGTGATCATTTAAAGATATAAATCAAGCTTGCTCAAAACTTTCCAAAAGTTTATCATCCCATTTAGAAACATTCAGAGTTTTTACACAACTCTACATGATTTTGTTCCTGGCTTCTCCAGAATTATTTCTTCTTATTCCTTCTCACTCACAGTCTCCTACACACTCTGACTTTCTGTGTTAAATATATTAAGAAGATCCATGCCTCAGGGGCTTTGCGTTTGCTCCTCCCTCTGTATGGAATATTTCCCCCAGACCTCCACAGAGCTTGCTCCTCACTGCAGGTCACCTCTTCTGTGTTGCCTTCCCTAAGCACTCTAAATAAAATAGCACCCCTTTCTTGACTATATCCTAACTTCTTTATTTGTCTTCATGACACTTATTACTTCTTGACTTTATATATTTAATTTGTTTCCTATCTGTCCTTTTTTTGTTTGTTCTCTGATAAGTTCAGAACCTAGAATTCCCTGAAATAGAGTAAGCATCCAGTAAACATTTATTTGTTGAATAAATGAATAAATGCTAACAGCATCACCTTGGAAGCAAATGATGTTTTGATTCAACTTATTCCTAGTCTTGTTATCATCCAGTATTGGGAACTTGATTAATGTTGGATCAATTGGCTAGCAAGTGATAAATTCATTCAAAATAGCTTAAGGAAAGCAGACTTTATTTTAATGACTCAGTTGCATTTCTCAGAATTTATTTTAAGAATAAATACAGATAGGGGCTGGCCCAGTGGCATATAGCACTCGCTCCACTTTGTTGGCCTGGGGTTCACAGGTTTGGATGCCAGGCGTGGACCTAGCACCACTCATGAAGCCACGCTGTGGCAGCATCCCACATAAAATAGAGAGAGGTTGGTACAGATGTTAGCTCAGCAACAATCTTCCTCAAGCAAAAAGAAGAAGATTGCCAACAGATGTTAGCTCAGGGCAAGGCTTCCTCGCAAAAAAAGAAGAAGAAAAAGAAATACAGCTAGGACTTTTGAGATCTGGAAAGGCATATTAGGTAGCTTCTCTCTTTCCACTCTTCATCTCCTCCCTCCTACCCTACCCACACAAACCCCACATGACCATCTATCTCTGATTCTCTTTACATATGTGTTTCATTCTTGTTCTCTATGGTTTAAGTTCTCTGTTGCCTCATTGGTTTGTAGTCTACATAACAATCCACCCTAGATCCCTATAGTCTCTAAACCAATTCCGTATTCTTACAAGAAGAAAGATGATTGGCTGAGCACAAGGCAGATTTATATGGTGTATACAGCTCTCCCTTTCAGGGTTATGGGATGGGCAGATTAAAGAGGAGATAAAATGATGCGTACTCCATCCAACATTGCCACTTTGGGCAGAGCTCTTGTTCCAGGCTATCTTACAAGCTTGTGGCCTGCCTTTGTGTTGAGTGCCAGATCCTGGTTTGATCATATTTATGGCTGGTTGGGAAGAGAGTTACATGGCTAATCATCTTCATCTTTGAGTCAGGAGATGCTCCTTTCTGCTTTGTGTCAGTAGGAGCTGTGAGTTTTACATTTCCTGCATAAACTTGTTATTCTGCTGTTTGTCTTTAAGGTCTGTTTGCTTACTATACCCAAAGTAGGCATTAGGGAAAAGTTATTCCCTGGATAGGAATTTCTGCAGCAATGGGTAAGATCTTGGGCTTTAGATGCAGGCAGATCTAGTTTTAAATCCGAGCTTTTTAACTTATTCACAGTTACAAAGCTACTGCTGCTCTTCGTCTTCCTGTTTCCTCGTATGTAGACAGCAATAATGATAACACTTATTCTCATAGTGTTATTTTAGGCGTGGAGGAAGCTCATTCACTCATACATACATACAGTGATATATGTGCCTGTGATAAATTTGAGAGCTCCCACTGTGTGCCAGGTCCTGTTCTGAACCCCGAGCATGGCTATGAACAAGAAAGATACCAGCCCTAGCCTCAGGAGGGATGTCAGTGCTAGTGAGGGAGATAGACCGTAAATAAGTTCACAAACGAATAATATTTCAGGTAGTAATAAGTGCTATGAATTAAAGTAATGGAAAGTGGAGTAGTAGAAGTACGGAGAGGGGCTTCGACAGATGTAGAAGATGATTGAGGAAAGCCTGTGAGGAGGTTTTTATATAGAGATATGGAAGATGTTTCAAAATAAAACAAAACAGCCGTATGAAGATCTGGAAGGAAAATATTCCAAGCAGGAGCTTGGTATTTTAGAGAAACAGAAAGGCCAGTGTGGCTGCGGTTTACTTAGTGCGTGAAGGTGGAAATACTGCAAGTTACAGTTGGAGAACTTGGTCGGGTCTGGACAGTGTAGGCTGTTGGGAGGAGTTGGAATCTTGTTCTAGTTTTGATGGGAAGCATTTGGAAGGTATTTACGTTATTCTGGCTGCAGTGTGGAGCATGGACAGATAGAGAATGGTCATGAGTAGAGTTAAGACCAATTTAGAAAGCTATTGTTTTCATCCAGGTAAAAGATACTGATGAGTTGGACTAGATGGAGATGATGAGAAAAGGTTGGATATGGGGTGAATTCTGGAGGAAGAGCCAAAAAAAGACTATCGTAGATTGGATGTGGCATATGAGGAAAAGAGAGGAGTCAAGGATGACCTCTGAGTTTGAAGTTCAAACAGCTGAGTGGGTGGCGATGCCGTTATCTGAGATGGAGAAGACGGAGGAAGACTCCCTCTGTCACCACCAACACAACTCCACTCCCACTCCCACCACCACTTCCAGAGGGCACAGAGTGATTTGCCTAATATTCAAAGTTTGTATGTTAAAGACGACAGACATTTTAGTACATGTGGCCTCTTATATTCTGAATAATGTGTGTCATGATTAAACAAACTTCATGATTATTTAGAGGCTGTAAAAGACATGACTTGTCCTGACAGCCAGTGTAAATTGGGTAGTAAAATAAAGTTAAGAAAAAGTAAATAAAAGCAGTACTTTAAAAAGTAATTAAAATTAAAATTTTTTAATGAAGTTTGAACCAGAAACTCAGAAACTGGGCATAAAATTGTGATAAATAGTTAACCAGTGAAGAATAGATGGAGTATAAAGATAAAATTCCCAAACTTGTGTGGATTAGGAAATTAAAGGCATGAAAATTAAAAGCGTAAAAATGAAAACAGTAAAACAATCCTTTGAAAGACCAAAAATCTTTACAAGTAGAGAGATCAGGGAGATAAATGATAAACTAGGCCTAGAATAATGAAAAGAAAAACATAACTTTTCTAAACATTATAGTGATTTGAAATAGTCTAAAGCATAAAAGTTGAAGAAATATATACGTCCTAAGATACTGTTTCTAATGTTGTGGTTGCTCTTGCTGCTGTTTATTTTTAGTGTAAAATGGGTAAACCTGGGCAAATAGTTACTATCTTTTGTTGTGGCTGTTGTTTATGTAAAACAAGTGATGAAATCTAACTGCATGGAGTTTGACATCTTGACTCTTAAGAGTTCCTTGAAAAGAATGACATGGTGAATTCTTAGAAAGCTTAGAGAACCCAGTGGAAGATCAGATCAGAACGTTTGGTATTTCAGCCTTTGCCTCAGATTAGGACCCGTAGTTGACCGACTCTCAGAGGATGCGTGTGCGCATACAGAGACGCTTGTGAGCCTGTGTGTTGTTTTGGGGGGAAAAGGGCATGGTAACTGGTCTGACTGGTGGGTTGTTGCATTGATCTGGCTTAAGGACAAGCCTTCTGATTCCAGAGATAGCACTCTCAGCCTGTTAATTTTCTCCTGAGTGAATTAAGCAATCTGTAAACATTTTCCTTACTTATGATCTTACTGAATTACAGACTCAGTAAGATATAGGTAAAATACTAGCAAGGTTTAATGCTGTTCATGGTCCCAGTGAGGAAGAAAGGGGAGGTTCCATGGCCAGAATAATTAAAGATTATAATTTCTTAATTCTCCAGGAACTGTGGGTGGCTCAAGGAAAATTGGTCTCAGCAGGAGTCGCCGTAGCAGCATGGATTGTATTATCTAAACTTTTTGGATGATTATCCTAAGTAATTCTCATGATCAGATAGTTTTTAATTATTTACTTAACTGAAGTTTTACTTTTCCTCCTCACATCAGATTTTATAATCCTTCTTTCACTTTAGTGTTGACCATTTTTCAAACACGTTAGTTTTGCCATCCATTGCTTAGGGTTTTCTTTCCTTCCCCAAAGACAAGACAAGACTTTTGTTTCTTTGATAGTGTTAGATTGTCTTAGTTTGTCATTCTCATGAGTGTCTCTGTTCTTCCAGTACATTAGAACTGCAATTTATACTGATATTCTTGACACTTTTTGCACTCTAATATCATGTTATAGGAGAAATGGTATGTGAAGTTGCATAATGAAACCTGGTAGTATTCCTGTCTGGTATTTTTCATTAACTTCTACAGAAAATAAAAACATTCTGAAAGCAACACTCAAATTTCTGAGACTCATTCTACTTTAACTTTGGGAAGTGATTCTTAATTCTAATAATTATTTTCAGACTAGTTGTTAACGTGTTATATGTGTTTTTGTGTTTAACAATTTTATACCACCTCTGTGACTATCTTAGGAAATCAAGACTGTTTAAAATAAGAATGAGCTTTCATCGTCCTTTGGTGCTTCACTAATTTCTTTTGATTCCAGTACTTCATTTGAGCAGAGCCAATATCTTTAGTTTTTATCAGTGAAGAAATTCATGAATAGAATGTTGAGTTATTAGAATTCTAATGTTACTTAGAAACGGTAAATATATTTCTTCTTCCTTCTTCCTCTTCTTTTCCTCTTCCTCCTTTTTATTCTAGCTGAAATTAAAATATTTTCCTTTATGGTAAATATGCAGCTTTATACTTCATTCAATCTGATAATTATGGTTTGTTAATCTTTATCATAGCTAGTGCCTACTCTGTGCTGGATACGGTTTAAAGCACTTTACTTACATAACTCATTTTAATCCTCACAACAACCTCTATGGCAAACTGCCTCATTTGAGGGGTAGAAATTATCTGTAGTTAATGTATGTTTTTTGTCTAAGTTTCTTATGAAATTTTATAAGAAATTCAGGAAAAATCATATTAAAATATTGGTACAAGAAGGAAAAAAGTAATTGTAAGCCAGTTTTACTTTGAGCAGAATAATAGCAAAAATAGAGGCTGAAAGTAACCTGCATACCTTCTCCAGGGGTTTTCAGATGTTGGAACAATCCATCTGGAGTCGTATTTGCTCATAAACATCTAGGCATCCTAGGAAATGAGGCAGTTAAGTCTGGAGATATCCAGTTTAACACTTTTCAATACAAAGTATATTCCAGCATCTTGAGTGATAGGCAGAAAAACTCATCCCAGTGGAGGAGAAAGTGGAAATACATACATCTTGAACTAGGTCACTGATTCGTATAGTTGAGCAGAGAAAAAACGAAAAAACCTGGCAGATATAACACAAAGTTATAATAGACTGATATTCAGCATCCCAGACCCTGGGGATTTATTTGGCCTACCTTCTTTGGCTTAGGGAACTATAAACTTAAAGCTATTCTTTTGATTGATGGGAGGGAAATGAACTGAACTCCTCTCCCCAAATGCCAATGATGGTAGTGATGGGGTGGTTGAAGAATGTTGTCCTCATGTAGAAAAGTACAAGATAGTGCTAGATAACTGCAGAGAGAGAAGCGAACCAGTTGACAGACAGCTCTTAGCATGGGGGTTTGAACATGACTTCTGGAGCCAGGCTGTTTGGGTCTGAATTCCAGGTTCTTTATGAGTAATACTTTCCCTTATCACCAAGATTGATGTGACATAGAGAAACAAGGTTTGTGTAATATAAGTTTGCATAACTAGATATTTAATTACATATTTGCTGATGTTAAAGTAAGTGACCGGGCTGGCCCAATGGCATAGTGGTTAAGTTCAGCCTGCTCTGCTTCGGCAGCCCAGGGTTCATGGGTTTGGATCCCAGGCACGGACCTACACCACTCATCAAGTCATGCTGTGGCAGCGTCCCACATCCAAAATAGAGGAAGATTGACACAGATGTTAGCTTGGGGCCAATCTTCCTCACCCCAAAAAAAACTAAGTGACCTTTTCAGTTTATTAGGAATTAGAATGGCATTAAGTTTTTCTTTTCTTTCTTTCTTTTTGTTGAAGAAGATTAGTCCTAAGCTAACATCTGCCACCAATCCTCCTCTTTTTACTGAGGGAGACTGGCCCTGAGCTAGTGTCTGTACCCATCTTCCTCTACTTTATATGTGGGACACTTGCCACAGCATGGCTTGACGAGCGGTGCTTAGATGCATACCCAGTATCCAAACTGGCAAACCCTGGGCCACCAAAGTGGAATGTGCAAACTTAACCACTGCGCCACTGGGCCAGCCCCAATTTTTTCTTTTAAAGCTACAATAGACATTAGCTATACATTTAATAAATATTGCAGAAGTTTCTTAACAGGAATAATGCACACTTGCATTTAGCACTGCACTGTTGTGTACCAATTGTCCATTTGGATGTCACCCAAAAGGCCTCACAGGGTGAATTTCCCACAGTACAGAATCTGGCCATCAACTTACAGATCAGAAACCTTATTTTGCCAGGATATTAAGACTGGAGTCATCTTCAGAGACTAAAATAATCAGGTTTAAGAAAATGAGGTGTGAAAATCATAATGTAAAATTTAATTTAAGCCATCATGTGACCTGTAGTACCAGTAGTATCTTGTTTAGTGCATTGTCTGCATAAAGTAGTTCTTCATGAGATACTAGATCTTTACCAAAAGCTAGCTTTGCACATCTATACTCAATAGCATGTCTAATTGCATTTGACTGGGATAGTTTGATGGGCCCTTCTCTGTAACGGACGAACAGCCCTGCCAGAAGAACTACACTTCTCCTTTGCTGTTAAGAAGTATGACGAGTCTGAGATTTTTACCCAAGCTAGCAAGTTAACCTGCAGGTTTTACCGATGCTGCCCGAAGACGTAAGGCTGCTAGATCAGAGACAAAAGACTTTGTTACTCACAGCACAATAAAGTAGCATGAGCTTCACGTTTGTGTGTTGGTTCCCCTTGCCTCCCAAGCCCCAGAGGGGCAGTGCTGAGCTGCTCAGGTGGATGTTGCACACTCTCTGGGTTTGCATCACAGCACTGGAACCCTCAGCTTAGGGACCTTAGTCTTTCATGGGCAGTAAGCCTGCCTCACTTTGGCCAGGGAGAGAGGCAGTGTCTTCATTATACTGAATACTAATCAAACCTAACTTCAAATGGGAGACACTGTCGTCCAAGGGTTTTACTATACACCCATCTTTGAAAAGATAATCTGAAACAGGGACAGACGGTGCTCTGCTCACTAGATATGCAGAAATGAGACCCATGGAGAATTGTCACCTAGCACTAGCTTAGGTTTTTCCCTCTAGTAGTGCTTTAGTAGGCATTGCCAGTGTTTGTCTTCAACTCATTTTCTATCTTCCATGAGCTACTTAAATGCTTTTGATGGATAGGTACATTCTTTCAAAATACTGATGCTCTTAGTCAGGTTTTAGTTAAGTCTAATAGGCCTGGAAGCCATTGTGGGTCTTTTACTCATTTTACTTACTTTCAGGTTCCTGGAGGTCATTTCACTATAGACAAATAAGACCATATATCAGTGAGCTTATGATCAAAGATTTATGACATATTTAATACATAGAAAACAGTGTATGTAATGACCCCTGAGAAACCACCAACTTACAAAAAGGAGCACCCCCAATTCTATCCCCTTCATCCTAGAGGTAACCTTACCTTGACTTTTGTTTGCTTAGCATTCCTATGCTTTTCTTGGTAGTTCTACCACTTATTTTTCAGTTGTGTTATATTTTTGTGGTTATTAGACATACTGCTAGGACAGGCTTTCTTGTCCTCCACTGTTCAAGTGCTGGAGTTTCTTTAGGGTGTATAGGAATGGGCTTTTGCTGGTGTTAGGCTACAAAAGGCTCTGAGATGAGTTAGTCTGTAGGATTCATGTGTTCTGTGAAAACGAGATGTATACTGAGCATGTGAAAGAAGATGGAAATAGCCTGTGATTGTTTCTTTACAAACTGATTTTAACTACATGCTCTTATATAACCTTGTTACTAAGTAATAAAATTTTCTGTGACACTTCTCCTTTTTGAGTTTTATTTGTGGCCAATATCTCCTAGTTTGTGGTTGTTTTTCACTCTCTTTATGGTGTTTTGGTGAACAGATGTTCTAAGTTTCAGTGCAGTTGAATTTATCGTTCTTTACCTGGGGGTGTTTTTATGAACTCTTCCCTGTCCTTGTCTCAAAGATTTTCTCTTTATTTTGTTTTGAAAGTTTTGTCTTTAACCTACTTCAAGCTGATTTCTCTTCTGTGGTAGATATTCGTTTTTATTTTTTTCATGTGGATTAATTGTTCCAGCACCGTTTATTGGATCCTTTCCCCTTCTGATAGGCAGGGCCGTATCTGTCATATACCAAGTTTTCACGTCTGTTTGCATCTGTTTCTGGTCTCTCTCTGTGATCTGTTGGTCTCTTTGTCCCTGCACCAGTGCTGCGTCGTCTTCTTTCCTATAGAATTACCTTAGCTCTGTGACGCGTCTTAGTGTCTGTAGAGCAAGTCCTCTCTCATCTTTTTCCTCTTAGCAATGTTTTTGGACTGTTTACTCTTCCACAAAATTTGGAATCAGCTTATCAAGTTTGGTGAAATATCCATTTGCAGTTTGTATTTGAAGTGCACTGAACCAGTGTATTAGTTTGGGGGAAAATTTAGGCTTCTTATCCATGAATATGATATCTCCTCCTATTTAGGGTATCTCTCTATATCTTCAGTATCTTTCTATATCTCTCAATAAATCTTTGTGTTTTCTTCATGAAAAGAAATCATATTTCTTTTATAAGATTTATTCCTCTATGCCATTTTGTTGTTGTTACCATTATAAATGGAATCTTTTTAAAATTTCTTTTGTGACCAACTTTGAAGAAGCATTTTTTGATTTTCTGGCATTTTTACTGCTTGCTGTTCTCTCTCTCTGAACTTCCTGGATCTGTGATTTGGTGTCTGATATTAATTTGGGTAAATTTTCAGTCATCATTATTTCAAACATTTCTTCTGTTTCTTTCTCTCTTCTTCTTCAGGTATTCCTATTTTATGTATGTTACACCTTTTGTAATTGTCCTACAGTTCTTGAAGATTGTTTTTGTTTTTTTCAGTCTTTGCAATTTTGGAAGTTCCTATTGCTATATCCTCAAGCTGAGAGATTCTTTCCTCAGCCATGTCCAGTCTACTAATAAGCTCATCAAAGGCATTCTTCATTTCTCTTAACGTTTTTGATCTCTAGCATTTCTTTTTGGTTCTTTATTAGAATTTCTATCTGCTTGCATTGCTCATTTGTTCTTGTATGCCGTCTACTTTATCCATTAGAGCCCTTAGCATATTAATCATAGTTGTTTTAAATTCCTGTCTGCTAATTTCAAAATCCCTGCCATATCTGGTTCTGATGCTTGTTCTTGAAATTGTGTTTTTGCCTTTCGGTGTGTTTTGTAATTTTTTTCTTGAAAGCTGGACATGATGTACTGAGTCAAAAGAACTGCTGTAAATCGACCCTTAGCAATGTAGTGGTAAGATGTATGGGGAGAGGCAGCGTTCTATCGTCCTGTGATTAGGTCTCAGTCTTAGTCTGAGCCCATGCCTCTGGACTGTGTACTTCACAAGTATTTCTCAGGTTTTTTTCCCCCGCTTAGATGGGTCAGATGGTTAGAGTTGACTGGAGTTGGGTATTTTCCTTCCCCAGGTCAAGTAGTCTCTGATAATGCCCCAGCAGGTGAGGCTCTGGGTAACTAGTTTCTTGTGAGGGCGGGTCTTGTTAAGAACAGAGTGTTCAGGCAAATTTCAAAATGGTTCCTTTTCCCCTCCCCCTGCTGGAAGCATGCAGGGGACTTTTCTCATATTTACTGTGGGAACTTGGTTGAACTCCTGGAGAAAAACAGAAAAGTTTGGGGGCTTCACTGTGACTGAATCCCCCTGGAGTTTTAAACTCTCAGAGTTGTCCACACACAGTTCAGGTTTTGCTAGCGCTAGTTTCCGCAGCAGTTTCCACTTAGGAGTCTCTGCTCTGGTAAGTAAGCTGTGACTCCCTATATTTTCCTGTCTGTCTCTCCAACCTTGGGGGCAGTGGTTTCCTCTTTTCTCTCATGGATCCAAGAAGAGTTGTTGATTTCTTTTTTCTCTTCAGCTTTTTACTTGTTAGAGCAGAGAACTCTATTACTTTTTAAATTAAATTTTAAGTATATAAGGAAAGACCTATGTTTAAATAATAAATAGGATGACTCAAATCATGCTTTTTATTAAACTGTTCTGAAAGACTTCAGTACTGATGGGTTATGAAGTTTTGGATTATACACTGTATGTAAGTTTATTAAAAATAAGAAGTCTGTTCTTTTGTCACTTAAGTAGAATTTGTTTGTGTTTTAGATAACGTTCAGTCATCCAGGCCTAGACATTCAGGGTAGAAACACAGAATATGTACAGCGGCAAATATCCAAGGAATGTGGAAGCCTAAAGTCCCAAAATAGGGTAAGTAATCTTAGTTTATCTTCTGATATTGAATGTAGCTAATTAACATGTAAGTGAAATTTTTCAGTTCTTCTAATTCTCCATATAGTTGAATTGTACTAGAAAATTTTTTTGTATATAAGTTTAGTACATATGTGCTTACTACATATATGCTGTTATTTGAATTCCATCCAGATTTCTAGTTTGATTCTGGAGGACTGCCACAGTGTATTTATCACTGGATAGGGATTGAAAATTGTTAATTTAATGGACTACATCCATCACTATACCTTTAGCCCAGACCTGGAATTTTTTTAGCCCTGATTCTAAATATCTGGGGAATAGGAATTTGCCCCAACTTGGACCAGGTGCTTACTTGTAGACTAGTCACTGTGTCCCAGGACTGGGGCTAAGAGATACAAATAGGACTCCTAGAAGCCTACTTGTATGGGTGCAGGGAAGGGTCACTGTGATTGATCCCCCGAGATTTACTTTGCCCCCTGGTCTCAAGGAGACAATCTACACAGAAACGTTAGAGAGGGAGGGAGAGAGAGTGTCTGTATGTGGTATAGTGTGTTTTAAGCCCTTTTCAGAGACTTTTGTATAGCCAAGCTATAAACGTGTATGTCTTTGTATTAGTTTGCTAGGGCTGTCATAACAAAATACTACAGACTGAGTGGCTTGAACAACAAAAATTTATTTTCTCACATCACAGTTCCAGAAATGGAAGTCTAAGATAAAGGTATTGGCACATTTGGTTTCTTCTGAGGCCTCTGTCCTTGGCTTGCAGATGGCCCCCTTCTGGCTGTGTCTTCATGTGGTCTTTCCTCTGAGCACCCACATTTCTGGTGTCTCTCTGTTCAAATTTCCTCTTCTTATGAGGACACCAGTCAAATTGGATTAAGGTCCATCCTAAGGGCCTAATTTTAATTTAATCACCTTTTAAAAGGCTCTATCTCCAAATGTAATTACATTCTGAGGTACTGGGGGTTGAGGCCTCAACATATGAGCTTAGAGGGCGGAGTACAACTCAGACCATAATATTCCATCCTCTGGTCCCCAAATTCATGCCTTCTCACATGCAAAGTACATTCACCCCTTCACAACAGCCCCAAATTCTTAACCCATTCCAGCATCAACTCTAAGTCCCAGATCCTCATCTAAATATTATCTAAGTCAAGTGTGGGTGAGACTCAAGGTATAATTCATCCTGAGGCAAAATTCCTCTTCACCTGGGAACCTGTGAAACGAGACAAATTACCTACTTCCAAAATACAGTGGTGTGGGAAAGCCACAGAATAGAGATTCCCATTCCCAAAGGGAGAAATTGGAAAGAAAGGAGTCATGTGTCCCAAGCAAATCTAAAACCTAGCAGGCTAAATTCCGTTTGATTTTAAGGCTTGAGAATAATCCTCTTTACCTCAGTGTTCTGTCTTCTAGGCCCACCAGGGTGGTGGCCCCACTCCCCTTGGCCTTGGATGATAGCATCATTCCTAGGCCCCCTTCCTGAAACTGAGGAGGTGGCCCCACCCTGTGGAACTACGGAGGAGGCAGTCCCACCTTTGGGGTCATTCTTCCCTTTTCTTACAGGATAACACATGTTCTCAGCCACATAGCTCTTTTTGCCAGTCCTATAAATCCTAGAAGTCTGCCTTCGTTTCATCCCAACTCAGTCCCCTTCAGTCCAAGGTGGCAGCATTTCAGCTCAGATGGCTGATTGGATCCATGAGTCTCTTTAATTCCTTGGAGGAGTCCCGTGATCTCTTTATTTTATGATTGTCTAGCCACGCGTTTGGTATTCTTTCTGGAACATGCTTTCTCAATTTTTGCAATATGGATAGGCTGAGAATTTTCCAACTCTTCAAATTCTGGTTCCTTTTTGCTTAAAAATTACTACAATTTATCTCTTTCTTGTCACATTTTACCATAAGCAGCAAAGAGAAACCAGGCTGCGCCTTCAGCTCTTTGCTTTGAGATCTCTGCTAAATGCCCAAGCCCATCACACACTCACAAGTTCTACCTTCCACAAAACACTAGAATATAGTTCATCCACGTTCTTTACCACTTTATAACAAGGATTGCCTTTCCTCCAGTGTCCGATAATATGTTCCTCATTTCCATGTGAGCCCTCACCAGAAGCACCAGAAGCACATCTATATTTCTACCAACAGTCCCTTCAGGGCTACATAGGCTTTTTATAACATGCACCTCAAAACTCTTTCAGCCTCTGTCCATTACCCAGTTCCAAAGCCATTTCCACATTTTTAGGTATTTGTTACAGCAACACCTCACTCCTTGGTACTAAAATTTGTATGAGTCAGGGTTTTGCAGAGAAACAGAATCAACAAGGTGTGTATATATACAGAGAGAGATTTATTTTAAGGAATCGGCTCCTGCGATAGTGGAGGTGCATAAGCAAAATCTGCAGGGTAGCCTGTCAGTCATGAGACCCAGGGAAGAGCTGCAGTTTGCGTCTGAAGGCAGTCTGCTGGCAGAGTTCCTTCTTGCTCACGGGTGATCAGTCTTTGTACCGTTAAGGCCTTCAGCTGACTGGATGAGGTCCACCTGCACTGTGGAGGATAATATGCTCCACCCATAGTCCACCAATTTCCATGTTAGTCTCATTCAAGAAACATCTTCACTTAAACATCCAGAATAATGTTTGATCGAATATCTGGGCACTGTGGCCCAGCCGAGTTGACACATAAAATTAACCTTCACAGTCCTTAATGCAATATTCATCTCTTTCCTTTTTAGGTCCCTTTGAAATCAATCCGACATGTCAGCTTTCAAGATGAGGATGAGATTGTCAGAATAAACCCTCGAGATATCTTAATACGTCGCTATGCGGACTACAGACATCCTGATATGTGGAAAAATGACCTGGAGAGAGATGATACTGACTCCAATATTCAGTTTTCTAAACCAGACAGTAAAAAATCAGACTATCTATACTCTTGTGGGGATGAGACTAAGTTAAGTTCACTCAAAGACTCTGTGGTATTTAAGACACAGCCTTCCTCATTAAAATTTAAGAAGTCAAAACGAAGAAAAGAAGATGGTGAACGTTCTCGCTGCGTATACTGCCAGGAAAGGTTTAATCATGAAGAAAACGGCAGAGGAAAGTGTCAGGATGCTCCAGACCCTATTAAAAGATGCATATATCAAGTTAGTTGCATGCTCTGTGCAGAGAGCATGTTGTATCATTGTATGTCAGACTCAGAGGGAGATTTTTCTGATCCCTGTTCATGTGACACTAGCGATGACAAGTTCTGCTTACGATGGTTAGCCCTAGTAGCTTTGTCTTTCATTGTACCATGTATGTGCTGCTACGTCCCTTTGAGAATGTGCCATCGTTGTGGTGAGGCATGTGGGTGCTGTGGAGGGAAACATAAAGCTGCTGGATGAAAGGATCCAGTGCCAAAATGAGCTTAAATCTTTGTTTCCAGGAATTAGCTAACTTGGATTTGTGGAAGCTTTTGGCAAGCAATCTGAAATCTTGCCTGGTATCATTGGGGCCACACGCGGAGGAAGCAGAACTCTTCAGTTCTTGGCGTTTCACAAATGCCAGCCATGCCTAACTTTTTCCCTTGAGTGCATGGCATGTTTTGTTACAGGTTGTAAAGAGTATTTGCAAAAGGAAACCATTTCTGGTTATTGGCTATAAAAAGTGAGCATAAAATATGATCCAACTAAAAGGGATTAATTTTTGGCATTTTTGTATATTTATGCATTAGGTGATGGGACTTTTAAAGGTTTGAATTCATTAAGACGTGAACTAAAAGTGCACTAAGGGGACAGTTGATTTCAATCTAAGAAAAGTTAACACTTGGGAATTGTAAGACGTAAAAGAAGTGCAACTAAATCATTTATTAGTTGTTTTTTGAAAGCAGTTTTATGTATAAATAACAAATGTTTATATTTAACTAAATATAAGGTACGAATTATTACATATTAAACTTTTCTTCCCCTTCCTAGTTCTGAGGTAGATGTACATATATCTACTATCACATTCCATTATATTTTGAATATTTTACTCATCCTAGTTAATAACGTTTTTATTCCATGTGAATGATTTGATATTTTCATCCTCATTTCCCTTTGGCTACAGTTTATATTGAGTTATATCTGTACATTCTGGTAATCTAAAATCCTTAAAAATATTCTAATAGCCTTGAGTGACCAACTTTTTTTTAAAGCACAGATGTAATTGTCTAATGTTCTGATGGGAACGTAACACTTATTTTTATATAAAAAGAGACTGAGTAAACATTATAGAAAAAAGTGAGGTTTTTGGGTTGTTGTTTTGTTTTTTTGTGGTATTCAACCAGCAAGTTGTTTTCTTTCAGAGTTTCCTCCTTCAAAAAATTCTATTGCATTTACAAATGTTTGACAAGGCAAAAAGTGTAACTGGATAGTCAGTATAAAAGTGTCCTCCTGAGATCTCCATTCCTCTCTCTGCTAAACCAGAATATGTTCAGCTGTGTTACTAATTTCTTAGCTTAATTCTCAGTACTTATTATTCACATAACAGTAATTTTTCTCAGTTGCATTTTATTTTATTTAAACTGGCCAAAAGCAAAATCATTTTGTGTTCAAGTGTGTGCTAAACTATCCCAGGAATGTATTTAATCCAACATTGTGAATGAAATATCTTGTACATATAAATAGATTTCTTCTGCAGAACATTGTATTACTGGATGTTTTATTTACAAAACAGTTGGATAAATGTTCCAACACATTGTTTAAAATACTTTGGGGTCAAATTGTCTTTTTTAAGTGTTACGTTACAACTCTCGCCAAGTAAGGGGTTCTTTAAGAACATTCCCCGAGAGGGATAAAGTTGAGAAGTGTGCCTTTTTTTTAATGGCTTGAAGTTTCAGAAGTGATAAAAACTAAAATCACACTACCATTTGAAGCTTATTTTCTATGCAGGTTTTAAAATGTCATTTATGTATCATTCTTTTTACATATCACATTTAAGCTTGTGTTTGCTTTCTTCTTTTGCCCCAGATCAAACTGAACAATGTATATAACACTATATCTGTCTGTAAAATACTTTTTTTTTAAGAAAGCATTTATATTTATATGACAGCTTGAACTGACAACATTGTGTATATAGATCATCTTGAAGTATTATTTCACATTGAAAAGAAGAAAAATATATTGATAACTATAGACGTTATGAAGAAGAAGTTATTTCTAGTTTTGTACTAAAAATCAATTGGATGAACTAAATCCAAAACGTGACACTGTGGCAGCAGTTTTAAGTCTTATTTTTACTGTTTATATATTTGGACGCTGCTACATCAGATGATCTTCATCCCTGAAGTTTTCAGCTAAACTTGGTTTCCTAGAATAGACTGTTAACTTTCAAAATTACTTTTTATTGGTGAAATAGAAATATTGGTTTTCCTTGTGAATGAATTTTCATATTTGTAAGTGCTGAGTTTATAATTCAGGTTTGAGCAAGGTGTGAATAACTGAAGAAAATAACTTGCTGGCTATATAGGAAAATGCTGTGGAAATGAACTGTGTATATACTTCTGGAAGAACAAATTTAATCATTTCTTCTGTTATGCACTAATCGGTATAGTGCAACTCCTGGTTCCGTACTGTATTTTATATGCAACATATATGCTTTAAAATTTTAATGTTTGTGCATTAATATTTTCAATTTGTTTAACCACTTTGCTGCTAAGATTTTGCCGTCCCATCCCCATTTTTTCCTTTACAATTTTAAACAAGTTTCTTCATTAAAAACTATGGTGATGAAATGGTTTTTATTTCACCTTGGATCATTGTAGTTACACACTCAGTTTCCAAATCAGTTTAGAAGACTAACTGATAATAGAATATTAACTGAATCCCTATGTGGAAATTTTCTGGAGTAAATTAGAATTCTTATGTGAAAACAAATGGGTAGTTTGAATTTCTCGCTAAACAGGTGTATAGGTATGTTCAGGAACTATTTTCTCGTTCTGCGTACACATTTGGCACTGCCAGTTGGCTTTTCCTTTAAAACCTTTCTGTTTTTAATCTGGTAGTATAAGCAAATGGCTAAACAAAACTGCTTCAGTAACAGTATTGAAAATGAAATCATCTAGATGGCATAACAAGAAAGACTTTGGTCTGGTCTCACGGCTTGTTGTGTTCAGAATTGATAGTTCTTAGAGATTCCTCTCCTGCTCTGACGGGGGAATCATTTGATTTCTGAAGACGTATGAGGGGTGGAACTTCAGCACCACCTACTGGGTGATGCATAGACCAGAGACATGAGGTGGCACTGGGATCTGACAGGGCTTCTCACTACTACCAGTACTAAAGGGCTATTTACACGGTGGCCGCCTGCAAACGGAGAAGGCAGGAGTACAAAACATCTCCAAGGAACTGTAAAACAAATCTTTTCCGTAATGTGTCTTGTTGGTCACTGAAAGATTTTAAGCACTTTTTCTTACATATCCTGTTTTAAAATATGTATTGATATTTGGAACTGGCAGTCAAACTTAATGGATGTGCCGAAGTATTTATAGAACCAATTCTTTTAACTTGCAAAAGCCACTACCAAAATGGTATTCTTATTTTTCCTCCCGTTACCAGTCAGGGAGAATTTTTTTAAAAAATAAACATCACGTGTATTTCATCATGACAATTTCAGAGAGTGTGTGTCTGTCTCTGGGATGCTGTTGGGGCAGGGGTTAGAATTTAAAGGGGAAAACTTGAAAACTACCTATTTTCATTGGTTATTCAGCAGTGCCTAAAATGAACTCTTGATGTAATACAAATGCACTTTCAATTCATATGTATAGTGCCATCTGATATCTTGGGTAAGTCTTGCTTTTTCTTTTTTTCTCCCCCACTTAATTGAACGCTACAGAGATTGTTGCTTAATATCCATGTTAGTCTCCAGAGTACAAAAAAAATGGCCTTTCTTCCAGATGGGCAGTTTAAGGAATCTTAAGTATGTTCCTTTTGTTGAAATCTACCTTAGGTTTTGTGCTTATACTTTGGAAAGTGTATTTAAGGTTGAGTTTTAAATTTTAGCCCAAAGATGCAATTAAGCAAGTATAACATTTTTCTACATAAAACTTGGAAAACTCTAGTTGCCTGGAAAACACAGATTCTTCGCTAAATATTCTCGTTTTTAATTTGACCTCCAGGCTCACATTTCTAAGTGTAAGGGAAAGCACTAAAATCTTGCATTATTGTTGCACTTAAAAAAAATTGGTCTATAAACCACAATAAAAGCACCATAAGGTGTTTTGCAGTGAGTCAAAATATTAAAAAAAAAAAAAAAATCACAACCTGAGGTGATTTATGTAAACTAAAACCAAAACAAAAAAAGGGCTTCAAGGTATGAAGGTACTTTTTGCCTAGCAGCCAGGTGGTTATAAAACTTGCATATGCTTTGATACACTGATGTTAGCCATTGTTTCTGAAAGCTCTTTAAATTGCATAAGTCGCTAGTTTTGAAATTTTTCAAGATTAATCTAATTGAAAAGCCTTTGTATTAAGATACACATAGATTTTTGTGGACGTTGCCAGTATGTAGTGTCATTTGCTTTCTATTCTTGACCTCAGAAGTGCCTCACTTGTATATTATTTCCATTAAAAGCTTGACTGCATTCTTTCTAATAAGCAATGAAAAATTGTTTAATTCATATCATAATGTATCTCCTTAGATATAGGTGACTAGCTTGATAGTTTTGGATATATAATGTAAATATGCATATATAAGTTTGTAACTGTTTTTGTTACATCATACTCATGTAATTGGACATATCAGATGATATCTTAAGAATTTGTTTTAATTACCTGATTAAACCTATCCTGAAATATAAAAGGACTTTTTCTTACTCTTCTAGAGGATAACAAACTATCACATGAGATGCTAATTATTAATGGAGAAAGGAGTAGAAATGATTGGAAGCTTCTTATCATAGTTTTTTTAAGGTATATTTTTAACTGAAAGTTCATGTATGGTTCATCTTAATGACTTATTTATTCATCCTTGATTGTATCCAGATTTTTTTGTAGTCTCTTACCTAATACATTATATTTATTGGTTTGGGAACATGTTACAGCTAAGTCTGGATTAACCACCTTAAATGATATGTGGGAAATTTTTGACCCAAGGTGACTACTAATTTTTTTTGTGTCCTAGTCAGTTTCAGAGTTTCGCTTAACTTGTAATATAAACAAAAATAACTTAATAATCAACATGAAAAATTATTAGGACAGTACTATACTCAAAAACGATAGTGTATTTCAACACTAGAATAACTTTGGGACCTTTATACCATGAATTATGAAATGTAGTCTTCTACTTATTTCCGGATTTTCAGAAATTTGCTTTATGTTCTTCACATCAAGTTAATACCCAAGAGTAAGTGGAATAGTTTTTACATCAGACAAATTAAAACTAGGGTTTCTGCTTGGCCATCAATATAGTTCGTGCACACAGTGGTCCTTAAAAAAGATAACATTGGTGTTAATATGAAAGCTGGCATCAACTCCTTTAAAATAAACTGCTCTAAGACTTGCAGTTTTAGAGAGATCCTTGAAATAATGGCTCAAAAAAGATATTCTTAATAAAAGTCGAACAAAATCACAGTTGAAATGGTGTTTTCTTTTGTCCAGCAGTCTTTATTTTTGTTGCGTGATGTATTTTAAATGATCACTTTTATTTCTCAAAGAACCCTCTAATGAAAGTATTATCCTCATTTTACTAAGGAGGAGATTTAGCCTTCAAGTGTTAAAAAATATTCCCAAGATCTCATTAGAGGCACCAGGATTTGAAGCAAATTGTCATACTTCAAAGCCCATGCTTTTTAGTCACAATGCGCAGTATGTTTTGTTACAAGGGTCGCAGATTGACTTCACAGAATAGTCATTGTTCTGTTAAAACGAAATCTTTTTTAAGCTGGAATAATTTTATATAGAAATAATTTCTTAACTTGCACTCCCTTTTGTTTCATCTCTGGGTCCCCTGTTCCTCTATCTCAGGAGGCTCTGCACTATCCCCAGTAAGACACATGGGGATCCTTAAAATTGGGAGAATAAAATTGATAATGCTTCAAGATACATCCACTGTGTGCCGATCCAACAGGAAGCAGTAAAGACGTGTACAGGCCAGTGTGTGGGAGTGTTCCTTTTGCTCGGTTGATGTTATTTCTCTAAAGATTCTGAATCTGAGCGATTCTTTTTCGCTAAAACAAGGATACTTCCTCTTGAGGCGATAGAAAACTGCTCTCAAGTGAGTCTTTGACAGTATTCTGTACTCTTCCTTTTCAAGTGGTGAGCCGTTCGAATGTCAGTTTTTCCACCAAGCCTGTCTTTGAGCCAGAGTTGCATTTGGTATCAGGGCTACTTCCTACACGTGTCATCATGATGAGGTTAGTGTTCTCTCTTTCTTCAAACTTAACCTGAAAATAATTTGCAATAACCATGAGGTGTGCAATTTGGAAAGAATTGGGACAGGAAGAATTTCATTATGCAACAAGATCATTCTTTCTGGACAATAAAACTTAAGGAGAGGTGTTTAAGTTTCATTTCCATTACTTATAAATTTTGCATTGCCAAATTGCAAATATTAATTTAAATGCTTTTTTTTCTTTTTGAAACACCGTGAAACAGAAAATCATATGGATTTTACTTGTCAAATATAAATCCTTTTTGTGCCCTCCATATTTTCCTCCTTCCTTTTCCCTGTTAAGGAATAGTGTCTCCAACTTTCTCCAAATCTATGAGGGCAAGAATTCATGGAGAAGACTTTTCAACAGTATTCTATAATTCTTTTTAAAATTCTTTTATTCTTCCCCCAAAATGGCTAGTGAACTTAAGTGTATGTCTTTCATCAGTAGGGGAGTCCAGTGCTTCACTGACTCTTAAAATTTAAGAGAAAACACAAAGTTGTATGAATTCATGAGCTCCCAGCTAGTTAAAAGTTCTTGTTAGAGTTCTTGTTAAATTATCAAAGTAAAATGCACAGAGATAGCATGATACTCCAAAGTTGTATGGAAATAATGATCCAGACCAGATTACTTACCATTGCTGATAAAGTCGAGTTCACTGATGTTTAGGACTAGGAGGCACTTTAGAAATGATACAACACCCTTATTTTACAAATGTAGAAACAGGTCGCAGGAGGTTGAGAGAGTGCAAGGTCATTTACTTATTTAGAAACACCGCGTGTACTTTAAACGCATACAACCGACCGCCTAAAGTGCATCTCTTGCAAAATGAGCCCAAAACTGATTTCTCCCATTCTTCAAACCTTTTTTTTCTTCTCTGTCTTAGATGGTGACACCACTGCACATCAGTAGTCTGAGCCAGAAACCTGATCATCACCTTTAGTTTCTCGTTTTCCCTTGCTTTTCACCATCAATTCTCAATTTTTGACAGTTCTATTCCCTAAGTGTCTCTCAAGTCTGTGTTCCTCTGGCCTCACCGCTGCTGTCCTAGTAGAAGTCACCTCATGCTACTGATGTTGGGGATTCGGATTGAATCGCTTGGACATTTTTATCTTTAACAAGAGATGATCTGGATTTTAAATATGATTGGACAGTAAAAGTACTTTAGACTGCAATGAAATGGTGACAAAAAGGTGAGATCTTCAGATTGAGATATCCCCAGATTTAGACAAAAGAAATGGTTTCTAGCGGGACTGAGGAATCGAATGATGGCGACTTGAAAGAATAGTTCAGCGCCTAAGGAGTTAAGAGCAACTTGAACGACGAAGTACAAGTTTACAGAAATGGAAACTTGAAGCTGTGTGTGTTCACCTTTTCTTGAACCCATTCCCATTTTTCACTCCTAGAAGCTTGTTGTCTGTTGTTCGTTGTGGTGGTGGTGGTTTTCTGAGAGCATGGGGAAAGAAAAGAGTGCATTACGGGAAACCTTTGGAATCCTACTGCCAGTAGCATTATAAGTCAATAGCTCCATAAGCAGGTGAGCCCGTATTCAAAAAAGGTTTCTTTGCCTTTTACAACTCATTGTTCCCTAAAGCAACATCAAAAATTGCCTATCTGGTACAGAGTTTTTTCCCTTTCGAAGGTCACATCTCCAGGCAAAGCCAACTACTTAAAGGATGTTGGGAAGGTGCTATTTTTAGAGAGGAGTCCCGGGATACTATGCAAATGAGAGTGAAAAGAACCATCCAGGTTAAAGGAGAAGCAAGTGCAGAGGCTCTGAATAGAAAGGAGCTTGGCTTCTGGAAGGAGCAGCAAGGAGGCTAGCACCCTGGAGCGGGCGGAGTGAGGGAGCTCCTGACAGAAGCTAAAGTCACAGAGAGCAGGTGCCAGGTCTTGGGACGTGTAGGTCATGGGACAGAGTTCAGATTTTATTCTGAGAATGATAGGAATCCACTGGAAGGTTTTGAACAGGGACATTTTGTGATCCAGCTGCTATGTGGCTTTTTTTTTTCTTTTTTTCTTTTTTTGAGGAAGATTAGTCCTAAGCTAACATCTGCCACCAATCCTCCTCTTTTTACTGAGGAAGACTGGCCCTGAGCTAACGTCCGTGCCCATCTTCCTCTACTTTATATGTGGGACGCCTGCCACAGCATGGCTTTTGCCAAGCGGTGCCATGTCTGCACTCGCACTGCCAACATCACTGCCGGACATCTCCTAACTCACCTCATCAGAGGAGCAGCGCTAGCTCTCGTGAATATTAGTCCTTCAACAGCCCTCATTACATTTATCATTCGCATTCTATTAACTATTCTCGGATTTGATCCGAACCCGGGAACCCCAGACCGCCGAGAAGCAGAACGTGCAAACTTAACCGCTGTGCCACCAGGCCGGCCCCCTTTTTCTTTTAAGTAGTAAACCCAATACTGGTTTCAGATGTTAGGCTGGTATTGTATGACCTCAAGATTTGTCCTGCCCATTCCAGTGAAATGTTCTCAAAGTCCCCCACTACTTCTATGTTTCTAAATCCGGTGGATGTTCCTTTCTTTTTTTTTTTTTTTTTTAAGGAAGATTAGCCCTGAGGTAACATATACCGTGAATCCTCCTCTTTTTGCTGAGGAGGACTGGCCCTGAGCTAACATCCATGCCCATCTTCCTCCACTTTATATGTGGGACGCCTGACACAGCATGGCATGCCAAGCGGTGCCATGTCTGCACCCGGGATCCAAACCAGCGAACCCGGGGCCACCTAAGCGGAATGTGCGTGATTAACCGCTGCACCACCGGGCCAGCCCCCGGTGGATGTTTCTTAGATAGACCTCACCTCACTGAGCAGCTTTTGACACACTCTGCTTCCCTGGCACTACGCTATCCTGGTTTCCTCCCATTTTACCAGTCCCTCCTCTCTTCACTGGATCCTTCTCCTCTTTTCAATCTCTACAAGTTGGAATTCCTCAGGGTCCAGTAATAGATTCTTCTCCAGCAATACTCCCCTCTTAGGGGATCTCATCCAATCTCACAGTTACCTGTCACACATATGCTGGTGGTGACCTCATTTAGATCTTCTGCATGACATCTCCACTTGGATGTGTCAGGCATTTCCATTTCAGTAGGGCCAAAGCAGGACTCCTGATTTCTCCCTCCAAACCTACTCCAGTCCGGTCTGCCTCATTTAGGAAATGATTGTAGTTTACCTAGTTGCTCAAAGAATTACTGTCTTTTTTCTTCAAGAGACTTAAAAATAGATGTGCAAATCTGAACAGTTCTTACCATGCGCACACCTCTCCCATCTCAGTCCAAGCCTCAGTTATCTCCTGCCTACACTTCTCGAACAGCTTCTTACCTCCGCTCTTTCACTGCTACGTCCTTTATTTTTAGAATTGATGTATGTATGTATTACGGTGATTGAATATTTGTCTTTTCCACTATCTTAGTTTCAGAATTGTTACTGTATTTTTTTTTCTTAATTAGACAGTTACTTCCCTTACTCTGTTCCTTTCTTTCCCACTTGTACTTTGTGAGCATGTAATGAGGAAAGAGACCCTAACATTCGTTATATGCCTATTAGGTACCAGGCACTGTGTCGAACATATTCACATATGTTATTTAATTCCTCAGTAACTTTATGGAGTAGAGATGATTACTTCTATTTCACAGGTGAGGAAACTGAAGGCATAGAAGAAATTAAGAAACTTACCTACATTCTTAATTAAGTGTAAGAGTGGAAATTCAAACCCTGGTCTTTCTGACTCCCATTCTTTCCTGGCTACGGCTCTGCCTCTGAGGTGTGTCCTCCATTGTCCCCTTAAGACCCTGGTCTCTTCTTCTCTGTTTTGATTTCTATTCCTTTATTGCTTTTGCTCAATCTGTCTTGTTTTCCTTTGAATTGCTGCCTTGATATTTTGTCTCATTCTGCATTTTCCTTTATTATTCTCACTGACCTATTCTTACCTATAAATGACACTCAAGTAATACTAGATTTTCAAGGGACAGTCTGTAGGATTAGTTTCATGATTGCCATCAATAGCAAAGCCACTTAAAGATGGTAAGTCTATACTTTGAAGACTTAGAAAGAAAATGACTAACTGGAACGTCAGGCTGGGCCTCTGCAGCAGGTTTCCGAGAAAGAGGCGGTTATTTGCTTCCTGGTAATGGGGCAGCATTAAGTCCTGTAGTTTGATCTGCAATCGATTAAAATCATCTCACTTCTGATAACATAATGTAGATTTAATCTGTGTGTATCTTAATAGAGAATTTGTCCTTTTCAGCATTTAAAAATCACTTTCTTCTATATAAGTGATCTTTGTCTTAGGCTTTTCATTTTCTCCACTTAATTTTTAATGTGAGCAAACCTAACAATACATGACGGTGTTTTTAACCAGAAATAAATTATTATTTATTATTAGTAGTAGTAGTAGTATCTAATTTTCCAACTCCCCTTTGCTTCTTAAGAAGCCATCTGATTCAGAAAATTATAAAAGAAAACTGAATCAAGAATAAGAAGTCTGGAAAAGTGGTGTTCAAGATTTAAAAGCACCCTCGGACCACCAAATTTCAACCAGCAAGAAGTAAGCTGAGAAAACTGTGTGGCCTCCAGAGGCCCACTTTGGGTGGACTTATGGAGGATAATAATGAACAAGAAATAGCTTCCTGCAGTAGGCTGAATAAGGGCCCCCGGAGATACCGGGTCCCAACCTGTAAGTGTTACTTTATATCAAAAACAGTCTTTGCAGGTACGACTATTTTAAGGATCTTGAGATAGAGAGATTATCCTGGATTATCCAGGTGGGCCCTAAATACAATCACAAGTGTCCTCATAAGGAAGAGAAAGAGAGTTGACACACAGGAAAAGACAATGTAAGGATGGTGCAGGGAGACATTTGAAGATGCTGGCCTCCAAGACTGGAAGGAGGTAGCCACCAGCCAAGGGATGCCAGCAGCCACTAGAAGCTGGAAGAGGAGGAAAGGATTCTCCCCTACCTTACAGCCTCCAGAGGGAGCACAGCCCTGCTGGCACCTTGATTTCAGCCCAGTGGTTCTAATTTCAAACTACTGGCCTCTAGAACTGTGAGAGAATAAATTTCTGTTGACTGAAGCCACCAAGTTTGTGGCAATTTGTTACAAAAGCCAGAGAAAATTAAAACACCTCTCAAACGGCAGAGCCTTGGGCCATAGAGAACAATGGATAAGGGAGTTTTCCTCAGCAGAATGGGGCTGATCAAGGATTTTTTCCCACTTCTAGGGTAGGAGACCTTTCTGGTGTCTCCCACTTGGAGGACTTGCTGTGGATTATTGATTGCTTTATATTTACAATTCCTCCGCTTTTTAGATGAGAGTTTTTACTGTTTTTGCCTCAGCATCATATAGTGGATGTGTTGGAGGGAAGGGCAGAGAAGTTAACTCTTTTGTCTCATAGATCTCTGGAGAAGAAACATGTCTCAGAGAAGAGAAATCGATCACATGGAGATTGAGGACATTAAGCTGCATGCAACAATAGGACGGTACTTTAGTTTGTCTCCCTGGGGAATGGATTGATTGTGTTCTTGGGATAGAAAGGATAAAAAGAATAATTGATGACCTGATTAAGGCAGAGATTGTCAGTGCTTATCCAGTATCCATGTGCTTTCTCTACATCTCCGACCTTCCCCTCGGGAGAGGTTGAGGCCACATGACTAGTTCTAGCCAGCGGAATTGGAGGGGTAGTGACATGTGTCACATTTGGGGCAAGGCAATTAAGAAGCAGTGCACCTCCTTTGTCTCTCGCCCTGCTGCAGAGCCCTCGGAGTCATGCGTAGCTGGTGCAGCCAGGAGACGGAGGAGGGCCACCTGAACTCTGTTGGCCTTTGCCTGAATAAGAAACAAACACTTGTTATGGTACGTTGGGGTTTTTGTTTGTTTGTTTTGTTTTGTTACAGCAGCATAATCTAGCACTCTCATGACTAATATAAGTGATAAGCATTTTCTACAATTATTTTAAAACATTGATTCAGCTTCAGCCAGTGAAAGCAAACTAGAAATGGATCTCTTTCTTCGTACAATTTGCATATTAGTATACCATTAATCTGTCCCCATCTTCACTAAATAAATCCTAACTTTGGGGAGGATCTGTCTGTCTGAAGAAGCAGGAATTTGTTGGCTGTCTTAGGTTGTTTATGTGACTTTGTCTAATACTGAGGACAGGAAAGAGTAGGGCAAGACATGAAGCTGGAAATTCTAAGTTTACGACCACATCCCCAGCGGCAGCCCCTGGGCATGAATGAAAGGTAATCAGCCATTATATTACGAAGACTCATATGTCATACCAGAAAGTTTAAACTTTATCCCAAAGATTGTAAAAATCCGTTAACGGGAAGGGGAATGCCATGATCAGATTTGCATTTTTAAGTGATTATTTTGTTAGATTATTCAACAAATATTAAGAGGATTCCAGGGTGAACAAGACAGACAAGTTCCCTGCTTTCACAAGGATTATACTTTAGGTAGGAAGAAGGCGTTCAATAAACAGCTAAATCAGAGAGTTGAAAGTGATATACAGAAAATTAATATTTAGTTGGAATACAGAGTGCCTGGGTGGCGAATGGAGAGCCTAAGAAAGTGAATTTGAGATGAGACCCGACTGTCAGTAGGGAGCCAGCCATGTGAAAATTAGAGGAAAGTGCATTCCAGGAATAGGCAACAGTTTTGTGGTAGAGACTTTTGCCACTCGTATCTTGTTCCTCCTTCTCGGCATACAGAAGGATTGCATTTCCCTCACATCCTGCACGTAGATGGGGTTATGGACTAGTTCTGGAAAATGGGCTGTGAGAGGAAGTGATAGAAATAATTTCCAGGCTGATGTGAGACCCTCTATTTCTCTCTTCCTTTACCACAACAATCACGGATGAGGCCACCTACTGAGATGGTGGAAGCTCAAGATTGAGGCAGCCTGAATGACTGAGTCCCCTCGTGGACAACAGTTGTCGCAGAAAATTGCCTAGCCCCCTGGATACTTTGTGTGATTTAGAGATTGTGTCTTACAGTGGCATAACCTATCCTATCCTGTCTAATGCGGGCCCTCAGGTGAGAACAAGATTTGTGGGTTTCAAGAAAGAGCTGGAAGACCAGAATAGGTGCAGAGTGAGCATGGGGAAACAGACAGAAGCCAGATCATCTGGGCCTCGTAAACCAAGGTAAGGAGTTTCGATTTTACTCTAAGTATGAGAGGAAATAACTGAAGGGTTTTAAGTGCGTGTGGGGATGACATTTTATAATTTCCAGTTCTAAAAGATTAGTCTGGCAACTATCCAGAGAACTGGTTGGGGAGAAGGGAGGTGAAACAGAAAGGAGGAAGGAAGGCCAATTCAGAGGCTGTTCGAATAGTCTTGGTGAGATCCTTGTTTGGATCAGGGTGGCGGTGAGGATGAAAAGAAGTGGACAGACTCTGCATATATTCTGGAGGAGGTAGCAAAAGGACTTCCCAATGGAGCCAAATGGGGAGGATGGGGGAGGGAGTCAGAGAAAGAGAATAATCCTTGGGTTTAAGTCTGGAGAGACGTTGATGTGGGCAAGCCTGGGGAAGGAGGAAGTCTTGGCGGTGTAGGAAGGAAGGCCGTATCACATTTGAGGTGACTATTAGACGTCCCAGTGGAGATGTTGAATAGGGACTTAAATATGTGAACACAGTTTTGAGGAGCAATCAGGTTTAGAAATGAAAAATTGGCATATAAATGATTTTGCCTTGACCTTCAGTTTTTGTAGGATTATTAATTACATAGTTAATAAGCTTGATCTAAGGAACACATACTGTACTCTAAAACTGTGTGGACGTGTTTTCAAAACTTTATTTTCAAACACACTTAGAAAATTTACATAAGCTGACTATATATTGGGTCATAAAACAAATTTCAATAAATTTAAAAGGATTAGTCATAGACATATCTCTGATCTCAATGAAGTTAGGGAATCAAAAGATAATTAGCTATATATATATATATATGTATATATGGAACATTAGAATCACACAGCTAAATAACTTGTGGTTTAAAGAGGGGCTTATAACAAAAGTTTAGGATTCTTTAGACCAGAACAATAATAAAAATAGCTATCAAATATCAAAACATGTAAGGTGCAGCTAAAGCAGTGCTTGGAGAGAAATTTATAGCTTTAAATTCTAATATTAGAAGAGAAGAAAGTTTTAAAACGAATGAGCTACTAAAGAGCCATATGAAAAGTTAAAAAAGGATAGTGTAATAAAGTTGAAGGAGTGTTTAAAGGAAGAAAATAAGAAGATAAGGCTGGAATTTAGTAAACTGGAAAACATACAACATAGAAGATCGACAGAGCCAAAAAGTGGTTTTGAAAAAACTAATAAAATTGATAAACCTCTAGTAAGATTGGATCAAATAAACAAAATCAGGGCCAGCCCTGGTGGCCTGGTGGTTAAGTTTGGCATGCTCCACTTCGGCAGCCCAGGTTCAGTTCCTAGGTATGGCCCTACACCACTCATTGATGGCTATGCTGTGCCAGTGGCTCACATACAAAAAGAGGAAGATTGGCAAGAGATGTTAGCTCAGGGCAAATCTTCCTCAGCAAAAAATAAATAAATAAACAAATCAGAGCTGTATGTCCAAGAAAAATATATTTCATAAACAAAGGCAAAACAAAGACTTGTGCAGATATATGACAGCTGAAAGAATTCATTACTGGCAGACTCACACTGCAATAAATGTAAAAGGAAGTCTTTTAGCCAGAAGGAAAGTGATACCAGATGGAAATCTGGATCTAAACAAAAGAATGAAGAGCACCAGAAGTAGTAACTACATGATCAAAGAAATGTGTAACCATGGGCCCTCCAGAACCAGTTCAACTGGCCCCCTCTTATCAACAGAGTAATTGAGAGTGGGTTTTTCAGAAACGGAGACTCCTTGTCCAGTTCAGGCCAGTTGAGACCACCAACACATCAACCAGGCCTGCGCAAATGCTCAGGAAGTGAACTTTTTGATGTCAAGGAGCTAAAAACTCTACCCTCAGATCATTGTAATGCTGCCACCTTGTGAACATGCGTCCTAAGAAGAGCCATGAAGCTCGACTACGCTTGAGCAGAGCATCAATTACTCACTTTTTGTTACCCCCAATCATCTATCTCCACACTTCAGACTGCCCTGCCCTTCATCCCATAAATTATGCCCCAAGTCCTGGATAGGGGAGACAGACCCAAGGGCACATGCCCCCTGTCTCCCTACAGGTTGATCTCACAGAATAAAGCTGATTCCTTTCCCCAAAAGCTGATGTGGTAATAATTGGTTTTTTTAATGTGCATTGGGCACGAGAACCCCAGTTTCATCTGGTAACAAATGCTTTCCTTATATTTAATTCTGTTTGAAAGAATATTGGCTATTTCACTGAAAATAAAAACAACGTAGTATGTGGCTTATAACAGATGTAGAAATAAAGTGTATGACAATAGCACAAAAACTGGGAGGGGAGAAAGGGAACTATAAGGTTCTTAGACTATATGGGAAATGTTATCACTTGAAGGCAGACTGATAAATATTTATACCATAAATTCTAAAATAACCTCTAAAATAGCAAAATAGAGTTACGCAAAGAATTCTCCTGTCCATAAAGGAGATAGCCTCTTATATTATTAGACTGGAAAGCTTTAGTCCTCCAGACTGGGCCCCAGAAGCTAACTTGCATCACAAAAAAAGAAAAAAAAAAAACACTCATTAAGATGTTTTCTTAAACAAAGGTGCCAACTTCCTGATCCTTGGCTATCTGCACCACAAGCAAACCCGGCTTTGAAATCACCATTTCCTTAGGCAGGGCTTCTCCCTCCACTAGTCTCAAAGGAAGGAGGTTAATAGAAAATTTTATGTTCCAGTCGAGAGCAGTCCTTTCATGTACGTGTCGAATCTTCCCTAACAAAGTAGAATTTCCCTTGGGCAAGGACTGAATGTTATTTAAATATTGTTTATCCTTCAGCCCCACACAGTAGCCTTGATTTTGATTTGTATTTCTGCTTAGAGTTCACTAAATATTTGCTGAATCAATGAACGCTTGGCGACATGTTATTTCCACGTGGAAACAGTATAGAGGAATCACAGACAGGGGAGGGTCCCTGGGGTCCCTCCCACGTTCCCACCTCACCAGCCAGAAATCCGTCTTCCCAGAACTGGTCACGTGATGGGGCTGCTTCCGCCTTGCTGCTTCTGAGCTGCGTCCCGACACTGCTACTTCTGCTTTTCTGTCACTTTTATCCTGGCCTTAATTTGCAAAATTATCTGTACTCACTTCTAATACCTTGCTCATCAAATATTACTGCCTCTTCTGCCCGGACCTTTTCTGTGTCAGGAGATCAAACATTCCCCACTGCAAACACTGAATAAAAAGTACATTCATTACTTCAATTATTTACTCAGTGTTAAGAGTCCCTTCTCTGAAGAGGTTCTGAACAGATTTTTGAAAGACTAAAGAAAAGCAGAGAAAATATCGCTAAGCAACTTTCAGTCTCTTTTCAAAAGGCTTCAATTTAGTGCCTCCTCTAGAGAAATTTATTTTCCTTCTCAGTCAATAAGGTGTAAATAATAATGTTTTCAAATACTAGTTCGCATGGTTAAATTTGTGGATCTGTTTCTCCATTTGGTAAATATTATGGTTTATAAATATTTATTGTGCCAGCTTTCTTTAAGAAAACCTTTAACATCCAATAATGCCACCTAGTATTTAAATAACAGAGGATTTCACAAATAAACTTATTGTAATTTTTGTATAGGACCTGGCCACCCAGTTCTGAAAAAACTGACCATGAAAACTCCACGACTAGCAGCAGATCATTGTCTGATATAGCACCGGAAGGTGAAGGATGGCACACAAAGACCAAGCAGGGTATCTCTGCTGTACACAGGGTCACTGGAGTGAGAATCAACCGGGAGGGCTGGCCCGGTGGTGTCATGGATAAGTTAGCACACTCTGCTTCAGCAGGCTGGGGTTTATAGGTTTGAATCCCGGGCACAGGCCTACGTACTGCTCATCAAGCCATGGTGTGGTGGCGTCCCACACACAAAATAGAGGAAGACTGGCACAGATGTTAGCTCAGGGCCAATCTTCCTCACCAAAAAAAAAAGAGAGAGAGAGAGAGAGAATTGGTTTGAGAGCACTAACACAAAATTTTTGCATGAATAAATGGGACAGAAAGGAGTGTGAAGAATGTCACTTCCAAATTTCAAGCAATGCCTTCCTCTCTACCTCTAACTTTGAAAATAGTGTCTGGGGGTGGGAGATTGGGCTTGGGGACAGGGAAGGGACACGGGGTCAGGAAGATTGAAATTTAGAGTGGAGTGGAGAAAAAAGATAAAAGGGGAGCAGGCCTGTTGTCTTCTCTGGGCTTTCTTCATTGGCTCCTTATCTCTAATCATGTATTGAATACTGGAGACTCAAAGATTCCATCCCAGGACCTCTTGGCTTCCCACTCAATGCGCCCTTCTGGGGAAACCTCACTGGTTTGGGGAGCTTCAGCTGCCATCCTTATACAGGTGACACCCAACTGTCTAATTGTGGCCCAGACATTTCTCTGTAAAACTTGTGTTTCCAGGGGCTGGCCCCGTGGCCGAGTGGTTGAGTTCGCGCGCTCCGCTGCAGGTGGCCCAGCATTTCCTTGGTTCGAATCCTGGGCGCGGACATGGCACTGCTCATCAGACCATGCTGAGGCAGCGTCCCACATGTCATAACTAGAAGGACCCACAATGAAGAATATACAACTATGTACCGGGGGGTTTGGGGGAGATAAAAGGAAAAAAAAATAAAATAAAATCTTTAAAAAACAAAAAAATCTTGTGTTTCCAGTAGACGTGTGCCACTGGATATCTCTCCAGTTGAGAAGGGGTTGGCAAACTATAGCCTGTGGGCCAAGTCTGCCCTGCCATCTGTTCTTATACAGCCTGCAAGCTAAGAATGGTTTTTACATTTTTTAATGGTTGGAAAAATCAAAAGAATAATATTTCATGACACGTGAACATCATGTGAAATTCAAATTTCATTGTGCATAAATTAAGCGTTCTTGGAACCTAGCCAGGTTCCTTTGAATTGCCTGTGGCTGCTTTCATGCTACAGCAGCAGAGATGAGCGGTCACGAGTAGTTCTGACAGAGACCTTATGGCCCAGAAATCCTAAAACAGTTCCTGTCTGGGCCTTTCTAGAAGAAGCTTGTCAATCCCAGCTCTAGAGTGCAACTGAAGTGATGCTACCTGAGTCCCCAGGCTGGATTGTCAAAGGCGATGCAGCTCCGCCCTGGTGACAGGAGTACTCAACTCTGAAGGCTTCGGCCACCACATAAGCAGCCCGAGGGCCCTGGAGTCATCGTGGTTAAGAATCCGCAAACCTGCTGACATGGAGAGTCCCTGAAACTACCTGAGAGTGAGCCACCCCAGGCCCCAGTCCCCCAAACCTCCACTGCTAGTGCATTATAAACCCGAAGCCAGAACAGCCCAGATGAGTCCCACCTGAATTCTAGAGCACAGAAACCACGAGCAATCATGGAATGATTGTTGTTGCTTTAAGCTGCCACATTCTGGGGTGACTTGTTACGCAGCAGTAAGTAACTGGAGCATTGCTGTTCCTTTTCACTACTCCAACAGCCGCTTCCTCACCCCCTCTCATTCCATTTGTGCTGCACTGTGTTGTCGTTTCCAATCATCGATTTCCTCCTCTGAAAGAGCATTTTATATCAGCATCCTTGTTATGATTCCTCATTCCTTTGTTTGGCTTGGCCACGCGGCTTGCCTGGGCCCATGGAGAGGTGAGTGGACGTCACTTCTAATCAGAAGCTTTTAGGGGTATGGGAGGTTTCCTCCATGCCATCTGCCGTGGGAACAGTGTGTCTCCTAGAGGGCCCACTTGGTCAGCCTGAGTCCTAGAATGGGAAGAGAGGGGTCGGCACGTAGTCCCCCTGCAGCCTGGAGCAGAGTCTCAGAGTCACAGAGCTGCTGCACCTCAGCACGCCCATTGCTGCCAGGTAACAGGAATGACAACCTTTGTTGTTGCAAACCACAGAGATTTTGAAGTTACTTGCTCCTCAGCATGACTGTAGCAAAACGAGCTTCTACTATGTGCCAAGGCCCTGAACATCTTGAAGCCATTGCAAGGGATTGTTTCTGACCCCTCATCTGCCGTCACCTGACAGTTTCTTCCCAGTGGTTCCATGTTTCTGTGCCCTTTGCGCACACTCTTCCCTCCGCCTCGAATGCCCTTGGCTGCCTATCAAATTATTTGTACTCTTCAAAACTTCACTGAAACATCATCTCTTTGTGAAGCCTCCCCCAACATCCCCATCCTTATTTCTAGTACCTTCTCCAGCACTCGCTCCTAGGCCAGTGAGCACCTCTCTTCATATGGTGATATTTGTTTACCAGTCTGAGTCCCTCTAGACGTAACCCCCCTAAGGACAGAGAGAGTGTCTTTTCCATGTTGGGATCAAGCCACCAGACGCTAGCACAAAGGCTACAGTGACGGCACTCAGGGAGTGTTTGTTGAAGGAGGGACCTGAGGCTGAGGGAGCCCTAAGGATGAGGGGTAGGATTTAAGTAGGGGGCAAGTCCTCTGTTTGAAACTCTCTCATTTCTTGCCTTCAGCATTTTCCTGCAGAACAAATTAGATCCAAATAAACATGCAGGGCAAGCTTGAAGCTAAAGGAGGCACAAAAATTCATCCTGAAGACTGTTGGGATCTTAGAAGTTTGGGGGTTCATTTTAGGTACAAGAAGCTTGGTTTGTTTTCTTTAGTACCACCACTCCACCTGTCATCTCCTCCTCTCCCTTTAGCAGTCTTCTTGTCCTCAAATCTCCCCAAAAGTAAGTTCCTGGGGCTGGCCTGGTGGTGTAGTGGTCGAGTTTGTACATAGTCTCAGTGGCCCAGGGTTTGCAGTTTCCGATCCCGGACACGGTCCTATACACCGCTCAGCAGGTCATACTGTTCAGGCGTCCCACATACAAAATAGAGGAAGACAGGCAATGGATGTTAGCTCAGGGCCAATCTTCCTCACCAAAAAAAAAAAAAAAGAAAAAAGTAACTTCCAGGCAACCACCCAATTTACAATACCCTAGCACAGAGAACAACTTTGGGTCCCTGCTAAAGTAGACATTTCTGGTTCACCTAGTCACCCTTTGGGGAGGCTCTGTCAGAGGCTTGGGGGCAGCTCTCCCCTAGTGGAGAATGCCTGATGTGGATCAGTACCCACCCAGGAGGGGCAGAGGTGAGGGAACTGAACCTATTCTGCCTTTTAGTGCCCACAGCACATTGTGGGGAGCCACACAGCTTTCGCTGATTGATGAGGACTGCTTGCCAGCAGAACTGGGTTGTCATGTTAGCATGACAAGGACATGCTTAGGTGAATCTTAAATTTTCTGCATATTTCTTTAAAAACCTTGTGTGAAAGCAATATAATAACCATCAGAGATTGTGAGTAATGTCTGCATGTGTACTTGTTTTATTTGACTATAATCCTGGCTCTGCCTCTAGCTAGCACTTTTGGGCCTCAGCAAAATGAGTGGTTTGGAAGTAACTGCGAGCTAATGTTCCCTCAAACCTCTGAGATTCTAAGATTTCATAATGGATTTAGCAGCTGCAGGTTTTTGATGATGTGCCCAGAAATACACACCACAATGGATCAAGATCGTGAACACGCCAATCTTTGAACAAGGATGAGGAGGGGAGCTGAGGAAATTTTGGTGAGGACAAAACAAAATGCTGGATGCGAACAGGCTTTGAAAACATTTACGCATTTTATGCGAAGTCGCACCCATACTGAAGGGTGAAACCCTACGTTCAGTAGCTTACTATCTCCTTAACAAAATCGATGATTATTTTGTACTAATGGTAGCCCACAAAGGAAAGAAATTGGCTGTAAGCAGCTTCTACTGAGAGATGGTATAAAGAATAGAATGTTCCTCACATTGCTCAGGTCTTCCGCCCTTTCCTTTCCCCATAAATCAGTGACTGTCACCACTCTCTGACCAGTCTGCAAGCTCGAAACCCAGCGTCCTCTGGGCTCAGCCTCTCCTGCACTCCGTTCTGGGGCCGCTGCTCAGCACTGCCTCCTTGATCCAAGCTGCCCTCACCTCTTGCCTGGACTTCAGCATTAGTCTGTTCCACCCGCATCCATCTGTGCCTGCCCATCTCCCTCAGTCCCTTCTCTACACTTCAAGTCCGATCCAGGGCCTCCCCAGCCCAGACCCCTTCTGTGGCTTCCCATTGGCCCCAGGACAAAGCACAGCCCCTGAATCCTGCCACACCCGCTCCGCAGCCCCCTCGGCCCCCTGGGCCTCTAGGGCTCCAGCCCCTCTGGCCTCGGTTCAGTCTTTGAGTCCAAGTGCTCTCCTGCCATGCAGTCCCGGCCTGCCAGTTCCCACCACATCTCCTCTCCTGACCAGCTCCTACTCACCTTGCAAGAAGCCCCAGAAGCCGCAGCATCATTTCCTCAGGAAAGCTTTTCCTGGACTTCCTGACCGGTTATGCTCTCTCATGGCTTCACGCACGCACTTGACGTTTATTTGTGTGATTTTTGAGAAATTATAAACGGTAATCCCCATGAGACCAGGGACTATGTTTATTTTTGTTTATCATTTGGATCCCCAGCAGAGGAGGTGTCAATCAATATTTTTTAAATGTGTTAAGTATCGCCCTCTTCCTCTGGTCCTCCCTTGAGGCCCAAGGACCAGAACCCTCCGAGTGATTAGATCTGCTTTCCTCCGTGACAGTGACCACCTAGAGAGGCACTGAGATCATCTGAGACTTGCATTGCAGGTGCAGAGTGCACAGGGGAGGGAAAGGAGAACAGCTGTGCGTTGGGGAAGGCACCCCCGTGCCCCTGGCACTAGGCCTGGTTCTGCGCGTTGGTCTGTCTACTTGGAGATCCTGCATGGACAGAGGGCATCTGCCCGCTGGTCCCTGAGCTCTAACGGCCCTTCCACTTCTGAAAACCAACAGAAAGAAAATTTAGGAAGCCATAGATAATTAAAGTAATTATATCTGAGAGTAACCAGAAAAACCATGGGCCTGGCCTAAATTTATCCACGTGGGTGAACCAAAATTAGCCCACTCGAAAGAATTATTAAGGCAACTGGGAGAAAGGGATTAAAGTTGCTTTTTCTTGCTCCCTTAAAGTCCTGCTTATTCGACGGAACGATTCCATCTGTGCATAGTGTTTCTTATCCTCATATCTCCAAGTGAAAGACGCTCCTACCCAACCTCTCAGCTTTGTCCGTGAGAATGGACCAACCCTTTTTTCTTTCTTGAAATCTTTGAAGCTCTAGAGATACCACTTTCTGGTTTTCCCTAAACTCCTTTTCAGGCTCCTTTGCTAGCGTCTCCTCCTCTGGTAAGCTTCTAAACTGTGCCCCAGGGCTTGGGCCTCAGCCCTTCCATCTTCTCTCAGTGGTCTCATCTGGAAAGTGGTTTTAATTACCATCTATTGACCAAAAAAGCTCCCAAATTTATATCTCTGATTTTGACCTCTCCCCTTGGCTCCTAGCTTGCATAACCAATAAAACCTTCTTAACATCTCCATTTGAATGTGGAGCTGGATATCTTCCATTTTCCCCTCCAGATCCGCTCTCCTCCCATCTCCTCCCTGTTCCGTGCCCTGTGAGGCTGACTAAGCTGTCTTTCTTCTGACCTCCAGTTGGGTTTGCCCAATAGGAGGCATTGGCAATAGATGGGAAGGCAGGATGAGAGTGAGGCTGGCTATGTGTTCCCTTGCTTCCCTCCTGGCCTGCTCACCGTGGGTTAGGTGTTTCTCTCTGTTGAGGTCGGCCCTCCTCAAGGGCTGCAGCTATTCTCTCTGGCTTCTGATAAGCCCACCCTTCCTCCCCTTGCTCTTCAGACCTGCAGCAGGTCACCGTTCTGCACGGTGGCTTGTCCCAGGGGGCTTCAGCACTGCTTGTTAGTCTCCTTGCCTGTGTGCTTCTTACGGTCTCTTCATTCAACTCTCTTCAGTGCTCCGGTTTGGGTGCACATCTGTTTCCTGCCTGCTCCTGATTGATATGAACATCTACTGGACAGCTCAAACTCAACACGGCCCAAACAGGACTCCTGTCCCTCCCAGTCCTCCCGGCGCGGTACCTGGCCCCAGCATGCATCCCTTTGTTCAAGCCAAGAACCTAAGACTCAGTTCTGTTATAAAACGCTGACGTTTTGCTGGATCCTCGTGGTTTTCATCTGAACGCTGTTTGTCTGTGACTCTCCATCTTTAACAACTACAGAATTAGAGGACTGTGGTTTGTCCTGAATGCTGTTTAGTCCATCTGCCACGAGAATTTCCTGCCGTTTCTCCCCACACTGAGAACCCTACAATGGCATAACCTTATTCATCTTTGTATCATTACCCAGCACAGTATTTGAGATACAGTAGATGCTCAAAATATGTATGTTGGATTTATGAGTTAATTAAGGTGTGCTAGATATTGGTCTAGTTAAAGGGACCCTCTTTGTCCTCGTATATTTCAACTTTTAATAAAAGTGTAAAACTTTTATCTGATTAGTATGGTCTTAGCTTACCTAGAAGTAATTCTTTCTTAGCCTTAGAATTCTATGACTTTTAGTTTGAATGCTTCCAAAGTGCAAGGGATGAGGATTAAATAGGAATGTTTTTGGCTTTTGAGTTGTTTTGGAGCTGAACGGAGTTCACAGAACTACTGGGCGGCTTTTACATGAACAGCTGTTATGTGACCCCGGAGAAGGAAATGTGCATTCAAAAAAAAGGCAGAGGATAAACGATAAACACGCTGGGAGGTCAAACTGAGACGCTGAAGAGGAAGACTGGGAGTCGGAGGCCTGAGACAAGGGAATATTTCACACCAGCTCGGAAAGAGCTAAGCATTTTTCCTGATGTCTTTAAAAGAAGTTTTAGCCATTTTTGGAGAAGAGATGATTGTGGCTATTTATGAACATTGCGTTGCTAGGTGACACCATGGGATGAGCCCCATGCTAACCTATCACTCACCGATTTCCAGAACTAGCAATGAAGAGGATCTACGCGCGGGGGACAGGATCCAGGAAGGAATGCAGAGGCATCAGGACAAGAAGTGTCTGGAGTAGATGAATCAGCTTTAGAAAAACCTTCCTTTTTCTCTCTCCATTCCGGGAAAATGATCTGTTCAGGATCTTGGGTCCAGCCTTTCCCCTTCTCTCTCATTCGGGGCCCCTGGTTGCTAGCAGCCTTTTCCTCTATTCTGACATTTGGCCTCCTCTGGGAGAAAAGCAGCTCTGCTTCCTGCAGAGGCCAAGTCGGGAAATCACCAGGGAGGAAACCGGGGAGTCAGGCTCCCCACACAGCAAGTCTGTGGACGAGCATTGTCCTCTGTCTGTAGCCCGCGGCGTGGGAACGTGTGGGAGGCCGAGCATCAGTGCTGGAGCGTGAATCGGGGCATTGAGAATGAATGCTGCGTGTGCCACTGTGATGAGGCTGACTTCCAATCGAGCGACCACCTGCAGTTTAAATACTTTTTTAGCCGTTCTGAAACAATCGTGGCCTGAAGCAAAGTCAATCACCATTTTGAAATGCACCTATTGCAAACTAGGCTCCCAATGTGTAGTTACCTAATAAGCGTGGATTTAGGTTGGGAAAATACAGGTTCACACGGCTGGCTGGAATCAGTGAGTGGCCACCTGTGGGATATTAGCCAGCATCCTGGGGCTATCAGGCACATATGAATGCTTTGGGGCAGGGTGGGGTGTGTGCGTGTGTTCTGGAGGCCTGTGTTTCCTGAGGCCACCCCCACCTTAGGGACACAGGCTTGAATATAACTGCAAGGCGGATGCCTTGAGCCTCGTCCAAAGCACTTACTGGAACTGAGAACGCCTTTTATCCCCGCCCACCGCGGAGGCTCCGGTGAATCTCATGCACCTCCTAGTGGCCGCTGGCTTGTGTGAACCTGGTCCCCTTCCCCTGCTGCTCTTCGGAACAATGCGGCTGTTACTGTTCACTCTCCTTTGGTCTTACCTGGCTTCTGCTGCTGGTACCCGCGCTGCGCTCACAGCTCCACGGCCGTTCTCCAGATTAGAGAAGAGGTTGTCCGCTGCGATGCTAGCTAGCTCTCGAATGCCACCTGTGTTTAGGCCCCCTGATAGTCACCTTTATACAAATTTTTAAAGGATGATTTCCCCCTAGGAATAGCAAAAAGATGACCTCTCTAACTGAATTTTTTTTAAAAAAACATGCTCCTTCTTTCTGCTGACACCACTGCCCTCCAAGGCAACTGGCTTGTCAAGAGAGGCCAGGCAGGGCTGGACTTCCGTCCCCAGTCATCCTCTTAGCCTTGGTGCCCTGGGAATACCATATGAGGCCTTGTGTTTCAGACAGCATGCTAGTTTTGTTTTTTTGGTTTCTTTTTTTTTTTGAGGAATATTAGCCCTGAGCTAACATCTACCACCCATCCTCCTCTTTTTGTGTGTGTGGGTGCTGAGGAAGACTGGCCCTCAGCCAACATCTGTGCCCATCTTCCTCTACTTTATGTGTGAGATGCCTGCCACAGCCTGACTTGATGAGCAGTGCATAGGTCCGCACCCAGGATCCAAACCAGCCAACTCCAGGCTGCCGAAGCGGAAAGTGCGAACTTAACAGGCTGTGCCACCAGGCCAGCCCCAGCATGCTAGTTTTGAAAAAAAAAAGTTTTATTATGAGAAATTTCAAACCTATACAAAGCAAATGGAAGAAGAAGGTAAAGCACTCAGTATGCAAATCACCCATCTTCAACGATTATCAGCTCCCGGCCAATCTTATTTATACATATTTTAACTTTTTCCTCCACCTCAAGTATTCCAGAGAAAATTCTGAAAGGATTGCATCGAATCTGTATCATTTCACCTATAAATATTTCGGTAGACATCTCTAAAAGATAAAGATGCTTCTAAAAATATAAGCAATACCATTATCATCAACAGTTAAAAACAGTTAATTCCTTAATATCAACAAATATCTGAGTTGATGTTTGTGTCTCCTGGTTTGTCTCATAATTGGTTTTTTTGGAAGTGGGATGGAGAGTCGTGGTCAAAGGCAGGTTTATTTTCTCCTAGTGAGCTGACTTCCTGGGGGGTGTGGTGTGCTTCCACCAGGAGATGCATAATGTATGGTTGTTTCCCTTTTTGTGATATTAGCAGTGATCAGGGTTCACTGTCTGGCTCCATTAATTCATCAGGGGCTGCCGAAGGATGCTTTTCTAGTTCTTTCTTCGTTTATGACCTAGGATACGCCCAAGAAGGGGAAGTTCTCTCAGCAACTCTTTGCTTACCTGAGGCTTACATCATACAGGACAGGCGAGAGGAAGGCTTGGTTCTTTCGCCTCACTTACCCACTTTCAAAACAGTGGGGTGGTTTCCTAGAATCTTTCAGAAGCAGCCAATGATACTCTTTTAAGTTTCTTTAAATCCATGAACTCTTTGATGTGTTGTAACCGATTACAGACATTGTCTTTATTGATATTCAAATTGTCCTATCTTTGGTCAGTGGACACTCAAGGAGTGTGGCTTCCCCCAGATTGTCTTTTTGCTGTTGCTGTTATAGTCTCATTTATTTATTCATTCATCAGTCAGCAAACTTTCCCTAACGGTTTGAATATCTGTTTCTACATTTATTGTTGACATTCTGCTGTAGGGTGAAGCTTTCTCTTTTCCACATTTGTTTATTATTTATTTCGTTACGTAAGTGTAGACTCAGGCTTTTTCAAAGAATTATGACACAGCATTATCATTATTTATTTTGATGCTGTGGTGTTCCAGATTTGGCTAGTATGAGCCCCTCAAACTAACTTCTGTGCCTTTTGATGTGTCCCCACCATTTTTTGAGCACTTTTTAACTTTCTGGCATAACAGATGTTCCAGACTCATTTTGTACTTTCCCTGTCCCAGCCTTGAACTGGCCATTTCTCTGCTGAGCTCTAACACCTATTAGAGGAGGATGGTATTTAGAAATCAAGATCTGGGCACTAGGCAATTCATTGTTATTGAAGGGTTGAGGCTCCCAGCCCTTCTCAGTGGACACATCCAAGGATACATGTATGTATATGGAGACACACATACAAACATTTACATCTATATTTATTTCTGTGTCTATCTATCTATCTGTGTACATATTTTAAAAACGCAAGTTCATTTTGGTATCTCTGCTTCCAATCCAACACCACAGATTTCATTCCAGCTTTCCCTCTTCCCATGTTTGTAAGTCCTTTCTTCCAGGATCTAGAAGCCTAGATCCCATTATCCTCAATATATGTCCTTATTTGCTCAATCCTCCTCCACCCCACTTAGCAAATAGTCCTTGTGTGGCCCTCTCCCTGCCTCTGAGATGCTACCCACATTGGCATAATTTCCTTATGTGGGTCCCTGGCAGCCTCCAGAGATGCCATACACATCTTCTTCACCCAGGCCCCTGACTCCAAAGATTTTTTGACTGAACTAAGAAGCAAGAGAGGAAGGAAAGGAGGAGGGGGAGAGAGAGAAAGGAAGAAAGGAAGGAAAGGAGGAAAGAAAGAAAGAAGGAAAGATGGAAGCAAGGAGGAAGAGAGGGAGGGAAGAAGGGAGAGAGGGAGAGAGAATTTATGTTCCTTTTTTATGATGGGTTCCACAGAATTGATCAAACTCTCCAGAGAGTGCGTGTCTCAACAGGACTGAGAGCTACCGCTTACACAGCTTGTGGGAACATAGTTAAATGTTCTAGACTTCTCAGATGAGAAAAGTATTTTAACAGAACAGGGTACCATTGGCTCAGATGTCCTCTAAGCTTTAGAGCCATGGTTAGAGTGGAGGGTCAATCTCCCAAGTGCTAAGTCATGATTCACTGGGGGACGGGAAGAAGGGAATAGACCTACATATCTTTAATTAAAAATTTGAAAGGAAATTAAGCTTTACAAATATTTACTAAAACTGTTAGGTCTATATGTTAGTCAGTCACATTAAACAGATGTCAACCAAGGTGTCCTGAGGTCGGACTGGAAGCTCATCATCATCTCAGAGGCTTATCCTTTGGGTAACTAAGTACCATTTGCATATACCCAATTAAAGGGACTTAAAGATAATATTGTTTAGTTTTAACAAATAAACCATGATGAGATGGACAAATGGCTTTAAAAGATTCCTGCAAAGAATATTAAGATTGAAGATAACACTGTTAATGTCAGCACATGGTCACATTAAGGAAATGGTAACTTAGCGCCACGACAGCCAGTACAAACTCCTTGACCAACACATGAGATTCCAACAACGATGCCTTGAAGTCAACCCAGAGAATTAGAAACTGTTCAAGACAATTTGAAGTATGAACTTCTATCCATTATCCTCAATAACAACCCTCTCCATGTATGGTCATCTAAGACACTACGTGCACTCGTGTTCATAGCAATGTTATTCACAATAGCTAAAACATGGGCAACCCATGTGTCCAGTGACAGATGAATGGACAAACAAAATGTGGTATACACATACAATGGAATATTATTCAGCCTTGAAGAGGAAGGAATTTCTGACATATGCTACAGGATGGATGAACCTTCAGGTCATTATGCTATGTGAAATAAGCCAGTCACAAAAAGGACAAATACTACATAATTCCATTTGTATGAAATACTTAGAGTACTCAGGATCACAGAGACAGAAAGCAGAATTGTGGATGCCAGGGAAGGAGAAGGTGCAATGGGGTGTTATTGTTGTTTGGGTTTAGAGTGTCAGTTTTACAAGATGAAAAGAGCCGTGGAGGTGGATGGTGGTGACGATTGCACAACAGTATGAAGGTATTTCATACCTCTGAACTCTAAACTTAAAAATGGTTAAAATGATAAAGTTTGTAAATAAAATGTTATTGGAACACGGCCACACTGATCCGTTTAGGTATTGTCTATGGCTCCTTTCACGCTACAGTGGCAGAGTTGAGTAGTTATGACAAAAACTATAAGAGCCCTTAAGGCCCAGAATATGTACTTGCTGGCCCTTTACAGAAAAACTTTGCTGACACATGAGTTAGATGAAAAAGTAAAATGCTCCTAATTATATCAACGTATTTTGCATTTCCTGGACTGTTTCAAAAACAAAATATATAAAAGTCTACTTTTTTGTGTGAGTCTCTATGTAAAATTTTATCAGAGAGTACACAGCTTTAATAGTAAGTGATATTTTAAAGCTGCTAAACACCAATGTTTATAGAAAATTTTTATACATATTACCACTGAACGGAGTGGCTGCATTGACCAGAATGAATAAATAAAGGAATCTGGAGTTATAAATATAGCACCATATATGAAATTCATTCTCCACACAATTCATAGGTGAGCTATTGCTCCAAAAATGACCGAAGGCAGAAATTTACACAGAGCCAAATGATGTCATCAATGAAGCTAATTTTATACAAACAAAACTGCTTAAAAACTTTTTGTATGAAAAATTCTGTCATTATCTCTTCAAATGTTTCTTTTCTTCTTCTGCAACTCTAATTACAGATGTTTTCCCATATTTATCACACACTCTCCTTTCACGCATATCTCCTTTCTTTATTTTCCATTCTTTTATTTCTTCATGTTTCAGTCTAGATATTTTCTTCTGACTTACCTTCCAGCTTACAAATTTTTTAAGCTGTGTGCAATTTGCTATTAAATCCATCCATTGAACTCTTAATTTCGTTTATTTTTTTCAGTTTTAAAATTTTTATTTGATTATTCTTTACAGTTTGCAGTTCCCTGCCCACATTCTTAGTCTTGTCTTTTAATTACTTGAACATAGTAATCATGTATGTTTTAAGGTTACGTCTGATAACTCTTATTTGGGTCCCTTGTGCATTTGTATCTATCACGCATTTTTCTCTTGATTTTCGATTATGCCTTGTCTTCTTGTATCCCTGGTTATTTTGTATTGAGATTTTGACATTGAAGAACTATTCTAAAGCTCTGGATTTTGTTATCTTCCTCCAAGAGGATTCACTTTTGCTTAGGCAGGTATGTAGGCCAGGGGTGCTAACAAGCGCAGATCACCTTAATTCAGAAAAGAGATTGACATGCTTTGAAGCTGGACCTCAGACCTTAAGAGGGATGATTTATTTCTTGTTCATCTTACTTCTAGGTTTGGCCCCTAAAATATTTACCAGGTCTCCTCCTCTGATTTTTGTCCCCCGAGTCCTGAGTCTGTGGAAATCTTGTTTAGCCTTTCAGCCATTACCTTTTAGACTAGCAATTCCCTCGAGGGGAAAAGCAGCTCTAAATGCCCGCCTCACCTCTTTGGGCTCACCTCTCTCTTGGGTCATGGTCCAAGATTCCTCACCACCTTAGTAGCTTTCCAATACTTTCAAACTGATTTTGTTTCATTTTCCTAGTTGTTGTAAGTGGAATAGTAGTTCTGAAACAACCTAGTCCACCAAAGCTGGAAGCAGAATTCTATTGAAAGGGAAAAATGAAGTATGAGATTTGTTTTATAAAAGGTGAAATGTACCAAATTTCCTGATGCCAAATAATTATGGATGGTATACTCCCTAGCAGATTTTTTAAAACAATTAACATTCTTGATTTATTCCTTCACGGTAAAGACAGTGTTTAACAGTAAGCAAGAAACCACTTTTCAAAAGAAATTTGTGCTAGGGAGACCGGATTTTAAAAAGAAATGTTTGAAAAACATTTCCATCATCTCAAGATTTTGTTGTTGAAAATGATATCAAGTTGGCATTTATAAAATCTTTCATCTGTGTGGCAGTTAAAAACTAGGAATCATGGTTTTCTAACCTATTTAAATTTTTCTAGCTAAAAAAATGTGAGTGAGTCTTGAAGTCGTTTGTTAAAAATACAAAAATGCAACATCTTCCAGCAGTTTGCTCAACAGCAGCAGAAATGGAAATTTACTAACCATATTTTCCCCATCTCCACAAAAAACTCTTTTGTGTAATAGGTAGATGAAGTTTAAAAAATGTGACCCATAGTTTAATAAACATAGCCAGCTATGTACTTCTTTCATTTGGATTTACATATCTTTTTGAATTTTTTTTCTAACTATAGCTTCCATTAAAATCATGTACAAAAGCTGAATTTAGGATCAGACATTTGAAGCATATTCAGTAACATTGCTCACATTATTTCTTAATGAAATAAAAAATGATTTTGTACTATTTTAAGAAATGTTATTTTAAAATATTATTTCATCCTGTTTTCCTTTTATTAGATGCTGTTTGGGATGCACACAATATATAAATATTGTAGTATAGGTATATCACTTATAAATAAATCCACATATATTAGGAGTAATACTCAAAAATATTTGCTAATGGGTATGTGATCAAAAAAGTTTGGATGCTATGGCTCTAGGGAATGTGTCAGAGGCAGTGCATATACTGAAAAATTTCAGTGTTTATATTTCACAGACAAAACAAACTGTCAAAAAGAAAAACAAACAGCTGGGTTAGCATTCCCTTGAAATGCAGAGCCAGAAGGAAGCTGGAATTTCTGCTTCAAATTACTTCTCTTCTTTGTTTTTAGACAGGCAACATGGTTTCCAGAAGGTTCTCCTGAGACTGGAGACATTTTCAGTCATCATCGTGTAGTGGTTAGGAAAACAGGTTTTGAGTCCTGGTGAAATTGTGTGAACGCCGGAAAGCGATAGAAACTCCGCATGCCTCAGTTTTCTCATCTGCAGAAGGGGCCGATAACAGTATTTTATTTATTCATTTTGCCCACCTGACATCTGAGCGCCTCTCCAGTCTGCAGTTGTTGCCCTCCCCTTTCTGGGAATCTCTGTGGAAGCAGCTAGACATGAGTGGCTGTGGTGAAACTGGACACTCCGTGCTAGCCAGAGTTTTCTGTAGTATCATCTTCCCAGTCCTAGTTCTTTGCCCTTCTTGTCAATTCTGTGAGCCAATCGGTAATCTTCCAATAAAACCGTTTTGTCTGTTAGCTGGAGTCACTTCTGATGTGTACATTCAAGAAATGGGAGAGAGACACTCTCTCCCTGTGATTTTGTTGTTGTAAATTCTATTTTTAAAATCATCATACAGAATAGGTATTGGTGGTTTTCTTGGTGCACAGTGTTATGAATTTTAATACCTGTATAGATTCCTGTTACAGCCACCACAATCAGGATAGAGAAAAGTCCCATACTGGGGGAAACTCCCTCTTGCTGTTTCTTTGAGTCTCTCCTGCCGGCTCCCTGGCATATGCACCATCCAGTGGTCAGTCTGCAACCCAGGTAGTACTCTATGGTGGTTCAGTTCCTGAAGTGTTTGGTATGCCCCTTAGGATCCGACCCACAAGCACAACAAGGGGGTGAGCCAAAGGAGTTCACAAAACCTGTTGTGGGCTCGCTTGCCTGAGCTCGTTCCTCTCTGCCATCTTCTTGTAACTTCTGGTTCCCTGTGCTCCCCTCTTTGGTCCTCGGGCCAGAATGTTTTGGTTACTCTACTCCGGCATCCACAGGGCCAAGCGGTAGAAGATTGGAAAGAGAAAAAAAACAGGCAACCAGGTTTGCCCCACCCTCTTGGGATCACAGCTCCATTGACTGCGGAGGAAGGCTCCCTTCTCTCAGAATTCTGGCTCCTATCGAGTTGCAGCCGTTGTGACTGCTGCCACAGGATCATGGGGTGCAAGAAGATGGAGGGAAGAGAAGTAGAGGCAGGGGGACCTCTGCATCCTCTCTGAGATTTCAGAGTTCCCTCTTCTGTTCCTGAGCCAGATCTAGAGGACTTCTGGAACTCTGTTCACACCAATGCCCGCTTCCGGGTTCCAGGCCCGGTTGAGCTCAGGCCCAGGGATACCACAGAGGAAGAAAATGGTCAGTCTTGCCAGTTTGGTGGTCTTCTTCCTCAGTCTGCCTGCTAGCGTTTGTCTCTCAGAGTCCTCAAACAGCCTCTCCATTCATCCTGTCCTGGGTTTATAGGGCTGTTTTCTGGGAAACTCTTTGGGGTTTTGCGCAGATCCAATGTGATATTGCATGTTGTATCAGAATGCCTGACGTGAACTAAAGGCTCAGTAAATATTAGATTACTAACTTTTATTTATTTTGGTTGATTAATCTACTAACCAAGATTAATTAGGAACTAGTTAAATTAGGAGCTAATTTAATTAGGAACTAATTAAAATTAATTCGTAATTTTAAATCCTTCATCTGAAGGATTTAAAACCAAAAGATTGACTTAAAAACAATTCTGCCCAGGACCATGTATGATAGCGTCCTCTTTTGAAAGAGAGTTTCCAAGAAATACCTTTCCTTTTTGACCCCCTCCCCACCTTTCCGACTTTGTTTAGAGGTCATGTTTGTTTACAGTTGGGATGCGCTATTTTTAATGGTGTCTACGTCACAGAGTAGAGTGATGTGAAGGTGCCATGCCCATATCACTCGTGGATCCATTTGTCACACGTGGAGATGTGAGGAATGGAGGGGGCAGGGACTCTGTCATTCAGGGATGGTATTTTTCTTCCTTTTGAGTCCTCATTTGTGAGCACAAGCCAATTAGTATGGAAAGTCCCAGAGTTTATGTTTTATTCATTTATTTGTAACTTAGCCCACAGAAAAGCAGGATTTAGAGTCTGGAGAATTCTATTCTTTTGGACCAAAAGTTGCCAAACTATAACTTGTGAGCCAAACAAATCTGGCCCATCTACCACCCATCAATACATACATAGAGTAATAAATAAAGTAGTAGGTAAATTAAGTTTTCTCGGAATACAGTCACACTCTTTTCTTTACATAATGTCTATGGCTACTTTCTCTTTTTTTCCAGTTTTATTGAGAAATAATTGACATACATCACTGTATAAGTTTAAGTTGTACAGCGTGACGGTTTGATTTACATACATTGTGAACTGGTTACCACAATAGATTTACCATCCATCATCTCCTATAGATACAATGAAAAGAAAAGGAAAAAAAAATTCTTCTTTTGATGATAAGTCAAGATTTATTCTCTTAACAACAACTTTCCCCTATATCATACAGCCGTGTTAGCCATAGTCATCATGTTGTACATTACATCCCTAGTACTGATTTATCTTATAACTAGAAGTTTGTACCTTTTGACTGCCTTCCTCCAATTCCACCACACCCCCTTGCCTCTGGTAACCACTGATCTCTTTTTCTATGAGTTTGGCAGGGTTGTCTTTTTTTTAAAATTCCATCTATCAGTGAGATCATGGAGTATTTGTCTTTCTCTGTCCGACTTATTTCACTTAGCATAATGCTTTCAAAGTTCATCCAAGTTGTCGCAAATGGTAGAATTTCCTCATTTTTTATGGCTGAATAATATTCCATTGTGTGTATATACCACATCTTTTTTATCCATTCATCCATTGACGGACACTCAGGTTGTTTCCATGTTTTGGCTATTGTGAATAATGCTGCAGTGAATGTGGGGGTGCACATATCTCTTCAAGTTACTATTTTCATTTCCTTTGAATATATTCCCAGAAGTGGAAGTATTGGATCATATAGTAGTTCTATTTTTAATTTTTTGAGGAACCTCCATATGGTTTAGCTGAATAATATTCCATAGTATGTATATTTCACATTTTGTTTATCCATTCAGCAGTTGATGGACATTTGGGCTGTTTCCTCCACTTTTTGGCTATTGCGATTGAAGCTGTGATTAACTGGTTATGTGATTAATTAATTATGAAGATTCATGTATAACTTCCATGAGAGCGTATGTTTTCATTTCTCTTGGGTACGTACCTAGGAATGGAATTACTGGATTGTATGGTAGCTCTACATTTAACTTTTTTAGGAATTGCTAACTGTTTCCCAAAGTGCTCGCCCCATTTTACATCCCCACCAGCAATGTGTATAGTTCTGATTTCTCCACATCCTTGCTAACGCTTGTTATCTGTCTTTTTGATTATTGTCATCTTAGTGGGTATGAGATGAGATTTCACTGTGGTTTTGATTTGCATTTCCCTAATGACTAATGATGTTGAACATAATTTTTTGTGCCCATTGGCCATTTATATATATTTTTGGAGAAATATCTGTTCAAGGCCTTTGCCTGTTTTTAAATTGGGTTATTTGTCTTTTGATTGTTGCATTATATGTATTCTTGATATATTCTGGATAGTAGACCCTTGTCAGAAATGTGATTTGAAAATATTTTCTCCCATTCCGTGGATTTTCTTTTCACTTTCATTATGGTGTCCTTTGATGCCCAAAACTTTTAAATGTTGATGAAGTCCAACCTATTTTTTCTTCTGTTGCTTGTGTTTTTGGTGTCATTTTTAAGACATTGTTGCCTAATCCAAGGTCACAATATTATTATTACAACTAAACAAATGACAGTTTCCTAATATCATCCAATTTTTAGTCAGTGTTCAAATTTCCCTGATGGTCCCATAAATCTTTTTACAATTGGTGTATGTTTGTTTGTTTGTTTAACTAAGGAACCCAAACAACGATCACAAATTGCATCTGGGTGATAAGTCTCCTAAATCTCTTCAATCAAATATTTCCTCCTCCTACTGTCTTTTTTCCTTGTCATTCATTTATCTGTAGAATGCCCCACATTCTGGATTTTGCTGATTGCGTCCCCAAAATAGCTTCCTCATGTTTCTCCACTTCTGGATTTCCCAGGAGATGAATAGTTTGAGCTGGAAGCTTGATCAGATTTGGCTTCCATGTTTTGGCAAGACAACTTCATAGACGGTGCTATGCAGTTGCTACTGCATCACTTCGGGAGGCACATACTGTCTGGTTGTCTCTCATTTGTGATGTTAAGACTGATCAGTGAGTCCAGATGTTGTCAGCTTGACCCATCCATTATACGGTCCCCAGCAGCATTTAATCAGGGGTTTTAGCAGTCGTTGATGATTACTGCCTAGATCCATTATTTCATTAGGAGTTGCAAAATGCAGCTGATTAATTTGATCAATGGCTACTGTCAGCTGAATATTGGAAATTCCAAATGGATTATTGTTTTGAATAATGCTGGTATCTCTCTGGGTTCACCCTCTTCCTCATACTCTGACTTTTAACCTCTTTACATTTTTTGAGCTTAGTTGCAGCTTAGATCATGTGGTTCATATTCCACAGAATTCCACAGAATTGTCTTGTCATTTGTTTACTATATGGTTTCAGTTACCCCGGGGAATGAGTGTCCTGGGCATATTTACACTGATAGTCCTTGGCATAATTATGAAATCTCTAAAGATGGTCTTTCAAGTCTCTCTTTTTTCTCATTCTTCTAGTTCCTCAATTTTCATACTTTCCTCTCCTTGCCCCCAACACACATATCTTTTATCTTTCAAAGACTTTTCTAGAGTCGAGAATGAAATAAGCTTGACACTGAAGTGTGAGGGACTTACTCTTTTGCCTCTCACGGAGTTTGCATTTTAAGAGGGGAACTTACAGCGTTGATATTACCTAAAGGAATGAGTCCCTAGTGATGGGATGTCCAACCCAAGTGCTAGAATTGTTCTTAAACCAGAGTTCTCCATGACAAAGATACTAATCACAGATCGTTTTACCTTGGAAACACAGAATCTGGCCTGCACATGTGTCTGTTCTTGGTTAGGGACCGTGCTGCTCTCAGTCACTCCTTTCCAAGGGCCTCTCAGGTCTCTCGTAGGTGTTAGGAGCCACAGAGTCAAATGGCTAAATAATAGACAAGCATAGGATGGCTCATTATGACCATGTCATCTTAACAACCAGGTTTAAGATATGGATATTAGAGAATTTAGACTTCTTTGCCACTACCCCAATAAAACAAAACGTTTTTAAAATAGCTTATTAACCAGGATTAGCTTTGGCTGCAAGTAACAGACAAACGTAAGAGAACAGCCGTTTAAGCAGTATAGATGTTTATTCCTCTCATGAGCCAGAAATCTAGAGGTTGTCAGTCCAGGATAATTTGAGCACTGCACAGTGTCAGAGACCTATGCTCCTTCTATTTTGCTGCTCCACCGTGCATGGCTTCCATTCTCAAGGATCCCATAGCCCTGATTACCGGAACTTCACTCCTTACATTTGAATTACAACCAACAAAAAGGAGGAACAGGGCAAAGAAGAGTATGCTCCCTCTCTTTAAGGATGCATATACCACTTCCTGTTTGCATTCACCTAAATTAGCCTCATGACCACACCCAGCTCCAAGGGGCAATGGGAAAGGTCTTTCTTCCAAGCAGCCATGGGCTCAGTTAAAAATCATGGGTTTTATTATGGAAGGAGAAGCAAATGGATAACTGGGGACAAGGAATATCAGTCATAAATAAACATTATAATGGCAAACAAGAAGCAATGTGGTATTGAGTTTCTCCTTCCCAAATTAAAAACAAGGGACTCTGAAGTCGTGTACTCACTAATTGTAAACTATTAGCAATTATTTTGAGTAGGACTGACTTGGCTTCCTAACATCACAGCAAACTGATGAGCCCTCCTCCTCCCACAAAAAAAGATCCATTCTTTCTGGTGCCTTTTGGATGTCATTTGAAAGCCCACACTTGATAAAACCTAAATTATTGTGGCCAGTTGTCTCTATTTCAGTGACTTCCCTTTTTAGGAGAAAGAACTTCTAAAATAGTATCGTGTGTATTGTATTTTTAAAGTTGGAGTAAATGCAAGCTCATTGAATCTATTTAGTACTTGGGGTTGTCAGCTTGGGTTTTCGAATTGGTCATGTGGGAGAGGAATTCCTTGAAATCTTTTATTTATTTTTTGCTTTATATAAAGCACACCATGTTCCCAGGCTCAAATGTTGTAAAAGAAATCCTCATTTCCAAAATAACAGATTGTCCAAGTGGTTGCCCTAACTCGCTCCTTTGGTTAATGGCGGCTGACTCATTGTGTGCTGGCAAGACTTCCACCTTCCACAAACAGTTGGAACTCTGTAGACTTTAGGACGAGCTTCCTGTTTGGTCAGGCAGTGGCTAAGAATCAAATGGAGGTTGCGGTTTCTTTCTCTGGATATGGTATTCAAGATGGAACCCACTGTGGGAGAGCTTAGGTGATATTCTGGTTTATGACAGAGAATGGCTCAGGCATCCTCTCGTCAGTCAACCCTTGAACCTCTCCCGTGGCAAAGATCCAAATTCTCATGTTTCCATCAAAAGCTTTCCCCTGATCAGCTTGCAAGTCTCTCTGGTTTGTGCTTCAACTTTCCAGAAATGTCATCGCAAAGTGAGTGTAACAATTCACATGCTTGTCCCCCAGGATTTAATCTGTGATCAAAAACTTTCTCCCACATTTTCTTTGACTGTTTCCTTCCTCTTCAACAAGTCTCATATATTCTTACACATTTTCTTTCCTGACTTCTCTACATCTTCCACCTCTACCTTTTTTTTTAAATCACTGTTAAATTTGGTTTCCCCTCCCCATTTCCGATACTGTGCACAATGGCTCTTCTTTCACAATTGCTTTGATTAGAATGACCTGATGCTCTATATCTGCACGATCTCTCTCTCCATTTCTACAAGGGTTGTCTAAATTCTCGCCTCATTCAAAATGTTATGGAGGAAGGGCTAAAGTCCAAGTCAAAGGGAATCAAGACATGGATTATCATTCTTTGCCTTAACTCTGGTGGATAACCATATTTTAAAGGATAACACACATAAAAAAGAAGTACAACCCACCCCTGAACTCATTGGTTCAGAGGACGTTTTCCACCCCTTTTTCCCCACCGCGGTTTCAGAGGGTGATGTTGGAGGGCCACAGCAGGAGTATTAAGGCCACTTCTGAATTTGTTTCTCTTCCTGGTCACCACTTTTTAAAGAGGATAGCCTGAGTTTGTGCCCCTGTATTTCTCATTTGATTTTACTTATTTTTGGATCATTGTTCTTGGGTTTTGGGAGATAAAATTTACTGTCTGGCTTCACCGCCATCCTGTTCTGCAAGGCTTTATTGTCCCTCAGGGTTGGGGCGGGGAAAGTGCTATTCAAATGATTACTTCTCAAAGTCGGCTCCTCAATAAGACCTTACCACTTCTGCATTAATATTAAGGCTAAGAAATAAGATCCAGTAAAAGACCGTGGACCACATTAATGTTCTTATCCAATCAAAAATGGTCTCCAAGGTCGGGACAAAACAAGATGAAACTTCCCAAGGCGGATGCTGACGAGTGACAAAATAACCTCAAGCCTAGCTGCTCTTCACCTATTTGGGCTAAACTAACTCCTCTTTTGTTTTTTTTTTAATGGTGGCAAAATAGATATAAAATTTACCGTCTTAACAATTTTAAAGTGTACGCCTCAGTGGCATGAAATATATTCACACTGTTGTGCGACCATCACCACCATCCATCCGCAGAACTCTTTTCATCTTGCAAAACAAACTCTGTGCCCATTAAACTGTAACTCCCCGTTCTCCTCCCACCAGCCCCTGGCAACCCCCATCCTACCTTCTGTCTCTATGGTGTTGACTGCTCTAGGTCCTTCATGTCAGTGAAATCAGGCAGTATTTGTCCTCTTTGTAGCTGGCTTATTTCACTCAGCATAATGTCCTCCAGGTTCATCCATCTTGTAGCATAGGTCAGAATTTCTCTCCTTTTAAGGCTAAATAATATTCTATTGTATGCATATACATACCACATTCTTTTTCCCCATTTATCTGTCAATGGACCCTTGGGGTTGCTTCTACCATTTGGTTTTTGTGAATAATGCTGCTATGAACATTAGTGTACAAATACCTCTTTGAGACTGTTTTCCATTCTTTGGGCTATATACCCAGAAATGGAATTGCTAGATCATATGGTAATTCTATTTTTACTTTCTTGAGGAATTACCATACTGTTTTCTATCAAGTTTTTCCTTTGAATTTAAAATGGAATCTCATGCTAGGGCGCAGTTTGCCCTGGATTTGGGTTTGCTTCTGAAGGAGTACTGAAAACAGAGTCTAGATGCTAGTAATTTAAGGGTAGCCCAAACTTGGAAAAACTACACGGCAATTACAACCAAGCTAGCAGAGCCAAAGGGGACTAGAGCATATGAAATAAATGAACAACAGATTTGGATATAATTACTCTTTCCCTACTTGGAACTGTGCTGCGGATAATGCTCACTATTTTCCTGCTATTTCAGGTGTCCCTGAAGAGGCTCTGGGCGGTGAGCACTTGCCGGAGGCTGAGATGCTCTTCCGAGAGAAACACTTCCGCAGGAATGAGATGGAAACACTTTGGAGTCTATTCATCGTGGCTGGGCATCCTGTGGATTTCACTGGAATGAATCACTAAGTTGGGCTTCCAGAATGCTACCCTGAGAACAGTGGGCAGAGCTCTTTGAATTGAAAACAAGGGTCTGGAATACATCTGGTGCTCCCCTGCCAGGCGGAGGGCTGTCTGGAGGAAGTTGAATCTGCAGCACGGTGGGCTTTTTTCCCCACAGCTGCTAGGGGACTTTTCTGGGAAATGAGGGAACATATTTGTCCAGACTTCAAACTTGTCACTTTTCATAGGTTAGGTTAGGCCTGAGGTTGCCTGTTTTCAGATTTTAGGCTTAGTTTTTATTGACAAAATCTGCCGTCCAGCTTCAGAAATTGGGATGGTGGTGGGAAAGGATGTGCTTTTAGTGGCTTATGTTTAAAAGCGAAAGGAAGAGAAAGTACATCAGGCTTCTTAGACATCAACTGCCTCTTATAAAACCGCATTTTGATGGGTTAAGTGTAAATGATCCCAAACATGTGGATTAAATTTTCCAAGAAGCACACATGGATTTACAAATCACAAGGCAGGAGATCTTGGCAATGGTAGTTTTCGGCCCTCCCAGACTCCCAATGCTTTGCCGTTCTTCGTGCCTGGTGGGTTTCTATAACCACGCTTGGTTTTTTGTGATGGTGACTCATGGGATGGTTGACTGAATCGTTGTCTGAGAAATGAGGCATTGCCAGTGGCAAATTGAGCAATTGGGAGTGAAAACTCTACTTGATCTCTAATCCTTCAGGTTGGCTCTCCCTATCACCAGAATCACCAGTGACCCAGCCATTCTTATCCTCTTAATCACTTGGCACGTCCACATAATGAGCACCAGGAAGTTCGCCACTATTTCCACCTCCCCACTCAAAGGACGGCACGCGGATGGGAGCACACTCACCCACCTCCTGCTTCACTCAGGTGAAAGGGCAGAGGAGGCAGCACAGCTTAGAAAAAGAATGTCGACGTTGGAGTGAAACATGGGTTCAAATCTCAGTGCCATCACTTACAAGGTCTCCTTCCTTCAACCCTGCAGCCTCATTTTTACCACAATATTGTGAGGATAAAAGGAGGTAACGTATGTGAAGTGCCTGAAAGAGTGCTGGGTACATAGGAGGTATCTAATAAATGGAGAATCGGTGGTAGGCAGCCCCTTGTTTCAGTTTCTTTTTCCATTTTGCTGTGCCACTACCTGCTTCTGGAGGTTTCCTTAACAGCCTTTTCCCTTGTGATCTTACTGTCTGCTCTATTGCCCACACCAGAGTAATCAAATGTAGGGGTGTATACAAATTGCCTTGAGGGATTTGTAAAAATGCAGATCCCTGGGTCCCGTGTCCAGGAGCTCCAGATTCTTAGGGCTGGAGGGGGAATCTGTGTTTCAAGCGAGCCTCTCTGGTGATGCTGATGCAGGTCTGAAGACTGCCCCTTCCGCACAGCTGTCCTCTAGACATTCCCCGCAGCCGTCAGCAATGACGTGTCCTGTGAGTCATGCGCATGTGGTCACGTATGAAAATGGCTTCAATTCTTGTCTCTCCAGTAACCTATTAGCACTTGATTATACAACAGGGTTGAATTATCAGGAAATAAATGAAGGACACTCCCTGCGTGGATGTCAATTTTGAAAGTGGTGTCTGTGTAGAAAGGGGGCTGGCTGGCAGTCAGCGTAGACGGAGTTCGTGAGCAGGTCAGACCATCATCAGTGACTACTCTCGTCCCAGGTTCTGCTCTTCTTCATTAAATACCCTTGGATGGGGGTCTTGACTCTGGGATACAGCAAGAATCATTTAGAGCAGTGGTCCTTATTAAAGAGTGGTCTCAGACCAGCAGGATCAGAAACACTAAGGAACTTGTTCAAAATGCAAATTCCTGGGCTCCTCCCCAGGTCTACTGAACTAGAAACTCCAGGGGTCGCGCCCAGCAATCTGTGTTTTAATAAACCTCGCAGGCGATTCTGATTCATATTAAAGTTTGAGACTCACTAATTGAGAAGAACAAAATCATTATTCTTACAATCAAGTGTCTAATAACAATATATGAATACACGTATAGTGTTTAGAACTTCCAAAATGTGTTAAAATAATATATATTATATGTAGTACATACACACACACATGCACACACAGAGGCCGGTCCATGCGTAAATACGTTCTGGAAGTACATACAAGAACTCATTCCAGGAGTGCTGAGAAGTGAAATTGGGTGGGGGGTGAAGAGAGAATTTAACATTTCATACTTTTGGAACTGTTTGGTATATTTTTTTAAAATATGTCTATATATTATTTTGCTTAAAAAATTTTAATTTAATAACAACAACTACAAAAGAAATAACAAAACAACTGAAAGAAAATACAGATAAATAATTATCTGATTTTGAGAGGGGAAAGTGTGAAAAGAAAGTAATCACAAAGAAAGAGAAGGACAGGTTTATGTAACAATGTGACACTGCTGTAAATCGAAACACGGCCAATACAAACACACGATTAAAACCAAAGTCCCCTGGCAAGCCAACATGGGAAAAAGAGAAAAATCACAAATTACTAACAACAGGAATGAATAAAGGGACATCGATACATATTTTATAAGATAAAAGAGGATATTATAACATTTTTTCTGGCAGATAGCTTGGAATTTCAGAAGAAGTGCACAAATTGCTAGAAAAACATGATTTACCAAAACTGATTCAAAAAGCATTTGAAAATCTGAAAAGTCCTATATCTATTAAAGAAATTGAATCCATAATTTAAAACTTTCCCACAAAGAAAACTACAGGCCAATGTAACATCACCAGTAAATTATATCAAACATTTAATAAAGAAATATTGATTACAGATAGGGGACTAAAATGCTTATGAAATAAAGAGCTCTCTTAAAAGTTAATGAAAAAAATGCCTCATTAAAAACAGAAAAACAACACAAATAGGCAATTTATTGAAAAAGGAAAAGAAACTCCAATTAACAATAAACATTAAAACGTTCATTCTTACTAACAATTACACTAAAAAAGTGTTATCATTTTCACATTGTTGAAAATGACACAAATTGGTGATTACTATGAACTTCATAGAGGGTGATTTGGCAAATATGCAGGAAGCACCTACAAAACCTACACATCATTTGATCCAACACTTCCACTTCTAGGAATCTACTCAAGAAAATGAGCATAGATAAAGAGGAAAATTTTATTTATAAGAATGTCCATATTTGTGTTGCGAGTAGTAAAATAATTTTTGGAATCCTAAATATTCAATGATAGGTTGGGTAAAATAAACTATGACATATCTGTACGACGGCATATTATGCAGCCATCAAAAGTGATGTTAAAGAAGAATTAGTAACATGGAAAATGTTTGTGGAAAACAGTGAAAAAAACAGAGGGGCCAACCCTGTGGCCTAGCGGTTGAGTTTGGTGCACTCCACTTCAGTGGCCCAGGTTCTATTCCTGGGCACAGACCTACATCACTCATTGGTGGCCATACTGTGGTGGTGACCCACATACAAAATAGAGGAAGATTGGGGGCTGGCCTGGTGGCATAGTGGTTAAGTTCACGTGCTCCACTTTGGCAGCCCAGGGTTCATGGGTTTGGATCCTGGGTGTGGACCTACACACTGCTCGTCAAGACATGCTGTGGTGGCATTCCACATACAGAGTGGAGGAAGATTGGCACAGATGCTGGCTCAGGGCAAATCTTCCTCAAACAAAAAGAGGAAGATTGGCAGCAGATGTTAGCTCAGGGTGAATCTTCTCCAACAAAGAAAAAAAAAAGGTTAAAAAATAGTATTAGCTTGCATTTGTTTAAACACACCCATACCTTCCCCCGCACCACACACACACTCATGGGAAGAAAACTGAAAAAACATACAAAATGTCCAAGTGGTTCCTCTGGATGGTAGGATTCTAGGTGATTTCGATTTTCTCTTTTTGCTTGACAATATTCTCCAAATTTTATAAAATGGATATTCATGAACTGTATAAGAAAAATAAAAAGTGGTTGATAATACTATGGTGATAGATAAAAATGAAAATTTACAATAACCCTAAAAATTTACAATAGTACTATGAGTATCTACGTTGACCCTACAACAGATGTTCAACCCAATTACCTCTTAGAACATACTGATGGAGTGCGTACTATCATCATCCCCATTCCGTTGCTATGTGCAGTCAAGTCGCCTCCAATCCTGGCAGCCCTAAGAATGAGTGGTGTCCACAGTGCCCTCTCCTCAACAGCCCTACTCAGCTCCTGTAAACTCATGCTTCCTTTATGGCATCAATCCAGCGCATATTTGGTCTTCCTCTTTTCCTGCTGCCGTCTACTTTTCCCAGCATTATTGTCTTTTCCAAAGAATCCTGCCTTTTCATGATGTGCCCAAAGTAGGACAGGCTCAGTTTTATCATTTTTGCCTCCAGCAATAATTCAGGCTTAACTCGTTCTTCTGGCAGTCCAGGGGATGCACAGAGCTCTCCTCCAGCCGCATACTTCAAATGAATCGATTTATCTCCTGTCAGCCTTCTTCGCTGTCCAGCTTTCACTCCCATACACAGTAATTGGGAATACAAGGGTGCAGATAATCGTGGCCTTAGTCTCTAATGACACTTCCTTACACTTGGTGATCTTTCCTAATTCTTTCATTGCTGCCCTTCCGAGTCTCAGTCTTCTTTGATTTCTTGGCTGCAGTCTCCATTTAAATTGGTGACTGAACCAAGGGAAACAAAATCGTTGACAATTTCAACATCTTCATTGTCTTCACTGTCATTCAGGTTAAAGTTGTGTGATTCTTCTGTAGTCATGATTTTGTCTTCTTGATGTTCAAGTGCAGTCTGCTCTGGCGCTTTCTTCTTTCACTTCCGTCAGAAGGTGTTTCAAGTCATTATCGCTTTCCACCAGTAAGATGGTGTCGTTTGAGGGGCCAGTCCTGTGGTGTAGTGATTGAGTTCAGCATCCTCTGCTGCAGCAGCCCGGGTTCCCGGTTTGGATCCCAAGTGTGGATCTACACCACCCGTCAGCCATGCTGAGGCAGTGACCCACATACAAAATAGAGGAAGACTGGCACAGATGTTAGCCCAGGGTGAATCTTCCTCACCAAAAGAAAAAAAAAAGAAAAGATGGTGTCATTTGCATATGTTAGATTGTTGATATTTCTTCCACCAATCTCGCTCCTCCTTCATCTGAGTACAGCCCAATTTTTCACATGGTTTGTTCTGTGTGCAGATTAAACAGATACAGAGATATCCCCATTTTATAGATGGTAAAACTAGGCCTGAAGATATGAATTAACTTTCCCAAGGTCAAAAAGCTGGTGAGTGGAGGAGCCAGAATGCAAACGGAAGCCTTTCTGACTCTAGAAGCTTATATTTTGAAAACCCTCACCCAAGGTTGGTTGACCAAGGGTTAACCCAGTACCAGAATTTGGAAGAATTTTACAATTATAAAGCCCCAGAAGCTGATTTGGAAGAGACGATTGTTGACCTATTCTGTGCTGTACCTACTAGAACAAAGATGGGATGACCCACCTTGTCATCTGTCATTCAGAAATGAAAGATCTGCACCAAATGAGAAAATGTCTTCCCTCTCCTGTGTTGGCGCTTTCTCTTGAAGCAGCCACTATTGTCCCTGTTTCCCATCTGTACCTCTTTTTTCTGTACTCAGCAGAATAAAACACTGTCAGGAAACAACTGGGCAGGAAGTAAGGGAAGACTGAGTTTCATCCTGGGAGGTTTGATTCCCACAAGCAAAGCGCTGTGGTGGGAGCAGTGGGGAAGCATTGTCAGCGCATGGGGACTGTCGTGCTTTATGAACTCCATCTGTTCAGAGCATCTGGGAGTGATGCAGTGGGGCAGGGCGAGACTCTATTTCATCCCAGCACATCCCCATTAGATGAAATTCTGCTAGAAATTAGGAACTAGCTAAAAACTGTGTGCATCAACTCATCATATACAGACATCAGACATAGATCTTAGAAGGTGACTCCATTCACCCCATTTGGAAGGAAAAGCATGCATTGTATGTAAGTATTAGCCAACACAAGATCTGAATGGAACTCACCTCATTGAAGGATGAGAAGATAAAGTGAAATGTGGGTCTCACGGGGAAAAGTATTGCCATGTAAAAGGAAGAAAAGCATCATTCTCAAGACTCAGAGAAAGGACAGACCTCTAAAAAATGGTTTATCATAAGAACCAGGAGAAACTTGTTTGGTGTGTTCCTAGGTTGCAGGAAGACATGACACTATAAAACGGGTACAAAATATTAGAAGACAGTGTAGCTGATATGAAGAAACAATGGCATTAAATGAAAAGAGGTACATGAGTGGAAAAAAGAAAACAAACAGAAAAACCAAAAATCGCATAGTAACCATTCATTTGTTGTTTATTCAGGAAACATTTAATGTTCACAGATGTGCCGTGCACAGAAATAGAAAGCAGTGAGGAACAGAGTTAGCCTGGTAAAAACTGAATCAGGGACGTGGGAGACAAACTTGAGAAGATGCTCAGAAATGAAGGGAGGACAAAGAGATGAAAACAAGAGAGAAGATCATTGACATGGACGACCGAAACTGGAGGTCTAATCCAGCAGGAATAGATGCTTCTGTTGATTAAAAGCAAAAAGGGGCAATTGGAGTACAAACCATGATCAAAGATAAGAAAATCTTTCTAAGCTTAAAAATTAAAAACAAATAAATATGCAAATGGAACTAGTTTACCACATTCCAGGCAAAATCAATGAAAAGAGAATCATCTTTAGGTATAACCTGAAATTTAGAAAAAGTTAATGATGATTTTTAAAAATGATTTAAAAAACATTCGTGCAGGGAAAAAATTACCCAGAAAGAAACAGCACCGAGGCTGGCCCCAGACCTTTCACTTGTAAAACAAAATTCCAGATGAAAATGTAGCAATATTGCCAAAGTTTTGAGGCTAAATGGTTGTAAACAAATACGTTTATACACAGCACAACTGTGTATAAAAAGGCGAAGATAGTTTAAAATATGTTAGAGTTTGGAAAATATAATGAAAATAACTATGACTATTCCAACTTATTGAGGGTTTGGGGTACAGTAAACAGCACCCATCTTCTCTGCCCAAGTTCTGAACGGGTTTAGAAATAGTCAGAAGTTGGGAAGATGGGCCAAAATATTCCCCTTATGTTGCTGGTGAAGCTCATACTGGAGAATGTGCCTTCTATCTATGGACTACAGGATTTTTCAACTGAACCCCAGTCCCAGACAGCTGTACCCACAAATGTCTCCTGCAATGTGGGTGTCTGACCTGGTAAACATCCAGCACAGAGGGGCCGAGCAGAACAGATGCTTCCCGAAGGCAGGCTTGGCTCAGAAAGGAGGGAGCAATTTCAAACGTCTCTGGGTTTTAGCCCAAACTTGCTGGTGAGATAAGTCACTGCTCCACTTCCACCCCCACCCAGGGAAAAGCGAGTGAGGCGACGGGAAAAGGGGCCAAGAGTGCTCCACTGGTGACATCAGGAGTAAGGAAGAAGCGGCCCCCTTCTCCCCATTGCATCAATCCATGCATCCCATTCCTGCCCCCCAACACCCGCCCCAATGCCAGGGCTCCAGAAATAAGTGAAAACTAAAGACTGAATATTGGAAAAGTTGTGATATAAAAGGTCTGACATTTATGCTCCCTATCGAACCTATACTAAGGAAAAAAATAGAAATAAAGACAAAATTGCTGTTATTCATTACAGCATTATGTATTATTTAAAAATAGCTCTGTCCTATTTATAATAGTAAAATATTGTAAACAAATGATTATCTCTAGGAAAATGGAAAAGTCCTTCTGCCTTAAAAAGTGGTGTTCTTAAAAGGTTTTTAACAACATGGGGAAATGCAGGACTATTATGATATATAGTGCAGAAATTGCGTAGAGTTTTATCTCGTATGTTAACTAGAATTGATTGACTCTTTCTTTTCAGATAGATTTTGCGGCCACATCTGGGCTCAGTGGGAAAGAACAGGGGCAACAAAAGTGGAGGCAGGATGTTGTTGTTTGGGTGGGATGGGGGTCATGGTATGGAATGGTATGACACCTGCCAAATATTCACCATCCATCTTATGCATAATTTCAGCTGTGTAAGGAGAAGAATGCAAATAAAGAAAAAGATGAGAGGAAGATATACCGACGTGTAAGAGGATGCAGCCTCAGGGAGTCAGGATCCTGTGTGGTGCTTTTCCTGCTTCCTCTAAGTGTTGGTATGGTGGATCTAGAGCTGGCCTCCCTGGGACGGAATCCTGACTCTGCCACTTACTAGCACATGCCACTTAACCTCTCCGTGCCTCAGTTTCCTCTTCCAAAGAAATGGCTCTAATAATTGTACCTTCCCTGGAAAGTCAGGGCTTAGGCAGATGGGCCAAAATTAAATGCGTTCAAGTACATAATGCGTGTAGGACAGTGTCCAGCACACAGGGAGTCCCATACAAGTTTTAGCCATTATTATTATAGCAGTAGTACGGAGAGCAAATATTATTTTTATAATGAGATAAAAAGAAAAGCAGGAAAGACAATGCAGAAGTATGAAAAAGTGATAAATTGTTAAGTGGCTAAAGCCTTACTTAATATATGATTTCATGTTTAATTTGAATGCAACTATATGAAACTATGAATACATGTGGAAAAATATTTGAAAAGAATATCAAAAAAGGAAAGACTTTTAAGAGATTGAAATCATGGACCTTAAAAACCATTTCCTTTTATGTCTTTAACTTATTTAAAAATATGCATGTGATTTAAAAAATCCCCTCCCCCATATCCTTACAAAAAATATCTTTGTCTGTAGTAGATGTCCATGACTGTGTTTGCTCAGCAGCTCTCTGCCCTTGTTCTGGGATGAACAGCCCCCTTTTGCTGGGCTTCATCCCCCTCGGTAACCATGAGGTTTGTACAAATGCTGTTATAGCTGCTGGACCCCAGGGAGGGCACTGGACCCAAGCTGAGCCAATTAGAATCCTTCCCTGGGAAATTTTGCACTTGGCACTAGAGAGTATGAAACACTATCCTCTCCGGTGGTGGAAGCCATGGTTTGAGAGCATTGGCAGCTATGTTAGCCACCAAGGGGAGTGAATCTTTTCTAATGAGAAAGACTAATACTGCACACAGAGGGGAGCTGAAGGAGAGTTTTAGTATGTGTGCATGTATACACAAACTGTGTGTGTATATACATACATGTAGATGTACGTGTGTACATACACATACATTCTATCTATCTATCTGTCTATCTGTCTATCAATCTATCTATCTATCTATCTATCTATCCCTATTGAGAGTGTCCTAGTAACATTTATAGCCTTGGTCCAAGTTATTCCTCTAATCTTGCTTTTTCCACAGTTTCATTTTTTAACTCTTATTCCACTTCTGGAGAAACCCCAGCATCATTCCAATAAAGTTCTCTTTTTGCCTGAGGTAGTTTGAGTTGTTTGCAACCAAGAACCACAACTAACTCATCTAACAGCTTCACTCATAAGAGCAAAACATAGGGAACAATTTTAATCAACAATATTAGGGAATGGCTAAATAAATTATGTCGCATTCATATGATGGAAAATTATGCAGTCATTAAAATAATACCTTCAAAGAATAGTATTTGAGAAACCATTTGGAATATTATTAAATGAAAACAGGAGACTACCTGACATTGGAAGGGGGGTGGAGATTGGGCACAATCCAGGAAGAAGGACCAGCATGTGCAGAGTCCTTGAGGTCGGATGAACTCAGCTTGTGATGGTGTTGACAGGAGGCTAACGTACTTGGAACAAAGAAAGCAGGTAGGAACATGGAATGAGGTGAAGATGGAAGGATAGGCGCTATGGGCCATTGTGAGCCATTTGAGTTCTATCTCAGAGCAATGAAAAGCCATTGAAGGCTTTTGTAGAAGAGGAGTAAAATGAATGATTTACATGTTTAGCTTCTGGGAAGAAAACACAGTGGAGATGGGCAAAAAGGGAACCAGGGAGAATGGTCAGGAGGCCATGACTAGGGGAGCCATATAATTATATTGAAAATCCAGACAATTTTCAGAATGAAAGGGAAACTCCTTATCACTACACCAGGACCACAGGCTCAAGCTAGAACTTCCCCAGCCAAACCAGGACAGATAGTCACCCAGCTATTACAGCAGCCCAGGCAACAATGGTGACTTGAACTAGGGTGGGGAGATTGCTAAGGATTCTAGCCATGGGTGGCTTAAGGCTGAATCTCAGTCCTTGATTGGCTACCTTGGGCATTACTCTCTTTTTGATGTTCCTCTCTTTGTCTTACCGTTTTTGACAGGTAGCTTTTCCTGCCCCTTTTAATGCCTCTGGATCAATGGTTCTCAAAATTCAGTGTGCATCTGAATCTCCTGGTGGGCTTGTTAAAGCACAGATTCCTGGCCCTCGCTCCTAGAGTTTGTGATTTGGTAGGTCTGGGGTGGAGCCTGGGAATTTGCATTTCCATCAAGCTCCCAGGTGCTGCTGGTGCTGCTGGGCTGAGACCACACTTTGAGAACCATAGCTTTAGCTGTTGGCTGATTGTGAAGGGTACTCAGGCTGTCTCTGTCCTGGCTTCAGTCCAGCTTCTATTCTGTATGTTTTTACGCCTTTTCTGATGCAAGTTTCTTGCTTTTGTTTTTCAAATCTCTAATATATCTCTATTTCATGGCATTCACGCATTGAAGAATTTCTTTACCTAAATGAGTGGGTAAATCTTTGTGATCTAGTCAGGAAAACTATGACTATATTTTTTATCTGTTGCACTTTGTTCTCAAATTGCACTTGGCTTAGATTCTTTTGATGGTGGTGGCTTCAGAGTTTCTCATCTCTAAATCATTCCTTACCCCAATTTCCAGTACCCACTTTTTATCACGCTGCAGTTTTCCCGTACTGGCCAGTTGCTGACTAAGCTCACCTTCTGCTCTTTGTAACTCTTCCTTGAAGCCGTTCTGTGTCTTCAATCACAGCCCCTGAGGTCTTTGGCCCTCTGGCATCTCAGGAACCCCATCCTTACTTTCATGGCTGCCGTCTGCACAACCTCTCTGATCAGATCTTCTTGCAGATCTCTGTGGACCACGTAGCTGCACTGACCCCTAGGCAGCACTGTCAACCGCCTGTCTGTCACATCTCTCTGGCCTGCTTTGACTCCCTCCTTTGTCTCAGATCTCTCCTGGTCTCCGCTGACTGTGGATCCCACGAATCCTCTAGACTCATCACTCATAAATCCCGGTAAGTCCATGTAGGAAGACATAGCTTCTGAGAACAGTGTTGCCAGCAGGACCGTGGCCTAGAAATAGCAGCCGCTTTTCTCAATAGTCTTTTCCTGTTCCTGCTTTCAAAATCTTTCCCCTTTTTCACAGCTTCTGGCTAAGAGACAAAACAGCTGTGCTTTATGTTTGAAAACTGCAACTCACATTCAAAATGCGACGATCCCAGCAGAAAGCCTGTTTTCAGCACTTTCTTTTGGAGAAGTAGGCAAAGCTTATTCTTTTCTTTTAATATGACTTTGTGTGTGTTTAATTACAAAAGTAATACTTTTTCATTGTTGAAAATTTGGAAGATGCAGAAAGCAAAAATAAGAAAATAACCACTGATGATCCCCCAAAAAAACATAACCCAGAGATAACCTTTCCAGTGCTTTTAAATCCTCTAATTCCCATTTTTTAGCAAATACTTTTCTACAAATAAAACTGTACTCAGAAGCCCGATACGTAAACAGATGAAGCTGCCTGGGTTGGATCAGAAGCAGGTGAATCGGGGCCCAGCTGCTCAACTTGACCCCTACTGCCCACAACAGACCAACAGGCCCATATGCTGGATGCTCAGCCTTCCACAGGCCGTGTGAAGACCGCTGCTCAAGGCCGTTTCTGTGCAAGGCTTAGACCCTACAGATTTGCGGCCAAAGGCATTCTCTGCTTGGCATTCCTGTTGCCTGGGGGGCGGGGGGAACAGATGCTATTTTGGGGTTGATGGGCCTTGCAGCTTCCACATATTCCACCTTTTCTTAGAGCCCATGTTATCCCCAGTCTAAAGCAGACATTGTTAACCTGGGGCTGAAACATTCCCTGAAAAATATATATCCATAGCTTTAATTAGTATAGCGTTGATGCAAGTTCTTTTTTTCCTTCATAAATATTTTTGAAGATCTCAGCAATTTCCAGTTCAGCAATACAATGGAAATCTTTGTATTTAAATAGTTAAATGGTTGATGTGTTAAATATTTAGGAATGAAGGAGAAAACAAGCTGGGTAGAAACTTTGTTCCTGCTGCTTTTCAGCTTCTCCTTAATGTGTTCATCATATTTTTTAAACAACTGATTGGCGTTTTCCTTCTCAAACTTAAATTGTAATTTTGTCTTACCTCTAAAATTTTAATACTACCATTATGAGATAATTATGGAGCACATGAAACCTTAGAAAAAAAATTAATGTTAATGACACTGATTTCTTTTTTGTTTTTTTTTTAAAGATTTTATTTTTCTTTTTGCTCCCCAAAGCCCCCAGTACATAGTTGTGCATTTTTTAGTTGTGGGTCCTTCTAGCAGTGGCACCCCGCCTCGGCATGGCCCATGAGTGGTGCCATGTCCGTGCCAAGACTCGAACCGGTGAAATCCTGGGCCACCGCAGCAGAGCGGGCAAACCCAACCACTCGGCCACGGGGCCAGCCCCGGCACTGATGTCTTATAAAGAGTATGTGTTTTTTTCTTCTGTTATTAGTATAATTCAGTCGGCTGTAAATACATTGAAAGAGTATGTTTAAAAATTTGGTAATTTCACTTATTTTAAATGCACTTGGAAGATTTCTTTCAAATGAAATCCCACCACAAGGACATCTTTTTAAAAAGTGATCATGCTTTCGTAGCGTTACGGCTTTTGTAATGAGAAGAGAGGTCTGTATTTTGTTGTCCTATAAATTCAGCCTGATCTCGCGTTTATTTTGAATTTTTTGAAAGTTGGGCCCATTATGTGTTGGGCATTTTCGGCTAAGCACTCGTTTTACATGTAGAGACAGGGAGAGGCACATCTCATTCCCGGACCCATAAAGACGCAACTAAGCCAAACGCCTCCCACCTCTCGAACTTCCCCTCGGCCAGTCTGTAGCAAACCGTGAGCTGCGTTCCAGGCTTTCGATGGAGACGGAGCACGGCTGGGCGGTGACTCCACCCTCCGTCTTGATCCCATTACCCCACGTCTGAGCGTCTTCACCTCCTACGACGTACAGAATCATTTGCGCCCCATTTCTCTCTTATTTTGTGTGCATGATAAAATTATGACAGAATTAAAAGGACAGATTGAGATGAGATCCTAAACCTGCCCCTTCATGGAGACCTCCATTAGTTCGTTTCATTTAATATCCTTTTATTTTTAATGATCGTTCTTAATGTATAAATGCAGCACTGGGTGCCCTCCTGTTAGTGGATGTTCAAGAGAAGCGGCAGAAATCCACAGTTAAGAATTTTAAAGGACAAAATTAACGCAGCCAGCCGCATCCCTGCGGCTTTCTCGAGCGTGCCCGGGTCTCTCTCTGCTCCCTGGAGCTGCGGTCCCCCCTAGTGGCTCCGCGGGGATTTCTCCTCCTCCAGCCTCCTGCTTATTCAGTTGGACTGCCCCGTCTGCCAGCTGGTGGCTCCAGTGTCTTTGAATTAGAGAATCACAACAAATTCGGCATCTCTTTGAAATCAGTTGTATTCAGGGCTTTTTGTTCCGTGTTGCATAGATTTAAATGCAAAAAGGCCCCTGAAGCCTGGAAACAGTAGGTAATGGAGATTCTTCTTTTCCTCTCATTAGTTGTCTGCTCTCTTCGGATGAATGCTGCCCACGTTCTGCCTGGGGAAACAAGTGAGGTCAGCGAACAGAGAAGGTGCCGATTCCGGACACAGCATCCCCAGTGGCCCGCTCCTGGGAAGCCCAGCTCTCTGAGCACAGCGCTGTTGGTCTGTGCTCCACAGCCCTTACTCTGCAAGAGAACTAAGCATTTCTCTTACCCTCTTGAAGCAATTTGGGCATATCTTAGAGGCCCTGGGGCGCTAGAAATTTCTTCTGTTGAATTGTAGACCAGCCCATTGAGTGCTGGACCCCCTTATCTCTGAGCATAAAATCTTGCATATAGTGTGTGCTTAATATGTGTTGATTGGATAAAAGAACGACTAGGTCCTTGTGTGTATATAACACCCCATCTCAGCTCTGTTTTCATAGGGAAAATGCATTATTTCCTTGGCATATTCTCCCTTCAGAATCATTGAATCCTTAAAAATAGTACCTAAAGAGAGAAAACACTGTGTTTGATAACAAAGTATTCCTGTTTTTCACCCCTTCTTAGGGGACAAACTGAAAATCTGTGGGCATAGGCCATGCCCTCTTATAGACTGGAAGGTTGTTTGTTTTAATCTAGGCTGCAGAGCTGGGAATAGCAGCGATGTGGGGACATCCAGTCCGTCTGTTTTGGAGACTTATAGAGAGCCTACGAGTCTGACAATTTGATCTAACAATCAAAGTGTGCTGCCATTTGAGGGAGTGATGTCCAAGGAGGGGCCCTGGGAGCCTCTCTCGGGGCTGGTGCAAAGAAAAGTTCAACATGGGGAGTGAGTGGAGAGCCAGATCAACTTGAAGGTCCCTGCCAGCCCTGTTACAGCAGTCTGTGGTTCTGACTAAATTGTAAAATATTCTGGACTTATGAGCCAGTCGTCTTAGCTTTTGTTTTAAAAATGAAAAATTTAAATGAGGACTATAAATTAGTGCAACTAAACAGTAGCCTCTGGCTCAGTCGCCACCGAGGAAACTGTTCCCTTCTTGTGCGAGAACGTCCCATGCATGCTCCTCCGCTCCAGCATCCTCCTGCTTCCCCCAGGACATCCCTTTCCTCTTTTCTTCCATCATGTGGATCTCACATCATTGCCAGGCATCGCTTTTCCTAGATAAGATGCACCCCTCCAGGTTGGCATGATTCCTCCAAGACCCCCTTTGTTGTGCACCCCCCCCCATCTTTGCTCTGGCATTGTCTTGATATTCTGCTCCACTCTGACTGCTACCTTGCCAAAGTGGGATGGGAAGGGGTGAGAATAGAAAGAATACCCCCTACCATCTAGTAAACTGTGTCACCAGCTCGCAACACAGCGCTCCCTGCATCTTCTGATAGAGTTGTTGTATTTGGCTGGATATCATTGTTTGCTGTTGCTCTTTGAAAACTGGGGAGCCATCTGAACCAGAAAGCAAAGCCCTGGAGGAGAAGGTAGACCAACAGGCACAAGGGGACCAGGGTCTCCTGGAATAGAAGGACCTGATATCTCAAACTCTATACCCTGAAGGGTTAGTTAGGGAGCCCTATTGAAAGGGACCACTGAGAGGGACCCTGGCTAAGGGTCCTTTGAAATAAAATTGCCCTAAAGCAGCAAGGGGGTGGGATTAGTGGACAAGTCTGGCACTGGCTCAAGGATGACATGGTCTGGAGTCTGGGTCTTTGAGGTGGTCCCAGCCTTCCAGAGAATGGCCCCGTTGTGGTCTGAAAGAGTTGGTCTCAAAGAGGCCTGTGCGAGTCTGCAGCGTCCTCTGTGGAGCAGGACACTGGAAGGATCGTCCTCTTTCAAGGGGCTTGAAGACACTTCTCAGCACTGTGGCAGGTACTGCTGCAGCCTCAGTCTCCACTGCTGGGGTGTCCAGGGCCTAGCGTGTCACCGAGCTAGGATTAAACCAGAGGTTCTTTCCACCAGGCCAAGCTCCTAAACCGTTATGAATCCAGAGCTGAGTGGTATTTGTGTCTTTTTTTAAAAAAAATTTTGAGATTATGATAGTTTACGACCTTGTGAAATTTCAGTTGTACATTATTGTTTGTCAGTTGTGTTGTAGGTGCACCACTTCACCCTTTCTGCCCACACCCTACCCCCCTTTCCCCTGGAAGCCACTAATATGTTCTCTTTGTCCACATGACTAAATTCCTCATATGAGTGGAGTCATACAGAGATTGTCCTTCTCTATCTGGCTTATTTCACTTAACATAATTCCCTCAAGGTCCATCCGTGTTGGTGTGAATGGGACGATTTTTTCTTTTTTATGGCTGAGTAGTATTCCATTGTATATATATATATATACACCATATCTTCTTTATCCAATCATCAGTTGATGGGCACTTACGTTGCTTTCATGTCTTGGCTATTGTAAATAATGCTGCAATGAACATAGGGGTGCATGGGACTTTTGGAATTGCTGATTTCAAGTTCTTTGGATAAATACCCAGTAGTGGGATGGCTGGGTCATATGGTATTTCTATTTTTAATTTTTTGAGAAATCTCCATACTGTTTTCCATAGTGGCTGCACCAGTTTGCATTCCCACCAGCAGTGTGTGAGGGTTCCTTTTTCTCCACAACCCCTCCAACATTTGTTACTTTTTGTTTTGGTTATTTTTGCCATTCTAATGGGTGTAAGGTGATATCTTAGTGTAGTTTTCATTTGCATTTCCCTGACGATCAGTGATGATGAACATCTTTTCGTGTGCCTATTTGCCATCACATTTGTGTCTTAATGACTGACATGATGTCAAGCCGAAGAGCTGACACAGGCTGTCTGGTGGAATTCCAGAAATCAGCACGTGGGTAAGGATGATTTGGAGGGTTGGAATAATGGGGTCTGCCTAGTGCTTCCAAAATCTATGTGGGTAATCAGCAATTTAACATTCTCTGCTTGTGAAAAATGGAGCTTGATAGAGTCTGTGTACAACAAGACTCAAAAATTGCTCCAAAATTCTTCTGTGATCTCATATCCAGGGGTCCCTTCAATGCTGCTCCATTGATTTCTGACTCTGGTTTGCAGCAAATGCCATATGACCTCATCGCTCTAAGTTATAGGGCCAGTGTCTATCTCAGCACTTCAAGAAAGCAGAATCACCAAAAGTTTGTCACAAATTGTATAACAAGAACGGACTAAGAAAATACCTACATATTTATGCTTTTGCTCATTTCAGGTAGAAAGACACTAATTCTGTTTGAGAGATTACTTCATTTCCAACAGTGCTACATCTTACCTAAGAGATTTTTTTTTAGCATGTACTTTAGAATGACATGGAAATTACTTGGTTCTTAAAAAATAGCTCTACATAATGATTTATTAGAGCAAAGAATAATGTGATACTATTTCTTTTGGGAGAGAAAAAAGTATATTTTAAAGATATCGCATACAGCCTCCAAGTACAATGAACCTGCTGCAGAAATCGTAATCATGCTCCCTTCTAGTTTAAAGATCATTAAATTTGTCTTGCAATCAATTTGAAATAAACCACAAAACAATACTGAATAGAACTGACTATAACTTAAGAAAAACTTGGCATCCCAAGTTAATAATAATAGGATTTATGAGAATGGGATGAAAAATGAGTCCTACTGTCTACAGTATGATTTACTTAGGACTTGGGCTTCTCAGTATTTTGAAATTATAGGTAGCAGCTAAAGGGATTCTTTTTTTTTTGCTTTTTGGTGAGGAAGATTGGCCCTAAGCTTACATTTGTTGTTAATCTTCCTTTTTTCTTTTCTCCCCAAAGCCCCAGTACATAGCTGTCTATCCTAGTTGTAAGTCATTCTGGTTCTTCTATGTGGGATGCTGCCTCAGCATGGCTTGATGACTGGTGCTAGGTCTGCACCCAGGATCCAAACCAATGAACACCAGGCCGCTGAAGTGGAGCATGCAAACTTAACCACTTGGCATGGGGCCGGCCCCAAGGACTCTTGATAAAGATGTTCTTTCCTTTTAAATGCATCTAAATATTATTCTATAACATATACTCCTAAATTTAATATTGATTTTATTATAAATTTTAGTTTCAGTTAAATATTTTTTGAGTGATATTTCCATTTGCTTTGGTTGATTGCAAGCAACAGAAACTGACCAGCTAAAAATAAATTGTTGGAAAATTGGGGGTAGCCCGTGGAATTGAAGGAAAAGCTGAAATACTCTGCTAGAGTTTTAAGTGTCGGTGTATAACATCCTTTTCCTTCTTGCAGAGTTTGGGAGCAGGCAAGAGGTGTGTACAGGATTAATAAAAATGAAGATTGAAAAATTACCTTGGTACCTAATAAAGCTGATTAGACAGTGTGGCTTTAAATCTGGGCTTACTAATCCAACATCCATGAACTAGACTTACACATGCAGACGTTGGCATGGCTGGGCAACTGCAGGCCTCCCTCACAAAGGCAGGCTCCTCACCACATGGTGAAGAGCACACAGAATAGACACTCCCTGTGGGCAAGCAAAGCTCAAAAGAGGAAGTGGCTGACTTGGGCACATCCGGCTCCTGCCACAATCTCATCAATCAAATAACTCATTCCTGTAGAGAAGTGAGTAAAGGCGTGGAGAGAGCCCAGAAACGAATGGAGGTTCCTCCGTATGGAAGCATGAGGCCGGGGAATCAGGACACTGTCTATTGAGTCCTGTGGGTTGTGCAGTGCACACCCTGGGCAGCTATAAGGTGCAGCCCCGTTAAATGGGTTCCCCTAATAAATTAAGCTTACGTGCAATCGCCAACCTGAGGAGACTTTTTTCCCCTCCACCTTTTCAAGAGAGTGCTGACTTTGACTACTTAGTTTCTCCCCAACACTAGCCCTTTAGAAAGGGTTCTGACATCATTAGACGGGTTCTTTAATGCTTTTAAATTGCAGACTTAGGAGTAAAGAGGGAACAAAGTCATACAAAGCCAAGAACATAAAGAGGAATTTGGGGAGAATTTGGGGAAAGTGGATGCTGGAGAAGCTGTGAGGCACGAAAAAAGTAGATGGGCTTCTGAATGAATTGTGATGTCTTTAGTTAGGATAGGAAATCAGGAGAAGGCGTTCTTAGGGGGTAGAGGGTACTGATTTCAGCTCTGTTTTCGCTTTGGGCAATTCAAATTCATCATTATTTTGGGGGGGGTGTTAACAGCTGTATTGAGATATATAGCACACATACCATACAATTCACCCATTTAAAGTGTACAATTCAATGTATTTTAGCATATTAACAGAGTTGGGCAAATATCATCACAATTAATTTTAGACTATTTTCATTACCTCAAAGAGAAATCTTATACCCTTCAGGTATTAGTCCCCAAATCCCCCACTCTCCTCTCCTCCCCCACCCCAGCTTTAAGCAACCACCAAAATGTTTTTTGTCTTTATAGATTTACCTGTCCTGGACATTTCATATAAATAGAACCATATAATATACTGTATTTTATGACTGGACTTTTTCACTTAGCCTATTTTCCAGGTTCATCCATGTTGTATGTGTCAGTATTTCATTCCTCTTTATGACCAAATAATATTCCATTGTATGGATATACCACATTTTGTTTATCCATTCATCTGTTGATGGACAATGAATTGTTTTCACATTTTGGCTACTATGAATAATGTCGCTATGATCATTCACATATGAGTATTTGTGTGGATATACGTTTTCGTTTCTCTTGGGTGGGTACATAGGAGTGGAATTGCTGGGTCTGTTTATCGGTTGGGGGAACTGCTAGACTGTTTTCCACAGTGGCTGCATCGTTTTACAAACCCACGGCAATTTCTTCACAGCCTCAACAACACTTGTCATCATTTGACTTTTGGATTATAGTCATCCTAGTGAGTGTGGTGTGATTTGCATTTCCCTGATGACTAACAATGTCCAGCATCTTTTCACATGGTTATTAGCCATTTGTATGTCTTCTCTGGAAAAATGTCTACTCAGATCATTTGCCCATTTTTTAATTGAGTTATTTGTCTTTTTATTGTTGAGTTGTAAGAGTTCTTTATATATTCTAGATACAAGACCTTTATCAGATATATGATTTGCCAATATTTTCTCCCATTTTGTGTGTTGTCTTTTTACTTTCTTGACAGTGTCTTTTGAAGCACGAAAGTTTTTAATTTTGATGAAGTCCAGTTTGTCTATTTTTGTCTTTTGTTAACCTATTTTGAAAGCTAATCATGTATGTACAAATTATCTTCTTTTTTTGTTTCTATTATGTACACTTTTTTGACATTTTGCCATTGCTGAAAAAAATTACAATCTACATATACATCCCACACCTTGATGAAAACTGCTGTTAGATCTACAGTGCCTCTTCCAAGCAATGTCATGTTATGATCAAAGAAATATAGTAGTGTAGTATTTCTCTTGGTCATCGTGACCCACTGTCAGTTATACCTTAATCTGACCCACGTGCTAGTTCTAGCGTATGAGTAGTGTATGTCTTCCTAACTTGCACTAAGTTCTAGCAGAAGTTCCTATCACTAGCACAGGCTCAAAATGGTTTTTATCTAGCATGAAATTTAAAAAAAAAATCCTTGCACTTTTTCTTCTCTTCCTGAATTTGATGGCTATTTCAATTGAAGTGAATCAAATTGTACATTTGTTGCTAAAATCAATGTATTCTTTCACATCCTGGAAACTGAAATAGAAATGTTTATTTAGGCGTGTTAAGCCTCCGAGAACACAAGAATCCCCTTAATGAAGTCTTTCCAATCAGAAGTCTTACTTTGCTCTAAAAAGTGTGAAACATTCCACTTCCCAAAAGGTATTTTCAGAAGTTACTGCTGGCTAGGAAGAATTTAAATCAATACGCGATAGTATTCGTTTGTTTTATTTAAGCAATATTTTGAACTCAGAAACTGCTGCCTTTACAGAATTTCCAGTTACAAATCTGATCAGATTAGAACTATCTGGTGAAATTTAAACAAAGTAATTTGTGTGTGTGTGTGTGTGTTAGATTAGAAGGCTTTTTTAAATTTATTTTTATTTTTTATTGAGTTCATAATAGTTTACATCATTGTGAAATTTCAGTTGTACATTATTTCTTGTCTGTCACCACATAAGTGCTCCCCTTCACCCCCTGTGCCCACCCCCTGCCCCCCTTCCCCTGGTAACCACTGAACTGTTCTCTCTGTCCATAAATTTGTTTATGTTCCACATATGAGTGAAATCACCTGGTGTTTGTCTTTCTCTCTCTGTCTGGCTTATTTCACTTAGCATAATTCCCTCTAGGTCCATCCATGTTGTTGCAAATGGGACAATTTTGTCTTTTTTTCTGGCCGAGTAGTATTCCGTTGTGTGTATATACCACATCTTCTTTATCCAATCATCAGTCAATGGGCACTTAGGTTGCTTCCATGTCCTGGCCATTGTGAATAATGCTGCAATGAACACAGGGGTGCATATGTTACTTTGGATGGTTGATTTCAAGTTGTTTGGGTAGATACCCAGTAGTGGGATAGCTGGGTCATATGGTATTTCTATTTGTAGTCTTTTGAGAAATCTCCATACTGTTTTCCACAGTGGCTGCAGCAGTTTGCATTCCCACCAGCAGTGTATGAGGGTTCCCTTTTCTCCACACCCTCTCCAACATGTGTTATTTTTAGTCTTAGTGATTATAGCCATTTTAACAGATGTTAGGTGGTATCTTAGTGTAGTTTTGATTTGCATTTCCCCACTAATTAGTGGTGTTGAACATCTTTTCATGTGTTTATTGGCCATCTGTATATCTTCTTTGGAAAAATGTCTGTTCATATCCTCTGCCCATTTTTTGATTGGACTGTTTGTTTTTTGTTGTTCAGTTGTGTGATTTCCATATACATTATGGAGATTAACCCCTTGTCGGATATATGATTTGCAAATATTTTCTTGCAAGTGGTATGTTGTCCTTTTGTTTTGATCCTAGTTTCTTTTGCCTTGCAGAAACTCTTATGAAGTCCCACTTGTTTATTTTTTCTTTTTAAACAAAGTACTTTTAATCAATTTGAATTAAACTCGCATTATTCCTAACTCAGTGTAGGAAAGCTCATAACTCAATCTCTCTTTACTCACAAACCTGCCTATAAGAAGGTCTTATCCCTTCTTTTATGCGTGGGGAAATAGGTTTTAACTGGTGCACTTACTCAGAGCTTAGATGATTGCGTGGCTTTATTGGTATCTGTGTGAAGAAATGTGGTTCAGATTGTGAAACTAATGTTTTGTTTCAAAGTCTTCCAAAAGAATAGGATTTATCTCCTTTAGTATTGTTCACCTAGATAGGACACAACACAGTTCAGAGGGACTAAAGCAGGCTATTGAAAATAGCACTTAGGCTGCCGTTCCCAAATCTGGCTGCTCATCTGAATCAGCTGAGCAGCCTATAACAGCTGGGCTCCGGCAGGTGAGTTGCTCGCTTAGGTAACAAGGACAAGACTCTACAATGGCTTGGCTGCTGGAGCAGCAGCTCAGACTGGAAAAAACCAGAAGACGTAAAGTATTAAAGGCGTAATGAACAGCTGCACCCTAAATGGTGGCTTCTGGAACGGTGGGTGTTAGAAGCCATATAAGATGCCTGTGAGGACCAGCTGGTGAGAGAAGGATGTGCTTGTGCCTGTTTCGAGGAGAACTGTAAAGACTTTTTGAATATATTTTAAAAATTTATTTATGATTATTTTTAAATGTACCACTCAAAGAGGAAGTTAGCTGATTTGCGCTGTTGTTTAAATTAAAATTTATGTAAATATTTAGTACAAGAGTGGTTTCCAAACCTTCTTCTTCATTAGAATCATCTGCAGAATTTTAAGATATACAGATTCCCAGGCCTCATCTCTTTTCCTGGCTCAGACTCTGAGGCTGGAGCCTGCATACAGCTTTGTGAAAAAAAGTGCTCCAGGTGGTTCTGAGGGGCACCTTCTGGAGTCTGCTTGTGGAACAGCCACAGGTGGAGGAAATCAAGTCCTTGCATTTTTGTATTCTTAAGGAAATAACACTGAAAAGCTAGGAACCAAAATGCAGCTGGAATGATCCCGGCAGGAGTAGTTCTCAAAAATGTTTTTTAAGTTAGAAATCTTTGTTCAAAGAAATGTTAGCTTGCTCTGTAAACTGTGAGAACAACAAGCAGGTAACTGGAGCTACTCCAGCTGGGGGTGGTGTGGGAGGCAGGGGTACTCGCCATTAGCTGCATCCTCCCCTTGGCTAAGAGGGGCTGGAGGAGCCCCAGGCCTCTGAGGGGGCTTTTACAAATCTGTTTCTTTTCATTCTCTCCCTCTGCCTTGCCCACTGGAGATCTCCCAGTTTCTGTTAACATCACCATCCTTCTTGCTCTCAGGAATGGGACGCCCAGGAGTCAGGAGGCTGCCTGTTGGGGGACCTCTACTGTCCCCACCTTTTCTCCTTTGTTGTTTCTTGGGACGTAAAACCCATGATGCTCTGGACATGATCTTATTCCCAGACAGTAGGTCCTGGCTTGGGTTTTTAAGATTTTATTTATTTATTTTTTTAAGATTTTATTTTTTTCCTTTTTCTCCCCAAAGCCCCCCGGTACATAGTTGTATATTCTTTGTTGTGGGTCCTTCTAGTTGTGGCATGTGGGATGCCGTCCCAGCGTGGTCTGACGAGGAGTGCCATGTCCACACCCAGGACCTGGCTTGGGTTTAAAAAAAAATTTTTTTTATCGTGGTCTAAATAGTTTACAACATTGTGAAATTTCAGTTGTACAGTGATATTTGTCAAATACCATATAAATGTGCCTCTGCACCCCTTGTGCCCACCATCTCCCTCTTCCCCCTGGTAACCACTAAACTGTTCTCTTTGTTGATAAGTTTGTTTATATTCCACACATGAGTGAAATCATACAGTGTTTGTCTTTCTCTGTCTGGCTTATTTCGCTTAACATTATGCCCTCAAGGTCCATCCACGTGGTTGCAAATGGGCCAATTATGTCTTTTTTAATGGCTAAGTAGTACTCCATTATATTTATATGCCACATCTTCTTTATCCCATCATCAGTTGATGGATACTTGGGTTGCTTCCATGTCTCGGCTGTTGTGACTAATGCTGCGATGAACATAGGGCTACATAAGTCTCTTTGTATTGTTGCTTTCAAGTTCTTTGGATAAATACCCAGTAGTGGGATGGCTGGGTCATATGGTAATTCTATTTTTAATTTTTTGAGAAATCTCCATACTGTTTTCCAAAGTGGCTGCGTTAGTTTGCATTCCCACCAGCAGCGGATGAGGGTTCCCTTTTCTCCACACCCTCTCCAACATTTATTATTTTTTGTCTTGGTGATTATAGCCATTCTAACGGGCATAAGATGATATCTAAATGTAGTTTTGATTTTCACCTTCCTGATGATCAGTGACGTTGAGCATCTTTTCATGTACCTATTGGCCATCTGTATGTCTTCTTTGGAAAAATGTCTGTTCATATCCTCTGCCCACTTTTTGATTGGGTTGTTTCTTTTTTTGTAGTTCAGTTGTGTGAGCTCTTCATATATTATGGTGATTAACTCCTTATCAGATATATGATTTGCAAATATTTTCTCCCAGTTGATGGGTTGTCTTTTCATTTTGATCTTGGTTTCCTTTGCCTTCCAGAAGCTCTTTTAGTCTGGTGAAGTCCCACTTGTTTATTTTTTCTTTTGTTTCCCTTGTCATTGTATTTGTAAAGATCCTTTTAAGGCTGATGTCAAAGAGTGTACTGCCTATATTTTCTTCCAGAAGTTTTATGGTTTCCAGTCTTCCCTTCAAGTGTTTGATCGATTTTGAGTCTATATTTGTGTATGGACAAAGATAGTGGTCTACTTTCATTCTTTTGCATGTGGCTGTCCCGTTTTCCCAGTACCATTTATTGAGGAGGCTTTCCTTTCTCCATTGTATGTTCTTGGCTTCTTTGTCAAGGATTAGTTGTCCGTATGTATGTGTTTTTATTTCTGGGCCTTCAATTCTGTTCCATTGCTCTGTGTGTCTGCTTTTGTACCAGTACCATGCTGTTTTGATCACTATAGCTTTGTAATATTGTTACTGAACCTGAAGTGAGTTTGCTCACCCGTTGCGCAGCAAGCCAGTCTCTGACACCGGGTGTGGTGGAAGAAAGCAGGAATTTTATTTTTGCACAGCACTGAGCAAGGAGAGAGGGCAGCTAACGCTGAAATCCCAAACTCCCCGAAAAGCTAAAAGGAAGGGTTTTCATTTGGGGCTTTAGGTAGGGGAGGGGGAGCATATGGCCTTGCTGGTTGGAGCTTTCCCACCAGCCTGTCTTTGGCTTTGAGACACTTGCAGAGAGGAGGGAGCTCATGACCTTGCTGGTCAGCAGCTTTCCCACCAGCTCGTATCTCTTTATGGGGAGGAGATGGTCCAGGTGCTTGTCCTTGATGGTGTCTGTCTCCATGGAGGATAGCGGATTCTGGAGGCAGGAAGCCAGAGAGTAAGCAGGGAATGAGTGCTTTGGTTTTAACCCCATATATGCTGGGTTTAATGTGGGGAAACTGATACCAGGGTCGGTATCAATATGTTTTGAAGTCAGGGATTGTGATGCCACCAGCTTTGTTCTTGTTTCTCAGGATTGCTTTGGCTATTCGGGGTCTTTTGTTGCCCCATATGGATTTTAGGATTCTTTGTTCTATTTCTGTGAAGAATGTCATTGGGATTCTGATTGGGATTGCATTGAATCTGTAGATTGCTTTAGGTAGTATGGCCATTTTAACTATGTTTATTCTTCCAACCCATGTGCATGGAATGTCTTTCCCATCTCTTTATGCCATTATCGATTTCTTTCAGTAATGTCTTATAGTTTTCCTTGTACAGGTCTTTCACTTCCTTGGCTAAATCTATTCCTAGATGTTTTATTCTTTTTGTTGCAATTGCAAATGGGGTTGTATTCTTGAGTTCTTGTTCTGTTAGATCATTATTAGAATATAGAAGTGCCACTGATTTTTGTACGTTGACTTTGTATCCTGAAACTTTGCTGTAGTTGGTGATTCTTTATAACAGTTTTCTCATGGATTTTTTAGGGTTTTCTCTATATAAAATCATGTTATCTGCAACGCGTGAGAGTTTCACTTCTTCATTGCCTATTTGGATACCTTTTTTTTTTTTTCCTGCCGAATTGCTCTGGCCAAAACCTCCAGTACTATGTTGAATAAGAGTGGTGAGAGTGGACACCCTTGTCTTGTTCCTGTTCTCAGCAGGATGGCTTTCAGTTTTTGCCCATTGAGTATGATGTTGGCTGTGGGTTTGTCGTATATGGCCTTTATTATGTTGAGGTACTTTCCTTCTATACCCATTTTATTGCGAGTTTTTATCATGAAGTGATGTTGAATCTTGTCAAATGCTTTCTCTGCATCTAGAGAGATGATCATGTAGTTTTTGTTCTTCATTTTGTTAATGTGGTGTATCACATTAACTGATTTGTGGATGTTGAACCATCCCTGTGTCCCTGGTATGAATTCCACTTGATCATGGTATATGATCTTTTTAATGGATTGCTGTATTCAGTTTGCCAATATTTGTTGAGGAATTTTGTATCCATGTTCATCAGTGATATTGGCCTATAATTTTCTGTCTTTGTGTTGTCCTTGTCTGGTTTGGGGATCAGGGTGATGTTGGCCTTGTAGAAGGTGTTAGGAATATTTACATCTTCCTCAATTTTTTGGAATAGTTTGAGAAGAATAGGTAATAAATTGTCTTTGAATGTTTGGTAGAATTCTCTTGAGAAGCCATCTAGTCCTGGACTTTTATTTTTGGGGAGGTTTTTGGTAACTGTTTCAATCTCTTTACTTGTAATTGGTCTATTCAGATTCTCTATTTCTTCTTGATTCAGTTTTGGGAGGTTGTAAGAGTCTAAGAATTTATTCATTTCTTCTAGATTGTCTAGTTTGTTGGCATATAGTTTTTCATAATATTCTCTTATAATCTTTTGTATTTCTGGTGGTATTCATTTAAATTCTCCTCTTTCATTTCTAATTTTATTTATTTGAGACTTCTCTCTTTTTTTCTCAGTGAGTCTGCCTAAGGGTTTGTCAATTTTGTTTATTCTCCCAAAGACCCAGCTCCTTGTTTCATTGATCCTTTTTTACAGTCTTTTTTTGTTTCAATTTCATTTATTTCTGCTTTGATTTTTATTATTTCCCTCCTTCTGCTGAGTTTCAGCGTTGTTCTTCCTTTTCTAATTCTGCTAGGTGTAGTTTAAGATTGTTTATTTGAGCTTTTTCTTGTTTGTTAATGTGGGCTTGTTGTTAAATTTATTGAGGTTTGCCTTGTTTTCCAATATTTGGTCTATCCTTGAGAATGTTCCATGTGCACTTGAGAAGAATGTATATTCTGCTATTTTTGGATGGAGTGTTCTCTATATATCTGTTCAGTTCATCTGGTCTAGTTTTTCGTTTAATTCCACTATCTCTATGTTGACTTTTTGTCTGGATGACTTTTGTCTGGATGATTCCTTGATGTAAGTGGGGTGTTGAGGTCCCCTACTATTACTGTGTTGTCATTGATATCTCCTTTTAGGTTTGCTAATAGTTGCTTTATGTACTTTGGTGCTTCTGTGTTGGGTGCATACATGTTTATAAGTATTATGTCTTCTTGGTGGAGAGTCCCTTTTCTCATTATATACTGTCACTCTGTATCTCTCTTTACCAGTTTTATCTTGAAGTCTACTTTGTCTGATATAAGTATGACAACACCTGCTTTCTTTTATTTGCCATTAGCTTGGAGTATTGTCTTCCATCCCTTCACTCTGAGCCTATCGTTGTCTCTAGAGTTGAGATGTGTTTCCTGGAGGCAGCATATTGTTGGGTCTTGTTCTTTAATCCATCCTGACACTCTGTCTTTTTAAATTTTTTTTTTAAAGATTTTATTTTTTTCCTTTTTCTCCCCAAACCCCCCCAGTACATAGTTGTATATTCTTCAGTGTGGGTCCTTCTAGTTGTGCCATGTGAGACGTCGCCTCAGCGTGGTTTGATGAGCAGTGCCATGTCCGCACCCAGGATTCAAACCAACGAAACACTGGGCAGCCTGCAGTGGAGCACACGAACTTAACCACTCGGCCATGGGGCCAGCCCCCACTCTGTGTCTTTTGATTGGAGAATCCATTTACATTTAGAGTGATTATTGATATATGAAGGCTTAACACTGCCATCTTATCACATATTTCCCTGTTCTTCTGCATTTCCTTTGTTTCTCGTCCCCTGCATTTTGGACTACCAATTTGATTAGGTAGTTTCCTCTGGTAGTTTTCTTTGTTTTCTCCTTGTTTATCATAAATGTCTCTGTTCTAGTTATTTTTTTAGTGGTTACCCTTAGGTTCATATAAAAAATTCTCGTAGTTGAGATAGTCCACTTAGCCTCTTATTTCCTTAGACTATACTGATTCCATCCCTTTCCTCTTCCCCTTCTAAGTTATTTTCATCATATCTTTTTCCATCTTGTGTTGTAAGTTTGTGGTTAAAAAGATGAGATCATTTTTGTTTTGGTGTTTTCCTTTTCTTTATCCTTGATGTTAAAGTTAAGTGTTTACTAATGTGGTCTGATAGGGAGTTGCTGTTTTCTGATTTTTGCCTACCTATTCATCCTCTTGCTCAGGGCTTTGTAGCCCTGTTCCTATTTTTTTTTCAGGTATGTGGGCCAGCTGGAGGATTTCTTATAGGGGAGGTCTTGTGGCAACGAACTCCCTTAGCTTTTGTTTATCTGGGAAAGTTTTTATTTCTCTGTCATATCTGAAGGGGATTTTCTCTGGATAGAGTATTCTTGGCTGAAAGTTTTCATCTTTCAGGATTTTGAATATATCATTGCATTCTTTCCTAGCCTGTAAGGTTTCCGCTGAAAAATCTGCCGAAAGCCTAATAGGGGTTCCTTTGTAAATTATTTTCTTCTGCCTTGCTGCTTTTAGTATATTTTCTTTGTCCTGACTTTTGCCAGCTTCACTATGTGGCTTGGAGTGGGTCTTTTTACATTGACAAAGTTAGGAGATCTGGAGGCCTCTTTCACATGGATTTTCAGCTCCCTCTCCAGATTTGGGAAGTTCTCACCTATTATTTCTTTGAACAAACTTTCTGCTTCATTTTCCTTCTCATCTCCCTCTTGAATACCTATAATCCTTATGTTGCATTTCCTGATTGAGTCAGATATTTCTCTGAGAGCTTTTTCATTTCTTTTTAGTCTTGGTTCTTTCTTCTCCTCCCTCTGATGCATTTCTATAGTACTGTCCTCTAACTGGCTGATTCTCTCCTCCATATTGTCAGCTCTGTTGTCTAGGGAATCCAGATTTTTCTTTATTCCATCCGTTGTGGTTTTCATCTCTACCAATTCTCATTGCTTCTTCTTTATGGTTTTAATCTCCTTTGTGAAGAAGCTCCTGAATTGATTAATTTATCTTTCTGTGTTTTCTTGTAGCTCATTGAGTTTTTTTTACGATAGCTGTTATGAATTCTTTGTCATTTAGGTTGTGGATTTCTGTTCCTTTGGGGTTGGTTTCTGGGTACTTGTCACTTTCCTTCTGGTCTGGAGCTTTAATATACCTACTCATATTGCTTGATGAGGTAGATTTTTGCTTCCTTACGGTATTCTTATCAGGTCGCAGGTGCCGCATACCTCCACAGGATGGGGATCAGGCCTTGTGTATTCTGGGCCAAGCATGAGCAGGGTCTCCCCAGCTCCAGCCACTGACTGCTTTTCTCTCTGAGTGACTGATCAATGGCAGATCTGGAGCACTGGGCAGGGGGATGGGCACTCTCCTTCCCCAGTGCTTCCCCCAGTCCCTGCTTGTCTCTCGGTATGGAGCTCTGGGCGATTGCAGGACTGTACACTTTCCTTTTCTCTGTTGCTGCTGACAAGCTCTCTGCACCATGCTCCAGACGATTCTGAGGCTGGACTACTGAGCAGGGGCTGGGCGCCTCTCTCACCTGTGCACTTTCCCCTCTGTGGCTGCCACACTCTCTGCACCAAGCTCCGGATGATCCTGGGGCTGGAGTACCAGGCGGGTGCCACGGCGCCTCTCTTGGCTGCACACTTTCCCTTCCATGGCTGCCACACTCTCGGCCTTGTGCTCTGGACGACTCTGGCGCTGCGCACTTTACCCACTGCCACCACCAAACTCTCTGCTCCTTGTTCTGAGCAAACCTGGGGCTGGAGTGCCTGCATCCTCTCCCCCCTGCCACTATTATGCTCACTGCACCATGCTCTGGACAGTTCTGGGGCTGGAGTACTGGGCAGGGACAGGGCACCCTTTTTACCTGCACACTTTCCCACCACCGCAACCTGTCTCCCTCCACAGAGCTCCTGCAGATCAGCTTCCACTTCCTCTGGAGGATCCAGCCCCACCACCACCTTCAAGTGAATGGCTGCGTGGGTCTCCAGATATCTTTTGTGATGTATATATGTCCTCTATTGGTGCATGAATGTCCTTTTGGTTGTATCTTAGAGGGGAGAATCCAAGGGAAGAGCTCACTCTGCCATGATGTTGACATCCTGGATTTTTAATGCCTGACCCTTCCTGGTGAATGGAGCTGGACAAGCTAGAAGGAGAGTTGATGGTTCAAACTAATAGTAGCCCCTAGATCCCTCTCTCTGGGCTTCACTCTCTCCAAATGAGCTTCCTAATGTCTTCTATTCAAACAAATCTCTCAGAAGGCCCAATCCTACCAGCTCTCAAATATTTATAATCTCTTCACTCCTATTAGAGGTTTTGCTCCCTAATATCTTGATGGTTTTATCCTAGCAATAGGGGTGGGATGGTTTGATAAACACGACCTCCTGCATCCTCCTCTCTCCCTGGGCTATCATCTCATGTAGCTTTAGCTTTTCAGTGATTATTATCCACACTGCCCTGGGGTCTTCCAGCCTTCTCCATCACTCTATCCTATGACAGTCCTTATTGATTACCATATCTCCACCCAGAGGAGGTTGGAGTGAGGAGGATAGGCTTTGGTTTTATGGCAGCTCCTCAGCTCTGGTGTGACCACATGGGTGACTTTGGACAAGTCGCTCAGCTGCTCTGGAATGGACAGTCCACCTGTAAAATGGGTCTAAGTTAGGTAATCCCCAAGGGCTCTTTAGTTTTAAAAATTTTATGACTTCATCTATGACTCTTCTTCCCTTCCTTCATATTTTATCAGTGGGAAGATCATCTCTTCCTCCTTTTCAGTTAGTACACTAGCTGTCCCCACCCTTTCATTCCTTCTGCTCCAAGGCTCAGTCGCACCTTAATCACCTTATGTCTACACAATAGCAACAGGATCCTGCATTCTCCATTCTCTTCCTCAGTCAAAAACATCAAATTATCAAAAACATTTTTCTAAAAACCTTTTTGCTTTGGTATTACTCTCATCAGAAATCTACAATGGCTTTTCAGTTCCTACCAAATAAGGCATTAATCCTTTGTCTGGTATTTCAGCATCTCAGCAGACTGGTGTGAACCTACATTTCCAAACTTGTATTCCATTCCTCTCCCTTTAGGAGCACTTTCCTGGCCCAAACTAATCTAGTCATTCTTCCCATAATTGTGTTCCACTTCCTCATCTGAATCCTTTTGTAAGTGTCTTCTCTCCCACCCACGTTTAAATCTTACTCTTCAGTCAAAGCCCAGCTCCCATCCTGTGCTTGATGGGGAGTTCTCTCCATCCCTGCCTGCCTCCCTCTGAAGTGCTCTTAAGGCTCACTGCCCACATTACTTTTGGCCTTGACTGTGACTTACGAGGTAACTATATCTTTGAAGACATGGATGATACTGGATTACTCTCTCCTCCTCAGAGTATAGGTTAGCACCTTGTACAAAATGTGTACTCAATAAACAGAGTCTATTCAATATCAGGTGCTTTTTTATTAGTTACTTAGAAATATAAACTCATATAAATGTCAAGAGTATGTGGGTTTGAATATTATTCTCCGACACCAAAGCAAAGCATTGCAGATACTATGAGATGCTCCCCACCCCCACGCACCTATGCATGCACGTATGCTCATGTGCATGCACACATGCAGACTGCAAGCCTCTCTTTGGGGTCAGGTGAAAAAGTGTCTAGAGACCAGTCTGGCTTGAAGAACCTTAGGAAATGTTATTGGGCTTGTATTAGTCAGGAGTACTTCTTAGGAGTAGCTTGAATAAAATGTGTTGGCCTCTGTGATGGGGAATTCAAGAGATAGGATTTTCAGGCAGAGCCGGATTTAGGGATTCCAGTGTGTCCAGCTCTGATTTAATCTATGTTGGTTTCATCCTTAGGCAAGTTGTCTCCACATAATGATAAGGTAAGCCTTGGCAACTCCAGGCTGAAGTCGTTACAAAGAGCAGTCCCAGAGAACAGCTTCTCTTTCCAACAGCACAGTGACATGCTCTCTGCGTGAGCACTGCTTTCTTACCACTGATGCCCCTGGACCCACTTTACTATACCCATGTATTCTAGGGGACTCTTTATGACAGCACTCAAGTCCTAGTTAATCCCCGCTTCTCCTAATCTCACCTCAGAAACAGCAACCAATCCAGAACTGATGGCCACTTCCTAGTCCTGCCTCAGAAGCCTTCAGTGGAACCCAAACCGAACACAAAATTGTTTTCTTCTCTTTCTTGTTGAGTGGTGTGTCACAGTTCCTGTGATGGTTAATTTTATTTGTCAACTTGACTAGGCTAAGGAATGCCCAGATAGCTAGTAAAACATTATTTCCAAGTATGTTTGTGAGAGTATTTCTAGAAGACATTAGCATTTGATTCAGTAGACTGAGTAAAGAAGATCCACCTTCAGCAATGTGAGCTGGCATCATCCAGTCCATCGAGGGCCTGAATAGATCAAAAAGGTGGAAGAAGAGCAAATTCTCTCTCTCTTTTCTTCAGCTGGGATATCCATCTTCTCCTGCCCTTGGACTTCAGCGCTCTTGGTTCTTAGACTTTCAGACTCTGGCTGAATTATACCACTGGCTTTCCTGGTTTTCCAGCTTACAGATGACGGTGTAGGACTTCTTGGCCTCCATAACTGCATGAGCCAATTCCTGTAATGCATCTCCTCTAATATATATCTCTATATAAATCCTATTGGTTCTGTTTCTCTGGAGACCCCTGACTAATACAGTTCCCCTGCAGTGTGTTCCCTCACTAAAAATCAATACATCTGATTTTGTTAGACTATAAGTTTGTGTTTGGTGGTCACTGGCTAATTAAATTTTCACAGAGACATGGGAAGAATGAGCCTACATGTATAACATTTACCCTAAATTAGTCCTTAGAGGATGTTTCTTGATCATATTTTCTTGTGGGATTTTGACTTCTTATGTTAAGCAGCACCTATCCATTTTCATTAGAAACCCTCTAGATGAAGGTTGTGCTTTTGGGCACCAAGGACACCCTGCCCTTAATATCTAGCATCACATAAAAACCAAGATTGCATTAGTCCTAGGAGTCCCAATTCTATATAACTAATTTTTGGCATAAAACCCTAATGGAAATAAGAAAGTTGAAAGGTAGGCATTGAAGGTAAAAATGGAAAGTAAATACGGCACACCAAGACAGAGTGACTGCTGGTGGTCCAATATAGATCTTATCTATTTGATTATCTTCCCTTTAGAAGCTAATTTATTCCTTTACCATTAAGTTCAAGTTACCTATCCTGCTTATTAAACCAATTTAGCAGCTTAAAATAACTATTTCATCATCCTTATGGATTCTATAGGTCAAGAATTCAGAAAGAATACAGTGGGGATGGCTTATCTCTGTTCACATTATTTAGGGCCTCAGCTGTCTCAAAAGCTAGAGGTGATGATGCTGGGCAACAAATATCAGCTGGAGGCTTTGTCCTTCATGTGTCTGGCAGTTGATATTAGCTTTTTTCTGGGACATCTGCTGAGGCTGTAGGCCGAAACACCCAAACAGGGCCTCTTCAAGTGGACTATGCTTCCTCAAAGCATGGTGGCCTCAGACTTTTTACATGGGACACCAGAGCACCAAAAGCCAGTGTCTCAAGAGGACCAGCCATCAGCTGAGTTGTTTTTGATGACCTAGCCTAGAATATAGCAACACTTCCACTGTGCTCTATTGGTCTGTCAGTCACATGCCCTCCCATATTTGAGGGGAAGCTATAGAGCCCACCTCTCAATGGAATAGGTGTCAAAGAATTTGTAGGCATGTTTTAAAATTGCCACAATGAACAACTAAGTTAACTCTCTCCCACCCATGAACCCCTCCCACCTCCCATGTCTTTATATGTACCCCAGTGATACATACTATGTTAAATACATGGTTAAATACACTACGTAAATTATAATGATGCAGTGGTATCAATCCAGGGATTCTTTCTGGAACCGTTTGTCTCTCTTGGGATATGCAGGCCATATTTTGGATATTTTTATATTTGGATAAGACTAAAAATGAATTTACTGAGAAAAACATTCTGTCAAGGAGTTGAGTTTAATTCATACTAACTGTAACTGGGGATTGATAAAAACAGGAAGTTGTGTCCTATAAAGCAATTTGAGTAACGGCATTGGTTTCCATTGTGAGCAAGTGCAGTGCCTTTTCTAGATGAGCATTGGGATGGAGTTTAGGGGAAAGGAAAGTCTATCTTTGCTGTTAGAAAAGTGCTAATTAAAGAAAAAAGCACTTACCTACCGGTAACACTGACAATTTGAATTTCTGGACAGTGGGAGAAGATTATTCAAAGGTGGAGCCAGTTCATGAGTGGTTTCAGGCTCTGATCACACAAGAAATAAAAGAACAGTAACTAGATTCCAGCACTGACAAACCAGATTAATTTATTCTAGTACTCTAAGTATATTTATAATATCAGTAAATTTTTTAAAAAGGAATATTCAGTGAGCTGCTCAGGGGAGTGTTTTACTGGGAGAATCCACGTTAGAGCCAAAGGAAATTTTTTAATCTTCATCCAAAACCTTTGAAAGCAAGCAAGGCTTTTGAATCCTAAGCATAAGGCTAAGCAGTTTGGTGGAAGAAAAAGATGACAGACTTTTGTTTCACAAAGATAACTAAATCATTTCCTTCCGGGAAAACAGACTTTATCAGATATAACATTTCTGAATTTGTTTTCCTTTCTAATTGCTTGTTTATGTTACTCACAAGATGAGCATCTCAATTCACTGAAGTCCCTAGTAGTATGGCAGTCACATAATCTTGTCTTTGAAGATTTTCTGCAGTTGAACCAACACAGGAGACAGCATCATCCTCCATAAAAGGCAGCACTGAGATTTGGAACCTGAACATTTGTGTGCAGCAGGACACAGAGTCTTCTGCAAACACTTTACGTATTTCATGATTATGATCTTCTTCCTCCTCATTATAAATGCTTGAAATTAAAAGAATATGAAGTCAATGTTAATGAGTTAGGTATCTGATTTAGCATTTTGTCACTGTGGGATACCATGCCTACCATTTAAGATAAGTCTGTGCTCCTAGCATTATGTATGGGCCAAGAAAAGGGAGTGTTTGTAGTTTGAACTGGATAAAAATGACTATAAATTAGTAACTTATTTCTGCATGAAATAAAACAGGAGGAAGTCTATTCCTAACTTTATGATAATTTTTTGTAATATTTTTTTATACTCCAAAGAAATATGAGATTATGTCATTAACAACTATCTACATGTATACTGAAAACTAACACATTGATGAAAGAAATTGAAGAAGACATATATAAATGGAAAGATATTCTGTGTTCATGGATTGGAAGAATTAATATTGTTAAAATGTCCATACTACCCAAAGCCATCTAAAGATTCAATGCAATCTCTATCAAAATTTCAGTGGCATTTTTCACAGAAAAAGAAAAAACAATCCTAAGATTTGTACGGAATCACAAAAGACAGGTGTGATGCCTCCTGCTTTGTTCTTCTTTCTCAAGGTTGCTTTGACTATTTGGGGTCTTTTGTAGGAATTGCATTGAATCTGTAGATGGCTTTGGTCAGTATGAACATTTTAACAATATTAATTCTTGCAATCCATGAGGGTGGGATACCTTTTCATTTATTTATGTCCTCTTTGATTTCTTTCACCAATGTTTTGTAGTTTTCAGTGTGGAGATCTTTCACCTTCTTGATTAAATTTATTCCCAAGTATTTTATTGTTTTTTAAAATACATTTAAACACATTTAAAATAGTGATCATTTTCTTTATTTCTTTTTCAGATAATTCATTGTTAGAGTACAGAAATACTAATAATTTAGCTATGTTAATTTCATATCTTGCAACTTTCCTGAATTTGTTCTTTAGATCTAGCAGCTTTTTGGTAGAGTCTTTAGGATTTTCTACATATAAAATCATGTCATCTGCAAATACAGAAAATTTTACTTCTTCCTTTTCAGTTCTGATGCCTTTTATTTCTTTTTCTTGCCTGATTGCTGTGGTGACAACTTCCAGTACTATTTGAATAGGAGTGGTGAAAATGGGCATGCTTGTCTTGTTCCTGATCTTAGAAGAAAAGCTTTCAACATTTCATGTTGAGTATGATGTTAGCTGTGGACTTGTCTTATATGGACTTTATTATGTTGACCTATGTTCCTTCTATTCCTAATTTATTAAGAGTTTTTATTATTAACGATGTTGAATTTTGTCAAATACTTTTTCTGTATCTATTTGAGATGATCATATGATTGTTTTCTTTCATACTATTAATGTGATGTATCACATTTATTAATTTGCATATTTCGAACCATTTTTGTATCCCAGGGATCGATCCCACTCTATCATGCTGAATGATCCTTTTAATATGCTGCTGAATTCAGTTTGCTAGTATTTAATTGAGAATTTTTGAATCTTTATTCATCAGGGCTATTGGCCTGTAGTTTCCCTTTCTTGTAGCATACTTTTCTGACTTTGGTATCAGGGTCATGCTGGGTTCATAAAATAAGTTTGGGAGTATTCCCTTCTCTTTGATTTTTTTTGGAAGTGTTTGAGAGGATTGGTGTTAATTTTTCTTTAAACGTTTGGTAAAATTCTCCAGTGAAGCCATCTAGTCCTGGGCTTTTCTGCATTGGGAGATTTTTGATTACTGATTTAATCTCCTTGTCAGTAATTGGTTTTTTCAGATTTTATATTTCTTTCTGATTCAGTCTTGATAGGTTGAATGTTTCTAAGAATTTTTCCATTTCTTCTAGATTGTCCAGTTTATTGGCATATAGTTTTTCATAATAGCTTCCTATGATCCTTCCAATATCTGTGGTATGAGTTGTAATATCTCCTCTTTCATTTGCAATTTTGTTGATTTGTGTGCTTTCCCTTTTTCCCTTGGTTAGTCTAACAAAGGGTCTATCAATTTTGTTTATCTTTTCAAAGAACAAACTCTTAGTTTTGTTAATCTTTTCTACTGTTTTTCTGTTCTCTCTTTTGTTTGTGTCTCCTCTAATTTTTATTGTTTTCTTCCTTCTGCTAACTTTGGGCTCAGTTTGATCTTCTTTTTCTAGTTCCTTGAGGCATAGAGTTAAGTTGTTTATTAGAGATCTTTCTTGTTTCTTAATGTAGGAGCTGTTGCTATGAACTTTCCTCTTAGAATTGCTTTTGCTCCATCCCGTAAGTTTTTGTATGTTGTGTTTCCATTTTTGTTTGTCTCAAGATACTTTTTTATCTTCCCTTTAATTTCTTCTTTGATTCATTGATTGTTCAGGAGAGTGTTGTTTAATTTCTGTATATTTGTAAAGTTTCCAGTTTTCCTCCTGTTATTGTTTTCTAGTTTCATATCACTGTGGTCAGAGAAGATACTTGGTATGATTTCAGTCATCTTGAACTTGCTAAGACTTATTTTCTGGCCTAACATACGGTCTATCCTAGTAAATGTTTCATGTGTGCTTGAGAAAAATGTGTATTCTGCTGTTGTCAGAAAGAATGTTCTGTATGTCTATTAGGTTCATTACGTCTATATATTTGTTCAAATCTGCTGTTTACTTATTGATTCTGTCTGGATGATCTATTTATTGTTGAGAGTGGTGTATTAAAGTCCTAAACTGTTATTGTATTGCTGTTTATTTCTCCTTTTAGCTCTGTTGCTTCTTGCTTTGTATATTTAGGTGCTCCAATGTTGGGTGCATAAATATTTACTGTTGTTATATATCTTGATGGATTGTCCCTTTTATCATTATATAACGACCTTCTTTGTCTCTTTTTACTGTTTTTAGTTTGAAGTCTATTTAGTCTGATTTAAGTATTGTTACCCTTGCTTTTTTTCTTTGTTTACCATTTGCTCGAGATACCTTTTTCCATCCTTTCACTCTCGGTCTATGTGTGTCTTTAAGGCTAAAGTGAATCTTTTGTAGGTAGTGTATTGTTGGATCTTGCTTTTGTATCCATTCAGCCATTCTATGTCTTTTGATTGGAGAATTTAATTCTTTTATGTTTAAAGTAATTATTGATATGTAAGGAGTTACTATTGCCATTTTGTTAATTGTTTTCTGGCTTTTTTGTAGATCTGTTTTCCTCACTTCTTATCCTGATGTCTTTCTGTGTGTTTTGATATCTTTTGGTATCAGTATGCTTTGAGTTTTTTATCATGTTTTTTGGTATAATTCCTACAGGTGTAATTACTAATTTTCCCCTTGTGGTTACCATGAGGTTTACATAAAATATCTTAAAATTATAACATCCTGTTTTAAAAGAATAACAACTTCAATAGTGTTCCTAAACTTTACACTTTTACTTCTCTTCCTCCTCACATTTTAGGTTATTGATGGTACAGTTTATATATTTTTAATATTGTGTCTCCAATAACAGATTATTGTAGTTTTAGTTATTTTTAATACATTTATTTTTTAACTTTTAAGCCACAAGCGTAAGTTATACACCGTCATCACCATATTACAGACTCTAACTTTGACTACATATTTATCATTACCAGTGAGTTTTACTCTATCTTCTTATATTTTTATGGTGTTAATTAGCACCCTTTTACTTCCACTCAGAGAACTCCCTTTAGCATTTCTTGTAAGGCAGGTCTAGTGGTGGTGAACTTCCTCAATTTTTGTTTGTTTGGGAAAGTCTCTCTCTCCTGTCTTTCTTTCCTTTTTTTTTAAAGATTGGCACCTGAGCTAACAACTGTTGCCAATCCTGTTTTTTTTTTCTTCTCTTCCCCCAAACCCCCCAGTACATAGTTGTATATTCTTGTTGTGAGTGCCTCTAGTTGTGCTATGTGGGACGCCGCCTCAGCATGGCCTGAGGAGCGGTGCTATGTCTGTGTCCAGGGTCCGAACCAGCAAAATCCTGGGCCACCAAAGCAGAGAGCACGAACTTAACCACTCAGCCATGGGGCTGGCCCCATCTCCTTTATTTCTGAAGAACAGCTTTGCCAGGTGTAGAATTCTTGGTTGACAGGTTTTTTTCTTTCAATATTCTAAATATATCATCCCATTCTCTCTTGGCTGAAAAAGTTTTGGTTGAGAATTCACCAATCCAAGCATCTTCTCAGGTGTTCTTGTCAGGCTTTGTGGTTGGACAGGGCCAGGAGCTATACTCAGCTTTGAATGGAGCTATGAATTAGCTCATCTGCCCGGGCAGAGTCAGGGAAATGACTCCAAGCTTGGCAAGGCTCTTTGTTTGTTGTCTCCATTCAAGCCAAACTGTGCTCCAAGTTCCCTGGCCAAATGGTGCCACTGACTCTGCTCTGTAGATGACCAGCTCTGCCTGCCAGACTCTCTACTTGAGTGTTGCTGGGCTATGCAGCTTCCAGGTGTTCTGACCAGACTTTCTGGTCAGGCAGGGCTATGACTCAGCTCCCCTGCCTGAGCAGAGGGTAGGAGGCAGACCAGGCTCCAGGACTGGCAAAGCTCTTCGTTTGAGATCCCAAATAAGGCAGACTTGCACTCTGCAGAGTTCCCTGGTCAGACTCTATTACCATCTGGGCTCTGCAGATAAGCAAAATTGCTGGTTGGGACTACACTTGGGCACTGCAGGTAGGAACTTGATCTGCTAAGATCTGAGGTGCAAGCTCTTTCCATTTTGTCCGTCACAATTAGATCCCCAGTGGTCAAACCCCACAGATTCTCTCATGATCCCTGTGAGGTGAGACTGGAGTGGAGACTCCCAACAAGTGACTCACAATGCTGGGGAAGCTGAATATCCATGCTGCACTCTATTTTCCCAGTAGAGGAACTGTAGTCTCAGGGGAGACCTCTTGATGTGGTGCTGCACCAGCTTGGGGGAGGGGCAAAGTGGTGAGCATATAGCTGCTCCTCCTACTCTTCTAATCAAGTCTTTCTTGGTCTCTGTGGTTCAGTGGGGGTGCTTCAGCCTCACTCCTGTGTTCCAGGATTTTCTCGGTGGCGTCTTGTCCGTGATAGCTGTTAGCTGTTCTTCTTGTGAGGGAGAGTGAAGTTAAGAATGACCTATGTCACCATCTTAGTGATGTCACCTTGAGAGTAGATCTTAAATGTTCTCACTACGAGGAAAAACTAGTAATTAGGTGATGTGATACAGGAGTTTGCTGAGGCTATGGTGGTATGATTTTGCAACATCTAAGTGTATCAAATCAACACATTGCACACCTTAAACTTGTACAATGTTATATGTCAATTATATCTCAGTAAAGGTGGAAACAACCCCACAACTGTCTATATGATATTAACTCTCGTAATGTTTGCCTTCATGTATGAATATATATATGCTGTATTTGTAGTATAATTTAACCTAAAAGAGTAAATATGACACCATTAAGGTGACTCTTTGCTCTTTGGGTTGCCCAACATTTATTTCTTTCCTCTCAGTAAACGTTCTTCAGTTGTTGTTTGGTGTCCCCTTCTACCTCCATGTAGCCCACGTGCTCAGAGGATGCTAACCCTGCTGCTAGCTTCAGGCATGAGTCCTGATAGGCTTGAGTCAATTAGCACAGCCCCTCTATCTGGCCTCATGGATTAGTACAAGAAAGGGCACAGAATCCAGCTTGGGCCAATAAGAAGCAAGGAGATATGGCTGATATGTTCTCTTTCCCAGGTACTTTCCGTTTTCTGAGAGTGTCACCAGAAGAAATCCTCCTATGTGGCATAAAGCGGCAAGAGGAGAAAACCTACCTTGAATTGCAGAGAATTGCAGAGAAATAGAGCCAAAGCCTTGATAACAATGTGAAGTCTCTGGTTCAAACCATTCTAAAACCTTGGACTATAAATTTACTTGAGCCAGTGAATTCTAGTTTTAGCTTAAGCCAATTTCGATTGGGGTTTCTGTTTCTTGCAGCACAGAGTCCTAAAAGTAACATAGACTAAAACGTTCAGTAAAAGGAAGAGCAAAATATTTAGCTGAATTACTCATCTTATTTGCATTTAAAGTTTCACAAGATAGAATTCATAATATTTCAATGTCATTTTAATATAGGTAGGTTTTCTTTCTCCCATCCGCCCATCCTTGTTTCCTCTGATAGACTGACAGAGCTCAGAAAAGGAGCCACGTTAGGAAGAATGACGAGGTCTAGCCTAGACTTAGCAGAGTGGTTGATGGTCCATTATTAAAAAAAATCTATCGGTGTACAAGGAGAGTGGTGATGGCTGTCAGGCTGTAAATATGTCAAATTAATTTTTGAAAACAGTTTGATTGAAGTATAATTGACATACAATAAATGGCATATATTTAAATGTACAATTTAATCAATTTTGACATTTTTATAAACATGTGAAGCCACAACCACAATCCAGATAGTGAACATATCTATAACCTTCCTTGCTTCGTTGTGCTCCTCTGTAATCCTCTCTCTCACCCCATTCTCACAACCCATGTTCCCTGTCAGTTTCCAGGCAACCACTGAGCTGCTTTCTGTCACTATATATTACTTTGCATTTTGTAGAGTTTTATATAAATGGAATCGTACACTATGTACTCCATTTTTGTCTGGCTTCTTTCACTCATCACAGTTATTTTGAGATTCATCCATATTGTTGTGTGTATCAGTGGTTCATTTCTTTTATGGTCGAGTAGGATTCTACTTTATGGAAATACCATAATTTGTTTATCCATTCCATTCAAATGTTGATAGACATTTGGATTATTTCCAGTTTGGAGCTATTACATATAATGCTATGAACACTAGCATACAAATGTTTGTCTGTACATATGCTTGCCTTTCTCTTGGGTACATGTCTAGTTGTGGAGGATCCGGAGGTCGGTGTATGTTTAACATTTAAGAAGCCATCATACCATGGTCCGAAATGATTGTACAATTTTACATTTCTACTGGTGATTTGTGAGAGTTCTAGTTGCTCCACATCTTACCCACATTTGGTATGGTCAGTCTTTACTTATTTACTTATTTTTGCTGAGGAAGATTCACCCTGAACTAACGTCTGCTGCCAGTCTTCCTTTATTTTGTATGCAGGTCACTGTCACAGCATGGCTACTGATAGACAAGTGGTGTATGTCCATGCCCAGGAACTGAACCTGGGCCACTGAAGTGGAGCACACCAAACTAAGCCACTAGGCCACTGGGGCTGGCCTTGGTCAGTCTTTTTAATATTAGCCATTCTAATAGGTATGTAGTGATTTTTAATTTGCGTTTATGAGAAATAATATTGAGCACAGTTTTATGTACTTATTTGCCCTGCATATATCTTCCTTGGTGAGATATCTGTTCAATTCTTTGCCCATTTTAAAAGATGGGTTGTTTTCTTATTTTTGAGTTGAATTCTTTATATATTCTGAATTCTTTATTAGGTAAATGATTATTAAATATTTTCTCCAGGTCTGTGGCTTGCTTTTCATTCTCAAAAGAATGGTGTCTTTTGAAGGGCAAAAGTTTTTCATTTTGATGAAGTGTAATTTATCAATTTTTCCTTTTGTGGATGTGCATTTGGTGTCATATCTCAGAAATCTTTTCCTAAGCTAAGGTCATGAAGATTTTCTCTGAGAAAATCCTATGTTTTCTTCTAGAAGTTTTCTGATGCATTTTAAGTTAAATTTGTACATGATGAAAAGTATAGATCAGTTATTTTTTCTTTTGCATATCCATCTTTAATTTTTTCCAGCACTATTGTAAAAACAATCTATTTTTTTCTCCACTGAACTGCCTTTGCATCTTGGTCAAAAGACAAATGTCCATATGTGTGTAGGTTTATTTATGTACTCTCCATTCTGTTCTATTGATATATCTGTCTGTCTTTACAACAAACCACTGTCTTAATTACTGTACCTTTATGAAAAGTCTTGGAATAAAGTAGTGTTAATTCTTCAATGGTATTTTTTTTCAAAGTTGTTTTGGCTATTCTAGATTCTTGTACTTCCATATGGGTTTTAGAATCACCTTGTCAGTTTCAGCACAAGTACTTGGATTTTGATTGGGATTGTATTGAATCTATAGAACAATTTAGAGAGAATTGACATCTTAACCATACTGAGTGTTGTCACCCCTGAATGAGTCTATGTCTCCACTTACGTAGGCTTTCTCTATTTTCTCTCAGCAATATTTTACCGTTTTAATATATAAATCTATACTCCTTTTGTCAGATTAATCTCTGAGTATTGCATATTTTCAATGCTATAAAAATGGTAGTTTAAAAGTTCAATTTCTGATTATTTTTTGTTAGTTATAGAAATACAATTGATTTAAAAATTGTTTTTATTGACATATGACATTATTAGTTTCAGATGAACAACATTCAATTCCTTCAATATATGTATATACCATAAAATGATCACCACAATGTCTAGTTAACATCCATCAGCACACATAATTACAAATTTTTTTCTTGTAGTGAGAACTTTTAAGATCTACTCTGTTAGTAATTTTTGAATATACAATACAGTAAAATTAACTATAGTCACCATGATGTACATTACGTTCCCAAGACATTTATTTTTACCAGCAATTTGTACCTTTTGACCAACTTCACGCGTTTCATACCCCTCCCCCAAAATCTGAAACCACTAATCTGTTCTTTGTATCTATGATTCAGTGTTTGTTTGTTTTATATTCCAATATAGGTGAAATCATACAGTATTTATCTTTCTCTGTTGGTATATGTATACCACATCGTCTTTATCCATTCATCCATTCATGGACACTTAGGTTGTTTCCACATCTTCGCTATTATAAATAATGCTGCAATGAACATGGGGGTGCAGATATCTCTTTGAGTTAGTGTTTTCATTTCCTTTGGATAAATACCCAGAAATGGAATTGCTGGATCATGTGGTAGCTCTATTTTTAATTTTTTGAGGAACCGCCATACTATTTTCCATAGTGGTGGTACCAGTTTACATCCCCACCAATAGTGCCCGTAGGTTCCCTTTTTTCCACAGGCCTCACCAGCATTTGTTATTTCTTGTTTTTTTGACCTGTTGTGAAGTGATATCTCATTGCGGTTTTGGTTTGCATTTCCCTGATGACTAGAGATGTTGAGCATCTTTTCATGTGCCTGTTGGCCATCGGTGTCTCTTCTTTGGAAAAATATCTATTCAGATTCTCTGCCCATTTTTAAATCACATTGGTTGTTTCTTTGCTATTGAGTTGTACAATTTTTTTAATATATTTTGGATATTAACCCGTTATCAGATATATGGTTTGCAAATATTCTGTACCATTCTGTAGGTTGCCTTTTCATTTTGTTGATGGGTTCCTTTGCTGTGCAGAAGATTTTAATTTGATTTAGTCCCACTTGTTTATTTTTGCTTTTGTTGCTTTCGCTTTTGGTGTCAAATTCAAAAAATCATGGCCAAGACCAATGTCAAGGAGCTTACCAACGATGTTTTCTCCTATGAATTTTATGGTTTCAGGTCTTACATTCAAGCCTTTAATCCGTTTTGAGTTAATTTTTGGGTATGGTGTAAAATAGTGGTCCTGTTTCATTCTTTTGCTTGTGGCTGCTCAGTTTTCCCAACATCACTTATTGAAGAGACTACCCATTCCCCAATATATATTCTTGGCTCTTTTGTTGTAAATTAATTGACCATATAAGCACAGGTTTCTTGCTTGGTTCTCTATTCTGTTCCAATGATCTTTGTGTCTGTTTTTATGCCGATACGATACTGTTTTGATTACCGGAGCTTTGTAACATAGTTTGAAATCAGGAAGCGTGATGCCTCCAGCGTTGTTTTTCTTTCTCAATATTGCTTTGCCTATTGGAGGTCTTTTGCAATTCCATACAAAGTTTAGGATTTTTTTTTCAATTTCTTTGAAAAATGCCATTGGAATTTTGATTGTGTTGAATCTATAGATTGCTTGGGGTAGTATGGACATTCTCACAGTGTTAATTCTTTCAATCCATGAACACAGAATATCGTTCCATTTATTGTGTCTTCTTCAATTTCTTTCATCAGTGTCTTATAGTTTTCAGTGTACAGGTCTTTCATCTCCTTGGTTAAATTTATTCTTAGGTATTTTATTCATTTTGAAGCAGTTGTAAATGAGGTTGTTTTCTTAATCTCTCTTTCTGATAGCTTGTTGTTAGTGCATAGCAGTACAACCTATATTTGTTATATAAAGTTTATATCCTGCAACTTTACTGAATTTGTTTACTGGTTATAACACTTTTTGTTAGAGTCTGTAGGGTTTTCTCTCTCTCTATATATAATATTATGTCATCTTCAAATAGTGAGATTTTTACTTCTTCCTTTCAGATTTGGATGCCTTTTATTTCTTTTTCTTGCCTAATTGCTCTGGCTAGGACTTCCAATATTATTTTGAATAAAAATGGTGACAGTGAGCATCCTTGTCTTGTTTCTGAATTTAGTGGAAAAGCTTTTAGTTTTTCACCGTTAAGTATGATGTTAGCTGTGGGCTTGTCATATATGGCTTTTATTGTGTTAAGGAATGTTCCCTCAATACTGACTTTGTTGAGAGTTTTTATCATAAATGGATGTTGAATTTTGTGAAATGCTTTTTCTGCATCTATTGAAATGATCATGTGATTTTTATCTTACATTTTGTTAACGTAGTGTATAACATTGATTTGCAGATGTTGATCCATCTTGCATCCCTGGAATAAACCACTTGATTATGGTGTATAATCCTTTGAACATATTATTGAATTTGGTTTTCTACTATTTTTTTGAGGACTTTTGCATCTATGTTCATCAGGGATATTGGCCTGTGGTTTTCTTTTCTTATAGTGTCTGTCTGATTTTGGTATCAGGGTAATGCTGGCCTCATAAAGTGAGTTTGCAAATGTTCCCTCCTCTTCTATTTTTTGAATGAGTTTGAGAAGGAACAATTGATTTTTTGTATGCTGACTTTATATTTGCCAAACTTACTAAACTCACTTATTAGTTCTAGTAGATTTTTGTATGTGTGTTCTATAGGATTTTCTTCATAGATAAGTGTCACCTGTGAATAACGAAAGTTTTGCTCCTTTTTTTTTCCCAAATGCAAGCCCTCTATTTCCTTTTCTTGCACTATTGCATTTCCTAGAACCCCTTGAACAATGCTGAAAAAAGTGATGAAAGTAGACATTCTGGCCTTATCCCCAATCTTAGGGCTTGGGAGGAAGAATTAAGGCTTTCACAATTCAATATGATGCTTGATGTAGGTTGGTATAGGTTTTTTCTAAAGATGCCGTTTATCAGGTTGAAGAAATTCTCTTCTGTTTCTAGTTTGTGAGAGTTTTTTTAAAAATGAGGAACAGAAGTTAGAATTTGTCAAATGCTTTTAATGCACTTATTCAGAAGATCATATGATTTTCTTAATATGGTAAATATATTGATTTTCAAATGTTAAGTGAACCTTGCATTACTGAGTTAAACCCTACTTGGTCATCATATATTATCCTTTTAATATGTTGTTGGATTTAACTTTCTAAAATTTTGTTAAGAATTTTTGCCTCTTTGTTTATGAATGGTATTTGCCTGGAGTTTTTCTTGTAAGGCATTTGGTTTTGGTATTAAGGTAACACTAGTCTCATAGAATGAGTTGGAGGTATTCCCTCTATTCTCTGGAAGAGTTTGTGTCGAATTGGTATTGTTTCTTCCTTTAATGTTTGGTAGAATTCACCAGTTAAGACTTCTGTGCCTGGACGTTGCTTTATGAGGTAGTGGTTACATAAAAATTAAATTTCTTTCATAGTTATAGGACTATTCAGGCTATCTATTTCTTTCTGAGTTACCTTTGGTAGTTTGCAGCTTTCTAGGAAGTAGTCCATTTCACTTAAGTTGTGGGATTTATTGGCATAAACTTGGTCATAATATTCCATTATTATGCCTTTAACATCTGTAGGATCGCTAGTAATGTTCCTTTTGTCATGTCTGATATAACTAATTTGTGTCCTGTCTCTTTTTTTAGAAACAGATCAGTCTGGCTAGAGGTTTATCAATTTTATTGATCTTCCACAAGAACCAACTTTTGTTTTCGTTGTTTTTCTCTATTGTTTTTTGTTTTCTATTTCATTGTTTTTTGTTGTGATCTTTATTAATTACTTTCTTAGGGAAATGTCTGACCAAAGTGTACAATCTTATTCAGTCTATAAAAAAATTTTACTTTTGCATAATTTTATAAAGAAATGATCTGAAGTTGGTGAATGATAATGAAACTTTCTTCATTCTTGACTCAGGTTAAAATCAAATTCTGTCACATCAATTTACTTATCATTCTAGATATTTCTTAACCCCCAATTTTTATGTTTTTTCTTTTAAAGATTGGCACCTGTGCTAACATCTGTTGCCAATCTTTTCTTTTCTTCTTCTTCACCCCAAAGTCCCCCAGTACATAGTGGTATATTTTAGTTGTAAGTGCCTCTGGTTGTGCTATATGGATTGACTCCTCAGCATGGAATGATGAGCAGTGCCATGTCCAAGCCCAGGATTTGAACTCATGAAACCCTGGGCCACTAGAGCAGAGTGCACGAACTTAACCACTTGGCCATGGGGCTGGGCCCCCAAATTTTTATGTTTAACAGTAAAACTTTTATGTGTGTTGGGACTGTGCTAAAGTCTCTGTATGTACACACCTAACACCAATAGATTTGATGGAATTAACAAATTATTAAAGATTCATTTCCCATCAAGAATGTCAATCATTGCTGAGAAATTTAAAATTCAGGAATGAAATCAATAATCACAACATAAGAGGAGGTGGGTGTCCTTTCCTTTCCTGGGAGGGTCTCCTTGGAAATATAGTGGGCTTGAATCCTAACTCCAAGCCTCCGATATGTAAATAAAGTCCCTTTTGGAGCCAGATAGCCCCATGTGTAGCCTTTACAATGTAAAATGTCCCCAAGATCCCAGGCCTCATTCCTCCTTGAAATGTAAATACCTAGGAAGTTAATTCTAGTCTCCCAGCACCTTCGGAGCTAACCTAGGTGCCTAGTCTGGGTTATAAGCAGTTGACACTCTGGGGGAGATAAGAGAAGTTTTATTATCTTTTTGGATCAGAGCAATTAACTAGACAAATCTACAGTTCTAATTTTTATGGTATGTGAAGAGTCTCAGGAGGCTAGAGATTTTCACAGAACACTGAGAAATCCAGAGAAGTTCTATTTCCTCACACTGCAATTCTGTAGGGGAAGAGGAAGTGTTATGTGACATTGTAGGATTGCTTGGTATGTGAATCTCTCCAACTTTATCCTTTTATTGAGCCAAGCGTGACATGCTAATATCCCATAAGAAAGGCCTTTGATAATAAAAGTCCATTATTAAATGTTTCAATATCAGAGAAGCAGCTCCCATTACAAAGTTGTCCACAATGCTCAGGCAAGCTGAGTTAAAAGAACATTGGGAATTGGTGCCTCTGAAAACTTGCAGCACGTTCAAGATTTCTCAACTTCAGTTCAGGATTGTTTACAGATTCTGCAAGAAGAACACTCATGTTGACAGGGAAGTTGGAGTTTGGGGCTGCTAACTACATCCCACTTCCCTCTAACCAAGCAAGAGCAGATATAAGGAGCAAGATGAGGCTCAATCGTACAGAGTCAGTTGTATTTATTTTTATTTTTTTGTGAGGAAGATTCGCCTTGAGCTAATATCTGCTGCCAATCCTCTTTTTTGCTTGAGGAAGATTAGCCCTGAGCTAACATCCATGCCAATCTCTCTCTATTTTGTATGTGGCATGCCTCCACAGCATGGCTGATGAGAGGAGTAGGTCCACGCCCAGGATCCAAATCGGTGAACCCAGGCTGCTGAATTGGAGCGCTGGGAACTTTAACCATTCGGCCATGGGACTGGCCCCCAGAATCAGTTTTATTAACAAGCCAGACAAGTGCCAGTACCCTTTAATAAAGAGTTTAGCATACGGCATTGGGTTAAGCCAACGGGAAGCTTTCTACTACCTCTCCCTGCCTCCTTTTCACAATCACCCCACAAAGTCTAGACTTTAGATTCATTTGAGGAAATGTTTTATCTTCAGAACAAATGCTGAATTTCCTTAACTAATCATTTGCAGGGACAGTCAGGGTGTGCCTTTTGGAGGGCCTAAAGAGGCACAGAGATGAGTGCCATTTTCTTTTCAATGGGATCCCTGTATGTTGGGCTCTCCTCTATTGCGTCTGTCAAAGTAGACACTGCTCAGCAGAGAGAAGAAGGAAGTTAGGACTTGTGGAGAGAAAGGCTATAGAAATTATTTCTATATGGGGCCTCATTGTGGAGTGAAACACAAGTGCCCTTCCCTCTGCAGCAGTTGGTTGAATGTGGGATGTGGGAACTGAAGAACTGAAACTTTCTTACTTGCTTAATATACTTCAGCTTTTGTTCTCTTAATCTGAACCTATGAACAAGTAGGGGTGAGGCTGTCCTTCCTGGTGGGAGGCCAGCGGCATATGAGAGGAGGCCTGCTGCCATCTTTGAAGGCGACTTCTCTGATCTCTCTCACTGTTCTTTTGCTCCTCCTTTTAGGACCAGTGGTAGAATATTGATCATACTACTTCCAAGGTCATACTTTATCCTAGGCATCTCTTCTCCTTCTTGTCTCACAATTTTCCCAGTCACATTGTCCAATATTGCTCACCAGAGATTATCAATGGGTCCTAAATGATAGCATGAAAATACTGCAAACAATACGAGGTGAGCAACATAAAAATGCCTCAAATTTGAGTATGAATGTCTTTCTATTATTAAACTTCCAGAAAATAACTTAGAAATCTTCTTCAGTTTTTAAAACTAATCTCAAATAAATTAAAATTCAAAAGTATTTTCTTCCTAATTTCTTATATAATGGGAAATTATATAAGCTCTTTCTTTGAAGACATTGAGTTGACATCAATTTCATACCTCCTGTGATGTCTAGCCGGCTTGGGTTTAGGTAGAATTGACCCCACTGTCAGCTCCAGCTGTGGGCTGTGATTGTGTGACTGGTATAAGCCATTCAGGGAAACCCCAGCGACCTCCCCACCCAACCCCACCACCACAGTAATAGTTTCAGGAATGAGTAACCTGGGCATATTAGGAAGAACTTTTTGGTTGTGATTAAAAGAAAATTTGATTTAAACTCACTCAAACAGGAAGAAAATCGATGAGTTCAAAGAGGAAGATCGTTGGTAGAGTGAGTTTGGAGTGGATTGATCCCCAGTATAGTACACTGTCATTAAAAACCCAAGTTCTTCCCGTCTTTCTCCTATGCGGTTCGTAGTGTCAACCTCATCCTGAGACTGGTTTTCGTGATGACTGTGGGATGACAGCCAGTGGAAAGAGAGTATCAGGCTTTCTCATTCATGTCTGGGGGAAGAAAGAATGTTAGGAGAGAGGAAGGACCTTCCTCAAACCCTCAAGCAAACTGTTTCTTATGTCTTTTTTTCATTTAAATATATATATATATATATATATATGCATACACATATATACATATATATTATTGTGACATAATGCATAACATTAAATTACTTTCAGATGTACAACATGGTGACTCTTCATATGCATATTTTGTGAAATGATCAACACAATATCTAGTTAACAGCCATCACCACACATAGTTACAAAATTTTTTTTTCTTGTGATGAGAACTTTTAAGATCTACTTTCTTAGCAACTTTCAAATATATGATACATTATCATTAACTATAGTCACCATGCTGTATATTATATTTCCAGGACCTATTTATTTTATAACTGGAAGTTTGTACCTTTTGACTACCTTCACTCGTTTTGTACCCCACCCCACATGCCCACCCCCCCGGCAACCATCACTCTGTTCTCTATGAGTTTGGTCTTTTAATTTTTTTAGATTCCATACATAAATGAGATCTTATGGTATTTGTCTTTCTCTGTCTGACTTATTTTACTTAGGTAAAATAAGACTTCAAGGTCTATCTATGTTGTTGCAGATGACAGAGTTTCCTTCATTTTTACAGCTGAATAATATCCCATTGTGTACACACACACACACATACACACACACCCCACATCTTCTTTATCCATTCATTCATCTATGGATGCTTAGGTCATTTCCACGTCTTGGCTATTGTAAATAATGCTGCTATTAACATGCGGGTGCAGATATCTTTTCAAGTTAGTGTTTTCATTTCTGTTGGATATATTCCCAGAGGTGGAATTGCTGAATCATGTGGTAGTTCTATTTTGAATTTTTTGAGAAACCGCCATACTGTTTTCTGTAGTGGCTGTACCAATTTACATCCCCACCAACAATGCACGAGGGTTCCCTTTTCTCCACATCCTCACCAACACTTGCTATGTCTTGTCTTTTTGATAACAGTCATTCTAACAGGTGTGAGGTGATATCTCATTGTGATTTTGATTTGCATTTTCCTGATGGTTAGTGATATTGAACATCTTTTCACCTACTTGTTGGCTACCTGTATGTTTCCTCTGGAAAAATGTCGATTCAGATCCTTTTTAAATTAGATTGTTTGCTTTTCTGCTGTTGAGTTGCGTGAGTTCTTTATATATTTTAGATATTAACCTCTCATCAGATATATGGTTTGCAAATTTTTTCTCCGATTCCATAAGTTGCCTTTTCATTTAGTTTTCTTTGCCATGCAGAAGCTTTTTAGTTTGATATAGTCCCATTTGTTTATTTTTGCTTTTGTTGCCTTTGCTTTTGGCATCAAATCCAAAAAATTATCGCCAAGACCAATGTCAAGGAGCTTACTGCCTATGTTTTCTTCTAGGAGTTTTAAGGTTTCATGTCTTACATTCAAATCTTTAATCCATTTTGAACTAATTTTTAGGTATGGTGTACATTTTCCTTCTTTTGCATGTGGCTGTCCAGTTTTCCCAACACCACTTATTGAAGAGACTGTCTGTTCCCCATTGTATATTCTTGGCTCCTTTGTTGTAAGTTAATTGACTATATGACCATATAAGCGTAGGTTTATTTCTGGGGTCTCTATTCTTTTCCAATGATCTCTGTGTCTGTTTTTATGCCAATACCATACTGTTTTGATTACTATAGCTTTGTTATATAGTTTGAAATCAGGAAGCATGATGCCTCCAGTGTTGTTTTTCTATTTCAAGATTGCTTTGGCTATTCAGTAGCTATTTTGTGGTTCCATATAAATTTTAATATTGTTTGTTTTATTTCTGTGAAAAATTCCCTTGGAATTTTAATAGGGATTGCATTGAATCTGTCAATCACTTTGAGCAATATGGACAGTCTCATAATATTGATTCTCTCTATTAATTCTTCCATGAGCACAGAATATCTTTCCAATTATATGTGTCTTCTTCAATTTCTTTCATCAATGTCTTACAGTTTTCAGTGGACAGGTCTTTCACCTCCTTGGTTAAATTTATCCTTTGGTATTCTTTTTGATGCAATTGTAAATGGGATTGTTATTTTAATTTCTTTTTCTGATACTATGGTATTAGTGTATAAAAATGCAAAAAAATTTTTATATATAGATTCTGTATCCTGCAACTTTACTGAATTTGTTTATTAGTTCAAACAGTTTTTTGGTGGAGTCCTTAGAGTTTTCTATACAAGCATACCTCATTTTATTGTGCTTCACTTTATTGCAACTTGCAGATAGTGCATTTTTTACAAGACCTTCCACCGGAAAAAAATTATGATTCACCAAAGGCTCAGATGATGGTTAGCATTTTTTAGCAATAAGATACTTTTAATTAAGGTACATACATTGTTTTTTTAGACATAATGTTCTTTTACACTTATAGACTACCGTATAGTGTAAACGTAACTTTTATTTGCCCTCAGAAACTGGGAAATTCATGTGACTCCCTTTACTGCTATGTTCACTTTATTGCAGTGGTCTGGAACTGAACCCACAATATTTCTGAGGCATGTCTGTATATAACATCAGGTCATCTGGAAATAGAGACAGATGTCTTTCTTCCTTTATGATTTAGATGTCTTTTATTTCTTTTTCTTGCCTAATTGCTCTGGCTAGGACTCCCAATACTTTGTCGAAAAAAAGTGGTGTGAGAGCCTTCTTGTTCCTGATCTTAGAGAAAAAGCTTGTAGCTTTTCCTCATTGAGTATGATGTTAGCTGTGGGCTTGTCACATGTGGCCTTTATTAAGTTGAGGTTTGTTCCCTCTATACCTACTTTGTTGAGAGTTTTTATCATAAATGGATGATGGATTTTATCAAATGCTTTTCCTGCATCTATGGAGATGATCATATTATTTTTATACTTCAGTTTGTTAATGTGATGTATCACATTGATTGGTTTGTATCCTTGCATCCCTGGAAACAATCCCACTTGTTCATGGTGTGTGATCCTTTTAGTGTATTGTTGAGTTTGGTTTGCTGATATTTTGTGGAGGATTTTTGTATCTATGTTTATCAGGAATATTGGTTTGTAATTTTCATTTCTTGTAGTGTCCTTGTCTGGTTTTGGTATCAAGATAATGCTGGCCTCATAAAATGACTTTGGAAGTGTTCCTTCCTTTTCTATTTTTGGAAAAGTTTGAGAAGGATTGGTATTATTTCTTCTTTAAATGTTTGGTAGAATTCACCAGTGAAGCTATCTGGTCCTGGACATTTGTTTGTTGGGAAGTTTTTGATTACTGATTCAATCTCCTTGCTAGTAATCAGTCTGTTCAGATTTTCTATTTCTTCATGATTCAGTCTTGTTAGGTTGCATGTTTCTAGGAATTTATCCATTTCTTCTAGGTTGTTAAGCACTATTACTGATGTCTTGAGGGTAAAATTCATCTGAGTAAAATCTAGGAATTGCCACAGAAGGTAATACCTCCTGATAACAGGTGATATTAAGGCCAGAAGTTTTAGAATATTCACAGAATCTGAAGCAATGTATCTCTGGATACTACAGTCTCACCCTACCCCGTCCTACCCCATCCCACCGCACTCCCATCCCATCCCAATACCTGTAGTTACTGAGCACTTGCTAGGAGTGAGGGACAGAGCTTAACAGAGAAACTGATTAGAGGCAAGTGGAGTGAACAATATGGGGAGTATTGGTAGATGAGTTTGGAGGGGTATGCAAGAGCCAGATCAGGCCCGGCCTTTTAGGCCGTGTGTATGTTGGACACAGACTTTATGTGCTTCCTCAGATTTCCTCCTGGACTGTTAGCTGCTTGTTTCACCTCAGCCACCACTGTGCCTTCCTAACTCCTTTTAGACCTCTGTCTGAGGCTAGCTAGTCTCTTGCCCTGAGAGTTCTAGGTCCTCCTCCTTTGCCACGGTCATGCAGCTTGGCCAACCAGCCATGAACATCTGGAGTTTCTGGCTCCTTCTGTCACTTCTGCACTTGGAGGAAATCCAGACCACAGGACATGGGACCTGACACCTAGATAAGCTTTCAAAGGGGAAAAATGATGCAACTTTAAGTGCAGGGCAATTTTTGGCTAATGGGAGAGATATAGAAGGAGCTGAGAAGATAAATACCCTCCTTTTCCTCCAGCCCAGGGAGTATCTTAGGACGGTTTTTCCTTGTAGTTCAGCATGTTGGAGATATGGATATACACTGACTTCTGGGAAATCAAATGGCTTGGATGAAAAACTAGAGAAAAAGAGGTCTTGGGGAGAGGTGTACGACAAGATCTAAGGAAGTGGGCCCAACGGCTATGGATCTATGTGTCTCATCTTAAGGCTGACGAGAGCACGTCTAGTGCAGAAGATACACTCAACAATCAGCAGGACAGGATGATCCATCCCACGGATGTCAGCCAGACTTTATCCTCAGCCACTCCAGTGCTTTCCTAAAGAGCTCATGAGCAGAGCAGCCATGGTAGCAAGGATGAGACATGCATGACCCAACAACCTGTACTCCCTTCATCAAGGCTGATGAATTCTGCACTTGTGTGTATATATGTTTTGCTTTTAATTTCTTTTCAAAGTCTAAAAATGAGTAAATCGGGTAAAGTGTTCAAAACAGTGTCAGGTGTGTGGTAAGCGCCTAATGCTATCAATTGTCTTAGCCTGGGTTCCCTAGAAAACAGAGTTTGAGGCCAAAGCTTAGGTGCTAACAGGTTATTAGTAAGTCCCATCCTAGGGAAGGAAGAATGTGGAAAATGGAAGTGAGGCAGGAAAGGAGAGCAAATATACGGAAGTGCATCACTGCACTACCGAATGCTTACATGCCAGCAGCTGAGACCCGAATATGCCTTTCTTCCTTAGGGATTCCAGTCAACCACCTGCCAGAAGGTTGGTTACACTCCATCTTAGAGAAATTTGTGCTTCTGGATCAGGGTTTGCCCTTCTGCCCACGGTTTCTCTGCTAGCATCACCTGTTGAGGGTTCACAAAATGTCTCACCTATGACAACACTGCCTTGAAATAACGGATCCGTTTTATGGCAAAGATGGTGAGACAATGGGTGAAACACCAAAATGTTTACAGGTGCTACTTACCATGTACCCTATGAGAGGCGGCTGTCCTGATGGAATGGCAAAAGGGCCTATTGAAGACTCAGGTAAGTGACAAGCTTAGGCTCAGCATCCTGCAGGTTGAGGTGCTGATCTCCAGTATAAGGCATATGAGCTGAACCCATGGCTAATCTATAGAGATGTGCCCATTAGCTAGAATACATGGGCCCAGGAACTAAGGGGAGAAAGTAGTATTGGCTCCCTCACCATCACTCCAAAGGACTCACTTGTAGAATTTTGTGCTTACTATGTCCACAATTTTAGGCTCTTATGGGTTAGAGACCCTGGCTCCCAGGGTGGGAGGATGTCGACTGTGGCAACTATCTTTTTACAGGTTTGGGCTCCTCATGCCAGGGAACTTATAGGCAAAGATAGTTTACTGACATAGCTATTTACCATGAGCAACTCAGGTTGCTGCTACACAGTGGAGGCACACTGAAACACAGAATTTTTACGGGTGCATCTCTTGTTGCTCTTGTTCCTGTGTGACTACCAATGACTAATTTCAGCAAATATGGCTGTCAACACAGATTAACTGAAATACTGGCCAGGAATGTGGGAAATATATAATAGGTGTGGAGGAGGAAGATGACGGGCATCCATTACAGCTTGGACCATCAAGGAGTCTAGCTTGGTTTGCTGACCATTCTAAAGTCTTTTGAGGAGGTTCCAGTGTCCACTACCTCGAGAGATTGGTTTTGTACCTCTCCTGCCAGGGAAGAAGGGAGGGTCTTTTGTCTCAGATATAATAAGAGGGTGCAAGTGGCTCTTGGTGAAGCATGGGCTGAACTGACTGGATTTAGTTTATGCACCCCCCCAGAGCTGTGCACTTGCATTGCGTTCTGGCCAGAGTGGTCCTAGCAATAGCTTGTGCTGTTAAGTGTTGTAGAAACCATTGCAGCTGCCCTCCTTGCTCCTACAGACTGAAGGCCTCATTGCTGTCACTTCTCTTGGATCTTCAGGTCACTTGTGGGTATCCTCTGGTGTTGTGCTCATGCCACCTGCCTGTCATTGTCTGCCCTGGGGATTCCATGTAGCTGCTGAGGTGCATATGTAACCTGGAAGTGTGAGGGCGTCATCCTCCTCATGGAACAAACTTTGACAGATGGAGACATGAGCTAGCTGATAAATCCTTCATTCCTCACCCAGAGAGATGATTGGGAAATGCATTAGCTTCATAAGACCTCACTGAAAAGACAGGGCAATCCGATTGTTGTTGCAAAGCTGTGGCCACCTTGGAAACGCGCTTCCATATATTTGCTCTCCTTTCCTGCCTCACTCCCTTCCATTGTTCTTGCTTCCCTAGGATTGGACTTACCAATAAGGTCTTAGCACCTAAGCTTTTTGCCTCAAACTCTATTTTCTAGGAAATCCAGGCTAAGACAATTGATAGCATTTATTAAGTTCTTACTATGTACCCTATACTGTTTCAAGCACTTACCATTATTAATTATTTTTTTTATTGTGGCAAAATTTACATAAAATAAAAATTGCTATTTTCACCATGGTTAAGTGTGCAACACTATTAATTTATTTTTAAAGTAAACTTAAAAAATAAAGTAAAACATACAGACCAGTGCAGAATTCCTAAGTGTACAGGTCAGTGAATTTCTGTAAATTGAACAAGATATGGAACGTTAATAACCCCAGAGAAGCCCGTCTCTAGTATCTCTGCCAGTCATTAGCCCTTCCCAAAGGATGTCACTAGTTTGACTTCTATCACCCTTCGTCTGCAGTAGAAAGAATTATTTTATGCCTGGATTCTTTTGCTCAACATTGTGTTTGTAAGATTTATTGATGTTGGATGTGGCAGTGGTGTGTCCATTATCATTGCACATAGCATGCCACTGTATGACGATACCTTAATTTATTTATCCATTCTGCTGTAAATAGACCTTTGGATAGTTTCCAGTCTTTGATATAAATAATGCTGCTATGAACATTCTTTTTTTCTTTTTTCTGCTTTTTCTCCCCAAAGCCCCCCAGTACGTAGTTGTATATTTCTAGTTGTGAGTGCCTCTGGCTGTGGCATGTGGGATGCTGCCTCAATGTGACCTGATGAGCAGTGCCATGTCCATGCCCAGGATCCAAACCAGCAAAACCCTGGGCCACCAATGCCCAGCGCGTGAACTTAACCACTCGGCCACAGGGCCGGCCCCCATGGACATTCTTGTATATGGCTTTTGGTGCTGGGCCACAAGGATTATATAGGTTCAGCTTCAATAAATACTGTTTAATCTTCCCCCCAAAGTTCACACTTCCATCGACAGTGTATAAGAGTTCTCGTTCTTACATTCTTGCTGACATTAGATATTGTTGGTTGTGGGGTTTTGTTTTTTTTTTTGTTTCTTTGGGGTTTTTGTTTTTGTAATTTTAACCATTCTCTATGTATGCATAGTAGCATCTCAGTAGTGTTTTAATGTGCATTTCTCTAAGGGCCATAAGGTTGAACACTATTTCATATAGTTTTTGACCATTTGAATACTTTTTTGTGAAGTGCCTATTCAAGTCTTTTGTCCAGTTTTTTCCCCCTTTCAGGTGTCTGACTTTTTCTTATTGATTTGAAGGATTTCTTTATATCATCTGAATATGAACCCCTATCAGATATATGTATTGTGGATATTTTCTCTCACTTGTGTAGCTTGCCTTCTCAATTTCTTAATGGGGTCTTTTTATGAACTTAATTTTAATAAAGACCAATTGTCAATGTAACATTGAGTATCTTCATGTTCTGTGGAATAGGCAAAAATTTCTTCAATAGGACACTGAAGCCCTAACCAATAGACTAAGAAATATTTGCCTATCCCAAGTTCATGAAGATGTTTTATGTTATCTCCTAGAAACTTTAATCTTTTAACTTACATCCACAGTCCACCTGTAACTGATTTTTGTGTATTGCATGAAGTAGAGATCAAGATTTTGGTATCCCATTGACCCAGCACCATATATTGAAAACACCTGCACTACAATGTTGACTTTGTCATACTCAAGTGATTGTGTAAGTGTTTCTGTTTTCATGAGATGAATTGGCCTACAAATTCTCTTTTTAGTAATGTCCTTATTGATGTTTGCTTTAAGGTACTATTGTCCTCATAAAAAGCATTGCAAATGCTCCATTTTTTCCTAGTCTTTGGAAAAGTTTGTATATGATTGGGTATTATTTCTTTCTTAAATGTTTGGGGAAATTCATCAGGAAAGCAATCTGACCTTGGAGTGTTCTTTGGGGGTGAATTTTAATTAGAAATTCAATTTCTTTAGTAGATATGGAAATATTTATATTTAAAATTTTTTCTTGTATCATTTTTGTTAAATTTTATTTCTTAAGAAATTTATCATTCATCTTAATTTTCAACTTTATTGGCATCATTTTGTTCATAACATCCTCTTATTAACTGTTTAATGTCTGATGCAAAGAACTGATGTCTTCTTTTTCATTTCTTATATTGGTTATTTATGTCTTTTTTTTTCTTGATATGCTTAGCTAAAGGTCTGTCAATATTATTAGTCTTTGCTAAAAGACTCAAAGTTGGGTTAATTTTCTCTATTGTATTTTTCCCCCTATTTCATTGATGTCTACTCTTATCTTTATTATTTCTATCTTTCTGTTTCCTTGAATTTAATTTGCTTTGTTTTTCAGTTTCTTGAGATTGATACTTAGACAGTTAATTTTCAATCTTTTTTTTATTTCTAATATTTGCATTTAATGCTATATATTTTCTTCCAAGAATGGGTCTAGCTGCATCCTTCATGTGTTGATGTGTTGTTATTATCATTCAGTTCAGAACATTCTCTTATATCCATTTGATTTCTAGTTTGATCCTTGGTTATTGAGAAGTGCATTGCGTTAATTCCAGATATCAAATATTTGGGGATTTTTTTCTTTTTCTTTTTTCTTTTTGATTCCTAGTTTAATTCTACTGTAGTTAGAGAACATGCTTTTTATGATGTTAATCTTTGAAGATGATGAGACTTACTTTCAGGTACGGTATAAGGTCAAGTTTTATAATGACACACGTGCACTTGAAAACATGCATATTCTGAAGTTTTGGGGAGCAACAATATATATCTATGTATACCAATTAAGTCAAATTTATAAATCATGTTGTCCAAGTCTTGTGTAGGTCTACTGATTTTTTCTTTTAGGAAGAGTAGCCCTGAACTAACATCTGCTGCCAAATTTCCTTTCTTTCTTCTTTTTTTTGCTGAGGAAGACTGGCCCTGAGCTAACATCCATGCCCATCTTCCTCTACTTTATATATGGGATGGCTACCACAGCATGGCTTGCCAAGTGGTGCCATGTCTGCACCCAGGATCTGAAGCCGTGAACCCTGGGCTGCCAAAGTGGAACGTGCAAACTTGACCACTGTGCCACCAGGCCAGCACCTCTGCTGATTGTTTTGACTGCTTGTTAACATCAGTTAATGAGAGATATATGTTTAAAATCTTCCTCTGCGATTGTGGATCTGCCCATTTCTCCTTAAAGTTTGTTTGGTTTTCTATTTATATATTTTGAGGCTGGTTACTAAACAAATAAATATTTAGGATTGTTATAGCTTCCTATTGTCTTGACACTTTTATCATTATGAAATGTCTCTATTAAAGTCTCTCTGAAATACTTACTGCATTAATAGCTATTTTTATTAATATTACTACCCAGCTATCTATGGTTTAACTTTTTATTTTCCTTTTTTTTGTCTTTTTAAAGATTTAATGGTGGTTTTTTTTTATTATTCTATTTTCCCCCTCTCTTAGTTGTTAGTTATACGTTTGATTATTCCTTCAGTGATTACTTTTAAGATGGTGACATGCAACTTTTATTTACTACCATAAGTTAGTTATTTTACCACTTCCTAGACAATAGAAGAACCTTGTAGTTCTTCAACGCTATTTGTTCTTTAACTCTCCTCTTGAATTCCTTTTATATTGCAAATTTCACGAGACATTATTATTGCTGTTTTGAACAGTCAATATTCACTGAGTTTTACTCACATCCTTACCCTTTCCAGCAGTACATTTCATTCCTTTAGCCATTATTGTACTTTCATCTGGGATCATTTTCTTTTTGTTGAAGAACTCTCTTTAACTTTTTTTTCCATGTGAGTCTGCTGGAAACAGTTTATATCATTTTTGTTTTACCTGAAGACATCTTTATTTTTCCTTCCTTTCTTAATGATATTTCCACTGTGTATAAAATTCTGGATTTGTGGTTATTTCTTCAGTATATGAAATATGTTATTCCATTATTTTCTTGCTTCCACTTTTTCTCTTGAGAAATCAGCTTATGATATTATAGTCGAAGTTTTTTTTTTCCTCAATCTGCTTTTAAGATTTTCCCTTTACTTTTTGTTTTCAGTATTTTTACTAAGGTTTCCCTAAATTGTGATTTTCTTTGTATTTATACTGTTTGGGGTTAGTAGAGCTTTTGAATCAGTGGCTTGGTGTCTTTTGTCTGAAAATTATTGGCTAGAATCTCTTCTTGCATCTGCCCAGTTTTCTCAGTGGCCTCCTTGTTGGACTCCAATTATTCCAATTACTCTGTTAGACCTTTGTACCTTTCTCATGTATCTGTCATGTGGCGGGTTTTTTTTTTTTTTTTTTTGTATTTTTAATCTTTTCTTTTTTCTGTGCTTCAGTTTTGTTATTTATTTTTTAGGAAAAATAGTCACAGAATACTCAAGATTAACATTAATGAAGAACAATTGCCTCATTTCTATTCCCCAGAGATTTTTCTCTCCAAGATTACTAAGAATAATACCTTCTTTGACTCTTCAATTCTTGGAGGGAGGCGATAACCACTCAGCACATACATTCTGTCTTTGGTTTAGAGATGAATTCAGATACATTAAATTGCTAATAATTTTATACTTAAGGCTGTGATATATGGTAGAGCAGTCGTTTCTGAAATTTATTCAAATGTGTGGGTAAGCTTGCCTCAGGGGGTTTCATAAATTTACGAGAAAGCTTTAATTTTGTAACAGTGATTAGGGAGGTGAGAGCATTACTAACTTTTAGCGGACTGGGGCTAAGGATGCTATGTATTCTGCAATGCGGGGGACAGTCCCTTACAAGGACCAACCATTATGTGTCTTGCACAACTTTCAACAGTCCTGCTGTATATTGATTTGACCCTATATCCTGACTCTCTTTTACTATGAAGCCTAAATTATTTTTTGCATAGTTCAGGTAGACACTGAATTCTGCATGAATGGTACACAGAGGGAATACTGTGTTTTGTTTGGAACTTTATGGAGAGTTAGTCACAATGATGGAAGATCACATCAACTACTCTATTCTGCCCATGGCATTTTGGTTTCTTATATAACTCCCCTATAGTTTGTCAGCAATACAACTCGTCGTCTGTGTGTTTAAGAGGATTCTACAGCTAGATACAGGCATCTCCTCACTTCACTGATCTACATTTCATAATGAAAATAAATTGTTATAAATTACCTTCTCTTTATTTCTTCTGTAAAGTCGACGCATTGCCCTGTACATTGATTTTAAAATTCTATGTGTAGGTCCATGATATTACGTACCAATTTGAGTTCAAGATAATTTTTCATTTCAGGATTTTTGTTATAAAATGAGAAGTCTGGAGTCCGAAAGGTTGAGAACAAGTAGGAGAGAATCACGATGTTCGCTGAGTCTGATTTCAATACACAGATAAGACCCAACACAAAGATGCCTTTTTATTACTATTACTTGCTGTTGTTATTATTTTTAAAAATACTGTTACATAAAGCGGTTTTAGGCACTAAGTCGATTCCCTCCGGGCTGGGAACCTCCGCGCCCCAGTCCGCAGGGCTCCTAGGCAGCCCGCGTCGAGACGGCGACCGGAACCTTGGCGCCGTGACGCCAGTTTCCGGCGGGCTCCTTAGAGCGCCGAACAGCTTTGGGCCGCAGGACCATGAGAGGGCCGGAGCCGGGGCCCGAACCTACCATGGAGGGCGACGTGCTGGACACCCTGGAGGCGCTGGGGTGAGTATTCCTGAGGACGCCTTTTCTCCGAAGACGTGAGCTCTCCGCCGTCTGGCTGCTGCAGGCTCCTTCCCGGGGACCCCGCGGCCTCGGAGCTCGGTGCAGGCCTCCGGCCCGCGCGCCCTCCGGCGCCGACGGAGTTAAGCGGGAGGCGGGAGAGACAGCCGTTTGGGGGAGGAGCGGGGCCGGGGCGCATGGCCCCTCTTCCAGGCTCCTGGCCTCGGGACTCCACAGCCCGGCCCGCAGCGGGGGCGCCCAGCGGCCGGCCGGCGCCGGTGCTCCGGGCGGCGTGGCCCTGCCCGTGGGGCTGTTTGTGTTGACGTCGTTGTCGTGCCCTGGGGGAGGGGCTGGAACCCGGGCTGGGGACTGTCGTCGCTCACGGTGTGCAACCTGTGGCTTAATTAGGCCTCGGGGTGAATCTCTCCTGCTGCCTTGACCGGAGAGAGCGTTTCAGTTCACTTGCGAGCCCGTTCAACCATTTCATCCGTTCCTGAACAACATATTAGCTGGGTGTTAATATGTATTTATGAATGCGTATTTCTGTGCTAGGCATACCAAAAAGACAGTTTTCAGATTCCTAGTAGCTAACATAGTCGTGGGGCTACAAAGAGTCTACTGGTATTTACAATTCAGAGGGTTAAGTGTAATAAGAACTCCTGGGATGATGTTAACAGTTGCAAGCCTGAGCATCAACACATGCAACATAGTCCTTCCCTCAGCCTCATCCTATCTTTTCTTCACAGCCCTTTGCTGTATCCCAGATTATCTTGTCCTGCCCATTTATTTATTGTTGCTTGATTCCCCGCCCCCGCCAAGTCAGCTCCAGGAAAACAGGTGCCTTATCTGTCATGTTCCAGCAACATCTTACAACGGGGTCTGGCACAATAAATAGTGGTTGAATGAATGGGTAAATGAATGAAGAAAAGTTCAAAGAAAAGAGTACACAGAGGGAAGCATAGAGCCAGATAGTTGAGAGTCAAAAAAGACCCGTGAATTAAAGAGATTGGAGCCATCTGCATAGCTGTTTGCCCTGCCAGTGCTCCAGTGTGTGAATGGGATGGCTGTGCCTTTGCAGGGCTACTGTGAAGCTTGAAATTCCCTCACCCCACTTTATTTTTTGCCTAAAACTGCTCTTGGGCCTGTGTCAACTGCTAATCTTTTGGACCCTGATAATACCTACTTTGCAATGACCCACTGTTCCAGAGCCTTGCAACTTAGTAGATCCTGAATAAATGTTTGTCAAATGAAAGAATAGAACTAGTGATTATTTAGGGGGCATTTTTACATCTGTGAAATCTCTTGGAAATTTTCACTTAACTTGGTTAAGGAAGTAACCAAAGCAAGAATTTAAAATACTGAATAGAAGTTTAGTCCCCAAACAGTTTGAGCTTCCAAGTACTCTAGATAAGAATAGTGGGATTCTGTAAATAGTTTAGGAAAAAGGAGAAGTCACTGCTTGCTTTCTTCCTTCATTCCTTGAATTTGTTTATAATAGGTGTTTTGAAAAATGAGGTTTGCTATGATCTTGGCTTTTATCAAGGAAAATTAGTTTCAGATTATTCAGTCTGGAAAGTAAAACAATTTATACACTTTGGAATTGATTTTTCCTTATCTGAGCACAAGATTTTGAAGTTTGAATTTTCCTATAATGATAATGAGATGTGAAAAAAAGAGTAGTTTGTTTACTTACAATATGTAAGTAATCGCACACTGTATTTTAAAATATCCATGTAGATTGTGAATAATGCACTTTCTATTGTGATTAAAACATTTAGGAGCCAGACCTGAAGGCTTAGCAGTTGAAGTTCAGTGCACTCCACTTTGGCAGCCTGGATTTGGTGCCTGGGTGCAGAACCACACCACTCGTCTGTCAGTAGCCATGCTGTGGTGGTGGCTGACATAGAAGAACTAGCAGGGCTTACGACTAGAATATACAACTATATGCTCGGGCTTTGGGGAGGAAAAAAAACATTTAGGATATCAGTGAAAGTACTTTAGTTTGTCAGATAAAATAGAATGTTAAAGGGAGGAATTAAAAGGGAAAAATCTCTGTGAAAGAACAATTTAGTGATATATTATAAATGAAAACAGGATAGGAAGAACTTAATTTCCTCCCCTTGAAAGGAGCAGGCTGGAGCAGATGATTTCAGAAGTCTCTTTCAGTTCTGGCAGTCTGATTTTGTAGAATGGTGGAGCTCAGCCCTAGCTGTGCATCAAAATCATATGTGGAGCTTATGAAAAATGTTCCAGTCTCTTCTCTACCACAAAATGACTGAATCATGATCTTGGGGGGTGCAGTATAGGCATGCATGTTTTTCTAAAGCTTCACAGCCAAGATTGAGAAACCACCATTATGGAGGGAGGTTTATTTCAAATATTTGTTGAGCACAACTCTATATTTGGCACTGTTCTGAGAAGTCAGTGACTAGCAAAATAGATAGTCCCTGTCCTTGTGGAGCTTACAGTATAGTGGAGAAACAGACATGATCCCACAAATATTTATAAACTGTAAATGTTTTATAAGAAAATAACAGTGTGACATAACATGACAGGAGGACCTATGTAGTCTTAGGGGTTAGTGATAGATTCCTGAAGAATTGACCTTTGAGTTGAAATAGGAAGGGTGAATAGGAGTTAACTAGGTGAGGTTGGGTGGGAAAGGAGGTCAAAGGTGCCCTTATAGTGAGAACAAACTATGAAAGGCCTTGAAGTGTGAAGGAGCGTGCTGTATTAGAAGAACTGGAAGGAGGCTAGTGTGGCTGGAGGGCAGAGAGCAAGGACCAGAGTGGTGGAGACTAGATTGGAGAGTTCAGAGAGGACCAGGGCGTGCAGCTGCTTTTAGGCTGTGTTGTGGATTTTGTTCTGTCATAACAGCAGTGGGACATAATTGAAGATTTTAAATACAAGAGGGAGTAATTAGATGTCTAGTTTGAAAAGTTACTTCTGTTGGCAAGGTAGAGAATGGAGTGGACGATTAGTAGTAGTCTAGGCGAGAAGCCGTTTACTTAGTGGCACTGGAAATGGAAAGATGTGCATTACAGGACTTAGTGACTGCCTGGATATTAGAGTGAAGGAGTTGATGGTCTCAAGGATTCATTTCTTCAGTAGGTAGTATTGAGACCCAAAATGAAATGATACACCTTGGAATCTAAATTGCATAGGAAAGAAAGTGAAGACAGCAGGGAGCTAATAAATAAAGAGATTGCAGAGGGACCAATGGAATGGAGGTGGAGGTGAGATTACAGAATAGTTGTAGAAGAGTGGTTGAAAGAGCAAGCTGAAACTATAGGTAGTAGATTGTGGTCAGGGAGTGACATATCTGAATTAGTGGTTTCGAAGGTGGTGTAGTTCCAGGTGATGGCAAGATCTAGGGGTTGGTTCACTGACGTGTAGTGCCGAGGTTGGAAAAGAGGAAGTTAGGGAATTAAGAGCTCAGAGTATTGGTGAGGGTATACATATGTACTTTAAAGAAACTCAGTATAATGGCAAAAATAAGGATGGAGAGGAAAACTGAGCACAGGGAATGTGGGAGAGTGTCCAAGAGATTGATAGCTGAAAACCACAGGAAAAAGAGGATGGCAAATATGAGTGGCCTGAGCCTGGAGAGAGTCGGAGATCTTTATAAGATAATGGAGGAGCAATGATATGGATGCTGTCTTGGGAAGCAAGGGCAGAAACTTTACAATCTGACCTTGAGGAACTTGAGAGAGTAAAATAGCCTAAGCTACAGGTGGTAGGGATAATCTTTCTGGGAAGAGACTGATAATCTAGGAGAGTTGTTTATGGATGGAACATAGTAGAAGAGTTTGGGAAGCAAGGAGAAGTGAAGAGCTGGGTTGGAGGCAAGTTAGAAGGTGGGTAAATGACAGGGGCAAAGAAAGAGTCTCGTATTTTATATGCTGGCTGATGAAAACAGAGAACAGAAGATAAATTAGGCTGTGTCTTTATGGAGGTTTGCCAGTGGCTCTAATGACCTGAAGATTTGGATCACTCAGCTTGAAATAGTGTCAGACCATCAACTGTGTCCCAGTGTATGTGGCCCTGGGGGAGTCTAGGCCTGAGGGGAGGTGTCCCCAGTGTTTGGAATAAGAGTAGCGCTTTCCTAATTAAATAAGAATATATGGAGCAAACTAGAGCATAATAATAATAATACCTATCTTATAGGATATTGTGGCAATTAAATGAGGTAATATACATAAAACAGAGAACACTGGCCTAGCATAAGAGTAGCTTATAAATGTTAGGTGCTATCATGATTATGGTTGTTATTAGATGCTCAGGTTTGTTAAATGCATTTATTTTTTCTTCTTTTTATTTTTGCCTGATTTGATGAGTTGAGGCATTAAGGAAAGTGGGAAGGGGTTCTCCTCTAAATACAGTATTTTTGGATGATTTAATCAGTTTTTGTTGAAATTTCTTATTGGCATTTCAGTGAAAATAACTTATTGCCAACAATTTGAATAAAGTTTATTCAAGAGTTTATGGTTATTGCTTTATTGCAGAAGTGAAGGCAAGTAGGGGGAGATCAGGTGCTTACTGTTAAATCTCACTGAAGGGCACGTTAAGACGTGGAGGAAGGGTAATACGTAGAGGAGCCAGTCTGGGCTGGAGGAGCAGGGACAGTGGTCTGGTTGCGGCTCTGCCTTTATCTGGCTGCATTACCTGGCCAGCTTACTTGCTTAGTTTCCTTATTAGTGTAAACAGAACTTGGAGAGTTCACATGGAGTGTTTGGAGTCAAATCTGGACTTAAATCCTAGTGTCATCACTTAGTTATTTATCTTCTAATGCCACAGAATCAGCATAATACTAACTTCAAGCATTGCTATAGAGATTAAATGAATTCTAAATAAATAAATTTATATATAAACACAGACCTAGCACTGGGCCTGGCCTGCTCCTTGAGGCGGGTCTTCTAACCTCGTTAAGCCTTAATTTCTTACTGGCAAAATGAGAATTTGAAAATACTCACCCTTCATGAGATATGACCAGAGAAGTCAGAGAAAAAGAAATGCAAATGGCCTTTAAACATAAGAAAGATTTACACCCTTGTTCCTAAGAGAAATGTAAATACCAGATGGTCAAAAATCTAAATGGTTGACCACTTTGGTGAGTTAGGGGAAATGCATACTCTCATGCCTTGATGGTATAACCCCGTAAAGGAAAATTTAATGATATCTAGCAAAGTTACATATCCACTTACCCTTTGACTCAACCATCCCACCTCTAGGAAACTATCCTTGATATACACTGACAAAAATTTGCCAATTTTTTTTAATAATGGCAAAACACTGTAAATACCCCCATTGTCCTTTAGTGGGGGCATGGTGAACCAAATATGGTGCCTCCAGACTGTGGAGTACTATACAACCATAAACGTGATTGAGTAGTATCTCTGCTGATCTCTAGGATACGTAAATGTGTGTGTGTGAATGTGTGTGTGTTTAAAGAAAGTAATAGAACAGTATGTAGTAGGCTACTTTTTATCTGAAAAGGGAGAAATATGTATATTTATATTTAACATTATCGGAATGACAACCCAAAACTAATAAATATGGTAACCTATTGGGGAAGGCGGGAATAGAGTAGAGGGAACAAGATTAAGATTGCAAGCAAGATTTGTCTGAATGTACCTTGTTTTGTAAATTAGACTTTGAGACCATATAAATGTTTGACATAATTATAAAGCAAAATTAAATAAAAATGAAATCAAAACAGAGAGAGACAAATCTCTAAAAATTAAAAGCAAAATGAATGAATGTCTATCGATATATGAAATAGGCAGTTGAATCACATGGAAAGGAATTGTTTTTCTATACATCCTTACTGGAATTATTCCAAAGATTTAAAAAAATAGTTTTCAGTAATTTTATTGTTAGTAATAATGCTGATTTCCCTATTCTGAAACTATGTAATTTGTATCTATTTTTATATATACTAGGATTACATAAATGTCATTAGAAACCAGAATTTTCATTGTAAGAGAAAACAGAAATAATACAAAACAAAATAAGTAAAAACTCTACACTTGTAAATTTGAATTGGAAATAGCAATGTGAACTTCTGCTGTAATTTCTCTTAAAGAGGTGCAGATACTGTGACTAACCTTTAGTAGCAGGTTGTGTACCCTAAATACCGTGAAAAAGAATTGGGGCTTCTTGGAGAAATGGGCGATTACAGGTATAGGACAGGAACGTCTTGTCATGGAAAGCGAAGAAAGTATTCAAAGAATACTGGGGACAAGTCAAAGGACTCCTCGGCCAAAGTGAATGGGCTCCCACTACCCAGAGATAGGACAGTTTAGATATCAAAAGAAAAATAGCTGCAGTGGATTAAAACCCATCATGTATATTAAAATCTATAAGTTTATAATGTTAAAGCTCAGTTGCAGAAAGAAAAATAAAACTGGTATCTAATTCAATTAAGATAATATATAAAATGACCAGAAAACTAAGGTTCTATTTAAATACATTTTGTAGCAGTGTTTATAATTATAAATGATTTAGGTTAAAAATTTCATAAGTTCTTTTCAGCTTTACACTTTTAAATTTAAAGTTTACATCTGTTCTTTTTTCATTGTATTTCCTTTTCTTATTCTTCTAACTAGTGTAAGGTTATTAGGCTCTGCTCTGTGTGATTTTGTGTTACATGTAGTATTTATCTTAAAATTGATGATTTTACTAAGAAATCTTAAAATATAGGGAAAAAAAAAAGCCAGGTGTCAGCCCAGTGGCACAGCAGTTAAGTTCGCACGTTCTGCTTCGGCGGCCTGGCATTCACTGGTTCGGATCTTGGGTGTGGACATGGCACCGCTTGGCAAGCCATGCTGTGGCAGGTGTCCCACATATAAAGTAGAGGAAGATGGGCACGGATGTTAGCTCAGGGCCAGTCTTTCTCAGCAAAAAGAGGAGGATTGGCAGCAGATGTTAGCTCACAGCTAATCTTCTTCAAAAAGAGAAAAGAAAAAAAGCCAAATGTTAATTATATATTGCAGAAATTGGCAAACCATTTCTACAACAGACCAGATAGTAAAAATTTTAGGCTTTTCTGGCCATACTGTCTCTGTCACAACTACTCAACTCTGCCATTGCAGTGTGAAAGCAGCCGGAGACCATCTGTAAATGGCTGTGTTCCAGTACAACTTTATTTACAAAAACAGGCAGCAGGGCTTGATTTAGAGTGTTAGGTTTTGTTTTGTTTTTTAACCTTTCATGTCTTCTTTCTAGGTACAAGGGACCACTGTTAGAAGAGCAAGCCCTTACCAAGGCAGCGGAGGGTGGACTGTCTTCGCCTGAATTTTCAGAGCTCTGTGTTTGGTTAGGCTCTCAGATAAAATCATTGTGCAACTTGGAAGAAAGTATCACTTCAGCTGGTATTGCCGCTGTGTTTTATTTATTTTTCTGTTTAATTGTAAAATGAAATGATAGCTTATGATTTACGGTTTTATCTACAATGTGCCCCTATACAAAGAAAAATCATTAAAATTATGAACTTCAGTATGATATTAAATATCTTTGGACTAAATTGTATATTAATTAGTCCAAAATTGGTTCTTAAATTTGTATAAAATTATAAACAATTACTGTTTACTTCTTGTCTTAACCTTAGTATTATTCTTTAGAAAAAGTCAAGTCTGAATTTGATTATTTAAAAACTTTAATTTTTGAATACCGTTTATTTTGAATTAAGGGTTTTTTTTTTTTAAAGTACATGTAATCTTTAAGTCATATTACCAAGCCTATAACTCAGGACATGGATTCATATGGGAATACTTTTATAAAAACTCCTGTACTAGCTCGCAAAGGTTTAATTCATTATTGTCTTGGTAACTGGAGTCCTTGTGGGTCTTTCATTGGTAGAACTTCAGATAGTGTACTAAAATGAAAAATAGAAAAATATTGGGCATTTGCTAGGGGATGAACTAGCCTTCCCTTCTGAACTATCATTACTTTTAAATTGTTTTTTTCCTTCCCAAATCTAATAGAATTCACTTGAAGCAAAGTAAAATAAGCTGGATTGAAAACATGACACAAGTTCCTACATAATTAGATTATGAAAGAAAGATGAGCAGTGAGGCTTAATTAGATGATTGCATTTTTTATCTGAATCCATAGAAGTAAAATAGAAATGAGTCATTTGCTCTGAAGCCAGTTAATAATTATAGCCATAATAATGCTGTTAGTATTTCAGTTACTAACATAGAATATTTCCAGTTTATCTACTTTTATGGAAAGTCTAAAGTTTATTGGAAAATACTTAGGGATTTAGATACAAAATTATTCATAATCTCATGATTAGACACCAAGGTTCTTTTTTTTTTTTTTGAGGAAGATTAGCGCTGAGCTAACATCTGCTGCCAGTCTTCCTCTTTTTGCTAAGGAAGACTGGGCCTGAGCTAATATCCGTGCCCATCTTCCTCTACTTTATATGTGGAACACCTACCACAGCATGGCTTAGTCAAGCGGTGTGATGTACACAACTGGGATCTGAACTGGCAAACCCTGGACCGCCAAAGCGGAACATGCTCACTTAACCGCTGCACAACCGGGCTGGCCCTGATACTTAGGTTCTTAAACTTAAGTGTTACTTTGTGTATGCAGAAATTGTTTGGTTACGTTTACCTAAGCTTTGGAGTCACACATGTAAGGATTTAATGTCAAAGTCAAAATTTAGAATTGAATGTAAAATTGAAATCAACTAGTGGTATATTTTAAAGTCTCAGATAATATGGTAAATATTCAATAAATGTTTTATGATTTTTCTTTTTAAAGGGAGAGATGATCTAGAAAGCTTCCAGCTTGAGATAAGTGGTTTTTTAAAAGAAATGGCATGTCCATATTCCGTACTCATATCAGGAGATATTAAAGACCGTTTAAAAAAGAAGGACGACTGTTTGAAACTTCTGTGTAAGTTATCTTTCTTTGAACATTTAAATGCACGTGTTTGATCTGGTTTTTGTTATTTTCAAGTCAAAATTTATAAAATTTCATTAATGAGGCATTAGACGTTTTCTCTGTTAAAAAGACTTTAAAATTTGACTTAAAAGATGAAGCTGACTCAGAGATATTTATATAAATATTATATAAATTCTACTAATATACATTCTAAGATTTAATTTTTTTTAAAGATTGGCACCTGAGCTAACATCTGTTGCCAATCTTCCTTTTTTTTTTTTTCCTTCTTCTCTCCAAAGCCTCCCAGTACATAGGTGTATATTCTAGTTGTAGGTCCTTCTGGTTGTGCCATGTGGGATGCCGCCTCAGCATGGCCTGATGAGTGGTGCCGTGTCCACAGCCAGGATCTGAACCGGTGAAACCCCGGGCCGCCAAAGCAGAGCGCGTGAACTTAACCACTCGGCCACATCTAAGATTTCTAGTACTTATGAATTATTTGGCCAATATAGAATGCCTGTGTTTGTGATTTATATAGTATTTTAGTAATTTTTTCTTTACCTAATTCATCTCTTAGCATTTATGACTAGATGGCTAAAGTTGGTGATCTCCAAAGTCTTATTTAATCTTAAAACTTTCTGAAACTACGCTGCTAAGCAGATTATTAGATCTCATTTTTAGTGATAGGCACTGAATGATAATTGGTTCAGAAATATTTATTAATCACCTAGTATTGTATGAGAAACTGCTCCAGGCACTAGGGATATATCATTTAAAAAAAAAGTGCCCTCAGGCCACTTGAATTCTAGTGAGTGTGGCCTTTTTTTGTCAGGTGAGTTTGGAGTATAGATTACTCTATATCCAAACAATTACTATAAATAATAGATCCATTTATTTGTATTGTGTCCTTTCAAAATTTTTTTATTTCAGTCAGTGTAATTTCGTGCTCTTTTGAAAGTTCTGCAAACAACCCATTTGAAAGAATTTTCCTAACATCTTCTGTCATTGGAGATTTCTATTATTTTAGATTGTACCATTTATGAAAAGCCGCATGTGATATATTCCTCCTAGGCTGTAGTGTTAGTAATGTTTGTTTCATTAGAGCAGAAATCGTGTGTAATTTTAACTAGTGGTAATGAAAAAGGATTGACATTTGAATTACCTTGTGTGTGTTGAGGAAAGGGATAAAAATTATGTACCTCTCCCCCCCCATTTCTTACACTGTTTCCCCATCTTCCTCCCATTTGGTGCGAGTCACTGATTTAATGAACCGTTGTTATTAATGGGAGGTCAGTAACCCTTAGGTATATTGGGACAGGAAGGAAGCTCAGAAGCACTGGCCTAGAGGAACTGTAATCTCTTGTTTCCCTTTTTTCCTTAGCTGCTAAGAAACTCAGCAATAATAGTAATAAAAGTTTCTGGTACAAGTAAAAGTAAAGAGGCTATATAAGAGGAATTGGTATAGTTTTTTCTGATTATGAAAATACATGTGCGGGAGGTGGGGTGAAATGAGGGGTTAGTGTAAAATGAGTACAGGGTTTCAGATGGGGAAGATGAAACAGTTCTGGAGATGGATGGTGTTGACGGTTGCACGGCAGTGTGTGTGTATGTAATGCCACTGTACACTTAAAAATAGCTAGAGTGGTAAATTTTATGTGTTAAAAAATTACATACTCATCATAGAAATCTTAAAGTGGATAAAATTGTAAAGAAGAAAATCGTTTACAATCTCACTCCCCAGAGAGAATCATGAATAACTTTCTGGAATTTCCTTTTCCTTTGTACATACACATTTAAGTAAGATTGAGATTCTGTTGCAGGTACAGTTCCTTCTCTGCCTCTTCATTTAGTGTATTGTTAGCATTTCCCCGTCACTTAATATTTTTTTGAAAAAACAATTTAAATTGGCTACATAACATTCTATGCTATGGATATAACATTTTTATTTACTAGATTTCAAATTTGGGGGTATTTGGATTTTTTTCTATTTTGAATTAATTTCTTTGTTCATATATTTGGTTGCTTTTAACTTAGGCAAAGATTATGAACATTTAAAAAATATTACGAATATTTATCTCTGGTCTACATTTATATCGCCATATTTTGTTCCAGAAAGGTTATACCAATTCACAATCTTATCAGCATCTTTTCCATCTTTGTCTTTAGTTTGTCTTTAAAACATATTGATGTAATAAGCTTCTTTATGTTGTTCTTAGAAGTGTTTGTGACATGTACAAAATTAAAAGGGCCAAATTCCTTACTATGTAGAGAGCTTTATAAGTCAAGAAGAAAAAGAGAAAAACTCACTGGAAAAATGTGTAAAGTACATAAGAAATGAACAGGCATTCTACAGAAAAGTTTTTTTTTTTTTTGAGGAAAATTAGCCCTGAGCTAACATCTGCTGCCAATCCTCCTCTTTCTGCTGAGGAAGACTGGCCCTGAGCTAACATCCGTACCCATCTTCCTCTACTTTATATGTGGGATGCCTGCCACAGCATGACTTGCCAAGCGGTGCTGTGTCCACACCCGGGATCCAAACAGGCGAACCCTGGGCCACTGAAGCGGAACGTGCGAAGTTAACTGCTGCGCCACCAGGCTGGCCCCCAGAAAAGTTTTTTAAGAAATTGCTTCTAAACCTGAAAAGATGCCCAGTATCCCTCACAGTTAAAGAGTTACAAAGATAAAATGACAGGATACCATTTTTTACTTACCAGGGGAGCAAATACCAAAAAAAAAAGTCGTCATACAAGTTTGGAGGAGTAATCATTCTCATATACCATAGGTATTAGAGTGTGGTGGGAGATTAACTGGTACAACCTTTTAGAATGGCAAATTGTCAATATTATAAGTGAAATTCACCTGTCTTTTGACTTGGCAATTCTGTGTGACTGGGAACATATTTATTTCCCTAAGTGTACAATGAAAAGATGTTCATTAAGGCTTTGTTTGTAGTAGTTAAATAGAAATGGTCCATCTTTGCAGGGATACCACTATCTAGCCATTAGAATGAAAATAGATCAAATGTTACTGATGTGGAATGATGTCTAAGATAACAATAAATATACAGAACATGTATAGTATTCTCTTATTTGTATAAAAGAAAGAAAAGTGGGGCCGGCCCGGTGGCATAGTGGTTGAGTTCGCACACTCCACTTTGGTTCACCGGTTCAGATCCTGGGTGCGGACTATGCACCGCATATCAAGCCATGTGGTGGCAGGTGTCCCACATATAAAAAGTAGAGGAATGTGGGCACTTATGTTAGCTCAGGGCCAATCTTCCTCAGCAAAAAAGAGGACGATTGGCAGCAGATGTTAGCTCAGGGCTAATCTTCCTCAAGAAAAAAAAAAAAGAAATGTGCTTAGATGGTAGATATGTATTCTAAATATACATACACATATATGCCTGAAAAGATAGCCAAGAAACTAATAATGGTGATTCCCTCTGGGGCGGGGGAATCTGAGAATCTATGGTGGGAAGACTTTTAAACACTATATTGTTTACCACCTGCATGGATTAGCATTCTAAATACTGGACTGAGCTCTTGTTTCTACTATTACATAGAGCATGTTTCCATAGAACAAAGAAGGACTTGAGCCAAGGTTCTGTACAAAATATAAATGTTTGAAGAACTGGTGACCTGTTTTAGTGAAGTTTTGGAATCAGAGGAACCTCGGCATAGTCCTCATAAGCAAAGTTTGATATGTATTGGTCTTAACTTTTTGTGGGCTCTTTAGACTGTCACGTATAGATTACATGGAAAAGTCTGTAAATCAGTGTCTTACACATTCTTATGCATTCTTAAATTGTTGATTTACTGGTGGGTCCCTTCTGTTGGACTTTAAAACTGTTTATCAGTAGGCACTATCTTTTTTTTTTTATGGTTCCTTCTGCCCCCTTTATACTTATTTTGTTTTGTGATAAGAACACTTAACATAAGATCTACCCTCTTGGCAAATTTTTAAGTATACGTTCCAGTATTGTTAACCGT